>NC_086154.1:116579358-117847275 GCF_035149785.1 Candoia aspera | reverse complement strand
ATACATTACATCAAGAAATCTTGATGAGAAAAGCTGATCCCCAAAAAGAAAAATGCATTATAGGGATATTTTGCAAATGTAAAAAATGAATGGTCTCTGTTCATCTGAAACCACAGCATCCTAGAAGGATTTTTCAAGCATTTCTCAAGTGTGCAATTGCATATCTGGAAACATGGTTTAAATTTTTTGAAAAATGATTTATTTTTTTCTTCCTCCTCTGTTATTTGAGCTCTGCTAGTCAGATACTTTTTCAGAGGTGGAGTTTTTACTGAAAGGCTTAATCTTGTGAGCTTGATCCAGTTGGATATGGATCTATACTATATGCTGAGTCTGTAATATTCAGAGCAATCCTGGACAAATTAAAATAATTAAGGATTGGAAACTGAGAAGCTCTGCTCATGAATGGAGAAGTGTGTTGATTTCTTTCCTAACACACTGTCTGTATTATCACTTGTACTGCACATACTTGCCTTAATTGAATTTGTTGAATACGTATTTTTCTTATATGCAAAACATGTGGAATGAGAACCAAAGTAAGGGAATTGATAGAGAATGAGCTTTGCGCAAATACGAAGTCTGTTCCCTGATGTGCTGATTTCCCATGATCATAATTGACCTTCCCCTTCTTCCAGCTGCAAGAAGGAAACAATATTACTCACGGAAAAGATTAATATAATTGAAAAAGCAATTTTAATTTAACCTGTCAGCTGCTCAAATTGCTTGAGACGTTATTACTATCCAATTCTGATTTTTTTTTATTTTGTTTTAAAAAATTGTTTTGATTGCTTATTATGAGGTAGCATTCAAATGAAGTTATTTGTGAGAAGCACCATTGAAATCAGTGTTGTAATTAGTCATTATAACCAACTTGAATTCTGTCCATTTCAATGAGATATAGGAATGGCTAACTTAGAGTGAATGCTACCTATGAATTCCCAGAACAAAATGTCTAGAAAACCATTGTATAAATGGATTAGAGATGTTGTAGTGTGTTTCCAATAGAATATAGTTTGTGCTCTGGCATAAGCAACGGGTTATTTAATTGAAATACAGCATTCCTGTGGCAAACCCATCTAGAGGTGGTATGAGTTGTCTGTTCTTAGAATCAAGAAGCATACAGATCCAAATAAACACCACTCTATCCCTGACTGATCTGTTCCCTTTAGCAGAACATGTGTAAAAGCACAAGCAAGATGTATCTACATATCAGTCCAGATTTTGTAGCATGGCAGAGTTTAGCCAATGTTTAGAGAAAATATTTAGTTGATCCAAAGTTTATAAAAGTCCCAGATAATTTGCTGGCATTCATCCTGCTATAGTGGTCAAGTTAGGGAAGGGGGAGGAATGTAGCATGGCAGATATCACATGATGAACTTGAGGACATGGTCCCACTAAAAATACAAAGGATTTCATTTGGTTTTGTTGAGAGATTATGGCTGGTTGGGTTTGCAAAACTTGCTCTACAAAGTTAAAACAGAACTGTGTCATTTGCAGTATAGTTTGCTGTGAGAACTCAACCATGCATGGTTTATTTGTTTGGAAACTATGTATCATGGGAGACCCAGTTTGGTGTAATGGTTAAGGCACCAGGCTAGAAACCAGGAGACCCTGAGTTCTAGTCCCGACTTAGGCACAAAGCCAGCTGGATGACCTTGGGCCAGTCCCTCTCTCTCAGCCCTAGGAAGGAGGTAATGGCAAACCACTTCTGAAAAACCTTGCCAAGAAAACTGCAGGGACGTGTCCAGGCAGTCTCTGAGAATTGGACATGATTGAACGGATTAAAAAAAAAGGTATCATGGGAGCAGTGATTATGCTTTGTTAATACTTGGCATGAGAACCCAGCCTATGGGTTATTATCTTATACATAAGTCTATAAAAACACATTTAGATAGACAAAAATTGTTCTAACTCCAGCAGTGCAAATAACAGCAGAAGATCTTTCTTCTTAGCCATTCAGAGAAAAGGACAGGTTTCGTGCCATGTTATCCAGATTCCCCAAAACCTGAACCTGAACTAAAATAAGCAAACAAGGCCAGATGGTCAAGGGTTCCTTTGAGACTGTGTCCAATTCCCTGCAGGTATATTTAGAAAATGTTCTTACTTTCAAAGTTTCCTTCTAACTTCCAGAGGGTATCTCCATTTCATTCCCAGCTCCTGACTGCATTAATGATGAGTCATTTAACACTAAATTCCAAGGGTGAAGCCAATTATTTGTATGCATATTGGTTAATGGGGGAGATGCTAATGAGACCTTTTGGAGCTTATGTGAACTGAAATTGACCTATCCAAAGGTGTAATGTCAGATCACCTAAATTGTGCTTGACTGAATTCATCAGAGAGGTAATACTATCCCAGCAGCAAGGAACAAACGAACAAAAGCACCTGTGCTGATTGACCAATGTTTCTATAATTCTCTTAGGATGCAAGGGTCACTGTGTTCTTTTCCTATTGCTCCAGTAATGGAGAAGACTCTACTCCAGACTATTTGAACAGAGCTCAGTGCACAGTTCCTTCCCATGCCAGCATTGTTCCCTTTTGGGGTGGAATCTGAAAAAATAACTAAACAAAGACCACTCAACCACTACTCCTTGAATCAATTAGTATTGGTAGGCAAAGGAGAGAGAGGAATGAAATATGAAGATCAACAAGTCTATAGAGTAACGTTGTGGATAAAATGGGAAATGAGGAGAGAAAGGTTTAGAGAAAGGTTGGGGTGGGGAGGGAAGTCATCATGTTGGGGGATGGCTAGTGCCCTAGAGTGCTCCTCGCATACAAGGACTGAGTTATTATCTGCCATTTAGATTCTATTTTTGTCTATAATTATTATTTGTGCCTGTATTTTTAGATATTGTATTTTTATATATTGTAATTTTATTGTATATTTATTGTTTTATTGATTATTGTCATAAACTGCCCAGAGTCCCTCTGGTGGGAGGAGATGGGTGGTGACAAATTTGATAACATGCTGAATATGACATGGCAATGAGACATCCAAGTATTATTTAATTGCAAATTGTTTAATTTTAAATTTTGATTTAATTTTGCCTGTTAGGTGCCCTGAACTTTGCAGCATGAAGGATGGAATATAAACTGAAATTAATAAAGATGCACATAACCAACCTTGGCTGATGTCAGAACTTAAACCAGGTTATTATTTAAATGGAGACCACCTGGGAATTTCAGAGCTGTTAGTTCAACTAGGAAGTCAAGATAACATAACCCATAACCATTTCTATAATGCTGCCAAGAAAACTGCACAGATTTATTCACCAAAAGTGAAGCTTATCTCAATATTATATTGACTTTTAGACTTTTTATCACACCAGCAAACTCACCAGTTCTGTGCTCCCAAGACAGCTTCTGAGTGGGCCAGCTCACCACCATGATCTTATCTTATAATGACATGTAGCTACAGTCTCAACAGGTTGAAGCAATGCTTCCTAGAGACAGTGGAAGGCACCTTCCCAAAGTGGAGGTTATATGGCTAGTAATGGGAGAAGGAAAAGAAAACAACTACAGCAATGGGAGGAAAGGGGAAAAGGAAGAGGATAAGGATGAAACAGGGGAGCATGTTTTTGCAGTAGACAGCCCCAAACAGGATGATATACTGTATAATTTCTCCCAACTTGGTTGCCAGGAAGCATGAGCTTCCTGTTAACAAATCCTGAAGTCAATTATCTCCTCAAAACATAAGCTTCTGGGTGAATAGTTGATAGAGTGACCATTCTTACTCATATACATCATTTTCTATCTCTTACTCACAGGCATGCCAAGCCATCCTTCCATTCAGATGTACATATGCAAGTATTTTGACTGCTTCACTTGTTCCTCACCTTCCTCTGAAATGCAGTACATGGAAGCTTCCTGAACTTTCATGAGGTGGCATCTCCCCAATCAGAGGCAAGGTTTCCGGGAGGAAGAAGGGACTCAGTGGAGGCTTCTCACCCGAAAGGCAGAGATCTAGCAGTACATCAGACTAGTCAGCCTGCTTTGCCTGTTTAGAATTAAACTCTGACACAGCCATGAGTCCTCATATGATAGTGGTTGGACCTAACGTTTTATTTAAGCCACAGCTTACTGTGTATGTATATACTGTATGGAGAGATACAGATACTTTTTAAGACCCAGAATGTAATTATAACTGTTTGTGAATCATAGGGCATGATAGTTGCACAAGCATTTTAAACAGAAAAATTAGGATTTCACCAAATAGTCCATACTAATTTAATAATCAGGGGGATGAAGCTAGTTATTTCAAAGGGATGGACATTTATCCTATGAGCAGTATAGTGTAACTCTTTGTCATTTTTTATTGTGTTCTGAGCTGCTGTGTTCTTCAGCATTATTTATGATGAGTTGCTATCTCCTCTTCTTCTGTGTAGTAAACTCATGGCTGATCCCACCCATTCAGATTCATCAGTGGATTTACATTATGAGGCTACAATCAGCCAAGCTTCATGATGACATTACTGAAGGAGGACCACTAAAGGTAATTTACATGGAGAATGTGGCAGAGCGCTGGAAAGCATTTGGCCCAAGAGATCAGAAAAATCACACACCAGGCATTTCTATAAAAATAAATTTATTTACAGAAAACACAACAACTTATTTTACAAGCTGTGCATTCACGCGCTCTCAGAGAGCACCAGGAAGAGAGGCTGTGTGAAAAGAAGGAACCTGAAACTAAAACAAGTCAGGCAAGGTTCCTCCCCCAGGCAATGCAGCTTTTAGCACCCAAATTGAGGACAATGTTCGACCTCTTCACCCTGCCGATACTTAAGGAAGTACTCAATTACCATGGTAACATTAATTTCTGTAGCAGAAAACAATATACCAACAGAGAAGCCAATCCTTCCACAAAGTTTGCTAGCCAATTGTTAAATCCTGCAATGCCTGCACACTTATCTGGAAGTCAGCCTTGCTAAATAGATGTATGTGGAATTGCACTGCACATTTGGTACTGATAAAAATATTTATAATGAATAGAGCAGTTTCTGTGTCCATCTCCAATAAACAAACATCAGTAAACAAATGCATAAAACTGTGTGTGTGTATGTGTGTGAGTGTGCATGCATATCTATAAATTTGATACAAAAGACACAGAAATCTGATCAGGTTGTTTAGAAGGTCAGAGGATAAATGGGAATTTTCCCATCCTGTCCCCCGCCCCCGTTCCCCAGTTACCATTTTGCTTGTGATAATTGCTGCTCCTTCCACAACCTTTGGTTTTGTTCAAGTCTGCAGGTTTTTGTCGTTACTAAATATTTAGTAAATATCTGGGGAAAGGTGGAGTAGGGCATGCTGGAAAACTCTAATGTGCCTTATAGTTTCTGTGGATGCAAATACGGTCAACAGTTGCTTGGCAGAGAGAATAAGGAGATCAGCAGGGGCTTTGGAGACACCAAGAGGTAAATGAAAATGCTTGGGGGATAAATGTACTGTGTATTGTAGTTGTTTGCCCTTGAAAGAATGTAATTACAGGTTCCACTAGAGGACCATGTGGCCCCACCGCCATGCATAAGCAGAGCATATTTATCCCATTACTTCTTTAACCTGCTGGGCTACTGACACTTTGTTAATGGGAAACTTGTGGAGTGGTAGGATTTACCTAGCATATTTGGCAAGCTAGTGGGCTTACTCCACGTAGTACATTCACATTCAGAGCCTGTCACAAGCAAGGGAACAGATATGTCAGGCCTGAAATCCCCAGGTGATCTGTTCTGCTTGAATCGGTTCACAGCACAATAGACCTAGATATTTGTGCGGCTATGAATTCAGAGATGCGAAATAGGTTAAGGCAATTAAGGTGATACCTTTTATTGAACTGCCTTCTGTTAATATAGTGGTAGACTTGTGAATTAAACACTTCTTCATTAGATGTCATGGAAAATTATCCATATCTCAAGAATATGTAAACAAGGATGATCACTTACGCAGGCTTCAATTCTGTATTCACTTATCTGGCAGGAAGACTCTCTAAGCACAGCAGGCCTTTTCCAGCAGAGAGGCATACAATTGCACAGAGAGAGGCCAGCTGGGCAGAGCTGAGCTGTACAAAAGAGAATGATCTGGATGTGCTAAAAGTCCTGGGTCCAATTCCCAGTGGGTTTTTTTTTAAAATCAAATGCTACAAGAGCATACAAGCTTATGAATTCTCCAGATATTTTTGTAATTATCTTGCCTGTTCTTCATCAGGCAAAAGGTTGCCAAAAACAAAACAAAACAAGGAATTGTATTTGTATTATTTGGACTTGGATGACTCATTCTAGGAAATAATGCTAGCAGACTTCTGTTCTGGCCCAGAACAGGTACCCACCATTGTGTGTGTGTGCGTGTTTCTGTGTGTGTGTGTGTGTCAGGATAGTGCTTTGGCAGTGAGATCAAAGCCCCTACCCATTTTTATGTGTCAAATGTATGTAAAATAGGGGCAAGGCTTCTATCCCATGGTCACAGCCACCATCTTGAATGTATTTGCTTGCCATCTTTATCTTTTATCTTTTATTGATTTTATTGTAATTTCTTTGTTTGATTGTTGTGAGCTACCTAGAGTTGTTGAGAGTCAGACAGCATAGAAGTTTAACAGATTATTATTGTTGGTGTTGCTATTATTGTTATTGATCTCCCCCTGCAGACACCCCTGACTAGATCCCTCTGTACTTTTATTTTATTCTCCCTACTTGTCATCATTTATATGAAAAATCTACAGGAATCAGTTGGGAGAGTTTATATAAAATATGGGCTAAGGTATCACCAGTCTGTGGATGCTGGACAGCCCTGCCTCTCCTTTTCATCTAATACAAGTGAGATGGTTGCTGTTCTATATTAGTATTCAACAGGGTCATGGGCTAGATGAGCCCTAATCAACTCAGTCCCCAAAGGGATACTCCTTGGCTTTTAGGCCTGGCAAAATGATGATCATTCTGTTCTGGAGGAAGTTTTCCTTTTCTAAAGGATCAGGTTTATTTATTTATTTATTTATCAAATTTTGCCACCACCCATCTCCCCCCAAAGGTGGGACTCTGGGCAGTTTACAACCAGGATAAAACATTAAAATACCACAAAAAGTATAAATACAAATATAATATTAAAATAAATACAGTATGCAATCCAGATGACAATGCTAGTTGGAAAATTGCTCACATATGTCTAAGAGGCCATTTAGGGCACTAACCATCTCCAGGAGTGATTAGTCCCCCTCCCGCCCCAAGTGAGGTGGCAAAACCAGGTTTTTAGT
Source organism: Candoia aspera (assembly GCF_035149785.1). NCBI lineage: Eukaryota > Metazoa > Chordata > Lepidosauria > Squamata > Candoiidae > Candoia > Candoia aspera. Next base: position 117,840,041 of record NC_086154.1, on the reverse strand, counting down.
TGTTTACGAAAAGCCACAAGAGGTGGAATCTGCCTTATCTCTGGGGGAAGGATGTTCCAAAGGGCGGGAGCAACTGCAGAGAAGGCATGCTTCCTGGACCCCGCCAGATGGAACTCTCTTACAGACGGGGTCCATAACATGCCCTCTCTGTATGATCGGGTGGGACGGGTGGATGTAATGGGGATGAGGCAGTCCCTCAGGTACCCTGGTCCCATGCCATGTAGGGCTTTAAAGATAATGACCAACACCTTGAATTGCACCCAGAAGCAAATCGGCATCCAATGCAGCTCACGAAGCAATAGCTTCCAGATACTCTTCAAAGCCCCATGTAGAGTACATTACAGTAGTCTGTATGGGAGATGACCAGGGCATGAGTGACTGTGCGAATGGCCTCCAAGTCCAGGAAAGGGTGTAACTGGCACACAACACGGAGTTGCGCAAAGGCCCTCCTGGCCATGACTGCCACCTGCTCTTCAAGCAGGAGTCATGAGTCCAGTAGGATCCCCAGGTTCCATAACGGGTCTGTCTGGGGCAGTGCAACCCCATCCAGAACCAAAGATGTTAAATTCCCAGATACCAAGGAGCCCCCCACCCACAGCCACTCCATCTTACCAGGGTGCAGCTGAAGCCTGTTGTTCCCCATCAGGACGCCCACAGCCTCCAGGCACCTGGAAAGGACGGTCACAGCTCACTTACTTCACCCAGGACAGAGATGTATAATTGAGTATCATCAGCATACTGATGATACCTCATCCCATGATGACGGATGAAACCACCCAGTGGTTTCATGTAGATGTTAAAAAGGAGCAGAGAGAGTACCGAGCCCTGCAGTACTCTACAAAGGAGGGGCCAAGGGTCAGACCTCTCGCTCCCTATCACCACCAATTGGGACCGGCCCTGGAGGAGGGAGGTGACCCAGTGCAAGACTACGCCCCCCACCCCCAACTCCCTGAGCTGACCCAAAAGGATACCATGGTCTATGGTATCGAAAGCCGCTGAGAGGTCAAGAAGAGCAAGGATGGATGCACTGCATAGTTTACAGTTCATAGGTTCAAAGTTTGGGCATGTTATAGGTCCATCATTCTCACTAAAGGGAGCTCAATAGCTTAGCATACTTTCTATTAACTCAGGCAAATGTAAAACATACCAAAAAGAGATACCTTGAGACAGTGCTCCATAATCTGGTTTGATTTCCTTGCATTGTGAATGAACTAATTTTTGAAAGTAGTCTGCAAACTTTATATACTCCAAAGCGATATGACTAAACAGTTAAATGGGACTAACAATGAGATTGTTCAACTGTTACAATAAGGAAGATTGAACCATGACCCATACATTACATATGGCCCACAGATTTAAAGCTATTTAAATTCAGCAAGAAAGGTGTATTTTTCCACCACGTTTAAAAATGACATTAAAAGTCAAAACAGATCAATTAAGCCTTCCAGGAGCATAATACTTTACTTATTGTAAACCACCCAGAGTCCCCTTTTTGGGAGAGATGGGCAGTGATAGAAATTTGAATAAATAAATAAATAAATAAATAAATAAATAATACAGCTATTTATGGAGCTGGAGGATGAAAAAATATATAATTGCCTCTGTTACAAATAAAATTGGCCAATCATTTCAGCCCCACCCCACAAGAAGTAATTGAATCCACATTGTTCTTTCTGTGGCCCCCCAGCAGGACCCCAAGATCTGGGCTGCAAACTCTATGGGAGCAAAGAAATAGACTGCCTCTTTGCTGCTAGAATAGATTTTTGCAGCCCAGATTTGCTATTCCTGTTCTATTCCAAAGCAAGATGATGATGATGATGATGATGATGATGATGATGATGATGATGATGATTCCTAACCAGATCAAAGCTGGCCATTCTTGCCGTTTTTCCAATACAGTATGTTCATATGCAGATCCTAGAGGCCTTAAACACATTTCTGCAGTAGCCCCCCATCAAATCAGGCAGAGCTACAAGAAAAAGGACCTTTTTTTAGTCTGGGCTGTCTATCTGATTTACTGTTTTTAGCTGTTTTTAATGCTTTTTCTAGTTTTCTATACCGTCCGGAGTCCACTGGAGTTGGGCAGCCAATAAATTTAAATAAATAAATACATACATGCATACATACATAATAGTGGTACTCAGAAACAAACACCTGATGCTGATGTTGTGATCCTTTGCCATGAAGACTTTTTTATTCTTCCAGAGTCTTAAAGAAGTGTGTTGGGGGGGGTGTGCAATGCACCCATGCACTTCTAGGTCTATATTGTCGACTTTATTTTGCTTTTACAGACTATCAGACCTTTACCCTTTGCTGCTGATTTATCTTGGCTGTATGACAAGAAAATGTGAATATAGAAAATAAGCAGTGATTAAGACAGTGTTGTCTTAATCACTGCTTATTTTCTATATTCACATTTTAATGCATCTGTATAATGGCCAGAGAACTCTAAATATCCAATAACAATAAAAGCATAATTAGCGAATAAATGTTACTTCAAGCAAAGAGGAAAAGGGAAGTCATCAGTCGGGCTCCAGGGTAGAAATACGTCTTAGGAGAATGCTGCAGGCAGTGACCATGAAAAATATTCCCGTATGGAAGTTATTTTTCACTCTTGTCCTTTTTTAAGCTTGGCATCTGCCTATATTGATTTTACCTATGATTTTACCTATGAAATTGGTCAAATCCAATCAGGTCAAATTCCTGGACATATGTCTTCAACAGCGTTTTCACATCAGCTATAATACATTTTTGGATGACATCCCAGAATATATTTCTTTACTTCCCAGAACAAAACAAATGTAGAAGTGTGGATGGGAATCCAATTTACTTTGTGCACTGTGTTCTACAGGGTTCCAGTTTGTTGACATATCAGGTTAGAAAATGCACAGCAGAGGTGCAAGGCCTCTGTAGCTCTCTAGCTAGCCTAATATTCCCCTGAATTAGCCATTCTGGCTAAAACTATTGGGAGTTGTAATAGCAACATCTGGAGCTTGACTAAGTCCCCCACCACTGGAGCTGCAGCTAGATAATTTTAATTCCAGGACTTAGTGATCTTTCCCTAGATGCTACATGCCTTTGCTAAGGATAAACATCATTTCTCCTGAAATTATTATTATGACGATGTGTGAGAGAGAACATATTAATTGATTGAATGTGCATGTCACCAAATCTAAATGGATTCATGCAATTGTTCCCTGACCACAAAGGGTTTAAAAACAAAATAGCAAGTATGTTGTGGAAAGCTGCATCATTCCTACTGATCATGGTATAGCTAAGATATAGATCAGGGGTCCCCAACCCCCAGGCCGCGGACTGGTACCAGTCCGTGGCCTGTTAGGAACCGGGCCACACAGCAGGAGGTGAACCGTGGGCGAGCAAGTGAATTTACAGCCTGAGTATTTACAGCTGCTCCCTATTGCTCGCATTACCACCTGAGCTCTGCCTCCTGTCAGAGAAAGCAAGCCCATTGGCTGCTATCTCCAAACAGTGCAAAGAAAAAAGAATAAAAGGTCGGGAAAAAGAGGAAGCACTTGAATCCTCCTGAAACCATTCCTCCCCTCCCCAGTCCATGGAAAAATTGTCTTCCACGAAACCAGTCCCTGGTGCCAGAAAGGTTGGGAATCACTGATATAGATGTACTATGATATACTTAGTTCAAGTACTAATGCTGAAACAGTTTTTTCCTATCCACAGCATTTTTGAAAATTATTTTGGAATAGTCAATAGGCTTCCCCTTGGCTGGACCTTTGAAAGCCCAGTCCTCTTTAAATCAGTGCCTGGGAGGCTATTGTATATTTGGTTGTGAGATGGCACCAGTCAGAGGCAGGGACCACACAATTACTTACAAAAGGTATTCTTATTCTAAACTAGTAAAAATAGAGATTTCTTTACAACGAAGATTTTTTTCCCCATCCTTATTCTAAAAACTATCTTACAATTTTGTTCCCTAATATGAAATATCTTCTATATTCCTATCTATATTAACTATTCTATTCTACTTTGCATTAACTTTGCCTTAATTTAACCTTATGTATGTCTGGTTCTTTAAACTTATACCAGCTCTCCCCAACCTACTATGCTCTTGTGTGGCCTCTGATCAACCGGGTGAGGGGTAGAGGGGCAACAACTTCAAAAGAGCCTCTTCAGATATCTAAGAGGGAGAAGGGACTACAGGATTGTAACTATGTGTTGAAAAGAAGGTCGGAAGTCATATTTCTTAGCTTTAGGGTTTTTTTCTCTTTTTGTTTTGTTTTGTTTTGTTTTGTTTCTTGCCCTTCCTTCCTTTTGATTTGTCTTTTACTCTATGAACAACTCTTAATAAATATAAATAATTAAAAAAGAGCGTCTTCAGGTAGGCTGTACAGCCATTCTAGGCCATCACTGAAATTGGCCATGCATGATGAACTCATGTTCCAGGCTGCTCAGTGGTGCCAGTGTTTGGACTTCCTTTGAAGTTGCAAAGCTTGGGTTTCAAGAAGCTTGCCAGTGCCGGGGTCATCCTGAGATTTGCAGGCACTTTCTGTTAGGATTAGGTATTTTTTCCCCTGGTGTTTCATTGCAACTGCTGCTTCACATTGTGTTCCTCTTCCAGCCAGTGGCACTTGACCCACCATATCCTTCAGCATTTCATTTCATTTCATTTCATTTCATTTCAATTCAATTCATTATCTTATTTTACTTTACTTTATTTTTGCTTCTTCTTTCTTCTTGCCTCCCTTTTGATCTGCTCCCAAGGTTTCTGCTCCAGCCAAGCCCCCTTTTAAAGGACTGGCTTTATTAAAACACTCAGGGTGGGGCTCTTAAAGGAAAACAGGGGAAGGAGAGCACAAGTTTCCCATTATCCCATGTACTTTCTTCCACCTAGAAACACACATTCCATGCCGCTGTAGGAGGAGAGCCATGTTACTTTACAGTAGCCAAAACTCAGGAGGAGTCCAGCAGCACCTTTTCCAACTAACATATTTTATTAAAGGGCACGCACAGGGTGGCTAGATTGATGTAGGATTTAAAATGGGACAAGGGAGATAAGGAAATGTAGAAGCGGAGGCCAATAAGAATGGTCAGGAAGTTCTCCTCTTTCTTTTCTGTTTTTTTTTTAAACATCCTCTACAAATGTTAAATGTCAGTAATTTAGCATAGAAGGCATTCTGGATCTCTCCAGTGTGCATCACCAAGTCCAAGATCATGTTGACTCAGATAACTGAGAAGGTCTGAGACACTGCTGGAACACAAAGGGATTTGAAATCAGGATACCACTAGCATCCTAAGGCTGAGTTATCAAAAATTCCTTGAACCTGAATGACAGTACAAGCTGCCCTAAAGACAAGCTGCTTTCCTCTTGATACTTTTAGCCATCTAGCCTAGCATTCTCTTTCTGACAGTGGCCAGCCAGATACTGTTTACCACCAGCAGAAGAAAACAATAGTTCCAGAAGAAAGGCTTCCAACTAAGGGAAGAGAGGAAACCAGATGGTGAAGACTGATGCTTCAGAACAATGCAAGGGAAGGCAGAAGGCAGGCAGGTTTTTGTGGACATTATAGAGAAGGTAAGGAGAGATAAACTACAAGTGTTTTGCACTACATTTTCATACAACTTACCATAGTTAGAGAGATGCACAAATTCTCTTTTGCATTCAGAAAAGTTATTTTTATTATTGAACTGATCTGTTGCAATATATATGTGTCATCGCCTTTGGTTGGAACACTAACATGTATTGATTAATATGTGTGGAACTAGGAAGCAAAGTCTCCTACACGTCTTGTCTCACTATCTTTCATACTGAAGGCCAAAATGCAACTCCTTGACTTTCTCAAGCAACATTCCAAAACAAATTATGAAAGTTGCCAATAATCCTGATACCCCAAAAACATGACACTTGCTTGATTTTCTCCAACATCTTTAACAGCCTTTGTAATTCCAGAAATCAGCAAATGAAACTGCCTGTGATATCTGTAGACCGAGCTTCTGTTAGAAGTACGGGAGTAGATATCACTGAGCAATACAGGCGAGCTTAATCTATCCATGGCTTGCTTGCTGGCTTGCTTGCCTATTTGTTTATTCAAAACATTTATATAGCCACCCATTTTAAAACAACTCTGGGCAGATTACAACCAAGACTTCTAGAAGAACAGCTGGAATCAACACAAAAAAGCGTCAGTGAAAACTTTAAGGACTATTGTGCCTGGAGCTTTCCTGGGTGATAGATTTCAAACATCAGCTTATGCCACCATAACCACACAGCCACTTAGCAAATGGGCAGCCATATAAATCTGATTAATTACTTAATTAAACACCTAGCCATCCCCCCCTACGCTACAGGTCATTCGGTGGTCTTTTTTCTAAGGCTGCGTCGCCTTCCTTTTTAAATCTCCTACTGTATTGCTATCCTGCCTAAATAAATAACAGAAGCATATTCAGCGTCAGATATTCATTCACATTTAATCACATAAGGTGCTATTAGCCACACAGCAAAGAAAATTTGTTTGGTTTTATATTTTAAAAAAACTGTAATTTTTTTTAACCTGACAGAGTCGCTTTAATTAAGTGATCAGATGATCTGGAGCATGAATAACAATGCGCTAATTCATGCCTAACAAGTTAGGCATAAGACCAAGAAAGAGCCTTCTACTGCAATTTTTAAAAATTCATTAAAATACTTAACATGGGCTTTTTAAAAACACATGTTAATTTAGCAAGAGAACTAATAAGTTATGAGCAAGGAAAGTACATTCTATTAAACTTCCAACTTGTAGTCCCAGGAGGCTGTGGGATCTCTGATACTTTCTTTATGCAATATAATAATCCACAATAACATTAGATGCAATGAAGGGGATGGGACATTAATTGGAAGTTTTGGAAAGGTAGTTCAGGGTGAAGGAAGACAGCACATGATCAGCACCTTCTGAGGCTCCATAAGCTTCAATTAGCCATGCCTTTCTTTTAAGGAGAAACTTATCACCATCCTCAGAAGAAGTGTCTAAGTAGCCATTTATTAACTGTTGTAAGTATCGTTAGGAGGCATGGTGTGATGGAATAGAGATCTGGGCAAGATAGCAAGGGAGATCAGAATGCCATTTTTCCTGTTCAGAATGACATTACCCATTCCATTGTGGCATATTACTGAGATGATTAGTGGCATCAAATGACTCTGAAAAATGATTATGTACCATTAAAAACATTAGTCTGTCTGAAACCAGCACAAACAAATGGCAGTGCAGGGGATGAGTCATTAGTTTTAGAGGCTGGCTGATGTGACTGGAAAGGCAGGCAAATATCTTTGCAAATTAACACGTGCAACAAGTTAGAGGGGATATGGTTGAGGTGGTTTCTCCGGGAGATGAGGAATTATTTATTTCCAAGAAGGTGATGGGGTTGTAGAGAATAGTTCAGGTGTGAGTGGCTGAGAACAGGGCAGGGCGATGGGTATAGCTGGGAATTAATATACTGCAAGAGCAAGGGCAGTTACAGACTAACAAATTGTTAGTCACCCAAAGTCATGTATACAAGATGGGTGGCCATATAAATTAAACAAATAAACAGATGGATGTGGATGTGGATGTGGATCTCAAAATAGCTGAGCCAAATATGGGCTTAGCCCAGCTAACACTGAATAATAGCAGACATTCATTAGATCTCTTAAGAAACACATGAGCCAAGCTATTTTGTCTTCTATCGTGATCTGTACAGTAGTTCATGCAAATGGTTTTCCTGGGGCTTCTCAGCTGCTTTTCTTAAGAAAATGTCTCTGCAAGAGCTAAGTCCAAAAATGGTGATTCTCAATGATGTGCAGCAGCTACTGAAGAAGGAAGGAACTGAAGCCCAGATCAAGGCTTATTATGAAATCCTGCAGGATCAAAAAGGTGTTGGGATGAGTGAGCCACTTGTAGATGCTGAAGGCTATCCCCTTCAGCATCTACAAAATGTGGATATCTGCCAAGTCCAGAGGGAGAGACACAACATCATCTGTTTGCAGAATGATCACAAAGCATCACGTACGCATTAGCCATATGTCCAGGAGAAGGAGAAGCATGGCAGGGACGAAGTATAGGCTTGAGCTGAAACCTAGAGCCAGGCTTTGCCTCTGCCCTTTGCCCAAGTGAATGCTATTCTGCCTGGATCCCCAGCAAGCTTCTTACCTTTGCAAGTGAATGATGAGATAGTTGAATTTGGCCCTGTCAATAGCTACAGCTTGCAGGCACTGCAGAACATTGCCAGTGTGGTGCCGCACAGCAAGGACAAACCACTAAGCATGACTGTGGTCTGAAGAGGAGGAAAATTCCCTCTTGGGCTCACTCTGAAATGCTGGAATGGAAAAGAACTTCTGGGTTGTAATATTATTCCTTGGCAAAAATGACTTCTGATGTTGCAGCTCATGGTGATTTGGGGACATCTCAGTTTGATGTTAGCATCTACCCAAAAAAGCTGGAAAGTTGAAAGTGAATTTGGAAGCTTGAACATTTATTATATTTCATATAGATGCCATTTGGAAAGTTTTCTGATACCCTTTAACCTGGGTGTAAAGACAGCAGGGAGGGTGTGAAGCTTTATTGTGGAATTCGGCAACTTAGTTCTGTAGGCTTCCTTTTGGTTCTTCCCTATTTGTTTTGTTAGGGAGCTAGCCAGTAAAGAATTATGCTTTTCCTAAGGGGGAAGAAAAACAGGATATAAAAACTCAGTTCTATCTAAATTACATATTGAAGAAAGGGAAGAGAAAGAGAGAAGTGCTTTTTTGTCCCTTAAACACAGAGACTCATTTTATTAACAATGGGCCACATTAGAAAAAGACACAGTCAGGAGTACCCACAGGGAGGAGGTAAAAAATGTCAGGTTGGTGGCTGTGACCATGTGGTTGATGTAATCACATGATTACAGTGCACATAAAAAGTACTTTGGCACCTTAATTGTGCAGTTGCAGCTACCATCTTGCCTTTTTTATTCCACCCACCCATCATGGACGATCCTGGATGCTAGCATGTGAAGACCCTTCCCCTTTTCTACATCTCTTATTTGACCTAGTGATCAAAACAGCTCATAGATGCAAAGAGATTGTGCAATGTCCACCATTTATTGAAAAAGCCACCACTGGCTGTGTATACTGTAGGGAGTTAACTATTGCACTAGGACTAAGAGATGTCATTTGTTTGCTTTCTTGCTAACTTATTTAATTTTTATCCTGCTTATCTATCCATTGGATAATCCGTGTTCAAGTCCATCCTTGATCATGGAAGTTTACCAGATGACTCTGAAGTTGTCATTATCTTTCAGCCCAACCTATCTCAGATCTGTTGCTGTGAGATAGATTGGAGGAGGGAATGGCAGTTATGATGTCTTCAGTTCCTAGAGGAAAGACAGGATATAAATCTAGTGATTATAATTTCATAACTCTAATGACCGTAATTTCATAACTGTTTAAAACAATCCTGAAGAAGAGACCAGTATCTTATTCAGTATCTGGTGCAGACTGGAGCTGAGCTCTTATGACTAGTTTTAGAGTCCTCTAAGGTAGCCTCTGATTAAGATGAGTAAATTGGAGGTATATCCATATTAGGCTCCGCTCCTGTTCTCTGGAAATTAATGGAAGCTGCAGAAGGCAATATGAGCCAATTTCATTACCCAAAAGTAGAACTGAAAAACAGTTTAAATTGAGTGGGCTTTGCAAATTTTCATTCAAGATTGGCTTGGCATCTCATCTACATGTCCAACAAATGGCATTCCTAATCCATTGCCAATATATACACACACACACACACACACACACCACACACACTTTTTGTTAATTCAGGCTTTATTTTATGAGTAGCAGATTTGCTCATTTAATATTCTCCATTGTGTAACTTGGAATTCTCCCAGTTCCTTGGTATTTCTCAGATTTGGGACAGTCTGCTATTATTCCCAGGATATTGGATGTTGTGTACAACTCAGGGCCTAGTTGTATTATCACTTCAGATCTTTCTAGACATGGGGAAAACCTTACCAGTGTGGGACTCCAAACAATTTATCCTATTCAATGCACACCAAATCCAGCACTGTACATGCCAAAAACTAAATTGTGCATATGGCAGTGAATGCAAATACAAGCTGAAATAGTTTGGCTCCTATATAAGCAGATTTTTTTCCTCCAATCATCATGCACTAAAATCTCTTTGACTTTATCAGTATGTTTTCCATTAAAATACAATCTAAAGAAATGAGGCATTCTAAGAGCTCCCACCACCACATCACCAAAAAGGACTAAAAAAAACAGCATTTAATGCTTTTCCTGCTTTTGTTTTTTAATCTAAAGAAAATATATCTTCACAGCTCGACTGGCAACATACTAGGAACTTGCAGGATTTAGGATTCTTCATAGCAAAGCCACTCACATCCCATCTACATTAACCACCAGCACACCTTCTCTAGGGACATTATGAGGTAGGAATTTCTTGAAAATGGGAAGCTCCAAACAGCTAAAACTAGAATGGGGAGAGAACAGCAGTAAGTTTTTCCTCTTCAAGATCTGAAGTCCATCTCTAACTTCAGACAAGAATTAACAATCCTATGAGCACTGTGGTATTGTAGCAAGCACCACAAGCCTGCACGTTATACCCCAATTAACTGAATATACAAAATTGACAAAGTTTTACATTCTTTTTAAGTCATGGATAAGCTTTCAGAAAGCAAAGTTATATCCTACAGTGCATGAAGATTAATATAAGAGAACAGCAATAAATGTAGTTCTTTCTGAAGAATATGATCACTAGTCCACCATTATGATGGTGTAAATGAAGCCAACAAGTAACAATCTGAAGTTTGAAGCAGATTCTGCTTCAATAACAAGACAATTTAGATATTACTCCCATGAAGATTAGAGGTTTTTCAGCAACATTTGCACTTGTATTAACTCTATGACTCTGTTCACACAACACAGTTAACTGATTCAAGAGTTGGGTCAAGAGTTTTGTGGGGAACTTGTCAATTCTCAGGCAGTTGAATTTAGCCCCAAACAGACCTAGTCATATACAGAATTAAACTAATTCCACATTATCAGATGTGTCCTGGGAACATCTAAACCCAGTCAATCAATCCATTTTGCATGACTTTGTCATTCAATCATTCAGTTGCTTCTGAGTCTTTGTAATCCTATGAACATAATTTTGCCAGGATTGTCTGTCTGTAACTGCTTCTTTGAGTTCTGGTAAGCTCCTGCTTGTACTTTTAGTGAAAACGTATACAATTTTCAAGCATCAGGGTCTTCCCCAATTATCCTTCCCTTTACATTACATGTCCAAAATATTTAAGGCAAAGTAAGTGTTCAAAATATTTAAAGCTTTACCATCATTGTTAATCTTTTTAGTGAGTGATAGGGTTTTACATCAACTAGTATTGAATGACTTGTCTTTCCTGTGATTCAAGGTATTCTCAACAATTTTTTCTACTACCACACTTCCATTTTTCTTCATACAACCTTTTGGATGGTCCAGGTTTCACAGTCATATTTTATAACTGGGAAAACCATGGCAAACATACAGTACTTTGGTTTTGAGTGCCTCATATTTTAATATTTAGTCTAAATCTGCAGTAGCATTTATCCCAGCAGACCTCTCTTTATTTTGTGGCTTCAGTCATTATTCCTTGCACATTTGAGTCCAGGAAGAGAAAGTTTGTTATCAGTGCCACTTCTCTGCCTATTTGAATTGGGCTGGCATTGCCTATTGATACTATCTTGTTCTTTTACTGTTGAGCAGTAGTCTAGCTTTTGCACTGCCTTCCTTCACCTTTAACAAGAGTGTTAAGTCTGCTTCATTCCAGCTTTCAAAGTAGTATCATTAGTATATCCAAGGTTGTTGCAGCAATTGTCATTCCAATTTCTATTTCTTCTAGCTCTGCATTTCTCAGGATATATTCTGCATATAAGTTAAATAAAGAGACAGTGTGCAACCTTGTGGACTCCTTTCCCAGTTTTGAACCATTTACTTCTTCTGTATTCTGTCCAAACTGATGCTTCCTGTTATCATACAAATTATTCAATAGTCAAATGAAGTTGGCTGGGTAGACACATGGTTTTAAGAACAATCCACAACTGGTTGTTGTCTGCCCAGTCAAAAATCTTAATTTAATCAAGAAAGCAAAAATAGACACTCTTTTGAAATTACCTTGCTTTTTTCATTATCCACTGGATGTTAGGAATGTGATCTTAGGTGTGCCTGCCTATTCTGAATCTAGCTCGTACATCTGGCATTTATCATTTCATGTATGGTTGAAATTTGGATCACAAAATCTTGAGCATTATCTTACTAGCAGGTGAGATAAGTGCAATTGTTTGGTAGTCTGCATACCTACAGTAATCCTCCCAGAGAACAGCGGGGGGGGGGGGGAGAGTAACCTCTTCATTACAGGATGGACTGCCAACATCTGACAGCACAGAGTACACTGGCCAAACTCTGAGTGACTACGGTGGTCATAGCAATTGCTCCCTGGCTGACCAGGGGCGAAGGGACTTGTGGTGTCTTGAAACCTTGGCAGTATTCTCCTTGTGCAAGGGCAATTCCTGGAGAAAATGGAGGAGGACTATGAATTCCCCAAATGGAGACTGTGGACTCAGGTAATGTGATTGCATGCTGCCAGCACCACCAGTAGGGAGATTTGACCTGGCTTAAGCATGTTGCAAGAAAAGGTAATAAAAGACCTTCACTTGCAGCCTTACATTCTGACAATCCTGGAGACTTCTCTGATATGTTTCATGCTCTTTCAGATATAGGGAACTGAAGAATGAAGGAGTCTTGAGTCATTGATTCCCAAAGCTTGAACAGTAGCAGATCTTGAGAAAAGATTTAGCTGCCAGACTTTGTATTCAAGGGAGTTCAATTATTATGACTACATACTCAGACTGTGATGCTAATGGGGACCCTGTGACACCTGAGGTAACCACATCCTGTCCCCCCTTAGCAAAAGACCCTTCTAGCTCTGATCATGAAAGCAAGAGATGCAGGGAGAAATTCTGCATACTACCCACATGGAAATATCCTAAACTTTGAAGCAAGGGCAGTTCAGTAGAAGAGCTGATGAGACCAATGGCCCATCCAGTCCAGCATCCTATTCTCATAGTAGCCAGGCAGATGGCTCTTGGAAGTCTACAGGAAGGACATGTGCATCGGCGTCCTGTCTTGCGTTCCCCTGCCAGTATTGAATAGCCAGATGCCAAAGTTACTAAAGACAATATATAGTTGTTATGACTAGCTATTTATTCATGGAGATCTCCACATGCAAAACACAGCTCTTGAATAACACTCTACGAATCAGGCAACGCATTCTAAGAAAAAGAGCAGAATATAGTCATATCATGATCATGAAGCACTGCATTTCTAACAGTATATTTTCAGGTGTCTAAACACTCAGCTGTGTCTCCCCAGAGTTCCCTGGTATCTTTTTAAAATAATGTAGGAAATGGCCTGGAGACTTCATTAAAAACAAAGTTAATTGAGGTTAACAAGTCAAACTTTTGGTGCTGTTAATTAATTCATAGACTTGTAGAGCTTGAAGAAATCTGGAGGTAATCCAACATAACCCCTGTGTGCTGAAGCAAGATCTTCTGTAACAAAAATATTTGGAGTGTAATATTAATCTATGTAATAACCTATTCTTATGCCAAAATCTGGTGATCCATAAACTTAAGCTAGAAAAACTGAAGAATACAGGGACCTATGGAAATATTTTTAAAGGTTTAATTGAATACAATGGTTTTTGAATTGTAATACAATGTTAAATATATCTGAAGTAGGGGGGTTAATGCCGTCGGGTCTCTAATGCGACAAGATGCTGAATTAGAGGAAGTAATACAAGTGATATGGAAGGTTACGATGATGTGGTGCATATGAGCTGGTGTGACAAATGGATATTTAATGCGGCTACCCAACACAGGGCCGTGCAAATTTTTTCAGCCAGGGCACACTTTTTTCCTCTCTAGTTTTAATGCATACAAAATCTGCAGAAGGCTGTGATAGGGTGATGTCGTGGAAGAAAGATCTGAAATTTTCTATTGTTTTTGCATTGGGAGAGGTGGATATTTTTCAGACAAAACAAGGGGCTTAAGCATAGCAGAGCCTTTACACGCCTATTTAAGTCTGTCTTTCATTGAAAACAAAGGGGCTGCACACATCCTAAAGGCTACCAGCTGCTGATAACTAAGGGAAGCCACTTGGAATGTGAAGATCTGGCTTCTTGTCTATAGTTGGCAGGCATATTTTCAGAGCATATGGAACAAGTCTTCACAAATCAGAGTAGAACATGGGCTGGTGAGAGCGTGTTACAGTTCAAGTCCTATATGAGAGTGCTTTTATCTGCCAGTGAACAAGAAGGATCCAAAGTTTGCAATGGTCTCAAAGTGTTCAGACGGTTGGGTATCAACCCACAGTCACCCAAATATGTTCATGTTTGCCTCCTGGCCGGCATTAAACTGAAAGGTTTAATGTAGCAAAGGATACTAATGAATGTTGACATTAAGACTGTAAGACATTCTCTTCGCCCAGCTAACACCCAATGAAAATATACAAAAACTGTTTATAGATAGTAGCAGCCAGCTTATGTCCAAAACCAGTATTTGGATGTAGAAGCAGATAAAATTATTTTTGCAGCAAGAAGAGATATAATAATAGTATCTCTGGATAAACACCTTTCCACATAGTAAGTGGCAACTTGGACTTCTTAAAAAGCTGTCTTGGATCATCTCATCCAGCAGCTTTATGCAGGAACAGGAAGGATGAGACCATTTAACCCCGTGGCACCCCTCTTGTTGCGGCCTCAGGCTCGACTTCTTCCCCCATCAGCAGCAACTGGCAGGAGAGAAAAAAAGAGAACTACCCTCAATGGCCAGCTCTTCCAGGTGGCAATGCCCAGGAAAAAACCCAAGCTCTCTCTAGAACCCATCATGGACCACTCATTTCCTGGGACAGGTCAATCAAAAATGCCCCCCCCCCAAATTTGTGTCTTACCCTAATCTGTAAAACCAACTACTATGAGTAAACTACTTACTTATTCATTAAGCCATGCTTAAAACAAACCTTGGTTTACTGCAAGATAGGAATTCAGCTTTTTTTCTTAATCAACTTCCCATTGCTGATGCCAAATTGTTAAAACAAAATTCTGGTGTGTAAAATAAGAGGGAGGGAGAGGGAGAGGGAGAGATGGCAACAGTAATGAAAATGGAAGAGGTGGAGACAGAGTTAAAAGAACACAGGCATTGAAGTTTGAACTTCCCCTCTACCTTCTCCTATCCAGCAAATCAACCAATCTACAGAGCAAACAACCTCCTCTTTTGTTGCTTTGTTTTTAACTTTACCTGCAATTGGTTTGAAATTGCAGGAACACTTTCACAGGGAAACTGTTCCAGAAGAATAGTGCTCGAGGGTGATGTCATGAGTACTGATGGTGAGCAGGAGGGGGCCCCTATCCAGGGGGGGAAACGCATGCATAGTACTGAGGAATTAAGCAGCCATTCAAAGAGACACAGAACAGACCCGCCTTAACCTTTGGGGTTTATCTGTCTGGGTTTTTCCCACGTTTCTTCAGTTTGTTAGGATTTTCTGTCTTATGTAGCAGTAATAAACACTAGAGACCTATTCCTCGTCTCAGCGTGATTCCTGGCTGTTAGGACAGGAGGAAAGCAAAAGAAACTGTTTGAGGGAAAACTAATATTGGACAAACCAAAGAGAGTTTAAACATGATACTGTATTCCCAGAACGGGAGAAAGGGAGAAAGGAAGAATCTTTTTAGATGTCACTCCATCTAAAGAACAGAATCTTCCCACAATGTATTCTTGGTTTTGTTGTGTGAAGCAATTTCCCTACTTGGGCATCCCTGCTTCTCAAGGATTTTCTCCTCAGTAGACTGTTGGTGAGTAGGTTGATTGAAGTTTGCTTATCATCGCTAACAAGATACAGGAGCAATGTAAGATGGCAGTAAGGAACATCCCCCCCCCCCCCGACAATGTACACTGACATTAGGAACCATGAATGAGCAAACCCAATTCCCCTGATATGATCATTCTTTTCCTCTACCTTCAGGAAAATCTTTTCCTGTAAGTCTTTACTGGATCTGGTTATCAAATGGAGAAAATGTTTGACAGGCAACTGAGAGGAAAAGAATTATCCTTTGTTATAATTTTCCATTGTACCTCTTTGCAAACAGGGTTAAGGAGGTACCTCTTCTGTCCAAGGGAGGGAGGAAGTCTCTCAAGAAAGATGCCCCAGAAAGCTTGTGTGTATATCCTCTCATTGCTTTGGAGTGTCATCCTAATGATCTATGATCTACTGAACAGATCAATTCTGTCTCAGTGAAGTCTCAGACACATAGGCTGGATTTACGTATTGTACTAAGCCCTTATTGTACCATTGCTTGTTTAAGAAGCCATAATGTCCTGCTCACATATAACTCTAAGCCATAGATCATCATAGATATATACCACTTGTAGATTGAGCTCACACATCACACTGTGCCAAAATTAGGAAACTCATTGACTGTAACAGCATACAATGAAAAAGGCCCAATCTGAAATAGCCCTGAATAGTTGGTCCATTTTCCATCCAGCGACTTTCCATGCTCTAATTCTGCTTGATGGAACTATCTTCCATTGCAGCTTTGGCAGCTATGGATGAGCTTTTGAAAAAAAAAAAAAAAAGTCACAGATGCTCACTTCATAGCCTTAAGCTACCAGGGATTGATGGGGGGTGGGATGTCCCTGCCCAATACAACAATTATATTGAGAAGCCTTTGGCTTATATGTCACTTGTCTGCTTTGGAGACATTCTGCCTTTGTGTAGTTCAAGTGTTCTTCTCTTCTTGCCAGCCCGGCTTGTAGCCCAACAACCAATCAGCAGAATTAGCTGAGCTGCCCAGAGGCTGGATTTCTCTGCTGTTTGCTAAGCCAAAGCATAATTTGACTCTGACTACCGATTGAAATGAGCCAAGAAAGCAGTTAAGGGATATTTGCTAGCTATCTATTGCTTTTAATCTTTGGAAATTCATGACCTGTTACATTTTCCTGATGTTCCTCCTATCACTTCATAAAAAAGAGGAGGAAAAGAGAACCACTTTTTGTCCTGCTGGCAACTACCTCACTGAAATACTTCCCACTACCATCATAAGGGTGTGGGAGTGAGCAAGCAGCCTCCATCAATACCTGTCTGGTCTAGCGTGACATATCTCAAGGGGTCTTTTTAGATGCTACTTTTTTCTTTGTAGCAATGGGACAAGAAATCCTTGAATGATTGCCAGCAGCATAATTTAAGGATGCAGCTGTTCAGATACTCTTTCATTCTAATGTGTCACACCACAAATTCATGAGATATTTATTTCCAGGTATAACTCCTTTAACAATATCATCCAGCAGACACCACATTTTCTTAAAAAGCTTTGGCCAAGTGCATCATACTAGTCTCCATTTGAAGCATGTAATAGGGACACTTTAATGCACATTACAGTATATTTACACTCACCCTGATCACTCAAGCCTTCAGTGCAGCTTTGCTTCAAAGCTTCACAGCTGAGGAAACAGGTGTAGACATATCTATGGGTCCTCCTTCTCCTGTCTTGGCATGCTACAAACCATCATTGCTTGTGTCACTTATGTAGGTTTGGCCATGCTGGCAGAGAACAGTGAGACACTCCCACTGGAGTATCTCTGGAGGTCACCACAATCCAGTCCTATATAGATCACAGAGAAAAAATCAAGAAACATTTTGGTAGGTCTGCCTTTTGCTATGACTGTTGGGAAAGTGGAAGCATTGTATTATATATCATCAAGAATGGGAAGCATAACTTTTTTAGTTGTATCCTTGGCCTTAAATACTAGGCAGGGAGGTGCATTTAAAAAGGAGGTGATGGGAGAAGACAAGGAAGTAGAAAGGGAAGAGCAAATCTAAATGAAATTAAGGAAATACTGGTATTATGATTATACCCAGTAAATTTATTTTTCTCTTATGTCACATGAAAAGAGAAGTTTAAGAGCTCTAGGAAGCACAGCAAAGGCTACTGTTGACCTGGGGCTACAGATTCTGCACCTCTGATCTAGAAGTGCTCTTGTTTACTATATCTACTTGTTCTTTTTTCCCCGTGGTTCAAGCAAAGTTGTTGCTCATCCCTTCATGATAAGCTATACTGTACTTCTGAGAAGAGCTCTCTATTCATACAGTTTCACAACAAAAGCCTTTAGGAAATGGCCAGTCTAAGAATGCAGACATTGCTAGGGAGGGAAGTGGACCATTTTTGTGAACAATTTCTTTGAGCTGTTCCTTAGCAACAAGGAAGCAGAAAGCCTTGATGGCACTCCCTGCGTAGGGAGGAACTGAGCTGCGAGGAGATTGAGGGGAGACAGCTAACTGCTCTTCCTTGAAAGATTGGAGAGTCTCTGCCCCAGTACAGTCTCTCTACCTAAGTTCAAGAGTTACTACCTGAAGTGATGTGCGTTATGATCACTCCTTTAAGGAAGGTTCAAGATCAGAGCACAATTCTTCTCTCTTGTTCCATTTTTGAAGCCTGTATTGCCAAGTAGGTCAATTGGTCCTCAGAGCCCCTGTAAAAGAAAAGCCTGCAGACATACATCAGAGCAACACACTCTCCTGGGGAGTCATATTTTCTCCTTGGCCCCAGAAGGAGAAACATCATGTGTGCTTTAGAGTTTCTGTAGATAAGGTCCAAAATCTAAAATGGTTGATTTCTCTCTTACACATTTAAGTCAGGAAGTGTCCTGGTTTACTGGTCAGGAAGTGGTTTACATTAATTCAGTTGGGTGGTGGTGCAACCTGATCCAAACTGAAGCCTCACAGCTATTTTTAAGAGAAGATTTTTTTTTTGGTTGGGAAGTCAGATCAGTGTCTAGTTAATCGTCTAGTTAAACCCCCAAGTTGTTATCCTCTTATTTTCTCACATTTAAATAAAATAATTGTTTGAAACTGCAGTTCAGATTTCTGCATGGGTAACAGCAATAGGCACTAACATCCAGTCCTTCTAGTTGCCCAGAGTCAGGCTATGCATGTAAAAGGAATTTGCCATCTCAGTGGGAGCATCTCTTTGGAATGATCTCCATTATGGCATGGACAGACAGCACCAAAAGGGCTGACACAATCCATCGTGCACCATCTCATATTTGCCCAAAACGGGGATAGTAAGAAAAGTTGTGTACATGAAAGTATATATTGGTGTGGTTGCATGATTTTTTAAAAAACATCGTTTTATTTATTAAATTTATAAAATTTCCTCCTTGGTGGTTCCTTGATTAGAGTATTGTTTTCTACCTGATTGCTTGTCTGATGTTGATCCCAGATTATCTAAGTGTTGGCCGTTGGAGGGGATGTGTTCTTTTTGTTTCCTTCCTAGCTTTTTTATTGCCTCTTTTAAATGGTGTGTAAATGTGGTTTGTCTCTATGTGTCTATTCATGACTGATTTGTCTGGATGCCAAATTCCACTAAGGAGAAAACCACGCCCCCACCAAAACTGGCAGGGCAAGCTACAGCACATAAACAGGCAACAAACCCCACACTCACTTGCACTGATGATGTTACCTAGTCGGGTAATGAAACATCTGCAAGCAAACAACCAAGCTCAGAGAGCACCAAGGACTCCACAGTTCAGTCCTGAGCTACAGATATCCTCTTCTAAGGGGGTTAAGTGTTGAAAGATACATACTACACCAACCCCTGACTTTGATATTTGTATCTGAAGTTAGAACACAAGTACGAAAGGGTGGGGTTTACATTGTGATGTCATCACTCACATGTCATTTTTTCATCAGAGCAGCCAGGAAAGGATGCCTATGCAGGGCCGCAACTAGGGTCTGTGTCACCAGGGGCAAACATGGATTCTGTGCCCATTTTGGCACCCCACCAGCGCGGCGCCTGGGGCACATGCCCCGGTTGTCCCCCCACCCTAGTTGCAGCCCTGTGCCTATGTCCTTACATATAGTGTTGCAATTGGGCATTCCTTTGTTTTTCAAAAACTGTTTTGCTCAGCCAGCTGTTCTGTTTGCTGCCTACTTTCTTACTTACATTCATGTTATGAATGAAAATGTTGTTCAGTCTTTGACACCACAAATCAAGATTTTGCAGGCATGTCTGCTTTCATGCCATTGCCCATTGCATGTTAGCACAGACCAGTCTATGCTCTTCCAATTTCTTTCTCCTTCCTCTTTTAAGATGCCATAAATCTAGTTAATAGTTATATCCGGTGTAGAAAAATCAAAATGTCACATCAGTGGAGACGGTTCAATTGAAGGCATATTGATTGTCACAGAGAATATACACCTATTTAGTCTCTTCCCCTAGGCACATATGAATTTATCAAATATTGTCATAGCACATAATAACACTTATTCCTGGGTGTTGATGTAACAGCTTGAGCTTTGTTCTGATTTCTCCAGTCACATAGGCACCTCAAAAAGGAACTAACTTTTCAAAATGAACATGTCTGAGGCTCTAGTTTCTAAAACCAGATCATGAATGATGCTTATTCAGACACTTCAGATCAAAGAGGTAACTAGTAGGGAGAAAATAAGAGGAAAAAATCACTCAATGATCACTAAGATAAAGTTTCTTTAAAAAAAAAAAAATCCCAATGCATCAGGGTAGCTCATACAGCTGTCAGCCACAACATGAGTTGAGAATAAGGCCAAATATTAACCCGAAGTATACCTTTTCTAAACATTGTCAGTAAAAAATCACACAAAAATTTTGAGTTGTGTGATATCTGCCTGCACATATATATTAATGTGCAACCATCCAGACATTGCTAAATTGCAACTCTCAACAGCTCCAGCCAACATAAGTGATAGTGGGGGATGCTGGGAGAAGTATTCAGCAACTGGAAAACCATTTAAATAATAATTTGCTAGAAGTGGTCCTCTGATGTACCATTTCAGAGTCATGCCTTCTTTGTAAATTCTTAGTAACACACCAATGTACCTTATACTTCTTAAGACCCTTTGCTTTGATTTATTTATGCTGAAAGTAGAAAGACAGAGTCCTTTTATGTATTGCTGATCTACAACATGGCCAACAGTGAGGGATAGTGGAGCTGTTATTCAGCAACATTTAAAAATCCACATGTTTTCCCTTCTTGGCTTACTCAGATTGGCATCAACAGCTTCAGGATTTAGACAAGAATCTTTCCCAGATGTTCCTGGAGATGGTGGGGATTAAACTCTGATTTTTTTTAGATGCAAAGCTGGTGCTCCAGGGAGCAACAATTGTTTATGCTTAAAGGCCTTTATTGGTGTATTTATATGTATGTATCATGTGTCTAGAGATTCTGGAATTACAAGCAGGTTTAAACATAAGAAGGTACTCTATAGAAAACATCTAACAGGGATTAAAATATGTTGTGGATTGATTTAAAACTAGAACTTTCTTCATTCGAGACCTTTGTTGAGCTACAACCAACCCTTGCTATGTGCTAGTTAATTTTAAATTGGACATTCAATATCTATGCTCTCCTGTGTACAGTATTTAATTGACATAGACTGTTAATGAATGGATTCAGTTCTGCACAAAGTTTCACAAAGAACACTTTTAGATATCCCCCCAAAAGCACAGGGTCTCATGATACCAATTCTTTTGAAATCTAAGGGTATCATTATAATGCAAAATCTTTTATCTGATCCTCATTTTAAAGGAATAGATTGAGAGCCAGTATAGTCTATTGGTTAAAGTGTTAGGCTGGTACCAGGGAAACCCAGTTCAAGTCCCCGCTCAGCCACAGGAGCTCAGTGGCTGACTCTGGGGTAGTCAGGCTCAGGCCTACTTCACGGGGTTGTTGTGAGGAAAAAAAGTGGGAGGCAGGAACAATGTATGTGCTGCTTTGAGCTCCTGAATGAAAAGCAGAATCTAACACGCAAATATTAATATATCTCATTGGCTTCTATTTGACAAAGCAATAAGGCAAATCAACCAAACAGCCAAGCAATGACAGATTTCTTCTTGAAGCAAGAGAGTTAAATACTTGCTTTAATTTTACCTGCTTGCAATATCTGTTTATTTAATAATGTTTTCATATCACCAGTTGTGGGAGTTATACTTGTAGCTACCAGAGATCAATCTTTTTGCTAAAATGATGTTAAAATTACCTTTGGTTTTAAAATATAAGCTAGCATTAACAGAACAGCATTATAAACATAGCATTTGTTTGATTTTTCCAAATATGTTCTTTTTGATGCCATTTATTTTACTTGATTTCCTGTTTGTCTTCCAAACCAATAACCAGTTGCTTAACTCAGACTGGCCCTATGTATCAGCACCCTCAGCAAACCACACTGCTGCCAAAACAATGACATGCAGGCAGTAGCATCATCACACGAATGCTGCCGTTATATATTTGAGTTCCACAAATGCAAGTCTGAGCATTTGTGTGATGATCTCGTTATGCATTTTTCACTGTTTGCCCTCCCCATGGAAAACCATGGCCTCCTATTTAAATCAACTCTACCTATAGGCATTAGTTTACAATGAATAGGAAATTCCATTCTCCCTTCCTGTTTTGTGTGCATTTGTGTGTCGGTGTATGCGTGCAAGAGAGGTTTGAAGGATGAAGCCTGTCATTGTTACTTGGTTTCTGCCATCAACCAAGCTGTCTTTATCTTTCAGGAAGATATGCACCCTGAATGTGTAGGATAATGAGTTTGCTCTACATTTCATGTAGGAACTCCTGAGGTTTAACAATAATATGAGTATACTTTTTAAGACTATCCTGTTGTTTAAACAGGTGTTACCTAATCGTGATTAGTATAGAACTTGGCAGTGATTGGGTTTTGTTAACCTGTTTGATTTAAGATATACTACACTTAGAATTTTTAAGCTGTCAACTGCTCAGTATTAATTACCACTGCCTAGTATTTGCTTTGTTAATTTATATTCCAGCTTTAGCATTAACATTCATAGGCAGTCAAATGCAGCCAATGCTAAATACTTTCATTATTATCATTATCAGTCCCTCTAATAGCAAATTCAGGTGGCGAGGGCTGACAGAAATAAAGTCAACATTGCCCCATTGAGAAATAAAATCGCAACATCAGCATGCTATGGTTAGCCCCAAGGTTTGCAGACTTACAGGAAATATTTTGTAATTAACCTAAGGAGCAAAGAATCCAAAACAAACACCCTAATGAGGATACTCAGTAATGATGGAATATTGCATGACAGTTGGAAAAGAAAAGCAGAAATCTGGAGCGGAGGTGGAAACAGAATGAAATATCCTGGAGAAGAACCAAGAATGGGAGCATTCGTATTAGAAGGTGATATACTGCAACATATTTATGTAGGTTTAATGCAGTCCTTCCAAGAGCAAGTTCAAGTCGTTAGCCTAAAAATACTCGGTGATATTTCTGAATACTGAAAGCAGACATGTTGTGTGAGTCATATCAATCAAGTCTAAGGTTGCGAACAACTGAAATATGAAACATTCAAGTATCTCTGATTTTTTTTAAAAACCCTAACATTGTTCTCTTAGTTTGGACATAACTAAATGTAATTTTAAAGTGGCAGCAGTGTGTCTCTTTTTTTTCACAATTACACTAGAAGAAAAGAAAGGAGACAATATGTATGAATTTGAGGCTTCTGTTAGGTCATTCTGACCAGCATTCTGGGCAGTATATGACAGTGTGTTAAATATATATATACATACATACATACATACATACATATATATTCAGTTTGCTTTTTTACAAGAATGGGTACAAATTCTCAAATTTCTTTATACATTTGATGAAAAGAACTTATCCTTTAATCAAACAACTTAGAGTCCACAGGCTCCATCACTCCCAATATCCATCTTTCTATAGTTGCTAGAATTCCCCAAGATTAGGTCACTTTTCAGTGAAAAGCTAAGTACATAAAGCTTCTAATGGGGATAAAGTATCTAAGTACCTACACCCTAAACAAAACAGGCTGACATTTCTGGTCCCATTCTCTCCTGTGATCTCATTGTATCACTGCCCTACTTCTATAGCTGAGAATTTCAGAATTTCTAACCACTGAGCACAGAAAGGTTGCTTACCACTGATTTAAATAATGGATACAAGGGAGAGAGTAAAGCTTGCATATTCTACCAGCTCTTCCTGTGACCTGCTATTTCTTATGAGCATTATCTTAAAATAGAGTTTCAAAAAAATGTTTGGGTTCACTTGTGAAATATGGAACCAGTTTTCTCTATTCCCATGTGAGGTTGATCATTTTGAGGAAAGGAGCTGAATCAGTTTGCATGTTTGGACAGGGATTAAGGCATTTCCCTTAGCAGCTGGTAGCAACGCAGTGGGTCCTGAAAATACATATATACTTCCTTTTAATCCTATGGTCTACGTAGATTAGCATCTAGCAACAGTGGTTTGAGGTTTTGGAATGTACACCACGCTCACAAAAACTGCTTTTAAATGGGAAAGAGGTATTACTTTTGTTCTGCTATAATCTCATGCCTTTCTCCTCCATGCATTTATTCTTCCTTGAGAGACAAAAAAGAAAAGAGACCAATTCTGTTTCAGAACTGCTGGTTGAAATGTCATAACATCAGTCACAGCCCTTCAGACTCTTAACCCTGCTTCCACCTTGGCCTAAACTGCCTTCCTAAGTGACAGTGGCCTTCGTGAGCATCTCTTTGGTTATCAACCAAAGCTATTGCATGTGACCTCCAAAAGGGAAGCCGTTGACTTTTGCAAAGGAGGAGAAATGAATTTTCACTGGTCTCTTAATAGCTGGTCCAGCCTGCTGTGTGCACTGAACTCCAGTGCAGCAGCAAATTGTTCAGCAACAGACCTGGGTAGCTGAATTTATGGATTTTTAAAATTATTTTTTATTATTATTATTTTTTGCACAGCTGCTGATTTACAATTCATAACCTGGATTATGTTATGAGTTCAGCCCTGCTGAGGTCAGTGTGCAATTTAGATTGAGGAAATATTTGCAGGGCTTTCAATTCCCCTGACATCTGCATCAATGAAATGGATTCCTTCCGTGGAGCATTGATGCCAACCATATAAAGTAGAGCAGGGAGAGGGATTCCAGAAAGAGAGTAAAATACTACATTAGAAAGGGGTCTTGAGATCCAGAAAGTGGGGAACAGAGAGCCTAGTCATGCCAGAGTTTGGGGGCTCTGTTGCATGATAATCTTAAGGCCACATTGCACAATATAATGGTCTCCAGGCACTTAAAAGGCACATGGGTTCTTTCGAAAAGGGGTTTACTGTTTCCCATATATGCAACTTTATTAGTGCATATATAGCATTACCATTTGTGCAGCTGTCCACTAAAAAGCATACCCTGGAGGTCTATATAAAATACACAGGCTGGGAAGAAAACTGGCAATGGACAATTAGCTTGGTTAACTGATGTGTATTTAAAATTGCCCTCTGCTAACATAAAAACAGATTCTTTAAAGAAGAAAAAAGTGGCAGTTAGCTAAAATGAGCAGCTCATGACTGTTTAAAAGTTCACCCCTGCCTATTGTACTAATAATACTAAATACTGTTTCTGGGAGAATTAGCACACACAACACAAACTTTTTAAAATGAAGAATGCTTATTTTTTCCAGTTGAAGTTTTGGAGTATACAAATATATTTTAGAGATGGCAGCTATAGATTTCATACCTATTAGGTAACACTTTTTTTCCTTGTTCATCTCTGGGAACAACCTAATATCAAAATGACCTTCATGCTGACTGTTGGATTTTAGGAACTGAAACGCAAGCAATTGTGGGGTTGGGAAAGGTAGATGCCAATCCTCTGAATGTTAAAGATGCAGCTCTAAAAATCAGTTCTTTGTATCTTTTATTCGATTGACCACTAAAGATTAGTGATTAGGGGCAGAGATAGCAAACAAGCAAGTTCCTCATGGTTCCTCTTGCTTTCCGTTGACTGGAAGACCAGGTCTGGCCCTTCAGCCTGCTTCCTACAGGAAGAATGCTTCCTCCTCTGTTTTCCTTTTCCCCACCCTGAGGAGAGATTGCTCAGAGGTGCAGGGTTTTGCAAAACATGCTTACCCACGGTAAGCTGAGCTATGGTACGCTCCGTTCACTCCTGGATATGAAAGACGCACTGAACCTTAAAATAACTACATGGGCAGAGCTAAAATATTATGGCTATGAGGAAGGCTGGCTTTTGACATGACATCCTGAAGATGAACTGGCAATAAAATAGCTAAAATTGCTCCCATTTCTTTTCTGGCCCATTCTTGGTCTTGCTGATGACTTGCTCGTCCTGCCTGTTATACAGCACATCTGAAGTCTTCTTTAGAACAGCCAGCAAAGGAGAAGAGGAGTAGTAAGAGTTAGATATAAGGGAGGGAAGCTGTTTCCATTCTTGGTTCTCTATTTTGATAGCAAATAAGAAGATCCAAATTTATCTATCAAATTTATATAGCCGCCCATCTCACCAAAAGTGACTCTGGGGGTGTAATTTGGTAATCCTAGGTCATGAAGATGAATCCAAAGTGGCAAATCAGCATAGTCCGTGGCAGTGTCAGGTTCTCTGATGTTTGCTTAAAACCTAAAATGATTCTTTTCCAAGCCTGAGTCTCACAGAGACTCTTTAGCAAGATTTATTGAGATAAAAGGGTGGGATTCCAAGAATTCTGGCAACTGAACTATTTCCCATCTATAATTCAATACATCCCACATACATTCACATGAAAACTTCTTTACTTCTTCATCTTTGCCTTTCTGTGAACTAGCAAAGTGGCAGGTCTCTTTGCTGATAACACAGGATCATACTGCAGTTGTTTACAAAACCATCTTCTAGAACTTTATTAGTCTGAGTACTAAACATTTCAGGCAGGGGTGAGATCCACTGGATTAACTAGGAATGGCTATCACTATTTCATGAATTAGGGGGTTCCAGTAGTCAGTTATGGGCACTGTGACAAATTTTCTTTAATCTGTTCCCCAAATCTCACCCAGTGAAATTCAGTTTCACTGGGTGGTTCTGGTATGATGAGAGAGGAAGCAAAAAATAATCTCCCTACCCATGACTTGTGTAATTTTACAAATCTCCACCATATGGTTTCTTACTGATTGCTTTTTGTAGCAAAAAGTTTCCAAACCGTGGAGCCTTTCCTCACAGAGGATTGCGCAAGCCGTTCAGCCATTGGTTTACGCCTGTTCAGCAATCCAGATCCAGGATGAGGGGTCTCAGTTCGGCAACAGAACTGAGCACTGTATGCAGACAGCCACAAATGCCACCCAGAGGAGGATTGGTAGCAGGTAGATTGTTGAGGCCAATGGATTTCCTGTGCTAGCTGGAAATGTCAGTCAACTGCATTTTCTCCTGTTTATCTAAAGTCACCTGTAGCTGTTGGATAATTTCTCTTTGCTAATGCAAAGATAGATCACTCCCAAGGAAGACATCTCTATTGTTTATTCAGCAGACAGAAGGGAGTGATACCATAGGACTTGGAGAAGTGCCGTGTAGCCTCTTTAATCAAGCAGCAGCATCTGGAGAGAGTTTCTGAAGAGGTTTGACTCAGACATAATCATGGGGATGAAATAATGAAGATTTCATTTGTTTTATTAAAAGAGCATCACCAAATATCCATGGGCAAGTCAGAGGCCTGACCTTTTACATGAAAGTCATAGCAGAATAAATCATGTAGCTACGGACCCATAATGGATTTGTTTCTCTCATAAGAACTAACTGAATGTTAATAAGATACCACATAGTGTTTCCCCACCATTATAAAACAAAATACCTGTCTTTGCTGCTTGCACGAGGTCTTCCTCCCCCTTCTCTTCTGGGATCACTATAGCTCAGCTTTTCCAGAACAATATAAGGAAAGTGTCCAGATTCCAAGCAAAACAGCTGTGCTTGTACACTCACAGGGAGACCACCCGGGAAGATCCCAAAGCAGCCACACTGAGCCTTCTGGAGGACGCAGCTGCCTTGGCACTTCAGGAAGTGATAATGCACTTTGCAACATGCTCCTTCTGATGCTGTGCACAAACTTAATGGCAGTGAAATTGCTGAAATGCACTTAATTGTACATTACATGGGTGTACATTTGTAGGAAATCACAGTCAGGACATTTGCTATGAAAGCTGGGAGGAAATTGCATAAAGAATGCTACCACACTTCATGGTCATAGCTTCCGAGTTAAATTTGCTTGCGACACTGTTAAATCATGCTAGATATTTGGTCCTTTCACAACAGTCTTGACTCCAGGCAACTACATTGGTTAAGTCCCTTCAGTTCTCTCTGCAAGATTTTTGGAAGTGGTTTGCCATTGCCTCCTTCCTAAGGCTGAGAGAGAGCGACTGGCCCAAGGTCACCCAGCTGGCTTCGTGCCTAAGGGGGGACTGGAACTCACAGTCTCCTGGCTTCTAGCCTGGTGCCTTTAACCTCTGGCTCATATTATATCATGTTGGCTTTAATATTTATATAACTTTTTCCCTTAATGCATAAAACGTTTAACATATAAATAACATACTACATAATGTTTCAACTGATCATGCAAAGTAGACCTGATTAATCCTCTTTTAGTAAAAGTGAAGAAACAGGATGAAAACTGACTCTGAGATATCATTGACCCCCCAAGGACACCCGACAGATGCAACATTCATCCTGGTTAGTAGTTGGATGGGAGATCATCAAGAACTCCTCGAATTATAGGTTGAAAAATTAAGAAAAACATCCTGGAGCAAGGCAATGGCAACCCATTTCTGCATCATACCAAGAAAAATACTTTAATATGCCCATGAAGTATGTGTCAAATTTGTTTTGAAATAACTTTAAATAATAGCTTGGAGATTGAGCCACACATCAGGAATTTCTTGGTTCACTTATTATTTCTGTAAGAACTTGCATGGCCTTAGGCAAACCATCAGTTTCTGCTATATATGTGCAATATCAAAGTATTAATATTGACCAGTTATTACACCGATATAATGTGTTTGGATCATCTAGAACCAGCCCTCCTGGAAAGCAGACTTAGATAACAAATGCTGGGGGGAGCATTGGGGTCAGTGCCCCGTAGTTCTTCCAAGCCCTCTGGGCATTTCTTTTTGTTGAGCGGTCCCTCTAAATTAAAATGCTGTCTTAAGTGAGGTGGAGGATGCCATCTTACTGCCTGACTGAAGTCATAGTCCAGTTTGCTTCTGCATATGGAATGAGTGGCAGGCGGCACCTTCTGCTTTGCCTCAGGCCACTCCTGGGAGGATCAGGAATAACATATACAGGTAGTCCTCGTTTAGCTATTACAACTGGGACCGGCAACTTGGTCATTAAGTGAAGCAATTGCTAAGTGAAATCAGGGCTGTGCTTCAGCTTTCCTTTGCTTCACAGACCTGTGAAGGTCATAAATGCAAGGACTGGTCACAAAGTTGCTTTTTCATCACCGTCATAACTGCAGATGGTTGCTAAACAAGGCAGTGACTAAACGAAGACTATCTGTTTATATCATGCTCAGTATTTTTATTAAGCATTAGTCCTGTCTCAACCGTTCATTAATGTGCAGACAAATGTATCTCTATCTCTGTCTCAGCTACTACAGGAAACGCATCTGCAGTATCTGTACAAGGAAGTACACGCTGGATCTCAGCAGCTTGTTTCAACAGCCCTCGAGCTTCAGCTGGGGCAAAAGGTTACATCTACATCACAAATTACTGCACGGAATCAGAATTGTCCCAGACCAATACTGAAAGACGTAAACTGATGTAAAAACTGAATGGTTTTTGAGACTGAATTCCATGTAGTGATTTTCATCTATCCTACCCAGTTTTTAAGAGTTGCAGGCAAAACTCATTTGCACCATCCCAAGTGGAAGCCTAGGAAAGGACTTCCTCCTGCATCTTTCCCCAGCGGTGGAATTCTCCCTCTCTCGTGTTATAATTCACCCTCACTCTCCCAATATTTATAAAAACTATAATGTGGCCTTTTAAAATGATATAGCAGTTTTATTGTCATCTTTACTGTTTTATTGTAGTTTTATGGTTCGTTTTATACAGTTATTGTTTCCTTTTGATTTGTTGTACCCTTCCTTGGTGGCTTCAGCGCAAAGGTGGTATAAAATGTGAATAATACATAAACAGTCCTACAATCTTTATAAAGCTGCTCTGAAATTCCAATAATATACAGACCCTTTTGAGCTGTGTATGCAGTGGATGTCTTCTACAGAATCCATTGTCGGGTATCCACTACACAACAGTATGGGCTGAAGCAAAGACCACCATAGCAATGCCTCACAGAAGGTAAGAGCTCCAGTGCAGATTGTGTCTTTGTTTGCTAGCTGAATTCCACATCCCTAATAGTGCAGAGAGAGAGCCAGGTTGGTGTAGTGGTTAAAGCATCAGGCTAGAAACCAGGAGACCGTGAGTTCTAGTCCCGCCTTAGGCACAAAGCCAGCTGGGTGACCTTGGGCCAGTCACTCCCTCTCAGCCAGTGGCAAACTACTTCCAAAATCTTGCAAGAAAACTCCAGGGACTAGTCTAGGCAGTCATGTGGATTCAGTACTAACTCGAAGGCACAAAAAAAAAAAAAATACAGGTGGCCCCAAGGTGTGGAAGGCCACAGTGTCAAAGCTGGAACCAAGGTTTATAGACCTAATCAAAATGCCATCCTGGTGGATCCTGGGGAAGTGTTCTAGGTGATGGGAGACTGGACTTTACCTTATGGGCAACAGCAACAAATGGAGGCAGCAGGAAGGCCAAGTGTTTTTTTAAAAAATGTTTTAGATCATCAGAGAAAGGAGTTGCATCAGATGCTGCCAGCTTCTTTTCTTTAGTTTATGACTTGGAATGCCCTTTTTTTTCAGAGCACAGATTTTTAAAAAAATAGTGTCAATTACAGCTGCATGTTCTGCACAAAATCCCTCCCCCACAAGAAAAGAGCATAAGGCTTTTTTGTGACACTGAATTTTCCTAACACTGCCCACCCAGCCCTTTACTGTTGTTTTCCCCAACATTTCCAGGCCCCTTGCATATATCTACCTTGATTCTTAGTCCTCTGAGTAAAGAACTCTAATTACAGTATTTCTCTGAAGTCTGGCTCTTTCTCTCTGTCCCTCCCCTGTCTGACTTGAAATGGTTTTTGGAAGCAGCTGGCAGCAAGGGGGTACAGCTGCTGCTAACTTAACCCAACGATTTATCTTAAGATTCATACAGAATTCATTGTGTGGGGAGCTGGGCCTGTTGGCATTTAATATTCATGCATATCGGGAAGCTCTATTAATCATAAGGTCCAATCATTTGTACAGCCCTTAACTGTGCTTACAGAAAGTTGTGTGTCTCTGTTCCTCCAGCCTCCCTCATTCTGCTCTCTGGGCAAACTGCAGCTTAGCCCTTGTACACACTTTGCATCAATTGTTTTTTCATCATGTGGAGAGGCAAAATAACACAGGCAGGAGCAGGTGGCCTATCTGAAGTACACATCACTTGCAGGAAACCAAGAATACAACGTTGTGTGCAATGCTGCCTGTGAAAAGGGAACAAATATGAGGTTGTGTTATGAAAGGCAAATTATGCTGGTGGGATATCTTGGCTCCCTTTGGATTTGTGTAGGCTATATGTTTAATGGAGATACAGGTAGACCTTGCTTAACAACTGCTCTGTTTAGTGACCATTTGAGTTATGACTGCACTTTACAACTGGTTCTCACATTTACAACTGCCACAGTGTCCCCACGGTCACATGATCAAGATTCGGGTGCTTTACAACCGGCAGGCGTTTATGACCATTGCAGCGTCCTGCAGTCACATGATCACCATTTGTGCACTTCACAGCCAGCGTCCAACAAGCAGAGTCAATAGAGTAGCTGGCAGTAAAATTGCAAGTCTCAGTCATGTGATGTCTCACTTAACAACCACAGGTGATTTGCTTAATGACCACAGTGGAAGTGAGGTCGTAGGTCTATTATAGTCATGTGATGTTTCACTTAACAGCCATGTCACTTAGCAATAGAGTTGCCAGTCCCAATTGTGGTCGTTAAGCAAGGACTACCTGTATACTATATGTTATACATCACCATTCTTACTATTCTCCACATTTTAAAGATTTTAAAGATAGAGAACCAAGGCCACTCAGAGATAAGAAAATGATAGGAAATGGAAGGAGGGAAGAAGGGAGATACTGATTTGAAAGCAGGCTTGGTGTCATGCTATACACATTTATTTTGCTTTCCCTCTAGTGAACTAAACTTTTTGGGGAGATGGTTGCATAATTGTCTTCAGAAATCTGCAAAAACATTTATTAATTTGTTTGTTTATTAAATTTATATATTGCCTATCTGACCTAATAACTCTAGGTGGCTTACAATAAAAATCTAAAAACACAATAATACATTGGGAAAAAAATTATATTACAATACAACCGAGGTCCCTAGAAACTATCACACAATCATATTGTGTGGCAATGAGATGAAAGAAATATGTATGTCCTATCCTCTAGATCAAAAAATCTCTCATAACTGCTTTAACTTCCCTTAAAAGCTATTGTATGTCTCTAGCCCAAGGCTAACTCCTTACCCAAAAACAATTTATTAGATTTAAATCCCCCTTCATACTAGGAACTCACACCAGTGCATGAGAGAATCTCTCCTCATTTTGAGCAATTCCACACTGCAGCCTAAGCTGCGTATTTCCTGTGCTGATCCCCTCTGCTTCTTAAACCAGCTTCAGAAATTCCAGTCCAGTTCCAGATTGCAGTAGGTTAGCAATGGGAACAGGCTGATGCTCAGTCTGGACTATGACCATTGCGTGACCTATTGGTCATTCCCCCACTTCTTGCCCTTCCTATCCATGTGGTAAAGGCTATCCTTGCTAGCTGGCTCCTATGTAGACCAGTCTACCAGTGCCTATCTTTCTCTTTAGGGATTGTTTCCTCCTCACTAAGTCCTCCATCTTGCCTTTGCCTTCCCAGATGTTTGCACATGGATCCCTTCATCCCCTTTCCACATTATCTCCTTTGAGACTAAAGCAGGGTCTTTCTTCTGGTTTTTCTTCCCCTTGTGGAACCATCATTCTTCTGATGCTATGATAATCAAAGCAACAGGAGAACAGGTTGTTCTTTCTAGGATCAACCTTTTGTCCTATATTGGGAGCTGTCAAACATAGGAAGCCTGATTGTTCTATGGGGTTCAAACTCTCTACCAGGAATTGAGTGTCTACCTATGTCTGATGAGTCCCAATATAGAATGAAACTGGTCACGTACTGCCTCCTGGTGGTATATATAAGTAAATTTTTACACAACACAGTGTGTAAAAATAAATCTGCCCCCGCCCCCTGGAGGGGAAATGTAAAGCCTCATGCACAGGGACATGACATCATAACACTGTATCTCTCTCTCTCTCTCTGAAAGCTAGAGGAAAGTTGGACTGTATGTCCCTGAAAACTTTGTAGCACGTTCAGGTTCATGGCAACTTGGTGGTAACTTAAACATTTTTTTTTTTAAAAGGTGGGGGGGAGAGAAGTTTTGCAGTACTGTGGGCAGGGGATGGGAAGCAAAGGGAGCAAGCTTCACTCAGTCTGGGGAAAAATTGAAAGGCTGCCCACCAGGATCTGTGAAGGTTGAGTGGAAGATGAGTGTCTTGGGATGAAGATAGTTCATTGACTTAACAGGCCACTGCAAAACTATAAAAAATGGCAGCTTCACCAATTAAGAAGATATCACCCCTGCAATCCAGGATGAAATGGCTGTCCAGGGCAGTGACCAGCTGCTGGAGGGGAGGGAGCATGCCAGGCACTGCAATCAACACTGGAGCTGCTGTTAGGTCAGAATGAATCACTGGAGATCAGATCTGAAGGGTTTGAGATGGCTGAAGTTGAAAAAAAACATTTTGAATCAAAGTTGGAAAATATGGATGCAGGTACATTCACAGTCACCTGGGAATGGAAGACATCATCCATTCCTACACTCAGAAAGCAATGAGAGGCCCCTACTAGTGATGGGCCAAACAGGAAGTGCAGATGTACCCACAATCCTCACAGTAACAACTCTGTAAGGTAGATTGGACTGAGGAAAAAATGGTTCACCAAAGGTTACCTAGTTGAGACTTGAACCTAACATCTTAACCATTACACCAAACTAGCTCTCATTTTCTACATATAGAATATATTGAAATCAAAAGTCGTTTGGGTCCACCTTTTATTTGAATCTAAATCGATGTTATAACCTCTGCTTCCCATTTTAAAAAGCAGGTCATATCTTGCCTGATATCTGCTTTGAGTTTCCCCATGATTCAATGCTATAACCTTCTTCACTTCAATTATTTGTCCTTGTCTCCCCCATAATGGCAGGAGAAATAAATTAACCCAATCTCCATTAGCATAATTATTTGAATCCATTTTACCCTCTGCCCTCACCTTAGTTTTCCCAGAATGTAATATAAAGATTTTTCCACCCTCCCTAGCAGCTATTGCTTCTCACATTCCTATTCTCCTTGCCTTCTCTCCTTTGGATTGTTTCCAATTTATCCAATTTCTTCTCAGAGCTTGGGTCTAATAATTGTTGTCAGGTTGAGGCCTAGTGCAAAGTACAGCAAATCCACTGCCTTTCTTTGTTACCTCCCATGACTTCATTAGTGGCATCTGCTTTCTTGCCAGGGAAGAATGCCAGGAGAGGCAGCCCCATGCTGTGTGCACTGATACATTGGTTTATTCACACATAAGAATGGCAGTGCTGTGATGCAGTACACCATTTGCTCTGTAGTTTTCTGCTCCACTTGTTCTCTTGTACAAAAGGCAAACCAAGCCAATCTGTATCTCAGCCAAACTCCATGGTTAAAGACATAGAGTCCCTTCAGAACTATCACAACAGTCGCCCAACCTGTTGTTTATTTGTTTAGTTGCTTCTGACTCTTCGTGACTTCATGGACCAGCCCACGCCAGAGCTTCCTGTCGGTCGTCAACACCCCCAGCTCCCCCAGGGACGAGTCCGTCACCTCTAGAATATCTTCCATCCACCTTGCCCTTGGTCGGCCCCTCTTCCTTTTGCCTTCCACTCTCCCTAGCATCAGCATCTTCTCCAGGTGTCCTGTCTTCTCATTATGTGGCCAAAGTATTTCAGTTTTGCCTTTAATACCATTCCCTCAAGTGAGCAGTCTGGCTTTATTTCCTGGAGTATGGACTGGTTTGATCTTCTTGCAGTCCAAGGCACTCTCAGAATTTTCCTCCAACACCACAGTTCAAAAGCATCGATCTTCCTTCTCTCAGCCTTCCTTATGGTCCAGCTCTCGCAGCCATATGTTACTACGGGGAACACCATTGCTTTAACTATGCGGACCTTTGTTGTCAGTGTGATGTCTCTGCTCTTGACTATTTTATCGAGATTTGTCATTGCTCTTCTCCCAAGGATTAAGCGTCTTCTGATTTCCTGACTGCACTCAGCATCTGCAGTAACCTTCGCACCTAGAAATACAAAGTCTTTCACTGCTTCTACATTTTCTCCCTCTATTTGCCAGTTATCAATCAAGCTGGTTGCCATAATCTTGGTTTTTTTGAGGTTTAGCTGCAAGCCAGCTTTTGCACTTTCTTCTTTCACCTTCATCATAAGGCTCCTCAGTTCCTCTTCACTTTCAGCATCAAAGTGGTATCATCTGCATATCTGAGATTGTTAATGTTTCTTCCAGCGATTTTAACTCCAGCCTTGGATTCCTCAAGCCCAGCACGTCGCATGATGTGTTCTGCGTACAAGTTGAATAGGTAGGGTGAGAGTATACAGCCCTGCCATAGTCCTTTCCCAATCTTAAACCAGTCCGTTGTTCCGTGGTCTGTTCTTACTGTTGCTACTTGGTCGTTATACAGATTTTTCAGGAGGCATACAAGATGACTTGGTATCCCCATACCACTAAGAACTTGCCACAATTTGTTATGGTCCACACAGTCAAAGGCTTTAGAATAGTCACTAAAACAGATAGATGTTTTTCTGAAACTCCCTGGCTTTTTCCATTATCCATCGGATATTGGCAATTTGGTCCCTAGTTCCTCTGCCTTTTCTAAACCCAGCTTGTACATCTGGCAATTCTCACTCCATGAATTGCTGAAGTCTACCTTGCAGGATCTTGAGCATTACCTTACTGGCATGTGAAATGAGTGCCACTGTTCCATAGTTTGAACATTCTTTAGTGTTCCCCTTTTTTGGTATGGGGATAGAAGTTGACTTTATCCAATCTGATGGCCATTCTTGTGTTTTCCAAATTTGCTGGCATATAGCATGCATTACCTTGACAGCATCATCTAGCAAGATTTCGAACAGTTCAGCTGGGATGCCGTCATCTTGTCCTTCCTATTCTATTGTCTTCTTCCACTTCCACACATTGCTTGTTTAAAAATAATTCCTTATCTCTTCTGGCTAACCTCTGGAATTTTGCATTTAATTGGGCATATCTCCCCCTATCACTGTTCCCTTTTGCTTTCCTTCTTTCTTGGGCTACTTCTAGTGTCTCAGCAGACAGCCATTTTGCCTTCTTGGTTTTCTCTTTCTTTGGGATGTATTTTGTTGCCACCTCCTGAACAATGTTCCGAACTTCTGTCCAGAGTTCTTCTGGGATCCTATCTACTAAGTCCAGTCCCTTAAATCGATTCTTCACCTCCACTGCATATTCCTTAGGAATATTAGTGAGCTCATATCTAGCTGATCTGTGGGTCTTCCCTAATCTCCTTAGTCTGATCCTAAATTGTGCAAGAAGAAGTTTGTGATCGGAACTACAGCCAGCTCCAGGTCTTGTTTTTACCGACTGTATAGATGTCTGCCACCTTTGGCTGCAAAGGATGTAGTCAATCTGATTTCGGTGTTGTCCATCTGGTGAAGTCCATGTATAAAGCTGTCTCTTAGGTTGTTGGAAGAGAGTGTTTGTTATGCAGAGTGAGTTGTCTTGGCAAAATTCTATCCGCCTATGTCCTGCTTCGTTTTGTTCTCCCAGGCCATGCTTACCTGTAATTCCAGGTGTCATCTGACTGCTCACCTTAGCATTCCAGTCTCCCGTGATGAAAACAACATCTCTTTTAGGCTCCCGCAAGCTTCATGGCTCTCTCCAATACTTAGTGCACTGGAAACACTTTCCCCACCCTGAGTGGGTCACTGCCCGCGACATTCAGGCCCCGGAGCTAGTCCGCAACTTCCACGTTGCATATCCCTCCAAGCCCTCGACTTGATTTTCTTCAGGGGGGCGGTATGTCATGATCGTCGTTGCGATGTTTGCGACATTGTAACAGCTTGCATGACAAAGCGCGGATGCATGTCAATGGCTGGAGAGGTCCGGGCGATAAACCGGACAAAGAAGGTAATGGGGTTGGGAGATCTACTGAACAAACAAGGTCCCATCGCCTGGTAATCAGCCATTGACGCCCCTGATAAAGAAAGGATCAGGGCGAGGTTCAGAAAGGCATGTCCAGGCTTTCAAGGAATAGCGAGGTCTAATCGCCCAGTAATGGACCATTACCTCACAGGAAGATAAACAGGGCAATGCCCGGGGCGAATGGGGCTGGACGACCTCTCACCTATCAAGTCTTGATGGCCTGTCACTCCGTGGAACTCGTGGGGCACACCCGGGGAGTGTGGGGGTGGAGCGCTGTTTGGCGCGAGACTATTTAATTCAACTTTTGGTGCGCTTCCCTCACTCTCAGCTTTTTACTGGTGTGCATTCTATTCTAAATAAAAGCCAGAGCTTAAACTTGATTTAGAGTCTGTGTCTTTTATTTGGTCTTAGACATTCCTTACACTTTACTATTAATTATGAAGGCTACTCCATTTCTTCTGTGGTCCTCTTGTCCACAGTAGTAGATCTGGTGGTCATTTGATGTGAAGTGGCCCATTCCAGTCCATTTCAGTTCACTGACACCCAAAATGTCTATCTTTAATCTTGGCATCTCACCAATAATCACATCCAATTTGCCCTGGCTCATAGATTTTACATTCCAGGTTCCAATGGTGTGTTCATCCTTAGAACATCGGATTCGCTGTTCACCACCAGCACCGTCAGCTCCTAGCCGTCCTTTCGGCTTTGAGCTAGCTGCATCATCACATCTGGGGCTAGTTGAACTCATCCTCTGTTCCTCCCCAGTAGCATTTTGACCATCTTCTGACCTGGGAGTCTCATCTTCCGATGGTATACCGATATATCTCTGGTTGTACTGATCCATTTAGTTTTCATGGCAAGAATACTGGGGTGGGTTGCCGTTACCTTCCCCAGGGATTGCATTTCGCCTGACCTCTCTGTCATGACCTTCCCGTCTTGGGTGGCCCTTCACGGTTTAGCTCATGGCATCATTGAGGTGCTCAAGCTCCAGCACCATGACAAGGTAACGATCCTTTGCTGAAGTGCCCAACCTAGTAGGTAGGAAGACTCTCACTGAACCTCTTGGCTCCTGTACAACTGAACTAAAATTGTGGACAGATGCCCAGTTGTGAGTGAACCAGACCAGTGAATTAAAGTTTGTACCAGATTTGATGCATACTCCAGAAAGTCATTTAAATTTGACTTTATCGGAACAAGTGGTTAGCCTGGCCCACCCAACAGATCTGCATATTTCATAATATCCCACATGATAAATTAATTAATATCTCCAGGGATGAAACCAACATATCTGTGGCTTCTTTGCTCATTTATTAGACAATATTTCTAGCCCATTTGTCATTAAAATATTCCCAAGTGGAGAACAGGATATAAAATTCAATAAAACAATCTCACAAAGCCAATAAAAACATCAATACAATGAATATCAATACAATCAATTGAACATTAAATGTCAGGGCTTTGTCTTTAAAATACACCAGACAACACAGAAACATTTGTCATACAGCAAAGGGAAGATAGTTCAAGAGGAGAGAGGAATAGCCATGTACACCTCCTTCTGCTTCACAGCCATTAGCTATTCTGCAGGAAATGATGTAAGCAACCCATTTTTTTATGAACATTATAATCTAACAGGCTCACAAATGGACTTTCAGATACCTAGCCCCAAGTTCTTCAAGAATGTCTATATTAATATAGAATTTGACGAGGTTCCAGTAGTACAATAGGTTCCAGGACAATCTTTCTATGCAGATATAGTATGTGCAGGACACAACTTTCCAGTCATAAACTGTGCCACCTCTGAACTAGCTATAAATTGATAACAGATGTCTCTTTTCATGGAGGCTCCAAGAACTTCAAAGATGATAAGGGGCACCCTTAGCTAAATATATGCTCTTCCATGGGAGGTATAACCGCATCTAGAACAAATTAACAACCCTGTACTTGGATCTTGCAACCACTCATCCACAGATATTCTGTTTCATCATGATTCAGTCTCAGATCAGCCTCTCCTTCTACCCTCCAGGGCATGACACTGGTCAACAGCAATCATGGACCTTTCCTAATTCAGGTATACCAAGAAATAAAACTGGGTGATGTCCACATACTGTGACTTCATATCTCAGGTCTCCTAAAGACTGCTTCAAATGGCTGAAGAGATTGTGGAGTTTCAAGGCTGGATGCAAGGTGAGGGCTGCTGGGCATGGCTGACACTGATTCCTCAGTTGCAGCAGATGCAAGAAGGCCCACAACTAGGGTCTGTGTCACCCGGGGCAAACATGGAGTCCGCACTCATTTTGGCGCCCCCCCCAGCGAGGCACCCAGGGCACATGCCCCACTTGCACACCCCCCCAGTTGTGGCCCTGGATGCAAGATTCAATCCGTCCTCAGAGTCAAGCTCAAACGCTGGCTCCTCTTTGGCAACAGACGCTGTCTCCGATGCTGGTTAGGATTCTTCTTCCGAAGCTGCAGGCTTGGGGGATTGGTTGTCTCTGGCAGCCTGCTCTCCGCACGGCTGCCTTTTATCCTGATCTTTGGTGCACTTGGAGTCTCCTGCAGCCAATCGGGCTGCCTTCTCCTTCACGCGCTTTTCAGCACGTCTCGGGCAAATGCTGATTGGAAGATTCAAATCCACCCCCGAATCTTGCCCAATCAGCATTGTGGATTCGTCCCATGCTGGAGATTTGTTTCTTCAATTTCAGCCCGGTAAGTTTCCAATTCCTCCTCTGACTCAGAAAGAGTTTCACTTTCTAAGTCAGAGGCAGGCGAGGCAGGCTTGGTTCTGACAATTGCAGGAAACCTGTATATATCCAGGTAAAACATGTAAACGTTAATGTCCTGTAAAGACTCTATCATCCCAGTTATTTTCATCCCATTCTGTCAACAAACAAAACAGCGGGTGTTTTGATGCTTCCCCATAATAGACGAGAAACTTTTTTTCTCAAATCTCAGGTTGAAAGGATTCTTATTGAATCCATTGTGATCACAAAGCTGAATCTAAACATACTCCTTTCAAACCTTGAATCTCTAATTCAGATTGAACCAGGGATGATTTGCACAGGTTTTGTGATTTACAAGTGGCAGAAACTTATGATTTCAGATGCAGGCTCCAGTTCTACTGAGAATGGCCAAAGAAATCACAACTGATTTAAAGACCCATCTGCAGCTTTGCCAGGGTAAAGGGGCCCTGAATAGAAGAAATGAATAAATTTTACATAATCTGCTATACATGGTATATTCCTTTCTCTTCTGAAGGCTGAAATATGGTAAGCCTGCCAGAAGGGCTGCCTGACATGCTTTAAGAGAGGTCAGCCATCCAACTTGGAATCTTGTCCATGGCTACTTATCTTTAAAACTGCTGAGCTTGCCGATCGGAATGTCGGTGGTTCGAATCTGCATGAAGGGGTGAACTCCCATTGCTAGTCCCAGCTCCTGCCAACCCAGCAGTTCGAAAACATGCAAATGTGAGTAGATTAATAGGTACCGCTTCGGCAGGCAGGTAATGGCATTCCATTTAGTCATGCCGGCCACATGACCGCGGAAGTGTCTGTGGCCAAACACCGGTTCTTCGGCTTTGAAACGGAGATGAGCACTGCCCCCTAGAGTCAGACACGACTGGACTTAATGTCAAGGGAAACCGTTACCTTTACCTTACATATATATAGAGAGAGTGTATTCCTATTTAAATCTTTCAGTGGGAAATTGTGTGTGTGTGTGTGTGTGTGTGTAGGACAGAGTTTACCTCTTCAAAATCCCAGAGTTTACCTCTTCTAAATCCCCCTTTTTGGGGGGAGATGGACGATGATAGAAATTTGAAAAATAAATAAATAAATAAATAAATAAATATTAAAACGCCGCTTGTAAATATCTTCTACCAGTGAGTCCACTGACTTTTGACCCAAAATAAGATGACCAACTCTTAATGTCAATGAGGTTCTCTAAAGATCTGTAGGGGCAATTCAAGGTTGTTGCAGCATTTTTGCCTCTCTCTCTATTTCTGCAAGACCTTCAAGCACAGAGGTGATGAAAAAAGCCTTCTGTCTGTAGGAGATTAGTGGTTTTAAAAAGATAACACAACAAAAGCCACAAAACAGAGAAAGGGGAACAGCAGAGCTTTTGAATGGGGACCTCTTTGCAAACAGAACTGATGCATCCTTTAGGCTTTCAGATTTGATGGCATCATCTCTTTCCTAAACGCTTTTCTGCTGCTGTACATTCTTCATGCATTAGACCAAATGTGTGGGAGGCAGGGTCTTCACCAGTTGGTGCTGCCCTGCAACCTACACCTGCAGATCAGCTTTGCATATGCAGAGCGTACACTCTTCCACCATATGTATTCAGTCTGATTATATTCTGAATGAGTGTAAAATTATCTCTTGCTCTGGAGAAATCTGAACAAGCCATGATACCATCTCGATTGGAAGTTAAGAAAATCATGACAACATTTTGTATGATTGTTCAGTCTTCTCATCAGCAGACTGGAATATAATCAGAGATGAAGGGAGAAAGACCAAGAATCTCTTATTTGGTATGCTGCAAGGGAATGGAAGAAAGCTAAGATTTAATCCTCTGCATGCTTATTTGGGAATAAGCACTCATCACCTTGCTAAGACTCTTTTCTGCCTAAAGAGGGCCTGGATCTGAGATGGATGGGTAGATGGATGGATGGATAGATAGATAGATATAGAATAGAACATTCATCAACCTGTCTGAAGTTCTATTCTCTCCCACATCTGATTATTATTCCATTCTCAAGCTGAAACAGCTGGTTAGTAGAGAGGCAAACAGACAGACAATGACAGGTAGCACCAACCATGGTGAGAATGGCAGACTGAATCCCAGCAGGAGGCGTGGAGAGAGTTATGGAGGAGGCATGAAAGCTGATGGTGCAAGAGTTGAGTTTCTAACTCAATCAAAAGGGAGGCTACACCCTATGGTGGCAAAGCCAAGGTGAATATTCCACTTCCTTTTGGCTTCCACCACATCCTTCTTGCTCTGAAGGAGGAAGGGCAAACTCACCAATCAAATGCCACATTCGAGCTGCAGCTTAGTTCATTATTGCACAGACTAGGGACTCTTCCTGTCTGATGACTTTACTCTCAAGTCACTTTCTCAGAGAATTAGTCATACCTGCAGCTCAGGAGGGGAGACAGTCCTTTAAGTTTAGAAGCAAACATATATGGTGAGGCCACTGACTGGCAGTCACTTTCCAAATATTCAAAAAGGTTTTTCCTAATCCTGTCCAGAGATGCCAGTAACTGAATATGGAGTGATCTGCATGCAAAGCATATGCTCTAATTTGTACCATTAAACGAAGGTCCCTCCCTTTTAGAAAAGGCACTCTACAGATGGCCCATTAACCTGAATACTAATCAACAGCAAGAGAACCAGGTTTGGATGCATTTTTTTTCCTCACTGAACAGAAGTAACTTGGCATTTGGTTGCCTTTCCACAGTTTACCAGAGGAATACCTCAGTAGCGTAAGAAGCTAGAAAACAGAAGGCATTCTCTGCTTAAGAGTTTTTTTTTCACAAGCATTAATCAGGATGTACAATTCTGAAATGGCCACTATCCAGGTGGTCCCCTACTATGACCACTCTGAAGAATATAGCTCATTCTGGCATGAGAGTGAATGTTTGCTATACCAGCCTTGGCTATCTGTTGATCATATTTTGTTATACTGGTTTTGTATTTTTTTAACTTTGTTTTGAATTTGCATTAATGCACTCTGCATAGAATCCCAGGTTGTAAGTGAGTGGATTTATTAATCCAATAAATAAAAAGGCAAGGATCTTCTTTATCTCCTGGGCCTGTAGAAGAGGGAATCAATCAGCCTCCATCCACACCAAGCATTATGTTCAAAAACGTTCCTGAAGTTTTCTTTAAAAATTGCCTTTTTTTTTAGCCT
The DNA here is from genome assembly GCF_035149785.1 of Candoia aspera. Lineage (NCBI taxonomy): Eukaryota > Metazoa > Chordata > Lepidosauria > Squamata > Candoiidae > Candoia > Candoia aspera. The sequence continues at coordinate 117,796,908 of NC_086154.1, read as the reverse complement.
TGAAAAAAAAGAGTTGAAGTCTGTTTGAAGAGGAATTACCCTTGACCCGCCTTCTCTGTAGCCTCTTCCCCATCTATGAAAACCAGTCTGTAAATGATTCAGTGGAGCCTCAGGTAGCTGACAAGGCCAAGGAAGCAAGAATGACAGGAATTTCAGACAGGGACTGCTAATACCAGCCTGGGGTAAATACAGAGCCTTGGAAACTGTCAGAAGAATTTCCCAGGATCAGTTATAGTGAGTGAATGAAGGCAGAGTCTCTTTGAGGCACTTTTTCCCACCTGTCTCAGCACCTGGACTGAGTTACCTTTGCTGATATAATATTTCAACTGACTCTTCCCCACTCTCCCCCTTTCCTCTCAGCTTTCACAGAATTGCCGCACAGAAAAAAAGATGGCAGCTTCTGAGGCTGAGCCATCTGCACCCTTTTTAACATGCACAGGGAGAGTTGCACTGCAGCTACCCCAAACAGTTGTTGCCAATTAAAGGGATTTTTCAACCTGTTCTGAAAAAATGTTTAGAAAACAGGAAACATTCCAACATTATACTTCCATTTTAAAACATGAAGAATTCTTACATTTGTTTAGTTTCTGATCCATGTATTATTCCAGGAAGAGCAAATTATGTCAATTGGCCTCCAAAACTGGGGAAGAAACGCCTTCCTTTCTATTCTTACTAAGACTCAGGGGCATCCATGGCGTGGTGGGGAATGTGTCAGAAAAGTGAGTATGGCAGTCACAGTGGCGTGATTGAAGCCTCTCCCCTTTTTAACATGCATCTTGCATATGACGCACATTAAGAATAGGGTGAGGCTTGGACTGTTCAGTCACGGCCACTGCCTTGACTGTTTTTTTGACTCTGTAAGGACTCCTCTATGCATTGTGCATTTTCAGGAAGCACAGTGAAGTCCAGACTTATGGAGACACAGCCAGTTTCTTATACATTTTCATAACCGAGCCTCCTCTTCACAAGGTAATTCTAGGAGGCCTTCAAGTGATGCTGCAATGTCGTAGAAAAGAGTGGGGCAGAAACATTTTGGCTCATTTTTCGGCAGATGTAGGGGTTAGCTTATCTGGGGATGTAGGCTGAGATTCCATCAATATGCAGATGATACCCAGCTCTTCCTCTCCTCATTGTCTAATATAGGTGAAACAGTTGGCATCCTGATCCAGGGCTTGGGCAGAGGAATGGACTGAATGAAGGCCAGACAAAATGGAGATACTATTTGTAGGTGGTGCTTCTGTCCAGCTGAGTAGTACCCTGCCTGACCTGGAGGGGTCCACACTCACCTTAAAGGAGCAGGTTCACAGTTTTTGGGTGTTTCTAGATTTATCACTCTCACTACAAGCACAGGTGCCATCGGTGCCGCAGAGTACCTGTTTCTGGCTTTGGCTGCAACCTTACCTGGACAGAATGGACAGAAACACCCTCGCAACATATTCACATTCTGATGACACTGATGATTGCAATGCATTGTACATGGGGCTGCCTTTGAAAATGAGTCCAGAAACTTCAGTTAGTTTAAAATAGAGCAGCTAGACTGCACAGTGGGACTGGCCAATATTAATATATTGTGCTAGTTCTTCACCATCTATACTGGCTACTGGTCCAGGTTACCTGAAACAGTGCCTTCTCCCATACATATCTACCAGACCTTAAGATCATCTAATGAGGCCCTTCTCCAGATCCCCCCACCAAAGGGGGAAGTTTAACCTCTAAATTTCAGCAGCACAGTCCAAAATAGATTGCTCAGAGGCTCCGTGTGGCTTTCTGGATGAGTTCAGTCCCCCCCTGCCTTCAACACTCTAAGCAGGAAAAGAAGGATGTTAGGTCTGGACTTCCTATCCAATTTCTCCATTACCCCCAAGCTGCTCTATGACAAAAATAAAGGCCCATGTGCTATTACAAGCAGAGGGGCAATAGCCATACAGTTTGCTTAGACTGAGTTGTTCAGAGCTATTGACAGAACACTGGGCTGACCCATGGCAACCCTAACCAAGTTTCAGAGGAACAGCGACTGCAGTTTTTCTTTCTCAACCAAACTCAGAGTTCTATATTAAGAAGCTATGCTGCACTGCATTCCCAAACTGAAAAGCCTTCTTATTTATGGTACATCTGATTTTTAAATCAATCCTTTTCCCCCTATGTGGCAGTATAGTATAATTGTCCTAATTAGATAGGCTTATTTTGATGAGGGTTTAAAAATAATAATCAAGTTTTAAATGACATTTGCTGCACCCTGCCTCTTCCTACGGAAGCTGTGGTATAACTTAATCTGAAAATTATGTATAAAGGAGAGAAATTACCATAATACTCCCTTGCAAAACATCAACAAACCTGACTCCCATTTTGCTTGATACCTCATGCTTCAGTGGAATAAACAGCCAGCATGTAGCTCAGGAAATTTGGTGTTTTCTTCAGGGTTACCTACATCTATATCCTGATTGAAATAGAAATAAGATCAACGGGCAGAAATGGCTTCTCAGAGTCAGACATTTTCATGGAATAAATATACCTGTCATTTTTCACTCTAACAACATTCCCAGATGATCAGCCTCTCCATCTCCCTATCCTTCTGGATCCAGTTTAAAAATTGACATCAAAAATTGACCAGTTGTTTCCAATCATTTTTGGGTCTGTTTCAGATAGATCAAGAGTACAAGATCTGGGAACAGCTGTTTGAGCCAAAACGGATGGAGCCAGCCCTTGAAGAACTCTTGCAGGGCTCCATCAGGGAGGCTCTTTTCACATGCTGGGGGTGCAAATAGAGATTGAGCAGCACTGGTGGAATCAGCAGTTCAAGGCTCAAAATTGTATATCTTCAACAGAAGATAATTTGCAACTGACACAAGAATAACAGGAAAATTTGCAGTAGCAAGCACTTGGTCACACCATCATCTCATTAGTAGGTAACTCATTTTGCTTTATTGTCAGAACTGCACCTCTATCTAGAAGTGTCCTGAGTGCCCACCCTGATTTTTTAAAACTTGTATTTCCAGATCTGCTGAACGGAACAACCATTGTTCCTTTTAAAATAATTTAGCTGTTGTTAAGTACATAGGGAAGAGCCTCGTGTGGTGCAGAGTGGTAGGCGGCAGTATTGCAACCAAAACTCTCCCCACGACTCGAGTTCGATCCCAGCAGAAGCTGGATTCTCTCTCAGGTAGCCGGCTCAGGTCGACTCAGCCTTCCATCCTTCTGAGGTCAGTAAAATGAGCACCCAGTTCACTGGGGAAGGTGACTGGGGAGGGCAATGGCAAACCATCCCGCTATAGTCTGCCAAGAAAACGTCACGAAAGCGGTGTTCCCCGAAAGGGTCAGACGTGACTCGGTGCTTGCACAGGGGACCTTTCACCTTTTTCAAGTACATAGAGAAGTATGAGATTGGCATTTGCAGAAATGGTGAAAATGACCTGTTTGGTCAGAGAACAAATAAAAACTGTTTTTGAAAGACAGGAAGCCTTATATAGACTTTTTTGCTGAAAAAAGAAAAATGAATTGATGATTTATGGATTTGAAGACTAAGAAAAATGAGGACTAAATGAAGGGGTGAGGGGACTTGTAAAATAGGGAGGGACAATAAGAACGTAATTATCTGTTGAAAAGGTCCAAAGTCACCTATATGCTTCTTAACTTTGGTTTTCTTTTTTCTTTTTCTTATCTCTTTTTCCTTTTTTCTTTTGATTTGTTATTATTATATTAAAATTTTAATAAATACATATTTTTTAAAAAGTGAAGTATGAGATTGGTGAAAGTGGACATTGTTGTAACTGTTTCTAGTAACTTACCAAGAAGCACATGTCTTGGTTCTATTTTTTTGGAGCCATTCCTAAAGTGACATTTATGGGCTTCATCTCAAGGCCAAATTTAGGTTCCCCCAACAGTCCACTACCTTTTTCCTTACTCAGAATTTTACTACACTGGCAAAGTGATACAAGAGGAGAAATAGGTAAACATTCTCATGGGTTTGGGAAAAAGTCCTATAAACCTTTCTAACCCTTTTACTCTGAATGGTATCCTTCAGCAACTGGACAATCCAAGTTTTTGGGATTTGAATTTGAATATTTGATATTTGAATTTTCCTTTCAGGCATATCAGTACCACCTGCTTTTCCTAGAAAACATGAAGGGGGAAAGCTGAGGTAAACCACGCTTTCAAATATATTTTTGGATTTCAAATAAGGATGTTGCTTCTTGATTTGGCAGTTGGGGATTATTCAAAGAAGTGAGTATCTATTAGGATAGTCCCTTTATCTGAAATGTTTCTCAGAGTGCCAAGGACAGGACTATGCATGGTCCTCCCACAAAGCATGTGTTCTTGGGAATGAACAAATGCATTCCCTGATAATGCCACATCCTGAGTCTTCATGGAAGTAGCCAACAGATCTATAGTTGTATACATTAAGACTTGCTTTCTGCCAACAGCCATGCTGAATGTGGAACTGTTTGCAGAAAGTCAACATTTGTTGGGTGACCAGCAGGGGATAAGGCTTAACCACAGTGCTGATATCCTGGATTTGGAACTACTGGCTTTTAAACTACTTCTCAAAATAGTCATGCAATTCCACAGAACACCATCCTGAATGACATAGATGTACATTCCATTGCTCCACACATGTTCACTGGTAGTTTACCCAGCAACACCTGCAAAATCCTAGCTAACATCACACCTGCTTTGTTGCTACATCAGGACTCAATTTCTGAGAGAGGTGGAAAGATGAGGCACTGCTATTTCTTGTGCTTAATGATTAGTTGAGTCCTGTGAGTTCCATGAACCAGTGCTGAACTTTCTCATTCGTGTGATCCTAGATGCTCCCCAGGTTCTGGAGACATCTGTCTCCTGTTATGAAGGCCACTTGTTAAATCAGGCTTTTGTTTACACAGCCAATAAATATAAAAGGCTGATGCCTCTGAAGATAAATAGCCCAGGAGATTGCAATCCATTGAAGTCCAACCTGTGTTATTAGTCAAAGATAAATGCAATAGTGAACTGTGGAAGGGAATGGGAAGTGCCTCTTTGCCTTGGTTCATTCCAAGCAGAGTCTGAAGGACAATGAAGTGTGATATTGTGCCGCTCAGTGCAGCAATCAGCAGCAAAAGCACAGCATAAAGCATTTCAATCCTATTTTAGCCCATCAACCACTAACAAAGATAAAGCTGTTCAATTTCCTAGCCTTGCTGCAGAGGGGGAAACAGCTAAGATTGCTGCTAGGGCTACAGATCCTGGTTGGACTCTGCTTTGCTGAGTGGCAAAACACAGGTCATTGCTGGGTGACAAGCAGTAAGATTGATAGGGAAGTCATGTGCATTCTGTGGGTATTTGCTATGGAAAGAAAATGACTTAGCTATCTGGCTATGCAGCCAGAGATGCACTTAATGCTGAAGCACACATTGAAATACATGCATATATTGTACTTGTGTGATGCACTGCTCAGTCAAACATATGTACCTCCATGTTCACATGTGCCTGCTCTTCCCTCTAAAAGGAACCAGGAGGGCCTACAGAACAACAGCAACAAAAGCAATAGAATACAACATACAGCTTTACAGCAATTAGCTACCTTCCATCAAAACCATTTTTAACAGACACCTTTGATAGCATTACATGGTGAAAGGTGAAAGGCCCCCTGTGCAAGCACCAAGTCATATCTGAGCCTTTCAGGGGATGCCGCTTTCACGACATTTTCTTGGCAGACTGTAGCGCGGTGGTTTGCCATTGCCTTCCCCAGTCGTCACCTTCCCCAGCAAGCCGGGTGCTCATTTCACCGACCTCGGAAGGGTGGAAGGCTGAGTTGACCTGAGCCGGCTACCTGAGAGAGAATCCAGCTTCCGCTGGGATTGAACTCGGGCCGTGGGGAGAGTTTCGTTTGCAATACCGCCTACCACTCTGCACCACACGAGGCTGTTCAGCATTACATGTCTATACACAATAATATGGCAGATGAAGAGATGTGGAACCAGGGAAGACCCTGATCCATGCCACATCTGAGTTTGTAGATATTCTTCTGCACATAACTAGCATGGATTAATACAAACAAGGCAACTGAATACAGGGCTATGAAACTGATACATAAAATTGGTCATGAATCTGAGTGTCACTGAAGACTGAGAAGGAGCTATATGTAGGATTTCTCCATTCCATCCTTGGAATGATGCTATATACACATTGTCTGTCTGCATCTGGGAATGAATGGGGCGCCTCTGTGCATCCTCATTTCTGCCTTTAAACTATGCCAAAGGGAAATTCTTAGTGCCAGCAGTCCTTTGGGTATATGGCAAGCTGCTTCTACCCCAGACCCCTGCCCTGCCCTCCTAGTTTACTAATCTCCCCAAGCTGAGGATCATACAAGACTGTCATGGCAGCTGAGTTTCCTTCTATCTTTGGGGTTTCAGGAGGGAAATCCCACAAGCAGGATTCAAAGCCCCATTCTCCAGAGAAAAAATGAGCTAGACTCTAAAGAGCCTTTGGGGCTCAACATGCTAATGAAATGCAATTAAAAGAGAATTCTGTAAATCTTCTCTCTCTTCTCTTTTGCTCCCTTCCCAAGTTAATAAAAGCTTTGCTGATGATCACTTATGGAACCAGCTTTTGCTTCAGTGAATCCACATCCCAAGTGCCTGAAGTGCAGTTGCCTCAGATCTTGCTCTAAGGTTCCTGTCACTGAAGCCATTGAGGCAGGCACTGTGAAGAAATCCCTCTTAAAATGTGACAAAGGACAGTGAGTAGCTGATAAGACTCCACTATTGTGTTTTAGCAGAGAGCCAGTTTGGTGTAGTGGTTAAGACACCACGCTAGAAACCAGGAGACCGTGAGTTCTAGTCCCACCTTAGGCACAAAGCCAGGTGGGTGACCTTGGGCCAGTCCCTCTCTCTCAGCCCTAGGAAGGAAGCAATGGCTAAGCCCTTCTGAAAGTCACCAGGAGTCAAAACTGACTCAAAGGCACCAAACAAACAAAAAGTATGTTTTAGTGCGTACCTAAAATTATCCAAGAACGTATGTTTGATAGGTGGAAATGATTCATGTTTCTTCCTTGGACTAGCCAAGGGAAAGAACTTGTGCAATCTCTATGTGTAGCCAGAAATTAGCCTGTGTTGAGATTAGGTTTTATAAGGAAACTAAGACCTGACTCTGCTTTGTGCAGGAAATGGTATGGTATCACCATAAAAAGCTGATAGATAACATGTTCTTGTGAAAATACTGTGAACTTGGATCTTAGGCTCAGTCTATATCTAGGTAAATGTTATGAAACTCATTATCTAGTGAGCTGCTTCTAAGGAAAGTAAATTCTGGGTAAAACTGGGACCACAAAAGTTTCCCAAAGGAGACCGCCCACACCACAGTAAGATTGGAGGACCCTCTGCTTTCCTTCCTCCCTCCTTTATACCACCAGCCCTTGTGGGTCCCTTTTCACTTCTGACCAGAGTCAAATTGTGTTTCCACTGGTTTCCCCCAGTCAGGAAAGACAGTTTTAAATGGTCAGATTTATTGTCTGATCTTCTTTTATGTGCTGAATCCATATCATTCCCATCTGCTCTTTTTATAACTTTCCTGGGGGGTGGGGGGGTGTGTGTTGATATGTACATTAAACTCTTGGCAATTTAATCTCATTGCAGTTAAAAATTCAGCATAATGCTGAAAATAAAGCATTAAAAGTAATATTAAGAATATGAGTCTTCTTTTCCTTCAACTTTAGGAGGACTATGCCAGAAAGTAGAAGTCAGTTTCACTGCCTCTTTGCAAGATGCCAATTTTAGCAGTTCGGGTTGACAACTTCACGGGCCCCCATCTCATTCAGGGGAAACTCCTCCTCCCACCTCCTGTTCTTACAGCTTTCCACTTAACAATGAAGGTTATAGTTCTCAGCAGTTTGCCATGACAGCTCCAAGTCTACGACTCTCTAAGAGGAATATGTTCATCTGTCTTAGTTCACAGGATGCTGTTCAACATCCTGTTGCCATTCCTAGCTTTGAATTTGAAAAGCAAAAGGTGAGGCTGCAGAAGAAGATGGTGCCTGGCACAAGTGTCCATGGAAGTCAAGAGAGTTGCCAGTCACTTCCACTGAAAATCAGGTCTATATGCCTCACAACCCTTGGCCCTTTCCCCAACAGCATCTGTATCTGTGCCAATCCTGTGGCCTACTGGATGGGAATGGTTATATTGTGAACAAGATCTGTCATCAGCATTTGCCTACTTGGCAATGTTCCCAAACTCTACCATTGAGCCATTTCAACATGTCCCTTTAGGGACAAAGCAGTTCCTTTCACTTTATTTCACTGTCTGTTAGCTAACAGATTTTTTTTATTATTGTTTTAGAGACATTTAATGCCGTCTTTCAAACGAATATCTCCAAACAGCCTGACAGAAAACAGGGTTTATACAAAAAGAATACAGTAATGCCATCAGTAGCTAATATACTAAACATAAAAAACTAAATTAACAATGTAAAACTTTTCAAGCATGGACTGAACATAATATTAGGATCATCCCATTTCCTTTATTTATTCCTTAGATTTTTTTTACCCAGTGCTTTCGAGTATTATGTGGTCCTTTTTATTATTTTAATGTCGTATTTGTGAATATAATAGAAATGCATATATTTAAGTATGCATTTGGGTTTTGGAGAAAGAGAAATGTGCTCAAAATTAAAAATAAAAATCTAAAGGTGAGTTAAAGTTATATCTAGACATGACCCAGAAGAAGCCTTGTCTTAGTTGCCAAAAAAAAAGATTCCCATTTTTCTAGGAGTTTGAGGAATTGCTACAGACAAATGCTAATTGGTCCCAAAGAAACACCCCAGTAGGCCATACAGTACTTCATCAGCTCAGACAACTTCCATGCGGACAGTGATCAGGTTTGTGAAACAGGATCAATGGTTTCATAGCCATCCCAGGCTCACATCTGTAACTAGCATCATTGATCCTGTTTCCAGAGAAATATTTCATCCACCGTCTTTATCTTCATCTCCAGATTTGTTGTTAAAGCTGGACTGGGACAAACAGAAGTGCAAATTAACCCAGTGACCTTTCTAAGAAAGTATTTGAGTGAGACATAAAGCAATGTAACAGCTAAACAGGGTTTGCAAACTATTTCATTTCTTCTGCTGAGACAAAAATGACATCTTCCTTCTTATTTGAATACAGGAGGTACAAAGTGACAACTTGTATTTTTTGAACAAATCTAGATTTATAGAAGTAGAAGCTATTTGAAAAAAAAAACGACAATAATTCCCTTTTTCAAGATGGAGATAAACACACATTCATATACAGTGACACTTATAAACATAGGCTTTTCAATCATTGCCCTTATAAAACAGGTAAGGCACTGCTTACATTGTGAATTGCATGAAATACACACACATAGTCTTTGGCTTCATTCTTCTAATCTCTCTCCTTCCCAATTCATGGGTGAATAATGTACAATCCTTCAGATGTTGCAAAACTACATTTCCCAGCAGTCTTAGAGAGTTCAGCCAGTAGTGACAGATGTAGATATAGATCAACAACATCTGGAGGACCACATGCTGTGAACTCAGGTAAAAAGGGTAAAAATGGCTAAATGGCAAGTTTGTTTGTTTATTAACTTTTGCCACTGGCCATCTCCCCCCAAAGGGGGGACACTGGGCAGTTTACAACAAGAAGATTCACTAGAAGAGTCACTAGAAGATGAGAAGGGCTTTTTGTTTTCTCCTTCACTGGAAGCAGTGCATGATCAGATATCATCTGTTGATGAGCAAGAGGTCTGTTATCTTCTCTGCCTACTGAGTTGATTTAGGATCCACTGAGAAGTATGAAAGCTTGGCTCCTCCCATGAAAGAATTCTAACTTCCAGCTGTTCTAGGTCAAGCTCAGGAGCATTACTTCTAGTGAAGAAGCTGAAAAGCCGTCTCCTGCCTGGTGAACCTTCCCCACTGCCATCTGCCTGTTCTCAAAAGGGAGGAAAGTGGACAGGGAGAGCCGGCTGATGAACAATAAGGGCAAAGCACAAAATGGAGCTGAGCCCTGTTTTAAAAGGGTTTGAATGCAAAAATAGAATGATGCTTTGATGGCTCCTTCAGAGGTGGATGAAACACTTATTTTCTGGTTTCTGCATAATGCCACTGCCTTTTTTTTCCCTTCTGAGAAGATATTGGAGATATTTTAAAAATATTGAGTCAGAGAGTGTAGATGCACATTATTTTTCCACATCTCTATATCCTGTCTGTATCTTCCTTCTCTAGGAGTTTAAATCTCTGAATTAAAAAGATAAATGATGTCTCTAGTGCACATATCAAGGACATATTGGCTCTTCCAAGCATGTTTTGAAATGGGAACCCTGCTTTGAGAACACTGTTAGGGTTAGAAAAAGAATTCAATTATGGACATCCTCTAGGATAATCTTCTGGTAAATGTTATTTACTGCCTTTTGTTTACTTGGTGCCGAATATAGCAAATGCCACATCTCAGCTAGGGAGACATACTTAATTATCATGGGTTTGTTGGCACCATTGTACCTTGTCCCTGGTGTTCCCTCCTAGGGAGGATTGGAGATGTTCATCAGGTTAGATCTTGTCAGCCCTCCCAGGTAAACCAGACAGGAAACACTAGATGAGATAATTCTACTGTACTGTAAGGCTACATTAACAGAATCTAGCAAGTTTGAAAGTACAAACTTGTACTTTCCCACCCTCCCTATTTACTACCTGAGTAGGGTCCTTCCTAAGTTTCTTTCCCTTCCCATTACTCTGTTGTGGGCTCCTTTCTCTTTTATCTGATCGTTCCCTAGGCAGCGTCTCCCCACGTCCCCGTCTTCCAAGGTCATCCTCACGTTCCATCACAGATCTATAGAACAGATGTGCATGGCAAAGGCCAGAGCACTGAAGCAGAAGTGTGAAACTGATCCATTTCCCTGACTGACTAGCAATATTTGCCTGGATGAACAAATTCAAAGAATTTTGTTGTGGTTGTTCTCCTTTCTTTCCAGTTTTAATTTCTGATGTGACTGAACACAATAGTAGGTATCAAATATGATGCAAAGTTGGATTCTGCATATCTCCATAGACCTGGAGATATTTTCTGTGCTGTGAGGTTGAGAAGAGAGTGACAGACACAAATGGGACAGAAATGCACATTTCTAATCCAAGTAGTCATCCCATATCAATTTACCCTCCTTGCAATTTTCAGGATTATTGATGGGGGAGAAACGTGTTTAACCACATCTGAATGCTAACTTACCTCAATTTGTATCTTTTATCCAAGGCAAGAATTGAAACTGAGTTATCACTTGAAAATGGCCATTCTTTGACATTTGCAATGTCGTTTTCACTGATCATTTTACAATGTATATTCTGAGAAAAGCTGTACCGAAATTTATATATCAAAAATAATGCATGTACTACGTTAGGGGGAGTTCTTTGCAAGAAATTTGTTCATTAGACAAAATTGCAAACAAAGGAATAAGTTTGGGAAAATATAGACAAAATGCCTACAAACTTTTTTAAAAATAAAGCTAAAATACTGAAGTTGGCAGGTGTGTAAAGTTAAAAGCTGAGAGACCTAAATCCACCTATCCCCACCCCAGTGAGATTTCCTCTGGCTAAGCAGTGGCAAGGTCTAGTCGGTGTTGACAGGAAGGGAGAGGTCTCTCTTTTACTTTGCCTGGCTTGATTGAGGATTCTTTAGTACTTTTCTGGTTGAAGTCATGACAGCCTGATGTTCAGGGTTCCCTCCAATATTGGCAGCAGCCAATAGTACAGGATGCCCTGAAGTTGCTCCAGCAGATCTGGAAGGAACCAGTTTAGCGAACTAATGTATGATTGAACAAATATTTGATAAGATTTGATTCTAGTTAACTGGCATTCACTGTTTGGTGTCTCTTTCCTTGTGTCATGAGTACTGATGGCGAGCAGGAGGGGGCCTCTATCCAGGGTGGGAAACGCATGCGTAGTACTGAGGAATTAAGCAGCCATTCAAAGAGACACAGATCAGACCCGCCTTGACCTCTGGGGTTTATCTGTCTGGGTTTTCCCACGCTTCTTCAGTTTGTTAGGATTTTCTGTCTTATGTAGCAGTAATAAAACACTAGAGACTTATTCCTCATCTCAGCATGGTTCCTGCCTGTTAGGACACCTTGAGTCCTTACAATTGATACATGCTGATATGAATAATCTCTCTCTTATATTTCCAGATCAATACTTAGTGATCCAAAGCCTGCAGCAAAACTGAGTTTTTCTTTGGATCACTCCTCCCACTATTTGTCTCTACAAGACCCTGTGTGCAATGACTTTTTCCCCTAACCATGGGGCTTGCAGAGATATTTGCAAGTAGACATGGCAAGCTGTTGCATGGAGACAACCACCATGTGGAGTGTTTTAAAATTGCCACTATGTTTGCATCGGCCCTAATAATGCTAATAGTGTGGAGGTGAAAGTTTGCAGTAGCCTTCAAATGGAAATGCCTTAATAGACATCATTTAATAGGCAACTGCTGTTGTCCTACTTTCTTTTCAGTTGCTGTAATTTGCAGCAAGAAATGAATGTTTTACAAAACGCAATTTTTGTCTTCCCGCCTCCCATTTTGTAAGAGATGAATTATCCATTATCTGGATTTTGTTGATGCACTTTTTCCCCCTGCCTGCTTCACTTTCATGCTTAAGGGGATGTTGTTTTATTGATTTCTGTTGGAAGCTTCCAGCACAAATATTGGAGCATATTAAATGCTACAATGGTGGCTTTTCAATGTTCTGGGGCAATTTAGCTGTTTGGAAGATGCAGAAACATCAGGAGGAAATGAAATGGTTGGTGCGTGACTCTTCACCCCACCCAGTCTGACTTTTCTTCTCCCACTCTTCAAAGTGTAGTCAGTCCTTTCACATTCTTACTTTGCCAATTTTCTGCAGGAAATCAAGGAAGATGACCGCTGAACATAAGAGCATAGAACAAAGAAAATTGAAGAACAGGAGAGAGCAGCAAGACCACTATCCATGGGAGATGAAATTCAATGCATCTTTACCAGAGAAAAGCAAATAACTGATTGCATCAAGCAATTACTGGTCATTGTGGTCCAAATCCTCAGATGAAGTAGGTTCAGAGGCACCTATGCTGCCTGTAGGAAACTTTTTCTTTCTCCACATTATGGCTGTTTAATTCTGCAAAACTCAAGGAAAGTCAGGAAAAAAACAAGGTTAATGCTTGTAGAGGGAATAGAGAATGACCTTGAAGGACAGGAGGAAAAGCCATTCCTAAGGTAATGGTCAGAGGAGCTTGAGCCTGGGTCAGTAAAATAACTTGAGTAAACGTCTCAGACAAGCCCCTCCCTAGTTCACACACAGATAAACTGAGGGAGGGGGAAGCACATTCAGATTTGCAAGATTCTCTTACTAGAGCTGCTACAATAAAAGTAGTCCAGACCTACAAGGCATTGGTTTCTTAGTCTGGTCTACCTTGTAGGGCTGACAATACTCCTTTCTTCTGAAGATCAGATGTATGAAATAAAAGCAGAAAATTATGGAAAGGGTTATTTTGATACTGTAGCCCCCTAATAAATGTGGAGTCCACAGGGTTCCAGGAACCAGGTTATCCAAGAATCATGCAGGACTCATCCCACCTCCATTTGTTTGTTTGTTTTTGTTTGTTTGTTTGTTTGTTTGTTCATTCATTCACTTACTTACTTACTTACTTAACACCATTGTTGCCAATGTGATGCCTCTATCTAGGTTCAAGCGGGAGATCAATTGCCAATCCCTTTCTGGGAAACTCAGAATAAAAATAAAATGATTATTTCATGATTGGGATCAGAACTAGATGAGGAGGAGGAGGAGGAGATATTGATGGTTCACCTGCTTTACAGAAATCAAATACTAAACACAGAAAAACCCCAATGTAGTTTTCTTCAGATTCTTTTTCACTGGAGTGAGAAGAATCTTAAGCTCTGTGTGATGGACCCTTCCATGTCTCTACAGCAGGGGCTGGTGTTGAGGAAGCTCACTCTTTACCTACTTCCTGTGCACGCACTCAGTTGTCCACTCACATATGCTCCAAGTCAGCTTCCTTTCCCCATGATACCTTTGGAACCGGCCCCTTGATGGAGGCCTGCAATCTTAAAGCCATAGGACTGTACATGACCACTTCCCCGGCTAATCAAGCCAAACCCCTCACGTCTCTCTGGTCTAGCAGCCCATCTTCAGCTGGATTACTGCTGCCACAGCCCACGTGTTTCACCACCACCAGATCTTTCTGCCACTTCAACGCCACTCTTCGTCTCACCGTTCTACCTGCTCATCTCAACCCCTACCCAAAGCTGGATACTTCTGCTGGCTGGCTGCCAATGCTTCTGGCTTTTGTTCCTTTCTTGCCCACCATTGAGCTTCGTGCACCAATCCATTACGTCTGCTTATTGTGGCCGTCTCACACTTTTCCCCCCCACCAAATGGGTTGGGTTATTGATCAGTTGGTTGACAGTTACCTCTGTGAACGTATGTGCCTATGCCATAATCACAAGAAGGATATCGCGCCAATCTATTATCTCCGCAGTGGGCAAAAGCTTCTGGACATGAGATGTTAACACGAGTAGCAGGCCTAAAAGAAACAGGAGCCTCGCTTCCCTCCATTAGCCACTCTCAGCCAACCCACATCCCACTTCCATGCACTGTTGATCTTTCTCTGTTGCTGCAGGGAGGGCACTTCCGGCTGAGCATACACACTCGGCTTCCAGTTGCTGTACATGGAAGAAGCCTTTCCTCCTCCTTTTTCTAAACTCCTTTTCTTTAAACAGTTTTTTCTCCCTTCCCCTTTTTTCTAAGCACTTTTTTTGCAAACCACCCTGCCTCCCAGTTGACTTCTTGGGCCAGCTTCTGCTCTTAGCTCACCTCCTTCTTCCCTTCCTTTCAGCCTTTCCACTCAGTTTCTATTTCAATTTTCCATTCAAGTTTCATTTCTTACTTTTTGGGAAAAGCCCCTCTTGTCCTTTTTACTTTTGGTTTCTCTTCTTTCCTAATCCCTTGGCACAAATTCCATTGGCACCAACCTTTTGTTCTGTTTGTTAGTCCTAATTTCTATTCAAAACCAGGGGACGGTGCTAAGATGCATTGATATTCCACTGCCAACTATTTTCTCACAGTTACAGATGACTTTGGGCCAGTCCCGCTCTCTCAGCCCAACTCACCTTGCAGGGTTGTTGTTGTGGGGAAAATAGGAAGAGGAAGGAGTATTAGGTAGGTTTGCCACCTTGAGTTATTTATAAAAAAAAATAAAGGTGGGATAAAAAATCTTTTAAAAAAATTGATAAACACAATTCCATTTTTAAGAACTGTGTGTAGGTTTGTGTGTGAGAGTAGACATGTAGAAAATACTTCCCATATTACACCCCTCATTCCTAAAGCTGTGTCTCCATTTTTGCCCTAAGTAACAACACACTAAACCATAATGATGTTCTTTTTGTTGGTATTTGGTTGTTTTGCATGGACCAAGCCACTACGTTACTATGGTAACAAATCACTCTGGCAGGGTGAACAGGTCAAACATAAGTATCCTCAGGTTGGGTGTGAAAAGAATGACCATATAAGGAAATTGCCTGGAGGGGAGCTTGCCTGGACTTGTTTAGTTCCCTTTTACAGAGCCTTCCTTCCAGTCCTACTCAGAGCATGTGTGCATGTGTCTGAGCTTGTAAATATGAGCTTGTAAAGCTTTTGTGCCTATCCAGGATATCTGGATATGAAACTGTTTATGTTTTGTGCATTCTGTAAATACATTTATTTTTACAGAAATGCCTGGTGTGTGTTTTTTCTGATCTCTCACGCCAAACGCTTTCCAGCACTCTAACACTTTTTGTGAATGAACCCACCTGTTGTTTGTTTATTCGTTTAGTTGCTTCCAACTCTTCGTGACTTCATGGACCAGCCCACGCCAGAGCTTCCTGTCAGTCAACACGCCCAGCTCCCCCAGGGACGAATCCATCACCCCTAGAATATCATCCATCCATCTTGCCCTTGGTCGGCCCCTCTTCCTTTTGCCCTCCACTCTCCCTAGCATCAGCATCTTCTCCAGGGTGCCCTGTCTTCTCATTGTGTGGCCAAAGTATTTCAGCTTTGCCTTTAATATCATTCCCTCAAGTGAGCAGTCTGGCTTTATTTCCTGGAGGATGGACTGGTTTGATCTTCTTGCAGTCCAAGGCACTCTCAGAATTTTCCTCCAACACCACAGTTCCAAAGCATCGATCTTCCTTCCCTCAGCCTTCCTTATGGTCCAGCTCTCGCAGCCATATGTTACTACGGGGAATACCATTGCTTTAACGATGCAGACCTTTGTTGTCAGTGTGATGTCTCTGCTCTTGACTATTTTATCGAGATTTGTCATTGCTCTTCTCCCAAGGATTAAACGTCTTCTGATTTCCTGACTGCAGTCAGCATCTGCAGTAATCTTCGCACCTAGAAATACAGTCTTTCACTGCTTCTACATTTTCTCCCTCTATTTGCCAGTTATCAATCAAGCAGGTTGCCATAATCTTGGTGTTTTTTTGAGGTTTAGCTGCAAGCCAGCTTTTGCACTTTCTTCTTTCACCTTGATCATAAGGCTCCTCAGTTCCTCTTCGCTTTCAGCCATCAAAGTGGTATCATCTGCATATCTGAGATTGTTAATGTTTCTTCCAGTGATTTTAACTCCAGCCTTGGATTCCTCAAGGCCAGCATGTCGCATGATGTGTTCTGCATACAAGTTGAATAGGTAGGGTGAGAGTATACAGCCCTGCCGTACTCCTTTCCCAATCTTAAACCAGTCCGTTGTTCTGTGGTCTGTTCTTACTGTTGCTACTTGGTCGTTATACAGATTCCTCAGGAGGCAGACAAGATGACTTGGTATCCCCATACCGCTAAGAACTTGCCACAATTTGTTATGGTCCACACAGTCAAAGGCTTTAGAATAGTCAATAAAACAGAAATAGATGTTTTTCTGAAACTCCCTGGCTTTTTCCATTATCCAGCGGATATTGGCAATTTGGTCCCTAGTTCCTCTGCCTTTTCTAAACCCAGCTTGTACATTTGGCAATTCTCACTCCATGAATTGCTGAAGTCTACCTTGCAGGATCTTGACCATTACCTTACTGGCATGTGAAATGAGTGCCACTGTTTGATAGTTTGAACATTCTTTAGTGTTTCCCTTTTTTGGTATGGGGATATAAGTTGATTTTTTCCAGTCTGATGGCCATTCTTGTGTTTTCCAAATTTGCTGGCATATAGCATGCATTACCTTGACAGCATCATCTGGCAAGATTTTGAACAGTTCAGCTGGGATGCCGTCGTCTCCTGCTGCCTTGTTATTAGCAATGCTTCTTAAGGCCCATTCAACCTCACTCTTCGGGATGTCTGGCTCTAGCTCACTGACCACACCGTCAAAGCTATCCCCGATATTGTTATCCTTCCTATACAGGTCTTCTGTTTATTCTTGCCACCTTTTCTTGATCTCTTCTTCTTCTGTTAGGTCCTTGCCATCTTTGTTTTTGATCATACCCATTTTTGCCTGGAATTTACCTCCGATGTTTCTCATTTTCTGGAAGAGGTCTCTTGTCCTTCCTATTCTATTGTCTTCTTCCACTTCCGCGCTTTGCTTGTTTGTTAGTTTGCTTGTTTAAAAATAATTCCTTATCTCTTCTGGCTAACCTCAGGAATTTTGCATTTAATTGGGCATATCTCCTCCTATCACTGTTGCCTTTTGCTTTCCTTCTTTCTTGGGCTACTTCTAGTGTCTCAGCAGACAGCCATTTTGCCTTCTTGGTTTTCTCTTTCTTTGGGATGTATTTTGTTGCCGCCTCCTGAACAATGTTTTGAACTTCTGTCCATAGTTCTTCCGGGACCCTATCTACTAAGTCCAGTCCCTTAAATCGATTCTTCACCTCCACTGCATATTTCTTAGGAATATTAGTGAGCTCATATCTAGCTGATCTGTGGGTCTTCCCTAATCTCTTTAGTCTGATCCTAAATTGTGAAATAAGAAGTTCGTGATCTGAACTACAGTCAGCTCCAGGTCTTGTTTTTACTGACTGTATAGATGTCCGCCACCTTTGGCTGCAAAGGATGTAGTCCATCTGATTTCGGTGTTGTCCATCTGGTGAAGTCCATGTATAAAGCCATCTCTTAGGTTGTTGGAAGAGAGTGTTTGTTATGCAGAGTGAGTTGTCTTGGCAAAATTCTATCCGCCTATGTCCTGCTTCGTTTTGTTCTCCCAGGCCATGCTTACCTGTAATTCCAGGTGTCATCTGACTGCTCACCTTAGCATTCCAGTCTCTCGTGATGAAAACAACATCTCTTTTAGGCGTGTTGTCCAGTAGGTGCTGCAGATCCTCATACAACTGCTCTACTTCAGCTTCTTCAGCATCTGTGGTTGGGGCGTATATTTGGATCACTGTGATGTTAGATGGCTTGCCCTGAATTTGAATTGAGATCATTCTATCCTTTTTTGGATTGTATCCAAGCACTGCTTTCGCCACTTTACTATTAATTATGAAGGCTACTCCATTTCTTCTGTGGTCCTCTTGTCCATAGTAGTACATCTGGTGGTCATTCGATGTGAAGTCGCCCATTCCAGTCCATTTCAGTTCAGTGACGCCCAGAATGTCTATCTTTAATCTTGACATCTCACCAACAACCACATCCAATTTGCCCTGGCTCATAGATCTTACATTCCAGGTTCCAATGGTGTGTTGATCCTTAGAACATCGGATTCGCCGTTCACCACCAGCACCGTCAGCCGCTAGCCGTCCTTTCGGCTTTGAGCTAGCTGCGTCATCACGTCTGAGACTAGTTGAACTCATCCTCTGTTCCTCCCCAGTAGCATTTTGACCATCTTCCGACCTGGGGGTCTCATCTTCCGATGGTATACCGACATATCTCTGGTTGTACTGATCCATTGAGTTTTCACGGTAAGAATACTGGGGTGGGTTGCCATTACCTTCCCCAGGGATCGCATTTAGTCTGACCTCTCTGTCATGACCTTCCCCTCTTGGGTGGCCCTTCACGGTTTAGCTCATGGCATCATTGAGGTGCTCAAGCTCCAGCACCACGACAAGGTAACGATCCTTTGCTGAAGATGAACCCACCTACTGTGATTTAATGCTATATTTAATCCAGGTCATTATGGCTTGTTTAGCAATCCATGACTGAAAATAATGGCTTAGCATCCTGTGGGAACCAGGTATATGAAAAGACAGGTGAAAGACCCTCTCTCTTTCTTTCTGGGGCCAATAGTTTAGAGTAACAAGAAGTAAGGTCAGCAACAGCAAAACTGATAAGTGCCTTTTAATCCTAGCTTCATTTATAGCAAGAACTTCCATGATCAATAGGAGGCTGGAGTTTGGTAGAAGAATTCTCCACACTCATTGGATATGACTCTTCAACTAGCTCCATACACATCTAATGGCAGCATAGTCCAGCCCACATTTTGCTGACTTCTCTAACTAGAATCTCATTTGTGCCTTTGTAGGCTACTGCATTGAAATCAAGGTGCCTCCACCACTGGTCACTTATCAAAAAATGAGTTCAGGTTGATTTGTTGTGATTTATTCTTGACAAATGCATGCTGGCTTCTGCCAAGCAATCCTTTCTTTTCTAAATTCTCACATACTGGCTGCTTAATAAATAGTTTCAGATTTTTGCCTGGTATAAAGGACAGGTTGGCCAGTCTGTAGTTACCTTGTCCTTTTTCACCTCTTTTTGAAGATCAGAGCAATATTTGCCCTTGTCAGCCCTACAAGGTAGAGCAGGCTAAGAAACCAATGCCATGTAGATCAGTACTACATTTATTGTAACAGACAGTAACAGAATCTTGCAAGTCTGAATTTGCTTCCCCCTCCATCTTTGTGTGAACCTGGGAAGGGCTTGTCTGAGACATTTTCTCAAGTTATTTTTTTAGCCCAGGCTCAGGCCCCTTTTATCTGATCATTGTCTTGGTAGCATCTCTTCCTCATGTCCTTCAAGGCCATTCCCTCTGCCCTCTGTAGCCCTTCTCTAGTGCTCAGATGCTATGCCTATCCTATATAATTTCTCAAAGATCACAAAAAGGTGCTCCAAGATGACATCCACAAGCTTTTTCAGGAGTCCTGAATGTAACTAGTTGTGGAAAGTTAAGCTCATTCATGTAGTCAGGTGCTTCCTAACCATCTCTTTATTTAGCTAGGATTGTCAGTCCCTCCATTTGTCAGTTGTTCTGCTTAGGTCCATTTGAATATATGTCCCCTTTGGGGAGAGAACCAGAGCAAAGTAAGAACTAAGGAGCTTTGCCCTCTTCTCATCATCTGTTATGATCCAACCATACTTTCTCACAGCAGGTCCACTTGAAAACCTAAACTTCTTTTGCACCTTAGTCTTCCTCACATTCTTTCTGCAGATATTAGCTATTTACTGGTTAACGTTCTTGGTAATTGGCTGGCACCAACCTTCCATTTCCTATATGTCCCCTTTTAACTCATAGCTCAGTTGAAAGCTTTCCATGCATCCACAAGTTTCCTAAGCTTTACTCACTTTTTTTCCCCATTGGAATGGCGTGCAAGTGTACTTCTAGTATCTTTTTCTTGAGAAATTCCCAACTTTCCTGCATTCCATGTGAATTTCTGACCATGGAATCCCTGCTAGTACTTCAACTGTTTTGCATTTGGCTCTCCTAAAATATAGTGTGCATGTACAATAACAACCCAATTTCTCTTTCTGTAATACCCTGAATCCCAAACTGATATTATCTCTTCCTCCCAAAGTGTTCACTCACCTCTTCAGTCAGCTCTTTCCTATTGCTTAGAATCTCTCTAGGAGAACTGATTCTCTAATCTCTACTTCAACATTCTTGAAACAGTCAACAAGACCATTGAGGACTTTTGAGGGCCTTGGAGTCTTGGCCTAGTTGGTTTTCCAACAGATGTCTGGGTAGTTAAAATCTCCATTATATTATTACTATGAACTGCTTTTATGAGTCTGAGCTAAGCTTTAAGCTCATGAGCTTCCCTCTCCTCCAATTCCTTCTGCACTGCTAGAAGGACTTTGGCAAGTATTACTTGACTCTTAAGAAACTCAACTTTCATGAAAGGAAAGCTAAACTCTGCAGAAGTCTCCCAAGGTGCAGTAGTGTGCATGAAACTATTTAGGTTGGTGGAGGTTCTAAGGCATTTTGCACAAAGTTCTGACAAAGGACTTCAAGCACATTTGGGGAAACCACAGAATATTTCAGATTTTCACATTTTTGAAAGCAGCTAGATATATGGAGGTATTGGAAACCAGATTCCCCGACAGTCTGTATAAGATTAATGGCTGCATCAAAGATCCACCAGATTATTCGGTTCCCGGTGCTATTTTGCAAGGCAGTAAATGAATATTTGCTGCCATGCAAATGACAGCAAATAAGTATTTTTAAAAAACTAATCTTGCAAGATTGCTAAACCTTGCAAAATTTCTGCAGTCGTATCACTAAGACTGTGTACAATTTCATTCCAGAATGCCAAAAATAATGTATCAGATTTTGTCATTGTCATCTAACTCTCCTATCTCATGTAGGAATACAAATTTTTGTGGTTTTATATTTTTGCCATATTATCTTAAATACTCAATTTAAACAAGTTAATGCTGATGCTCTGTGGATACTATCTAGGTGCAACATGGATAATTTTGCCCTCTCCTGATTTATATGAATAATGTTTTATGTGTGGAAGGCATGACTTAACATAGAGTTAAGCAAAAGGAAAATCTGCATTTAAGAATTTGCTAAAGCGTTTATTTCGTTTTTACAAAGCAGATCAATTTCTTCCCCAGCTTCTACTCCTTTTACCTCTTCAGCCAACATTCAGATCTAGAATAGCTAATCCTCTTGTTTCTTCTTCAATCTTCTGAAATATGAATCAATCTGCAAGACCACTGAGGAATTCTGGGGACCTTGCAGTCTTGGCTGAGTTGGTTTTCTGACAGATGTCCAGATAGTTGAAGTCTTCCATCCTTACCATGTCTCCTCTCCCTGAAAGTTCTGTAATCCTGTGGACAACATCTGCATAGCCAATTGTTCATTCCCAGAATTTTATTTTCTGTACCTGGCCCATGTCTTCTGAGAAGAAATACTGAAGAAATCTCCACCTTCGCCCTCAGTTTTTTACCCTCCTGCCCAATATTTTATAGCACTTTATAGTGTCTTCAAGGTAGCATGGCTGTTGCCACATGTCATTTGTTCCCATGTGGATAAATAGAAAGGGATAATTGTCAGTGGACCTAAAGTGTCTTGGGAGCCTTTCTGTCATATCCTGAATATGAACCCCAGGGAAGCAGCACACTCCACTTGACAATCTGGCCAGCAGATTGCCCCTTTCGTCTTTCTCAGCAGGGAGTCTCAGATCACCTCCACTCATTGCTTTCTCCTCTGCAGAGCAGAGGCAGGAACCTTTCTCACTGCAAACTTCTAGAGTCCTCCTCCTTAATCCCTGAGGTTTTGTTCACTTCTCCAGCTGCACTTTGTACAGTGGTCCAGAAACACCATCATCAAGGAGGCCTAGAATTTATTCTGAGGCTGTAGAGCAGGGTTTCTCAGCCAGGGTTCTGAAAGAGGTCACTAGGGGTTCCCTGGGGGATCATGATTTATTTTAAAAATTATTTCAATTTGGGCAACTTCACATTAAAGAGGTTTCATTCTTTATTTTTAGTTTAAGAACCCTGTTAATGCATATATGCAAGCCTACACATGAAACAAATATAATAATTTTGTAACTTCTTGCCTATAGTTGAGCCTGAATGTGTTCCCTCAGTTCCCTGAGGCCTGAAAAATATTTCAAGGGTTCCTCCAGGGTCAAAAGGTTGAGAAAGGCTGCTGTAGGGTATAAAAGCTCTTCTTGCAAAGCTTCAGCCCTTGTGTCACATTTTTTAATCTCTCTCCGTCCAATTTTCCTGGCTTTCTTCTATCTTCTGGGTGGCTTCTTGGCACTATTGTCCCTCCATTTAAGAATTTCTCATCTTTGGTAAATTGTGGGGGTGGTCAGTGTTGCTTTTAGACCTTTCATCTTCTCTTTCAGGAAAGCAGCAAGAATATCCTTGCAGCATTGTGAGGGTTGTTTTCCAAGGACTGAACACACCACAGCACTGCAAATCTGTACACAGTGCTTTATTGCAGCACACACCTTCCCCAACAACAGGCTCCTACTTTGGGTCAACCCATCTAGGACTTGCAAGTTGCTGTTGCCACACCAATATGTCTTTAGTACTCAGTCCTTTATACTCAGTCTTTTACTACTCAGTCCAAACAAAAGTTTAAAAGTCTATGAAGTAACATACAATCTTTGCCCCTTCCAAAAGTTCTTGCGCTAGTCGGGCTGAAGTGCTCTCTCAGTGTGGTTGCTCCTCTTCTAGTTGCTGCTGAACTCCAGGCCAAGCTCTAAGCTCCAGGCAGGACTCCCACCAGGATATGCTGCTCTCCATAACTTGTGGTCCTGGCAGTTGAATGACAGTCCTCTTGCCTGCTTGCAATAGCTGCCAATCTTCAGACATTGCCTCTGCTTCCCCATCTGTTTGCCTTTTGCTTATCACCTTTCCTCCTACACACACCTCCCCACTCTGTCTTAGCATTTGCTTTTGTAAGCTAAGAGTCTGGGTGGGGTGAGGCTGCCTCTGGACACAGCAGGTCCTTGAAAACGCTAGGGTGTGGCCTGATTATCACAGGCAGCTGGAATGCCAGTTTGGATGCTTGTGAGTAACATTGTGGAATGAATGTGTGAGGGAAATGGGTTGAGAAGTGTTTCTGCCTGGCTGCCCCTACCTTTCCCAACTTCACTCCCTCAGAAGCATATGTGGTTTTTGTCATGCTTTGGAGGAAAACAAATATTTCATATCCTCTGTAGGTCACAAGAGCAGGTCCTTCCATCTCTTTGTTCCTGTAATGAACAAAAACAAATAAAAATAAGTGCCTCCCTCTTGACCTTCTCTCAACTCCTCTACAAATTCCTATTTGCTGTCCTTGTTTGGAAGCTGGCTTCCTTATATGTCCCATGAAGCTGCTTCAGCTAAGGGAGCAGGGAGCAATCACACAATAGGAATTCTTCATCAATCAGCAGCTCTCAGTCAGCACATGTTCCCCTCCCTGGCTCTGCTTCTCTCTACAGCTTCTTCCCTTTCTTCCCTTTTTGAACTGCTGTTCGTTGTCCCCGTTTGCTTACTTAATGAAGTGAGCTTACTCTTCTTATGGTTAAGAATTACAGTGAGACCTTCTAGGAGGGATTTCATCTTAAATTTGGCAGGCAACTCTTAATTCATCAAAAGCACAAGTGTCAGCCCTCCAAGGTAGACCAAACCTGAAAGCAAAAGACACCAAGCTAATCCTACTTTTATTATAGGGTCATAGTAACAGAATTTTGTAAATCTGAATGTGCTTTCCCCGCTCCCTCCTTTTTTCTTCACAAGAACTAGGAAGTTCTGAACAAGGGACCCAGAAGTTAATTTCAAGAGTGTCTGCCTCCATAGATAGACTGCGTATAAAAGATGATATGGAAGAGGAACAAGATTTATTGGACAAGACTGAGACTGATCTGAAAGTGGATTTTAAAATGGCAGGCTACAAGACTGATATGGGAAAAGATGTTACACTGGACATACAAAGGAAACCGGCTGATGTCTTAATAATTAAAAGGGATATACAAATAACAAACAAAGAGTGACCTGGCTCATTTTCCTATATTGGATTTACAAAAGAGACTTATTAAAGCTTTGAAGCATTTTGTGGGAAGGGACAAAGAAAAATGAAAAGAAATCAAGTTCTAGGGCATTATTTGAAGGTACTAAAGAGCAAAATTGTTAAATGTAAAAGGAAGGAATATAAAGTTGGTTTATTTGATCAAGGTTGAAATAGATATTTTGTTGTCTTTAGTAACCATTAATGGATTTTTGCTGATCAGGACTGAAATGACAAGTTTTTTGTTTATAGATAAGAGATGGGATATGGGAAGAAGAGATCATTTGTTGTATTTTAAGAGAATGTGATAAGTTACTAAAATTGTTTATACTTGTTGTGATGAAGGGAGAAGTTATTTCTTTATATATTTCTTTTTTTTTTTTACTATATTCTTATTTTTTCTTTCTTTTCTATTTTTTTCTATTTTTCTTTTTCACTCCTTCTGTTTTCTTTTTATTCTTTTACTTTTTTTGTTTGTATTAGTTTTTTTTAATTGTTGTAATTATAATTTTTTAATAAAATTACTAGTGAGAACTAGGAAGGGTCATGTCTGAAACACCTTCTCAAATTACATTTCAGGACTGGACTCAGATTTCTTTTCTCTGACTGTTGTCTTGATTGCAGCTCTTCCTCCTGTTCCTCAATGTTATTCCTTCTTCCCATTACAACATGGAACTTCTTTTCAACTTTCCAAGCATGTCAGACATGCCATACTTCCATGGAGCAAGATCTCCTTCAATCAGCAGACCTCTGAAAATGTTTGCTACATTGTGCCATTTCATGTTAACCATAGACCATCTCTGAAGAGTTGGCAGTGAGACAGACATCACTTCTG
The DNA here is from genome assembly GCF_035149785.1 of Candoia aspera. Lineage (NCBI taxonomy): Eukaryota > Metazoa > Chordata > Lepidosauria > Squamata > Candoiidae > Candoia > Candoia aspera. The sequence continues at coordinate 117,771,430 of NC_086154.1, read as the reverse complement.
GTGAAATGGAGACAAAGGCCCTATTCAAGGCCTTAGGAGAATCTGGCAACAGTCCATTCATCTTCAGGAGAGTGAGACCAAGTGAGCTCGGCCAACCACTAGCCTAGAGTTACCTCAGTAATTGAAGCAGCATTCAAAAAGATAAATAAACAGCCATGGGAGGCCCTCAATGTGCAGATGGCAGCCATCCTTAGCTGTCAGGGCCAGCCCAAGAATGATGAGTCAGTGTATTCCAAACTCCAGTTCTTTATTTGCTCTCACCATACAGACAGAATCTTGCCAGACTAAAGCTACCCTAACTAACCTAAGGGGAAATAACCAGGGAGACTCTAGGGTGGGGTCACCCTGAACTTCTTTACTTTCCCACCAACACTGTCCAGACTGTGAGTCCTCTTATCTCCTTGGAATGCCTTCCCTCCTTCCTGAGAATCAGCGGCAGTGCTGAAATTCACCACATCACCCCCCCTTCAGGGACATATTCCATCACATTAGCAGAAAGCTTGTACAGAAAACCATCAGGGATAGAGGAAACCCTTTGCTCCTCTTACTATACACGTGGAGGATGATGTGAGGTTGTGGGATAGTATACTTGTCCTTGCTGTTCTGAACACACATGAAGAGCTGTTGAATCTTTTACTACCAGATTTCAGCTGCAAAAATCTGGACCACCACTAGAGGGTAGCCAAGTGACATTTTTCTTTATCTCTTTCCTGCCATCTAGTGGACATCCTGATTTTTTTCAGGCCAGGTATTTTGCTCAGCCTATTTATGCCAAATAGAGCTAAGGAGGCACATAGAACAATAGTTTGCCAACAATCAGGTTACTCAGTATCTTCTACTCCCTTTAGAGGATTGATCATATACCTCACTGCAGAAGGGCCTACAGCTGAAATATCACTTTTAAGCCAGAGCAGTGCTATTACAGGAGTAGCAGAAAGTAGGCCTACAGCTTCCATCTCTGGCAAGCTCCAACAGAATGTGAAGAAAAATCATAATTGGAGTCCCTTGTTCAGAATCCCTGATGCTGTCAGCTCTTCGAGGTAGTCCAGAAAGGAAACCAAAACCATGAGTACTAATACTACATTTATTAAAAGGTTACAGTAACAGAATCTTGCAAGTCTGAAATCCCTTCCCCCCTCCCCTGCCTTTACTTTCCAGAAAACTAGGGAGGGACCCTTCTGAGACACTTTCTCCACCACATTCCTTCTTTGGACTCAGATTTCATTTCTCAGACTGTTATCAGGCTGCGTCTCTTCCTCCTGTCTTGCACAGTTATTCTCACAGCCCATTACAGGGTCCTGATAAGGAAAAGCTACTGCACAATAGGATGTTTATTTACCTTTGTTAAGATTTTTACTCTGTCTTTCTTCCTGGAGCTCATTACTAGTATATATAGTACCTCCTCCTCCAAATTTTATCTCCACACCAGCAACCAAATCATGTAGGTTGTGCTGAATGATAGCCACTGGATCGAAGCCTCTTTAAGTGAACTTACACGGATAAATGTGCACTTGGGTCTCTCCAGTCCAAGTCCAGCACAGTAGCCATGACCTCATACTGGCTCGTACATGTATTGTACGAATTGTTCTTCAAAAACAGCAACCTGATCTGTTAATTATTCAATGTTTGTAGTAAATATACAAAAGGTAGACTGAGGTCTATTGGTAGAGTGCAACCCATTGTTTGATCTCATATTGATTTGCAAAAGATCTGCTAAGTTGTCCCATTTCTAACCATAGCAACAACTCAAAAGAATTAGGATGCTAGAATGAAAATTTTGGGGGTAGAGTGGTGTACAATGCCAATAAAGGATGCTTATTTGAAAGAAAGTGAGCGAAATTGTGGTACTGAAAACATTCCTTAGCTGAGCATGCAGTCAGAATTCCCATCTTTTAACTTGTATGTTTCCCCCAAAACCCAATTTTGCACATGGCTTTAGCAAGTAGATTGAGGATTCCACAAACCTGAAGCTCTCTTAACCCTGAATTAAACCACAGAAAAGTAGAAAGTGTCAGAAAGCAAAGAGGCATAAGGGAAGGAAAAGGCTGCACTTGGAAACCAATTGAATTAATCTGCATAGGTGAAATGGTATATAGTGTAAAGGGCACTGGGTAGCTCTACAGTTCATTTTGACACTCAAGTTGAAAACAAAAGAGACTAAAAGCAATTAATAAATTACTCTATTAAGTATTTGTTACAAATTGACACCAATGAAGTACCATATGGAGACAGGAGGAGTGGCTCCATGGCATTTATTTGTAGATATTAGGGTTATGTTTTGTGCCCTGGGATTTTTTTTCCAGAGTTCTTATTCTGTAAGCTGACATTCTTAAAAGATCCATCTTCCAGAGTTTTTAATAAGAGCTCTAAGGCCCAGAGAAACAATGTCCTGGAAGGTATCTTCTTCCTATTAACAATCTCTCTGTGTCATTTTACCAGTATTTCAATTATACCACAGCAAATGCACAAAAATGAGAGATCCCCTTCCTGAAAATATCCACATTTGTCTCAAACTGTCAAAGCAAGAGGACAGATGTCACCAGGTCACATTTAGATTGTACCACAGATCAGTCTTCCACAGCCTGGTAACCATCAATAATCCTTAAGCTAATGTTTTGTCTAAACTATCCTCATTCAGAGATACTCTCAGATAAGAAGGAATTACCACATGAGAATATTTGTCCTTTCTTTGCCATTTTCTGTGGAAACATTATAAAATTAAGCCAATCCCTTAGCGGGAAATGTGCTAGTCTAGAATTAGGTTTCCATGCCCAATGGAATGTTATTTATCTTTTCTGCTGAATGAACATAATCAGATTCTGTAAAATCAATATCAATTAAATTTCAAAAAAAATATTCCAACTGTTAATGCATATATTGTGCTGCATATATGGTTATTTCCACTAGCTAGATTGAAACAGCTTTTTCTTCATATACCTATATTTAACCTTCAGAACTTTTATATCTATGCTTCCTAATTTTGATTTCTTCTAATGGGGGAAGCTATATTCCCCAACAATTTAATTTCCTGCGCACCATTTTGTCTGACCCAGAACCAGCATTGCTGCAAAATTTGAAAGTTCAGATTCTGGTTGTGAGACCAATAACCAATATATTTGCTTTTTCTTCTTTTTTATCCAAATGATGATCAAAGCAACTCTTCCAAAGAGTGAAGATTCTGTAAAGCCGGTTATAGAAGCCATATAATACTGGCAATTCTTATCTGGAGTTTGTCCCTTGGGATAGGAACAGGTTGGGGAAGGTTAGCACAAATAATACGTGATGTACAATATAAGAGGTATCTGTGTAGTCTTTCCTACCAACCAGAAAAGGAAAAATGTCTTCTGCTAGGCAGAAAAATGTCCCCCTTTCTCCCCTCCCCCTCCCCAATTAATCATTCAGTTTGATGAAATAGAACATTTTGCTTTGAAAATTATGTCAAAGAAGAAGAGAATTTGAGAGAAACTCCTCATGGGTAAAGCATGGTGTTCTGAGAAGGTGGCCAAGGGGTGCAGGTGAAAGTCTGTCTTACCCTGCACAGTGATCTCTCCAGTAGGCAGCTGCATCCAGCATTGTGAGGCAACCCCTGCCCCTTTTGCACCTGTGTTGTCAAAAGAGCAGCACTTGTGCCATCAGATTTACTGTGAAACAACCAGCTCCTGCAGGTGCCCACAGCTGCATTCTGGGGCTCCCAGGCTTCTATTCGGTCCCAAGAGCAGTCATCCTCAGGGTATTCCTCCTCCCACTGCCCTTTTCAATAGCAGAATGTCTACTGTCATTAAGGAAAAATTGTAGAAGAAATTCTTCTTTCCCCAGAGAATTCATCCACCCATTTTCTCTGCTCACAAACTGGGTAGAGTATTTCAGAAGGCTATTTGTGCTTTGTTGCTAGAATTTCTACCAGAACATTTTCAGTCTGCAATTTCTTCTCCAGACCATTGTCAACCAAATAAAGGGAGAAAATGCAGAAGATCCTTCATGCAATCTATGGGCCCATTCCCAGACTTTCCCCAATGTTAGAAATGTATGACTTTGGGTAGCTTTCTAAAAGATAAGAAACCAGATGCCCTTTCCTACAAAAACATGGGAATTTGAGCACGATGTTCCTCTTTCCCTTCCTCCAAATGAGGGTCCTTGCTACGTATCTGTGGCAAGCAGAGGCACTTAGTAAAATGACAACCATTGCCTACAGTCGAATTTCACTAGCAAACCATCTTGCCTTTCCTTGATCCATCTCATGAGCAACTGAGATCCTATTCAGCTGCCCTTAAAGGTGCAGAATGGTTTATTCTGAGAGCTACTGTGGTGTAGTGATCAAGGTGTTGGGCTAGGACTGAAAAATCCCAGGTTCTAGTCCATCTTCTGCCATGGAAACTCACTGAGATACTTTGATCCAGTCACACTCTCAACCAAATCTATCTCACAGAATTGTTTTTGTTTTGTCACATGAAGACCACCTTTTGCTCCTGAAAAAAAGATAGGATATTAATCTGACAAATCATCATCATCCCCATCATCCTCATAACCCTGACAGACTACAAAACATGATTGCATGTGCCAGAAGGTAAACTTGCATTTAAATAGAAGTTACAGATTCTTTCATATCTGTAGTCCTGCCTCTAACAGAACACTGTGAACCAGTCATGACCAGTAGAAGAGTGAGTGCCAAAAGCATCCAATCAGTGTTCCACCCCTAAGCTACTACAGATTCTGGGACAATCGCATTCTCCTCATCCTTACTCCAAGTTAAATTAAAAAATAAATTGTTAGTGCCTGCCTTATCCACATTTTCATGTAAGGGTGCATTGATTTGATGATTTACACTCACACGCGCACACACACATATTACATCCTATGGGGGCAAACTTCCTGGCTGCAAAGATGCTATTCCTGTGTTTCATTTAAAAGCCCCATACAGCTATGATGGTGAAAGGATAACATGATGGCATTTTTTATGACAGGGAGGGAGGGAGAAACAGCCATAAGAAACAAGATGCTGAAGCCTTGGACTGAAGATGATTGGGAGGGAAGAGAGACAATGATGGTTGCTAAAGGTCAGGGGCTAGCTTCAGCCTTGTGGGCAAAAAACTGCCTTTTCTTCAATAGTCAATACACCACAGCTGAGTCAGAAATAAATCAGTTCAGCTGCTGAATACAGACAACTTTATGGAGCTTCTTCTGGAGTGGTAGATATGGAAGCATCCTAACAATATCTTATTTCTTTTACTTATTTGTGTGTCTTGCCCTATAGTAGTGTGTATATGTATTTAAGGCTAACACAAACAATTGTTCTGGACCAGGGCACTGAAAAACAATAATACCATGGCCTATAATAATATTATATTATATATATGGTATTAGAATATAAAGGTAATTGACACACAAAAGAAGAGCTTCCTGCATTGATTTGAACCTATGGGACAAGCTGTCATGTTCCCCATTGCAAGGCATAAGTGCATCACAACAGGGAACATGCACATCAGGAAAGAGGAAGGGAGAACCATAATCCCTTAAACACACACATCATCCCTTAAGCACACAAACCCACAAGTAAATCACCAGGACAATAGAAGGGCACCTCAGATCGGACCTGGAGACCATCAGCAGATCGGAGGAACTCCCACCCATTACTCCAGGGGTATGCACCTGCACCGGACGAAGGCAAGAAGACAAAGAGGATCGTCGGAGATTGCCTGAATCACCCATCACCAAACCCATTACCACGCTAATCCCCCATCCGGACCTGGCTTGGGGGGACAATAGGGGGTGGAGGGGGACAAGGTCCACCGCCGGGGTATAAACAGGATGCCCTGCCACCCTTCACGCATTCCCGTCTTTTTCTCTGCATGCATTCCGTTTCAATAAAGCCGGAAATCCTTAGACCCTCTAAGTGAGTCCGTGTTTTATTCGAGGCGAGGCTGCCCTGACACAAGCTTTCTTGGGTGATGCATTTAGTCCCTCAATTTTCTGCTTTCAAGAAAGGAGCTGAAACCTTCTTGTTTAGACAGGCCTTTAGAATTGGACTAATAAGTATTATAGCTTCATCTAGTGTTTGTTTGTCACTTGAATGCCCTATGAACAGGCAGAATAAAAACGAAAATAAATACATGATGTATCATATAGCAAAACCTCAGTTTTCAGGATCTGTCAGGGCAGCCACGCTCTGAATAAGACACAGACTCACTTAGAAGGTCTAAGGATTTCTGGTTTTATTAGAACGGAGTGCATGCAAAGAGAAAGACGGGAATCCTTATGTGGTGACAGGGTGGCCTGTTTATACTTTGCTGGCGGATGTTGTGCTTCTCTACCCTCGGGCCAGGACCGGATGGGTGTTTGAGACTGCGATGCGTCAGCTGATGGGCGATCCCGGCGATCTCCTTTGTCTCCCTGTCTTCGTCCGGACCAGGTGTGTCCCCTGAAGGTGTTTCCCCGATCTTCCGATAGGCGTTAAGTCCTGTCTGATGGGCGCTCCCATTATGTTGGATATTCCTCTGTGGACATGCATGCCTGAGGGAGGTGTGAATGCATCCCCGGGGGGGAATGGGAAGGCGTTCCCCCTATCTCTTTATGGGTGCCAAGTCTGGTCTGAAGGGCTTATCTATTGTGTTGGGGGTTCCCTTCTGGATATGGGTGCTTGAGTGATTTAGGGATTATGCTTATCCCTTCCTCTTACCTAATGTGCATGTTCCCCGTTGTGATGCACATATGCCTTGCAACGGGGAACATGACAGGATCCCAACTGAACAGACATTCATGCAGTGGGAAAAATTCTATTGTGATTGTAATGATGTAATTATGCCTGAGATGAATATTTCATTGTTTCATGTATGTATGCTATTTGCCTCAATTTTTGTCATCACACGAATGATGTTAATGAGGCCATTTACATCATATGTGTCATTTGCATCACCAGGATGACACACTCTTCCATTCAATGGACTTTTGGGAATAACAGACACCCCTTCCCCCTAATTAGTCTGTTAAAACCAGTTTTCAAATTAAATGGTAAGACTTAAAAATAAGACTGTTAAGTATAATCCAGTCATTATGGAACTATTTCAAATTGGCAAATAAGTATTATATAAATACTTTAAATAAAATACATATTAAATAATAGAACAATAAAACAACATTAATGTCCCAAACTGACCCCTCCACTCCCAAAACACATCAACACTAAGCAATTTTTGAACTGATTTTTTTAAAAAATAACTGTTGATTTCTATAAGTGAAGCCAACTGTATCCATGGGAAGGAAGTTTTATAAAGATTAGAGCTGTTTGCTGAGAAGTCTCTATATGTGGTACCCATCAAGCTATTCAGTAAACAGCAGGGCAGGCAGGATACCCAATGCTCGTTTTGAAGTGTGAACAGATTGAAGGAGGATCAGGAGTGCAATCCGGAGCTGACTTAGGGCAGGACTGGGAACCAGTGACCCTCAAGTTCTTGCTGAGCCCCTGTTCCTAATACTCCTCAAGAGTGCCTATGCTTGCTCAGCTGGTAGGAATTGTTGTCCAGCAGCATCTCAAGATTCACAAATTCCCCATTCCTGATTTAGGACGTTGAAGGTCAAACTACCACTGAAACTGAAGAATCTATGTGCTTTCTGCTTTGAGAAATTGCTGCCCACACAGCATCCTTCTTGCTGTGACCCCAAAACAAGGCCTACAAACTGTTGCCTGCACATGAAAGCAGAGTTGTGGCTATGAAGACAAGGGCAGGGCAGGGCAGGGCAGGGGAAAGGAGAGGGCCTAAAGAGACAGATTTCCTCAGGTTTTCTCCTCTCCAGGAAGGCTCCTTGCCTACTGGAAAGGAGAAAAACCAAGCAGCAGAGGTGGCAGGAGTAGCAATCTTGCTGAATATCTTCTAAGAGGTTATTGTTCCTACCTGATCTTAAAAAAAGAAAACTTGGTCAGCAGGCAGGTTCTGTTCTCTCCAGCAGCAAAACAGAAATGGCCACAGAGGCACAGGCCCCCATTGCCCAGATGGTAGGGGACAGCCCTGCAGCAGGCCACCTGGGGCCCTACAGGTCACTGACCTCCCTCAGGCTCCCCTTCCATGTGAATTAGAATGTTTGTAGGGTTAGGTGACCTTTTCTGCCAGGTCACTTTGATCCAGCTTCAGCCTACTTCAGCAGCAGGATGGCATCAAGAAGGAAACGCCATCGTGAGGACATGCCGTCAACAAGCTATTAGCAGGCCATCTTGGCACCAGGGCTGGGTATGTGGATGAGGCTCCTGTAATCAGTGCAATTGATACAGAATATCATCTTCTTCCTATCTGACTCTCATGAGCCCCCATGGCCCTGCATTCTGTACCAGCCAAAAGGAAGAAGATACTCTGCAAATGTAGTCATCTTCCTACTGATAGATGAAATGCCCAGCTCCAACAGCCATGCAGGCAAATAGCAGAGTATTGAGCAGATCAGACCATGCAACATTTACAGATGATGCAGAGATCTAAAATAGCTATTCCCCTCCATTTTCATTGCTCAATTCCTCATGCTGGCAGTCCAGCACCAAGCTATTGATGTGAGGTAGCATATTTCCAGCCCAAATATAAAATAATGCAGGAATTCAGGATGAAAAGACATGTCAGATAATGAAGCGTGTTGGTATTTGAAGGTATAATCATCCAACAGAATAGCCCTTAAGATTTAATTCTTAAAAACAATTCCTTGGGGACTGTTAAAGTAAAGGAAGCCCACTGACACAGACTCTGCCCTCCATTTATTACCATGAAAGGCTACGGAAGAGGAACAGCTTTACTCTGCTGGTTTCCAGAAAGCATTTTTGGTGCTGGAATTGAATCAGAATCCAACTTTAATTTCAAAATAAAATATGAGTTCTTCAAACAGCTTCCAGTGCCTGAGGGAAAACTTTGAACAGGGTTTTATGCTCCTTTTATCCTGTAAGAAGCTGGATCTGGGCTTGAACAACTCCTGTGAAATTTAGCATGGATGCCTAGGCAAATAGGACTGGGCCCTTTTCATCCTTTCCACTTTCTTCACCACACACCACCCCATTTCCTCACTCAATTCTCATTTTCCAACTGTCTGCACATGTATTTTAATCAGAATGTTCTCTACTAATTTCAGCAAAATAAAGAACAAGAGGCAAAGAGGCAAAAAAAAAGAATCTTGCCTAAAAATAGTTTTATAAAGGTTTATTATTTTGCCTTTACTTCCCTAGTTCACCAGTTGCCCTTTGAAGACTTGAGCTTTGGATCTCAGCTACTGTGTGGGATTTGCTAAATGAAGGACAGGGCATCTTGAACCACATTAGTTCCAAGTTGGTTTGACCTCAACTCCACCCCACCCCCAGTTTAGAAGAGCAGGTTTAATTTTCTTTTCCTTCCTTCCTTCCTCCCTCCATCCCTCCATCCCTCCATCCTCTCTTCCTGTTTTCCTTTCTAAACTACAATCATACAGTATGATTGCAAACAGTTTTCACTTGCTGGCAATAATAACAAATGCATTCCACAAATTGCACTCAGTCTTTGGAGGAACTCATCTCAATGCAAAGCTTTTCTTCTTGGCACCACAGTGAAAAAAGCAATCGTAGCAAACCGAGGTGATGGGGGAGAGAAATCAATTTCTAATGCACTTTGTTCATTGAATAAGGGAAGTTCAATCCTAACCTTTGTTTTTATGTCTTCTATTAACTCTGTCAGTTTCCCACTCTGACTCCAGTTTCTTGGATGAACACACTGTCAGTACATACACACACACACACACACACACAGGGCTTGCCACTTTATAAGATGGAACCTCATGCAGATCCTCCTCCCCAGGAACATCTGTCTTTCATGTCACCTGTACAGCAGAGAGCAGCAGTTGAATACTAACCTTCTTGCAGGGAACATTTTCACAAATAATTCTTTCTGCAAGGAGGCCTATCTTGAAGAGAGACAGACAGAGAGATCTTCAAGAGAATGAATATATATTCAGACAGTCACTCATGCCCCAGTCACCTCACAGCTTCACTACTGCAATGTGGTCTACCTAGGGCTGCCCATGAAGACTACCCAGAAGTTTCAACTGATCCAGAATGCAGTGGCGCAAGCAGTAATGAGCATGCCTCAGTATGCCCATGTAATACCTCTGCTCTGTGAGCTGCACTGGTTGCCAGTTTGCTTCCAGGTGCAATTCAAGGTGCAGGTTGTTACCTATAAAGCCCTACATGGCATAGAGCCTGGGTACCTGAGGGACCACCTGTCTCCCATAGCATCTGCCCAGCCAATTCCATCCTGCAGAGTTAGTGCATGCCAGATTCCTTCAATTAAACAATGTCATCTATCGGGATCCCAGAAGTGTGCCTTCTCTGTAGGAGTGGCTACTCTCTGGAACAAGGTTTCCCCCAAGATCCAGATGACCCCCACCCTGCTGATTTTTAGAAGAGCTGTGAGGGAGAATGAGACCCCTCATTTCATCATGCTTGCCATCTTTTTATCTTTCACATTTTTTTTTGCATAAGAGTTTTTATTAGATTTAGAACAAAGATAAAAATTACAAAAAGGAAAAAGAAGAGTGTGAAAACACAGAAAAAAAAATTAAAGGTTACATAAAGAGGTGACTTCTGACTTTTAACAGCAAGAATATACAACAATTTTCCATAATCAGTCCCTTACTCTATATTTAACCAAAATCACATTATTTCTATAAATCATTCCATTGGCACATTATAAAAATCAATAAATACATTTGCTCCTTAAACAACTGTTTAAGCTCTCAACAGAAATCCAAGAATGTCTGCTTGAAATCCTCCATGTCTCAGGCAGTAGATTATGACACCCCCTAGGTATTTAACTAGCAAAAGTAGGAAGTAATGGAAAATTTCCAAAACATGTTTACACAAGTGAAAGTACAGCTCAAATGCTGTTTGCAGTTCTCTGGCTGCAAGTTGCCATTCTGAAGGACAGATGGGATGATTCTGAGTGTTTTCTTTGTCTGTGAAAACACTCCTGGGCTTCAGGAAAAACCTGCCTGAGCCCAAAAAAACTGCCACATTGTCAGTTCTGTCCGCAGAGTCAGTTCTGTCCAGACACAGCTGTTCAGTCTGCCATATCCCCACCGGAAGATCTTTCACATTTTATTGATTTTATTGTAATTTCTTTCTTTGATTGTTGTGGGCCACCTAGAATTGTTGAGATTCGGGTGGCATACAAGTTTAATATATTATGGTTGGTAGCACAGTCAACCAGATGTTTAGACTGGATTTGGCATTTTTGTCCACCAATCAAGTCCTTCCCAAGAACCTGGGGTAGGCAGATGTTTAATAATGTGAAAAGTATCGTAGCAGGATATAAGCTGTTCCAAGTTAAGCTGCCTTTTGCAACTGACTAATGGTGTATTTTGTCAATGCTGATGGTGTTCTAGTAGTGTTCCAGATATTTTGGAATTGTACCCAAGGCACCTATTACTATTGTTACTATCTTTGCTTTCTTTTGCCACAGTTGTTCTATTTTCAGGTCTTTATATCTTGTGATTTTCTCCAGTTTTTTCTCTTCCATTCTGCTGTCTCCAGGTGCTGCAATGTCATCAAGAGTCTGGATGAAGAAGATCACTACAAATACCTAGGCATCCTTCAGGCTGACAACATCAAGCACATTGAAGTCAAGAACATGTGTCAGGGAGTCAAATGCCTTCGATTCAATGCCTATGAACCCTTTTACTGAATTTAATATGTACTAGGTATGGTGAATCACCTCTAATTTTTACAAGGTAGGTCTATATCAATATATTGTGCACAGTTCTGATAGATGGCTAATCTTTTCCTCATTGGTAGAAAGTAGATGATTCAACCCTGCTATGGCTTTGAGCATCTTTTTTCTAGGTTGCCCCTGACCTTCCTAACCTCCTGATGGTACTTGCCTCTCCCTGGGACTTGTACTGGCCATGCTCCTAGGGCTCTCTTCCATGTTGTGCCATCCCCATAAATCATCTGGATAAGACTTTTGTGGGTATAAGCTGGCCCAGGATGGCATTGACCTAATGTCAATGGTAACAGCCCATCCCTTTGGACTACTTCTCGTTTGTGTCTGGCTGGGCAATTCGCTAATTTGTTCTGTGGAACATCCTGACAGCTGTTTGTGATACAGAGAGTCAGACAGTTATTGGTTAGATGGCTTATATGCTATTCCATTTCCAGTGACTCCAAACAGCTTATAACTAACAATGTAAAGTTAAAATATAAAGAATCAGCAATATAGACAACAGTAAGACCCTGATGTTTTGCCATTTGAGCAGCCTAGTATGTTTGACATAGGCTCTTGAATTAACCTTCATTCTTCAGCTCACAGCCTCCTTTCCCTAGTCCCCAAGTTACATATCCAAGCAAACATCTTCTATGGTTATAAATAATTTAATTGAGCCAGAATGTGGCTGATTCAGTGATTCATTCTTGGAAACCAAAACCACAAAATCTCTGTATACTGCTACTCCCCTTCAATTTCCGTCTCATCTTTCCCAAGTACAATCATCATTACTCATAACCATCTATCTAGTTGGGAAATGTTGCTCAGTACAGTTGAGTTGTAATATGACTGGGAACATAAGTTTTTTTAAAAATCTTAGTTTTAATGCTGAGCAAGCTGTTCTGTGAAAAACAAAGGTCTTTGAAAATTTCTCTACACTAGGGAGATGTGGGCAGTCAAGAGTATTAGCAGGTCAGGTTGTGGAGTGATGAAATAACCTGAATGGCAGGGATTATCAATAAAGCAAAAGAAATCATGATGTTGCCTCAGAAAAATGCCCAAATTTGTTTCTACAGTATGTATAAGCCAAACAGATAGGTTCTTTGTTAAGTAGAAAAGGAATATAAAAAAGAAGAACAAAGCAAACATGATGGGTTTGCCATGGGTGTCCTCAGAGAGGGGATAAAAAAAATCAAGATGGTGGCCACAACCATGTGATCAAAACCCTATCCTTTTTTTACCTGTGTCATGACATAAAAACTTTTTTTGTGTCCCATTGCCATCACCCAGAAGATGGGAGAACTTCCAGTCCCAGAAATCTCAGTAAAGTTTCAGTCCCAGGTATCTTGTAAAGTTGTGATGGTTAAACTGTAACAAAAGTGATGTAACTTTTTTGCATAGGCATACTCTTTCTAGTACTTTTAAGATAGGACCCTTTTTCCTTAAAGTTATACTGTAATTCATGAAACCATTAGATATTACTACTACCTAGTTTCTTTGCTGAACATGTCTCATTTTTCTTCCAAAAGTATCATTCTTGATTGATTGATTGATTGATTGATTGATTTAGAGAGCTTATAGGCTATTTGAAACAACCAATTTTGGCAGCATATTACTCCTCAAATCTGTTCTTTTTTTAAATCCATTCAATCGTGTCTGATTCTCAGAGACTGCCTGTTCAAATCCCTGCAGTTGTCTTGGCAAGGTTTTTCAGAAGTGGTTTGCCATTGCCTGCTTCCTAGGGCTGAGAGAGGGCCTGGCCCAGGGTCACCCAGCTGGCTTTGTGCCTAAGGCAGGACTAGAACTCATGGTCCCCCAGTTTCTAGCCTGGTGCCTTGGCCACTACACCAAACTGGCTCTCTTTATTCCATTAAACCACTAGAAATATCCCTACAGTTCTGCTAATACGAAGCACAATGTTTCTCTTTTTACTGATGTTCTTTCTTCATGAAATCTCTGGTTTTACTTAACATTGGGAGCAAATCTGTATAAGAGCTAAACGTTATCATTTTCAGCATGGGGCCAGGGGGCAGGGGTTGTCCAGTTACTGTTTCTTTCTTTATCCCAGAAGGCTGACTAGATCTTTCAGAATAAAATGCACTTAGGATGCAGCACACTGTTTTCAACAGCTTTCTGAATGTCTAGGTTTATTACCTGTTATGTGACTGGGAATGAAACTGGGGTAACTACAAATTTAAGTCAGTTCTGTGTATATAACCTTCCAAATAATGAATGCATTGAGCTGAAACATAGGTCACCTTGAATTCAGATAAATGAATCACAAGGTTGGAAGAAGCCACTGAAGCCTTCAGGTACAAGAATCCAGAAGAATCCATTATCAATTAGTTTTACCGTTAGGATGCTTTCCCACAAATTCAGCCCTAAACTGCCTTGTGGTAACTTGGGACCATTATTTCATGCCCTGCATACTAGGATACTAGAAAACGGGTCTTGACTGCCTTCTGTGTAACATCTCTCCAGGTACGTGAAACAGCTCCCCTCAAGATTAACCATTCAGACCATTCCATCTCTCTTCAGAAGGGTAAGTTGTACTCCCCGATCATCCCTATTCTGAACCAGTTCCTGTTTGTCTAAATTCTTCTTAAAGTGTGACTCTTGGGACTGGACATAGTATTCAAGGTGGGATCTGCCATTTAAATAAAAGTAATGAGACCCTATACTGAAGTCTCTCATTCAGAAGCCACTAGTTCTGAAGGAAGATATGCTATGGATTGTTTTCATGGCATGTGACTTAGGACAGAGCCAGCCCTTAACAGTAAGGGAGATGAGCAATTCAGGTGGCAGAAGCTGAACAGGAATGGTGAGACCCACCCTATACAACTGCTCCTGAATTTCCAAAATATTCATCTCTCTTGATAAGCAGAACAGGATGTACCATATGGCCTGTCCTGAGCCATCTAAGTGAACTTGCTGCCTTAGTTATAAAGAATGTTGTACCATCAACCAGTCTAGTCCATTTCTGCTCAAAGAATGCAATTCAGTGTCCTGAGACAACCCTGGTAGGATAATTGTGAATTGTTGTTGCTTTTTCATATGAAAGAACAATAGAAGAAAAGGGGGCTTGACAGCTGCTTCTCAGTGATGATGGATGTTCAGTATCAATGAAGGCACAAACAAAACAAAACAAAAACAAGGTAATGGCCTCTAGGCCTGAGTTTCAAAGTCTCACTCTTCAGCAGAGCCAGTTTGGTCTAGTGGTTAAGGTGCTGGGCTAGAAACCAGGAGACTGAGAGTTCTAGTCCCGCCTTAGGCATGAAAGCCGGCTGGGTGACCCTGGGCCAGTCACTTTCTCTCAGCCCAACTCGGTGCAATGTAGACTAGCCTCCTCGTGGTGCACCCCGGGCAACGTGATTTGTCACGGCTAAATAGTCTACACATCTGGCTGCTGGACCTCACAAGGACTTCCCAGCAAGAAAAAAAAAGCAGCATGAACACCGAACTGCTATGCCATATGATTAAAAAAAAACCTCTTCAGCAACAATAGCCTCTAATGCAGTTGCTCTTGCCTTGCCATCTCAGAAAGCAAAACAGGAAGGTGAAAAATATCCCAAACTAGAAAAAGAAGGCTCTTCCTTAACTGTTATTATTGGTAGGCAATTGTTAGCAAACTCTATGCATATAAATGGGACAATACTTTCTCTCCATGCACACTCTGTCCAGGGCACCAGTTTCTAAGATAGTGCTCCCACTCAAGTTTCGGGGAACCCACATTTAGGTGACTACAGGTAAGCAATGGGTACAAATAGCTGCCCCAACGCAGGAGGGATATTATCATTAAGTTCCCACCATCCTGTCTGTGGCTGATGAAGTTGCCTGGATATAATGGAAACCTAATCATTCATATATTCTGGTTGAATGGTAGTTTCCCTCAGCATAGCCTACTGCTTTACTACTTGGAGCTGTTATAGTGATAAGTAGGCATGTATTTCTTAGATGGATGAATGGGTGGACTTTGGGTCTCTATAAAAACAGACACATAAATATTGCATAGCTAATATTAATGTACGGCTAAATAGTATTTCTCTCCCCGCCTGCCCCCGCCATCCATGCCTCTCTTCTTGCATTAAAGAAAGAAAGCTTTCTGTGTGCCTGAGGAGAGTCTAATTGTGCATAATACAAATATGTCTGCCCTCCTATATGTAAACACAGATATGAGTGAATACCCTTTTCCACAAACAACCCTTCTGGCTTCCTCAGCTTGACAATAAACCATGTTAAACATATGGCTTGCTTCCCGCAGCAGAGGGTGACTCTTTCATTTGTAAGTGGCTGGCCGGTGAACGACCCACCGCCCGGGAGGGAAAGGTGGTAAGGGGTCATACAGCAAAATCTTACTGACAGAGTATATTTTGTCTGGCCACAGACTGATACCAATGCACTATTTTGAAAGCTTGGATGGGGGAAAGCAGCCTCAAGATCTTGATACCCACCTGCCTGTCTATCTCTCCTTAGCCATCCAGGGTTTTTGAATGGCCATGGTAGAGCTGCAAGAAGGGTCATGGTGGCGCTGCGGGTTAAACTGCTGAGCTGCTGAGCTTGCTGATCGGAAGGTCGGCGGTTCGAATCCGCGTGACGGGGTGAGCTCCCATTGCTAGTCCCAGCTCCTGCCAACCCAGCAGTTCGAAAACATGCAAATGTGAGTAGATTAATAGGTACCGCTTCGGCGGGCAGGTAACGGCGTTCCGTGTAGTCATGCCGGCCACATGACCACGGAAGTGTCTACAGACAAACGCCGGCTCTTCGGCTTTGAAACAGAGATGAGCACCGCCCCCTAGAGTCGGACACGACTGGACTTAATGTCAAGGGAAACCTTTACCTTTACCTTTATGGTGTAGCTGCAGCCAGATACAGCAAGCCTTGCATCTTCCTGGGGGGTTAAATATAGTGGCTGAATCTCTGGTCCAAGCAGAACATTCCAGGAAGAGTGGGAGATGGGGTTCTTTCTTTGGGTTTTGCCTTGAAAAGCAATCAGCTTCTGCATCTATAGCTTCTGACATTATGCTATGATACGGTTATTTCCTTCCTTGGCAGCCCTGGGTCTATTTTTACCAGACTGGGATTATGTGGGGTACTCTAGCCTCTGCCCCAGCCTGAAATATTCTGCTGAAGCAATACTGCCTATCCACAACCCCCTGCCTTATATTCACCACTTGCTCCCCTTCCTGTTTTGCTAGCACACTCCATAGACACTCTCTCGCCCACTTACTAGCTTCCCCTCACCCATCCCTCCCTCTGCCTGTTTGCACACTGACCCCTGCCTGTTCCCTTCCTTGTCCACCACCCACTTGTCCCAATCACCCATTGTGGGGGACTTCTGTGACATCAGGAACTCAACATGTTCCCTGGACTCCTGCAATAGTGGTACTACCCATGTTTTAGGTTTTCCCTACCTGGCTCAGGTTCGTAGTATAGTCAAGACTGCCTGCTCTGTGATGAATGTGCCTATCCAGCGCCATAGATTTATTTATTAAATTTATGAGGTCATTTGACTCCATTGTGACTCTGGGCAATGTATGATACTAAAATAATGCAAACAATACAAACAAAAGAACAACAGGCATCCAGGAGGAAAAAACCCACAAGCTCTAAAAGAGCCATCTAACAGACAATGGGCCTGCACTCAGTCTAACCCAGGGCCTGGAGGAAGAGCCACAGCTCTTTTGAACAAGGTCAGGGTGGGGGCCAAATGAATCTCTGAGGGCAGCTTCCTAGGTCCCATCAGATGACATTATTTAATGGGTGGGATCTGGACTATACTAACTCTCCTGGTCATACAGGACAAGCAGAAGCTACAGGTGACAGACAGTCCTTCAGATAGCCATGCCTTATACCATGAAGGGCCTTATAAGTAATCACCAGCACCTTGAATTGTAATCAGAAGCCAAGTGTGGCAACAAGTGCAGCTCATGAAGCAGCAGTGATCCATGGGCACACTGTAGCATGTCCATTACTAAAAATGTTAATGCCTTCTGGAGCAAATGCAAGTCAGTCCAGAATGGTGTTCAAAGGCAGACCCATAATCCAGATGTCAGATGACGAAAGCATGAGTGACTGTCCAAAAGGTCTCTCAGATTAGATAAGGGCACAACTGGCACACAAGATGAATTTGTGCAAAGGCTTTCCTGGTCACAGTTCCCACCTGCTCCCCAAGCAGGAGCTGTGAGTCTAAGAAGATGTCTTAGATTGCTCACTATTCCCAAAGGGGAAAGTACAATCCATTCAAGATTAAAGAAGCAACATTTCTGATCTGGGTGGTCCAAATACTTGTGATCAGAGACAGAAGGCTATAGACACATCTGCAGGCTCATTCACAGTCAGGCCTTCTCAGTGGTGGGACCCCTTCTGTGGAGCAGCTTGCCCGCATAGATACAGACCACAGCCTCTTTGATGAGTTTCTGCACAGCTGTGAAAACACAGTTCTTAAGTATGCCCCTGGCTGGATGGTGCCACAATCTCATGTTGTTTGTCTTTGCTGCTTTTAAATATTTGTTCTGCTATGTGGAGCGCAGAGTCAGTTGGAATGGAGTGGCATAGAAATGCTAGTAACAAATAAATAAATAATTTCATCACCACATATCATCCCACTCATTTAAGCCTATTCTTGTCACCAGACTGGCAGGCAAGCAAATAAATTAATTCAATTTTAAAATATTGTGGTCCTGTGGGCAGGACTGCAAAATATCCTTTTAAGAAAAGAACTGCCTCCCCAATAAGCCAATAAGTCACAAATTTCCAATAGTATAAGGGGGGCGGGCAAGAGGGAACAAGTCAAAGATTATGTAAGAGCCAAATCAATGTGTACTTAAAGATACCTTTACATTTAACATCTGGTTCCTTCAACATACAGACAGTATCAATTGGGGGGGGGGGCAGGACTAACAATGATCAGGAACACAGAAAGTAATTGGAAAGGGGAGTGGTAAAATTTCCTGGCCTGCTAAAATGTTAAAGAAAATCCTTCCCCTCAAGGTAATAGTTGCTTTAAAGGAAGAATCTTCCATTGATGTCAGCATGGACTTTTCCTCCAAAAGGAAATACCAGCCAAATGATTTTCCACAGGCCTGCAATACCCAAAGAAAAGGCTAAGAACTGCTGCAACACATAACATCCAATGGATATAATGGGATATAACATGCATCATATCCACAAAGGGTGCCAAACATCTCACTCACAAAATATATAATACTTGCTCCAAACTGTCCTCTTGACAGTATTTTCCCTTACAAATCTAGTTTGACTTTTCTTCCCTCTGATTGCTTTTATGCTGGCTCCTTCAGACAAATAGGACTTCCGTGCACTCCATGTGTTTCAAAACAGAAGTATAACAAATGTTGTGAGATGATGCTCAGGGAAGATGCACTAGATTAATATAAGCAAGAAAAATTTAAGCAGGGAGTTTACTATCCCATTGTGAAAGTGGCTAGAAGAGATGGTTGACAAGAGGGGTTTGTGAAATTGACTAGAATGTGGGCAACTTGCCAAGGGAAGGACAAGCAGGAAGAAGGTAGGACATTCTTACACCCAAGCTTCAGTCACCTTGTAAGAAAGGTAAGTGTCAAACTTTGTACCACTGCTGTGAGGGTTGCACTCACAGATGACATGAGCTTGCCCATTCAGTGTGGGCCCTCCTCACTTTGGTTTTGGCTATGAGTTTGCCTACATTGTTCTAATGAAAAGGTATTACCCTTTGGCTAAAAAGTGTTGTGGCCATCATTGACTCCCATAAGTTTATGCATACTTCTGGCTACATCCCCCTATATTTCTTTCCACTGTGAGCCAACCAAATGTATATTAATCATCATAATTAATTCATCATCATCATCTTTACCTCATATCTCTATTCCCCAGAGAATTCTTCAGCAGGCCAGATCAATGTCATACTTTAAAAAAACTTGCAACAAATACATAGGAATTATGCTTCAAACTGGGCACCTTCATCAACAAAAAACTACACTGCACCCTTGCAAATTTCACCAGCAATTGAAGCGTACAACTGGAGTGTAATGAACCCTTAAAGCAAGTGGTCTTTCTATAAAGGTATAAACCTCCAGCCCATGCTTTACGCACTGCACGTGTTTTGCCACTGTTGGTCATGTGCCTAACTGAGGCGCAGCTGAATTTCAAAACATCTACCATTGCTGCAGTGTTTCAGAATGGAAGGGGCTCTGTTGCAGATTTTGTTCTCCTCTCAGCCAGGTATTTCATTAATCACTCTTTAGTAACTGCTATTTGTATTTGGAAAACTATGCAAATGGGTACATCCCAGGGGTGAATATTAGGCCCCTGTCTGGTTGAGGCTGTTGTGTTTTGCATCAGCAATGGGATTTCTGATACAAAGGGAATATGAGATGCCTCATGTATGCAAAGAGATGGTGCGGGATGTACTGTATGTCTTGGCAAGACACTTCCTGTTGCCTCTCGCTTGCTTCCGCTGTTTCCAGAATGGGCCTGAGGGTAGCCTGAAGTGAAGTCACATGACTGCTTTGCTTTTTAAAGAGAGGAGGCCATGTTTTTTCATGGAGTTCTTTTCAGCAAAGCACATCAATCTTCCATTATGAAAAAATGCACATGGTCAGTGAAAGAGTAGACTTTATTGCAACTGTGGGTAGAAATATTTATATCCTAAGTGTACATCTTTTGAACACTACTTAGTTTGGTGAAGCTCTGGATTCTATAACAAAAGAAAGTACATCACAGCACCTGGAATCCATCCACTTTATTGTATTAGCTACCCAGGGGTGCAATGCCACACGTGAACTTGCAGGTTACAGACAACTTTTCTCTAGACTCACTGTTCACGGGACTTTCTAAAAGAAGCATTTAAGGGGGAGAGTAATAGATGTTTTTGACTAAGATGCTGTTAAGCCCTGCTTATCTTTTTCTGCAGATAGTTTTACTCTTTGAAGGACTGCAGGAAGGCCCTGCCAATTTAATTCAGGGCAAGTTCTTGCATGTGAAACTCCCAGAGGCATGCTGGGATGAAGAAACTACTGCAGGCCCAGGGAAATAGGAAAATTAGTAGAGAGCTGTACCTATCTTTAGCACAGTTTACAACACCCTGGGGCCTTTGTAAGGCAAAGAAGAGAAGGAAAGGAAATATAGTTATCCCTTTATTAGTAAAGCTGGAGAGTGATATTTAGAAAGAACGTTAAGAAGTCAAGAAAGCCAAATTGGGTAGTAAAACTTAAGTGCTGAAAGAGATGAATGGTGTATTCCCTTGCCCTGGAAGTGTGTAACTTCTGTCGGCTTAAGGGATGCTTCAGATAATTTCATGGCCTGTCAAAGGCTGCATTTCAAAAGTGGGTGGCCCCACAATACTTTTTGGGAGGGGGATGCAAGCTTTAAGGGGTAAAAATAGGTGTTTTCTTTCTCCGCAAGGTTCAATCTTGCCTATCCCCAAATCCCCCTCTCCCCAATGCAAGAAAAGGAATAGGATTTGTTGGCCTCACTGATTCCAAGATGGGCTCTAGAAGCCACAAAAAGGGTGCTAGTGAATCAGAGGCAGCCCCCAGGGGTCCCTTTTTGAATCTCCACCTTAAACCATTATTACACTGTGCCAGTATCCAGACACACTTCTGACAATGTGAGCGATCTTGCTGCTGTCAGGTATGTACCATAGAAGGACACTAAAAAGAAAAGTCTCACAGTTAGGATCCATCAGTTGTCAGACTCACAACCATGATGTGGAAGGACACCCATGAGACAGTGTCATGGCAGGGAAACTTGGTGGTTCAGACAAAGCTTTGTTGGCTTTATTCAAAGGACGGCACTGCAGGAGAGGACTACAAACATTTCCCCATCCCTTTGCCAGCAGCACATGACCTGGTTTAGAATGCAGGAGTTATCTTTCAATTGAATAGAGAGAAATTACCTGTCTGGGCCTGCAAGACCTAACAAGTTAATTCAGTGCAGGCCCACTGAATGAGCCTGATGTGAAAGGCAGGGTGGGCCTGAGACAGACCTTCTTACCAACCCGAAATCTTTATGTTGTGCCCCAAATCTTACTTCAGGAGCCAACTGCCTTAGGTGATTCTCAGGGCCTCAGAGCAAAGTTTCAGGGACTTCAAGAATATAAAAAGGGGCCTCATCGATAGCTTGTGCATTACCTGTCTGCTCACCTCTAAGTTTTCCTACCCCTTTCCTTCCAAAAGACAACATTCAAACAAAGACAGCTGCAGAATAGGACAGAAATTGACCATATTTGTGATTGGTCTGAGCCACCTTGTAAGGAACACAAGTGTCAAAACTTTGTACCACTATTGTGAGGGTTGCGCTCACAGAGGACATGAGTTTGCCCACTCAGAGTGTGGGCCCTCGTCACTTTGGTTTTGGCTATGAGTTTGCCTACATTGTTTTAATGAAAAAGTATTACCCATTGGCTAAAAGGTGTTGTGGCCATCACTGACTCATAAGTTTATGCATACTTCTGGCTATATCCCCCTATATTTCTTTACACTGTGAGCCAACCAAATGTGTATTATTATTATTATTATTATTATTATTATTATTATTATTATTATTCGTCTTTATCTTTATCTCTAATCTTTCTATTCGCGGCACATAAAATTGAAGGTTCATTCAAATAATCTCCATTAGTACTGTATATATAAAAAATAACATAATGCCATTTACTAGAACCATTTAAAGTATCCTAAAGTAATCTCTGAATTCATGAAAATTCATATTCAGATTGGATGATAAACACAAAATAAAATGGGGGAAGAGAAGAAAAAATTACCCTGTACCTTACCCAACAATACCTAGTCTGTTATTGTGGGTTCCTGATATGGGGTGTTGACTAAATTAGATTAGACTGTAAGGTACAGGCCAAGAAAGAACTAGTAAATAAAGTTATTTGTTCTTCAGCCAAGAATGAATTTTGGGACCTTCTGATGAGCAGCATCTTGATATATAACCACAAAAGATATGGTGGAAGAATCCTCAGGGTTTTAACTAGCTGAAATGATAAAGTGATGGATTCATGTTGCCAAATACACTTTTGATCAAGAACATTTGGCTCCTTCAAACAATATCTGCACCAAGAAAAACCTATCCTTCCTTGCAGTGATCCATTAAATCAATGGCAGCCTTCTACAGTGATGCTGCCCAGTGTCATGCGCTGCCTACTACTGAGTAAAACACAGACACTGATTCAGGGAAGAGCAGGTTCAGGTTTATTTCAGCATAGTGCATAGCTGGAAAAAGCTGAGAGTGAAGGGAGCGCGCCAGTGCGGGGTTTAAATAGCCCGCGCCGGTCAGCGCCCCCCCCACCTTGGGTTGTGTCATCCCCCCAAGTCCTGTATGCTTCATTGCCAGTAGGTGAGGGGTCGTGGGGCCCCTGCTGGTGCCCCGGGCTTCGCTCATAATCGTTTTCTTCCTCCAGCCGGTGATTGCTGTCAGCTGGGCGATATCTGTTGCGTTCCTGCTGACAGCTTCAGGTGTGCCTCGTGATCCGCCCTGTCTTTGTCGTTCCTTCTTCCCCCTTTGTGTTCTAATGGCTGGTTCATCCGGCCGGGGTCGTTCCCTTCTCCTTGGGGTCTGTGTCTGTTGTTGTGCGTGCTTTGCTTATCTTTAAATCCCTTCCTCTAGTTTCCGTGGTATTGTCATGTGTGCCGTTGTGCTGATGCATTCAGCTCAACGGTGCTCATGACATACTGCCCCCCTTTCGTATAGTAGCCCCCCACCCCGGCATTCCGGTTTTTCCCGGGAGAGCTGTCAAAAGTTTTTTTGTTTTGTTTTGTTTTTCCCGCCGGAGTGCTTTAACCTCCCCCTCGCTCCGCCCTCTACCTCGTGTCCATCTTTTGGGTGTGTTCCGAGTGCGCATGCCTCGACCACACCCTGCGAGTGCGCATGCCTCGACCACACCCTGCTTGTTCGTGCTCAGTTCGTCGTGAGAGGAGGCGTGGCTGGTCGGGTGCTTTTCAGCTCCAGGTAGGATCCTTATCTTTTTGTTTTGTTGCTTGTTTATGTTGATGTTCGTCGTGTTGTCATGTGTGCATCCTGGGTGTTTGCCCCCTGGCGATGCACTTATGACCAATCTTCTCTCCCCAGTGGGCCCGGGGAGGGCGGGGAGAGGGTGAGTCCCAGGGGGGAGGAGGTCTACTCAAGTCCCAGGCTTGGGGGGTCCCTTCCCCTGGGGGCGAGGCGGGTGGGGGAGGAGGCCCGAGGGGGGAAGTGTGTTCTAGGGGCCGGTTCGGCTGGGCGCCCCTTTGGTTTGTCGGGGTACGTCGTGTGGAATGCCCGGGTCAGGTCCGGTGCCTTGACGTGTTGAGCCGCCACCCATTCTGGGTGGGGGAAGTGTTTCCATTTCACTAAGTAGTGTAGTGTGCCCCGTTGACGGCGGGAATCGAGTATTTCTTTTACGTCGAAATGTTGTTGGCCGTCGATCATCCCTGGGGAGGGCAGAGGCGTGCTTGGGTGCCATCGGGAGGTGGTTGCTGGTTTCAGGAGGCTGCTGTGGAATACCGGGTGGAATCTCCTTAGATTGTGCGGCAGGTCCCGGCGTACTGCCACCGGGTTCACTATCTGTGTTACTCGAAGCGGCCCGATATACTTAGGCCCCAGTTTCTTCGAGGGTTGAGGTGATTTCATGAATTTGGTGGATAGGTAGACCATATCCCCTGCCTGGAATGTCGGTTGCTGGCGCCGGTGCTTGTCGGCCTGTTCTTTGTAGGCAGACTGTGCTTCCTTCAGCGCTGCCGTGATTATTGGCCATGATTCTGCTATCTTCCGTCCCCAGTCACTAGCACTCACTTGGGGTCCCGGGGGTTGTGGTAGCTCTGGTATGGGTATGAACTCGCGCCCGGAGACTACTTCGAACGGGGTTTTCCCTGTACTCGTGTGAACGGCGTTATTGTATGCGACTTCTGCGAACGGAAGCAGGTCGACCCAGTCGTCTTGGTGGTAATTGGTATATGAGCGTATGAATTGTTCTAGGGTGGCATTGAGGATCTCTGTGGCTCCGTCCGTCTGGGGATGCCAGGCCGTGGATAGGGCTTGTTGGGTCCCAATCAGTTTTAGGAAAGCCTGCCAGAATTTCAAGGTGAATTGTGTGCCCCTGTCGGTCACTACGCGTACGGGACATCCATGTAACCTGTACACGTGTATAAGGAAGAGTTTAGCCAGTTGCTGGGCGGACGGGACTGATGAGCAGGGGATGAAGTGTGCTTGTTTAGAAAAGTAGTCTTTCACCACCCAAATGGTTGTTTTCTTCTGGCTGGGTGGGAGATCTACTATAAAATCCATGGAGATTTCCTCCCATGGTCGGGAGGGCTCCGCCACCGTTTGTAGGAGTCCCGGGGGCTTACCCGGTGCCCATTTGGCCATAGCGCATGTCGGGCAGGACGCTACGTAGGCCTTCACGTCCCGCCTCAATGCGGGCCACCAGAATTGTCATCGTGTTAGATGCAGGGTCTTTAGAAACCCGAAGTGTCCCACTTGTTTGCTGTTGTGTGATCTGCACAGGATCGCCTGGCGCTGCGAGTCCGGGACATATATTCTGCCTTCACCCCATGCTAAGTCCTGTGCCACCGTCACCTTGTCAGGGTTTGCTAGTAGCCAGGGGTCGGTTTTGAGGGCAGCGGTGAGGTCTGCGCGTATTCCTCCTGGCAGTCGCGGGTGGCGCCGTCTGGTCGCTGGTTGGCTTGCCGTCGGTTGAGACGTGGGGTTGAGCTGTTTCTGAGCGCCGCTCCGGGTGGTCACAGCCATCCCCAGCTGGGAGGCGGATAGGACCGTCCCAATCATATCTGGAATGGGCTCTTCGTCTTGAGGCAGTCAGGAGAGGGCGTCAGCCAGGAAGTTCTTTTTGCCTGGCATGAACTTCAGTTGAAAGTTAAAGCAGCTGAAGAATTGGGCTCATCTGACCTGTTTCGGGCTGAGGCGTCTGGGCGTCCAGAGGGCCTCGAGGTTCCGGTGGTCTGTCCAGACCTCGAATGGTTGGGTGGCTCCTTCCAGTAGATGCCTCCATGTTTCTAGCACCGATTTTACCGTGAACGCTTCCTTCTCCCATACGTGCCAGCGCCTTTCCATCTCCGAGAATTTCCTCGACAGGTAGGCGCATGGCTTCAGGATTCCTGTGGGGTCCTTTTGGAGCAGTATGGCCCCCAGGGAGAAGTCTGAGGCATCGGCTTGGACCACGAACGGCTGTTCTGGGTCCGGATGTGCGAGGATTGGCTCCGTGGTGAACAGCGCTTTCAGCCTGTTGAACGCTGTCTGACACGCGGGAGTCCAATTTAGTACTGTCCCTGGGTTCTTGGCTCGCCATGTGTCCCCAACTCCTTTAGTTTTGAGGAGGTCTGTTAGGGGGAGGGCTATCTCCGCGAACCCCCATGCGAATGACCTGTAGAAATTCGCGAAGCCGAGGAAGCTTTGGAGTTGGCGCCTGTTACGTGGGCGTTCCCAATTCACCACCGCCTCAACTTTTGCGGGGTCCATTTCTATGCCTTCCCCAGAGATTCGGTACCCCAGGTAGTCTAGGCGTGCTTTATGGAATTCGCACTTTGAGGGTTTGGCATAGAGTTTTGCCCTTCTTAACTTCTCGAGGACTTGTCTGACTAGGGTTATGTGTTCTTCGTGCATCTGGGTGTAGATGAGGACGTCATCTATGTAGACTAGTACCCCTTTGAACAGGTGTTCATGCAGTACCTCATTGATGAGCTGCATGAACACTCCCGGGGCCCCTGCTAGTCCGAATGGCAGCACCTTGTACTGAAAGGCACCTAGGGGGCAGTTGAACGCTGTTTTCCATTCGTCCCCCTCCCTGATTCAGATCCGGTAATACGCCTCGCGAAGGTCCAGCTTGGAGAATACTCTACCCGTGGACAGGTGGGCGAGCATGTCTTTCATGAGGGGTAGGGGGTATTTATTGGATAGGGACGCCGCGTTGAGGCCCCGGTAGTCGGTGCAGAGCCGTAGGGTGCCGTCTTTTTTCTCCTGGAATAAGACAGGCGCTCCGACCGGTGAGCATGCCGGCTCTATGAAACCCCTATCCAGGTTTTTATCGATGAATTCCCGGAGGGTTGTCATCTCCTTCGGGGTCATCGAGTAAATCTTCGGCCTGGGTAAGGGGACATCGGGAAGCAGCTCAATTCTACAGTCCGTCTTGCGGTGGGGGGGTAGTTGGTCCGCCTCCTCTTCTCCGAAGACCTCTGAGAAATCAGCATATTGCTCAGGTAGGTCTTCTGGGGTTGCTGTGTTGTCCTGGGCCGCCGCCTCTGCCTGTCCCACTGTGGGGTTGATCCTGCCCGCCGGAACTGGCGCCCGGTACGCACCGTCGTCAAATTGGAAGGTGCGGGTCTTCCAGTTAATGCATGGGTTGTTGGTCGCGAGCCACGGTATTCCTAAGACTACGATGGGCCGCCCTATGTGGGTTACCACAAACGATGTTCGCTCGGTGTGGGTGCCCATTTGCAGGGTGACCGGCTCGGTCTGCGTCGTGGCTGGTTTCCCTCCCGCTGTTGAGCCGTCCAGCTGGTGGAAAGCCAGTGGCGTGGGGAGGGGGAGGCAAGGCAGGTCGAGCTTGGCGACTATGTCGGGGTGGATCAGGTTCTTGGAGCACCCCGAGTCCACTAGCGCCACGGCCGTGGTGGCTCTGTTGCCGACGGAAAGCCTGATTGACCCCATTATTATGGAGCTTTCGTCGCTCTGTCTATGTGTTTCGCGCCCCTGTCCCACCACCTGCCTCGTGGCGTGTTTTAAGGCAGGCGGGGAGCGTTTCCCGCCGGCCGGTCTGGGACTTCGGCGTCCTCCCCCGCCAAGTAAGCATCCCAGTCTTCGTCCGGTGTCACTGTGGCTCCGGTCATCCGGCGGTGGGGGGGCGGCGGTGGGTTAGTTGGTTTGAACGTCGTTTTCGGTGCGGGTTTGGGAGCGCTAGTTAGCGTTCGGTTGGAGAAGCAATCTGCCGCTTTGTGCTCCATTTTTCCGCACTTCGCGCAGGGTCCGCGAGTAAACTTCTTCTTTTGATACGTGGGACTGGCCGGCCCCAAGTGTGGCGCGGGTACCTTCAGGCTGGTGTTTGTTTTGTCCTCTGCCATCGCCATTAAGAAAGTGCGGTGCGCGTGTTCCGCTCTCCCCGCTAGGTAGATCCAGCCTTGCAGTGTCTCCAGGTCGTCCCGGTAGAGTGCCCATTGGAGTACCTCGTAGTTGAGGCCCCTTTTGAACATCTCTAGCAGGGTAGTCTCGGACCAGTCGTTAATCTTCTCTGCGAGGGCTTTAAATTCGAGGGCGTAGTCCACGACAGTTCGTGCGCCCTGTTTGAGGGCTTGAAGTGCGCTTTTAACCCTCTCCTTGGCTAGCGGGTCCTCAAAATAGTGTTTCATCTCAGTGATGAAGGCGTGGAAGTCAGAGAGGGCGGGGGAATTGGACCCGTACATTTGGACGTACCAGTCCGCCGCCCTGTCTTGTAACTTGATCGCCACAGCTGCGATCTTGTCCGCTTCGGAGTCAAAGGAGTGTCCGTGCCGCCCCATGAACTCCCTGGCGTTTGTGATGAAAACCAACAGCTTCGCGGGGTTCCCGTCGAAGAAAATGGGGAAGTCCTTTGGGGCCCTGGTGTTCGGTGGATCCCCTCTCCTCGCTTCCCGTCCCATGGCTTCGTCCACCGGGGACGCTTGCTGGTTAGCATTTGGCCTATGGGGGTGCCAAGACCCGCTCGGGGTTTGAATAGGGGTGTATACCTGCACGGGAATGTGGTTGTGAGGCATGGAGGACATCAGCGACTGCAGCATGGTCCCGAGGTCCCTTAGTTGGGCCTCCATGGCCGTGAGTCTGGCTTGCGTTTCTCGGTCCGAGGTCCGCGCCGCAGCTGTGATCGGACCGGTCGGCATCTCCGCATAGTTGGGCCACCGGTGGGGTTCAGGCGTTTCCGTCCGCTGTTCAGCTCCCTCGACTTGGGAGCGAATCGGCTGGTTCGCCTCTCCGTCCTCCACCGCATTTGTTGCAGTTGGGCTGAAGCTCCACGCCTGTGGCTGTGGTGCGATGTGGGGCGGGGAGGTCTCCGCGGGTCTCGGGAGGTATGTTGCTCCTTCCCGTGGTCGGGTCGCCTCCGCCTCCCTCCGGGGGTGGGGCTGAGGCTCGGGATGGGCCGGGAGGGTGTCCGTGGCTCCTGGGGTCCGCGTTGCCTCTGGCCTCTGTCGGTCCTCCTCCGCTTCTCACCGTGCGGCTCGCCCGTCCTGGCTGCGACGCGTCGGCTCCATCACTCTCCGCTCGTGTTCTTCTCGCCGTCTGTTCCTCCCGCGGCTTGTTGTTGTCCAGTGGGGCTTGGCGAGGCTGAGTTTATGACTCTCAGCTTTATGTCATGCGCTGCCTACTACTGAGTAAAACACAGACACTGATTCAGGGAAGAGCAGGTTCAGGTTTATTTCAGCATAGTGCATAGCTGGAAAAAGCTGAGAGTGAAGGGAGTGCGCCGGTGCAGGGTTTAAATAGCCTGCGCCAGTCAGCGCCCCCCCCACCTTGGGTTGTGTCATCCCCCCAAGTCCTATATGCTTCATTGCCGGTAGGTGAGGGGTCGCAGGGCCCCTGCTGGTGCCCCGGGCTTCGCTCATAATCGTTTTCTTCCTCCGGCCGGTGATTGCTGTCAGCTGGGCGATATCTGTTGCGTTCCTACTGACAGCTTCAGGTGTGCCTCGTGATCCGCCCTGTCTTTGTCATTCCTTCTTCCCCCTTTGTGTTCTAATGGCTGGTTCATCCGGCCGGGGTCGTTCCCTTCTCCTCGGGGTCTGTGTCTGTTGTTGTGCATGCTTTGCTTATCTTTAAATCCCTTCCTCTAGTTTCCGTGGTATTGTCATGTGTGCCGTTGTGCTGATGCATTCAGCTCAACGGTGCTCATGACACCCAGGTGCATTAGACTACTTCCATAATCCCCAGATAACCATACTACTGGAGGTTATAGAAGTTGTAATATAACATTATTGGAAAAGGCTAAATTAACCCTGTATTATAGGGTATATCTGGTTAATAGGGACATTTCCTTTGTCAAATAACAGGATGGCAGAAGAATCTGCTATACCGGATGGAAAGGAATAGTGCTATACACCTCTACTTTCACTAATTCCACCTCCACCTTCCTATTGGAGCAATTTTTTGACTGATTCTTAATTATTCATTTCCTAATGAGATTTTTTAGCACATTTCCCTCCTTTCCCTGGTAATTAGAAACATCTTCTGTCATTGCTGTTCCCCTCCTCCTTGTCTAGCCTCCCAGCAGGTTAGATTTTGAATCTAATCAAGGAGTTGAATCTTTCACACTAGTGTCAAGCCCCTTGTTTGTGCTTTCCAGTCACCTAGGAAGGCTCATGCATCAAATGACAAAACAACCCTCTTAATATTCTGGGCCTCTCAGCTGCTCTGTCTACTAGACAAGTGGGGCACACTAGCAAGATTTTACAGGAGACCACTGACATCAGCCCATAGCACTGATGGGGACTGTGGATGCTCTGCTTCTACAACTGAAGTTGCTAGCTCAGCAGTTGGCACATCAGATGTCTCTTTTACAAAAGACAGCTCCACTTTCCTGCCACCTAAGAGCCTCCTTCTGTGACTTTCAGGTCAGTGAGATAAATCCACAATGTTTCTAGGAAGATCAGCATTGCAAGTTCATTCTTGTTTGCCACTCATTTACAACATAGTCAGCACAGGAGTAAATCCCTCTTGAGTCAGTGGAATGTTGACCCAGGAAATAAGGCAGACAGTGGCAAATCCATTGGCTGGTTGAGCTGTTTCTCAACAGCTTGGCCAGAGGAAGGGTGCAGATATATTGCTGGCAACCTGGTGTTATTTTGCAGATGTTCAAGGGTGATTCAGTACACTGGAGTGCCCAGCCCTGCACTTTTGATCATGCTGACAAAGATCTCATCTCAGGAAGATGCTACTTGCATTTCAGGGTACACCCCTTTTGGTAACACTGGAGACTTGCCTTCCAATGGAAACCATGATGCCATGGGAAAATGTTCATTCAAGAAGACAGTTATTCCATTACCATCATCCTAAAGCTGCTTAGGTTTCTCCTTTGCTACTGTGTACAAAACTAAAATAGTGTGAGGCACTAAGGGGTTGTCTTCTTAGTTCCCCCTTAGCCTCCAAAGGCAAACTAGTGTGTGACAATTGCTTAGGGGCAGACTCAGATGTAACCAAAAACGATCAAGGGGGAAGTAGTAGGAGAGAGAGCAGTTGGGCAGATGTACATGAATGTTAATTCCCAAGCATTTGTACTTTAATTAAGTTATTTCAAAACCATTCTAAAAAAAAACAATTTCCAGAATTAATAAGAGAATAGGGAAAAGAAAGAAGCACCATAAAATGAACTTTGGAATGATGGTCTCTGCAAAGCCATCAAAGCAACCAAAAATTGCCATCTACCTAGCACCTAAGAAAGAAGAATCAATTTTTTAAAATGAATAATAATAGAATAAGCTCTATTTACATGCTAGACCAATATTATGCTTTGGAATAGGATCTGCAGATGGAGACTGGGCAAGAACATCTGCTAGATTTCTCTTCTTCCCTTCATGAAGAATCAAGGGTAGGCAGAGAAGCAAATACTTGGAACTTTTTAAAAATAATTTCTGTAGAGTTAGCTGTGTCAGTCTGTTGCTGACAAAGAGAACAAAAAGTATCAGGGCACCTTAAGCACTCAAGGTTATTATAGCCGTCTACCCCATCACATGCATGTAGTGTTATTCTAACCGAGTGATTTTTAAAGTGAGATCAAAGGGAAATAAAAAGTCACAAGGACATCACTTCTGGTCTTCCTGCATTTAATATCCTGTTTACATCACGGTAGGCTTACTATTAACCCCTGCACAATGTGCATACATGTCATGCAACGTAGCAGTTCATATATCTGATGAAATTATTTCCAGCTCATGAAAGTTTATGCCAGTCTTCTCTGCCAAGCACCACCCAAGTATGTTGAACTACTCTGTCATCTCCCTGACCACTTGGGTATTGGTTGGAAATATAGGGGCTGTAATCCTATACATTAGGAGGGCACAATGTTGGAGAAGACTACACATTTCTCTACCTATAATAAAATGGTAGGTAGGTCCCCTGGTGGCATCTGTGTTCACTCTGCCCTCTGCCACAATGAATCAGTAATGGCTCTGGTGATTATTTATTTCTTCCTTCTCCTTTCCCTACTCATATATTTATGTACTTCTCTCTGCAGCTTAAAAGCTGTATCTATCCACATAGGAAGAATCAAGTTACAGAAAGGTTTTAAGTGAAACACTGTTCTAAATATAACATGGACATTCAAGGAGATTATAATTGATTATCCATCATTTAGATCCCATAAAAAAGTAGACAAAAGACAAGATACCAATCTGTAAAGGATAATATAGAAGGACACTAAAAATAATTTGACAGCCCCACCCCACATTTCTCCCAGGCTCGCAACTAAGGTCTGTGTCACCCAGGGCAAACATGGGTTCCACACCCATTTTTGCACACACACACCCGGCTCTCATTTTGGTGCCTCCCCAGCACGGCGCCTGGGGCACATGACCTGCTTGCCTCCCCGCCCCCAGTTGCGGCCCTGATTTCTCCCAAGTTTCAGGTTCTGTAAAAGCATCCAAGTCTGGAGCTTCCTTGAATATCCCACCTTCTGATTCCCTCACTTTCCATTCACCCTGCCCATCCACCCCCCAATGGTTTAACAGAGACAACTTAATTCAATCTGCCCTGCATCAGCTGCTGGCCAGCCCCATCCTTGGTGCTGTTCTTATATAACTTCGCTGGTAACCTCCTACATGGAGATAACACAGCATTGCATAAATGTTTAAACCCTCTATTTTTTTTAAGGACTAGAAGAGGAAGGCATATGAGATGCTTTCCAAGCCTTTCATTCCATGAGAACTTTTCCTAAGGAGGCAATTGAAACACTACCAGCAAATAATGGGCAGGGACAAAAAAAAACGCATTGCAGTAATTATGTCCTGTGGCTTCTATATTCCAAAATAAAAGGTTACAATCTTTCATCCAAGAATGGATGGAAGTGGGAGGAGGGAATCTATCTTTGAAACTTGCTAAGTGATCCAAATGTCCTGCAATAGGCGACAGTTACTCTTTCCCTGGCTCAGAATTGCAGGTGCTTGGTCCAAGGTTCACCCTGATATTACAAAAGTGCCTCCTTGCTTTTTCGCTGGCAGAACCTTGCCTGAGCAAATTGAGATTCTGCAGCTTGCTCTATATTTATCATCATCACTGAAAAAGACATCCAGGGGTGACCAGGAACTCTGGAAAGCATTCAGAAAGTTACTAACAAACAAGGAGGGGGAGGAGGCATGCAACTTGGATTTTTTAAAATGGCAGCTGTCTTGCTCAGACAGCCTTTTAGATACTGAACCCAAATCCTTCCTGAAAGGGCAGTTTCGCTGCTTGAATTAGGCTGACTACACAAACAAAGAGCTTTATTGGCATCATCACTACACTGCCTTGGAAATTCTTTTGGTCTCAAAAGAGAGTGAAGAGCAGAGCCACCTCTGGATTCTTCTATACCTCTCCAGCATCTCCTAATAGAACTTGGTATAACAATCAGTACAGACAGCAATATGTCATTAGACAGACCACTGATCTGGTGTGGTATAAACAGCTTCCTGCATCTCTGTGATCCTCCATTGGAACTGCATCACTTTCCTAAAACCTGGCACAGTTTTTTAGCATATCTTCTGCACACAAGGAAACAGAGGAATACTGATGAACCTTTGGTTGGGAAGGCAACATAGAAGCTGATTGTACCTTCCGATGGCTTCCTAGTGCAACCTTATTCATATTTATTTGGAAAGGATGAAAGCCCAATAAGCATCCTTTTCAATAAAACTCCCCGATAAGTGTTACAGAGTTGCAGCTGTCATCCATTAATCAGTTAGATTAATCAATCAAGACTTATTTTAATCAACTAAAAATACATCTCCAATGAAGTGGATGGCACATTTCTCTAATGTTCATTTTAACTGCCATTCGAAATACAAAAACAACCATTTAAAAATGGCAATTAAAAGAATCCTGTAATTTAAAATCCCAGTGAAGTATTATGTTGTTATGTTCATACAGGAGGGATTACCTGTTCTAAAATGGAACTTGGTGATACTCAGGTATGCAACTTCTAAATACAAAGGAAGTGTGTGCTTTTCCCTCTTAAAACCAGTGTTATAGTCATCTGCAAATATATGCAGGTAACTGGAATTGTGTGCTAGGCTAACCAAGTTCCGTGATTACTGTACAAATTACCCATTTGATTTACAAAGAGCAAATCAACATGGCTACTCTGAGCATATGGAGCTTGCTTTGTAGAAACCACAGGAGGGAGGAACTTCTGGTCCTCCCTTTTTTTTTTTAATTTTACTTTTTACCCCCCTTTATTATGGGCAACAACTTCCAGCCAAGATGATCACGGTGATGGACACTAGAAGCTGTAGTTGGAAACATCTTGGCAGTCAGCCACCATTGCACTATTCTGTAGTAAATAGCCACAGCCATCCATAGCAGTCATCTCTCCCTCTCCCTCTCCCTCCCCCCACCTTCCCTGGGAATTCTACTTCTGGAATTGCTACTATCTATGATCCATCTCATCTATTTCATCTTTAAATTGCATTTATTAAAAAACACAGGGAGAAGGGCAGGGTGGCAACATGAGACTTGCAAGTAGCAAGAACTCTAATCCTATTCAACTAATTGCAAAAGTTGTTATAATCACCAGTAGCAGAGTCCAGCTCACACATTATATTGTGCCTGTGATATAGGAGGGGAACAGTCATCCACATGTACAGCACAGATACGTGTACATCCATCACATGCTTGTGCATTGGTTTCCATGTGAGCACAGCCCTTACGCTATCATGAAATGAGATCATTGGGAACAATCTTATGTATGCAGGAAAGTCTTCTCAGTATGCACATCTAGTCTACATAAACTAATGCCTGTCCTGAACTGACATTACAGAAGCAAAACCCAGGAGCAACATCATTACTGCTACTCCAATGATGAGTATAACCAATTTTGTAAAACCTGAATAGGGTTCTTAAGGCATTTTATTCCTCTACTCCAGCTGGTAAAATTGATCACCCATTCGTCAATCTCAGTTTACAGCAACAGACGTTTTTGCCAGTTTGCTCAGGATAGTGGAATTATAATGCACCATCTCAGAGTGATAAATATGTTTATTGTTTGTTGTTTCAAAATATTCTCATTCCTTCTAGCACAACTTTGGGGGGGGAGAGAGAAGAAAAAAGGGTAAAAAATAAAATTGGTAATGGAACATAATTACGTTTAATTAAAAGCTAGAATTAAAGCTTCTTCTCTAAATTAGTTAGTTGATCCAATACAATAGCAAGTACTCTTTGGTACTATTAATGAGCAAATAGAATTTTGCACACAGGAGATGAAGTAGGTAAATAAAAATGGATCACCTAATGGTCAGATACAGTTGGTCCTCTAATGAAAATGGGTCCAATTCAATGCTATCATGATGCTTTGAATAAAGTTAGAGTTTTCAGTGTTCACCAAGTTGATAAGTTAGCGAAATGTTATTCTGGCCAAGACAGGGACAATCGAAGAATGAACTCCTCCATATCTGTGAGGTTTCAGCCAGCTTCTGACTCAGAAAGTGAAACTCATTCTGAGTCAGAAGGGGAAATAGAAACTTACCAGGCAGAAACTGGGAAAGCAAAACCCAGAAGTGACTCAGCAGTGCAAGAGAAGTTACAGACGCTGATTGGCCAGTCTTCGGAGGAGGATTTGAGTCCACCAATCAGCATGCAGGAAAGACATGAAGAAAAGCACTCAAAGGAGAAGGCAGCCCAATTGGCTGCAGAAGGAAACAGGCATGTGAAGGATTGGCATAAAAGGCAGACGCACCTAGAGCAAGCTGCCAGAGACAACCGATCCCTAAAACTTGCAGCCCCAGCAGAAGAGTCCCTACCTGTGTCAGAAACCTTGTCTGTAGCTGGAGAGGAATCAGCGCTTGCATTTCCTAGCATTGAGGACCTGTCCACTGCGCAAGTTGCCATAGAGGATCTTCTTCCTGCTGATTCTTGCAATCTCAGCCTCGCGTCCCATTCTGAACCTCACTGCCAACATTCAGCACATTCCAAGTGCATTCCCAGCCTTGTCCCTAGCTCTCAGCCTGGTCCAGGATCTCCAGCCCAGTGTCATCGTGCTCCAAGCTTCCAATCCTGCCCAGAATCTTCAGTCCAGCCTCGTCATGCTCCAAGCTTCCAGCCTTGCCCAGGATCTCCAGTCCAGTCTAGTTGTGCACTAAGAGTCCAGCCTTGTCCAGGAATTCCCACCCAGTCTTGCCATGCTCCAAGCTCCCAGCCTTGCCCAGAATCTCCAGTCCAGTCCAGTCTTGCTTCAAGCCGGCAGCCTTGCCTCAAGTCCCCAGTCCAGTCCAGCCTTGTTTCAAGCCTTTAGTCTTGCCTCGAGTCTCCAGTCCAGTCCAGCCTTGCTTCCAGTTCTCAGCCTTGCCTAGAATATCCAGTCAAGCCCAGCCTAGCCTCCAGAGCCAAACCTTGTCCAGTGTTTCCAGTTCGATATCGCCTAGCCTCCACATGCCAGCCCAGTTCAGTCAGTGTTCCAGATTGTGGGCTCTCGCCTTCAGTTCCAGTCTTGCCACGTTTCCTAGAATCATCCAGTCCCACAGCTCTGGTCAGCGAATCCTGCCCTGCAGTTCTGCCACAGTGTGATCCTGCAACCTTGCCTGGTCTTCCATTGTTGCCTGGGTGGTCTTGATCAGAAACAGTCTTACCTCATCTATCACATGGACTTATTGTTGTAAATAGTTGTCTTAATAAAGAGTTGTTTTTGATAATATTCCTGTCTGGCCACCTCACAGTCTGAACAGGACAATACCAGGGTGGGAGCCACTATTCTTATTTCCATACCTGAAGATGTTGGGCAATCTTCTCCAATATGGCATTGTCTAGATATGCTGGGATTAAAACTCCAAGCCATAATGTCTGGGACTTGAAGTCTGACTATATCTGAAGGACATCAAATTGGAGAAGACTGCCCCACCACCAGCATTAGGCAATTAAAAATAAATCTCTCCAGACCAGGAGTTACTAAATCTAGTTCCCAGTTTCCATGTCCCAAAGAATGTAATAGTTAATCTCAGTTTATCCAAGCAAGAAAACATAGAACCATCAAGTGTTTCTGTCTTCTCTGGAGAAATATCCCAACCTCCCCAATCCATCTATGGGTAGAGAGAGTAGTAAAGAGAGTGAACCAACCATCCAAGCTCTTCCACAAGTATTTTGCACATCTCCAGAAAGAGTCCAGGTCCCAGGTCACTGCAAGGTTAAACGCCCTGTGATTCTAGCTTGAAGTGGAATTGAAAAATGTTTTTAAAATATAAAACCAGTAGAGAAAAATTAAAGTTGCTAATTTAATTTTATTAGATCCTCAGAGTGGTGAGGAGGAGGAGGCAGACAATGCATCTGATGTATTTAAACATTGTAATTCTATACTGTACATCTTATTTTTCTTATTAGTTTAGCCAGGGCTATCTCTGTTGTAGAAGCTACTGATTTTGAAGAGTTAATAACACCCATGAATTATTTTGACTTTGAACAACATTAACAAAAAAAAAGGCAAATTCATTTCCCAAGTGCTTTATAAATAATAAAGAGCTGCTTTATTAACCAGACTAGGTATTCATTTGCAGTATTCATAGTTTAAAATGGAGCAAACTTTCTTGATCTGTTGCAGCTAGTAACCCACCCCTCTCCAAACTTCAGAGAAAAATTAATTAATTAATTAATTTTGCCATCTTAGCACTTCCAAAACCTGCTCTGAATATCTGAAAATGTATAAAAATCTACTGTTTTCAACATTTGTTCCAATATGCTTCAATTAAACCAGAAAATTTAAATTGTTGCTATGTTTACATAGATTGAAATACTCTATGCCATGTCTGAACATTAGCCCAGCTAAGCCAGGATTGTCTACACTGATAGGTAGTAGCTTCATATAGTCTCCAATAGTTTTTCCTAGCCTTTTGTTGAGATAACAGGAATTAAACTCACTTACACATTGCCAGAAGTGAGAAAATTCATCAACAAAAAGAAGGCACAGATTTGTGTGTAATCTTTCCATATGCTCATTTGTGTGGAAATAATTATTGATAATGATGAGGTAGTAACAGACTTGCAAGAAGAAGGCATGTGGAAGTTTCTAAACCTGCCTGAAAAAAACAGAAGTTTAGAACAAATCTAACAGGACTCTGGATACTTTCATACAAGGTCTTGGAACTGCTTCAGAATCAGCTCTGAAACTGTGCATCTCACAGTGTTTGTGTCCACTAGTTTATTCAATTTATTTCCAGTTCATCTGCTATGTATTTGAAATTGCACCAAATACAGTATTTTCATTTGAAATATTGAAATTAGCGGACAGGCAATTTTGCCATCAATACAAAATCTTGCCTCACTGGCCTCTTTGCTCCTGGATTTAAGCCAGCCTCTTTCTCCTAAAAGTTCAGTTATGATACCATTATTTCAAGATGCTAGTATTTCACAGTGTTGTAAATGTGACAGTGAGGTGGTGCCTTGGCAGCCTCAAAACTCTCCCTCACAGCAACTTCTCAGATTTTTAAATTTATTTTTTGGTGTCGGCAGATCACCCAACAAATTCATATAACAAATACTAAAATGGATGAGAGAGAGAGAGAGAGAGAGATGATAGATAGATAGATAGATAGATAGATAGATAGATAGATAGATAGATAGATAGATAGATAGACAGACAGACAGACAGACAGACAGACAGACAGACAGACAGACAGCTCACACTCTCTTGTTAGCTGGAGAGAGCACTGAACACCTGAGTTTGCAGCAGTGAAGACAATACCAAGTCAACTTCAAACTACCTTTGTGGGATTGATAGCAGAAACAATAGTGATGTGGAAGCATCCTATGTTGTATATCACTTGTGTGACAGTTGTGTTTTAGAAAATTTTGTCATGGTCCAACCTTAGGACTTCTCAGATTACAGGAGTTTTTGAAGATGGAAGCTTTGAAGATGGGGGTGAATCAGCACTTACAGAAGCTTCTATAGGCAGTGAGGGATAGAGATTTCCAGAAATCATGTGATATTTCCCCAATTAAGAGCTTTGTTCTCAAACCTTTTGGCCATGCCTAGTCACCACCACTACAAGAACAAATATACTGTATGTTATAGAAATTAAAGAGAAACAAGTCTTGCCTGCAGGCTTAAAATAAAAGTTTTAGCCACAAAAACTACAGACTTGCTCTTATAACCATGAGGGAATCAGAAAAGGCAACATACATATTAGATGACTGCCAATATTTTTATAGCATATAGCAGTTGAGGAACACTCAGCTGTACTCCTGATTATCCCTTCTCTTTGGAAAAGCCAAAGGGATACCATTATTTTAGGGTGGTCAGCAAGCATCAGCACCCGGGTGGCTTTTCAGAAAAGGAGGGTTTTGAGATCTCCATCTCTCTGTGTTTCCTCCCATTTTTCCTCCCAGACTTTAATGTCACAGTTCTTGCTCTTCTCTTTCCTTTCCCACCGTTTAAATGGCAGTTCAAATTCAATCTACTTAATTAATTGTAGATGACATAGACATTAGTTATGTTTTCTATGCATTATTAAACTGATACCATAAGACAAGGCAAAAATAGTACCTTCCCATTTGTGATTTAGGTCCTTCAGACCTGTTGAGTTTATATCTTCCAGAATTTCCTCTTTTTATCTGTATAATTTTTATTAAAGGATTTTATACAATAATAAAAGCAACATACAATATGAATTTTAAAAAAGAGAAAGAGAGAGAGAGAGAGAGAGAGAGAGAGAGAATAAGTAAATAAAAGTAAATGGAGGAAAGAAAAGAAGAAAATATATAAAATATATAAATATATAAAAAATATATAATCTTTACAGCAGTTGCAATATATTTATTGAATATCCTCCCTCTTTAAGGTTACATCATAATTTCATTCTTCCCATATTTTTCCCTTTCTAATCATTAAATCCATAAATCACCAATTCATTTTTCCTGGTTTCAGCAAAAAGTCCATAAAGGGTTTCCAGTCACTAATAAATGTACTTCTTGTCTTTTCCCTAATCACACAAGTCAGTTTTGCCATTTCTGCAAGTTCTGTCATCTTCACCATCTCTCTCTCTCTCTCTCCCCCCCCCCACCCCGAATTTCCAACCACCCATTGGCCATGCAGGGCGGGAATTTTAGGAATTTGCAATCTCATCCCATCAAGAGGACACCAGGTTGGAGAAGCCTGTCCCAAGCTAAAAAAGTATTAAACATTAAAAGATTAAAGATCAGCAAATTTTACAGCTCTGTTCCACTGTTGTTTTTGCAGTCAACCCCCTTCCATCATCCCTGATCAGGCAGAAGACAATTCTGTACTGAAGTGCCATCACAGGAATGCCTGTATACTTTGTCCCATAAATTATGAAATCTAGGACTTGGTATTTAAAGTAGCAGGTCTCTCCCTCCATTCTCTTTTGGGGCTTCATAAATTCAGTACAGTGTCTCTGTGGATATGATGAAATGCATACTTGGCAAGTGCAAGCTGCGTTCAAATGCACCCAGTGTTGTTAACGTCAACTTACCTCCTCCTCTAGCTTACTTCTAAAGCACCATGAATTCAGCAAACCAGCTTTAGCTTGCTTTTCATAGAGATAGGACGGAGCGACAGGAAGGTTATGTGATTTTCCCAGTCAGACAAAAGTCTTCCTATTGAATTGTCTAACTACCCATACACACCACATATTAAAGCATGCACAGCTATTTAGGTAGACCTGATTAGAAGATCTCCCATTTGAGGCACTGAGAAAACATTTCTGCAAAAGAAAATACCAGATTAGGAGTATGCAGTTCAGTTCCTAATACAAATGAGAGGAGCAAGAAAGAGTGGGTGGGAGGGAGGGAAGGACTCAGTCTTCAAATGGGTCATAACATTTAATTTCAGATTTATGTACCACCAATTCACCCATAAAGGGATCACTAAGCCACTTATATTTAGATTCATAAAAACTAACAACACGTTTAAGAACAATCCGTCACCAGCAAAACAACAATGAGCAAAGTAGAATTTACCAAATTTGAAGAAAAAAAACATTTTAGTTGTTTCAAGTGACGTTGTTTTCCAAGCTTTTATTAGAAATGGGCATGAAGAGCAGTTTAGAAGCAAATTTCACAAAAAGGACAGCACTTTTTTAAAAGACAGAGCTCTTCAGCCATACCACAGGAGCACTCAGTGCTAGGGATGAACAGATACTTAGAAAAGTTGCTTCATTTTACAGCCTCCTTTGTCTGAGGAATTCTTTGTTCCATTTTCTTTCTTTTTCCTTTCTTGACAAAACAAAACTTTGCCAGACTAAATAAGTGTGGATGAGAATTACACTTACTTTTTCAGATAAATCAGGCAGTGAAGCTTCTCTGTAAGCTTTGTCCTTTAAAAATCTCATCACAGCTAATCAGGGCATTCTACAGAAAGGCTTCTTCTATTCTTCAGCACTTCCTGGAATGCCCAAACGTAGCAGTTTCTTTCATTTTCATGCCATATCAAATTCTTTTTTGTCATTTCACCTCAACAGAAATCTGTGGCAGACAGCTTTTATGTCCCTAGCTCAGAATCTGTAAGATCCCTGAAGATCAGCTCCCTGACAAAACAAAGAAACAGTACCATAAAGCCAAGTTTGCGGGGAGCAACCTATCAAACATCAGGTCAGAAGCCATCTCACAACTGATGCCTTCAACTTGCTGCCAGTTCCTCTTCCCATTCTGTATTTCAGTCCTACTGGCTGCTTTCTTCTTGTTTCTGACCAATACTAATGACGTCAGGTGTAAGTGCAACATCGATGGACAGATCCAAGCGAAAATACCTTGACTTTTAATTTAGCTTTGGGATTGAAGATTTCAGGGTGAGTCTTCAGACTGCAGCTTGGCAATTGTTAACAAAAGTGAAAAGAATTTTTCCGCTTATTTTCTCCTCTCATCATACAGATCTCTAGCCTTTAATCGTGAATTTTTTAGCTGACATAATTTCTTATGGAAGTACAGTGGTGTCTACTGGAAACCCTCATGCCTACTTTTTTCCCTCCCTTCCTTCTCTTTCCACTTTTGCTTTCCTTATTGTTGTTCTTTAGACTGAGAACAGTCTCTTTCATTATATTGTTCCGTAGTGTAAAGCAGCAACTTTTTTTCTTCATGTTGCTATGATCTATATTTACAGCAGGAAACATTCTACATCAGACTGAGGAAATATGTGCTTGAATATCCTCCTGATACTAATTTTTCCAGAATTTTTCAGATAAAGCCCATCTTTCTATAAGTATGTTGACTCAATGTCATGCTGCTCAGATTTTGATGAAACTGCAATTTTACTCCCAATTTGCTATTATACACCATGAACAGATTTACATCAATTTCAAGTCCAATATTATTAATCAAACCTTG
This sequence comes from Candoia aspera, assembly GCF_035149785.1. NCBI lineage: Eukaryota > Metazoa > Chordata > Lepidosauria > Squamata > Candoiidae > Candoia > Candoia aspera. The sequence goes on along the minus strand of NC_086154.1, from coordinate 117,729,275 downwards.
AAGTTATCAGAATAATAGTACTTCAGATTTGGCTTGGCTTGGCTTGGCTTGGTTTTAGCAGTTCTTTCATTAACCAGTTCACAAGATTGGTCAAAATGGGTTTTAACTAGACAATTCCAAACTATATGCAAAATCTGCCCCTCAATACATATCACATTATCCTCCATACACACACCCACCATATATCACACCACCAGCAAAAATCATGACCTGCACAAATAATTGGACTTAACTTGGATATTGATTTATATACTATATATATATATAGAGAGAGAGAAGTTAGTCAGCTGGTGGAACTACAGCAGGGTGTGGAGATTAAGGATAAGACTCGGCTACTGAAAAAATACAAGAGTCTGACTCCATCTGAAGCCCTGGAGACTGCTAAACAAAGGCTCACAGCACTGGCTACCAGGCTAAGGAGATACACTAGAGAAGCAGAGGCCAAGAAGATAAATGCCCTGTTCACCAAAGAACTATCCAAGGTGTACTCCCAACTGCAGTGCAACAGCACAGTAACAGCAGAGCCACCAACAGCAGAAACTGAACAGTACTGGGAAGAACATGCAGGAGAAAGAGAAGACACATAACACCAGTGCAAAGTGGCTGCAGGCCCTGAGAGCAGACCACAGAAATCTCCCAGAGCAACAACCAGTCACCATCACAGTAGCAGACATCCAACATGAAGAGAACATGAAGAGCTGGACAGCACCTGGCCCAGACATGATCCACACCTACTGGCTAAAGAAACTGACAGCAGCACATGAACGCCTAGCAGCACAGATGAACCAATTGCTAGCAGCAGACTCCCACCCAGACTGGCTAACACAAGGTAGGACAGTGCTAATCATGAAAGACCCCAACAAGGGAACAACACCATCCAATACCAGCCAATAACCTGCCTCCCCGCAACATGGAAAGTCCTATCAGGCATCATAGCCACCAAGCTGCAAGACCATATAGGCCAGTACATGAGCACAGCTCAGAAGGGCATTGGGAACAACACCAAAGGCTCCAAACACCAGTTGCTCAAGATAGAGTAGTTGCCTGAGACTCAAGGTCTAGACAGACCAATTCGAGCACAGCCTGGATTGACTACAGGAAAGCCTATGACTCAATGCCACATACATGGATCTGTGAATGCCTGGCACTATACAAAGTCAACAGAACACTCAGGACCTTCCTCAAGAACTCAGTGGGACTGTGGAAGACAACACTGGAAGTCAACTCAAGGCAGCTTGCACAAGTGGCCATCAAGTGTGGCATATACCAAGGCGATGCACTGTCCCCACTGCTGTTCTGCATGGGCTTGAACCCCCTCAGCCAGATTATCACAAGAACTGGATATGGATACAAGTTCAAGAGTGGAACTACCATCAGCCACCTCCTCTACATGGATGACATCAAGCTGTATGCTAAGAGTGAACAAGACATCAACTCGCTGATCCACCTGACAGGGATCTACAGTGAGGACATTGGGGTGTCATTTGGACTGGAGAAGTGTGGCGGGATGGTGGTAAGGAGAGGGAAGATACTTGAGACTGATGGGGTGGAACTACCAGCAGGCCACATAGCAGACATACAGACCAGCTACAAGTACCTTGGTATCCCACAGACACATGGGAACCACGATGAGGAGGCAAGGAAGAGAGCAACATCCAAGTACCACCAAAGGATAAGACAGGTCCTGAACAGCCAGCTCAATGGGAAGAACAAGATCCACGCCATCAACATGTATGCCCTGCCAGTCATCAGATACCCTGCTGGTACAGTGAGCTGGCCAAAGGAGGACATGGAGGCTGCTGATGTGAAGACCTGGAAGCTCCACACAATGTACAGAGGCTTCCACCCCAAGTCCAACACCCAGAGACTGTATATCAGGCGGAAAGAGGGAGGGCAGGTCTGGTGACTGTCCAAGCCACAGTCCTGGATGAGACCCAGAGCATCTAGGAGTACATCAGTAAGATGGCACCTAAAGATGAGCTGTTGAGAGAATGCCTGAGGCAGCAGCAGACATGGAAGATCAAGCAGAGGAAGTGCCATGGCAAGACAAGACCCTGCATGGGATGTATCATCAACAGAGAGCTGAGGTGGCTGACACTGGGAAATCCTACCAGTGGCTGGAAAGGGGTGGACTAAAAGACAGCACTGAGGTACTGATCATAGCAGCACAAGAATAGGCACTAAGCACCAGATCCATAGAAGCAGGGGTCTACCACACTAGACAGGACCCAAGGTGCAGACTCTGCAGAGAGGCCTCAGAGACAGTCCAACACATAGTGGCAGGGTGCAAGATGCAGGCAGGAACAGCATACACTGAACAGCATAACCAAGTAGCTGGCATTGTGTACAGGAACATCTGCACAGTGCATGGGCTAGACCCTCCCAAGTCTAGATGGGAGATTCCACAGAAGACTGTGGAGAATGACAGGGCTAATTTCCTGTGGGACTTCCAGATCCAGATAGGCAGGTACTGACCAATCAACCGGACATCATGGTAATAGACAAGGACCAGAAAACAGCGGGGGTGATGGATGTAGTGGTGCCAAGTGACAGCAACATCAGGAAGAAGGAGTATGAGAAGCTGGAGAAGTACCAGGGCCTGAAGAAGGAACTAGAGAGGAGGTGGAAAGTGAAGGCCAAAGTGGTCCCTACCAGTGGTGGTAGGGCCACTTGGGGCTGTGACCCCCAAGCTGGGAGGGTGGCTCCAACAGATCCCAGGAATAACATCAGAGCTCTCTATCCAGAAGAGTGCAGTGCTAGGAACAGCTAAGACACTTGCGCAGAACCCTCAAACTCCCAGGCCTCTGGAAAAGGACCTGAGACTGAGGAAGACACAACCACCCATAGGGGTGAGAAGGGAATATATATATAAATGCTTCAGGCACATCTATTTATATGTACACATGCAAAATGAATGAGTCAAAAGGTATGATTGATCTGATAGTTTATGACACACAACATACATGTATATATGCATGTAATATGTATTATTAATATGTATTATGAATATGGGTTATATATACAGCAGGTCTCAGTCTGTTTGATCCTACACATTTACTGGGCTCTCGTGTCTCAAATCTCTCATCAGTTTCTCTGATGAAGAGAGCAGTTTGTTTTGTTCTAATAATAAAGCATAAAATCAGTTCAGAAATTATGGAAGTTACTAGTACATTCTTTGTCTTCCACTCTGTTATATTTTCTATATAAAGGTGGTACAACCTGATTTCTTGAATATACTAACATATCTTGAGCAGTTACCAAGTTTTCTAGTACGTCTACATTATTTTGTTTGCCTAATTATGCACCCCTTATCATAACAGGTATGTAAGTTAATTGTTGATTAGAAAAAAATACTGGTGTCAACATCAATCATCCAGGAAAAAAAATTCATTTGCATCTTCTAGAATATATCTGAAAAGAAAAAAAATTACTGTACTTCTTTTTCCTCCGTTCTCCCAAGTAGTTATGACGTTAGAGTTTTACAGAACCCAAAGTCCTGCCAATGACAAACTTGTACAGCAGAAGTAAAATAGGACAGATGTTTACTGTCTTTCCTGCCATTTTTTTAAAGTTCCCTCCTATTGTGTTTAATGAAAGGTGCTTTTAATGCTCTAGATCTGTTCTGTTTTTTTCCAGTTATGTGGTTTATGGCTAGGAAGTCTTTGGATGCCATGGCTTACTCTGAGGTGCTTCCTTTTCAATTCTTCCAACATCAGAGCTCCAAGAGAGATCATGGAGAGACCAAACTTTCATGAAGGAAACTCCCTCTCTCTCCCTCTTCCTCTATCTCTCTGTCATCGTTGGGTGAGGGGGTTTCCAATCTATCCTCAAACTCTTGAGATGCCATCCCATCAATTATATTATAATTTTATACTATAAAAATTATTATTACTAGATTATAGTATAAATTTTTAAATCTTTCAGAAAGAACCAATTATTCAGCAAAGCTAGTCTGGCAGCTTGGGAACTGGATATAACATTAGGATCTCCCTATACCTATGAGTTCTTTTTTCCTCTTTTCTTATCTAAACCAAAAATTGTCTGGGATTTCCTAGCCCAAAGGAACTGTAGCAACATTGGAGTTTTGCTCAAATGCATCTTGAGCTTTGAGAAAAATATTTTGGAATGTTTGGAAGACTAAAGGTTCAGGGCCTCCTCTTCTGTCAAGCAGAGTAAGGTGACCACCTTAGTAATAGATCCTGGGGGAGGCAGCAGTAGCAGCCCCCACAACCCTCTGAACACACCCTTCTTTTGAAAGAAAAGCTGTTTGTGTGTCAGCCCTTTTAGGTAGTCCAGAGAAGAAGCACCAACCATGAGTATTAACACTACCTTTATTGTAAGGTTACAGTGACAGAATCTTGCAAATCTGAAAGTACATCTCTCCCCCTTCACCTTTACAGTCCAAAAAACTGTAAAGTCCCTTCTGAGATGTTTGCCATGCCCACATTCCTTCCCTGGGCTAAGCTGCCTCTTATCTGACAGTTGCCTAGTCTGCAGCTCCTCCTGTCTGTCAAGGACATTCTCAAAAACCATTACAGTGCGACATAGAATTTATCCTTCACCTCCAGTTAGCCTGCTATCTCCAGTGTCATGGAAGGTCCAATGCTGAAGTAAAATTTACCTTCATTTCAATTAGCTTTTGAATGCAGCACGGAGGAGGTGCCTATGCAGCAATATGTTTTGGACTGGTCCTAAAAAGTACTTCTGCCCAACTGCACCTTCTGCCTGACCATTTTCTCTGGCTCCTGTCAGTTTTATGGGGAGGAACTGCTGTCTGTTCTAGTGGGTTGTCTCTCACAGGTTCTTCTGCCTTCAGGTGATAGAAATGGTGCTTTCTTCTTCACCAGAGCTAAACTTTGAGTCCAGAAAAGGGGGGAAACCCATAAGCATCTTCACCCTCACTACAACTCCTTGCCCTTCCACTATGTTATTCCCTACAGTATGTCTCCACTTAACTTTTGTGACATCTTTGCTCAGCTGTGTGTCATCAATGTCTACCCCTGGCTTTAGGCCCTAAAAAGAAATAACAACAATATTGAAAAAGGAAGCAGCAGATAAAATTGGTGGTCAAGTTTTAAAAAATCATAAATTATTATTTTAATAAAAGGGTATACTGCATAGCCTTTGGGGCTGTCAGTCACATTTGGAATTTGGAGACTATATCAAAAGCACCCTAACAAAATTTTTCATTTTCATAAAACGGTTGCCATGATGAGAGTGGGCAGTCATGAAGCCTCCTTTTACACGAAGGAAAACGGATGAGCTTGTTCTGTGCTATTGCTTATAGCATACAGGTGTTCTTTTGCAGGCTAGTTTGCTTTTGTCTTGGGGGGTGGGGGGACAAGGAGCCACATTTTCAGGCACAGCGTTGGGCTGCAGCCCTTTCTTTTTATTTTCCAGGAAGGCCTAGGGAGGCCAAATTAGATTGGACTGAGAAGCTAGCCTGTTTATTTTCTGTTTTACGAGCCTAACACATCAGTGCATTTTCTTCCCTAATTACCTTTCATGTATCCAGAATCTTTAGAATGCCTTATTATTCTGTCCATGCCAAAGTAAACCTCTTTGATTTCAGTCAGGCTGTCCAATAGCGACTGACTTTTTGTTCTTTCTTTCTTGCTGGTCTGGAACTTCAGAGGAATCTGATTCTCTAAATCCACACTTCACCTCACCTGCCCAGCACAATTACACGGATCCTGTCACCTAAGAAAATTTATGTGCACACACAATTACAAATGAAACAAACGGAGTCTTCCAATGCTATTTGTCTTCATTTGGCCAGGATGGTACCGGACATGAGAGAAGTAATTGCTATCTTTCCTCTCGCTCCCTCTGCCTCTCTAAAAAGAATAAGACTAAGCCCTGAAGTGTCACTTTCTGCAATGTTCTGCTCATACTAAGGTGGCAACTTCAACCAAAAGAACACTGATTCTTCTTGCTGCTGTTCAAGCTGGATTGCCAATGCTGCCTGCGGTTTTGTTTAGTGTTTTTGAAGCCTCATTATATAGCAGCAGAAGGTGGAAGGGATGTAAAATGGCATTGATAGGGGAAAGGCACATCTTAAAGACAGATAACTTGTTTATTTCTGATGGAAGAAGATAGAAGAGAGTGGATGGGATCACACAGACGAAGGTAATTTTATTTCCTCTGGATCTGGAAACATTCAAGCTTGCTTAATAGAGTGAATTCAAAAAATCCACAAGGAAGGGCAGAGAAATGTAATGTTTTATATTGCAACCACTGTGATATGCAAACTGGGTGACTTTGTGACTGGCCCAGAACACCATCTAACTGTGGCTGTTCAAAAGCAGTCCTGCAGTTTCCAGCCACACTGTGGCGCTCTGCTAGAGAACATACATTTGTTGTTTTATATTATAAACCACCCAGAGTCCCTCTGGTCGGAGATGATATTTGATAGATGGATGGATGGATGGATGGATGGATGGATGGATGGATAGATACTTTAATCCATTGTGCTCCATCTCTTAAGCTCAAAGCTCAACTATCAGTGGGTCATGTGACTCTGCTAGTGATCCAGGAAGGGTAGCAAATCACTCATCCCATACATCACCAGCCAGACATCACTGCCCTCACTATGCCATGGCCATGGCCATCTCCTCTACAGCTGCAGCTGCCACTGCTCACACACTAGGCAAATGTGGAGCATCACAGCCACCATTTTCTCAGCTGCAACAAATACTGCTACTTTTAGTGTTTACCACTAATGGACTGATGGTGTGCCTAAGTTCCCCTAGTGTGGGGCAGCAGAACTCCTTGTAATCAGTTCCACTACAGTAATTAAAATAAAAGAGGAAAATGGAATCATAACGTATTGGAACTTCTCTGGGCTTCCATAGGAGGCAATGCAGTATAGAAATTATCAAATAAATAATGGGGTGTGTTATTTAAACTTTTAATTGAAATTTTAAATTTTAAATTTACTTAAGCTTTAAGCAGTATTTCCTGCTGTTGCCAATAGCACCAGTAATCAAGTGTTCTTCAGGATCATTTAACTCGGAAAGCTTCACTGTATGAACTAGGTTCTCTCACAGTCCTGAAAACCAAAATGGCCTGAAGGGCCATTTTATTACTATAAAATTTTGAAGACAAGCCAGCAGGAGGAGGAGAAGGAATCAGGAGTCACTTTTATCTCAGGCAGAACACTGCTTTGACCCGCCATGACTCAAAGATTAGCAACAATATGATTGGAAAGATTAGAGGGACAGCTAGGACTGGGGAGACCCAAGTTAAAATCTCTACTCAGCCCTGAGGTTTGCAGGATGATTTTAGGACAGTCACAGTCTCTTGTCCCAACTCGCTTCATGGGGCTGTTGAAATAATAAATGTATCACGTATACTGTTTGGAGAAAAGGACTTTGAGGAAAAGTGAGATATGAATTTAGCATATAAAATAAATGCATCAAACATCTGGCATCTGTACAATTGCATATTTTAGTGTTCAACAATTAAAGAAACAACTCTAGCATCTAAAAAAAGCAGAATGGAGACTGCTACCCTCTGCTGGTGCTGTTTCTTCCTCTCTGAGATGGAATGGTGATACAATGCTTGCATTGTCAAATGTATCCCTTAACTAGACTTATCTCAGTCTATCAGGATTGTGCCCACTTGTGTCCTTCCAATAGGATAAAAATATCTTCTTAAAATCCTGATAGCTTGAGGTTGGGCATAATTAAACATGGATTAGGTGAGCCTTTTTAAACTGGGATTCTTTGCTGCAGGAAAAAGATGGAAAGAAACTGCACTGGTATGGATACATTTTCCATATTGCTTTAGAATAATTCAAAGCAAGGATGAGGGATGTAATTGTAGTAATTTGTCTTAGATATGAAACTTTGAAGGTTGGTTTCTATGTATAGATGATGTCTAGCACTGATTTATTTGATCACATAGCTTTATTGTGCTCAGTCCAAGTCCTAGGATATAGTTTAGTGTATCTGTCAAGATGGGGAGAGTGGAATTGTGCCTGCTCAACTTGGTCCTGATTCCTACGTGCATTCAACAGCCTACATTCTTCCAAAATGTTATGATGTAGGGGCAAAGAGTCTTGCAAAAGTTATGTCAAATATACAGTCCTCTGCCCCCTCTTCCCGCACGATCATCCTGATGTCTGCCCTTCTTGTAGAGTACTTATCTTTTTGTCACACCTTTGTTTCCAAAAAGGTTGGATTCTCTGGTAACAGGGGATGGAACTGAGCCAAAAGCAAGTCTTTCTTATTTTATATATGCAGTTTCTCTCTCTGCTTCTGCTGTTCACAGGAATATTGCATTCAAATAGTAATAAATGTTATTAAGACTCACTACAGGTAAAAACTGCAGAATACCCAAAGCAACAAAGTAATCTTAAACAATGAAAAAGCCAATTTAAGGGAAAGCAGAAGGACAACGTCAAATTAGACATTTAAGGAATATAAACACAGAGGCAGCCTTTTGTGACTTGGGTAGCAATGAAAAACAACTTATCAAAATTTGATACATAATTCTGTAGAGAGCAACTGAGAAACCATTTCCTGCATGGATATTTGTGTTGTTGGGAATCATGACCTCTAGTGTCTAAAGTCTAGTCCGAATGCTCCAGTTCTTGTGCATCATGCTCAGCTATCTCTTTGGTGTGCAAACATTCCTCATTCCTCAACCTAGGCAGTTGAATAAATCATTAAAATATATGTTCATGTGCATCCCTTCAAATCTGCTCACATGGTACTTCTCCCTCCTGCTGATGTTGAACAGGGTCACTGGAAAAGAAGAGAAAGTAATGGGGCTTCCTCTTCTCTTCTTATGATCTATTGCAACTCATAAATATACTAATGCCACTCACAATGGGAATCCACCAGTCTTGTCCTTCCCTGTCAACCAATCAGTTGGCAAGAAATCACTTGGTTTCCTTTCAGTAATGGCAGCAAGGAACTAGCAATGCAATTCCTGCCAGCTGGTTGATTATGCTAATTGGCTGGTCAGTGAGAAAAGTGGGCAGAGCTCCCCTCAGCCAATGAGGAAAGTGGGTGGGGCTTCCCGCAGCTTAAGAGCCACATGTTTTCCAGCCCAAAATCATACATGGCTTTGAAGCCATAGCCACTCACTTAGCTTTACATCAATTCAGTAATGATGTTATTTCAAACTGGATGTAAACCTTCATACAAAATGTAGATTTTAATCTCACTTAGGAAACCAGGAATGGAGAAACCAATGAGAAGAATCTGCCCATCTTTTTCAGTCTTCTCTTCCAGAAAACATCAGCCTCAATGGTTCTGTGAATGGCTTTTCATCCACATTCTAAAAATGATCATCTCATTCTCTAAAAGCTTAACCTTTGTCTCTAGCAAACCTATTATACAAAATTGCCATTCCTTGGTCAAGAGGAGCATGAAAATTCATCTACAGAACAGCCCAGTGTCTGCTTTAGCTTCTTTCCCAACCAGCAATCATATCTTTCAAATGAGTGAAATAAACAAGTAAATCAGAGTACAGATTTATGGCCCTGGGATATGGAAACAGAGAGACACAAATGGAATTCCAATGGCAATGGCTAACAATAGCTATATAGGCAATGGAGGAATACAGAACCTGCATGTTGAGAGTTATAGGCTTTATAGCAGATTTGTAAAATTTGAGTCCATCGTTGTCAGCAGCCTGAAAGGCCACTCCATAGGAGCAACTTGGCTGCCATGAATATTCACAAACCATCCTCCGCAGCTATGATCTACTACAGGCGCTTCCAGACAGGTGGCTTCATCTTGTGAACAATAAGAACTGCAGATGATTCTCCAGCATGCCTTTGGAGGACACTGCACATGGATCCTATTATGTTCCATCAGTGTCCTTGGTGCTGTTCTTATGCCTTGTTAATGAGGACCAGCTTTCCTGTCTTAATGATTGAATGAGCAGTTTAACCTAACACAGCTCAGGGCATATTCCCTGTGCCAACCTGTGCCCTAGGACTACATTCAACCTCAAAGTCCCTTGGACACAGCTCCCAGATGTCTTCCACAATTTGCCACCCAATTGTAATTTTGTTAATGAGACAGAAAGGAAATTTTATTAATACATGGAGTATAATCATACACTCAGTGAACCCCATGGTTCTTAAAAATATAAATTTACAACCATTATAAGGCAGTTATTGACCTTACATAATGACTGACCTTATTAATCACTGCTGATTATTAGTTTAATTTTAATTACATTTAAATCAAGTAACATCAAATATTTGGTAGGGACGCGGTGGCGCTGCGGGTTAAACCGCTGAGCTGCCGATCGGAAGGTCGGCGGTTCGAAACCGCGCGGCGGGGTGAGCTCCCATTGCTCGTCCCAGCTCCTGCTCACCTAGCAGTTCGAAAACATGCAAATGTGAGTAGATCAATAGGTACCGCTTCGGTGGGAAGGTAACGGCGTTCCGAGTCGTCATGCTGGCCACATGACCCGGAAGTGTCTATGACAACGCCGGCTCCAAGGCTTAGAAACGGAGATGAGCACCGCCCCCTAGAGTTGGACACGACTGGACTTTACGTCAAGGGAAACCTTTACCTTTACCTTAACATCAAATATTAAATTTAGCCTTATCTACTTCTTTGATCTGGGCCAGAACCTTTTTGCTTCAGCAAAGGATCGTTACCTTGTTGTGGTGCTGGAGCTTGAGCACCTCAATGATGCCATGAGCTAAACCGTGAAGGGCCACCCAAGACGGGAAGGTCATGACAGAGAGGTCAGACTAAATGCGATCCCTGGGGAAGGTAATGGCAACCCACCCCAGTATTCTTGCCGTGAAAACTAAATGGATCAGTACAACCAGAGATATGTCGGTATACCATCGGAAGGTGAGACCCCCAGGTCGGAAGATGGTCAAAATGCTACTGGGGAGGAACAGAGGATGAGCTCAACTAGCCCCAGATGTGATGACGCAGCTAGCTCAAAGCCGAAAGGACGGCTAGCGGCCGACGGTGCTGGTGGTGAACGGCGAATCCGATGTTCTAAGGATCAACACACCATTGGAACCTGGAATGTAAGATCTATGAGCCAGGGCAAATTGGATGTGGTTATTGGTGAGATGTCAAGATTAAAGATAGACATTCTGGGCGTCAGTGAACTGAAATGGACTGGAATGGGCCACTTCACATCAAATGACCATCAGATCTACTACTGTGGACAAGAGGACCACAGAAGAAATGGAGTAGCCTTCATAATTAATAGTAAAGTGGCTAAAGCAGTGCTTGGATACAACCCAAAAAACGACAGAATGATCTCAATTCGAATTCAGGGCAAGCCATCTAACATCACAGTGATCCAAATATACGCCCCAACCACAAATGCTGAAGAAGCTGAAGTAGAGCAGTTCTATGAGGATCTGCAGCACTTACTGGACAACACGCCTAAAAGAGATGTTATTTTCATCACAGGAGACTGGAATGCTAAGGTGGGCAGTCAAATGACACCTCGAATTACAGGTAAGTATGGCCTGGGAGAACAAAATGAAGCAGGACATAGGCTGATAGAATTTTGCCAAGACAATTCACTCTGCATAACAAACACTCTCTTCCAACAACCTAAGAGACGGCTTTATACATGGACTTCACCAGATGGACAACACCGAAATCAGATTGATTACATCCTTTGCAGCCAAAGGTGGCGGACATCTGTACAGTCGGTAAAAACAAGACCTGGAGCTGACTGTAGTTCAGATCATGAACTTCTTCTTGCACAATTTAGGATCAGACTAAAGAGATTAGGGAAGACCCACAGATCAGCTAGATATGAGCTCACTAATATTCCTAAGGAATATGCAGTGGAGGTGAAGAATAGATTTAAGGGACTGGACTTAGTAGATAGGGTCCCAGAAGAACTCTGGACAGAAGTTGGCAGCATTGTTCAGGAGGCAGCAACAAAATACATCCCAAAGAAAGAGAAAACCAAGAAGGCAAAATGGCTGTCTGCTGAGACACTAGAAGTAGCCCAAGAAAGAAGGAAAGCAAAAGGCAACAGTGATAGGGGGAGATATGCCCAATTAAATGCAAAATTCCAGAGGTTAGCCAGAAGAGATGAGGAATTATTTTTAAACAAGCAATGCATGGAAGTGGAAGAAGACAATAGAATAGGAAGGACAAGAGACCTCTTCCAGAAAATTAGAAACATTGGAGGTAAATTCCAAGCAAAAATGGGTATGATCAAAAACAAAGATGGCAAGGACCTAACAGAAGAAGAAGAGATCAAGAAAAGGTGGCAAGAATATACAGAAGACCTGTATAGGAAGGATAACAATATCGGGGATAGCTTTGACAGTGTGGTCAGTGAGCTAGAGCCAGACATCCTGAAGAGTGAGGTTGAGTGGGCCTTAAGAAGCATTGCTAATAACAAGGCAACAAGAGACGACGGCATCCCAGCTGAACTGTTCAAAATCTTGCAAGATGATGCTGTCAAGGTAATGCATGCTATATGCCAGCAAATTTGGAAAACACAAGAATGGCCATCAGACTGGAAAAAATCAACTTATATCCCCATACCAAAAAAGGGAAACACTAAAGAATGTTCAAACTATCGAACAGTGGCACTCATTTCACGTGCCAGTAAGGTAATGCTCAAGATCCTGCAAGGTAGACTTCAGCAGTTCATGGAGCGAGAATTGCCAGATGTACAAGCTGGGTTTAGAAAAGGCAGAGGAACTAGAGACCAAATTGCCAATATCCGCTGGATAATGGAAAAAGCCAGGGAGTTTCAGAAAAACATCTATTTCTGTTTTATTGACTATTCTAAAGCCTTCGACTGTGTGGACCATAACAAATTGTGGCAAGTTCTTAGTGGTATGGGGATACCCAGTCATCTTGTCTGCCTCCTGAAGAATCTGTATAACGACCAAGTAGCAACAGTAAGAACAGATCACGGAACAACAGACTGGTTTACGATTGGGAAAGGAGTACGGCAGGGCTGTATCCTCTCACCCTACCTATTCAACTTGTATGCAGAACACATCATGCGACAAGCTGGCCTTGAGGAATCCAAGGCTGGAGTTAAAATCTCTGGAAGAAACATTAACAATCTCAGATATGCAGATGATACCACTTTGATGGCTGAAAGCGAAGAGGAACTGAGGAGCCTTATGATGAAGGTGAAAGAAGAAAGTGCAAAAGCTGGTTTGCAGCTAAACCTCAAAAAAACCAAGATTATGGCAACCAGCTTGATTGATAACTGGCAAATAGAGGGAGAAAATGTAGAAGCAGTGAAAGACTTTGTATTCCTAGGTGCAAAGATTACTGCAGATGCTGACTGCAGTCAGGAAATCAGAAGACGCTTAATCCTTGGAAGAAGAGCAATGACAAATCTCGATAAAATAGTTAAGAGCAGAGACATCACACTGACAACAAAGGCCCGCATAGTTAAAGCAATGGTGTTCCCCGTAGTAACATATGGCTGCGAGAGCTGGACCATAAGGAAGGCTGAGCGAAGGAAGATCGATGCTTTTGAACTGTGGTGTTGGAGGAAAATTCTGAGAGTGCCTTGGACTGCACAAAGATCAAACCAGTCCATCCTCCAGGAAATCAAGCCAGACTGCTCACTTGAGGGAATGATATTAAAGGTCAAACTGAAATACTTTGGCCACATAATGAGAAGACAGGACACCCTGGAGAAGATGCTGATGCTCGGGAGAGTGGAGGGCAAAAGGAAGAGGGGCCGACCAAGGGCAAGGTGGATGGATGATATTCTAGAGGTGACGGACTCGTCCCTGAGGGAGCTGGGGGTGTTGACGACCGACAGGAAGCTCTGGCGTGGGCTGGTCCATGAAGTCACGAAGAGTCGGAAGTGACTAAACGAATAAACAACAACAAAGAACCTTTTTGGGAGGGTGACCTCCTGACACACCATTCCAATGTGTTCCTCAGACTAAAAAGGAGTTGTGAACCCCTGCATTAAGTCTTTTGCAGAGGACACAGTTTTAATTGCTGGCTCCTGGGTCCAGTGGCAAGCTGTCAACTTTTACAGAAGCAGTTCTGTGGTACAAGAGAGCCCTGAGTGGATTGTCAGGATTGACCTCAATATTTTGCACCATGACATGGAGCTGAGATACATAAGGTTATTATACACACAGTCTCAGAAGTGGCACTAACACGGATCCCTTGCAGAACTGCAAGGCACAAGTATGAACCTTCAACATTACTCCACTTCCCTGGGCTGTTGACAACTGTTGACTGTGGTGCAAGCTTTGACCAAAGGGTGAAAAGTATCTGCTAGAAGCTGCAAAGTATCCACAGAGTGAGGAGAGGCCAGCCTGGAGATGTCTGGATCAGCAGCATTCTACCAGACTGAAGAAAACTTGGCTACATGACTCATCTGCCCAAGTCAGGGATTCAGTGTGTGAAATGAACTTCAAACCCCTTCAAAAGTCCTCTTCACCAGTATTTCATAAGTTCCTCTTGGCTAATTGAACGTTTGTGCTCATCGACGTGTTCTTTATGGCTGTAACTTAATTACAACCCTACCTCAAAGCTGAAAATCCCTTGCCCTGTGCTACAAAATGGGGCAAGGTGTACAACCTCAAGAATACCTCCAGTTCTATGGTTCATTTTAAGTGCTTGATAAATCATAGTAAAGGATTCTGACTTCAGTGCATTAGTGTTTAGCCTTCCCTTGTCCTACTGCAGTTCCATTAAGCTACTTATATGGTGTCAATCAGTTATCACAGCCTACAGAGAAGATGGTGTGAAAGGTTAAGAAACTGCATAAAAGAATCTCAGTGAACCCCACAGTCTTACAACTTTTTAATAATATAAATTTACGAGCATTATAAGGCAGTTATTGATCTTATATATCTAAGTGGTCCATCACTGGCAGGATAATACAATGTAGCAAATATGCAAAATAATAGTGCATTAACCTAAATTACATCAATAAAGTACAAAACCTAATGAAACACACAAACATGCAGGCACAGTGTTTGCATAATGTGCCCTTTCTAAGCCAACGTTGCTTTAAATTCAAAGCTGACTTTTATACCCAGCACAAACTGTGTCTTGAAAAAGAAAATATATTGCACAGAAGACCAGAGAATCCCAGAGCAACCATTTTGTCCATCCTGCAGAATAACATCATCTTGCCAAGGCAGGCAAGTAGGGAACAAACAGCTTCAACCCCAGGCTTTTCGAACTGCAGCCCACTACTTTGCACCAGCCCCAAATGTTACTCAATCACATTCAATTCACATTTTCAGAAATGAGGCTGCCTCCCTGCACTGAAATCTGGGGGAAACTGGAGAAAGCTGGAGAAAACACTTATGTACTTTGCTTTCAATGTTTCACACAAAAAAAATTGCATTGGGAACTCCCCATTTTCTAAGTTTGCACCATTAGAGAGGAAAAATGGTAGCTGTCAGACTACCAATGGCAGTACAGATGATAGATTTATAGCACAATCACCTGATTCAAACATAATGTTACACCATAATTTAATTCTGTTTGTTTGTTTAGTGGGATCTACAAACCCATGCCATAGAGTGAAGTGCAAACTTATTATGACTTACCAATACTTTATATGCAAATCAGGCCACAAAGGCTTGTTCAACAAACTATGGTTAAAAAATCCTGGTCAATAAATACGTGTTTATTTCTCATCTATGGTGCACAGTCTCCCCAATTCAAAGCCTTTCATCTGTTAAGAAGATAGTACCTGTCTCAAATACACATTTTTCCCAGAGAAAAAGCCCTTTTCCTTCCTCAAACCAATGAATTCATTGCTGAGATGGATTCCTAGGTGTGTAAAATGTGGCTCCTTGAATGTCACAGTTTGCTATTACTTTTGACATGAATTCTGAGCAGTGATGAGAGGGGCTTTGCTGCAGTAAAAACAGCTGTCTTGGCTTCAGATGTTTGGGAAAGGAAAAGAGAGTAGGCCATGAGCGCAGCTAAATTCCCAATAAAAACTTTTCTTCCACCTTCCTGATTCCTCCTTTATTTCTCCTTTCAAACAATCCACCCCCTCTAATGGTTTTTAAAGGAAAATCTAAATCAAAGCCTAGGTAGAGGGATTCAAAATGTTGCTTATGATCAGTATTATCCATTGGGAGGGTGGGCGGGCTGGCCGGCATATATATATATATATACACACACACACACACACACACACACACATACATACATACATACATACACATACATACATACACACACACACACATATATATATATATATTTCAAATTTAGTCACTGCCCATCTCACTCAAAGAGCGACTCTGGGATATACAACCATCACATCAAAATATATATCGATCTAGTGCCACACAACTAGTTCTGTTTTGGGAGAACTAATTATGTTTCAGCATTTCCCAAATAACATCTTGAGGAATTATGTAATATTGCCAAACCAGCTTGATCCAAGATCGCATATCACACGGACCATGGAAAACATGCGTTTTGTGGACAATGCCATTTCATACTGTAATGTCATCATGGTCTTTAAAAAGCTATTGTCTGTTTATAGTTTTATAAGTCAGTTTAAAGATTCAGTAAATTAACAAGCAGGAGTATCCAGGGAGTGAGAAGGAAGATATGGCTGACCTCAAAAGGGATATAAAATTTAGTTGTGTGAGAAGATTGCTTTGTGGTGAAGAAAAATATGCTACAATCATAGGTTACAATTCAACCATGCTGAAATAGACCAAGAATTTCAATTAGAGCAGTTTTTGCACAGCTTGTCCCGCAAGCTCCATAATGTTAAAAACCTTTATAGAATATCCCCCATATCTTAAGAGTGCTTTCTTAACATGTTCCATAAGATGGTGATCACGGTGGTACTAAGTCTGCACTCCAGTGGAGTCTCCAATACCACAGTCACTTTTTTTCAGTTTATTGAAAAAGACAAACAAGTTGCAGAGTAAGGTTCTAGTAGTTATACCCATGTCTTGATTTCTCCAGAGTGGAGTTTGCATGGGTGAAGGGAACTTTGTCCAAGTCCCAATCATCTTTGAGGGGACTCTGAATTTCTCAAATGGTTATTTCTCAAATGTGAGTAACACTGCATGATATTTTCCAATCCTGCTGATTCAGCCCTCTAGGTTGGCAGCCTCTGCCCTACTCCTTGCAATTATGCTCCAAAATGAAAGGCTGATGTCACTGGAAAAAAAATCCTTTGGTCACTTCTCCTGAAAAAAAGAGGCAATTTTGTCACA
This sequence comes from Candoia aspera, assembly GCF_035149785.1. Taxonomy (NCBI): domain Eukaryota; kingdom Metazoa; phylum Chordata; class Lepidosauria; order Squamata; family Candoiidae; genus Candoia; species Candoia aspera. The sequence continues at coordinate 117,712,114 of NC_086154.1, read as the reverse complement.
GTTTCAGGCTAGAAACCAGGAGACTGTGAGTTTTAGTCCTGCCTTAGGCACAAAGGCAGCTGGGTAACTTTGGGTCAGTCACTCTGTCTCAGCCCTAGGAAGGAGGCAATGGCAAACCACTTCCAAAATGTTGCCCAGAAAGCTGCAGGGACTGGTCCAGGCAGTTGTCAGGAATCAAGACTGTCTCCAAGGCACAAATTTCCTTTAAAATCTACTGAAATTCTGACAGTTCACTAAAGCTCCAACAGTTCATTTGTCTCTACTTTTCAGCACAAAGTTCTCTTTTCACCACAGAGCCTTGAGCTCCAAATAAACCACTGTAATACTTTTAAAGTACTCTGCAGATAAAAGTGCTGTGTTGTTATGTTTTTATTGTTGTTGACCCAGTTAAGGTAGAGTAGTGGTTAAGGTCCTGGCCCAGAAACCAGGTTACTGTAAGTTCTAGGCCTCCCTTAAGCATGAAAGCCACCTGGAAGACTTTGGGTCAGTCCCTCTCTCTCAGCCCAGCCGCTGCAGAGTGAAGAGCTGGAGTGAAAAGCCGACTCTTTGCAGTTCCTCTCCGGACAAGGAGGGGACTGGGATCACCCACAAGTGCTCCAAAGAACTGCTTCTCACAAGGAGACTGCAAAGGGTTTTGAGCACTGGGAGACAAGGGAATGCCATCATAGTTCAAACTGCAGTTCGGCACCTTTAAAAAAGACACAGGATTTGCATACTTCCTTTCTCAATCACCTTTGGAAATTGCTTGTTAACTGCTTTTTGGATATTAGAACCTTCGTAACAGCACGTTTTACTACACTGGGTGAGTTTCCTTCAATCCCTAGCAAAAAACATTTTATACAAATTTAAGGACTTAAAAAACTTTTTTTTTTTTGGAATGAGCAGCAAAAGGGTGATTAGAGTGTTGATTTTGGAAAGGTATAAATGGACTAAGGGTCCAGATGGGGACTCCAAAGCCCTTCATGGCACGGGACCTGGTTATTTGCGGGACCACCTCTCCCTAAGAATATCTGCCTATCCCACTAGATTGGATAGGGTAGGCAAGTTCCAGATTCCTTCCCTGAAATCCTTGTTAATGTTTTCTACTACAGATTAAGGTTACTATGGTAACTAATTTTGGCCGGGTGAAGAGGTTGAATTTAATTGTCCTCTTTTCGGATGTTAGTTTTTGCACCTGGGGAGAAGAACTTGCCTGGACTTGTTTTAAGTTTCAGTTTCCCTTCTGTGTAGGCATGTAGAGAGTTAATCAGCTCTCACTGAGAGCCTGTAAATATGTTTGCTTTCTGTAAATAAAATTATTTTTATAGAAATGCCTGGTGTGTGACTTTTCTGATCTCTCCTGGGCCAAATGCTTTCTAGCACGCTGCCAACAATCCTGCCACCTAGTGGGACCTCAGAGGCATGCCTTGTCCATGGCTGCCCCTACTTAATGGAACACCGGTGATTTGGCAGGCTTCCACCCTTTTAGCCTTTCAGAAGGTCATCAAGACCTGGCTTTTTACCAAGGCACTGGGATAGGATAGGATAGGATAGGATAGGATAGGATAGGATAGGATAGGATAGGATAGGATAGGATAGGATAGGATAGGATAGGATAGGATAGGATAGGAAGAATGGAATGACGGTAATTGGAGCTTGCTGTGGGACGTTCTAAGGAGATGATTAAGGTGAAGGGTTTTTGTTTTTGTCTGATCTTTTTACTGTTTTATTGTTTTATGGTTATTTTTATAGTTACTGGTTTTATTGCTGTTGTGAGCTGCCCAGAGTTGTTTAAGATAGGCAGCCATACAAATCTTTTAAATAAATAAACAAAAATACCTGCATTCTCTACTCAGGTGTTTGTAATGTTCCCAGTGCCCTTAAAAGGCTTACTTGTTTGTTTGTTTAATTTCATGGATCTTAATATGAGGAGGTTCCCAGACCATCAGCTGTCTAGAGGTATATAGAAAGCCTTTCCAAACATTCTTTTCCAGATTGCGTTGGTTGCTACATTAAACACAAGCTGCAAGTAATAAAGCCATTCAATCATCCAACTGAACATGGTGTCCCACAGTTTTCTCACATCATCCCTAACTGGATTAAAGCACTGCACTCCATGTGGATAGTTCTGCATTACCCAACTGGTCCAGTTAAGCAGTGCTTAACTTAGAGCCCATAACAGCTAAAGGTCTGATGAACAAAAAATTGACCATATGTTTATTTGTATGATAAAAAAACTGTAGACATCAATACATACTGTACATAAATGCATTTGCCAATGGACCTATAAAACAAAAGTGCCTAGGACCTACAAGGGCCTAAAGCCAGACCTACAGCTGGCCCCTCCCTCCAAAAATAATCTCTTAGCTTGGGGCAGAATGGGGCAGCAAGAATGCTTGTAATCTGTTCATATTAAACTGATCATGCACCAGTCACTCAGGAGGATTGCTCTTATCTGGACCCAATTTAAGATACTGGTATTAACTTTAAACTCATTCCTAACCCAGCTTCCTCCAACTTGTTGCCCTCCAAATGTGTTGGAATTTACAGCTGTCCAAAGGCATTCAGCTCCATAAGAATTTTTGTTGACTGAAAGCAGATAAAGAATTGAGAGGACCTGGTTAAATGAAAAAAGCAACAAAATGAAAGTATTTCTTTTGAGTGTAGCAAAGCTTTACAAAGAGAAGATCTTGGTTTAAATGGTTTTACTCAACAGCATCTCTAATTTATTGAGTTAATTGCTATGATGAGTTGTTAATACCAGCATACTAGTTATTACGGATGTAAAAGAACTGTTTAATGGAGTCCGTTGGGAGCAAATTTGGGGGTTCTACTCTCACTGAACTTTGACACGGCACAATATTAGCGATAAATGAAGTCTGCTCATGTTTCTTTTTCCCCAATAAAAATCTACAAGAAAACTACACATCTGAAAAGGGTTGCTACTGAAAATTGCATGTACACAGCATAAGTTATATTTTTAAACAGAGCTTACATCGGCAAAATTTACATTTTAAAAGCCTGTATCAGAGAAATTTATGTGTCAAAGGATAACCCCCGAGATAATTTGCATCAAAATAGTTCTTGGGCAATTTACATTATCAGTTATGTAAATTAGGAAAGTTGCATACAAAATATTAGTATATTAAGAGAAACTGTAAACCTAAACAGTGACAAATTTTACTACAGATTTTCACAAAAAAAAAAAATCAAGCAAGCTGGAATATTATTTTACCAATGTGAAAAATAAAAAAGACCTGATTTTTACTGACATATACTGTATATCCCCTATTAGTTCTTCTGTAGAGGAAGGGTTTGAATAAAATGGAGAGAGGCAGATTCATATGCAGGTGTCAATCAGTTAGGAAGGAAGGAGTCATAAGCCTTCCCATCTAAGACTAGAACCTAAGATGGATGTCTTCTGAGCAGATTTCAGACCCTGAGCATCTGAAAAGAAGGGCACTGAGATGTTCTACATCTGGTTCCAAAAATGGCCAGCAATAGTTTGAAGACTGTGTGTTGGATGCTGTCTCCTCCCTTTCAAGCTCCAGTTTTTGCAACCAAAGTTTCCTGCAGAGGATGTTAACAACATAACAATTCTAACTGTTGATCAGTATTCTCAGGGTTAACTAACATCAGTTCTCTAGGTTCAAGGCTGGTGTTTTTCTCAGACCTACCTAGAGAAGCCAGAGACTGAACCTAGGCCTTTCTGCAGCCAAAGCTTGTGTCTGACCATCTCAGACCCTTCACCAGTAATACACTGCAAAAACTAGGGAACACATCTTCCAGTTAGACTCTCAAGGTAAATATGTCTCTCCCACTCAAAAATTCAGTTTGGACACTTGATAGAGACAGGTGAGCTTAGAAACTGTTGCTCAAAATTTTTAAGATGAAATAGTCACCACTGTCCCCCAAAAGAAAAAGAGATAAGGATGAGGTAGGGGAAATACAGCAAGAAAACTCTCAGGGAGCAAATACAGAGCAAGTATTGCAAATGAAGCAGCTTCTAAAATAGATCTGAAAAACCATCTAATCTGCAAGGCTCTTGAAAGAGTTATAGAACATGATTAATGTCTTCAACCAGGTTTCCCCTCCCCCTTTCTTCTTTAAAGAAAGAAAACTGTGTAAAAAGTTAATGGCTGCATTTGCACAACATGTTAAGCTTGATTAATTTTATCTTGGTTTGATTTTGTCTGTCTGTCTGTCTGTCTGTGTGCACACACACCAACCCAGGAAATGAGTTATATCAGTAATCCTGTTGTGCGACCTCAGACAGAGGGAAGATAAGTGTGACTATATCTTTGAGGTCATCGCCCTTACCTGGGCTAGAAGATTAGTTCTCAGTGAAAGGGAAGACTAGGTAGTGACTCAGAAAGCAGAAAAGAACCATTTAAAAAAATGCACGGTTCCTTAATAAAGCAACCCAATAAATAGTTATTCCGGATGGCACCTCATTTGAAACCAAGAAGGTTACAACTATGGCTGTCCGTGATCTGTGACCTTGACCTGTAGCTGAAACTCTGTGGGAAACGGCTGATGGATAATTTGACAGCAGGTGATTGCCCATTTGTTTGTGAGATGCTGTTGCCACTGTAGAAAAAAAAATGAAATGTAGTCAAGGGGACTTGTGGCCTCTCCAGACCAACTTTTGAGTCCATTCTTATTCTTCTGAGCAACTGTGCAGACTGTTGAGAAGACCTGTCTGCTATTGAACCTAAATCTGACTAATTGCCCCTTAAGCCCATTCACTACTGATGAGGCTGCCTTGTCCTCCAAGAACACAGCAGCTAAACAGCAGGGAAATTGACATTGGCTGCCACCACTCGGATCCAATTTCCAGCAGCATCTGGACCTCAGCATGCCAGAGATGTGATTCCACAACCCAACGCGAATCCTAATTAAAAGCAATTTCTATGTCATATCCTGTTCGCCACCATATGCTGTCACCATTTGCTCACTTTTCACAAGGTATAAGCTTCTGCTGCTCAGTTTTGACATGTGCCACCAACCTTCTCATTCCTTTGCTGTGCTGCTACTGGGATCTTCCTAATGTTCTCACCCATCTAACTCTACCTCCACCTCCTCCATGGGGGGATTAGTATTCAGTATCTCTTCTCTAATGGGCCCTTTTCATGCCAGTTTGATTTTATTATTATGCCAAGAAGCTTGCTTAATTCTCTGCTGTCTTTCTTCTGCACTGTTGATTTACACTGTTAGTGTTTTAATTATACAATTCAGCACTCCTTAAAACATGAAAAACTGCTCAACTTTTCAAGCAATTAAAAAGCAGCAGAGTATATCAGGCAATCTCAGACAAGATAAGTAAATCACACAATTAAAAAACTTGTTTTGTCAAAAAAAATTACAAAAATACTCTCCTTGGGGTTCTTTTAAGCAGAAAAATGCTCACAGAGAGCAAAATTCTTTTGTTCTGTGACCTTTCAAGCTATTTTAATTTTGACCATTCATTGGTAAGCTCTAAGACATGGTTCTGTTTCTCACTATCCACATGTACATGTAACTTGGAAAGGCTTTGCAAAATCACGGTATAGAGTCAAAAACTAGAACCTCCAAAGTTTCAATGTTTCCGGGCCTGTAGGTTTGCAGCAGCACGCACTTTGTTATTTTTTGATGATCTGCCTATTTATTTTGCAGCACATATTTCCTTTCCTATCCCAATCCAAGCATTGAGTAGAGTGCACAAATATATGATAACCTCACTAAAGCTATTCTTAACATATTAAAAAACACAAAATATAAAATTAAATGTCACCTAAAATTCCTCATTAGGGTCCGAAGCCCTGCTGACACAAAATGTTTTGACTGACACCTCAGCTAGGTTTGTTGGGATCATAACAAAAGGTAACAAAAATCCTGGAAAAACAATTTTTCATCCTGTCCCAGCAGCTGCAGTGCCCAGTCTTTCTGCAAATGCTTCTCAGCGATGTGGGATATACATAAAGTTCATTTAGAGATGGAAAGTTTTTCTTGAATGAAAAAGAAAAGCCAGTATTAGAATCAAAGTCATACATCTGGTACACACATTGCACTACGCCTTATTATAGTTTTTTTCTAGCTTAGCATGATATGCAAGTAACATAATTTTAGGTCATTAAACCACAATTTGGAATTATTGTTTGCAGTTGGTTGATTCCAACAGCATCTTAGTATGGTATGTAAATAGCCACCCATCATTAATTTGTAGTTTCTTGGAATTTTTCCTGGTTTATTTTTGAACCTACCCAAGTTTGTAACGAATCCATAAGGTACAAGGTAACAGTTGCAAAACAGGGAAAGCAAACTAGGAATGGGCCAATCAAGCCTTGATGTGCAAAAACAATTTGCCTCTCAGTCTTAAGACATCACTTGGACATCACCTGAACAAATACTACACGCTTGTATCTAAGTATCAAAATTCTACAACCAAAAGCACAGAAGAGAGAGAGTGTGTGTGTGCCTTAAGACAGAAGAAAGTTTATTCATACTAGAGCTAAGTAATTCTATAAGCTTGCACTTACATAGGAGAAAATCTCACTTAGTTCACTGGGATTTTCTTCAAGGTAAAAGGGTTTGGTCACACTCAACATGATTCTAAACCTGTGGTCTCAAAATTGTTCCCCATGGGCCATATGTGGCCCTGCAAGCCATTTGCTAAGGCCCCCAATATTTTGTAGGTGCTGAAGACACTGTCTGGCAAGATCAGTGTGCCAAGCAGTTCATAGACACACAGTCTGAGCAACAGGACACTTCAGGAAGAGGACTATCCAGGTAGAAGCATACCAACAACTCTCCTTAGCCCAACCCAGTGTGTCTCTCAGCAACAAGGGCTTGGTTAGCCAGACCACACAGTCATAGCCCCAAGGCCTCTCGCACCAAGCCATCTCCTTGTCTAGGAACCCCTGCCCATCATCACTCTGTAACAGGTGCTACTTTGGATGCAGCCCTGGACTGTCTGGGCACAGGAGTGGACAGGCTAGGCTTGGCCAAGGAACAAAGGGTAGAAGATGGGGGATGCCTAAGGGAAGAAAGAAACAGGCATCCAAGGAGTGGGGCTGAGTTTGATCTCTCTGTTGGACAAAAAGTGAAAAGGACAGCAAGCAAGCAAGGAGGACCTCTTTGTTAGGCAAAGAAAGGAAGGATGTTTTCAAGTGAGGAGAAGGGAAAGTAGACAAGAAAAGAAATTGATTGTGCTCAGCAAAGAGGCAGAGGAAAAAGAAAAGCAGTATTTGTACAGGTTTTGTGGGATAGGTTTCCTAGGTAATATCATCCTTAGATATGATCTTGAAAGAATATTTATCCCCAGTAATAAATCCAAATGCTGGTGTTTTAGCTAGTGAAAAACACCGCCAGCTAAGTAGCCAAAGTGAAATGGCTCTGTTTCATAGTTCTATTTTGCAAGTAGCTCTGTTTCACAATAAAATGCTGTTTTATTTACTATATTTGGGTTTCATGGTTTACCACATGTTTTACTCACTAGAGACTTTTGTCTTCCTCATGTTCTGCTATGCGTCTGTGTGCCAGGGGGTGTTTCTGGGAGGGATGAGTGAATAACACCAGATGTGTACAACAGAAGTATATACCCTCAGTAGGGTCACCCAAGCTGTGAAAATCATCCCAGCTGTCCAGCTAAAGCAAGCAGACACCTAAAGCAGACAGCAGTGATGTGGATGCAAAGGCATCATTTGATATTGTGCAGGAGAAGACAATGGTAAACCACTGCTGTATTTTGCCAAGAAAATCACATGGATAGACAATATACAGCGATTGATAATATATCTGCCAGATGATGGTCCCCTCAGCATGGTCCACTCAACATGCTCATGCCAAAGATCTTTTAGAGTATTAATGGCTTTATGATGTGGCTAGATTAAAGACTTTGGGATGTCTAGTTGCTGGTGTTGCCATGCACAAAAACAAAATTCAAAGTTTTAAAGGCAAAATTACAGTACGAACGTAGAACATACTAAGCATGAACATGAGAAAATGTAGTCCAGTGAAAGATGAAATGAATCAACTGCACATTAACATGCTTAGGTATTAGAGAACTGAAATGGAATGGAATTAGACAATTTTGGTCAAAACATCATACTGTTTACCACTGAGGACATGAAAAACAAAGAAGCGAAGACAGTACTTTGGTACAATGCAGTCAATGACTGAATAATATCAATTAGGTTTCACAGCCAACCCTTTAATACGGCAGTTATACAAGTTTATGCTCCTGCTACTGATGCATAAAAAGATAAGGTTGATGAGTTTTATGGTTACATTCAATCTGAAATCAACAGAACATGCAAGCAAGATGTGCTGCTTGTGTTTGGAGACTCAAATGCCAACGTTGGAAATAAGCAAGGAGAAAAACATCTTACTATTTCACAGAAATGAAGCAGAAGGAGACTTATCAGTTTCTGCCAATCCAATTATTTCTTCATTGCTAACACACTCTTCAAACAACCAAAACAACGTACTGTATATACATGGTCATTGTGAGATGGAGTACACAGAAACCAAATTGACTATATTATTGTTACAAGGAGGTAGAAGGACTCAGTTAAAAGAAGCTGACTGAGGAACAGACTACTGCTCAAATGCAAATTCCAAGTCAAGTTAAAGCAGAGGAACAAAGCCAACCTCCTTCCACTTTATGGTCTTGAGCAAATAGCCACCATTTTCAAGGAGAGCATCAAGAATCACTGAACCTCTTTAAATAGGGATCCAGAGGAATTGTGAACTGAAATCAAAGACATTGTTAAGGATGTATGTGAAAAGAGAATACCAAAGACCAAGAAACAGAAGAAAGCAAACTGGATGTTAGAACAAACGGTGGAAATTGTCAAGAAGAGAAAAGAAACCAGACCCAAGAAAGAGAAAAACTGTGGGAAGGAACTTTACAAAGAATTTCAGAGAACTGTTTTAAAAAGACAGGAATCAGTATTATAATGACAGCTATAATGATATTGAAGATGGAAAAATGGAAACAGATGCAAAAAAACAAAGAAAGTCTTCTAAAAGATTGCCAAATCCAGGAGGTTCCAATCTCAAATTGGTATGCTAAAAGATGCCAATGGACAGATAGTAACTGATTTAAAGATCAGACAAAGATGGAAGTTTATGGAATTCTGTGCCATAAGGATATCAACATCCAAGATACCTTAGAAGGCATTCCTTATTTATAAGAACTAAAAATTCTTTTTTAAAAAAGTTCTTTTTAAAAGTTCTAAAAGATGAAGTTAGATCATTACCAAGTCAGAAGGCTACAGGAATTGATGGAATATCTACAAAAATATGCCAAGCAACAGAAGAAGAATCACTAAAGATTCTACTACTTTTACTTTACTTCCAAACTATGTCAATAAATTTGGAGAATAACAGTGGCTCACAGATTGGAACAGGTCAGTCTACATACCAACAGAGTCTGCTTGAGTGGGTGGCTAATCATCATCATAATCCTCACAGAAAGGAAACTTAACAGAATGTGCAAACAATCATAATATAAAGGTAAAGGTAAAGGTAAAGGTAAAGGTAAAGGGTAAAGGTTTCCCTTGACATGAAGTCCAGTCGTGTCCGACTCTAGGGGGCGGTGCTCATCTCCATCTCAAAGCCGAAGAGCCGGCATTTGTCCGTAGACACTTCCGTGGTCGTGTGGCCGGCATGACTACACGGAATGCCATTACCTGCCCGCTGAAGTGGTACCTATTAATCTACTCACATTGGCATGTTTTCGAACTGCTGGGTTGGCAGGAGCTGGGACTAGCAACGGGAGCTCACCCCGTCACGCGGATTCGAACTGCCGACCTTCTGATCAGCAAGCTCAGCAGCTCAGTGGTTTAACCTGCAGCACCACCGCGTCCCTTAACAATCATACAAGATCAAACAATCATACAAGATCCTTAATGTCATAAAGTGGCAAAATAATACTTAGGATCATCCAAAGCAGATTAGAGACCTTTATAGGAAGAGAGGTGCCAGATGTTCAAACTGGCCTTAGAAAAGGCCAAGGAAGAAGAGATATCATTGCTGATGCATGCTGGATAATTGAGAAAGCCAAAGAATTTTTAAAAAGTCAGTATGTACTTAATTGACTATAGAAAGGCCTTCAGTTGTATTGATCATGTCAAGCTGTAGAATTACCTTAGGAAAATGGGAATCACAGAATATCTATTGTCTTTATGTAAAATTTATGCACAGGACAAAAAGCCACAGTCTGGACAGAATATGGCTCTGGGTCAGCAAAAGAGTTAAACAAGGTGGTGTATTTTCTCCTTATTTGTTCATCCTATATAAGAAATATGTATAGGGGAATTAGATTAGAAGAAAACACACAAGGTTTTAAAATTGGAGGAAAAATCATCAATAATCTGTGCTATGCTGATGACACTACTGTGATAGCTGAAAATGTAAATGATCTGCAAACTTCAGTAATTAAAGTCAAGGAGCAGAGTGAAAAAAAATGGGACTAAGATTAATTATATAGAAGACCAAACTAATGTCAACAGGTACAGCAACCAGCCTTAGAATTGATAATGAAGATACAGAAGTGGTACATAGCTTCTGTCTTTTAGGACTGACTATCAGTAGTAAAGGAATCAGCAGTCAAGAGATACGCCATGGTAGGGTAGCAATGAAGGTCTTGGAAATATATTCAGATGCCATGATATTTCTATATCTACAAAGATTGGAATCATACAAGCAATGGTCTTTCCTATGACACCCTATGGAAGCAAAAGTTGGACATTGAAGAAGCAGGACAGAAACAACGTGAATGCTTTTAAACTTTGGTGTTAGAGAAGACTCCTAAGAATACCATGGATAGTTAAGAAAACAAACAAATGGATCATAGTACAGATCAACCCAGAGTTCTCACTCCAGGCACAAATGACCAGGCTCAAATTACAGTAGACTCTCAGTTAACCAGAACTCAACAACTGGAACTCTCAAGCAACCAGCAGAAAAATTGAACCGGAAAAAAACCAGCACTCTCAAGCAACCAGAAAAAAAAACCCAGCGCTCTCAAGCAACCAGCAGAAAAATCTGTATCTCTCTGCTACCATCTAGTGGGCATTAGGGTTTAATAGTAACTCTCAAGCAACCAGAAACTACATTTATCCGGCATCTACCAATCCCCATGGGTGCCGGTTAATTGAGAGTCTACTGTACCATATTCTGGACACATTATGCAAAGACCTACCTCTCTGGAGCAGTCTCTGGAGCTGGGAAAGGTGGAAAGAAAAAAGGAACAAAGGACAACCAGGAGCAAGATGGATGGAGTCAGTTACAGCAGTGATGGGTGCAACTTGGAAGACCTCAAAGGCTGGGCTGGGGCAGATCATCCTGGAGAAGATCTATCTGTGTGGTCACCAAGAGTTGACACTGGCTCAATGGCACAAAATCAATCATTCAAAGACTTTTGTATCAATGTATGAAAAGGATTCAATGTTGCAGCCCTCTGGTTAATGAATTATTCCTCATTTGACCCTTATAATAATTTAAGTTTAAAACCCCTGTTCTAATCTGTGACTTGCTTAACCATGTTTTATTGAATAAACCACAGCTGATTTTTTAATTTGGCGTTGTTTGCCGTTCTTAAAGCACATTTCAAGATTCAAACTATAGGTGTTTGGAACATTTGGCAGTTTCTGTCTGAATGGTTAGCTTTTCAAATCAGGAGGTGTGAGGGAAATTGTTGCTTTTGGTACTAATAATATTTTCCACCTTACACCTGCTCAGTGCTAATTCCATATGATAATGCTGATGATACAACAATTTTGCAATCTTGTAAAAGCAGTATGAGGGTGTTTCCTATGCTGAATATAGGAAATAAGCACATTCATCTATCACGCTTACTGAACGAAAGGTCAATCTGCCACACGCACCATAGAACAAGGCATTTTAAGCAAAGCCTATTTAGCTGCAAATTGAACATCATGCTTAGCATTATGGGAAGAAGACCAGTGCAGTAACTCTGTGCAATATCACACTACCAGATGCCAAAGAGCTTGCTCTGCAGCTGCTCTATCAAGAGCTGATCCCTGACTCTCACTGGAGTTGTAGGTCAAGTTATGGAATCTGTAGTATCAGCCAAGATGCTAATACAGAGACCAGGATCTACCTTATGCTGGGAATCAGATGATCATGGAAGGCCAATCTCATGTCACAGTTGTCGTGATGTGACATAGATGACACATCTAGTGACATAGATGCAGATATAGGTATGGTAACATCTGCAACATTTCCTCTCCAGGGAACACTTCTACCTTATCCAGTTGAATTGCCTGTCTAACAAATATTCTCTTGCTCTGAGAAGTTTTCACTGTCTCTTCAGCCTTTGCCAGTCTTCAGACACAGGCCTCTGACATCTGCCTATCAATCCACATTGGCCAGCTGCTTGAACTCTAACAGGAGTCCCTTGAACAGGAGTGAGTAAATCCCAGTCCACAGAAGCTGTGACGTTTTTGAATCTCTTTTTTAGGGGGGGCGTGGAAATTCTTCTCCTACCTATTTCAATGACCTCTCCATATCACAGCAATATCCAACCTAACCACACCACTGAAAAAACAGACTACTGAAAGCTGGCCCAGGCCTATCCAAGTGCAACACATAGTCTATGGAGGCTTTCCTCAACATGGGCAGCTTCCAGATGTGTGAACTTCAACTCCACATTTTCACAGCAACGGTTTCACAAGCTGGGGAATTCTGGCAACTGATATCCACACATGCAGAGGAAGCTTGGTCGGAGAAAGTTACTCTTAGTTTAAACCTCCTTCTTTAATCTATGTTCACATTCAGGGTCAGCCCAAGACATTTTGCTGCCTTAGGCATAGCAGAACATAAGTTTATAAATGATCCCATCACACACTTTATTGCCAAGTTATTTTGGTACCAGAAGCTAAAATTCATCTCTCTTTGTCCCTACTAGCAAAAATATAATTGTAATAAATAAAGCAATTAGCCATCTCCTTTTTATCCCTGACACTAAAATCATCCATCTGAGACAACTGTTTCAACTGTGTTGCAACTGGGCTGACCCTGCTCTGCACCCTAGTCTCTTCTGAACACCACCACTGTTTTTCTACTGGTCCTAATTTTGGAAGTCCTGGCAAATCCAGCATGCCTCATTAGCATGTGAATTAGCAGGTAAATTGAGTTGTCCCACAATGCAACTCCGAGGAAGCTGTTTGTTGCCACTCCCACTTCCTCTCTCTCTCTTCCTCCTTCTTCCACCCAGGGAGAAGCAAGCATGCAGCTCTGCTCTCCATTGATCAGGGCCATGTGCTTGGGCCTTGATGAAGAATTCTGCCCCTTTCTTCCACACAGCTGTAGGGCTGAGAGTTTAGGGCAAACTATGTATTTAGAAAGAAAAGAAGAACAAAGGAACTTCATCTTTTCCCCCAAGATGTATGTTACGGAAGCAACAATAAAGTCAGTAAGAATTCTTTTACTTATCTTAACCTAATCTGTCCAAGCGTGTGATTCTTTATGCTTGGGAGGGCTGAATGTGTAAGATCAATAACCTGTGTTTCTCTGGCATGCTCATTGAAGCTATCTAAGATAATTTTCTTTTTCTGTGCCAGCTTCTCAGCTGTGTTATAAGCTCTGCTCCATTTCAGTGGTTCTAGCAGGCCACTGAATTGGCTTCACCTAGAAGTAGAATTGCTTCCTTTGGGCTCTCTTGCTTGAGCTCAAGCAACTCCCAATAGCTGGGAGAAGATACTGCAAACCGCCCAGAGTCCCTTTTGGGAGATGGGCGGTGATAAATTTGACTAATAAAATAAAATAAATAAAAATAAGATACAAAGTCCCTTTCTGATGCCAAACTATGATATGTGCCTTCAGGAAGGGGCCATCTCTCCAGACTTCACAACAGGAATAGTCAACCTGCCATAAGTTCCTAATGCAGCAGGACACAAAAGAGCTGCAGTTGTCTGTCCTTTGCTGACTGATCCTTTTATTCTTCCCTTTGCTGATTTCTATCTTCTGCATGGGAGATGAGGAGGGGAAGAGGTCAAAAAAGTCAGAAAAGAAATGTGGTGGTAAAGTCAGAAATATTCTTCTCCAAAATGCATCGGAGGATAAAAGATAGTAGATTTAGGTGAGTACCGGGGGGAATAGGGAGGGTCTCAAAGCAACCTACTTGGGAACGGTTGCTGGCACTTGCTTGCTCTAGTCTATAGGATAGGAGTGTCCTATTTTAATGGGGCCCCATTTCCTTAACCTTTTCCCATATTGTTCTCCAGAAGAACAACAGACTTGATAAGTGAGTCACAGAATTAGAGCTTATCAGGAAATTGCCAGGGCAACTTGAAGAAAAGCGAAAGTCAAGTTATGTAGTTTTGTTTCTCCCCCCCCTGAAAAAAAATTAAAAAGCCAGCAGAGAAGGTAATTTGGTTCTTTATCCTTACTTTTAAGCCTGCTTTAAATAATGCAAAGAGCTCTCCTCTCCTGAAAGCTCATTTAGGCAATTGTAACAGGGACTATATTTAATGTAAATGGAACAAGTGAAACCAGAAGGATTTATGATAATAATAATCCAAATGTAATAACGTTGGTTAGGTCACATATCCAAGGAGCAAGGGATTGAAAAGGAACAGACAATTCAGCTCCAGGATAGGAGCCAAAAACAAGGGCTGTTCACAAGTTTATTAAGCACAATGCTCTTATACAGATTTTTAAAAGTACTCAGTACACCATTGTTTGTGGTGCTTTACAAGGTGTGAATGTGAAAAGTCATAAGTGACTGCGTTCAGAGGTTGTATCCCCAAACCAAGGAAACACCACTCACTGAATCACACTCATGCAGTCTTCCAGTATCTTCTCATAGTTGCAATATGTATTAAGTGGTTGATTGAATGAATGAAAGAATAAGTGACTGAATTTCTAGGCTGCCCAACTCCAAAACAACTCTGGGTGGCTTCACAAGTTAAAAACAACAACACTATATAAAAACAACCATCATCCAAGGGACAACATAACATCCCACCACCTTACCCCAACTCAGAAGAGTCCACTCAAACACTTTAATCCAAGACCTAGGGATAAAGTCCAATTTGTAAAGATTGCTTGAAGGCAAGGATGGGAAGAAGCCACACAAATCTCCAGGTAGATGCTGTTCCAAAGGGCACGTGCTGTGACAGAAGGCCCATTTCCTAAGACCCATTAGATGGCTTAGTTTAGCTGACAGAACCTGAAACAAGCCGATTCTGTTGGAATACACAGGATGGGTCAAAAGGACAGGGGACAGCTGGTCCCTCAAATAGTTAAGCCCTATGCTAGGTAGAGATTTATAAAGTCATAACCAGAACCTAAAATTGTACCCAGAAACCACCTGGCATAAATGACCATAAACAAGTCAAACTTTGCACCTCATTTACAAATATTACAAGGAAGCAATTACAAAATGTATGAAAAATGCATTCCTTTATCTGAATTCAGCTTAGAGTACAGTACTTAAGGATTCTACAGAAACATTCTGGAAGCTTGTGACAGGTCAGCAGATACCACCTGATGACAAATATGTCAGGCCTGGTAACTTTAAATTCATTTTTTTAAAAAGAGTAGGCTTTGCAAACTAGTTGACTGAATCAGCTGTAAATCTGCACCAAGTCCAATTGCATTTAAGACCATAAACATTTTTAAATTCATTTCGGTCTCAATTAGGTTAGTGCATGATTGTAAAACCTAGAAGTCATGGCTCAGAAAAACACTGAAATCAAAGAGAGATGAAGATGGCACAGTCACTGTCTCTCCTCAAGGTCCTAATTCTTGAATCTCTGCTTCCTCCCTCCCTCTTTCCACTGCTCCAGTAACCTGACTGAAACTCATCTCAACCTTATTACAGGGATAGAACTAAGCCAGTCTGGCCTAGTGCTTAAGGCAACGGGCTAGAAACCAGGAGACTGTGAGTTCTAGTCCCAACTTAGGCATGAAAGCTGGCTGGGTGACCTTGGGCCAGTCCCTCTCTCTCAGCCCAACTCACATCACAGGGTGGTTGTTGTGGGGAAAATAGGAGGAGGAAAGAGTATTTAGATATGTTCCCCAGCTTGAGTTATTTATAAAAATAAAAAGGTGGGATAAAAAAATCTTTTTAAAAATGGGGCATGAGGACCAGACCATCTTAAATAAATTCATCAGTATAACATTTTCTTCTTAAGTTAGAGTGGCACCTGATCAAATAATTCTTCTCTGGAAGTCAGAGGTATGCAAGAACATGTGCGTTTTTTCCATCTCACTTACACGTTTTGTTTTTTGGGTTGGCTGGCTGGCTGGGTATTTTTGCCTTCTTGTTGCCATGATCATATTGCTCTTTCTTTGAAGAAATCCAGGCTAAGCAACAGTCCTTTTCTTTGGGTCCTTTTGGTCATGACCAGCTTAGCAAACCACAAGGTGGAAGCAGAGAACAAGTGGTTACACTCCGCTGGCTTCAGTTCACTCCTGATCCCTAATATATTTTGGACATTGAGGGCTAGAAAATGAATATGCTAGAGAAATTACTAGCCTTAGATCTTCCTGTTGGCATTTCATTTTCAAGGTGCAAAGGTTCCTTTTGTATAAAGGAGAAGCGGTGAATCATGTCGTCCCTGATCTGCAATCTGAAGGGGTCTCTCTTTCTCCAGACAGAAGGTCACCACCTTGTCTGCTATTTTCAAGATCAATGCTTGAGGGCCAAACTAGACAGAACAGGCAGTAATGCCCAAGGGACAAAAACGCAGGACAAGAGTGTTGAAACCTTATCCATTCTTTACACAACTCTCTGCCCTCCCCAGCCATGTTTTCCCTGGCAGAGATTTCATTTATTTTATGGAATATTGTTCTTACAAGGCAGCTAACAATGAGGAATTACAAACAACCAAACAGTAGTAGAAAGACAGTAACATACCAGATAAAAATACTGCAGTCAATGATATACAGTATTTAAAATAAATCAGCACACAGAAATAAGACACACAGAAATCTTCCCTGGTGGGGAATTCCATCATCTTGTGCCACTGCAAAAATATTTTCAACCCTGTATACATGGGAACAATAATCCCCAATCTAATGCCATCCAGATAACCTATATTTTATCATCCTGGCTTGAAAGTTTCCTTGAATGAAAAATGACTGGGCTAGATATTGTGGGAAGCAGGAAGTTATTCCCTCCGCCAAATGTATAATAATGGAGGTCAGAGACTGCAGACACAGGACTCATTCCCAATCTTTAAAACTATGGTTGGGACGTTCAGAAAGGTCATACGCAGAGGGAATCAATGGTTTCCATAAACTCAGTTTTTGGTGACTAAATAAGGCTTTTTGTTTTTTTAAAACTTTCACAGATTTCCTCCTTCAGAAGAAAAAGTAAATAGGTGGTGAAAGTGTTGCAGAATTTGTATGGTAACCATCAGAGGAGAAGTGATCATGGGCAATGTAAGCACCCCACTCCCATCATCATGTCATGTAGTCTAAATCATCCTCAGGCTTTAGGATAACATTTCCCAACCTGGTACTCTCCACATACATTGGACTACAAATCCTGGGATTCCCAGCCATCATCTCCTCATCTGGAGGGCATCAAGATTTGAGGAAGGCTGGGTTTGCATATACAGAGATAACAGTAACCTGATTCTGGTGTAACTCAGTGTTGCAATGAGGGTATTCAGTCCCTGAGTGACAGTAGAAGAAGCACTTAGATTAATCCCTTCCAAAGCATGAATGTGCCCTGAACAATATATATATATAGCTAATAGGCAGCCAATGAGCACCATAATTATGTGTTATCAATGTATAAGCTCTATGAGTAAATAATCATAAGCGCTAAGCTTTATTTTACATTAGCCTAGCTACCACTACTGTGTTACAAACAATCTGAAAAGTACCCCTAATAAATGTTCTTCATATGCCCTGGTTTGTAATTGCATCCTCTGTGTATACAAGAATGTACCTCCATAGTACATACATGTACACAGAGTTGAATACTAAAATGCACAAACATCCACCTACTATGCCAAGACTGATCAAACCTTAACTAAGATCTTTACATGCCCTTTTGCTCAATTCTTATAATTCACCACAAAGCTCCTTTGATATATGGCTGTTCTAACTATCTCTTCTAGCTTTGACAGGGAGCCCACTGATTTCTTTCCTGTGATACTTCTTTGCGTAACCCAATTTCCCAATGCTGTGACATTTAAGTATAAATATTCCTAATGTCAGGCAATTAAAAGAAGAAGTTGGGGGAGAGAATCTGCCACCCTTCCAATGTTGCAAATTATACCTCACTCCTGCCCCCAGCTTCATGGATAGAGCCAGAAGATTACAGAGACTGAATTAAAATCAAAAGCATACAATTTCATGAGTGATCTTCTCCATGGCATAGCATGTGAACCAGGGAAGCAGCTGCTCTGGCAGCACAGTAGGGGAGAGGGGGTACCGAGGGGGTATCACAGCCCGGAAACCATACGCTTCCGTAAGAACATTGCAGCTTTTAATCTAAATTTGATGAAACAAGTGTTGCTGTTGGGCACAGATGCAGAGCTGAGAAGTGTGTGTGTGTGTGCGTATGTGTATGTGTATTGAATGTGTGAGAAAGAAAGTGAATGGCAAAAAGGAAACAGCCTTCAAATAACAGGGGAATGGTGTGTCATATTCTCTGCTGAGTGAAAATGTCAGAAAAAAATATTTTTTGAATAGATATAGGAACTATCATGTGCTGGTAAGGAAGAAGAAAGCTGTTGTTTTATTTAGAATCTGGGTTTGTTTGTTTATTTGTCACAGTCTTCTACAACACACACATACACAAACCTTTTTTCTCCCTTGTGTGCATTTAAGTTTCAGCAGAATGGGTGAAAGCGCAGAGAGAAATCTTTGGTTGAGATTATTACAATCTCACAGGAAGAAAGGGTCAACCTCATTGTTTCTTCCACGGCTGTGATTTTAATAGAGAAGAGAGATAGTGTGAATACACAGATTATCCTAGCTTCCCCCGTACCCACCCCAAAATTCTGCATGCAGAAAGTGGCCTTTCTTTTGTAAAGTGAACTGAATAGGTTATTATTTTTAAAAAATGGGCCTAAAAACATGTGTGGCTGGGTGTATACGTACTAATGCATGTGTTTAGATAGCCATTTAATGCAGAAGCAGGAAATCTAATGCTCTCCAGACTGATGGAAGACCTGATGGGATTCTTGGCTGCATCTGATGGAAAATATAATTCAAAATATCTGGAAGACCCCAGATTATTTGCCTTTGTTTTAATGACAAAAGTAGGAAGAAAATAATGAAAACCTCAAATATGCACCCTCTTCCAGACTTTATGAGTTTTTTTCTCACAATTGGTCAAGAGGATTAAAGTCCAGCAGGCCAGTAAAATCCCAGCCTACCAGCAGCACAACTAACAACATTGCTGGCTCTCAAAATGTGTTGTCTTCCATAGCAAGCCTGCCCCCTTTCTGTGCTATGCAGATAGCAGAAGAGCTGCTGCAATTCAAGGGAAGGAAGTATCCAGAACACCACAAGGATACTTTACATCTGTAATCAATAAAAGTAATAAGCTGGTCCTTATGCAGAGTGCTACAAGTTTAATGGACAAGCTGGATAGTACAAAGTGAGTGGCCAAGATAGAAATCCAGTGTGAGAACACCAGGTCTGCGGCAATTTGTGCATTAGCATGACAGAATGGAACATGGCAGCTTCAGGAAAAGGGCCAAAATGGTAGATCTTGAGAGGGGATGGCTATTTGTGAGATAAATTAAACTGACATCACACACATGTGAAATGTGGCTTCCCTAACCTGTGTTCACTCTATCTGGGACCTGGTGATGAGTGTACTCAATTGGCTTCCTATAATCTGGGTTGTTCCCATTGAAAACTTGAAATGTCTCAACCTGTTGTTTTGATAGAGTATATTTCAGAGACTGAAGTTCATTGTTTATCATGGGCCACTTTGTACAGACTTTTCTTTGCTATTCCCAGAGCACCCACTTATGCCACCTGCATAAGGCAATTATATAACGTCAGGAGGTGAATGCTGAAATTCGAAAGCCATCAGGAATATAAACTACAAGTTGAGGGAGAAAATTCAAACGTGTTGACTTTATCATTTGCTTTAAGACTCAGCATTCTAATTGAAGAATCATCTGCTTCTCCATCCCACCCATCCCTGGAATATGCCAGTCCTTGCTTAGTTCAGGGGATCAACCATTTTGTTGGCTGTTAAAAAGGCCTTGAAAAATACCTTTAAGTTTTTATCTTATTTTAGTGGCTTTAGTTTTATATTTTACTGTAAACCACTGCAAGACTTCAGCAGTCAACATTCTTACAAGTCAAATAAATAAATGAATGAATAAGTGCTCCATAAAATGGCATGCTTCTTAGAAGTCATTGTCAGTGATAGGACATTGCTCTTCAGTTTTCCTTTGATTGCTTTGTTGTTGTTGTTCTTTTCCCATAAGACTATCAGTACTCTTTCTCAGTGCAGACAATCTCATAGGATTGTTGTGGGAATTGGGAATCAGCATTTTGAGCTCCCACAGAACCAGTAGGATATACGCATAATGAAATGAAATGAAAAGCTTAAACTGCAGTGAGATCAGATGCATCTGTAACCTCAAAGCAGACAAAACAAAGATGCCATGCCCCTTATGAGAACTACAGAATAATATAATTGACAAGTTAAAGAAAGTGTTCCATCCCAAGACAGGTTCCCAGCAATTTGTTCTAAAGCTGAGAGAACACGGAAGTTAAGAGAAGTTGACCAAAAGGATGGGAAAAATGGAGGCGATGGAGTTGAAGGAGTACAGCAACAAGGCCACAAGCCTAAACTTTTGTATATTCAACCAAATCTTTGCACAGACAGGGAATATTAGTATTCAGCTTAGCATTTCCTGATGGTATACACAAGACTGTGCACACACAAATGTAAGCTGTATACCCAACTTTGCGTAGATGCATAAAACTCAACCCTGGGTCCATGGCCACAATCTGTTTCCTGGCCGCCTCTGTGCATTCAAAGTATTTCTTTTCTTCTCTGAACAAAACAAAAGAGTTGCATAACTATGTATAGAATCACAGAACCATAGAATTCTGGAGTTGGATGGGACCAATAAGTTCATCTAGTTCATTCCTCCGCAATGTGCAGAAAACCTAATTAAGGAAAGTTTTTTCTTTAGATTTAACAAATTTTAGGTAACTTCAATGTGTACCCATTATTTCTGGTCCTAGTTTCTGTGACTATGGAAAATAGTTTTTGCCCATCTTCCCTATGGCTTCCCTTTATGTATCTGCATACAGCTAATGTGTCTTCCCTCAGGCTTCTCTGCTTCAGACTGAATAACCCAAGTTCCTTCTGCCTGTCCTCACAGGGCACATCCTCAAGTCCCTGTATCATCTTTGTTACCATCTTCTGACTCTGGCTATGATTATGATTATGATTGTCATCATCAACCTACATCAATCCACTGCAGACTGTAATCAACCACACTGGTCCAATGTGGGTTGGTAGATAGATTTTTTTCAACTTCCCAGTCTAGGTCAAGAGAGAGTGACTGGCCCAAGATCACCCATCCAGCTTCCATGCCTGAGGGTGCACTAGAAGCTGTATCTCCCTGCTCCAAGACTAGCATCTTAACCACTACACCACATTGGATCTGAACTTGGCAACTTCTTTCTAGAAATGTGGTACCCCTTCTGTCACATGTGAAAGGCAGCTGAACATATGAAAATTGAGCTAAGAAATGCAACGCTAAATCTAGTGAAGATTATTTATTTTATATATTTCAAGGCACGGATGAGTAATGTTCAGGGACAAAGCACTAAGCAGTTGGGGTAGAGCCACATCCAAAGACATGCATCACATCACATGGACATCAGACTTGTGGCATTCATCCATCCACACAACCTCCATTTATCCACCCCTATTCTTCCACATATGAGCACATATGTAGCCATACAATATGCACCATATAAACACAGATCCCCTCACTGAGCTACAACAGTTCTTCAAGCAGCCCTCTTCTACCTGTTCCATCTGTCCAGTCTCTGAAAACTTACCCCTCTTCCATCCCCTTTCTCACTCATTCCCTTCTGCTCTTCTACAGTTACCAGAATCTTCTCATGTTTCTGAAAGTGCTGGTGTTCTTTGCCAAGGATTGCTGACATTCCCCATTGCTAGCCAGTGTCTCCAATTCTTGCTAAGTACTTCCTAAGAGTTCTCCTTCCAAGCACTGATAGGAGCAGTGGGAAACATGAAGAAATGTGGTAGTGCCAGCGTCCCACTTTAAAAGCCCCAAAGCAAGTTTCACTTCATCACCGAAAACTTACCTCTGACGCCAGAGGATAAGCCCTGGAGGATGGAATGAATCCACTTTTGCTGAGACAGCAATCCACTAAGGTGGGGAGGAGGTGAAGTGGTGTCCATATGGGACAATGATTTCCTGTCCCTGGAGACAACTCTAGACAAAATGGTTATTCAGTTCAAATCAGTGCAAAATTCAATTCTTAATGCTGCTCCCACAAACTGCTCCCTGATCCTGATTGTTCCTTAGCTTTTGCATATTATTTGTTTCAGTGATAACTTGACCAAATTGCTATTATTACACACATACTGTATATATTACATACTATATATATAATAATGCTAGCAAAACAATATAAATAGCATGAGACTGTTTTTTGTTATGTATCTTACTTCCTTAAAAATGATTGGAAGTGGGCAAAAGTGCTGGTTATGAACATGAAGTGGAGAAGGCTCTCACTAAAACATATTATATCAAACTTGACCGTGATTTCTTAGTGCTCAGAGGGCAACTCATTACAGTGTATTGTGTCTTCCCCAGTAAAACATGGATGGTGGAATGAAGCAAGAGTTATTATGTACATACTGTATATGCATGTGTGTGTGGGGGTATACGTATAAAATGTGTATGTGTACAGTATATGTATAATATATGTATATTATATATACATTATATATCTAAAATGTGTGTGTGTGTATGTATGTGTGTGTGTGTATATGTATGTGTATATGTGTGTGTATATATATGTATTTATGTTAACGAAAGCAATGTATGGTCCATATATATATATATATATATATATATATATATATACATACACAGTGTATGTGTATATATATATATATATAAGGGGTAGTCATCCGACTGCAATTGGGACAGCCAGCTCCATTGCTAAGTGATGCAGTTGTAAAGTGAAATGTCACATGGCTGCACCTGACTTAGGACATCAGTTCACCGGTGGTCATTAAGCAAATCACCCACTGTCGTTAAGCACAACACCACATGACTGGGACTGGTGACTTCCTGCCAGCTTACCCATTGACTTTGCTTGTCGGAAGCTGGCTGTTAATGGCGATCACATGGCCATGAGAATGCTGTGACAGCCACAACTGTGAGGACTGGTCAGAAATCTCCTTTTTCAGCACCATCAGAACAGTCGCTGAACGAGCAGTTGGTAAGCGAGGACTATCTGTATGTCTGTATGTGTATATACAAAATATTACACACACACACACTTATTTCATTTCTTCACAATAGTCAGGAAAGAGAATTCATTTCTACTGAAAGGTATTTTGCAAAGTCAATTAATATTTAATACTTTGCACAGAATATCTAAATATCTAAAATCAATTCCAAGTGCAGTTATCAAAAAACTGAGTATTATCATAAAGCCAAATTAATTTTGAGCCCTAAGGTAGTTCTATGGCTGTACATTCCAGTGTCTATTAGTAACCAACAATAACAAACAAATCTTTAAATTAATAAACATGTGGCTTTAAATTCACACCCCCTAAAAACTTGGAAGAACTTTTACTTGTTTACTTTGCTCTGCTCATAATTCTTAATCTGAAACATGACTTCCCAGCTCATAGGACTGAAGTCTGTGCTTACAGTAGAAACATTCATTATACAGATATTGCAATGACAAATTCATTCTCTGAAAATCACGATGTTTCAAAATCTTGTGCAGTATACACAAGTGAAATAGTACCTTCCCAACCTGGTGCCCCCTGATATTGTTGGGGAGTTGCAATACACAAAGTTCTGGAATTACAATTCCAATATACCTGGAGGGAACCTGAAAGAGAAATGCTGGTCTACAATTGGTCCCCTTGTTTGGAATTACAGTATGGACCATACATTGCTTTCGTTAACAGTCTGATCTGTTCATTCCCAACCCAACTTTGATTCTCCCTTGGGGACCATTCACTTTTCTGATGAACTGACCTCAAGTGTCCTTCTCTGAAAAAGCCAGGAAATGTAAGAAAAGTGCAGAGCCCCATCATAACTTTCAGGCTAGACCCCCAAATAAACATGAACAGTCTTCTGGATTAGATCTAAGCTCTCCCTAGTTCATCTTCTTGCTTCGCGCAATAGACAAGATGCTTCAAGAAAGCACACAAGCAGAGCAAGTGAGCAAGAGGATCTGCCAGCTGACAATCCCTAGCAGCTGGAATTCAGAGACATGCTGTCTCTGATCTCACAGGGAGCGTTCAGCCATCAAACCTGAGAAGCCACTACCTTCCCTGAATTTGTCTGATCCCCTTTTAGAAATATGGATGATGACATCTGTAACAAAGTCCAAAATCTTCTCCCACAACTGACTTAGAGGCAGAATATGAGAAAGTATTTCTATTTTCTTTCTTTTCTTTTCTTTTTTAATTTCTTCGAAAACCTGTGTCTTCTCCTTAAACAGAATCCATGCTACAATCTTGAAGGATTAAGATAGGCTTTTGTCTGCAAGATACTAAAACTACGGAAAAGATAACTCCCAAATGTAAAGATTAGTTAGGAAACATTGTTTTGAATTAATGTGGCTTCTTGTTTCTCTGCTCATGGAATTGAACCTGATAATAAAGCTGATAAAATATCAGGACCATGAACTGAGTAAGCAGCTCATGTTTTTATATGATGAAGTTTCACTCTGCTGCCATGTTCCAGAAACTGAAAGACATCCTTTCAACAGACCTAATTCATTTTTTACAAGTAAAACTTCATAAATCTGGATTCTACACGCTCACATTTAAGGAAGCAGATACAAAGGCAAAAGTACTGATTTAGGAAGGAAACACATCCCGATCTTTTGTATCTCAGAGAATGGGGTCAATATTTCCTCTGTTCTTTTTTTAACTCCTACCCCATAAACTTCTCATCCACACATGAAATGGCAAGTTGTAAATGTATCAGAATTGATTATTCCATCCACATATGTATGTGGATGTGCCCTGAAAGCAAGATTTACCAATATAATCCATTCATTCATAGATTTCACTTCTAGACATTCAGAGGAGGCTGAAATAGTGCTGGAACTGCAAGAAAAAAAAGCATGAATAGGCTTCCCCACATTCTTCCCCAAAAGCAAATATAAGGACAACAAAAGAAAAAGATTCTTGTTTTGGTAAGTGTCCCTAGGGAACTTTGTTGGGGTACATACTAATCGTATTTCCCGTTTTTCCATTCTTCTTTTTCGCTTTGCTTTCCTTTTGTCTTTCTCATATCTGCAGTACTCTGCAGACTTACAGTCTTAGATTTTACTGATACGTATCTTTGGCCCAACTGAAAATACTGTATCGGACTGATACTGAAGATATCAAGGCTGTATTTGTATGAGAAAAAGGCAATCATCGTTAGATACCTGACCATTATTCGTGAATGTATATCTTACTTCTGTGACATTATGTATTCTCCAGACATGAGTTCATTCCTCATGTCATTTTCACAAGGTAGATTACCTTTGTCCTCGAGTCTTTCTTTTCTAGTAAAATTGTCCTTTCAGTGGAACTGAGCATCCAGGAAGAGCTACAGTAGTTACTGGACCTGAACAGGCTGCTCTGGTTAGATAATGCCCAAAGGGAAAAACAGTCCCATAAAAGGGAACAGGTATTTCACAAACTCCTAAACAACCTTCTGCAGGAATAAATACCACCAAATATATTGAGGTGGACTTGATTTGCTAATTAAAGAGTTGTTTCAGCTGCTGCTTTAACTGCATTTATTTTGATCTCTTAATAAGAACTACAGAGGAAATGAGGTGAGGTTATTAAAAAAGGCATTTTTTTTTCATGTAAACACAGCCTTACATGTGTGTGCACAGTCGTCTTAAAAGCTCTGCATGGCTAATTTCAGCTTTGGTGGAGATTTCCCTGTCTGCATCTTATTAAATTCTGAGTGAAATTGGCATCTCTTGCATGTTTTGGTCTCAGGAAGCCCTGTGAAAAAGAGAGTTTTGCAAAATATATTTGTAGCAGATACCATTCTCAGATGCATTGAATAGAAATACAGAATAGCAGTTAAACTAGTTTAATTACTTTGGGTTTCAAAGACATTCCAAAGATATGTAGTGCACACAGTCTACCCTTCTGATGAAGCTCAGGACAGGACACCCTTTGAGTTCTGACTTCTGGGGGAAAAAATGGGGAACTGAAGATGGCTCCACTAAGAGCAGAGCCGACAACTGGTGGAATGAAGAGCCAGCAAGTGGACCGGCTTTTCGGGATTCCTCTCCAGACAAGAAGAGGATTTGGGATTGCCCACAAGTGCTCCAGAGAGTTGGTCCTTGTGAGGAGACCATAAGACTTTAACATTGGACATATTAAGGGATATTTGTGAACAATGGACCCAGAAGTTAATTTTAAGAGTATTTGCCATTATAGGCAGACTGCATGTAAAATATGTTATGGAAGAGGAACAAGCTTTATTAGACAAGACTGAGACTGATCTGAAAGTGGATTTAAAAATGACAGGCTACAAGAATCATATGAAAAAATATGTTACACTGAATATACGAACGAAACTGGCTGATGTCTTAATAATTTAAAAGGGATATACAAATAACAAAGCAAAAGAGAGACCTGGATAACTTTCTTATATTTGATTTACAAAAGAGACCTGTTAAAGTTTTGAAGAATTTTGTGAGAAAGGACAAAGAAAAAATTTAAAAATAAAAAATAAAAGTTCTAGGACATTATTTGAAGGGATTAAAGATCAAGATGGTTAAAAGTAAAAGGAAGGAATATAAAGTTGGTTTATTTGATCAAGGTTAAAATAGATATGTTGTTATCTCTGGTAGCCCTTAATGGACTTTTGCTAATTAGAACTGAACAATGAGGTTTTAAGGATTTGTTTATAGATAAGAAATGAGATATGGGAAGAAGAGATAATTTATTCTATTTTAAGAGAAGCTGATAAGTTACTAAAATTGTTTATACTTGTGATGAAAGGGAAAGTTATTTCTTTACTATATTCTTACTTTTTCTTTCTTTTCTATTTTTCTTTCTATATTTTTTTTATTTTCTGCACTTTCTATTTTTTCTTTTTATTCTTTTCTTTTTCTTAGTTTTAGTTTTTATCTTTTTAATTGTAATGTTTAATAAAATTACTATTTTAAAAAGGATATCCTATGTGTTCCCTTTCAAAATGTTTACGTTTGGAACACTTGAAATTTGTTTTAAATGTTTTCTCAAAATTAATGAACCTACATATTTTTAGATGAATTTGAAAGAAGTCATATGAATCCTTGCTTTTCTTTTCTTCTCAGCTAAATTCAGTAACTGGGATAATCACGCGCAAATGGGGAGTGGTAAGAGCAAAATGTTGACAATGTATTCCCATACATTTATAATGAGAAGGAAGCCTCATAGTGTTCACTAAGATGTAACACCTTGAAAGTATGTATAAGACTGCAGCTTATATTTAGTTATTCCAGCTACATCTCACCTTTCCTCTGGGACCATAGGGTAGCACTTATTGTTTTCTTCCTCCTCCCACCAACTTCACTTCACCATTTTATCTTCACAAAAGCAAGCCTGTAAATAGGGTAGGGCAAAATAATTCTATGATCTGTTGGTTGGTTGGTTGATTGATTGATTGATTTGTATCACAGTTGTAACTCTGGGTGGCGCACATAGAGTTGAAACCAAACAAGCATACAGAACAAAAAAAATGATGGCTGAAAACAAACCCAACTCCAATCATAAAGAAGAAAAACTCACAGGGATGGTCTCACCTACCCTCCAGAACCAATGCCTGAGGGAACATCCAAGTCTTCAAGGATTTCTGAAATGCTAGCAGGGTTGAGGCTCCACAGATCTCAGTAGGTATGGTGTTCTAGAGGGCAAGTGCTGCAGCAGAAAAGGTACATTTCCTGGGTCCCACCAGGTGGCACTGTTTAATAGACATTCTGGAGCACGGACATTCTGCTGGATCTAGTGGGACTGGCAGAACAATGAGTGATGGGTGGTCCCAGTGCCATGCAGGGCTTTATAGGTGGAACCAGCACCTTGAATTGCACCCAGAAGTCCACTGAAAGCCAGTGCAGCCTACAGAACAGTGATGTAACATGGGCATACCAAAGTGCACACATAACTGCCCATGCTGCTCATTTTGAACCAGTTGTAACTACAAAGTCAAGAGAGGCTTTGGAGCCAAGTCTTCGCTGTTCTAGTTGGACAGTGGGATCTAAACTTTCCTAAACCTGACAAATGCTCAAAATTTATCCACTGAATTGATCAGAAAGCAATTCTCAGATTGGGTTTGGCACAGAATCAGAATTACCTGCTAAAAGGAACTGCATTTCACAATAACTAAATAATAATTCTCTTCGACTCTGTTTTGTTTTTGTTTCTTTTAATGCATAGAAATTGTTCAGAACACAGTTTCCCAGATCAAAAAATACCTTGTAGATTTTAGTAAGGAATAACATTGGGTAATTCAAGCTAATGGCAGTTTTTCAACAGTCTTGGAAATGCTAACCCCAGGCCAGTGATTGCCACTGACAGTTTAGATCACCATCTTACAGCTAAAGTCAAACAATGCAGTACCCTGGCTTTGAGCTGCTGAAAAAATAATAGTGTTTATGTAACAGTGATGCCAGGATGTCCTGCTCTCCGATTTCCACACTGATTAGAAGAATACACTTCTTAGCAGGAGAAAAAAAGCAAGTTTCACTTTCTGGTAATTTAAGCAAGTATCTGGAATCTCTTCAGCAAAGGATCGTTACCTTGTGGTGGTGGTGGAGCATGAGCACCTCAGTGACGCCATGAGCTAAACCGTGAAGGGCCACCCAAGACGGGAAGGTCATGACAGAGAGATCAGACTAAATGCAATCCCTGGGGAAGGTAATGGCAACCCACCCCAGTATTCTTGCCATGAAAACTCAATGGATCAGTACAACCAGAGATATGTCGGTATACCATCGGAAGATGAGACCCCCAGGTCGGAAGATGGTCAAAATGCTACTGGGGAGGAACAGAGGATGAGCTCAACTAGCCCCAGACGTGATGACGCAGCTAGCTCAAAGCCGAAAGGACGGCTAGCGGCCGACGGTGCTGGTGGTGAACGGCGAATCCGATGTTCTAAGGATCAACACACCATTGGAACCTGGAATGTAAGATCTATGAGCCAGGGCAAATTGGATGTGGTTATTGGTGAGATGTCAAGATTAAAGATAGACATTTTGGGCGTCACTGAACTGAAATGGACTGGAATGAGCCACTTCACATCAGATGACCACCAGATCTACTACTGTGGGCAAGAGGACCACAGAAGAAATGGAGTAGCCTTCATAATTAATAGCAAAGTGGCGAAAGCAGTGCTTGGATACAATCCAAAAAACGATAGAATGATTTCAATTCAAATTCAGGGCAAGCCATCTAACATCACAGTGATCCAAATATACACCCCAACCACAGATGCTGAAGAAGCTGAAGTAGAGCAGTTCTATGAGGATCTGCAGCACCTACTGGACAATAGACTTAAAAGAGATGTTATTTTCATCACAGGAGACTGGAATGCTAAGGTGGGCAGTCAAATGACACCTGGAATTACAGGTAAGCATGGCCTGGGAGAACAAAACGAAGCAGGACATAGGCTGATAGAATTTTGCCAAGACAACTCACTCTGCATAACAAACACTCTCTTCCAACATCCTAAGAGACGGCTTTATACATGGACTTCACCAGATGGACAACACCGAAATCAGATGGACTACATCCTTTGCAGCCAAAGGTGGTGGACATCTATACAGTCGGTAAAAACAAGACCTGGAGCTGACTGTAGTTCAGATCACGAACTTCTTATTTCACAATTTAGGATCAGATTAAAGAGATTAGGGAAGACCCACAGATCAGCCAGATATGAACTCACTAATATTCCTAAGGAATATGCAGTGGAGGTGAAGAATTGATTTAAGGGACTGGACTTAGTAGATAGGGTCCCAGAAGAACTATGGACAGAAGTTCGCAACATTGTTCAGGAGGCGGCAACAAAATACATCCCAAAGAAAGAGAAAACCAAGAAGGCAAAATGGCTGTCTGCTGAGACACTAGAAGTAGCCCAAGAAAGAAGGAAAGCAAAAAGCAACAGTGATAGGGGGAGATATACCCAATTAAATGCAAAATTCCAGAGGTTAGTCAGAAGAGACAAGGAATTACTTTTAAACAAGCAATGCGCGGCAGTGGAAGAAGTCAATAGAATAGGAAGGACAAGAGACCTCTTCCAGAAAATTAGAAACATCAGAGGTAAATTCCAGGCAAAAATTGATCAAAAACAAAGATGGCAAGGACCTAACAGAAGAAGAAGAGATCAAGAAAAGGTGGCAAGAATATACAGAAGACCTGTATAGGAAGGATAACAATATCGGCGATAGCTTTGACGGTGTGGTCAGTGAGCTAGAGCCAGACATCCTGAAGAGTGAGGTTGAATGGGCCTTAAGAAGCATTGCTAATAACAAGGCAGCAGGAGACGACGGCATCCCAGCTGAACTGTTCAAAATCTTGCAAGATGATGCTGTCAAGGTAATGCATGCTATATGCCAGCAAATTTGGAAAACACAAGAATGGCCATCAGATTGGAAAAAATCAACTTATATCCCCATACCAAAAAAGGGAAACACTAAAGAATGTTCAAACTATCGAACAGTGGCACTCATTTCACATGCCAGTAGGGTAATGCTCAAGATCCTGCAAGGTAGACTTCAGCAATTCATGGAGCGAGAATTGCCAGATGTACAAGCTGGGTTTAGAAAAGGCAGAGGAACTCGGGACCAAATTGGCAATATCCGCTGGATAATGGAAAAAGCCAGGGAGTTTCAGAAAAACATCTATTTCTGTTTTATTGACTATTCTAAAGCCTATGACTGTGTGGACCATAACAAATTGTGGCAAGTTCTTAGTGGTATGGGGATACCAAGTCATCTTGTATGCCTCCTGAAGAATCTGTATAACCACCAAGTAGCAAAAGAGGAAAGTGCGAAAGCTGGCTTGCAGCTAATCCTCAAAAAAACCAAGATTATGGCAACCAGCTTGATTGATAACTGGCAAATAGAGGGAGAAAATGTAGAAGCAGTGAAAGACTTTGTATTTCTAGGTGCGAAGATTACTGCAGATGCTGACTGCAGTCAGGAAATCAGAAGACGCTTAATCCTTGGGAGAAGAGCAATGACAAATCTCGATAAAATAGTTAAGAGCAGAGACATCACACTGACAACAAAGGTCCGCATAGTTAAAGCAATGGTGTTTCCCGTAGTAACATATGGCTGCGAGAGCTGGACCATAAGGAAGGCTGAGAGAAGGAAGATAGATGCTTTTGAACTGTGGTGTCGGAGGAAAATTCTGAGAGTGCCTTGGACTGCAAGAAGATCAAACCAGTCCATCCTCCAGGAAATCAAGCCAGACTGCTCACCTGAGGGAATGATATTAAAGACAAGACTGAAATACTTTGGCCACATAATGAGAAGACAGGACAGCCTGGAGAAGGTGCTGATGCTAGGGAGAGTGGAGGGCAAAAGGAAGAGGGGCCGACCAAGGGCAAGGTGGATGGATGGTGTTTTGGAGGTGACGGACTCATCCCTGGGGGAGCTGGGGGTGTTGACAACCGACAGGAAGCTCTGGCGTGGGCTGGTCCATGAAGTCACGAAGAGTCAGAAGCGACTGAATGAATAAACAACAATCTGGAATCTATATATCCAGTTCAGGGTTAGAGGTGGGGTGAACAATTTTTTTCCAGAGAGCTGGATTTTTAAAAACCTCAACCACCAAGAGCTGGAGAAGGGCCAGTAGTGACAGTCCTAGAGAATTGGGTACCATATAAGTTTAATAAATTATTTATTATCAAATATTATCATCAAATAGAACAGAACTCAAATGTTCAGCCCTTTCAGGAGGGGCATAGTTATAGGGACATAAAGTCTATCGCAGTTTTGGCATACCTAGTTTGCTTCTGTAGCACCAACCCAGTCTTTTGCCATTGGATTTTACTGGTAGGATTTAAGGAGCTCCCCAACTACAACAAGGATTAGGGAATGGCATATAGACCATTAGGTTGTCACTCTTGATTTAGGGATAGCTATTCTTTCAGCTTCAAATTAGTATGTAGGAATACTGGAAAATTTTAGTTGGTCAACATTTTAGGTGTCTGACCTCACTCATAGCTCCTGGCCTAATACGAAAATTGTAACACCAAACCACAAATATCTCAAAATGTTGTGTTCAGTAATGCATACCAAAATGTTGGATGCTAATAGGAATTCTGGGAATTGTAGGCTGAATAATCTGGAAGACATTGGATTGGATTGGATTGGATTGGATTGGATTGGATTGGATTGGATTGGATTGGGGCAAAGCAGATGAAGAGCTTCAACATGTAGCAGCATTCTTGTTTTTTGTGCAAAGCTGAAGCCACGCTGAAAGTACCTTTACATGATTTATGGCATCCTAAAATTTAAAACTTTCAAAATAGTATCAACTTTCACAGCTTACAGTCCATTTCATGTGAAGTAGAAGACTAATCTACCCCATGTTAAATATTAAGGTTGCAACAAAAGTCTCTTTTGCTGCAGCACAATTATTTTCTTGGAAATTCTGTGCAAAAGGACCGCTTGGCAATGCAGTTTTCAGCTTTTCCCCCTATTTAGAAAAGCAACACATATTCTGCAGATTTGCTGGTACGCCTTCCTTTCTAGCTCATTGTATCAGCCCATTTTGGCTCAAAAGTTGCAAGCCATTCGACCACAGGATCACTGAGATTATATTCAAAGATGCTTGGAGCATCATAGTTTTGCGTGTGTAATGGACCATTTCTGGAAAGTTTGGACTGTTCCTCATTTTTTTTGTACAATATATAATGAAATGAGAGAGAAATATTAATTTGGATTGTCAAAGCATATTTAAAATGAAGGTGATCATAAAGCTGAAATTCCTTCCGGGTGATTTAGACAAATAAGCTACCTTCAGGGAAGCTAAGTTTGCAGCAAAAACAGGATATGAAGGAGATTTATAGAAATATATGCCATGGACTATAAATGATTTCACTCGTGAGCATTTAGTGACCACATCTCCCTTCTCAAAAGCTATGTTTTTATTATGTTTTGATGCAGCTATTAACAAAATGTTTTTTGTAACTATATTTTGTTATATATTTTAAATGATGTCTTTATTATCTGTTTAGCTAAACAATAAATTGTTGATTGATAGCTATTTTCACTAAATAATAGAAAGTGCATATTTCTGGTTAAATATACATATATAACTTCTCTAAAACAGCATAATAATTCTGGGGAAAAGACATGATAACAGTGGAGAACTTTGAGCCAAGGAATCTTTTTTTTAATAAGAATTTTATTAAGTTTCAAGCAAAGATAAAAGATACATAAAAAAGAAAGAAAAAAACTAAAAAAGTATAGAAACACAAGAATTTTTTTCAAAAAATTACAAAAAGAGGTGACTTCTGACTTTTAAAAGCAAGGATATACAAAAATTTTCCATAATCAATCCCTTACTCTATGTTAAACCAAAATCACATTATTTCTATAAATCATTCCATTGGCACATTATAAAAATTGCTAAATACAGTTGCTCCCTCCCCTTGTATTAAAAGAATGAAGAAAAAATTCCCTTCTCACCTGTATGGATGGTATGTGTCTTCCTCAGTCTCAGGTCCTTTACCAGAGGCCTGGGAGTTTGAGGGTTCTGCGCAGTATCTTAGCTGTTCCTAGCACTGCACTCTTCTGGACAGAGAGCTCTGATGTTATTCCTGGGATCTGTTGGAGCCACCCTCCCAGCTTGGAGGTCACAGCCCCAAGTGCCCCTACCACCACTGGGACCACTTTGGCCTTCACTTTCCACATCCACTAGTTCCTCCTTCAGGTGCTGGTACTTCTCCAGCTTCTCATACTCCTTCCTGATGTTGCTGTCACTTTGTACTGCTACATCTATCACCACCACTGTCTTCTGGTCCTTGTCTACTACCATGATGTCCAGTTGATTGGCCAGTACCTGCCTGTCTGTCTGGATCTGGAAGTCCCACAGGATCTTAGCCCTGACATTCTCCACAACCTTCTGTGGAATCTCCCATCTGGACTTGGGAAGTATACTAGGGTACACATACTTAAAAGAAATATAAATTGGGTGATTTAGAAATGGGGTGGCCGGTCTTATTGATCTTTTAAGGCTACAGCGTGGCTTGGAAATGGTGACGTCCCAGCCTCCCAGCTGCTTTTACCAGTCGAGCGCGAAAGCTGTTTGCGATCTTCTGGCTGCAAGCAGCCATCCGGAGGACAGATGGGGTGATTCCAGGTGTTTTCCTTTTTCCAGAAAAACACTCCTGGGCTTCAGGAAAAACCTGCCTGAGCCCAAAAAAACTGCCGCATTGTCGGTTCTGCCCACTGAGCCTACAGGCACAGCTGTTCAGTCCGCCATGTCCCCACTATAAGTTGAGCCAAGGAATCTTAAATTTGGTCTCCCTTGCACATGATTTCACAACCAATATGCTGCTGTGGGAGCTGCAGGGGGTTTGATACAATAACTTGCCAAAGTGCAAAGTCCATTGCTGTGATTTGGCTTGATTCAAAGCCAGCTTGCAATGGGCTAGATTAATTAATATTTGTCTTATCCCAGTTTTTCTTGGTGTCCTATGCTGAACTTTCCATCTGTGGTGTTGAGTTTTCCAGAGCAGCTTGTATAGATAGCAAATTGGATCCTTTCTGCAAATATGCCCAAGTCTTCTCAGCTGTCATTTTTAGATTTCATCAGCGATTGTGCCTGACTGCAACATTGCTGATGGACAGATTCATTTCTTACGCTGTTTATCAACGTGATGCCAAGGATCCTACAGAAACTGCATTTGGAAGGTTTTCAGTTTTGGGATCTCTGGTTATAGAAACATATATGGTTCAGTTCCATATAGTAGCAGTGCGGTATCAAATGACTAAAACATCCACATTTTTGTCTTCTATGGCAATGTTTGGCTTCTGCCATAAGCACCAGATGAGCAAACCAAAAGCTGCAATGGCAGCATTAATTCAATGTTTCGTGCAAGCTCTTAAAGCAGTCTTCTTTTCCTGTAATTTGGAGCCAAGGCATTTGAAATCTTGCTAATTTTGTGAAGTCAGAATGTCTGAAAGGTAAAGGAATGCAGATCACATGCTGTGTGGCAGATATTTCTGTGATCAATTATTGCTGTCCATATTCCAAGAATAGTGGTGTCACTTTTTTTTTTATAAGAATCATCCAACGAAAGAGTAAGAAAGACTCATCCCACTTTCTGACTGATCAATACAACTGTCACAGTCATCGTCCCTCTATGTAAAGAATCATGCAGTCCCATGACATTTTCATAGGGATGACACATTGGGAACCAGGAGAAATCTGTCAAAATATTTTGATTGATGAGAAAAAACTTGTCATACCAAGAGGCTTGGTAAAAAGTTATAAACTCCGGTTCTTGGAATGGAAGGGGGAATGAATTGAACAGAAGTTGGGTATGGCCTTCTAAATCCTTTCATGAACATGGGCAGCCATTCTTTAACTCACAAGGGAAGCCTTGAGGCATAAAAGTCATGTGACTAACAGAAGGTGCAAGGGAGATCTGATTGGACCATACAGTATGTGCTGCAAAACAAGTAAAAGAAATATTTTAAGGATTTGCTGGACTGTGGTTTGTTGGTAAACATCTCCAGGGGCATTGATCTTTTGTATTCTCTCTCCCTCACAGATATCAGCCCCATGGAAACCAAAGATGGCAAGAAAAGGCAAAAGAGCTCTTACATATCTTGCATGAAAATATCTTGAACTTATGTTGGTTATTTGTTCCCAGTTCTCCCAAGGGTTTATGTTGTGAACAGGCTGTATTCCAGGTCCTATTTGTGAGGTGAGATTTCTAGTCCTATTTGGCCAAACACAGTTGGAAAAAGCATACTACACAAGATAGTTCTTAGGATGGTTCAGTGATAGGAATTATTAAACATGCTTTCATTGAAACAACTTTAGGGGACAGATCTCCCATCTGGCAAATTTTGTTCTCATTTCTTAATTAAAAATCCATCAGATTAAACCTTTGAGCAGGTAGAGATTGCTTATTGTGTAAACAAAATAAGATAGTAAGAAGTGTCTCCTTTTTGAAGTATGGTCTGCAGTTATGTATCATGGACTGGGTACTGGTTCCTTGACATCAGACACTCCATAAGAAAAGGTAGATGCACCTCTATACAGGCCGAAAATAAATAGGAATTTTCCAGCAGTATTACTCCTTGCTCTCAAAGAAGAGAAAACAGAGGGTTTCAAATGGGATTGGATAGAAGTAATATGGTTCCATTCTGCACTGGCAGACGTGGAATTAAGACCACTGCGTTATCATCTACCCAGCATCCATAATAACCCTGATTCAGCAAAGAACCTCCACAAATTTATTAAGAAGCTTTTTGTTTTTGCTGATTCTACCTATATTTGTTTTCTGGTCTACCTCGTTTGACATTAGAGACCAGATGTCTCTGAAACAGTTTTGTTTTCTGCCTCACAATTAAAGAAAACGGGGGGAGAGAGTGTCAAATCCAGTATCAGAAGGTTCCTTCCAGTAGTTTGCCCTCCTTTTATTTTGACATTTAAAATGGTAGCGCTTTTCACAGTGAACAAAAGAATAGAAAAAATAATGAGCAAAACTCAGTAATTTGTACATACAAATCAAACACGAAACAGGAGTTGACTAATTAGGGGACTGTGAACCAATATTAGCCTGGAACAAGAAACAGTGAGAGGCACAAGTGCAAGCAGGAAGTTTTTAACAGAAGTACTGCAGCCCTGAAAAACATCAGCAATATATTTTAAGTCCAAGCTGGACAACCTGCTATTGCAACTGTATTTTAAGAGGAAGAGAAAAATCTACCCAAATCCAAACTAAAAAAAAAAAAAAGAGTTGGGGGGAGGAGGACAGGAGATAATGGGATGCAGCACTCTGGCATTAATCTAGATTCAGTATGAAAGAGGGGATGAGGAACCATTCCAGTCTAACTGCTGAGTGTAGAAACAGCCATAGGCTATGGCGGGTAAAAACTACAGGAATAGAATATGATGTTGCAAGTCGAAAGGGGCTGATGTGGTGTAGTGGCAATGCGGAAGACCACTGTTATTTCGAGGAGTTAAGGACATTTGTCAATTTTCTCCCTCACACAAAGAAGATTAGAGTTTATGTTGAGTTATGCTGATGTTTAATTGGCTTGTTTTTATTTCTGTTTGGCATGGGGGGGGATAAGAGTCCCTCCTTGAGGGGGAGATAGGCAGTGATAAAAATTTTATAAATACCTAAAATAAAACCACAAGATTGAAAGTTTGTAAGTCCACTCCTCCAATAGCCCTCCAGAACATATCTTTGTTTGGAGTGGGGAGAGAGATAAGAGAAAACCCCCAGATTGTTTTGTTAAGATCTGTAAGACTTCCCAGGCTCTTGGATGATGTCATAGACAGGTAGTTTTGGGGCCTTGGGAAACTTCCTAGTCAAGGTCAGGTCTCATAGTGTCATGCGCTGCCTACCTCTGAATAACGTTCAGACGCTGGTTTGCAAATCAGGTTCTGGTTTATTTCAGGGTAGGTACAACGTTGGTAGAAAAAAGCTGAGAGTGACAGGAGCGCGCCGGTGCGGGGTTTAAATACCCCGCGCCGGTCAGTGCCCCCTCGCTCACGGTCACGTCACCCCCCTTTGTCCCATGCGTTGCCCTGCCATTGGTTGAGGGTTTCCAGGATCGCCCATCCTCAGGTTTCCATTCTTCTGCTGATTGCTTTCAGCTGGGCGATCCCCGTTGTATTGCCGCTGATGGCTTGGGTGGCTCCGTGATTCGTTTAGCTATTGTTTGTTAGCCGTTAGTCGTTGTGGGTTGATGGCTACTTAACTTGTGCCCCTTCACTTATTTCCTTGTCATTGTCATGTGTGCCATTGCGCTGATGACTTTAGCTCAACGGCACTCATGACATACTGCCCCCTTTTCGAATAGTGTTCTCCCCCGGTTTTCTTGGTTTTCCCCGTGGAGCTGTCAAAACGCCACATTTTTTTTTTTATTTTTTTTTTCAAAGTTCCCGCCGGAGTAGTTGTCGCCCCTCCCTTTGCTCCTCCCTCTACCACGTGCCTTCCCAGGGTGTGTCCATGGTGCGCATGCTCGGGTTCTGACCTGGCTTGCGCATGCTCCAACCACACCCTGTTTGTTTGGCTCAGTTCGGCGAGGCGAGAGGCGTGGCTGGTCGGGTGCTGCTCAGCTCCAGGTAGGGCCCTTCTTTTCTTATTTAGAGTGCGTCGCCTTTGTTGTGTCTCCTGGGCGTTGCCCCCAGGTTGCCCTGTTGACTTGCTTGCCACTCCCCCGCGGCCGGGGGGCGGGGGGAGGGTGCTGGCGATCGTTTGTCACCACCCCGTGGGCCCGGGGCGGGGGGAGTGAGTCCCGGGGGGGGGAAGGTCCACCCAAGTCGCGGGCTTGGGGGGGGCCCTTTCCCTTGGGGCACGGGAGGCGGGGGGGGGCCTGCGAGGGGGGGGTTGGTTTTGCTGACCTTGATTGCGGTTTGTCGGGGTATGCCCGGTGAAATGCTCTGGTCAGGTCAGGCGCGTTAACGTTGTGCGCCGCCACCCATTCCGGGTGGGGGAAGTGTTTCCACCTGACCAGATAGTGTAGAGTTCCTCGTTGCTTGCGGGAGTCGAGGATGTCCCTGATCTCGAAGTGGTGTTGCCCGTCGATCATTAGCGGTGCGGGCTGTGGCGTGCTTGGGTGCCATCGGGAGGTGGTTGCCGGTTTTAGGAGGCTGGTATGGAACACCGGGTGGAGTCTCCGGAGGTTGTGTGGCAGGTCCAGGCGTATTGCTACCGGGTTCACTATTTGCGTGACTCGGAACGGCCCGATGTACTTAGGCCCCAGTTTTTTCGAGGGTTGGGTTGACTTTAGGAACTTGGTGGAGAGATAGGCCATATCCCCCGCCTGGAACGTCGGTTGTTGGCGCCGGTGCTTGTCGGCCTGCTCTTTGTAAGCAGCCTGTGCCTCCTTCAGCGCCGCCGTGATTACTGGCCATGCTTCCGCGATCTTCCGTCCCCAGTCGCTGGCGTCCACCTGGGGTTCCGGGGGTTGAGGTAGCTCCGGTATGGGGACGAAGTCGCGCCCCGAGACTACTTCGAACGGGGTTTTCCCCGTGCTCGTGTGGACGGCATTGTTGTATGCGACTTCGGCGAACGGGAGCAGTTCAGCCCAGTCGTCTTGGTGGTAGTTCGTATATGATCGTATAAATTGCTCTAAGGTGGCATTAAGAACCTCAGTGGCTCCGTCCGTCTGCGGATGCCAAGCCGTAGATAGGGCCTGTTGGGTCCCCGTCAGCTTCAGGAAGGCCCGCCAGAATTTGGAGGTGAACTGTGTGCCCCTGTCGGTCACCACACGTGCGGGACATCCGTGTAGCCTGTACACGTGGATGAGGAAGAGTTTGGCTAGTTGTTGTGAGGATGGGACCGACGTGCAGGGGATGAAGTGGGCCTGCTTTGAGAAGTAGTCCTTCACCACCCAAATGGCCGTTTTCTTCTGGCTGGGTGGGAGGTCCACTATAAAATCCATAGAGATTTCCTCCCATGGGCGGGAGGGTTCTGCCACCCGTTGCAATAGCCCCGCGGGTTTGCCTGGTGCCCGTTTGGCCCTAGCGCACGTTGGGCAGGACGCCACGTAGGTTTTTACGTCTCGCCTGAGCGCGGGCCACCAGAATTGGCGCCGTGTTAGGTGTAGGGTCTTGAGGAACCCAAAGTGTCCCGCTTGCTTGGCGTCGTGTGACCTATGCAAGATCGCCTGGCGTTGCGAGTCCGGGACGTAGATTCTGCCTTCCCCCCATGCCAGGTCTTGCGCCATCGTTACCTTGTCGGGGTTTGCCAGGAACCAGGGGTCGGTTTTGAGGGCGGCGGCGAGGTCCGTGCGCATTCCCCCTGGTAGTTGCGGTTGGCTTCTTTCCGTCGCCGGTTGTCCCGCCGTCGGCTGCGCCGTAGCGTCGAGCTGCCTCCGTGCGCCGCTTCGGGTGGTCACGGCCATCCCCAGTTGCGAGGCGGATAGGACCGTCCCAATGGTGTCTGGGGCGGGCTCTTCGTCTTGGGGCAGCCGGGAGAGGGCGTCGGCCAGGAAGTTCTTCTTGCCCGGCATGAACTTCAGCTGGAAATCAAAGCGGCTGAAGAATTGGGCCCATCGGACCTGTTTTGGGCTAAGGCGTCTAGGCGTTCGTAGGGCCTCGAGGTTCCGGTGGTCCGTCCAGACCTCGAATGGTTGGGTGGCTCCCTCGAGTAGGTGACGCCATGTCTCTAGTGCCGATTTCACCGCGAAGGCTTCTTTCTCCCAGACGTGCCATCGCCTCTCTGTCTCGGAGAACTTCCTTGACAGGTAGGCGCATGGTTTCAGGAGCCCCGTGGAGTCTTTTTGTAGCAGGATGGCTCCCAGGGAGAAGTCTGAGGCGTCGGCTTGGACCACGAACGGCCGTTCTGGGTCCGGGTGCGCGAGGATTGGCTCCGTCGTGAACAGCGCTTTCAGCTTGTCGAATGCGGTCTGGCACGCGGGAGTCCAATTCAGCACTGTGCCTGGGTTCTTGGCGCGTCGGGTGTCCCCCACCCCTTTGGTTTTGAGGAGGTCCGTTAAGGGGAGGGCTATCTCAGCGAACCCCCGGGCGAAGGACCTGTAGAAATTCGCGAATCCCAGGAAGCTCTGTAGTTGCCGTCTGTTGCGGGGCCGCTCCCAGTTTAGCACCGCTTCGACTTTTGCGGGGTCCATTTCGATGCCGTCCCCGGAGATTCGATACCCCAAATAGTCTAGGCGCTCTTTGTGAAACTCGCACTTTGTAGGCTTTGCATAGAGCTGCGCCCTTCTGAGCTTGTCGAGGACTTGCCTGACTAAGGTTACGTGTTCCTCGTGTGTTTTTGTGTAAATGAGGACGTCGTCGATGTAGACCAGGACCCCTTTAAACAGATGTTCATGCAGTACCTCATTGATGAGCTGCATGAACACCCCAGGGGCCCCCGCGAGTCCGAAGGGCAGTACCTTGTACTGGAAGGCGCCTAGGGGGCAGTTAAACGCCGTCTTCCATTCGTCCCCCTCCCTGATTCGGATGCGATAGTACGCCTCGCGAAGGTCCAATTTGGAAAAGACTTTGCCCGTGGACAGGTGGGCGAGCATGTCCTTTACCAGGGGTAAGGGGTATTTGTTGGACAGGGAAGCCGCGTTTAGGCCCCGGTAGTCGGTGCAGAGCCGTAGGGTCCCGTCTTTCTTCTCCCGGAATAAGACGGGGGCTCCGACCGGTGAGCATGCTGGCTCTATGAATCCCCTGTCTAGGTTTTTATCGATGAACTCCCGGAGGGTTGCCATCTCCTTCGGGGTCATCGAATAGATCTTTGGTCTAGGTAGGGGGACGTCGGGCAGTAGGTCGATCCGGCAATCCGTCTTGCGGTGGGGGGGTAGTTGGTCTGCCTCTGCCTCTCCGAAGACCTCGGAGAAGTCGGCGTATTGTTCTGGTAGGTCTGCTGTGGTAGCGGCGTTGTCTTGTGTGGTCGCCTCCGCTCGTCCTACCGTGGGGTTGCTTTTGCCAGCTGGTACTGGTGCTCGATACTCGCCGTCGCCGAATGTGAAGGTGCGGGTCGCCCAGTTGATCCGCGGGTTGTTTTTCGCGAGCCATGGCATCCCCAGGACTGCAATGGGCCGTCCGATGGGCGTGACTACGAACGATGTGCGCTCGGTGTGAGTGCCCATTTGCAGGGTGACCGGCTCGGTTTGTAGCGTGGCTGGTTTCCCTCCCGCTGTAGAGCCGTCCAGCTGGTGGAATGCCAGCGGCGTGGGGAGGGGGAAGCAGCGGAGGTCGAGTTTGGCGACTAGGTCGGGGTGGATGAGGTTTTTTGAGCACCCCGAGTCCACTAGTGCCGCGGCCGTGGTGGCTCCGTTGCCGGCAGAGAGTTGGATTGCTGCCAATATTACGGAGCTTTTGTCGTTTCGTTGAGGTGGTCCGCGTTGCTGTCCCACCGCCTGCCTCGCCACGCGTCTCAGAGCAAGCGGGGAGCATTTCCCGCCGGCTGGTCGGGGTCGGTATTGTCCTCTTCCCCCCAGTACGCGTCCCAGCCCTCTTCCGGTGTCGCTGTGGCCACGGTCATTCGGCGGTGAGGGGGCGGCCCCGGGTTGGGTGGTTTGGGGCTAATTTTCGGGGCGGGCTTGGGCGCGCTGGTCGGCGGTCGGTTGGCGAAGCAATCCGCCGTCTTGTGCCCTAATTTGCCACACCTCCCGCAGGGCTCCCGGTTGAACTTCTTTTTTGGGTATATGGGGCCGGCCATCCCCCCGTGTGGTGCGGGTACCTTTTTCCCCACATAGTTTGTGTCTTCCGTGGTTGTCATAAGGAAGGTGCGGTG
This sequence comes from Candoia aspera, assembly GCF_035149785.1. Taxonomy (NCBI): domain Eukaryota; kingdom Metazoa; phylum Chordata; class Lepidosauria; order Squamata; family Candoiidae; genus Candoia; species Candoia aspera. The sequence continues at coordinate 117,669,500 of NC_086154.1, read as the reverse complement.
CGCGTGTTCGGCTTTCCCCGCGAGGTGGATCCACCCGTGTAACGTTTCTGGGTCGTCGCGGTAGAGGGCCCATTGGAGAACGTCGCGGTTGAGCCCCCTTTTGAAGATTTCCAGCAGGGTGGTCTCAGACCAGTCGCAGACCTTTCCCGCGAGGGCTTTGAACTCCAGGGCGTAGTCAGGGACCGTGCGTGTGCCCTGTTTAAGTCTCTGGAGTGCGCTTTTCGCCCGTACTTTAGCTAGGGGGTCTTCGAAGTAGTTTTTCATCTCTTTGATGAAAGCAGGGAAGGTGGCGAGGGCGGGGGAGCTGGACTCGTACAGTTGGACGTACCAGTCCGCCGCCCTGTCTTGGAGTTTGATCGCCACGGCGGCGATCTTGTCGGCCTCGGAGTCATAGGAGTGTCCGTGCCTCCCCATGAACTCCCTAGCGTTGGTAACGAAAAACGAGAGTTTTGAGGGGGTCCCATCGAAGAAGATGGGGAAGTCCTTTGGGGCCCGGGCGTTTTGTGCTGCCCCGCCTCTCGCTTCCCGGGGTGTGGTGTCGGCCACCTGTGCCGTCTGCTGGCTCTCCGCTGGCCCGTGTGGGTTCGGTGCTTCGCTCGGGGTGTGGGCTTGTGCGGGGACGTCGTTGGGTGGCGCGGGGGGCATAAGCGCCTGGAGCATGGTCCGGAGTTCCGTCAGCTGAGCCCGCATGGCCGCGAGTTCAGCTCGTGCCTCCTCGTCCACAGCCCGCGCCGCCGCTGGGGCCGGTTCCGTTGGCGCGTCCTCGGGGGTGGGTTGCCGGTGGGGTTCATCGTCCCTCCGCCGCGGGTCCGCTTCCTCCTCCGTCTGATGGGTGTCTCCATCGTCCTCCTCCGTGTTGAGCACCGTGGGGCTGTCGCTCCACGCCCGTTGCTGGGGTGCGATGTGGGGCGCGGGGTCCTCCGCTGGTTTCGGAAGTCGTGCTGCTCCCTCCCGCGGTCGGGTTGCCTCCGTCGCCATCTCCCCTTGGGGTTGGAGCTGAGGCTCGGGTCGGGTGGGGTGGGCGTCCATGGCTCCGGGAGTCCGCGGTGCCTCTGGCCTCGGTCGGTCCTCCTCTGTCTCTTGCCGCGCGGCTCGCCCTCCTTGCCCGCGCCGTTCCGGCCTCATCTTGCTGGTCTTCTCGCCGTCTACTCCTCCCGCGGCTCGTTGTCGTCCGGTGGGGCTCGGCGAGGCTGAGTTTATGACTCTCAGCTTTATGTCATGCGCTGCCTACCTCTGAATAACGTTCAGACGCTGGTTTGCAAATCAGGTTCTGGTTTATTTCAGGGTAGGTACAACGTTGGTAGAAAAAAGCTGAGAGTGACAGGAGCGCGCCGGTGCGGGGTTTAAATACCCCGCGCCGGTCAGCGCCCCCTCGCTCACGGTCACGTCACCCCCCTTTGTCCCATGCGTTGCCCTGCCATTGGTTGAGGGTTTCCAGGATCGCCCATCCTCAGGTTTCCATTCTTCTGCTGATTGCTTTCAGCTGGGCGATCCCCGTTGTATTGCCGCTGATAGCTTGGGTGGCTCCGTGATTCGTTTAGCTATTGTTTGTTAGCCGTTAGTCGTTGTGGGTTGATGGCTACTTAACTTGTGCCCCTTCACTTATTTCCTTGTCATTGTCATGTGTGCCATTGCGCTGATGACTTTAGCTCAACGGCACTCATGACACATAGCCTGTAGCCATGGAAACATGGTCACGAGGTTTGAGGGCCAGACTTTGATAAAAACTCCTGGAATTGTGTTGGAGTTTGGCAGTCTGTGCACAGACCTGAGCACATTGTGTACATTGAGCCACCTGGGGGTGTCTCAGCTGTCCTTATTAAAGGGCTCCTGGCAGCATATGAGAGATAGGGTGTCACCTTGTTTAGGTATGTTATGATTTCTTTGTTATGCTTTTTATGTTTTTGTTTAATCTGCCTAAACTGTGTTTCTGTTTAACTCTGCTTAAGTTTATAATAAAGCTTAACGTTTCTTTATCCACTGGTGTGCTTATTGTCTCTGGATCTAAAAGAAGCAATTGTTTGAGCACCTGATCACTGCTTGGACACCTGGCAGAACATGTGGTCACATAAGAAGATCAAGACTCGGTTCCAAAGAGCCTTGAATTGAAGAGTTTAGGCTCTTGAGGTATATGTGGAGCCTACATTTGCAGTTATTTATTTATTTACCTGTTTATTTTTATGCAAATTTGTTATAGCCACCCAGCTCCGATTCTATTCTATAAAATACTATGCTGATGCATCTCTTTGATTTTATCATGGAAAAACTACCCAAAGGGACTGTGTGGGGCATTCCTCTGTTTACCTTTGTCTGATTTGAGCTGACCCACCCTGAGCAACAGGATGATCACAGCAAATGTTAAATTGCCAAGACAAGCCAAGAGCAGGACCATGGAAAGCCAGAATGGACCCAACAGCTTCTTTGATTCTCAGTTCTCATGGCAAGGTGTTAGAAGGAGTAGCTGGAAGTCCTTGGTTCACAATTGACTTCTTTTCCTTTCTGCCTGAGTGCCCACAATGCAAAATGCAAAAACAGCTGTCTGCAGCTGAGCAAGAGCTTTGCAGGAGCCAAAGGGTGTATCTAAGATGAAACCCCAATACTGGCCAACAGCCAAGCAGGAGATACCCAGGCCCACCTCAGGGGCTTCCTGGATTCCCCCACAAAGCACCTTCTGTTACTTGCAGTAAAGCACCAGCCCCAGGATAATTTCTCCAGAACTGTATGCCTATCCCCAGTGGGGCAAGAAAGCAAGACTCACCTTGCTGCATTTTTTTTTCCTTTTGAAGAGAAAAAATGGAGGGGATGGGATTTTGAAATGATGGGGAAGCCCCAGGACAGAGCAATCTTTGATGCATTGCTTAGGAGCTTATAAGAGCAATACAAAACACCTTCTACTCAGCACTGGATTTAGCACCGGATTATTGGGAAACAGCAGGAACTGAAAGCATTTGATGGAACAACCTCATCTGGGGAATGTAGTGGCAACTTTTTTATAGCAAAATTATTTCCCATCACTAAGTTAGTCTGGAAAAGCTTGGGCAGAGACCATGGCACCATGTCACATGTGGTACACATAGAAAGCCTCAAGTTCTGTTCAGTCCCTGCCATCTCTATTACTGTGAAAGCCTTTGCTATCTGATCCATACATTTGAAGCTGCCTGGGACTCAACTTCAAACTTTAGCACACAAAGTTCATTCTTTGTTACTGGATCCATTCCCATTACTGCCTCCCAACGGGGCAGACAAGAAGGACTTGAGCAATGCCTCTACCCCAAACTAGGAGAAAAATGTCCAACAGTAAAATAACGCAGGACCAAATGCAACAAGGATCTCAGAGGATGTGAGATAGCTTTGTATGTGCCTACCTCATGCTCCCGCTTTCTCCTTTTCCAAAGCTCCTATGGAATCTTCTTTACTAAAGGACTACTGTGTATCGGCCATGTCATAGCTGATCTTCTTACCATGATGAGCTTCTTACTCATCATGGTAAGAAAAAAATGCAGCTACTGAAGTTCTCTCTTCTCCACTGCTACTATAGGCAGGTCAAATAGCCTTCGTCTAGAATAGTCCAGATCCATTCAAACCTTTGCTTGATGTCAGCCCTGTGATATAAAGTGCCACATTTCAAAATATCTGGAACTCAAGATGAAGGGGGAGTTGCAAGGCAGTTACCAGAGTTTGCCAGAAAAAAGCATTCACTTCCCTAAATGAAATTGGAATCAAGAAATATTCTCTAGTTGGGAAAAAATGGTTTTTTTGTAGCATCCTTCAGCGTAGATCATACACAGTATTCCAGGAGGCAGAGGGGGCTGGAGAATAGTTGCTCATTCTCTCTCTCTCTCTCTCTCTCTCTCTTGAGTGACTTCACAAGAGAAACAAGAGTTTCACTGAGTTATTCCAGTTAAGGCCTCATGTCAAAGGCAGCACCTCACAAACTATGATGAAAGGCCATTCCAGAAGGACTTGACTATTGTCAGCCAACTAACACGGAAGAAGCAGCTCAATTGCTTTGCTCCCAGGCGGCAAACAAACCAGGGCGAGAGACTGCAGGCTAGGCAGTGCAACTAACAAGTGGGCTTGTGCTAAATGAAAGAAGCAGGGACAGGGTGTGCAAAAACTGTCAGTATCAGTATCCCATATGTTTAGGAGTGTCTGTGAATGTTCTTAATATCCAGCATTTCAGCATCTTATAGACCAAATTCAAGTAATTCTATCTGTGTACTTACTGCAATGTCAGTGTTGTTTCTGATTTTGTTTTGAAAGCCTAAAAAACAAATGTTACTTCTTGCTAAACACTCCCTGCATGGGTAGACTGCTGGGTGGGTGGGTTGCTTAAGGCAAGGGAATGGTATGAGTCTCTAAAAACAAGTGGGTCTTGTGCTTCTGCATCCATCCACTCTCTGCTTTTCACCTTTCTTCAGCATTTTGTCCTCCCTGCTCTATTTCTCTTAATTAAATAGCCCATCCCTTCCAACTGTGTTCTTCCCATTTTTCCCCCAGTGTTCTTGCCTCAAGCACCAATTGCTGATTCAATGTCTGCTCTTAAAAACATGGTTTTAAAGCCCTCTTCTTTTACAGGGGCTTCCAAGGACTTCTGCAAGAACATCTGTCAACATATTGCCCAGCACTGCGATTCATCTTTCGGAGATCTATATTACAACTAACATAAATTTACTTTTTATTCTCTCCAACCAATCCCCTGTCAAGTCTTCCAATTTCCACAGGTCTTCAAACAGAGGTTGGATGGTCATCTGTCAGAGATCCTGTAGTGAACCCTGCACCGAGCAGTGCATTGGACTAGATGACCACTAAAGTCACCTCCAGCTCTATGGTTTTATTGTTCTTGTGTGCCTCTCCTCTTTTCAGCTGTCATGAGTGCCGTTGAGCTGAAGACATCAGCGCAATGGCACACATGACAATAACAAGGAAACAGGGGAAGGGGCTCAAGATAAGTAGCCATCAACTCACAAAGACTGAAGGACAAGAAACAATGGCTAAACGGATCGCGAGGCACACCCAAGCTGTTAAGCGCTAACGCAACGGAGATCGCCCAGCTGACAGCAATCACCGGAGGAATAGAGAAACCGATGATGGGCGATCCCGGAACGCCAGCGGGGCCTCGCAACCCCTCACCTACCGGCAGGACAACGTGTTGGACAAAGGGGGGTGACGTAACCGCGAGCGAGGGGGCGCTGACCGGCGCGGGGTATTTAAACCCCGCACCGGCGCGCTCCTGTCACTCTCAGCTTTTTTCCTATACTGTACCTACACTGCGAATAAATCAGAGCCTGTTCCACAGAATCAGCGTCTGAGAATTATTCGGAGGTAGGCAGCGCATGACATAAAGCTGAGAGTCATAAACTCAGCCTGGCCGAGCCCCACCGGACGACAACGAGCCGCGGGAGGAGTAGACGGCGAGAAGACCAGGAAGATGAGGCCGGCGCGACGCGGACAAGGAGGGCGAGCCACACGGCAAGAAGCAGAAGAGGACCGACCGAGGCCAGAGGCACCGCGGACTCCCGGAGCCATGGACGCCCACCCGACCCAACCCGAGCCTCAGCTCCAACCCCAAGGGGAGATGGCGACGGAGGCAACCCGACCACGGGAGGGAGCAACATACCTCCCGAAACCAGCGGAGAACCCCGCGCCCCACATCGCACCCCAGCAACGGGCGTGGAGCGACAGCCCAACGGCGGTAAGCACGGAGGACGATGGAGCAACCCAGCAGACGGCGGAGGAAGCGGACCAACGGCCGGGAGAGACTGAACCCCACCGGCAACCCACCCCCGCCGACACACCGACGGAACCGGCCCCAGCGGCGGCGCGGATCGTGGACGAGGACGCACGAGCTAGACTCGCGGCCATGGAGACCCAACTGAAGGAACTCCGGACCATGCTTCAGTCGCTCATGCCCCCCGCGCCGCCCAACGACGTCCCCGCACAGGTCCACACCCCGAGCGAAGCGCCGAATCCCCACGGGCCAAATGAAGGTCAACAGACGGCCCAGGCGGACGACACCACAGGCCGGGAAGCGAGAGGAGGGGCCGCACAAAACGCCCGGGCCCCAAAGGACTTCCCCATCTTCTTTGATGGGAACCCCGCAAAACTGTCGTTCTTTCTCACGAACGCCAGGGAGTTCATGGGGAGGCACGGACACTCCTACGACTCCGAAGCGGACAAGATCGCTGCCGTGGCGATCAAATTACAAGACCGGGCGGCGGACTGGTACGTCCAACTGTACGAGTCCAGCTCCCCCGCCCTCGCCAACTTCCCCGCCTTCATCAATGAGATGAAAAACTACTTCGAAGACCCACTAGCCAAAGTGAGGGCGAAAAGCGCACTCCAAAGACTTAAACAGGGCACACGCACTGTCCCAGACTACGCCCTCGAGTTCAAAGCCCTCGCGGGGAAGGTCAACGACTGGTCCAAGACCACCCTGCTGGAAATGTTCAAAAGGGGGCTCAACCGCGACGTACTTCAATGGGCCCTCTACCGCGACGACCCAGAAACTCTACACGGGTGGATCCACCTCGCGGGGAAAGCCGAACACGCGCACCGCACCTTCCTCATGACAACTACGGAAGACACGAACTACACCTGCAAAAAGGTACCCGCACCACACGTGGGGACGGCCAGCCCCACATACCCAAAGAAGAAATTTAATCGGGAGCCCTGCGGGAAGTGTGGAAAACTAGGGCACAAGACGGCGGATTGCTTCGCCAACCGACTGCCGACCAGTGCGCCTAAACCCACCCCGAAAACTAGCCCCAAACCACCTAACCCGGTGCCGCCCCCTCACCGCCGAATGACCGGAGCCACAGCGACACCTGAGGAAGGCTGGGACGCCTACTGGGGGGAAGAGGACAACGTAGACCCAGACCAGCCGGCGGGAAAAGCTCCCCGCCTGCCCTGAAACGCGTTGCGAGGCAGGCGGTGGGACAGCAACGCGGACCACCTCGACGGAACGGCGAAAGCTCTGTGATAATGGCGGCAATTAAACTCTCTGCCGGCAACGGAGCCACCACGGCCGCGGCACTAGTGGACTCGGGGTGCTCAAAAAACCTCATCCACCCCGACTTAGTCGCCAAACTCGACCTCCGCTGCTTCCCCCTCCCCACGCCGTTGGCATTCCACCAGCTGGACGGCTCTACAGCAGGAGGGAAACCAGCTACGATGCAAACCGAGCCGGTCACCCTGCAAATGGGCACTCACACCGAACGCACATCGTTTGTCGTCACCCACATCGGACGGCCCATTGCAGTCCTGGGAATGCCGTGGCTCGCGACAAACAACCCGCGCATCAACTGGGAGACCCGCACCTTCACATTTGGCGACGGCGAGTATCGGGCACCAGTTCCAGCGGGCGGAACCAACCCCACTGTGGGACGAGCAGAGGCGACTACACAGGACAATGCCGCGACCACAGCAGACCTACCGGAACAATACGCCGACTTCTCCGAGGTCTTCGGAGAGGCGGAAGCTGACCAACTACCCCCCCACCGCAAGACGGATTGCCGGATCGACCTGCTGCCCGACGTCCCCTTACCTAGACCGAAGATCTACTCGATGACCCCGAAGGAGATGGCAACCCTCTGGGAGTTCATCGATAAAAACCTAGAGAGGGGATTCATAGAGCCAGCATGCTCACCGGTCGGAGCCCCCGTCTTATTCCGGGAGAAGAAAGACGGCACCCTACGGCTCTGCACCAACTACCGGGGCCTAAACGTGGCTTCCCTGTCCAACAAATACCCCTTACCCCTGGTGAAAGACATGCTCGCCCACCTGTCCACGGGCAAAGTCTTTTCCAAATTGGACCTTCGCGAGGCGTACTATCGCATCCGAATCAGGAAGGGGGACGAATGGAAGACTGCATTCAACTGCCCCCTAGGCGCCTTCCAGTATAAAGTGCTGCCGTTCGGACTCGCGGGGGCCCCCGGGGTGTTTATGCAGCTCATCAATGAGGTACTGCATGAACACCTGTTCAAAGGGGTCCTTGTCTACATAGACGACGTCCTTATCTACACTAAAACGCACAAGGAACATGTGACCCTAGTCAGGCAAGTCCTCGACAAGCTCAGAAGGGCGCAGCTCTATGCCAAGCCTACAAAGTGCGAATTTCATAAAGCGCGCCTAGACTACCTGGGGTACCGAATCTCCGGAGACGGCATAGAGATGGACCCCGCGAAAGTCGAGGCGGTGCTGAACTGGGAATGCCCCCGCAACAGACGCCAACTCCAGAGCTTCCTCGGCTTCGCGAATTTTTACAGGTCATTCGCCCGGGGGTTCGCAGAGATAGCCCTCCCCCTAACGGACCTCCTCAAAACCAAAGGGGTGGGGGACACCCGACGCGCCAAGAACCCGGGCACAGTATTGAATTGGACTCCCGTGTGCCAGACCGCATTCAACAAACTGAAAGCGCTGTTCACCACGGAGCCAATCCTCGCGCACCCGGACCCAGAACGGCCATTCGTGGTCCAAGCCGACGCCTCAGACTTCTCCCTGGGGGCCATCCTACTCCAAAAGGACCCCACGGGACTCCTGAAACCATGCGCCTACCTGTCGAGGAAATTTTCCGAGACAGAAAGGCAATGGCACGTCTGGGAGAAAGAAGCCTTCGCGGTAAAATCGGCGCTAGAAACATGGCGACACCTACTCGAGGGAGCCACCCAACTATTCGAGGTCTGGACTGACCACCGGAACCTCGAGGCCCTCCGAACGCCCAGACGCCTCAGCCCAAAACAGGTCCGATGGGCCCAATTCTTCAGCCGCTTCAACTTCCAGCTGAAGTTCATGCCGGGCAAAAAGAACTTCCTGGCCAACGCCCTCTCCCGACTGCCCCAAGACGAAGAGCCCGCCCCAGATACCATTGGGACGGTCCTATCCGCCTCGCAACTGGGGATGGCCGTGACCACCCGAAGCGGCGCTCGGAGGCAGCCCGACGCTACGGTGCAACCGACGGCGGGACAACCTGTGACCGGACGAAGCCAACCGCAACTACCAGGGGGAATACGCACGGACCTCGCCGCCGCCCTCAAAACCGACCCCTGGTTCCTGGCAAACCCCGACAAGGTAACGATGGCACAGAACCTGGCATGGGGGGAAGGCAGAATCTATGTCCCGGACTCGCAACGCCAAGCGATCTTGCATAGGTCACACGACGCCAAGCAAGCGGGACACTTTGGGTTCCTCAAGACCCTACACCTAACAAGGCGTCAATTCTGGTGGCCCGCGCTGAGACGAGACGTGAAAGCATACGTAGCGTCCTGCCCAACGTGCGCTAGGGCCAAACGGGCACCAGGCAAACCCGCGGGGCTATTACAACAGGTGGCGGAACCCTCCCGCCCATGGGAGGAAATCTCTATGGATTTTATAGTGGACCTCCCACCCAGCCAGAAGAAAACGGCCATTTGGGTGGTGAAGGATTACTTCTCGAAACAGGCCCACTTCATCCCCTGCACGTCGGTCCCGTCCGCACAACAACTAGCCAAACTCTTCCTCATCCACGTGTACAGGTTACACGGATGTCCCGCACGTGTGGTGACCGACAGGGGCACACAGTTCACCTCGAAATTCTGGCGGGCCTTCCTAAAGCTGACGGGGACCCAACAGGCCCTATCCACCGCCTGGCACCCCCAGACGGACGGAGCCACAGAGGTCCTCAATGCCACCCTAGAACAATTCATACGCTCATATACTAACTATCATCAAGACGACTGGGCTGAACTGCTCCCGTTCGCCGAAGTCGCATACAACAACGCCGTCCACACGAGCACGGGGAAAACTCCGTTCGAGGTAGTCTCGGGACGCGACTTCATCCCCATACCGGAGCTACCACAACCCCCGGAACCACAGGTGGACGCTAGCGACTGGGGACGGAAGATTGCGGAATCATGGCCAATAATCACGGCAGCGCTGAAGGATGCACAGGCGGCCTACAAAGAGCAGGCCGACAAGCACCGGCGCCAACAACCGACGTTCCAGGCGGGGGATATGGTCTACCTATCCACCAAATTCCTAAAGTCACCCCAACCCTCGAAAAAACTGGGGCCTAAGTACATCGGGCCGTTCCGAGTCGCGCAGATAGTGAACCCGGTGGCAATACGCTTGGACCTGCCACACAACCTACGGAGACTCCACCCGGTGTTCCACACCAGCCTCCTGAAACCGGCAACCACCTCTTGATGGCACCCAAGCACGCCACAGCCCTCACCGGTGATGATCGACGGGCAACATCACTTTGACGTAAGGGACATACTCGACTCTCGCAGGCAACGGAGAACTTTACACTATTTGGTCAGGTGGAAACACTTCCCCCACCCAGAATGGGTGGCGGCGCACAACGTTAACGCGCCTGACCTGACCCGGGCATTTCACCGGGCATACCCCGACAAGCCAAAACCAAGGCTAGCAAGCCGGCACCTGCAAAACCCCTCCCCCGGGCCCCCCCCGCCTACCATGCCCCAAGGGAAAGGGCCCCCCCAAGCCCGCGACTTGGGTGGACCTCCCCCCCCCGGGACTCACCCCCCCCGCCCCGGGCCCACGAGGCAGTAACAAGCGGTCGCCAGCACCCTCCCCCCGCCCCGGGCCTACGGGGGAGTGGCAAGCAAGTCAACAGGGCATCCTGGGGGCAACGCCCAGGAGCACACATAACAAAGGCGACACACTTTTGAATAAAAAAGAAGGGCCCTACCTGGAGCTGATAAGCACCCGACCAGCCACGCCTCTCTCCTCGTCGAACTGAGCCAAACTCAGGGTGTGGCCGGAGCATGCGCACGCCAGGGCTTGACCTGGGCATGCGCACTAAGAACACACCCTAGGAAGGCACGTGGTAGAGGGCGGGGCAAAGGGAGGGGCGAAAAATACTCCGGCGGGAATTTCAAAAAAAAAAAAAAAAAAAAACCATTTTGACAGCTCTCCTGGAAAAAACCGGAAAACCGGGGGGGGGCACTATTCGGACAGGGGGCAGTATGTCATGAGTGCCGTTGAGCTGAAGACATCAGCGCAATGGCACACATGACAATAACAAGGAAACAGGGGAAGGGGCTCAAGATAAGTAGCCATCAACTCACAAAGACTGAAGGACAAGAAACAATGGCTAAACGGATCGCGAGGCACACCCAAGCTGTTAAGCGCTAACGCAACGGAGATCGCCCAGCTGACAGCAATCACCGGAGGAATAGAGAAACCGATGATGGGTGATCCCGGAATGCCAGCGGGGCCTCGCAACCCCTCACCTACCGGCAGGACAACGTGTTGGACAAAGGGGGGTGACGTAACCGCGAGCGAGGGGGCGCTGACCGGCGCGGGGTATTTAAACCCCGCACTGGCGTGCTCCTGTCACTCTCAGCTTTTTTCCTATACTGTACCTACACTGCGAATAAATCAGAGCCTGTTCCACAGAATCAGCGTCTGAGAATTATTCGGAGGTAGGCAGCGCATGACATCAGCCTTCATGCTTCTTTACTAATTTCAGAGCTTTAATCTGTTTATTTTTTTTAACCAGCTGGAACCTTTCTTTTTTACATAACAGCCACAAGTTGGAGTCCTTCAAGACTGAAGCAGTTGATATATTGCATAAATATTTTTAATGCAATTAATCAGAAAAAAAAGTACACTCCAACAGCTAGTTCCAAGTTACTAGCATGTCTTCTGAAAGGAATAATGGTACAAACATATAAGTCACCTGCAGTCTGCCCATTCACTGCACAAAATCCATAGCCTCTTCCTGCTGTGACCAGCACCACCAAATTGCATGCAACTTGCTCATTGATTGGATTATTTCATGTGTTGCTCATAATTTATTCTTGGGTTCTCTCATGAAGTATCCATTCAATAACCTAAGAAATATTCCATATGGCTATTCCATGTCTTCCCCACCCCCCACAGTTTTCTATGTAACATCTAAAGGTAAACACTATAAATGGTATGAAATCACAATGCTGGAAGAATTGCCCTGCCTCCACTTAAGTTCATTGGTCACCAGCCACCAGGGACTGAATGGCGAATCAGCTACAGTACATATAGTAAGATGTCATCATATCATCAGTTTTGTTTATCTAACCCAGGGCAGGAAATGTGTGGCTCTCAGGAGTCCACAAAATCAAAATTATTTCCAGCCAATGTTAAAAAATAATCCAATATTAAAATCCCATGAAACAATTGTGAGAAGCAGTAGTGGCAGCAAATGCATCAATTTTAATTTTTAATGCTGGTAGTTCTCATTTAGCAGCTACAATTGGGACCAGCAACTTGGTCGTTAAGTGAAGCAGATGCTAAGTGAAACTATAACTGCACTTATGATCTTACTTCAGCTTTCCTTTACTTTACAGACCTGAGAAGGTCGTAAATGCAAGGATTGGTAATAAAGTTACTTCTTCATCAACATTGTAACTGTGAACAGTTGCTAAATGAGGCAGTCACTAAATGAGGACTACCTGTACAATAGATATTGATAAATATAGCCCATACACACAAAAGCTCTTTTGGGGTCCTCCATAATTTTTAAAGGTGGGAAGGGGTCCTGAGAGAAAAAAGTTTAAGAAACATTGGCTTATGCTTTTCCAAACAACTCAATCTAGTTTACAGCCATGGAGTTTCCTGGTAGTCTCCCATCCAAGTAATAGCCAGCTCTGATCCTGCCTAGCTTTTTCAAGATCACCTGAGATCAACTAGATGCTACCAAAGCTGGGCTTAAATTGCTTGGGAAGACCCTGTTATGTCTGCTCTTAAATGTCTGTTATTCTTTCAACATAAGCTGTTGTGAATAATATATATTTAAGGCAGGAACCCCTATCCCTTTAGAGCCTGTGTGTCATGATCACCGTTGCGATGCGTGTGACATCGCAACGGCTCACATGACAATACAGGGAAATGGGTCCCTGGCGGATTAAGGCAAAGGCAACTATGAAACACAAAAGAAAGCAACAGGTGCAGGAAACTAAGTAACAACCGAGACCAGTGGCGCGGAAGACAGCGATACAAAGTTGCCAACAAGCAATTGACTAACAACAAGAGAGGCACGCCTGAGCTGTCAAAGGATTAAGAGCCTGATCACCCAGCAATGAATCATTACCGTTCAGGAAGGCGATCGAGGCAATGCCCGGGGCGCAGGGGGCTGAACGACCTCTCACCTGACAGGGACGAAACCTGTGGGACTCGTGGGACGCACCTGGAATAAGGTGGGGTGGAGCGCTGACCGGCGCGGGCTATTTAAATCCCGTTCCGGCGCGCTCCCCTCACTCTCAGCTTCCTAAGGGCATGCATTCTATTCCCAAATAAAACCAGAACCTAAAGTCTACTCTAGCATCTGTGTTTTTATTGGGTCTCAGGCAGAGCCTGACATAAAGCTGAGAGTGATTTAAAACAAACCTCGCCGGTCTCCATCGGAAAAAAATTTTCTCTGCGGGAGAGAACACCGGCGATGACGGAACCGGGGACGGCCATGGAGTCGGCGCTTCAGACCGGAGGCGCGAAAGACGCAACGCAAGTGGGAGAGACGACCAGACAGCTTCTGGAGTCGGCGCGCCCAAGATGGGACACGGGATCCCTCCCTGCCCACACCGCACCCCAATTCCAAGCCTGGAGCTCCAGCCCGGAGTGGAGAGCCCCGATTGAAGAGGAAATCGGGAGCCAACAATTCTTCACTTGGGACGGCGTAACGGAACCCCGGCCGGGGGCATCCTACACGACCTGGAGACTCCACTACCCCCAAACGCCTGAGAGGGAAGTCGCAGGACTGCCGATCGGGCAGCAACCGGCAGCACCGAGGATGGATGACCCTGTCACACCTGACAGGTTCAGAGCCCTGGAGTCCAAGGTACAAGCCCTGGAACACATGCTCCAGTCCATGGCATCAGTGATGAGCAAGCTCACAAAGACTACTACTGCACAGGGGGTAGGGGGGGATCGGGGCACCCCACCCACCCTATTGACAACTCCGAGAGGAAGGGGCCAAGCACGGGACTCTTTCTCAGGGCCCCATGGTCCCATTCCGGTGGGGGTCATCCCTAGCCACCCACAGGTGGGGGTCTTGCAAGTTGGGGGGTTCGCCAAGGACTTCCCCATGAAATTTGACGGAGACCCCACGAACCTGTCGTTCTTCGTGACGAACGCCATGAACTACATGATGCAGTATGGACATTGCTTCGAGACGGAAGCGTCCAAAATCTCAGCAGTGGCCACGAAACTCAAAGGCAGGGCTGCGGACTGGTACGTCCAGATGTCAGAGTCCGGAGCCCCAGCCCTGGCCACTTTTCACAACTTCCTAGCCGCACTCAAACAATACTTCGAAGACCCCCTGGCAAAGGAAAGGGCCAAGAGTACCCTTAAAGGACTTCACCAAGGGAAAAAAGCGGTGGCAGACTACGCTCTCGAGTTCAAGGTCCTAGCAGGTAAAATCCCGGAATGGTCTGAGGCCACCTTGATCGACATGTTCAAAGATGGCCTCAACCATGAGGTGCTACAATGGGCACTCTATAGGGCTGACCCAGACTCCCTACATGGGTGGATTTGTCTGGCCGGAAAGGCTGAGCACGCCCAGCGCACCTTCATGCTAGCAACCACAAACGATAGAACCCCTCCCAGCGGGAGAGGACCAGTCCCACAGTTGGGCCCGACCTGGGACGCAGAGCAACAATGGCGGTTTGCCCACGGGCAATGTGCCAGGTGTGGGAAGACAGGTCACCGGGCAGCTGAATGCTTCAAGGACAGGACGACGGATTGCCCGCCCAGACCAACACAGAAGGTGCCGCACAAGCCGCCCAACCCTCCCAGACAGCTGACAGGAGCACTAGTGACCCCGGACGAGGAAGCGGACACCTACCTCGCAGGGGATGTGGTTGACGCCCAGGAGCAGCCGGCGGGAAACGCCTCCCACCTGCCCTAAGCAGCGCCGCCGGGCAGGTGGTAAAGAAGGGGCGCGACAACCCCAGGGTGAGTGAAGATTGCTCCATTCTGGCAGGGAAAATCGAACTCACTTATGGCTCTAGAGCCATCGTGGTCGAAGCTCTGGTGGACTCTGGGTGCTCCAGAAACCTAATCCACCCAGACATTGTCACCACACTAAAACTGCCCTGCTCCCCCCTCCCTAGACCGCTGGTGTTCCAACAACTCGACGGCTCTACAGCGGGGGGGGGGGGGGACCGGCCACCCAGGGTACAAGAAAGGTGACCCTGAAAATGGGCACTGTCATGTTCGCCGTTTCAATGTCTTTGATACATCGTAACGTTTCGCATGTCATTAATTGGATGCGTGTTTCATCTCTGTGGGGAGGATGGGAACAGTTATCTTTTCGCTTTGCTTTGGAATGTATTTGTCTTATCTACTGCGCTCAAGGTTACTTTCCCAGGCTAGCAACTCTGACGATTGCTAGCACCTGTGCCGGGCGGGGCTGTTACGAGGGAGGCGGGATACGTTTGCACCAAGGGTTTAAGTTTGTATTTGGCGCGCTTTTGCTCATTCTCAGCTTTCTTTGTACTTGTCTTTAGTTCTCTAATAAATCAGATTTCATTTAGCAGCCTCTTGTGAGTCTGAGTATTTGGGCTAGGGCAATCATTACATAAAGCTGAGAATCTCAGATCCTAACCCCGCTGGCCCCTGTCCAGGAAAGACAAGAGTCGAACCCTGTGAGGGAGAGAGCCAGCGATGACCGAACCCGACATCATGATGATGGAAGAAGGGGAACCGGACTCGACCGTGAGGCAGTCCGGCCGACCGTCCCAAGGGGGGGAGCTGTCAGCCATCCGGGAAGAGGCGAGCTCCGAGTCGGAGAGTGAAGCCGGGGGGCTGAAAACGGCCCCGGAGACCACCGTGAATTCTCCGGGCGAGCTGCCCACCTGGGATGAGACCCAAGGAGATGCCACCGTAGCGGGGGACCCATCCTGGAGGCAGAGATACCCATTATCCCCCAACGTGGTGCAGGTGCAGCCAACGGAGGGCTCACCCACTCCGGATCGGATCCGAGTACTGGAGTCCAAAATGGATTCGTTGGAGGCTATACTGAAACAGCTGAGCTTGGATGTGACCTCGTTGCGAGAGGTCCGGGAAGAATCAAGCCAGAGGCATTCAACCCCTTCTTCCCAGGGGCGGTCCCCGGAACGGCGACGGGTGGTGCGGAGGCGCGAAGGGGACCAGTCGGTCCAGATGGAAATCGCAGCATCGCCCGGACGATCGCCCCGGGGCCCCGTGCCGCCCCGAGCCAGGGAAGCACCAGCCGCGGCAGCACCAGTGGTGGGGCGCAGCCCGGCGGGAGGCGGCATGCGGGACTTCCCTGTCAAGTTTGATGGGGACCCGACCAAACTCTCGTTCTTCCTGACGAATGCGAAAACTTACATGGAGGAATGGGGAGCGGTTTTCCAATCGGAGAAGGCAAGGATCATCACCATTGCCACCAAACTGAAGGGGAGGGCGGCAGACTGGTATGTCCAGATGTGCCAGTCGGAAGCGCCTGAACTGGAAAGTTTCGATGAGTTCCTCTGGGCGTTGAAACAACACTTCGAGGACCCCTTAGCAAAAGAGAGAGCAAAGCGAGCCCTGAAGGAACTCAAGCAGGGGTTCAGATCGGTCGCAGATTATGCTTTGGAGTTTAAAGCGCTAGCTGGGAAGGTGGATGACTGGTCCCAAGCAACCATTATCGAGCTCTTCAAGGATGGCTTGAATACAGAGGTGCTGCGCTGGTCCCTGGGGAGGGACGACCCATATACGCTGTACGAATGGATCCTGCTGGCGGGGAGGGCTGAACATGCCCAGGAGATCTTTGCCCAGCGGAAGACCGCCAAGTCGGGGCGGGAGGTGAAACCCAGCCGCCCAGTGAGCACCGGGGGGAAACCGGGACAACGACCCTGGGACGAGGAGCGGGAGAAGCGGTACGCAAAAGGCTTGTGTTTGAGATGTGGTAAGGAGGGGCATCAAGTAGCAGCATGCCCGAAGGCAAAGGGGGAGGAACGGCCCGGCAAACCGTCGGCGAAGTCCCCTGCATTGCCAAGGAAGCAGAAAGCCGCGGTGGCTGAAGCCGAGGGAGACGATGTGATGTTCTACGACATGGAAGGGGAGACCGAAATCCTGCCGCCGGCGGGAAACGCCAGCCACCTGCTCTAAAGGGCGCCGCTGGGCAGGTGGTAGAGGAAGGGCACGAGCCTCCATCGGTGAGTGGCAGTTACCGCATTCTCACGGTAAAATTGAAATTGGGCTCCCAATCCAAGACTGTAGAAGTATGGGCCATGATTGATTCGGGGTGTTCCCGGTGTCTTATGCACCCCGACGTGGTAGCGGCTTTGGAGCTACCCATTTTCCCTTTACAACGACCCATCGCTTTTACTCAACTGGATGGGTCCATGGCAGGGGGCAAACCGGTCACCCATTTTACAGGGCGCGTAGCCTTGCAACTGGGCAGCCACCAAGAAGGGTTGTCTTTTGTCGTGGCTCTGGTGGGGGGACCCTTGGTGGTGTTGGGGGTACCCTGGTTGGTGCAGCAAAACCCCCACATAAACTGGGTTTACCGAACTATCACGTTCAGGGATGGGTTCTATCAAGCGGCCGAGGGGAAGGGTGCCCCAGAGGAGATGGTGGGGGTTGCGGCAGCTGCGACTCCGCCTTACCCGGCTCCTCCTCTGGAAGGCTTGCCGGCCGAGTACAGGATGTTTGCTGACGTATTCGGTGAAAAGGAAGCCGACCAGTTGCCCCCCCATCGAAAGACGGACTGTGCCATAGAACTGCTGCCCAACACCCAATTGCCCAAGCCAAAGATTTATTCCATGACACAAAAGGAACTGACTCTGTTAAGAGACTTTGTGGACAAAAATCTGGCGCGCGGATTCATTGAGCCGGCAAATTCACCGGTGGGGGCGCCGGTGCTTTTTCGCCCAAAAAAGGATGGGACATTGAGACTTTGTACCGATTTCCGCGGATTAAATGCCGTCTCAATTTCCAACAAATATCCCTTGCCATTGATCAAGGACATGTTGTCACATCTGGCCAAGGGAAAGATCTTCTCTAAGCTTGATTTAAGAGAAGCCTACTATCGTGTACGAATCAAGGAGGGGGATGAGTGGAAAACTGCATTCAATTGCCCGTTGGGAGCTTTCCAGTATAAGGTGTTACCGTTCGGTTTGGCTGGGGCCCCTGGGGTATTTATGCAATTGATCAATGAGGTACTGCATGAACATCTGTTTAAAGGGGTACTGGTGTATTTGGATGATGTATTGATTTATACTGAAACCATGGAAGAGCATGTGGCTCTGGTAAGGAAAGTATTGTGTAAACTCAGATCAGCTGAATTGTATGCCAAACTGTCTAAATGTGCCTTTCATCAGACCCGAATTGACTACTTGGGGTATAGAATTTCAGATAAAGGCATAGAGATGGACCCTGCCAAGGTGCAGGCTATCATGGACTGGGAGAGTCCCCGCACCCGCAGACAACTACAAAGTTTCCTGGGGTTCAGCAACTACTACAGGTTATTCATAAAGGGGTTCGCCGAGATTGCCCTGCCACTAACTGAACTGCTTCGAACAAAAGGGGTGGGAGATACTCGGAGAGTCAAGAATCCCGGGGCGCTGTTGCGCTGGACGCCTGCTTGTCAAACGGCGTTTGAGCGGCTGAAAGCAGCTTTTGTCAAGGAGCCCATTTTACAGCATCCTGATCCCTCAAAGCCTTTTGTAGTACAGGCAGATGCCTCCGATTATTCCATTGGGGCATTGTTGATGCAACAAGACGGGACTGGATGCCTCAAGCCCTGTGCCTACTTATCCCGGAAATTCTCCGAAACTGAAAGACGTTGGCATGTCTGGGAGAAGGAGGCGTTTGCAGTAAAAGCCGCGTTGGAAGCTTGGCGGCATCTGTTAGAGGGGGCAAATCATCCCTTTGAAGTATGGACTGATCATAAAAACTTGGAGGCGCTTACTGCCCCTCGAAAACTGAGCCCCAAACAGGTCCGTTGGGCTCAATTTTTCAATCGCTTCAATTTTCAATTGAAATTTATTCCGGGGAAAAAGAACTTCTTGGCTGATGCGTTGTCAAGGCAACCTCAGGACGCTGGGGCAGCGCCAGAAGTGGTTAGCACCCTATGGACGGCGCCCCAATTGGGCATGCAGGCTGTGACGCGAAGCCAAACGCGCGCGCAGCAGCCGCCCACCACGGGCGCTGCCCAGCCAAGCACTTTGTCAATTCCCTCCCAGTTGCAACAAAAGTTTCTGAAAGAACTGAAAACGGATACTTGGTTGCTAGCGAATAAAGACAGTGTTACTTTTGACAGAGGCTTCGCTTGGAAATCCGACCGCCTCTATGTTCCTGAAAGCCTCAGAAAAGATGTGTTACTACGCTCACACGATGACAAGCTCGCCGGTCACTTTGGGTTTGTCAAAACCTTGCACCTGGTTCGGAGGCAGTTTTGGTGGCCCACATTGCGTAAAGATGTCAAGGACTACATTGCCTCCTGCACTGTGTGTGCAATGTCTAAACGCAAGGTGGGCAAGCCCCAGGGCCTTCTACAGCCGGTGGCTGCCCCTTCTTCCCCTTGGGAGGAAATCTCCATGGACTTCATTGTAGAACTGCCACCCAGCCAGCGCAAAACAGTCATTTGGGTGGTCAAAGATTATTTCTCTAAACAAGCTCACTTCATCCCTTGCGTGTCCATTCCGTCAGCACGTCAATTGGCCCGCCTGTTTCTGGTACACGTGTACAGGCTACACGGATGCCCCTCCCGCTTAATTTCGGACAGGGGCACACAATTTACCTCCCAATTTTGGCGGGCGTTCCTCAAGCTGTTAGGCACGAAGCAAGCCCTCTCCACGGCTTGGCATCCTCAAACGGACGGGGCCACTGAGGCTCTTAACTCTACTCTGGAGCAGTACCTTCGAGCTTTTGTAAATTATCAGCAGGACAATTGGGTAGACCTCCTACCGTTTGCTGAAGTGGCTTACAACAATGCAGTGCACCAAAGCACTGGCCAAACCCCATTTCGGGTAGCCCAGGGTAAAGACTTTGTACCTATCCCTGATCTACCACAACCTCCTGCAGGATCAACTACTCCAGATGATTGGACAACACAACTGGCTGACTCCTGGCCAATGATTCAACAGGCATTAGCTGATGCACAAGCGGATTATAAACTGTATGCTGATCGAAAGCGGGCCCCCCACCCTCCATTCCAAGTTGGGGACTCGGTTTACCTTTCCACTAAGTTTCTCAAGTCCTCCCAACCTTCAAAGAAACTTGCGCCTAAATTTGTGGGTCCGTTCCCGATTTTAGCTCAGATTAACCCTGTGACTTTTAAACTTGACTTGCCTCATAACCTCAAACGCTTACACCCTGTTTTTCATTGCAGTTTGCTCAAACCGACTATTCCTTCTGACCGCTGGCATCGCCAACCTCCACCTCCAACCCCCATCATGATTGATGGTCAACAACACTTTGAAGTTAAAGAAATTTTGGATTCTAGACGCCTTCGCAATACATTACAATATTTAGTTCGTTGGAAACATTTCCCTCATCCAGAGTGGGTGGCTGCACCAGATGTGGCTTCCCCTGTCCTGGTAGCCCGTTTTCACTCTGCTTACCCCACTAAGCCAGGTCCTTAGGTGTATTTTTAGGGAGGCGGTATGTCATGTTCGCCGTTTCAATGTCTTTGATACATCGTAACGTTTCGCATGTCATTAATTGGATGCGTGTTTCATCTCTGTGGGGAGGATGGGAACAGTTATCTTTTCGCTTTGCTTTGGAATGTATTTGTCTTATCTACTGCGCTCAAGGTTACTTTCCCAGGCTAGCAACTCTGACGATTGCTAGCACCTGTGCCGGGCGGGGCTGTTACGAGGGAGGCGGGATACGTTTGCACCAAGGGTTTAAGTTTGTATTTGGCGCGCTTTTGCTCATTCTCAGCTTTCTTTGTACTTGTCTTTAGTTCTCTAATAAATCAGATTTCATTTAGCAGCCTCTTGTGAGTCTGAGTATTTGGGCTAGGGCAATCATTACAGGCACTCACAGGGAGTCCATAAGACTTTGTGGTAACCCAAGTGGGGAAGCCCATAGTGGTGCTGGGGATCCCCTGGCTAGCACGCCACAACCCCTGCATAAATTGGAGGACCCACTCTATAACGTTCGAGGACGGGGTCTACCAAGCACCAACAAAGGAGAAATCCTCCGCTCTGACTGTGGGGAGGGCAGAGATCATCGACCAAACCCACGCCCCCCCCCCCCCCCGAAGGACTGCCGGAGCAATACTCGGACTTTGCAGACGTCTTCGGGGAAGAGCAGGCGGACCAATTACCCCATCGCAAGATGGACTGTGCAATCGAACTGCTCCCGGACGTCCCATTGCCCAAGCCCAAAATCTACCCCATGACCCAGAGGGAATTGGCGGTGCTGCAAGAATTTTTGGACAAAAACCTGTCCAGGGGCTTCATCGAACCGGCAAACTCGCCGGTTGGAGCGCCCATCCTATTCCGAGAAAAGAAGGACAGCACCCTGAGACTATGCACAGATTACTGCGGATTAAATTCTGCCTCCCTATCCAACAAATACCCCCTTCCCCTCGTAAAAGACATGCTGGCACACTTGTCAAAGGGAAGGGTGTTTTCCAAACTCAACCTCCGCAAAGCGTACTACCGAATTCGCATCAGGGAGGAGGATGAGTGGAAAACGGCATTCAACTGTCCCTTGGGCTCCTTCCAGTACAAGGTACTGCCTTTTGGTCTTGCAGGAGCCCCGGGGGTCTTCATGCAACTCATCAACGAGGTGCTGCATGAACATCTGTTCAAGGGAGTACTAGTTTACCTAGACGATGTCCTAATCTACACAAGGACTCAGAGGGAACATGAGAGATTAGTGAGACAAGTTCTCACTAAACTCCGGAAAGCCAAACTCTACGCTAAGCTGTCCAAGTGCAAATTCCACAAGTCATGCTTGGACTACTTAGGGTACAGAATCTCTGACAAGGGCATAGAGATGGACCCCGCGAAGGTTCAGGCAGTTTTGAGCTGGGAACGCCCACGCACCAGGCGCCAGCTTCAAAGTTTCCTTGTGTTCACGAACTTCTATAGGTCCTTCGCGAGGGGGTTCGCAGAAATTGCCCTGCCCTTAATCGATTTACTAAAGACCAAAGGCATCGGGGAGACGCGCAAGGTCAAAAACCCAGGGGCCATGCTTAATTGGACTCCCAACTGTCAAACCACTTCTGACAGGCTAAAAGCGCTGTTCACAGCGGAGCCAATCCTGTCCCACCTGGACCCCGAACGGCCTTTTGTGGTGCAGGCGGACGCCTCTGACTTCTCAATTGAGGCCATCCTACTGCAAAAGGATTCTGTTGGAATCCTGAATCCATGCGCCTACCTCTCTAGGAAATTTTCAGAGACAGAGAGGTGCTGGCACGTGTGGGAAAAGGAAGCCTTTGCAGTTAAAGCAGCACTGGAGGCTTGGCGTCACCTTTTGGAAGGGGTGACTTGCCCGTTTGAGGTCTGGACAGACCACCGCAATCTCGAGGTGCTCCGTATGCCCCAGCGCCTCAGTCCCAAACAGATACGCTGGGCTCAGTTCTTCAGCCGGTTCAAATTCCAGCTGAAGTTCATCCCAGGAAAAAAGAATTTCCTGGCAGATGCACTCTCCCGACTACCCCAGGATGCGGAGCCTATCCCCGACATCGTCGGGACTGTGCTCTCTGACTCCCAGCTGGGTCTGGCAGCTGTACTCCCGTTTGCAGAGGTCGCATACAACAACGCGATACATCAAAGCATGGGACAAACCCCCTTTGGGGTGGTGTCAGGTCAGGAGTTCATCCTCATCCCTGAGCTACTCCAGCCCCTGTCCCCAGCAGTGGCCACCTGTGATTGGGGTGTGAAACTCGCAGATTCCTGGCCGGTCATCAAGGACACGCTTAAAGAGGTGCAAACCGCATACAAACTGCAAGTGGACAAACACCAGCGCCAACAACCAATGTTTCGGGTAGGGGACCTGGTCTACCTATCCACCAGATTCATCAAATCACCGCAACCGTCCAAGAAACTGGCCCCCAAATTTATTGGGCCATTACAGGTGACACAAATCATGAACCCAGTCACGGTGCGCTTGGACCTGCCCCATAATTTAAAGCGGTTGCACCCGGTGTTCCACTTCAGCTTACTTAAGCTGGCAAGTGACCCCTCCCGGTGGCACCCACGCACGCCCCCCCACCAGTGATGATAGACGGACAGCAACACTTCGAGGTCAAGGAGGTACCAGACTCCTGCAAGCTGCGGGGCTCCCTCCAGTACCTAGTCAAATGGAAACACTTCCCACACCCTGAGTGGGTCGCCGCCCACGACATCCAGGCTCCCGACCTGATCCGCAACTTCCATACCACCTATCCCTCCAAACCCTCGGCAATTTCCTAAAGGGGGGCAGTATGTCATGATCACTGTTGCGATGCTTGTGACATCGCAACAGCTCACATAACAATACAGGGAAATGGGTCCCTGGCAGATTAAGGCAAAGGCAACTATGAAACACAAAAGAAAGCAACAGGTGCAGGAAACTAAGTAACAACCGAGACCAGCGGCGCGGAAGACAGCAATACAAAGTTGCCAACAAGCAATTGACTAACAACAAGAGAGGCGCGCCTGAGCTGTCAAAGGATTAAGAGCCTGATTGCCCAGCAATGAATCATTACCGTTCAGGAAGGCGATCGAGGCGACGCCCGGGGCGCAGGGGGCTGAACGACCTCTCACCTGACAGGGACGAAACCGGTGGGACTCGTGGGATGCACCTGGAATAAGGTGGGGTGGAGCGCTGACCGGCGCGGGCTATTTAAATCCCGTTCTGGCGCGCTCCCCTCACTCTCAGCTTTCTAAGGGCATGCATTCTATTCCCAAATAAAACCAGAACCTAAAGTCTACTCTAGCGTCTGTGTTTTTATTGGGTCTCAGGCAGAGCCTGACACTGTGGGCCACCTGGCCAGATAGACCCATTTCCCAACAACAGTGTCCTGCTATAAAAAGAAATGCAATGTGCCAAACAGCAAAACTTCAAGGGAAAAGTCAGACCTGAGTTCCAAAATACAAAAACAGTATTTTGAATCCAGGTGCTTTTGCTCCAACCCAAACAGCAAAGCCTCAGTCATAAGCAAATTAGCCAAGGCCTAAGTCTCAAATGCATGTCATCCATTCATCTTCACAAAGCATTAAAAAATAATACTTTTGCATAAAGCCAGAGAGTGATGCTTAGAAAAATGTTCATGAACATTTTAAAAAATAATAAAAACAGCAATTGGAGTGGTAATACCAAAGGAGTATTTGTAGGCAGACAAATCCCCATTAGCACCCCTTCAGGGGTCTCTCGATTAAGCTTTCCACTTGACTACACAGGATAACCATGGCAGAAGAAAAGCACAGTTTTGTGGTCATTTGAAAACTAATTTATTATAACACAAACTCATCCAGAAGCCCTTACATCATAATAAATTCTTACCTATTGCCATGAATTTTTCAGGGTCACCACATTTTTCCAGGAATTGCCCCACAACAAAAACCTTCAGTGAAAATGCCTGATCCCCAAAATCAATGAACCAACTTTGAATCATTTCATCCTGTTCCTCCCAAACTCTGCTCGTTGTGGGGCTGGAGGGTGTCTTTTGGACATGCTCATCTGATAGCCATTTTAACAGTGGAGGATTTATTTTCCACCTTATGTTGGAAACAGGTTTTATTTTTGCCTCCGAATCAGGGCAAAGGCAACCAATGATGGTAACTTAACAATCATAGCCAATTGCCTGCCACCTGCAGTTTAAGACTGGCTTTTCCCTTTGCCTCAGAATCCCAGCAGTTGATTACTTGCTTGGCAGTGGCTAGAAAGAGAGCAGCATGATTTGTGAACAAGCTCAACTACTTTTGGCAAAGTTCTCATGTATGCAACGCGAGGCAAAGTTACAAATGGGGTTTTTCCCAATGATATTTGGTTTGGATCTTATAAGCCATGGTCATAAGATGGGAATGAAATTGCTGTGAAGGCATTTGTGGTGTTTTTCAGAGTGAGGAGAGAAGCCTGTCCCACTGGATAAAAGTCTGATAAATAAATAAAATAAAATAAAAAATTTAGACTACCCCTCCATGCTGAAGAGGAAGAGGGAACTGGGAGAGCTGTCAAGCGGTAGGGTCTGAAGCTCAGAGGCAACGAAGGAAGGAAGGAAGGAAGGAAGGAAGGAAGGAAGGAAGGAAGGAAGGAAGGAAGGAAGGTTTCACAGCAGCTGACTGGCCCAGCTCTCCTACTCTGATGCCATAGGAACACTGAGCAGCTTTTAAAACGGTACCAATTCTCACATCCAAGTCCCCTTATAGTTGCCCGAGTAGGCATGCTGAGGAGCAGCTTTCCAACTGATGCTCTTCCATACTTAGAAGTACAAATCCGGGGAAAGTTGTGCTTCTTTTGGTAGTGCCTTTTCAACAGCATTAGAGACTCTTTCCATTTTAATTTGGTTCCCATAAAAATTAAAAGATGGCCTTCAAAGCCTTCCAGAGAAAGGAGCTGTAAAAGGCTCTTTACTCTGTCAAACATAATGAAGTCAACATGGATGGCTTGTTTGCTCAGACTTATAAGAAAACAGTTGTTTTAGGGCTTGAGGGATAGATTACAAATCCAGGGAAGAGAGGAGCAATTAATTTCCAACCAAAAGTGTGACTAGAAATCAAAGATTTTCATTTCCCAATACACATTTTGTGAGAAAGCTTTGTGTTCAGAGAAAATCTGCCCATGTTCAATGATACCATCACAGATTTAGCCATATTCTGCAAGAGAGTCATGCTATCATGCCCTGAATGTATGATACCTCAGGAGACTGTCCTTATAGATTCTGCTCCTTCCTTGCATTTCTGCCTCCACGGACCTTGGAACAGCACAACAGCTTCTCAACACACCAAGTTGATAAAACTGGCTGTGAGAGAGTGTGTTATTCAGCACATTTTGGGGACTTGTGCTCCAGCAGTTACCCTGTCAAACTTTAAAATTAGAAAGTTGGGCCTGTTCCAATGGTCTAGGAAATGTGTTGAGTGCATGCCAGGGAGTGATCCACCAATCTCAACATCTCACTGCATTGCAAAAGGAGATGTGAGTTTGTTTTTTAAGCAATGATTAATGTGCCACATGCTGTCTGATGTGGTTCCTAGAACAAGAATTCAAAAGATGAGCTTTATATGGGTATCATATGGCTCAGTCCAGCATTTCCATATTCTGCGCTCAGCCCAAATGCCATTTGTTGGTTGTAGCAAAACATATTGCTTGAAGTCTGCCATTATAGTTTGTAAACCACAGTTTATAGCTTAGGTGGTTATATAGATGTAAACAGTTGTGACCTAGTTAATAAACCATAGTTAAGCAGACTGTGGCATAAAACAATACACAAACCCATAGTCACTGACTCACTGCTTTGGTTATCAATTCCTCTACTTAAACTGTGGAAGATTAATATGATGTTTTATCATCCATGAAGAAGAAAGGCAGCTTTGATCTTTTTTCACAATTAGAGTAGACCAATGGATCCTATTTCTCCCAGATACATAACACAAGATACTACTGACATGCTTATACTGAATGAATCTGTGGTTCTTTCACATCTTTTGACACACACTGACACCTAGTGGCTTCTTGGGCTCCACCTCTCAGATACAGCTTTCTAAATTTCATCTTGGGGAAATGTTGGGATGCAATAAAGAGACCATTTCATTCTCTTAAGCTTTTTAGGCTCTTGAGATCCAGCTTGTTTGACTGATGAAAGGCAGGAGTTTAGCCAATACTAAAAGACACCATCACCCTTAGATTAGGGAAATCTCCAATGAAATATGTTGCTAGATTCATAGGATGCTTGTGGACACCTAAATATAAAAGGTCAAAGAAGACAAGGAATTCCAGAGACAGAATAAAACACAATTTACAATTATCCCAAAGGTAACATACAAAAGAGTAGCCTCCTTATTTAGGATAATCACTTAGGACAGTGTTTCTTAAACTTTTTTCCTCTCAGGACCCCTTCCCACTTTTAAAAATTATGGAGCACCCCAAAACAGCTTTGTTTGTATGGGTTATATTTATTGATATTTACTGTATTAAAAATTAAAATTGATGCATTTGCAGCCACTGCTGCTTCTCACAACTGTTTGGTGGGATTTAATATTGTATTATTTTTCAACATCAGCTGGCAAATTATTTTGATTTTGCAGACCCCTGAGAGGGTCTTGGGGAACCCCCAGAGGTCCCACTTTAAGAAACACTGGCTTAGGACAAGGGTGGAAAACTTGTAGCTGAACAACCATTCCCAGGATCCCACATATCTGGTGTCACACAGATGGTTATAGAGGGTCTCTGAATCACCTCCAATGCTACTTGTTCTCATTGACATGTAGAAACAAATGCAGATTTACAACTTTTATTGTTCAACTCTGCACACTCACTCATATGCACACATACAAGTGCCTCCATTCTTCGGTAGTTCACGTGGCAACCATCTCTTCTTTTTGAGAGCCGTCCCTTGTTGAGTCTTCTTGGAGATCTGAGATCTCCATTCTGGGATTCTTCCACAGGCTGCATAAACTGAAATCTTCTAGAACAAACTCTTCTGCCTCTAAAGCCTGCCTTGAATGTTTCTCATTTATCCATACTTTTGAACCTATCCATTCATACCTTCACATAAATACATGGCACCAGGTAGACAGTATATATAATCAAAAAACAAATCAATATATAACACTGGTAGCCATACAGTGACACTGGCTGGGCCTGCTAGCAGTGGTAATTCAGCAATATCTGGAGAACCAAAGGTTACCCACCCCTGGTTTAGGATGATTCAAGATGGATTGGGATGACCCAATATGGCAACAGCTCAATCAAGCATCCATGTGGTTTGAAGAAGCAGGACAGGAAGAGTATTGACACTATTGTACTTTGGTGTTAGAAAAAATTCCTGAGAATACCATGGACAGCCAAGAAAACAAACCATTGGATCATCAAACAAATCAACTCAGAGTTCTCACTCAAGGCACAAATAACCATGCTCGAATTATCCTACACATTATGTAAAGACCCAGCACTCTCAAGAAGGCCCTAATGCTGGGAAGGACGGAAGGAAAGAGAAGAGGATGACCAGTAGCAAGGAGAATGGACTCAGTTATAGTGGCAATGAGTATACTGTTGGAAGACCTGAAAGACCAGGTTAGGGACAGTTCATCACAGAAAAAAATCTATCTATGTGGTCACTAGGAGCCAAAAATGACTTGATGGCACATAAGTAAGCAAGCAAGCATAAAGTTTGCCCACATGTATGAAGGATAGTAAACTTGGGCCCACACATTATAAGAGACAGAGGAGTGTGGGGAGGGAGAACCAGTTAGCTTTTTTTATTAGGGAAAGCATCTTTCTCTTTTAGAATTCACATGGAATTTGCAAACCAGACATTGCCTTTAAATATATGTGTAATCAAACTGTAGAGTGAGAAAAAATGCTGCAAGCAAAAGAGCAGATATCTGGGGAGAAATGCCTATTATTCAAAGGCGCTGTCAGCATTAACCGTATCTACTGAATGTTTTCCTACCTCGTTCCAATAGATGAAGTTTTGTAGTATCCAGATTGCAATCACTTACTGTGAAACCATTCATAGCAGTAAACAATGTATTAACATTTAAAACATTCATTTAGTTGGTTACTGTTGAAGGCAGAGCACTTCCCTCAATAGACTTGCACATCTTGATCCTATGCATGGAGGGAAATCCTGCAATGAATGAAGGGTAATTTCAACCTTCAAACATCAGCTGCAAACATCTGGTTACCAGTTTTGTGTACCAGGAAGGAACATGGCCTTTATCTGATCCACCAAAGAATTATTCCTATACATATAGCTCTCATTCTTCCATAGTCCGCCTAATTAATTTTTGTGCATTTCTATGTATGACTGAGTAAATACCATAGAATTCAGTGAAACTTTATCCCAGGAAGTATACAGTACAAGAATGATCAACCTACTGTCCAGAGCTCTACCACAGATGTCACTGTAAGTACGATATGCCATGCAGCCCAGAGCAATTTTGCAAACTGATGGCGCTGGGATCAGCCATTGTCCTAAAATCGGCAGGGATGGGAAGCTTCATAATAAATTGGCATTAGTACTCCCATGATGATGAAGCAAGTAGGATAAAATAGGTTTAACTCTTGGTCTCAGTCCAGACCCTCAAGAATGAAATTCAAGGTGAGGCTGTTAGAATTTATTATGCTTCCAGATGTTGCACATCCATGTCAGCTGCTAAGCTCTTTAGTGAAACTGTGAAGCTTGCTCTCATTTAGGTACCCTTTAGACCAATAAAAAATGAGGCTTAAGACCCAACATCCCCAATTTATGGGGAGGGAGTTTTCAAGGTGCTGGACTTAAGGTTTGGGTTCTTCTCAGAATGGAACTGCATCCTACTTTTCAGAGGACAGTTGTCTGGCTAAAGGTATCTTCTAAATGATGAACTGTCCAGTCTAATTCCACTGAAAGGAATACAGAGCAGGACAGCCTTGACATTGTTGTTGTTGTTTATTCGTTTAGTCGCTTCCGACTCTTCGTGACTTCATGGACCAGCCCACGCCAGAGCTTCCTGTCGGTCGTCAACACCCCCAGCTCCCCCAGGGACGAGTCCGTCACCTCTAGAATATCATCCATCCACCTTGCCCTTGGTCGGCCCCTCTTCCTTTTGCCCTCCACTCTCCCTAGCATCAGCATCTTCTCCAGGCTGTCCTGTCTTCTCATTATGTGGCCAAAGTATTTCAGTTTAGCCTTTAATATCATTCCCTCAAGTGAGCAGTCTGGCTTTATTTCCTGGAGGAGCCTTGACATTGCCTATCCACAATTACCTTCTGGACAGCAGACTGAGTTGAGTCCCCTGATCACAGCTGTCACCACTATGATGAGATTCATTGTATTCCTCTTTATGTTACACTAATTCTGTTAAAATCTGCACCTCTACAAATTAACTACCATGTACAAACTATAGGCAAATCTGTGGCCTTGTGTGTGTGTATGTTGTGTTTTCTCTTCCTTAGTGCCAAGTAATGGGACATAATTACACTGAAATCCTTTTTTAATGGAAATTCCAGAGCTTTTCCACAGGCTAGAGTTTGGCGTTTGGCATATGGTACCACTGGCTTAGCTGACACTCTATGGTTCTGGTACTGTACTAACTCTAAAACCCTTTACCAGGTAGAGGTATGTTTCTGTGTATTCATACATGCATGTACATAAGAAGACATCGTTGGATGCTGGAACCTAACTCTGATTTCTCTTTCAGCTGCACATGACTTGTCTTTTCCTCAAAAGCCATTAACAAGATTCCACTGAAAGGGGAAAAGTAGTTTCCTTGTCAGATCACCTTTTAAAACATCAATTTTATTTTCATCTTTGTTCTTGAACTTTTCCAGGCTCTGATTTACAACTGCTTTGTGCAAAAAATCCTACCCATTAGTGATACCGTAATGTAAATGTGGTCCTAGCCAAGAAAAATGTGCAGTGAAGTGAGGCATGGAGCAATGCACTGGTTACTGGGAGAGGTGATATCAGGGTGAACGTCTGTTCTCCTCCCTTCATCTCAGTTTGCCTGGTGTCAGGCAAGGGCTATGGAGCTGCTGGCACTGGATTAAATGCAAAGGAGGGGGTTGCAACAAGCTGTGGGTATAAAGACAGAAGAACAGTGCCACCCAGTCCTCCCCCTGAACCCATCTCTGTCTGCTCAGCCTCATCAAGAAGAAATTTTAAGCCATTAAAATACAATAAAAGAGAAATTAAAGGTAATCGCTTTGTAAATTATAACTAATGGAAATATCAATTGTGATTTTTATGATCAGCATGAGCGATACTCAGAACAACCCAGCTGCAGAAGAGGCACATTGAGAGGGAGAGCACAGGCAGGCAGGCAGGCCACTCATCTGCTCCGCTGTGAACTCCCAGCAGACCGTCTGCACGAGGGCCTACATACAGACTGTCAGGCTCGCCTATCTATATAACCAGGCCTAAAAGGAGATACCTCTCTCTAGATCATTTGCCGATTGGGCCCTTGAGTGCAGTTGTTGTTGCTGCTGTAAAGGGGATGTTGCAAACACTGTGCTTAAAATGATCCCCCAAAGACAGTGGAGGCATTTATTTGTTTGTTTGTTTATTTCTGATCCCTCCTATTTAAAATGCACTCAGGAAAGTTATGTTTGAGCCCTGCATGACAAGGAAACGTCGTTTCAAGGTAGGAGGAATTAACCATTTCCACCAGAATTATGTGAAAGTTGTTTTTTTTTTAATGGAAGAACCTAATTGGGGCAGGGTGCATGTGTGGAAAAGACATGAAAATCTACCTAATTTCATAGGAATTGCTCTTAGAAAAGTGTTTGGGCAGACAAAATGCTGTAGTAAAAGAGCTCGAAGATAGAGTGGCCAAGGGTTGAAGGAGACCACAGGGGTGAACTTTGCTGTGGGATGGCATGCAGCAACTCAGCGACAGTGGTAGGAAGGTTGCCGTATTTCAGCTTTCTGCAGAGGAGATGAAGCTGTTTATGTTGAGGGAAAGTATTTATTTATGCTCCTGTACCACTTTGAAACTACCAAGGGCTCATTAAATCACTTAGGTTCCTTGGGTTCCTTTCACAGAATCCTGGCCTGAAGCAGTGCTTCAAAATCAAAAATGTTTTTTTTTTCCCATGAAATCAGAGGTTTCTGCCATTAAACTAGCATTTGCTACATGACATCAAAAGTACCTGTGGAGCTACAGGGCCATCATGTTTGTGCCATCATGAAATCAAAACTCTCTGCTCTTTAAATCAGTCTTTGCTGCGTGAATCATACTCCCTATTATTTAGATCAAGGTTTATGGGCTCTCACTTTTTAGCTCACTCAGTAAAGCACCCAAACAACCAGAAATCACTGGAAAGCCAGTATCCTCCCATCTGGCACCTCTGGCTCTACATAATGTGTGTACTGGTCATGCCCATGCTCTTTCACACACTGATCAGGAGGGTGCAAGTGTGCCTCTCTTTCCTTAAGTGTATCCTTATATTTCCTGAATGCTGTGCATGGCTGTGATATCTCCTGATCCTCCAATCCTGAAAATTTCAGGATATTTTTTTCTTCCTAGACAGATGGAGGACATTTGGGGCAAAAAGAGGACATGTCCAGGATTGTTCTATGGCAACCTTAGAACTGAGGCCTAAAGGAAATTGAAAGAAAGGACACAAAACTTGAAGAAAGAAGGGACTGAGGAGAAAGAAGACCAGCAAAACCTGAACTTGGTCTATGAAATAGGAGACACCATGTTCCTGGACAGGAAGAAGATTGATTGAAAAGGAGCTTTTAGAAGCTGGGGGAGTGCAAATTATGGAACTAAGGAGATAGTGATGCCAAGAACAATTCTCAGGAGAGGAAAACCTCTGAAATACAGATATTGATCAAACATCTTCTAAGCTACAACGGGCTGTTCCTTTGCTAAGCAGGTAACAGTGTTGTTGTCCTTAGTTTCATCAAAAGGACTCACTCAGTGCATTACTGAAAGTATGCATAGCAATAGCCCAGCACTGAGTCCTTGATTGTGGTAGCATATAAGCCTAAGTAAGGAAATAAATAAATATAAATAAATAAATAAATGAGAGGCCCACGTGCGCTTTAAAAGAAGTTGAGCTGAGGCTCTGAAAAGCTGGCACTGACTGGCTGAGGAGCTTTGTCATCACATTTCCCCCCAGGAAAGGAAACACAGGCATCAAGATCCACAGGCTTACTGCCATACGAGCTACAGAATGGAAAGGTCTCCAAGGAGCTGTAATTCCTTGTTCTCTGTTAAACAGCTTTATTTAATAGGCTTGCAACAACAACAGAAAAGGTAGTTTTTTGTGAGTTATAAACATCTCCCTGGGTGCACAGCCATAATTATCACTGTTCACTACTGATCCGTCTTTTTCAACATGCTGCTGCAGTCCTTACAAATTCAGGTCTGCACCCTTTGGGTGCTTTTACATTTGCACTGGACCCAGTTGGTCAGGTTGCCCTGATAGCCAAAATTACACCCTGTAATTTAACTGTAGCTCTTCCTCCCCAGTGAGGACCTGCCTGCCAATCATCATTTGTGCTTTTGTCACCTCAAGACAAGACTACTGCAATATGCTTTATATAATGAAAGGACTGTGGAAAAGGCTACATGCTATCCTTCAAAATTTTTACTAATGCCATTTTTAATATGCCATAAAAAGTAAAATGAATTAGAGGGTAACCATGTTAATAATATATAATTCTAATTAAGTATAAATAAAAACACATCACATTTAGGCTTTCTCTCGGCCCCATCAGTATCTTCTTGGAGTGTGGCCTAGAGTGTATCATTCAAAGACCAAATACATCCCTCACCCCAGAAAAAGTTGAGCACCCCTCCCTTAAGGCAAAACCAAATAAATCTCATTATGGCTTAGTGCAATGTGTGACCCCATTGAGTTCAATGGAGCTTACTGCATTTCCTGAAGGGATGGGCAACCTATGATCCTCCTAATGTTATTGACTTGTCATTCTTCCCATAGGCCATGCTGACTAGGGCAGATGGAGTGGGAATTCAACTGTATCAGAATGGCTCCATGTTGGTGATTTGTCATCTGAGGGATTGCGACCTGAGATTTTCTGGAAATGTTTTGGCTTCTGGAAATCTCAGAGGAAAGATATTTTGCCAGACTTATCAAAGATCTGATTATGTTCATCCTTCGCTTAATCTTTGTTCTGATATATTTTCAGAAGACTGCTTCACACTGCAACGATTCAAGGCTGCAGATAAATTCATGGTAATTTAGACTAAGGGATTAGATTAAGGTCAGATCCAGAAAATGTGGCTCGTAATCCAGAATAAAGCTCAGATCTTTTCTGTATGTCCTGGCCTCATTCCTTTTGGAGACTCTGAATCGGTACTATGTAGAAAAAAAACTGCATTTTTTTCTACCAGTTCTCATTCAGTATGATGAATGAGCATGTTTTTTTGAGATTCTTCTTTCTTAAAGAAGAAGAAACATTTGGTGAAATTCTTATGGGAGAAGCATGTTATTCTTGTGCTTCGTTAATTACAAGGCACTGGCATGCCAAAGGCAAGGCGGTGGGAATGGTCTGCCCTGGGTGCAGCCGAAAAGAGGGTGCATTGCCTGCAGAGAATTTTAAAACCAAACCAGTTAAAAGTGCCCCTTGTTGGGCTTTTTGGTGACTTGGGAATGAAGGAGGCCCAGCAAGAGCCTCTTACCTGCTGAAGATGACAAGGAGGCTATTCGGAGGAATGGTGTAGGTGAGAAGTCAAGTTGCTGCTGCCGGTAGACCAGCCATTGGCAGTCAGCAGGGCAGGGCAGCGGCAGCAATGGAGCAGGTTGGACTGGTGGTGGTGTGGTTGCACTAGCCTGGAACCAGCAGCTGCTGCTCAGCCCCCTGACCCACTCCAGGTGTTAAATACGCTAGATATGCCACTGTACAAGGTATCCAAGGGATATGTGTGAATGTAGACAAGCCAGAGTCAGCTATCCAGTGGTCTCCAGCTCCTCAGATTCCCTGGATTTCCAAACTCCAGCTCCCTGGATTGATTAAATTAAATCTCAATGAAAGATATTCATGAGAGCTCCTTCTATTGGGTTGTTTCAGACAGGGAGGAGGTGTGGACTGCCAGGAAGGCTTCGGAGTGATGGAAAAGATATCTAACAAAAAATACCCTCTGCTGCTTCTAATAAAATAGGCTCAGAAACATCCTCAAAAGAAAAAAAGAAGCCTAAAATTTTTTTATGAGAAATTGCAAGGCAAATTTCAATATAGCACTACTCCAAATGGATGTATTATTTCTTAATATAGAACTCAGATCTATGGCTGAACCTTGGGGGGAAAAATCCAAGTGCCTAGTTATCTGCAGGCCAAGAAATCTGAGGTCTTTCAGAATTGTATTTAGGCTTTTAACGGTGCTAACTCTTTAAAAATTGATAATAATATATGATAATTTCCCAACCTTCTCTGTGGTGGTGGGGATTGTTATGTCTTAATTACTATAACGTGTACTTGACATAATTTCTGAAAGCTGATGGCATTATAAAAAGCCCATAGAATCCAGAGTGCTGTGATACATACATTGGGCTGGCATGCAGAATGCAATGAAAGGTCTATCAAACATGGAAGGCCCGGGTTCCAGTCCAGAAAGCAAATGGTTTGGCACCTTTAATCTTACAAGTCAGCATTTATTCTGCCTGGAAGAGAACTTCAGCCTAATGGGTCTGGCCTCCCAAATTCTGGGCTTTGAGAATATTGAGAAAGCCCTCAAAATTCATGGGATCCCTTTTTCCTAAAACCCAAGGACATTAGAATATTGTGCTTCAGGATAAGACTGATCCCTGTACGATCTTATATTGTCAAATGGCTATCAGAGATGTCATAATTTCTTCCCAATGAAACAAAGGAGCTGCGGATGCCTGTGAATGCAGAGCCATCTTCAACCACTTTGGAAAATAGCTGTGTGAGTCCTTCAAATGAAGTAGCTACTTTAATGATTCTGAGGAAAGGACTAGGTTTGTACTCTTTCAAATGCATTGTAGAGGCCTAGAAGGTACATAGCATCCTCCTCTGCAAATGTGTTTCCTTATTAAATGGGTGAAACAGAGTCGTTGGGACATGCCTTTTATTATAGATTCCTTCTTCATGAATATAAAGGTAAAATCTCCCTTGAGTCAAGCTCAACTCCTGGTGACCAGCAGATAGCAGCACCAAACTGACCTTGCCTGATCGTGAAAGAACTAAGCAGTAGGGGTGTGCACAAAACGAAAAGTTGTGCTTTGTTCTGAATTTGAAACAAAACTTTGCATTCCAGAAGTTCTGCCAAATTTTCTGAACCCCCGGCAGTCCAGCCTAAAAAAAAATCAAAATGATTTACCTGCCCTTTGTTTCCTCTGCAGAAACAAAGCCCAAAACAGTTTCAGGTGTTTGGACCATGGGAAACAATGGGGCTGCAAAACTCTGGGCAGCCACTAGATGGCAGCTAAAAGATGCAAAAAATTCTCCCTGCTGCCTTCTTGTTGTCATCCACAGTTTTGGAGTTTGTATCTTCCAACCTTAGCCTTCCTGAAGGCTACCCTCTGCCCAGGGAGTATGGGAATTCAGGCTGAAAAGAGTGTGAGGAGAGAGGCTGGCTCTGTGTTACTGAGCTTTCATAGAAGACACAACTTTTCAGTCAATAACCTCCTCCAGGGCAGAAGGACACCCTGGCAGTAAAAAAAAAAAAATTAATCCCAGTCAGCCCATCAAAGACTTATGTTAAAAACAACTATTAAAATAAACATCCTCTTCTAAATCTTGTCTAAGCCCAAAACCTAACCCTGAAGATAGTCAGGAAAATGGACTCTCTTCCCGCCCCAGTATTCATAGGTTCACCTGCAGACTGATGTTTTTCCTCCCTTTTCAGTAGCCTCACAGCAGCTGACTGCCAAAAACACAAATGAAAACCTTATCAGTTTCTTCCAGGCAAAATGAGAACTCAGAAGGAAGGAGGATTGGTTGATGGTGGCCTGCTGAGTTTATGTGTACATGTGCATTCTGTGCATGCTCTGTTGTCCTTTTGATTGTAGAGCTTTAGAATGCCTTTGAAGATGAAGACACAGCATACATAAAGGTATTTTGAATCTGAACATCAGCAACCATCAAGGGCATGCTCAGAGATCACCACTCCCAAGCAACATACTAACCAAGGCAACTTATGCTAGTACTTTTCTGTATTTCCATCATTTGTATGTAAACTTAAGCACAATGGTACTCGTACATGCATAACACATACCTTGATGTATTCAGTATTCCACTGGCTTTTTTTTTCAAGGTTACATGAATTACTCCATCCACATGAACTACATAGGAATCTTTATAGAACACATGAATAGCTTGCCTTCCAAATAGTCATGTGATGGTATGATGAGCAGGAAACAAAGAATCATCATCTATTCCTTTCGTTTTGGCTGTATAGTCTGCCACTGGCCAAAGTATTTCTTCCATGCTGCATGCATTGCACGCTATGAGTGTGTATAGCCTCAGGGCCACTGGACCCTGTTTGACCAGCCTGGAACCCAGCAACTTCATCATCTTCCAGTGTGAGCTGTGCTCAGGGATTGCTCAGGGACTGAAAGGGACAGCCAGGTGACCACATGGAGTCTGTCCCAAGGTAAGTCTCACTCCTGCCTTTTGACATCAGCTCCTAGGTTGCTGGTTGCATGAAGCAACAACAACGCCATCTCTATCCACTTGTGCAAGAGGGAAGAACTCCTCCGCCACTGGGACCTTCCTCATCTGCACACTCACCCACCACAACGCCAAGAGGGTGAGTGTGAAGAGGAGCAGGCAAGGTACTTAAAATGAAGTTGTCCTCCCACTTACTTGACTATGATTACCCCTTTAACTGGCCTAGCTCTTCCAGCCATAGTTTGTTCAGTTGTGTTTTTATAGAGGGGATATAGTTTGAAAACGTACTTAGCTAGCCCTAAATTCAGGAGACCAGGAGAAACACTTCTGCCCAGAACAACTTCCATCCATACGTGCAACCAAACATTCAAAATACCTGTTTCTATTCCTACTGTACATAAATCCCCTCAAACCAGCTATTTTGGGCACAGAATGGTTCCCTACTACATGGGGATGGGCAAATTTTATGTAGCTTTCCTTCTGTCAGATCATGATTCAGCAGTTTCTGAGAAAATGAGCCAATTTTTATAGGGTAATTAACATTTTAGTGCATCCCAGCAACTGACTGACTAAATTTTGAGGTAGTTCCTGTATTGGTATCTTGTTTTATGTTCAAGGATGTACATGTTCTATTTTGGATTGCTCTTTAATCATCATAATAAGTTGAACTAAATCCATATACAAATCTCTGCTCAGCCCTGACATTTCCTTGCTAATCATGGCCTCCTGGTCTAATCTCCCTACAAGGTGTTCGTGCAAATGGAACCAGGAAAGCCTGAATGTGTGTTGTCCTGAGATCCCTTCAAAGAAAGGTAGACAAAAAGTGTAATCATTCAGCACCAATGACCTCTTTCCCCAGTATACACGTCAGGGAATCATCCAATTTTCTCTATCTTATTTAACATCAGCTCCTGACTACAGAACATCAAATCCAATTGCTTCCCATAAGAACAAGACAGCCGAATAACTTTCCTTATCCAAATCTCAATCTGGAATTGGATTTTAGTTAAAATTATCGCTCTCTCAGGACAGCAGACACCTCCACCCAGTTTATTCCAACACTGTTCACAAAGGCTGGGGTTTTTTTTTCTTTTTGTTTGATTTTCCAAAGCCCCTTCATATCTACACCATTGGAGTTTTCCCTGGAAAGAAATCAGTAAAAAAGGAAGGCAAAATATTTCCACTTTATAGAGATTATATTTGAAAATATAGTCTCTGCTTTTCATTTTCTCTTTTGTCCAAAGCTGAGAAACTAAGATTTACAAAAAAAAAAAAAACTGAATTGTGGGACAGACTGCATAGGGGGGTTTTTTATGTCAAATGTCTCAGCGAAAGTTGAACATTGGTAATCAATAATAGTTGGGGCAATTTACATGACTAGATGGGCCATGAAAGAGAATCCTCATCAGGTTCTGAGTTCAGTTTGTGGGCAATTTATTTCAAACTGTACATACTTTATTTTGTCAATGATGGTTTACAATATTTTGTTTGTTTGTTTGTTAAGTTTATATGGTCACCCATCTCACAAAAAGTGACTCTGGGTGGCATACAACAATTAATTAAAATAATAACCATACAAAAACAATCATTATTAAAAATATAAGAACAGCCACTATTAAAATTTAAAAACCACAAGGCACAAGAGAGGGGGAATATTAGTCACTGTAATGGAGCCATCGCAGGATCTCACTGGTCCCCTGGGATCCCCAGGCCCGATGACGAAGCCAGGTCTTGAGGGACTTCTGGAACATTAACAGGGATGGAGCTAACCTCACATTGGGGGTGAGGGGAGAATGTTCCATAAGGCGGGCGCCATGGCAGAGAAGGCCCGCCTCCTGGGACTTGCGAAGCGGAATTCCCTAGCAGAGAGGACCCAAAGCATGCCTTCTCTACCATATACGTACACTTCAAATCACTTTGTTTTTCATCACAAGACGCTGAGGCATTGACTGGTTTAAAAGGGCTGTAGACATGCTGGAAAGGATTCCTAAGAGTACACAGTAGATAAAAAGCCTAAATGATCAAACCTACCAGTACCACCACCCCAAAAAAGGCCTAGCTGCCTTGTTCATCTTGATATCTTTTGGATGTGTGACGCTAAATTCCTATTGCCCTCAATTATATTGGTTGACAAAGATGAAAGCACTTTTTGTTGTTTATTCGTTTAGTCGCTTCCGACTCTTCGTGACTTCATGGACCAGCCCACGCCAGAGCTTCCTGTCGGTTGTCAACATCCCCAGCTCCCCCAGGGACGAGTCCGTCACCTCTAGAATATCATCCATCCACCTTGCCCTTGGTCGGCCCCTCTTCCTTTTGCCTTCCACTCTCCCTAGCATCAGCATCTTCTCCAGGGTGTCCTGTCTTCTCATTATGTGGCCAAAGTATTTCAGTCTTGTCTTTAATATCATTCCCTCAGGTGAGCAGTCTGGCTTGATTTCCTGGAGGATAGACTGGTTTGATCTTCTTGCAGTCCAAGGCACTCTCAGAATTTTCCTCCAACACCACAGTTCCAAAGCATCAATCTTCCTTCTCTCAGCCTTCCTTATGGTCCAGCTCTCGCAGCCATATGTTACTACGGGGGACACCATTGCTTTAACGATGCGGACCTTTGTTGTCAGTGTGATGTCTCTGCTCTTAACTATTTTATCGAGATTTGTCATTGCTCTTCTCCCAAGGATTAAGCGTCTTCTGATTTCCTGACTGCAGTCAGCATCTGCAGTAATCTTCGCACCTAGGAATACAAAGTCTTTCACTGCTTCTACATTTTCTCCCTCTATTTGCCAGTTATCAGTCAAGCTGGTTGCCAGAATCTTGGTTTTTTTTGAGGTTTAGCTGCAAGCCAGCTTTTGCACTTTCTTCTTTCACCTTCATCATAAGGCTCCTCAGTTCCTCTTCGCTTTCAGCCATCAAAGTGGTATCATCTGCATATCTGAGATTGTTAATGTTTCTTCCAGCGATTTTAACTCCAGCCTTGGATTCCTCAAGGCCAGCTTGTCGCATGATGTGTTCTGCATACAAGTTGAATAGGTAGGGTGAGAGTATACAGCCCTGCCGTACTCCTTTCCCAATCTTAAACCAGTCCGTTGTTCCGTGGTCTGTTCTTACTGTTGCTACTTGGTCGTTATACAGATTCTTCAGGAGGCAGACAAGATGACTTGGTATCCCCATACCACTAAGAACTTGCCACAATTTGCTATGGTCCACACAGTCAAAGGCTTTAGAATAGTCAATAAAACAGAAATAGATGTTTTTCTGAAACTCCCTGGCTTTTTCCATTATCCAGCGGATATTGGCAATTTGGTCCCTAGTTCCTCTGCCTTTTCTAAACCCAGCTTGTACATCTGGCAATTCTCGCTCCATGAACTGCTGAAGTCTACCTTGCAGGATCTTGAGCATTACCTTACTGGCATGTGAAATGAGTGCCACTGTTCGATAGTTTGAACAGTCTTTAGTGTTGATGAAAGCACTGGGGAGGGAAATTCAGCTGTTAAAGTAAGCTTCTGGTCAGAATCCAACCAGAAGGAAGGACATTTTGTTCAGATTTGGGTTGTAGTTTACATGTTTAGCCTAGAGAAAATGATGAATGCACATACTTCTTAATTTAAAAAATGGGAAATTTGAGGGGAGGTCTATAAGCAGAATTGAAATTTTGGGATCATATTGTGGATATTCTTATGCAATAGCTGTACTAGTGAATGTCACTGTCACAAAACATTCATTTAATAGGTGGGAAATTGGTGTGGTCCCCAAGCTCTCTTGAGCTTCCAGGTTTCTTTCCACCCTAATTTGTTTTTTTACTTTTTTTTTTTTTGCTAGGCAGGTGGACACACTTCCAAAGTATCCGACTGAGCCATTCACCACCATTATTTTCTAATGATATCCATGGGGCATATGTAGGGCATTCTTTTAAAGATGCTGAA
Source organism: Candoia aspera (assembly GCF_035149785.1). Classification (NCBI taxonomy): domain Eukaryota; kingdom Metazoa; phylum Chordata; class Lepidosauria; order Squamata; family Candoiidae; genus Candoia; species Candoia aspera. The sequence continues at coordinate 117,628,406 of NC_086154.1, read as the reverse complement.
AACAAAATTTTGCTTTGCAGCATCTTAGCTTCATCATCAGCATCTTCATCATTTAAAATACCTTTAAAAAATAAAATCAAGTGAGAGAGGGAACCTGATGGATACCAAGAGTTGTCCCATGAATAGGATATTGCTTATTCTTTATTTCAGAGAAGAGAAGAGACAATTGTGTATCCTGTCCCCTAAAAGTGTTGGAGTTCTGAGCAAATCAGCATGCCTCATTACCATATGGATGGTTCACTCTAGGATGCAAACTCTCTATGTGCGAGAAAGCCGTTTGTTGCCACTCACACATTCCTCTCTCACTTCCTTCTTCTTCCACCTTCCACCACCATCTGAGGAGGCAGCACACTTTTGCAGCCCCCTCCATCTTGGCCACATGCTTGGGCCTTGAAGGAGGATTCTTCCCATTTTCTGCATGCAGCTCTTAGCAGCTATGGGGGCTAAGAGTTCATTAAGTTTAGGGAACAGAAGAAACAATCTTCATTTTTCCACCCAAGATGGATGCAACTGAACCAAGAATAAAATCAGTAAGACTCTTTTTACTTTTAAACCTACTTTGTCTAAGTGTGTGATTCTTTATGCTTAGAAGGGCTGAGTGTGTAAGATCAATAACTTGTATTTCTCTAAGGTGCTCATTAAAGTTATTTAAGATAATATTCTTTTTCTGTGTGCAGCTTCTCTGCTGTGTTAAGCTCTGCTCCATTCAGTGGTCCTAGCTGTCCACTAATGGCTTCAAAAAGGAGGTCTAGAAACAGAAATTACAGTAATTTAGGGCAGATATTCTGACTGTCCTGAAGGAAGAAATGTACTGACTTGAGGATAATTGGATGATTTGGGTTATTTCCAGAACAGAATCGGTGCTGCTTATATCTGAGATGTTACAGGTGTGATATTATATGCTACAGGCATGAGATATTATATTCTAAGACAGTTGACTGATGACCCAGTTGGTGAAGAGATTGACACCTTGCCAATTTAGAACTTGGTAAAGCTTTCCTTGACACAAAGGATGTTCCACGAGTGCTAAGCTGCCAGCATCACAACTTAATTAAATGAAGGGATGCTGCTCCTCTTTTAATAGCTGAGCCACAGGAATCAACGCAACTGGTTCCTTTCTCCTCTGCCCTATATGCGAAAAGTTGAAAACTTCTCTCAGCCATACAGCAATTAGTCTATTGCTATGAGAGGCCGGCCATTTCTGTTCAGCTTCCATTATGATTCCTTTAATATTGGCCACTTCAACTGCTTCACTTTCTCCAGCCAAATTCTACTCATGTAAAAGTGCTTTTCCAAGACGGTTATCTTCTTACGGGAGACAGGCTCCTCTTATTCTAGCTCTGTTTTCAGGGTTGCTTCCCTCCCAGCTCTGAATAAGAAAAGATGATTAAACTTATTGATTTCTGAGTATCAACAGTTCTATATACCTCGTCTCATGAAGCCTCTGAAATGGTTTGTCTCTGCTTAGCAAGTCTGTCTTTGATGGGATTCAATTGTTCTTTTGAAAGTTTGGTGGCCGACAGCGATCGTTCAGAAGACTTGTTTCTGTTCTTGTCTATTTATCAGGCCCCATGCCAAGAGAGAGAAGGCTTTCTTTTAAGCCAGCCACTATATTTTAAAAAAGGTCTTTTTAATCTCCTCACCTTGAGGATTGCAGTGATGTTCCAGTAATTACTTTTGGAATGTATGGGCACTGTTTTAATTGCCCTGACCTGTTGTCTCTGATGCTGTATAGTAACAGTACCAGGCTTGTCGTCGCATCCTGTTTATTCTCTACTGAGAAGCCTGCATTCCAATAAAAATAAAGTAAAAAAACTGAGACAAAGCAAAGCCGACACCAAAAGAGGTAAGTCGGTAGATGAGCTTCCGTGCAGCTGATTGTTTAAATATCTAGTAATGGTGAAAGCTCAGGTCCAGAGTAAGTACAGCCCCCAAAGTATTCCTTAACAATATGGCCTTGGTCAGGTTGCCCTTTCTCTGACAGCTCTAGAAAGACAAGCCTGCAGTCCCTTCTAGAGTTCCAGCTTCACATGAACAGCTGCCTCAGCCTCACACCCAAGAACATCTTGTTTCGGATTCCCTAGCTTTGTCTGAAGGCTAAATCACAGTGTAATTAACACTTGGTTCCAAGCTGTAGTGAAGTTTTGCTTTTTTTTTCTTTTGGCATAGCACCTGACTTAGTGTTGGGTGAACCATGCTGTGGTGGCTTGTTCAACAAACCAGGTTTGTGAATACCTTGGGTTAGCACAATACGTAAACCAAGCTTACATGGAATCTATGATCCCATGCATTACGAAAGGCTATATTTCAACGGAATCAAATGGTCCTTGCAGCATGCCATTTAACAAAGTAGCGGAAAAATTATGCACATTGTTCAGTTGCTTATAATTTTGTCCAGTGTAGAGCCAATAGCAGGACCTTCAGTTTGAGAAGGTGTGCAGAAGGAAACAATGAACTATGCTCCTCCCAAGGAACTGCTGCCCCATTTACCTTCCAAGTCCACCCCAGCTTTTGACAATAAATCACAATGGGAGGGGGCTGGAAAGGGTTTTGTCAAATGGGATCAGTGATGTCATAAACATTACCCAATAAATGGCACGATACTTGCGCAAACGATACATTCCAGCTTATACTCTGAATGGAAGGTTCCTAATAGAACTACCCTCCAGACTGAAGCATGTAACTTGGTGAAGGACATTGAGTATTATGCAACAAATGAAAAGTAATTACTTCTGTAAATTAGACCCTGACAATCCCTATTCAGTCATCCATCCATCCATTCATTTTAAGCAACTCCAAGTAGTGGATGGATTCTAGGTTTTCAGCATTTACCCTGGATTTGGTTTACTTTGGATAAAGTCACTGAGGAGTAATGGCAACTTACTCTATTTGCATTTATTTATAAGTATATAGTGGGAGCATAGTAGAAGTACATAGGATTAACTTTCCAAGAATGTCCTATAAACTTCTAAATTGCAGTTAGTTCCTTGACCTACTTTCTATTACTTTCTCAAGCCTGTATCTATCTTCCTTTAAAACTACAGATGGAATTTTCTTGCTTCTCCAGCTTGACAGAATCAAGTCCTGCCTTTTCAGTACATTCACAAAGGTAGTTAATAATCATGTAATTAACACTCAGAGGTAATCCCAGGCAAAGTCTGCCATGCCATTTTTTTCTCTTAAGCTATTTTTAAGTGAGCACTTCCTTAAAGATTCACTGACTCAGGATCATGCAAAACAACCCTGAAGTCTTGCCCCCTAGGTTCTTTCTTCATTCCTTTCCATCCTAGTGTTCCTCACAATTTTACAAATGCTGAAAAAACTCAGGGAAAACCAAACACCCTCTAGGCACACAACCTGAGACTTAAGACATCAATGTTGGTTTGATTTCTAGTTCTGATATCCCTTTTTGATGAGACTTTATTAAACCATTTCAAGATGGCATTAGCAATTAATAGTTTTAGATTATGGCCATTCTGGAGTGACCCATACTTTATAAGAATGGAGAATGGAGGATAGGTATAACCTGTCCAAATCAGAATTGTCCCGTCTTCCTCATTGGCCTAGAAGTAAAATAGAACTTTTGCCTTGAAAGATTATGACACAAATGTCCCTTTAAGGTGGTGAATGTGAAGCTAACACTTTTTTTTAATGATTATTTATTTAAAGGGACTTTTCTATAAGTAACCTGTTCTAGATTTTGCTCAGGTCACTGTGATTTATTATCTCTAATTTTCCCCAAGATTTGCTCTTCTTCCTGACTTCCTTACAGCATGTCAGATGCTTATCTCCCTCACCCTCTTTTTTTTTTTAATTTGAAACATCCATCTGGCAATTGCCATGATTGGAGAGTTTGCAATACTGAATGCATTAATGGCATGACAGCTCTATCGATTTCCTTTCTACCGCCACATAATGCAAGAGATATACAAGCCTTTAGGCTGGGCCTCCATCCCTTACTCTCAGAAGGGCTAGTACATTTTTCCGTAGCTAATGTTCCCTCTCTCCATTGCATTTTGATAGATGGGATGATGCCATCTCTCTTAGACTGAAGACGGATGCTTCCTTTCTCCAAAATAATTTCCCTAGACATAAGGAAGTGTCCTCATTTCCTCTACTGATGTGGCCTAAGTGGTCAGACCTTTAAAGCTTTGGAAAAGATCAGATACCATCTCTATCTCCTAGCCAAAACTCAGCAGGATCTTTTTCACTTACATTAAAGCATTTTTAGAAAGATATTTAATTCTGACTTGAATAAAGCAAGGTTATACAGTGTGGCATTCTCCCTTTCCTCAGTGTTTTCCTGATCAGAGTTTCACTGGTCTAACTGCAGAAAGGAGTCTTTTTAGCTGCAGGAATGGTCAAGTAGGAAGGTCCCTGATACCACCCACCTGGGGCTGCAACCATCATTCTGTTGACTCTGTTGTACCAATCAACAGCCCTAGGGCTTATCCATGGGCATCCTGGCACAACTGAAACAAGAGATCATCCAGGAACCCTTACACAGAATCTGTGAATTGTTATATTGTTTCTCTTACCTCTAGTTTAGCATGAAATTGGCAGCTGGTTTGGCAAAATGCTGCCTTTTAGAGGCAGGAGAGAATACCACACTGTGGGAAAATATATTGTCATAGATCTGGTACCATGCAATTGCGTGGATGCAAGCAGCTTTTGAGCTTGTATCATCACAGCAAAGTAAGTATTCACACATTATTTCAAGGTGGTCCCCAATTTTCTTGGTGCCCCCCCCCCCCGAGCACAATACCATCAGTGGGCTGCACTCCCAATCTCACCCTTCCCAGCTTCCCACAATTAGCCACAGAATCTTATATGCGTACTAATATTAAGTCACTTTGTGCCAGAGCACGATCTGAAGGTACACAATATAGGGACTTTTTTCCAGAATTATTCTCCGTAGCCCTGGCCAGATATGACTCGTTATCAAACTTAAACTTTCTTTTGTCAGCTTCTCCCTCAACACCACATTTGGTCCCACTCTGTTCTGTTGTCAAGAATTATCCTACTGATGGAGAGAAAGAGTCTGGAGCCCCTCTGCATAATTTCTTTCCCACATTCTCTTGGGTTAAAAAGAATAAAAACAAGCTAATTAAATTAGGGCAGCAAAGGAGAGAGGGGCAGAAGCATACGATGTGGTGATCTAGCCAGGATGACTGTACATGGTTCCTCAAACCTTCCTAGCACCCTATCTGAAAGAAAAGCACATTTTAGATTCTCCCACACTGTACAAATTTAGTGCTGTTAGGCCCTTACATTGGTCCAAGCCTTGCCTAATATTAGCCTTCGAAGTATGTGAAAGAGAAGGTCAAAAGAAGTGTAGTTGCAATATTAAGATTTTTTCACATGATAGGAGGTAATTATATACCTAGTGGACTAAAAGTATTTGAAGCCAAAATAATATCACAGCTGTCCTACAGCTTCCAAATACGTGCATATAGGAACCTAGAACCATTAGAAGCTGTACAATGAAGCTTCTTAATGAACCTGTTTCTGGTTCTTCATTGTGTTCCCAATAAAACCCTTCAGGCTGAAGCTGGAATAGCTCCAATTAAAACTCATGCCCAAATAACCCATGTTAGTTACTGGCTCAAACTAATTAGACAGCCAAGGTTGTCTGGCTTCTTTGACTCTTCAAGACAAATTCCCGACTTCTTGGTGAAAATTACTTGGTGCCACCCTAAGCCATTGTGGATTCTCCCCCGATGTTTTGATTCCAATGAGATTTGATCAGTCCAAAGCACCTTGCAAGCAATGGGCCAGACATATGGCCCTGCAAAATGAATTCAGCCAGGCTCTACCATTTATTAATTCAGTGAACCCACAGAAAAGTGTAGTTCCTACACATTACCTCTACAATATTGTCCCCCAAAACACCAGAAGAGCTTTTACTCTTGGTCACTGTAATGTCCTCCCCACCATTCCCTTGGAGGGAAAGTTCTATAACATACCAAAAGATCTGCAACTCTGTCCTTGCGGTGAGGGGGAAATTGAAACTGTGGGTCATGTTGCTGCGTTGCCTTTTTTATAGAAATCTATGAGAAATGTGTATTTCTTCATGCATAACTCAATACCTGGGCAGGCCAGAGGCTGATTACCTTAGTCTCTTGCTAGCTGACCAGGTGGCAGGGATTTCAGACAATGTAGCCCAGTTCCATGTCAGAGCTATGATTGAATGTAAACAACTTCTCCAAGAGAGATGAAGCCAAGCCTTAACTACATTTCTGTAATTCAGTATATTTTCTCTTCGTTTTTTTCCCCTTTCCTTCTTTTCCCCTTCCCTGCTTTTTTCCTCTTCTCCTTTTAAGTATACACATACCACTCTATGTTTTATTTTGCTATTTCTTTGTTATAATTGGTTGGACGATAATACTCTTAATCCCAACAAACCCTAGCAGGGCTTCAGCAAGTATTAGACTTAATATAAGTTAGCATAGTTTTACATTCTCATAGTGTATTATAAATTCTAGTATTACTTATGTCCTTTTATTGTTAACTATCTTAATTATTTATAGCATTTAGAATATTCATTGTAAAATTAATTGTAATTTTATAGGATTCTTTTGTATTTTAATTCATGTACTCTGTAATTTTATGTTAATAATTTTACCTTTGCCTTATTTTATTCTATCAATATGCCTTTTTATTTTTATTCCTATTTTAGTGTAATTGTTATTAGTTCCATGCTGAAAGAAAATTGATTGATATTAGCTTTCTAAACAAGCCTTACCAAATGTGAGCAGAAGCTGCGATTGCTTCTCATGGCAAACATCATGTCAAACTGCATTCACTCTGCAGTTGGGAGATGTTGTTCCAAAACAAAAAAGAACGCTTAACAAATCTCTGTATCTCAGCTTTAGTTCCAGATCTGTAAGATGACAGAGAAGAGGAAGATTATCTAATTTAGAGGCTTCAGTAAGATAAGGAGGATATACTCAAAATGGAAATTACCTGAATTTATACAATTTGTCACCAATTTACGTTATCACCCTAGTAATCCCAAAGCAAGGTGCCAAGAAATACTGAAAACATAAAATTGCATTTTAGATCACAGATAATAATTAGGAATCCTGTGAAAATTAAAGTAGTACCCTGCCCATCTTGAATCCTTCACAGGGTTGTGTTGGGGAAATTGGGATGGATTGATTGATTCATTCATTCATTCGATTTCTATAGCCGCCCATCTCAGCAAGTGACTCTGAGCAGGATGTTCATAGTTAAAGAGTTGCTAACAAAAGATTACCTTTCATAATGTCTGTATCTATAACAGATGGAGGGCTCCTACGTATTAAGCAGCACTATGGATTGATTTTGATTTTCCTTTTTCCCGTAAGGAGAAAGAAGGGAAAGTAGCAAGGAAACACAGAGGAGGGCTTCTAAGGGAGAAGGATGTCATCTAGTCACGCACAGTGAGTTAAACTCACTGAAGGTTAAACTCATTGAGGGCTGGTCATTTCTACTGGCAGGTGATCTTGCCAGGTAGACTAATGATAGACTAATAAGCAATTCCTAAGGTGAACATGATTCCTGTGCAGGCCAAGCTGGGCTGCAACTATGATTAGTTGGGGATGTATTGTTTTCCCATTCTTCTACCTGGTCCACTTTATTTGAAAACTGTGTTCACAGTGCCCCCTTGTGTTTTATTTTTGTCACTATGTGCATGACTCTGCTAAAGGAAATGGGGAACAAATACAAGGGCACACAAATAAACCAAGGACATGCAGGGACTTTGCATTAGCCCTACCTCTCTTTCTGCTGCATAAGACAAAGGCGGGTGACCTAAGCCCACCATCTAATTTCATACGGTCTGTGAGAGCTATCAGTTCAGGCTTCTGACACAAGTTAGCCTCCAACAGATCATCCTTGAAGGCATGCAATTAAAAAAAAATCCCCAGCCTCGTTATAAAGATGCACAAAGTAGATGTCCAAGGTTATGAGTGTTGTACTACTGCCTCAGTGCAGCAAGAAGAAACAATGTGCAGAAACATGCTCCTCTGTGGATAGTTAAGGATCGGGCATGTGTCCATTTTATCTATCTAGGCCCCTCCTGAAACAACTGATTGCCATTTCTGATGTGCTCAAAGATGCACATCACTCTAGCTATTAAATGCAATCATTACTTGAGACTTAATGTATATAAAGGCCACCATACTAGATACCTGATAAATTGATGGAGCAAAACATGAATGCTGTTCTGAATTGATTTTTCTCAAGAATTCTAGCTGCAAGTAGATCCATTTATGTTTAGGCATAGAGATCTTTATAACTGCTGAGAATATGAAATGGGATCTTGCCAGTTCAAATCTTACCTCAGCCATAATTTATCTCAGTCTCCTCAGCAAGCCAGCCCTAAACTCCTGCAATCAGGGAAGAATTACATTGATCTTGCTAGGCTTTGACAAGGATTGCCTATGTCAGGAGATAACAGAACAGTATCCACAGCACAGGCTTATTCTCCATAGTACATACATCCTCCTATCAGTTTGTGTGTCCCCATGGTTGATCCTGCTGACTGAAATTTCTGGCAACTATAGTCCAACACAAGTGAGCAAGCACCAGCCAGGAAGGTGTGTGTTAACAATGCCACGGCCCTTCTTTCTGAATAGACAGTTAGAAGGAGAGCAGGAATGGGGGCAGATGAAATTCCTCTCAGAAGTAACATTCCTATTCTGTAACAACAGGGTACATTGCTAAGCAATGTTAATCAAACACAGCTATGGGGGAAGGGGGTGGAACGACAACAATAGGTAGTATCTGATTTCACCCACATTTTTATAAACTTACTTCTTTACAGGTCTTTGGTTGAGGTTCATCACCATAACACGTGTGGGTTCTGTACAAAGGTAATCTTAGGAGAAGAGGTTTGATTTCTCTACTCTCTATGTAGCTTTTATTAGTTGTCAGCCAAAACAGTTAAGAAAGAAAGAAAAAAGGTTAAATACAGTCAGGCATCATATTAGCAACAGTCTGTTCTATTCAGTTTTATTCTACAGGAAGGCAGACAAAGTTGAATGCTGGATTATACAAAAGCATGATTGGGCTAGAGAAGAAAGTCTTGCATTCTTAAGCCTGGGTAGGAGTTGGAGAGGATACTTTTCCCTCCTTCATCTGTAGGGTGAAACCTCTGGTTTGCTTTCTTCTAGAACCAACCCCTGCTCAAAAAGGCCTTTTTTCAGATGGCTAATGTTCATACTATATCCACCTAGAACCCATTTGCCACTGGGAATCAGTCCAGTTCTGGAAATCAGCACACGTACAAGAATCCAGTGTTCTTCCATAGCATTTCTAATGTTTTAGTTCTTGATGTACAGCTCCCACAGTCCTCAAATGTTACCTTTGCAGTCTTTCCTCTGCCCAAGGACTTCAGCCAGTTTTATCCCATTCAGAATATATTTGCACTCCCTTGCATTTTGCCACTCTACAGAAAGCATGACATAAAGTGGGTGGAAGATAACAAAATAGCATACAGGATGCGCAGATTTATAGGAGTCTTATCAGGCCAACTTGTCATCCCAAACATTCTCATTTCTCAAACTAGATTCCTCACTGGGTGTTCAGTCCTATTCCTATGTTCCCTGTACTGTACTGTTCTCTTCTATTCACCAAGTTTCCATGCTCTTTCAGTAATAATCCATCTGGACCTCTCATTCAACTCATCATGTCTGACCTTGCCTCTTAGAAACCCTTCTGCCTACATAATTTTTCCATCCTAGGACAGTATAACCTCCCACCTGCTATTTCTTAACCCTTTCAGAATGGGTACAAACTACTTTGGGAAACTGTTTTTCTACAGTGTATTATATATGGCTGCGAGAGCTGGACCATAAGGAAGGCTGAGAGAAGGAAGATCGATGCTTTGGAACTGTGGTGTTGGAGGAGAATTCTGAGAGTGCCTTGGACTGCAAGAAGATCAAACCAGTCCATCCTCCAGGAAATAAAGCCAGACTGCTCACTTGAGGGAATGATATTAAAGGCAAACTGAAATACTTTGGCCACATAATGAGAAGACAGGACACCCTGGAGAAGATGCCGATGCTAGGGAGAGTGGAAGGCAAAAGGAAGAGGGGCCGACCAAGGGCAAGGTGGATGGATGATATTCTAGAGGTGACAGACTCGTCCCTGGGGGAGCTGGGGCTGGCAGTGACTGACAGGAAGCTCTGGCGTGGGCTGGTCCATGAAGTCATGAAGAGTCGGAAGCGACTGAACGAATAAACAACAAAATTATATAAGCATCCTACAATACATTGAAGGCTGCGGTTGCTCCCCATTTTCTATGGGGAGAGAGAAACCTCATTATCACTGTGCCTCTGAAGCAGTGCCACCATCAAAATCTGCTATTGTCACACCACTGTTAAGAGAGCTGCTTGCTGATTCCCTCAGCTGCTCTGAAGATTGCTCTGAAGCTAGAGAGAAATACGTCTCTACGTGTCAGAGATCCTCAATTACTACACAGCATGTAACTTTTTGCTCTTTTTAAGTATAAGGGATATTTCAGGCATGGTTTCTGCCCTACATCTGACTTAATAAGACAACGAAAACCTGTTTTTATCTTCATGGTGATGGTTGCTTTCGTTCATGCGTTTAATCCTTGCTGCTGGAAATTCTATGTGTTGCAGCTGTTAATAGTATGTGCATTTTACGCTACATTCGCACGTAAGAACAACTCACACGTAACCAAAGATGCCTCTAGTTGTACACCCGTGCAAGACTGATTTGGCACTTACAGTGCTTACGACATACCGAGCTACAACGTGCTTACAAGCTCCATCCGCTTCCACTCCACCGGATTTGAGCTGGTTTTGCGTTGTTTATTATTCTGACCTTCCTCAGCATCCGTAGCTAAACCTCCAAGCATGGTTTAACAACCCGGATGCGGAAGTGCTTGTTCTTTTCTCTCTTGGGTGGTGTCGCCGTTCCTTCGAGTGTCTCGGTGAGAAGCGATTTCAATCCGGTGGCATCCGTGGTGTATGTAGTTCGGGGCAGCTGGAAAGAGGGTGGAGGAGGAGCAGTAGGATACCGAGAGTGTAACCGTGCACGTTTGGGGAAAAGTGGGGCGGGAGGAAAATGAGTCGGCGATTGAGCCCCCTATTCCAGCGATTACTCGCTAATTCTGACATTTTGATTTCTGTTCTGCAGGCAGTTGCGGCCAGAAACTGTCGCCATGGTAAGTGGCAGTTGCCCCTGAATCAGCTGTTCTTTTGAATATGCCAGAGTTAAAGGGAGTGAATTTGGTTGGAAAAAGATGCAAAGCCTTTTCCCGCAAGGGGCATGTTGGTGTTCAATAATAATTAATAACTGATATTCACATTGTTACATTAATGTTTAAATGCACATTGTTACATTAATGTTTAAATGCGTTCTGTTCTTGTGCTGAGTTTTCAGGTTTTAAACACTGAGATAAGGCAAAAAGCTGCAGGCTCCTTCAGATGTAGCTTGATTCTTAGTAATGCCATGTGATTACCTTAGTCATCATGGAAGTAGTTTGCCATTGCCTTCTTCCAGAATATTTTTTTCAACTTACAATCTAGCCTGTAGCTGTAGTATTTCCTGGAGATTTCTCATCAGTGTAGTAACCAGGCCTGAGCCTCTTAGTATTTGAGCCCAGAGAGGGTCAGCTATGTGGTGCTACCTTTCCAGAGTCCTACAAAACAGTAGATTATTCTTCCTCACAGGAGCTGTGATTTTCAAGGCAGACAGCACCAAATTAAGCCTATACTAGCCAGAGATGGCACACCAGTAAATTAAGAGCATAGCCTGGAAGGAACTATGCCATCCCTGTTCTCTGTAAGGAAAGTGTATGAGAGGTACTAGTGCTGGGAGGGAAGAAGCTGGAAAAAGACATGAACAGAGCTTGGTATTGGGGAAGGCAGTGAAGATACTAGCTTCTTTAAAACATGGTGCTTTATATTGAGAGCTTTGCGGGGACTGGAAAAAGCATGATATGGTAACAATTGTCCTTTGTGCCTCTACAATACACATGCCACCAGTTGAAAAACTGTGAGACTGACACAGCTGTTAAGGTTGGAATACTCATCAAATTATATATAGTTAGATATGTAGATCCCTATTCCCCTTGTTGCCTGCAGGTTTCAGAATAGGACAGAATATTCATTTTGGTGAGTTTTGTGACATTTTGTCTTGAGCACAATGAGTAGGTAGCCTTCCCAGTTTCAAGATTGCAAAGGGAGATGGAAATCATTTCAGTAACTTCAGATTGATCCCCATCACTTACCTTCCCCCAAGTTAGGTGAAGGGTTGGGATTACTTTGGAAGTTGTTTGATTAAGGCATCTAGGAAGGAAGTTGTTTAAGGCATCTTATCTGTATAGAACTAACAAAAGCCTGTCACTCCATCATCCTTTCCAATTCTGGAGCAAAAGGGGAGGGTTATAGCCTGAAGGGAATTGTGGCAGTTTCAACAAATGTAGCAAGGCAGGTGTGATCCCAGCCAGTCCTTTCCCTGGGAAGGGATAGGAATGGACTGAGGTTTCTTTATATCACTATCTGAGGGTGCTCGAGATACCTTCACATAATTCTCTTAGCCCTGTTTTCTCCCAAGTGGTCCTTGCCTCAGGAACAGTTTGTGATGGACATTTTTATTGGAAAACTGCCAGGATTGCTCCAAACAGCAGCATTCATCCAGCCAATCCCCCTGTGCTCCCTTCAGGAGGAAAGGGCTGAGGAGATAGGTTTGTCCAGATGACCACATAGGATTTCTGGAAGTTGTAGGTGAGCAAGATCTGCAGAGCCAAGGATTTCAGTTTTGCAGTGTGTCAATCCCCATACAGCTAGGCAAGATCAAGAGAGTGAGAATTACATAAACAGCAGTAAGATGTCTTTAATGCTAGTATTAGGACTAAGTATGGAAACTGCTAGAGGAATTTCCAACCCTCATTTATTAGCAAGCTCATTATGGTGGAGTCCCTCAGAATATTTTAAATAGTTTCTTCCCAGATTTTTTGCCTCCTGGACTAAGTTATCATTTATGAGATAAGCTACCAATAAGCTCTCCTATCTCTTGATTGTTTATGTCTAACATTCATTCCATTACCCTATCAGCTTCACAACAATTTCTCACGCTGTACCTGTTGCTGAAAATAAGTTCATAAAGTTTACAATTTTCTTCTGTTGGAATTTTCTATTGATAGAAAGGCATGGCAGCAAAGGAAAAGTTGTGTAGGCTGCAGGAGTAGGAATTAAATATATTTCCACATTGCACCAGATGTCAAACTTGTGTTGATTCTTTCATTTATTACAGCCTCGAAAAATCGAAGAGATCAAAGATTTTCTGTTGACTGCAAGGAGGAAGGATGCAAAATGTGAGTACTGATTTGTGCTCTTTGTTTTGTTTTACTAATTATATTTATTTTTTATTTTTTATTAAATTTATACACCATATATCTCACTATAAAAGTGATTCTGATTGACATATTGTAAAACTGAAATACTTGGCTCTCCATAATGGTTGTGTGATTTAGTCCTGTATTTTAGATGATGCTGAAAATGTAATATCAGTTACTATGTTAGAGTGGTATTCTTTATTATTAAATATGGGCACTGTCAACTTTTAAAAAATCTTCTCTAGCAAACCAGGTCTTGTTCAAATACTGTATTTGGAGATCCGTATCCTAGTCACACGTTCTCTTCCCCTCAATCCATGTTTTACAGCCAATAGCTCTTTTTTGCTGATACTTTTAAGTGATGTCTCTGAATACTTTCTCATATATAGAACAGCATTATTAAGTAAGTAAATTATTGGGAACTTAATAGTGAAATTGGTGGTCTAGCATTCTCCAAAACAATTCTCAACTGAAGGATAGTGTAGGAAGGGAAGAGGAATGGAAACAAAAACTTGCTGCACAAGAACTAAAAATTGAAGCTTTAAAGGACCTTGTGCAGACCTCTGCTAGGAATAAGCCCAGAGCATATGGAGAATGTTGTACGGTGGAGGAACTGCACAGACAAATAAGGCAACCTTACCAAATGCCTGCTTAACAGGCTCAGACCTTGATGAAACCCCAGACTTTCCCTTTGATGGGAAGGAGTCTTTTGAGGAATTAAGCAACAACCTCCCTGGGGCTTCAATAGCAGTAGTGGAAACCCAAGCACAATCAAGGCGCAGAAATGCCCAAAACGAGCAATGGGAAGAGTGGGAACAAATAGTCACTCATACCCCGTTATCGGGACAAGAGCTGAAACAGATTGTTACAGATCTGGGGGCCTTGAGCCCTGACCCCCTTGTACTGGAGGCTCTAGAGCTTTGTAGTAGCTTTCATTGGCATTACTTAGCCACGGCAACTTTCCAGGGCATTGTAATCAGCCTAAAAATTGCATGTTTAATTTTAGAAAAGGATTAGAAATTATTCTATGCTAGAACCCAAGCCCCTTTTGTGTAATGGTTTTGAAGCTTAGGAATGTACTGTACAGCTGCATGCAAGTTTGTGAGTCCTTTAGAGATACCCATAATCCTGCAGTACTGTGACCTACAGTGTGATGTGAACTTCATCTAATTCCTATTAATAGATAAAGAGATTATAGTTAAACAACATGAAAAGCAGTGTACTGTGTCACATCTTTATTGAACACATGTTGGAAAAAGTATGTGAAGCTTTACATAGTAACTGGTGATGCCTTCTTTAGTGGCGGTGATTTCAGCCAAGTTTTTCCTGTACCTGTTAATCCTGTGCATTATCTTGGAGGTATTTTGGCCTCTTATTCTTTATAGAGCTGTTTCAACTCATTGATGTTTTGGGACGGTCTTGCATGAACTTGTGGCTTTAGATCACACTACATTTCATTTGAGTTAAAATCAGAACTTTGATTTGGCCATTCCAGAGTGCAAACTTTCTTCTGCTTCAGCCATTCTGTTGAAGATATACTTGTGTGTTTAGGATCATTGCTGTGCTGCATGACCCACATTCATTTAAGTTTCAGTTTATAAGCCAATATGCTGATCGATTCCTGTAGAATTTCTCAGTACAGTCCAGATTCCATTGTTCCCTCTTAACCCTGAGAGCTCAGAGCAGCCCCAAATCATGATACTGCAACTGACACGCCGGTCGGGATGAGAATGGTTTGTGGGAATGTGGTAGGTTTTTTTCCCCAAACACAACCAACCTTCCTTCCTTCCTTCCTTCCTTCCTTCCTTCCTTCCTTCCTTCCTTCCTTCCTTCCTCCCTTCCTTCCTCCCTTCCTTCCTTTCCCAAAGTTCCACTTTTGCCTGATCTGTCCCAGAACGTTATTGCAATAACCTGTTGGATAGTTCCTTATGGAAGACTCATGAATACTTCCATCAGACAATGCACGAATGGCCCACAGATCCTTTGCCATCACCCTGGGGTTCTTTGCAATCTCCCGGTGTATTGTATTCCTAGAGCAGCTGGTTTAGCTTACCCTCTTCAGAAGGCTGATTATCCTGAGGTTTCACATACTTTTCTAAGATAGTGAATGTTGCCTCAGTATGTTTTTTAAAGGTGTGGTGTAATTTATTGGGATGTGGAATCTACTAATAGGTCTTAGATCAAACAGATACCACATTGTAGGTCACAGTACTGCAGGTTTAAAGATGATTCTAAAGGGTTTGCAAACTTTCTCTTACCACTGTAAGCCTATAAAGATGTTAGTGCTTGTTATTAGTAATAAAATAACAAACTAGATTTTGGCTTGCTTTTATGTACTTTTGATGTGTATATGTCTTTAACAAGATTCTTCAAGATTCTTCCAGTAAGATATTTAAGGGAAGACTTTTTCAGAAAGGCCTGACAGCTTAGTTCTACTTCAGAAGTGTCACTGTCGGCATGGGATAAAGTGGATATAATAAAATGTTCTGTCTCAAAGTTACACAAACTTTGTTTCTTACTAGGCAGTTTGTTCCTTAGTATAATCAATGTATAATGCTAACCTCGATATTTTTATACTATAGCTGTTAAGATCAAGAAGAATAAAGATAATGTAAAGTTCAAGGTGCGTTGTAGCCGGTATCTGTATACACTGGTCATCACAGATAAGGAAAAGGCTGAAAAACTGAAGCAGTCTTTGCCACCAGGTAACTGAATCATAAGTGGAATTATGGAACATGTGAGAAAATTGATAATAAGCAAATATTCCCACATTTTAGCCAGTTGATCCTTACTGGGTTTTTTTAGGTATATGTTTTATCTATTTGTTCTGTTATAAGATGATGGGTATTCTCATAGTCACTCTCTCAGCCAGTCCTATCTCACAGGATGCTATGTAGGATGCTCTGAACTCCTGGAGAAAAGGCAAAATCTAAATCTAAAATCACTAAATTACTCTATATTACATGTGAGGAAACCCTGAACGTTTGGGGCACTGGGCAAATTTTAAAAAATAAAGTGATTACAGGCTATTTTTCCATCTGCTTCCTGAAAGTAAATAATAATTTAGGAAATAAAATCAAGCTGCATAATATGGAGAGTTAACCAAATGTGCTTACGAGTGTACTGACAACAAAGTGAGGATACCTATGTGATCCATACATTTTAACAGATCAAAGAAAATGGGGAGCTCCCACCTAACTTCTCCTTAGAAGATCATTAGAAAGTGGGAGACACCTTGAGATGAAGTTTCAGAGCTTGGCAGAACTGCTTAATGTTCCTCCCTCTGATGCCAACAAAGTGGTGCCTTTTCAAGAAATGAGAAGGGGAAGCCAGCAAAGTAGCCATGGTCATCTCCATAGATGGGTAGAAAAAACAGCCCTTTAGATACTTTAGTTTCAGTTGATAGTGGACTTTAAACATCACCAGCACTTTGAATTGGTCCCAGAAACAATTGAAACATTTTGCTAAAGTAGTCGGTTTTTTCTTAAATGGAATTTCTCTTAAGAATCTGGCTGCAACATTCTGGATCATTGTTATTTCCAAATACTTTTCAGTTTATTGCTGTACTCCAGATGTGCAGTAACTAAGGCATCAGTTATCCTGACCAAGTCGTCTCTCTCCAGTGATCTAAACTGGGTGATGGCATTCCTAATTACAGCTCGTATCTGAGGTCAAAGCTGAGTGCAGAGAATCTGTTGAGCTGTGAACCTACATTTGCTATTTTATCTTGCATTGATTGAATTGTTGTTCCACAGTCAGCACTACTAATTAAGAATGCCTTTGTCATAGCTGAGTTAATATTTGGTGATTTACTCATATCTAGGCATCAGTTCTGGATCTCTCCATCTAAGTCTAGGGAGGCTGTAAAGGAATCAAATTGGATGTTACCTGTATGTTGACACAAACTGCAAATTCTAGGATGACTTCTTCCAACAATTTTATGGAGCTGTCAGATGACATGAATAAAATGAATGTTTAACCATTCACTAGTGGCTGATGCACTGAAAGACCATTTTCTTCAACAAGAACCAAACTGTGGGCCTAAAACTGATTTGAAATTGATCCTGATAATTGTGCATGTATAAGTCCCTTAGAATTGAAAGGTCATTGCACACATCAAAATCTTGTCTAAAAACTGAATCTGTAAACTGGCTGAAGTTACTGTACTTGATACTGAATTAATTAGGGATTACTTGTTAGAAGGATAGTGTTTTTTCCTTTGAGAAGAAAAACTATAGTTAAGGACGTTTAATGTCCATTGATTTCAGTCAATGAGTATAGCATATATCCTTTCAAAGCTGGTGGGACTTAATTACTTAAATACCTTTGCATTGTGATCTGAATTACTGTACTATTTGCTTAACAAATAGAAATACAGTTTTTTCTCCTTGTTGATACCAAAATGAAAGTCCATTTTTAAGAGAATTCAGTTTTAATGAAAACAAAATAAATCAATGCTTAGTTCATGTTAAAAATAGAGAGTAACTGAAAGAAATGAAATGATCCCAGAAAGCACTAGGTTTGTAGTAGATGCATCCAGTTAAATCATATGTATTTTGTATGAGCACCAGTGTTCGGTAGTTGTTTCAGAATTTGCAGCGGGGACGGGGGGATCCAAAACAGATAGAGAAAAATGACTGAAAAGCAGTATAATAAATATCCACTTAGGGAAGTGGCAGATGGGAGAGTTTTGATTCTTGCAGCAGATACGATAGAAATGTCAGCCTAATAAGCCAATCTTTTAAAGCCTGATGTCTAAATGTCACTTGTGTAGCAGGAATATTATAGAGCTGGAAGGCTGCATTTAGGCCATCAAATCCAACATCTCTGCTGGATAGAATAAAGAGATGTCAGTTTGAAGAACAACATAGATACTTTGGATGTTCAGTGACATTTCATATCAATTAAAAACTATGACTCTTCAGGTTACTTGCTTCTCAAGCTATGAGCCTGCAAATTACGCTCTTATGCTTGCTCACAGAGGTCTGCTTGCAAGGTTAGGCAGTTTGTGTTTGGGAAAATGGTTAAAGAAATGATAGTTTTACAAGCAAAAATAATTAGAATATTGTCTCTTCACTGTTCTTCAGTATCTGTTTCTCCTTTCTCTCTAGGTTTGGCTGTAAAAGAACTGAAGTGAATCTGTCATCCTTAGAATTTGGCCTGTACATTGTAATAAATGAATGAACTTTCTCTCTTCTCAGTGTCATCTTTTTCTGCAAGTAGCTTGGGCAGGAAACATTAGAACTAGCCTAGCAAACATTGACATTCCACAGTATGAAATCAATAGGCATAGGGAAGAGCATCTGTTCTTAACTTTGAAATAGTATTGATTTGGATAGCACCATGTGCAGCTCCAACCTGCAGTTGCAGCCTAGGATACAGTTCTGATGCACTTGAGATGCATATCTCTTGCAAATACAGGTCTTGAATACTGGGGTAAGATGCAAGTTGGCATGGAACTCCCTAAAGTAGCTTCCCCAACTAGACACCCTTCAGACTTATTGGGAATTTTAACCGAGTGCATCTGAGGAGGCCAGGCTGGGGAGGCTGTTCTAACAGACAAAGGTCACAAGTCATCTCTGTGTCACACTTGATTTTTGAAAGCTGAAACATAGTGGAATGTAGTAATAGAACTGTCAATATATGCATTCTGTCTATAAAAACATGAAACCTGCTGAGGGGGTATTAATTCATTCAAGACCTTGTTTTGAAAGCCCTTTGTTAGCTCTAGAAGATGTTCATGAATAATGAAGAGGATGGTTTTCAGCATATATAGAGTATATTTCCATCAACCACTGCCAGCTTTCTTCCCATAACTGAATCTTGATTCTAACTACTGATTTGGTCATCATTGGCAAGTAGGAGTTCTAAATCTTCTAATTAAAGAGATGCAGTTTAGGGATATACTGTGATGCCCATAGGCGCCAATGTACCTACAGACAATTCTCCTGAAGCTGTCAGTCTTCTTGCTGTGCAAGGATTTTTTGGATACTTTAAAATGGAAAACTGGCATGCTGTGGAGCACATGCCCCTAGCATTTTTATTTCCAAGAATGTTTCTTGACTTTCATAGAGAGGCAGAAAATAAAAATAGTAATGCTGTATTTCAAAGTATGTCTACTTGCCCAGAAGGAAGATAAAGGTAAACTCGGCAGAGTCTCGCAGAAAAAGAATGTGTGGCACACACAACATCATAGTTTGCCTATTTAATTTATTGGCTGCCTGAAAAACACTTCCACTGACATGGAACTTTTCAGTCTTCATGCTAGTTTACCAGTGAGGTTTAAGCTATGTGTAATGAATGCCTATTCTAAAACACTATCAGACTCATGAGCAGGAATTCAAAGATATCTGATTTATTAAAGAATAGTATGCAGGATCACAGAGAAAGCTGAGAATGATAAAAGCGTGCCAAATGCAAACTAAAAACCCTCGGTGCAAATGAGATCCCTCCCCCCGTAGAATCTTCCCAGGCTCACAATCCCAGGTGCTTCTAACGGCTTCTGATGGTCTGTGGGAAAAGTCCTTGAGCAGAGCACATAACCCAAACACATTCCATTGTAAGGAACACAGATACAGAGCTTGGTACAAGGTTTCACAGCAGCTCCCTCCCAAACAGAAACACCCGTCAGCACCATGGCATGTGAAACGTTACGATGTATACTGTACATTGAAACAGTGAACATGACACTACGATACTTCAACATTTCTTTTTGAACTGTCCAGTGGAATTCCTGCTTGCCAGTAATTACCAGGTTAGCGGTTAAGACCCATCTGTGTTTATAAGAATTTTCTCCAAAACGGCTTTCAAACTTTCTGAATTACAAAAATAAAATGGAATTTAGGAAAATTTGTAAAATGCTGTTTGAGTGTGTTTATTCATTAGATTTCTAGACCATTACAAACATACCACTCTTGGCAATGTACAGGTATTATTTAATGTTATGTTATCTAAAATATAACTATTCCATGTCAAGATGCGAAAGACTTCATGAAACAAACCTTAGTTCACTGGCCATACAGCACTGATGTGGATGATAAGATTTTCATGGAGAGAGTGCTTCTCCGTTAGTGTCTTGTCAAATTGTAATTCTAATATGTAATCCTAGAGTGGTTTTGTACCTGTCTAGTGAAATGGTTAAAGCATTAGACAGGTGGCCAGGTTCAAGTTCCCACTCAACTGTGCATCTCACAATTGACTGGTAAATTGCTTAGCCTAATTTATCTGACCTGGTAGTTGTGGGGATAAAATAAGAGATGACACTCTCCCCCCCCCCCCCACACACACACACACACAATTCTATGGCTTCAGAGGAAAGGCAAGATAAAAATGCAGTAAGTACTAATAATTGCTTCCTTTGTCTCTTTCCATTCTTGAATATCGGTTCTTCGGTAGATTGATTGTAAAGAGTCCCAGAGTCCCTCCTTGTGGGGGGAGATGGGCGGTGATAAAAATTTGATACATAAAATAAATAAAAGTATAGGCCTAGGCGTGCTAGCTGAGCAGCATTCTGATTAGAATATGATTGTGCTGGGTATCTAAGTATAAGGTACTTTTTTTGAAACAACACCAAGCGAGTTATATCTTAAAAGTTTTTGATAACTTTTCTGCTGCAAAAAATAAAGTGATGCTTTCAAGTTTGTGAACCCTTTTGAATTTTCAATATTTCTGCATAAATGTGACCTAAAAATGTGATCTGTCTCCACGCAAGTCCTAAAACTAGATTAAAGAGAACCCAATTAAATGAGTCAAAAACATCATGCTTGTTCTTATTTGTATGAACAAATAAGGCTTTGTTTTACAACAACAAATTATACAAGTTCTTCTTTGTAAATTATAATAACTTGCAATATATTAAAGATAAAATATTATTTGATAGTTCATCATTATCCTAGAGGGAAAAGAATAAAAATCCCATGCCTCAGAATTACAATTATACAATCAGTATTAAAACTATGACTACAACTTTTCCATTAATAAAGGCCCCTAGTGCAGGTTTTGTGATACTAATTTCTCATAAAGCCATACTAGATACAATGTGATGCAAAGATGGTGGCGTATTACCTAACCACATTAGAGTGAGAAACCACGAAGAGTCATGTCTTTTTCCTTGGGAAGAAAAATGTATAATGCTAAAAAACAATTCACTACCTAACCAGGATTTTTGTTTCCATGATATTGTTCAATACAACAATATTATAAAATACAACTGAATATTATAAAAGTGGGCAGAAAGGAAACACATTGGAAGCTTCAGCTTCAACTACAATTCATATCCGGTCAGTTCACACTGATCTCTAATTACAGAGAGTGTGCTCTTCTGCTGACACTGTGGCAGTGCTTCCTACTGTGCATTGTTCTATGCTAGAGAATTGTTTGTTCGAAAAAACCTAGAAGCTTTTTTTACCCCTGTAAAAATTAACGTTTGTTGGTTCTGCTCCTTGTTCCAGTGGTAGAATACAGATGGAACAAATGCTGCACAGGCATAAAACAGGACTCAGCCAAGGATTTGTCAGTGCTGCAGTAAGAGATGTTAAATATGGGCTTGAGTTACCATTCTCTCTAAATACAGTTTTTAAGTTAAGCACCAGTATGAGACACATCCTTGAGAACCATTTCTCCCGTCTTGTGTATTTGCAAAACGCTGCGATAGCAGAATTCTCTCCTTTTCATCTTTACTTGTACAGCTGAAATGGACATAGACTTGCATCACATAATCATTCTCTGCCTAATAGTGAGGAGAGCTGTTATATGATTATGCAGCTTTGCAGTGATAAATGGAAAATTTCAGTTGACAATGGGATACTACTAGCCTTGAAAATAACTAACATACGGAGTCATATTTCAATTATATACTTTTGCCTTTTCTCCCATCACTTCCTTCAGCAAAGGATCGTTACCTTGTCGTGGTGCTGGAGCTTGAGCACCTCAATGATGCCATGAGCTAAACCGTGAAGGGCCACCCAAGACGGGAAGGTCATGACAGAGAGGTCAGACTAAATGCGATCCCTGGGGAAGGTAATGGCAACCCACCTCAGTATTCTTGCCATGAAAACTAAATGGATCAGTACAACCAGAGATATGTCGGTATACCATCGGAAGATGAGACCCCCAGGTCGGAAGATGGTCAAAATGCTACTGGGGAGGAACAGAGGATGAGCTCAACTAGCCCCAGACGTGATGACGCAGCTAGCTCAAAGCCGAAAGGACGGCTAGCGGCCAACGGTGCTGGTGGTGAACGGCGAATCCGATGTTCTAAGGATCAACACACCATTGGAACCTGGAATGTAAGATCTATGAGCCAGGGCAAATTGGATGTGGTTATTGGTGAGATGTCAAGATTAAAGATAGACATTCTGGGCGTCAGTGAACTGAAATGGACTGGAATGGGCCACTTCACATCAAATGACCACCAGATCTACTACTGCGGACAAGAGGACCACAGAAGAAATGGAGTAGCCTTCATAATTAATAGTAAAGTGGCTAAAGCAGTGCTTGGATACAACCCAAAAAACGACAGAATGATCTCAATTCGAATTCAGGGCAAGCCATCTAACATCACAGTGATCCAAATATACGCCCCAACCACAAATGCTGAAGAAGCTGAAGTAGAGCAGTTCTATGAGGATCTGCAGCACCTACTGGACAACACGCCTAAAAGAGATGTTATTTTCATCACAGGAGACTGGAATGCTAAGGTGGGCAGTCAAATGACACCTCGAATTACAGGTAAGTATGGCCTGGGAGAACAAAACGAAGCAGGACACAGGCTGATAGAATTTTGCCAAGACAATTCACTCTGCATAACAAACACTCTCTTCCAACAACCTAAGAGACGGCTTTATACATGGACTTCACCAGATGGACAACACCGAAATCAGATTGATTACATCCTTTGCAGCCAAAGGTGGCGGACATCTGTACAGTCGGTAAAAACAAGGCCTGGAGCTGACTGTAGTTCAGATCACGAACTTCTTCTTGCACAATTTAGGATCAGACTAAAGAGATTAGGGAAGACCCACAGATCAGCTAGATATGAGCTCACTAATATTCCTAAGGAATATGCAGTGGAGGTGAAGAATAGATTTAAGGGACTGGACTTAGTAGATAGGGTCCCGGAAGAACTCTGGACAGAAGTTGGCAGCATTGTTCAGGAGGCGGCAACAAAAGACATCCCAAAGAAAGAGAAAACCAAGAAGGCAAAATGGCTGTCTGCTGAGACACTAGAAGTAGCCCAAGAAAGAAGGAAAGCAAAAGGCAACAGTGATAGGGGGAGATATGCCCAATTAAATGCAAAATTCCAGAGGTTAGCCAGAAGAGATAAGGAATTATTTTTAAACAAGCAATGCGCGGAAGTGGAAGAAGACAATAGAATAGGAAGGACAAGAGACCTCTTCCAGAAAATTAGAAACATTGGAGGTAAATTCCAGGCCAAAATGGGTATGATCAAAAACAAAGATGGCAAGGACCTAACAGAAGAAGAAGAGATCAAGAAAAGGTGGCAAGAATATACAGAAAACCTGTATAGGAAGGATAACAATATCGGGGATAGCTTTGACAGTGTGGTCGGTGAGCTAGAGCCAGACATCCTGAAGAGTGAGGTTGAGTGGGCCTTAAGAAGCATTGCTAATAACAAGGCAACAGGAGACAACGGCATCCCAGCTGAACTGTTCAAAATCTTGCAAGATGATGCTGTCAAGGTAATGCATGCTATATGCCAGCAAATTTGGAAAACACAAGAATGGCCATCAGACTGGAAAAAATCAACTTATATCCCCATACCAAAAAAGGGAAACACTAAAGAATGTTCAAACTATCGAACAGTGGCACTCATTTCACATGCCAGTAAGGTAATGCTCAAGATCCTGCAAGGTAGACTTCAGCAGTTCATGGAGCGAGAATTGCCAGATGTACAAGCTGGGTTTAGAAAAGGCAGAGGAACTAGAGACCAAATTGCCAATATCCGCTGGATAATGGAAAAAGCCAGGGAGTTTCAGAAAAACATCTATTTCTGTTTTATTGACTATTCTAAAGCCTTTGACTGTGTGGACCATAACAAATTGTGGCAAGTTCTTAGCGGTATGGGGATACCAAGTCATCTTGTATGCCTCCTGAAGAATCTGTATAACGACCAAGTAGCAACAGTAAGAACAGACCACGGAACAACAGACTGGTTTAAGATTGGGAAAGGAGTACGGCAGGGCTGTATACTCTCACCCTACCTATTCAACTTGTACACAGAACACATCATGCGACAAGCTGGCCTTGAGGAATCCAAGGCTGGAGTTAAAATCTCTGGAAGAAACATTAACAATCTCAGATATGCAGATGATACCACTTTGATGGCTGAAAGTGAAGAGGAACTGAGGAGCCTTATGATGAAGGTGAAAGAAGAAAGTGCAAAAGCTGGTTTGCAGCTAAACCTCAAAAAAACCAAGATTATGGCAACCAGCTTGATTGATAACTGGCAAATAGAGGGAGAAAATGTAGAAGCAGTGAAAGACTTTGTATTCCTAGGTGCCAAGATTACTGCAGATGCTGACTGCAGTCAGGAAATCAGAAGACGCTTAATCCTTGGAAGAAGAGCAATGACAAATCTCGATAAAATAGTTAAGAGCAGAGACATCACACTGACAACAAAGGTCCGCATAGTTAAAGCAATGGTGTTCCCCGTAGTAACATATGGCTGCGAGAGCTGGACCATAAGGAAGGCTGAGCGAAGGAAGATCGATGCTTTTGAACTGTGGTGTTGGAGGAAAATTCTGAGAGTGCCTTGGACTGCAAGAAGATCCAACCAGTCCATCCTCCAGGAAATAAAGCCAGACTGCTCACTTGAGGGAATGATATTAAAGGCAAAACCGAAATACTTTGGCCACATAATGAGAAGACAGGACACCCTGGAGAAGATGCTGATGCTAGGGAGAGTGGATGGCAAAAGGAAGAGGGGCCGACCAAGGGCAAGATGGATGGATGATATTCTAGAGGTGACGGACTCGTCCCTGGGGATGCTGGGGGTGTTGACGACCGACAGGAAGCTCTGGCGTGGGCTGGTCCATGAAGTCACGAAGAGTCGGAAGCGACTAAACGAATAAACAACAACCCATCACTTCATGAGTGTAATTTTGGCTGATTTTCATATAGCATACTATATATAGTTTTGGTACTGTATTCCCCATTCCCTCCCACAGCATTGTTTATTAATAATTACATACTTGGAAGTTTTCTTAAACTCCAGTAGTTTTTAAAATGGATTTTAAACAATACAAACTGATAATGCTGAAACAATTAATCTGCTTTTGACAGAATGGAACTGAGATGCAGCACTAAGAGGAATATTATAGCTAGATGTTTTTGCAAGTCACTTCCTGCATACTTTTTGAAATAAGGCATGGCTTTGATTCAGACTTGCTTTTCCACAAATAGAAAGGCCTTGGATACAGCAGAGGAGCCCCAGGAACAAATTTTTAAGCAGGTTACAGAGAGAAGAGGGATTTTGCTGCTATCTCCTCCTAAACGAAGGAGGAGATTTTCCTGTGAGAAAAGTTCATGAGACTTGGGGTCCAAAACATTATTATCAAATTCAAGAAGTCCACTTAAGCATTAAAGTAGAGAATAAATTCAAGTAGCTCCACCATACCTGAATTTTGTCTATACTGGCAATAAATGCATAGTACTTTTGGGGAAATAACTGTTTTTTGTTAACCTCTTTGACATCTAAATTCAAGCGGGTTAATCTCTACATATTAACTCTTCAGACTATAGTGTGTGTGTGTGTAAATGGATGAAAGTTTTAGAGTTTGTCACTATCTTCATGTGCCCTGGAAGAATTCTATAAAAATGGAAGCGATGCATTGCAGTAGGTAGCGTTTTATGTCAGACCATACTAGATCACAAAAGATTACAGATAAATGAATTGACATGCACATCAACAAGATCAGTGGTTGCTATAGCTAGGTTCAGGGATAATGAAAAATCGTGGGAGAAAATTGTGGCTTTTACACAGCTTCCTCATTTGCTCAGTTTCTATCCTTGCTTGGATTGATTTGTAGTTCTAGTCTGTAGACAGTAATGGATTTGTGCAATCTGAAGGTAACATGCTAAATCAGGAACATACAAAATGAAGAGAGAATAAGACTGAAGGACCCAGATTCTGTTGTTATTTTTAAACAAGCCTGAAGTAACTAATGGTACATAAATCTCACCAGTTATGCATGTAAAGACCACTTATGGGATGTAGCATTCCAATAGTGTGCTAATTACCATTCCCTTGAAAGAACCCTTCAGTTAGATGTGAAAGATTAATTGCATCAGGCTGGAGGTCATGACCTCAGGCTGGAAAATCTTTGGGATTTATACATTCTATTAACCAAAGATCCTGGAAGCTATAAATACAGAGCATTGGTACAATGATTCATAAAGCCTACAAAGAATAGCCTGTTAAGTTGTCTGGTTAATTTCCTCCTGCCCTGCTCCTAAATATCTCTTTTAAATAAAAGTTTTGCAAAAGCTTTCCACATATACAATTTGTTTTAAGCAAGTCTTTAAATGCCAATGAAGTTTCTTTTCACATTAGTAGAGTAGTTCTCCTTTGAAGTGGGAGAAAATATGACAGAACTGTGGGGGGGGGAAATCCTCTTTCTCATTAAGACAGCACTATCTCATTGCACATGTGGCTTCACTGCTCAGATTAAGCTTTTTAGATAATAGAGGAGAATGGTGGTGACTCTTGCCTCTTAAGCATAATTTAAATCTGATTTCCTGAATGTTTAAAAATAATAAAGTGGATGATTAAAAAAATGAACATCAGTTTAATAACATTCAAAAATATCTCTGCTCTTGCCCAGAATCACAAGTAATTTGTTCTCCTCTTTCTTACCCTGCTGTGCCTTGATACCATTAATCATCCAGGCAACTGAAACACAGATCTGGTAATCTATCAAATGCCCTTGTTTTTGCTGTAAACAGCAGGTTCACCCAGCTATCTTCGTTGAATTGCTTTGGAGAATAACTAAGGATAATATTCAGCAGTATTTCACAATGTAGATATATTAATCTACCCCGGGATTTATATGTGTTGCTACATAGTGAAAAAGTTTGTTCCTCTCCTTTTGAGAAACAATCAGGCTTAATTTGTTATCTCACTGATTTACTACCCTTGAAAACCACCTAGAAATTCAAGCCAATCCAGAATGCAGTCTCAAACTGTTATAAGTATTAGAAAATACGTCGATGTACAAGAGGTACACGGTTTGTTTCCAGGTACAACTCAGTTTCATGGGGGACACCTTTAAAACTTCATCATTCAGGTTCTGGCTATCTGCAGGACCAGCTTCCCCCACTGGTCTCTGCCTCTCCACTGAGACTCAGACAACAAGGTTCCCAGGTCCCAGACCTTAGGGAATGTCCTATGAAGGAATCCCAGAGTGAAATTTTTTCAGTCACATCTTCCTTCTCTAGAAGAGTGTTCCTCCTGATACATCCCAACCCTATTAGCTTTTCACAAAGGTACTGAGACCTGGCTGCTTCAGTAGGTCTTTGGGAGCTGAGGGAGCCATTTTAGGCTTCCAGATGAGGATTGTATTATGATTGTTCCTCAGCATGTGGGGTGTTACAATGTTATTTTACCATATTACTTATGCTTATACTGTTGTGTTTAGTTTTTATTACTGTTTTGAAGGTCTATAAGCTGCTGAGAATCACACTTGGTTACAGCACCATATATGCCCAGTAAAATAAATTTCAGAGAATGTGTATGTTTTTCAAACTAAATTACTGCAGAAATTACCATTCCTGCTATCCTACTTCGGACATATTATGCAAAGACCCAGCTCTCTGGAGAAGGCTGTAATGCTGGGAAAGGTGGAAGGAACGAGAAGAGGATGACTGACAGCACCAGTACCGTGGTGATGAGTGCACTGTTGGAAGACCTGTAAGACCTGGTTAGGGATAGATTGCCATGGAGAAAATCTGTGTCCGTGGTCGCTAGGAGTTGAAAATGACTTGATGGCAAATAATGTATCAACATGCAGGTCCAGGTTCCATTCTCAGGGGAATTCCATAGCTGCCAAGCTTCTTAGGCAAGTACTCTGTAGCAAAAGAGTCTAGAGACCACAAGGTCAATTTAACTAGGTTATGTAGGCCTGTATTCATTTTCACAGATACTTTTTCCAGCAATCCAAAAGAAATTTCTTGCAGAAAAGAAAATAGCCCTGAATGAAAATGAATTAGCCAGTCCTGCTTCCCTCATTCCATTAATGTCCATGGACATAGTATTATTTCACCATTCTTTGTTTTTGCTGAATATCAGTCCTCAGGGGAACTAGGGTAGGAAATACTGTTTCATCTTTGGTTAAGCTTGACAAGTAATTCCCTCAAGACTTACCTTCTCACCACACTAAAGGAGAGATGTAAAATGTGGTCATGAATGGCAGCAGACAATAGCAACTTTGCCCCATGGCTGACTCTGTGCTCCTCCTCCATCTCCTTTGGCTAAATTTCTATAGATGGAAGGGCAGCTTGCTTGATGAACAGACTAGACCTAGAAGATTGCTTATGTATGGTGCTTAAATAAGTTATGAGACTATTGGCCCCTCTCTTTCTGCAATGGAAAGTGCTTCCAAAGGGCAGCTTTACAATTAGTTTGTTGTTTATTCATTTAGTCGCTTCCGACTCTTTGTGACTTCATGGACCAGCCCACGCCAGAGCTTCCTGTCAGTCATCAACACCCCCAGCTCCCCCAGGGATGAGTCCGTCACCCCTAGAATATCATCTATCCATCTTGCCCTTGGTCGGCCCCTCTTCCTTTTGCCCTCCACTCTCCCTAGCATCAGCATCTTCTCCAGGGTGTACTGTCTTCTCATTATGTGGCCAAAGTATTTCAGTTTTGCCTTTAATATCATTCCCTCAAGTGAGCAGTCTGGCTTTATTTCCTGGAGGAAGGACTGGTTTGATCTTCTTGCAGTCCAAGGCACTCTCAGAATTTTCCTCCAACACCACAGTTCCAAAGCATCGATCTTCCTTCTCTCAGCCTTCCTTATGGTCCAGCTCTCGCAGCCATATGTTACTACGGGGAACACCATTGCTTTAACTATGCGGACCTTTGTAGTCAGTGTGATGTCTCTGCTCTTAACTATTTTATTGAGATTTGTCATTGCTCTTCTCCCAAGGATTAAACGTCTTCTGATTTCCTGACTGCAGTCAGCATCTGCAGTAATCTTTGCACCTAGAAATACAAAGTCTTTCACTGCCTCTACATTTTCTCCCTCTAGTTGCCAGTTATCAATCAAGCTGGTTGCCATAATCTTGGTTTTTTTGAGGGTGAGCTGCAAGCCAGCTTTTGCACTTTCTTCTTTCACCTTCATCATAAGGCTCCTCAGTTCCTCTTCGCTTTCAGCCATCAAAGTGGTATCATCTGCATATCTGAGATTGTTAATGTTTCTTCCAGCGATTTTAACTCCAGCCTTGGATTCCTCAAGTCCAGCATGTTGCATGATGTGTTCTGCGTACAAGTTGAATAGGTAGGGTGAGAGTATACAGCCCTGCCATACTCCTTTCCCAATCTTAAACCAGTCTGTTGTTCCGTGGTCTGTTCTTACTGTTGCTACTTGGTCGTTATACAGATTCTTCAGGAGGCAGACAAGATGACTTGGTATCCCCATACCACAAAGAACTTGCCACAATTTGTTATGGTCCACACAGTCAAAGGCTTTAGAATAGTCAATAAAACAGAAATAGATGTTTTTCTGAAACTCCCTGGCTTTTTCCATTATCCAGCGGATATTGGCAATTTGGTCCCTAGTTCCTCTGCCTTTTCTAAACCCAGCTTGTACATCTGGCAATTCTCGCTCCATGAATTGCTGAAGTCTACCTTGCAGGATCTTGAGCATTACCTTACTGGCATGTGAAATGAGTGCCACTGTTCGATAGTTTGAACATTCTTTAGTGTTTCCCTTTTTTGGTATGGGGATATAAGTTGATTTTTTCCAATCAGATGGCCATTCCTGTGTTTTCCAAATTTGCTGGCATATAGCATGCATTACCTTGACAGCATCATCTCGCAAGATTTTGAACAGTTCAGCTGGATGCCGTCGTCTCCTGCTGCCTTGTTATTAGCAATGCTTCTTAAGGCCCATTCAACCTCACTCTTCAGGATGTCTGGCTCTAGCTCACTGACCACACCGTCAAAGCTATCCCCGATATTGTTATCCTTCCTATACAGGTCTTCCGTATATTCTTGCCACCTTTTCTTGATCTCTTCTTCTTCTGTTAGGTCCTTGCCATCTTTGTTTTTGATCATACCCATTTTTCCTGGAATTTACCTCCGATGTTTCTAATTTTCTGGAAGAGGTGTCTTGTCCTTCCTATTCTATTGTCTTCTTCCACTTCCATGCATTGCTTGTTTAAAAATAATTCCTTATCTCTTCTGGCTAACCTTTGGAATTTTGCCTTTAATTGGGCATATCTCCCCCTATCACTGTTGCCTTTTGCTTTCCTTCTTTCTTGGGCTACTTCTAGTGTCTCAGCAGACAGCCATTTTGCCTTCTTGGTTTTCTCTTTCTTTGGGATGTATTTTGTCGCCGCCTCCTGAACAATGTTGCGAACTTCTGTCCAGAGTTCTTCCGGGACCCTATCTACTAAGTCCAGTCCCTTAAATCAATTCTTCACCTCCACTGTATATTCCTTAGGAATATTAGTGAGCTCATATCTAGCTGATCTGTGGGTCTTCCCTAATCTCTTTAGTCTGATCCTAAATTGTGCAATAAGAAGTTCGTGATCTGAACTACAGTCCGCTCCAGGTCTTGTTTTTACCGACTGTATAGATGTCCACCACCTTTGGCTGCAAAGGATGTAGTCAATCTGATTTCGGTGTTGTCCATCTGGTGAAGTCCATGTATAAAGCCGTCTCTTAGGTTGTTGGAAGAGAGTGTTTGCTATGCAGAGTGAGTTGTCTTGGCAAAATTCTATCAGCCTATGTCCTGCTTTGTTTTGTTCTCCCAGGCCATGCTTACCTGTAATTCCAGGTTTCATTTGACTGCCCACCTTAGCATTCCAGTCTCCTGTGATGAAAACAACGTCTCTTTTAGGCATGTTGTCCAGTAGGTGCTGCAGATCCTCATAGAACTGCTCTGCTTCAGCTTCTTCAGCATCTGTGGTTGGGGCGTACATTTGGATCACTGTGATGTTAGATGGCTTGCCCTGAATTCGAATTGAGATCATTCTGTCGTTTTTTGGATTGTATTCAAGCACTGCTTTAGCCACTTGACTATTAATTATGAAGGCTACTCCATTTCTTCTGTGGTCCTCTTGTCCACAGTAGTAGATCTGGTGGTCATTTGATGTGAAATGGCCCATTCCAGTCCATTTCAGTTCACTGACGCCCAGAATGTCTATCTTTAATCTTGACATCTCACCAATAACCACATCCAATTTGCCCTGGCTCATAGATCTTACATTCCAGGTTCCAATGGTGTGTTGATCCTTAGAACATCGGATTCACCGTTCACCACCAGCACCATTGGCTGCTAGCCGTCCTTTCGGCTTTGAGCTAGCTGCGTCATCACGTCTGGGACTAGTTGAACTCATCCTCTGTTCCTCCCCAGTAGCATTTTGACCACCTTCCGACCTGGGAGTCTCATCTTCCGATGGTATACCAACATATCTCTGGTTGTACTGATCCATTTAGTTTTCACGGCAAGAATACTGGGGTGGGTTGCCATTACCTTCCCCAGGGATTGCATTTAGTCTGACCTCTCTGTCATGACCTTCCTGTCTTGGGTGGCCCTTCACGGTTTAGCTCATGGCATCATTGAGGTGCTCAAGCTCCAGAATAACCCAGTCCTACATGCAGAATTTAGCATCGTGGTTCAGCACATTTCAGTAAGCGCCGATTATTATTTTATCCCTGAGTTAGCTTGGCTTGTATGAGCAAATAGGGTTGCTGTTCTAAAATGTATCCTCTTACAAATAGGTGTTTCTTGCAGTTTCTTTAAAATCTCCTGTTTTTCATCTATCCTTCTTTCACTTATCATAAGGCAGAAGAGCAAATCTCATGTACACAGTTACAACAGAAATGAAAATGGTGCTGGCCTCATTAGCTATAGCACCAGCCTTTAGCTTCACTCTTCACTCTCTTCTTTAAATTTACTGTGAGGACGCTGAGCATCTGGCAGGGTTCTGTCTTTTGTTGTTGTTGTTGTTGTACAACTCTATAAAATCCTATGTGTACTGATGGTGCATATAAAAGTAATGCTGTCAGTGATTTAGGGCCAGGCAGACAAGCTTGCTCTGATTTATGTATGCACACAACTATAAATCTATACCCATGTAGATCCACCTGAAACCCTGTGCAATTTACTCAGTGAAGTTAAAAATAAATGCCTGTAGAAACAAGCTGGGATTCACACAATACACTAGAAATACAGTGGCTTTTAGTTTAATATGATGGGTGCATCCACAATTGTACCTTAACATTTCAAGTAGGCTACTATGCCTTATTCACAAATCATGGCTAAAAAAATGGCTTAGCATTATGTGTGAAGACCACCAAAGACTGGGACGAGCATATGATCTATATCCTACAGGGATGATATTTCCACAGTACACATTTTAGGGGTGAAGAGAAAGGACAGGTAGCAATTTTATAAATTATATGTATTGTATTAAGTTTGTAATTTTTAAAATTTAAATAAATAAGGAGCTACAACTGGAGGCCGTTTGATCAAACCTGGCCCACTGAGGGACACTGTCAGCCTGAGCTCTTACTTATCGGTCCAGAAGCAAAAGAAGAATGTGGAAAGAGGACCTGGCAGTGAATCACCAGCATCTCTTCTATCTTCTCCCTTAGAGGGGTTCACAGGAAAAACAAGTTGCTTGTTTAGCTCTGTCTGCAAATTTCTCCTTTTCCCTTATATACGTGTCTGTCCATGCTTCAGTCATGCTACTGGAGCTGATGCCAAAGACAAGCTGTCTGGTAAAGTAATTGGGCTTGAGGGGGAGGAGATTAGAGTAAAGCCTCACGGAAAAGTGAATGGAATATAAGGATTTATATACCTTCTTTCATCCATACTTTCATGGTGTTTATTTTATTTATTTATTTTAGATTTTTTTATCCCACCTTTATTATTTTTATAAATAACTCAAGGCAGCGAACATACCAAATACTCCTTCCTCGTCCTATTTTCCCCACAACAGCAATCTTGTGAGGTGAGTTGAGCCAAGAGAGTGTGACTGGCCCAAGGTCACCCAGCCGGCTTTCATGCCCTAAGGCGGGACTAGAACTCACAGTCTCCTGGTTTCTAGCCCAGCACCTTAATCACTAGGCCAAACTGGCTCTTTGTTTATGACAAAGAAGTGGATCAAAACAGAACAAGCCAAGCTAACAAAAGTTTAAATATTTCATATAAGAGCCAGTTTGGCCTAGTAGTTAAGGTGCTGGGCTAGAAACCAGGAGACTGTGAGTTCTAGTACCCCCTTAGGGCATGAAAGCTGGCTGGGTGAACTTGGGCCAGTAGCTCTCTCTCAGCCCCACTCACCTTACAGGGTTCCTGTTGTGGGGAAAATAGGACAAGGAAGGAGTATTTGGTATGTTTGCAGCTTTGAGTTATTTATAAAAGTAATAAAGGCTGGATAGAAAATAAAAAAACAAATGTTCCTGAATGAATTAAAATGTTTTTTAAGCCACAGCGCTTTAAAAAAAGATTAAATTATGCCCACTGCATTATATGTCAATATAATTTTTTCCTCCATTGTTTTTTTTTCATTGAAGACAGTTCCTCACTAATTAGGACCATGTGGGGAAACCTGAAATAACTTGTTTTACTACCTTGAATGAAAAAAAAACCGCGATCCATCTGATAGTTTCAAATTCTGCATTCTACTTCAGTGGGAAGGAGGTGGCAGGAGCAGTAACCCCCCTCTGCTCCTCCCACACACACGCCCCGTAAAAAACTCCTGTCTGATGCTTATAACGTGGCACTAGTGGGTTTCCCTGTGGGGAGGCTATCCTCCAGGCAGGAAAAAAGCCCTTTTTCTTTCGACTGGAGACAGGAGTTAGTGGACTGGCAAGCAACTGAACGCATACTGAACCACTGTGGTATGGGAGTGATACTGTACGTCGCGCCCCCGATTGACCGAAAAACGAGCACCGACCTGGGGGGCGTCCGCCCAGTGACCCTTTCAGCACCGGCTCCAGCATCCTGCAGGGGGCGTCGCCTCCAGCACATAAAGGCTCCGCGCCCTTTGCCGCTCGAAGAAAAAAGAACGGGTGGGGCCTGGCGGGTGAGCTGAACGACGCAGCACGCGGGAGGCAGGGCCACGGTCAGCGTGCGGAGTGGACCTGCGGGAGCGAGCGCGAGCGGCTGCTTCGGGGGTCCACCGCGGCGGCAGCAGCAACTAGAGCGATGTTGCTGGCGGCGCGGGCCGAGTACCTCGCGCCCTGGTGGACATCCTGGCTGCACGGGCTCCCCCATTTGAGTCTGAGCCTGCAACCTGTGCCCAATGCCTTTCGCCCGAGGGACAACGACTACCAGCAGGTGCGCTTTCGCCCTCCCCCTTCGTGGCCTCGGCATCCTCGAGCAGTAACCATCCCTGACTTTGCATGTCGCGCTTTGCCCCTTCCTCAGTCCAGAGGCTGCGAAGCTTCTGGCGTTTGCTACCCTTTGTATCCCTCCGGATGTTCTCCAAATCGTTTTGCCCATAACGGAAGGCTGGGTGCTGCTTCGGCCCTTCGGGTCTCGTGCTTCAGCTAAGAACTTGCAATGGGAGCCCTGTGTTCCCTCCCCAGGATTAGTGCTCGTGTCTTTCCAACCGGAGGGATTGCGCCGTCCGTGTCGGTAAAATCCCCCTTTTTTTGGAACAAGTAGCTTTAGCCGAGGAACGTTCCAACTTCCGTCTCCCCCCTGCCCTCCTCCCCCGTGGTTTCTTTGCGCCGAATGGGACCCTCGTGGGGCTGCCTTGCGCCCCAATTATAGACCGAGGCGGGGGGGTGGGAAAACCAAAATAATTCAACCCTCTTTGTCCGATTCTGCTGTACCCAGCCCGGCCACCGACCCGATAAAACATGGTGAAGTCTTGAGTAGTTTGTGCCCAGTTGGCTTGTGGCCTTCTCATGTAAGGGTTGTATTTTTTTTTCTTTCTAAGTGCTAACTAAAGTGTAACATTTTGCCGTTTCTCTAATTCTGGTTTCTAGGGAATGTGCCTTTTGGTTTGATGGTATCCTTACACTAAAATGCAATCTTTGGGATTCTGTAATTTAAACATGTGGAGGCAGTTGGGCTTTCTGTTGGCTTTTCAAAAACCAGGTACCCATCAATTGTACCTCAGAGTTACAAAAATAAAACAAAGTTTATCTTACCTGGCTGAAAAGCATGTTAGAAACCCTTCTGGTCAGCCAACTTCCTTTCTCTCAGATTTCCCCAGCTGGGCATCCTTTTGGTTCTTTTCTCCCCCCAATGTGTCTGTGCCATGCCATCTTGCTGCCTCAGCGGGTCCATAGAATTTTAAGGGTTCTGGAAAATTGTCTGATTCATCCCCCACTGTATGATAGGTCTATAAGGTGGGGTAGAGCTATAGCATCCTTAAAAGATGGCCCTCCAGTCTTTGATCTCCAGAACCAGCGAACCCATTGCATATTGAGGCAGGCTATGTCTTGGTCAAGCAACTCTTTCCTGACAAGTAGTTAATCCTGGATGTGTTTCCCTGCATTTTCAGTCATTGGTTCTAGTGTTATTCTGTTCTGTGGAGGTCCAGGGATCCAAAAGATGGATAGTCATGGGTGAGACCCAGTAAATCAGAGAGACTATAGCCAAAGAGTTATTTGGGCAAGTTTGTGGGTATGAAGCTATGACATACTGGATTCAAGAGGGGTCAGACAAGGAGAGTGGTCATAGCCTAGGCAGATTTGATGTAGCCAGGAAAACAAATCATGGTAGTAGTTCTGAAATGAATATTATTTCCAGTAATCATCTGGACCTCTGATACTGCCATAAATGCTCCCAGCAACCAGCTCCTCTTGGCCGAGCTGGTACACATCGTGGCTTTCAGTCCCAAGGAGGCTACTTCTCCTCACATGCACAGTCCTGGAATCTGGTGCTCCTCCACGCAGGGACATTCGATTAGAGATTGGAGCTGCAGAGTCTGGAGATGTTGCCCAACTAGTTTTGCCACCGCCTTCACTCCATGTCCTGATCTCTGGGTCACAACACATAACCTAGCTCCTCATCCTCACCCTCTGACATCTCTTCCTCCAGGGAAGAACCCGGGGCAGATGCGACAAGTAGACTGGCTTGAAATTTCTGGGATCTGCTATGCAGTTTGCCCATCTTCCATCCTCCAACTCATCACAGTCCAGAAATCCTCACGCAGGGCCTAGAAATAACTTTGTCAGGCCCCTTAAGCACTCAGTGGTGTCACTGCTTCTGGAAATGTAAACTCATTTAAAATAGCTTAGACATTCTATAACATTTGCTCTCCTGTGTCTACACTGTTGCATGTAGTATATTCTAGAGAGCACAAATGTATATATTGATATTTCTGCTGCTCCTTGGTATTGGTATGGTAGGCATGCTAAAATTATACTATCATGTCTTAATGGTTCATTTTCCCCCAAAGATTAGCTACTACCACTTGAAAAACATCAGTGATTCCTGTACAATGAGGTAGTAAAGATTGACGTGTATGACTGAATTGCCCACAGATTGTATAGTGTTTTTAGGAGTTGATGTTGGATTTTTTGATCTGCAAGGAATGTAAATTTATGGTTATGAATTTATGCCTCATAGTGTGACTCGGGGGATAAAGCAGGTCAATGCGTTTGGCTCTAGTCTTGTATCACTTTGTGAAAAGTGACCTCAGGTGGTAGATGCTCAAGGAGTGACTCATAAAAGCAATACCATTTGCCACCCCTTCATTTAGATGCAGTTGCTCCTGAAGGAGGGGCTTACAGACCTTAAACTTTACCAATCATTTTGTGTAATTTACTCAGTAGATACTAAGTATTTGGCATTTTATTTATAAGAGTGTAGATAGATAAACAGACACATTACAGTATATGCCATCAAGTCCAGAGAGATGGACTTTCTCCATGACGATCTGTCCCTAACCTGGTCTTTCAGGTCTTCTAATGGCTCAGCCATCACTTCTGTAACTGAGTCCATCCACCTTGCTGCTGGTCATCCTTCTCTTTCCTTCCACATTTTCCAGCATTAGGGCCTTCTCAGAGAGCTAGGCTTCCCATAATGCATCCAAAGTAGGATAATTTGAGCCTGGTCACTTGTGCCTCGAGTGAGAACTCTGGGTTGATTTATTCAACAATCCATTTGTTTGTTTTCTTGGCTGTCCACGGTAGTCTCAGGAGTCTTCTCCAACACAAGAGTTCAAAAGCATAAATACTCTTCCTGTCCTGCTCGAGAGAGAGAGAGAGAGAGAGAGAGTTTCACTTTAAGGAATGGACACTCTGTATGTTTCTTTGCTACCTTGCATTTGATTTTTTTAAAAAAAATACAGATAACTCTTACAAAATAAGCATTCAGACTACTAAGCAACACAATATTACTAATCTTTGCTGTTACTTCAGAATGTACTGCCAGATGCTTAGTAGAAATCCAGGTATTCTAATCTTTCTTTTTTTCTTCTGCTGCATTTTGTAAATTGTTGCCTTCACGTGCTTTGCTTTCCCTATTATTTCATTTCAGATTTTTGCAGCTTATTTTCTATATGATAGCTAAAGTTTTTTTTTTAAAAAAAACACATAGATTCCCAACACTGTTTCATGCTGCCAGCATGATTTTGGCCAGAAGAACCACGAACTGTTCCTCATTGTTCCTTTTGTGTTTGACACAATGTATCTGGTTTGTTCATTTTGTACCACTGCAGTAGTTCTCCAACTTTGCAGTACCACAATCCTCTAAAATGACAAATGAATTTGTACAACCACCCTTCATGAATAAAACTAATGATCTTAATAGGCAGGAGATTATGCCACCTTTAATAATTAAATGTTAATATGTGTATCACAAGGGTCTTTAGTGCCAGTCTGGTGTAGTGGTCGAGGCACCAGGCTAGAGACTGGGAGTTCCAGTCCCGCCATAGGCACAAAACCCCTTCTGAAATCTTGCCAAGAAAACTGCAGGGACTTGTCCAGGCAGTCACCAGGAGTCTACACTGACTTAGAGGGGCACACACAGGAGTCCTTTACTCCAGTAAAGCCATTTACCCATCAAGAGCAAGTTTTGGCAGTGCTGCCACTTTACCTGTGAAAGCCTGATCAGGTTTGTTTGTTTTTTTAAATTGAACCTTCCACCAAAAGCTACTTCCAATTCCTGAGGGTTTCCTGGCTCACCATTTGAGAATCCCTGTACTCCGGTATTGGTGTTCAAATATAGAATGTTATCCAAACAGAAGCTCTTTTTTCTAAATATGTTGTTTTCATTTCTTCAGGGGAAAAAAATTGATAATCAAGGTTCCTGAAAATGAGGTGATTTTTTCCTCATTGGAAATTGTTGCTCTAGATGTAGGGGGTGGATACCGACCTGCACTTTTTGTACAGCACATTGACTGAATGCGTCCCTACCGTGAGAGCTGGATGTGTTTCACCATGGGGCTATTAATGGTTTTCATCCTTTGCCTAGCTTATATTGTACTGCCTTTGGTTACACTTTTCAAAATACCGTGTCTCCTGGAGGTTTGGTGGCTTGTGGGTAAAAATTTTCCCATTGTGTTGGCAGGCCTGAAGAATTAGAACTGGACTCATTGAATCCAGAATTCTGAATAATTCCCATGTAGCTGAGACATGCATATCTCTAAGATGCCAGGTGCTAGCGCCGCAGATAGCAGAAATGAGTAATGGCATTAACAGGTCTGTGGGGGAAGGAGTCAGAGCAATGGAAAATAGATGCAATTATATCCAGTTAAATGCCACTCTTTAGGTGTTCACCTGGAAAACCATCTAATGGACTTTATATTCAGGAAAAGCAAACACTGGCACAAGTGAGTCTGACCTATTTCACTGTCACATTATAGCAACCTTTATAGTGGTGAGAATTCTGGATCTGATTATGGCTACAGCAAGAATTTAATATATGCTTCCTGGTGCCTTTTCGTGATAGCTTTTCAGAGTCTGTTGCCCCCCTGAAAGCTTCTCCTCTGAAAGTGAGGGAGAGAATCTGTGAAGCAGCATTTGATGCAACTTGAGGGAAAAAGTGGTGCCTTTCTGCTAAGATAAATAATAGTTTCTATTGTTCAAGAACAATACCTTGTAAATGCAAAAATCACCAGTCACAGTTTACTAGCTGTCATGAGTTACAGATACGTTGTTCACACTATAATCTGAAAAAGCTATTTAACCCCAGAGGAAATGTAACCTAACCTGTATGCTGCAAGCTGTTCAGAGGAACACTGCAAGCATGTTATCTTAAGAAGGATGGTTGGTGATTATTTGTGACCTGACCTAGAACGTGATTTCAAGATGTAGCTGTAAAGTATTGATGCTGATTAGAAACATAATTTATAAAGAGTTTCTTGTGTGCAAGTCAGAAACTGCACAATTAAATGTATCCTTTGGACCTGATAAAATGAATCAGACTTGTATTTTATATCTGTTTAGTTCATAGTTCTTTGAATCTGTGGAGTGAGCATGACATATTTGAAAACTGTGTTCATTATAATTAAAGTTTAAATCCTGAATAGCAGAAATAAACTGCTAGAATTCATACAAACTGTTCCTACAAACGCTTTCTATGTGATCTAATAAACCTGTAACCACGTTTCCATAAATTCCATCAAATTCAGTGAAATCCATGCTGAACAATTATCTTGCTTATTTAAAACATTTTTATCATTTATGGCATACTGAACAAGCCTCAGTGGCCTAGCTCACTTTAAACATTATGGTCCTATACGATGTTAAGTCATGAATTAGAGGTGCAAGTCCTGAGGCCTAAGGTCCCCCAGCAAAGCCACTGTGGTGTAGTGGTTAAGGTGCTGGGCTAGAAACCAGGAGGCTGAGAGTTCCAGTCCCGCTTTAGGCATGGAAGCCGGCTGGGTGACCTTGGGCCAGTCGCTCCCTCTCAGCCCAACCCACCTCACAGGGTTGTTGTTGTTGTGGGGAAAATAGGAGGAGCAAGGAGCATTAGGTATGTTCACTGCCTTGAGTTATTTATAAAAATAATAAGGGCGGGATAGAAAATAAATAAAATAAACAGCCGACAGTATAACCCCCAAATTCTCCAAAAGCTACTACTGAAGTGGAATTTGCAATGCAATAGAAGGCAAACATTATTCCGTGCCTAAGAAGGTAGTAATCATATCAATTTTATTTAAAGACAACTGAATACAAATTATTGTCTCAACTTTGCCCCTACTTTTCAGAAAGTAACCCTTGAAACACTACTCAAATGCCAGGTGTGGCCCTCAGCTATGGCGTAGCTATGGAGTAGTTGTACTCCTCTGTCATAAATTGGTTTGCAAGTCACATCGGTTGGGTTCATGCAACATACTAATCCACAATCAAAGTTATGGGTCAGTATGAGAATTATATTCCAGTGATACAGGGAATTATGTTTCTTACTCCTTGAGTCAAAAAAGTTAGTGCAATTCTGACTTGCTTCCCTCTTCTACTCTCTTTATTGTGTCAGTATGAAATGTATAAAATCCCAGGAATTAGTT
Source organism: Candoia aspera (assembly GCF_035149785.1). Taxonomy (NCBI): domain Eukaryota; kingdom Metazoa; phylum Chordata; class Lepidosauria; order Squamata; family Candoiidae; genus Candoia; species Candoia aspera. The sequence continues at coordinate 117,587,392 of NC_086154.1, read as the reverse complement.
GGACAACATGAAAAAATATTTACTGAAACTAAGAGTAAAAAGCAAAGGAGAGAAAAGTTATGGCTCAAAATTTATACATTGCATTGGTAGGTTAGATATTTCACAAACCCATGCATCATCTTAAGTCAGGGGGCCTGTACATGGAGAGAGGGAGAGAGAGCGCCATGCTGTTTGCAAAATCATGGGTCTTGCACTGGCTGATAATAGATAGCCATACTGTTGCTTTGCTGGCCATGCATTAAAGGGCATCCTGCCAAGATAAGACTGAACAGCCATTTATTGGTCCCTAAGCATGTGGGACGCGGTGGCACTGCGGGTTAAACCGCTGAGCTGTCGATCGGAAGGTCGGCGGTTCGAAACCGCGCAGCGGGGTGAGCTCCCGTTGCTCGTCCCAGCTTCTGCACACCAAGCAGTTCGAAAACATGCAAATGTGAGTAGATTAATTGGTACCGCTTCGGCGGGAAGGTAACGGCGTTCCGTGAGTCATGCTGGCCACATGACCCGGAAGTGTCCTATGGACAACGCCGGCTCCAAGGCTTTGAAACGGAGATGAGCACCGCCCCCTAGAGTCGGACACGACTGGACTTTACGTCAAGGGAAACCTTTACCTTTACCTTTAAGCATGTGGAGTTGGCAGCTAAGGAAGGAAGTGGAATGATTTCTTCTTCCCCCCACACTCCTCTGCACTCAGGGTCGAAGATTACCCAAGAGGGAGCAGATACTGCCCAGGCTATGGACTGTTACTTCATAGAAACCTGGCACTGTTTGGGTAAATTTATGTCCGCAAGGAGGTGAACAGTGGTGCATGGCACAGCTGCCCACTCTAGGGGATTTCTGATGTTTGTTCCTCATCCCAAAAGCACTTGATGATGACAGGGAAATGTGTGTCCTGTGCTTTTCACTGCAGGCAAAGGATATTGGCTATGGGGATAGTGGTTGCCAACTACAAGCACTTGTTCACATGACCACAGCAACCTTTGTCTGCTCTTCTGATTCTGGCAGGCTATTATACCCTGCAAGGCAATATGTCTCCAAGATGTGCACTGATAATTTAAAAGCCTTATTTGTCCCTCCCCAGCACATCACATCTTACTAGAATTCTACAGCCACTGTCAAGTCAAATGATTAGAGCCCTGTAAACACAAATACCTGTTTTGTTTCATGCACACTCATAGATCTCCCAGTTACATCAGAAGCTGCATGTTGGGCTCCATGCAATCCCAGAACTGGCAGTTTGACTGGCATGGGCATCTTCTACATGTGTGTAACTCCATACATACCTCTAGTCCTAGGCTCACTTATTTACGAATGTGTCTTCTAGAGGAACTGATGTTTAGAAGGGTCTTTACATGCACTCATATGCATGATTAACCTTGACTTTCCTGTCATTTATCTGTCCCAAACACTCTGTATACCCCAAGTCCTTTCCCCATAAGTAGCTATGGGGAGTCTCAGTATCAGGTAGTAAACTAACTGGACCTGATACCAGCCCAATCTCCGAGTGATGGTTCTAGTTTTGGTTTTAAGGGTGTTGGGGCTGAACAGTGATTCCAAGTTAGCACCCTAAATAATCAGGGTGTGAGGGATCTGTTTCTGAATAGTCCATGGAAGTTTCAGACCCCACTTCTCAGTGATTTTCCTTCTGGTTGCAACTTCTGTACCAGCCCTTGTTCCCTACATGGACTCCCTTCATGTGGATCTTTCTTCTCTTCTGCTGACATGACTCCCCTCCCCTGATATGGAGAAAATAAATAAACAAATGGATTATGATTGTTTAAAAATGTACTTTGTTTTGAAATGGAATAAAAGCTGTTCAGAATAAGGTGGAATCACTATGATTTTGGATTACTGTCCCTTTATAGAGAACAAAAAGCAAGCCCTGTTTCATATCAGATCCTTTTTAGTTGTTATTAGTTTTAAAAGATCACGGCCAAACTTTTCTACCATGGGCCGAATTAAGACAGCTGATGAGTGAAGCTGACAAAAGTTATGTACAGTTAGATACGAGGTTGCAGTGTTTAAAATGTGATTAATGCATATGTCTATTTCTACCCATCTATTCTTTAAAAATATGCTTTATTGGAACATTATTGCCATGCTACGTTAATCCATGTTCTTTTAGAAAGATTACATACATTCAGTTATTACTAAAGTACAGTGTCATTTTGTCCCCTCAAAATGCTCTTGCATGTGTAGATTAAAGCCCTTCTGTCTGGATTTTTTTTCTGCCACTTGGATTCTTTTAAAGATGGTTTGAAATGTTTTAAAGGGAGGTGGGATGAATTGAGTGATATAGAGCAAAGGAAGCAGTCATAAGATCACACATTCTTGGTATTTCCTGTGAGGAACTTTGAGGTTTTAGCACTCAAGGGCCCAAAATATTGCACTGAGCAAGAGGCATCTTTGTTCTTCTGTCACACTGGATTACAAGTTTTTCTTACTGCAGAAAGCTGGCTTTCGGTTAATAAATACTTGCTGTTTTATATTAGGGCTACCATTATGAGAAAAATGTCTCTTCCCTCCCCAAGTGTGCTTTTGCAAATGCCTTTATTGTATAGGGTCTCATTTGACTCCTGTTGTCATTCACGCTGATGTTTGTGCTTTCAAGGAATTTTGTGTGCCGACCTTCATCCCTTTGCTCCAGCATTCATCTGAATGTGCTGATGGGAACCTCTGGTCTTAATGCCATCTGACAAAGCATACTTCTGTCCCAAAGGGGGCAAGACGTGCCTCTTGACAGCAACTAGGAGTCAGCTCAAAAAAGCTGCTCTGTGTCCAAAGCAATCCTTGTGACTTAGTTTTAAACAAATCGCCTCTCACTGGGGGCTCAAGTTTGGCCCCTGTGTCATGCAAGACTCTCACTTTTTGCCAGATTGGTTGATGAAAAGCAGCATCAAAGCCTCTGTGGTCAGTGGAAAAAGCAAAGCTTTATTCAAGGAAAGTATGGGTACCAGCCTTCTTGGGAGAACTGTTTTGATGCGTCCATTAATATACTTCCTCTTTGCCATCAGATTAAAGAGTCCACTGGAGTTGGGAGGCCAATACATTTAAATAAATAAATGTGTTTATTTATTTTGCTAAGAACATCTGGTCCATCTTAGTCCAGCATTTTGTTTCTCACAACAGCCAACTAGTTGTCTTTGTTATGCTCATAAGCAGGAAGTAGAGACATATCTCTCTCCATCAGTTGCTTCCGTGCAACTGATATTGAGGGCTTGGTGCCCTCATCCCAAAGCTAACACTGAGCCTCAAGATTGGTACCTGTCCTCTGTCAATGTATCCAGTTCCCATTTAAAGACATCCACATTAGTGGCTATCAACATTTCTTAAAGTAATGAATATCACAGGTTAGTAATGCATTGTGAAGAAGTGTTTTCTTTGGTCTGTTCTGTATCTCCTCCGCATCAGTTTCATTGGTTGATTCTTGGTCCTAGTGTTATAGAGAGGGACATGCCAATCATGTTTCCCTTCAATTGCCTTGTTTTTCAAGCTAAAGAGTCCCAAATATTCTAGGCTCTTTTCATAGGAAAGAAGGCCCCTAATCAGTTTGGTTTCTTCTGCAATCTTTTCAACTCTATTGTATCCTTTTCCAAATGCAACAGCCAGAACTGTACACGCACCTCCATGTGCATCCCATAGTTCTATAAAACGGTATTACGCTTTTGGCATGTTTACTTTCAGACTCTTTTTTCATGATCCCTAACATAGAATTTGCTTTTTTCACAGTTGCTGGACTTTGAGTTAACATCTTCATTGAACTATCCATTATCTTATATTACAATGGAATGGCTGAAGGCTAATTGAAAACCATACTAAACATTAATAAAACCTAAAAATTATTTTCAGAGTGCATTTAAACAGATAGAGAAGAGCTTGTTTAATTTACCCCAGGATGCTAGTCTAGAAAAAATAAAATTACTCTGATGCTTGACAAATTGGTCTGCTTCAGCAACAAACCAAAGAAAAATCAGTGAAGCAACAAACCAAAGAAAAATCAAGACATCTTAAAACTCCACTAGGTTCATATGGGGTGAATACAAGTCTTTAGGTAACCAGATTGTAGACTGTAATGGCATTTAAAGTTCAAATCCAGGGTCCTTAAATGAGTTTAGAACAACTGCACAATTGGTACAGGCAAGTGACCTAACCTCCCAACTGCTTCATTCACACTTACCTATAAATTATTGCTTTCTTGCAATGATTGTTGTTAACATGGACTAGAAGTGCTTTGCATGGGGACTACCACTATCCTATATTGTCCTGTGAGACTTGTGTGAAAGGTAAAAGGTCCCCTGTGCAAGCACCGAGTCATGTCTGAGCCTTTTGGGGGACACCACTCTCACGACGTTTTCTTGGCAGACTATAGCGGGGTGGTTTGCCATTGCCTTCCCCAGTCGATAGCGGGGTGGTTTGCCATTGCCTTCCCCAGTCGTCACCTTCCCTGGCAAGCTGGGTGCTCATTTCACCGACCTCGGAAGGGTGGAAGGCTGAGTCGACCTGAGCTGGCTACCCGAGAGAGAATCCAGCTCCCGCTGGGATCAAACTCGGGCCGTGGGGAGAGTTTCGTTTGCAATACTGCCTCCTACCACTCTGAGACACACAGGCTGTGGGAGGGATTAATCACAGCCTATCACAAATAGGCTCTTTGTGAGCTATAACATCCAAGGCCCTTCGTTATTTTCTCAGTTTATCTCTGTGCTTTGAGCTGAACTATCATTTGGCTCTGGAATGAGCATTTTCTTTATTTGATTTCCTCCAGGAATTCAAGGCAGCATGCATAGCACTCCCTCTTCCTGTTTCTCCTTCAAGAATAACTTGGGGGTGTAGGTTGGTCTGAGCACAGGCAAGTGGTCCAAAGGCCCCAAGTGAGGCTATTGTTGGCCTGAGCTAAAGCCCAGCTGTCTTTGTCAAGAATGTGAGCATCTAGTTGGCAAGAGAAGGGGCACCAGGTTATTGTGGACTTTCTCTAGCATTCATCTGAATCTCTTGGGTGGCATATTGTTTTAAAGCATATCACCAGAAAGTAACACTTCAGGGATGCATTTATATGCACAGTGGAAAGCATTGTATTTAAAACAGCAATATCTGTGAAGCTATTTTCTGATAATGAAAGAAAGTGAGAAAAAATTCAGATTCAGTGGGTAGGCTCTCAGCATTTAGGAACGGCGGCAACTAGGTGTGATAGCACTAGAACGTTTTCCACCCCTATGATTCCCCCCTGAAATCTTTGTTTCCAGAAATGCTTTGCTTAATAAAAAAAATAATTAGCGACCCAACAAGTGAAGACAGAGCCCATCAGGTTGGAATGTTTCAGTATGCATGGAGGGATGGAAAACTGGAATTTGTGTGGTATGTAAAGTTAATACAGCCTATGTTTAAAAGAAATTTATGGAATACACCCCAACACCCTAAGTAAGCTTCCAGTTAATTAGGCCATTGGAAAATGTTCCTGAAAAGCTCTTGGAAAATCTTTAGACTTTGGGGGGGGGTTTCTTGAAAAGTCCACATCTCTGAAGATAGGCATGAAAAACTTAAGTACATATACAGTCACTATGGGCTGTTGCTATAAATGGCCTCTATTGGTATACTGTTTTCTGCTACAGAAATTAAGGTTACTATGGTAACAAATCATTCTGGCCAGGTGAAGAGGTCGAATTTAATTGTTCTCAGTTTAGGTGTTAATAGTTGTATTGCCTGAGGGGAAGGCAGCTTGCAGGATTTTTGTTTAGTTTCTTTTAGCCTTGCAGCCAGTAATCAGGTCTCTGAGAAAGCTCTCTCTTCTCTGAGAGTACGTGTGAATGCACAAGCCTGTAAATATGTTTTTGTGCTTTCTGTAAATAAATTTATTTTTATAGAAATGCCTGGTGTGTGATTTTTCTGATTTCTCTGGGCCAAATGCTTTCCAGCACTCTGCAACAGCCTCCATGTGATTAAGAATCTGCACTTCATTACAGCCTTAATAAAATGTGTGCCTGTCAGGCAGAACCCAAGAACAATGAAGGGCCAGTCCATTCAAACTCCAGTTCTTTATTTGCTCATACCATATAGACAGAATCTTGCCAGACTAAAACTACTCTACCTAACCTAAGGAGAAATAACCTAGGAGACTCTAGGGCGGGGCTATCCTGAACCTCTTCATTTTCCCACCATTGCCTCCCAGAGTGTGCCTCCTCTTATCTCCTCCACCTCCTTGGAATGTGCTCCTTCCTGGGCTTCCGATGGGAATGGCGGACTGAACGGCTGTGCCCACTGGCTTGGTGGGCAGAGTGGACAATGCAGCAACTTTTTTCGGCCTCAGGAAGTCTTTCCTGAAGCCCAGAAATGTTCTCCGGATTAAGGAGTATACTTGTTCTCCAAAACAGCAATTTGCAGCCAGAAGATTGCGTTTTGCTTTTAACTGGTAAGAATACCTGGGAGGCAGGGACGTCACCATTTCCAAGCTGCGCTGTAGCCTTAAAGAGACAATAAGTCCGGCCATCCCATTTCTAAATCACCAATTTGTGTTCTTTTTAAGTATACATACCCCAAGAGAGGCTTTCTACAGCGAGGAGAAGCTGGTCCTTTTTGTGCTTAACATTATTTTTGGGATTATTTTTTAATTTTTTTTTTAAGTTTTGGATTTTTGTATTAGATTTGAAGATATTAGCATTTTCCTATACATTGAAATCAGCTGATCTGAACTGTCCTGTTCAGACTATGAAATGGTTAGGCAGAATTACTATTAAGTTCTTTATTTACAATAACTATTTACAACAGCAAAAAGTCCTTGTAATAGATTAGGCAATGCAATTCAATCAAGTCCACCCAGGCAGTAAAGGACACCCAGGCAAGGCTGCAGGTTCAGATTGTGGCAAAACAATGAGGCAGAACTCAGCTAGTTCTCTTATCAAAGCTGCAAGACTCGATGGAGCTAGAGTGTGTGGCAAGGAGGAGGCTTGAGGTACGGGTCTGCAAACGGGCACACAGGTTGGACTCGACTGGAACACAGAGGCTAGACGAGGCTGGACCGGAGCATCTAAGCAAGGCTTGGATCTGGAGACAAGGCTGGACTGGGATGGAGTGTCTAAGCAAGACTCGGATCTGGAGAGAAGGCTAGACTGGGATGGAGCGTCTAGGCAAGGCTCGGATCTGGAGACAAGGCTGGGCTTGGCAGGAATGTCACAACAATGCTTGAGACTGGAGGCAAGACCAAATCGTGTTGGAGCAATGAGGAGAGGCTTGGAACTGGATGCAAGGCTGTGCTCGGCAGGAATGGCAAAAAGAGACTCGACTGGAGTGGCGTGTGCAGGAAGCAGGTCTGCAATGACAGAAAGTGCTGGCTCTGGTTCCACACTGGCTACTGGCAAGGCTTCCGACTGGTGCATGGACTCTTCCGCAGATGCTGTGAGCTCGAAGGATCGGTTGTCTCTGGCAGCTTGCTCTTGGATCATCTGCCTTTTAACACAATCCTTTCCACACCTTTTCTCACCTGCAGCAAACCGGGCTGCCTTTTGATTCGTGCACTTCTCTGCTTGTGTTTCTTGAGCGCTGATTGGAGGATTTAAATCCCCCTCCGAAGTTTGTCCAATCAGCGTTTCTAGTTTCTCCTGCTCTGCTGAGTCACTTCTGGTTTTAATTTCTCCAAATCCTTCCTGATGAGTTTCGTTTTCTGCTTCTGACTCAAGATAAGTTTCATTTTCAGAGTCAGAAGCAGGCTCAAACCTCACATGAACCTTCAGCTTTCTGTCTTCACTTTCCTTTGAGAACAGTCTGTTATTCACTCTCACTTTATGTAAACTTTCAAACTCTCCCATATCTTCGACTTTCACTGATTGAGTTTCTAGGGTGTGCCATAATCTACTGTGTGAGACATGGAGGATTTCAAGCAGATTCTTTCTGACTTTCACCAGGACTTCAAACAGATATCTTCAGACTTTTATCAAACCTTTGTGCAAGATATCCAGGACATTGTGGAAAATATGAGAGCTAAAATGTGCCATCAGGTTGGGGATGTGGTGGATGAAGTTGAGGAATCTAAAAGTGATAGAAACGTTTTTTTTTAAGACTGAGATTGGGATTTCTATTGAGATGCTGGATGAAGATTGGATAATGGAGTTGGAGAAATCTAGGGGAGAGAGTGATCTAGAAACAATAAGTAAAATTGATCTCCTGGTGGAAGGTAGGTATGCCTCTCCACTATAACTTCTTATAGAGAGCCAGTTAGGTGTAGTGGTTAAAGCACTAGGCTAGAAACCGGGAGACCATGAGTTCTAGTCCTGCCTTAGGCATCAAGCCAGCTGGGTGACCTTGGGCCAGTTGCTCTCTCTCCACCCTAGGAAGAAGGCAGTGGCAAAACACTTCCAAAAATCTTGCCAAGAAAAGAGCAGGAACATGATAGAACAGATTTTTAAAAAAATCTTGTACTATAGATCTGCACTTGTGGCAAAACTAGATTCATCAACCATTTGTAACATGCAAGAGGTGTGGGCCTATCCGCATTTCAATTTCAGTGCATAATTGACACTGATCTTTGATGTCACTTGCGGCATCCCATCACCAATATTTCCCAGCAAGCCCTAGTGATTCCCATATTGTTAATAGTAAACAGTGTCAAATGTGTGCTCATCCTATCTGGGGATGCTCGGTGTTCCCTTTATAAGGGAAGTAAGAACTATGGGGTGTGTTATAGACAGTGTTTTTTTTGTTTTGTTTTGGTTTTTTACCACTGCGTAGAACAGCCTTCCCCAGAGCTCCATCTGGCAATGACTCTGGCATTGTTCCATAAGGCTGCTAAGATGGAAGTTTTATTCAGGGCATTTGAAGTTTGATGCTATGGTGTTGCAATTGGTTATACTGGCATTTTGGTTGTTATTTATTCATTTTATTGTTTTATCTTGTGCCTTGATGCATTCTGTTAACTGTATACTGTTTCATTTTATGTAGTAAACCACTGTGAATGATTCCAGCTTTGGGGGGAGAGGGGAGGGAGGGAGGGAGGAAGGAGATGCAACTTCTCTGAGAAACACAGGTCAGGGTGGGTGGGTGAGGAAGGGATCATTCATCTGAAAAAAAATGCTGTCCATGATGGGCCAATCCAGTATTGAGTGTATAGATACTAGATTATGGTTTAGCGTCTTTTCCAAAGTCTTCAAGGCTGATTGAGTAAATCAGCTGAGTCAAAATACAGTTTACATACCTTGTTCCTAAACTGCATTATGCAGTGAAAGGGTTTTTTCCCTCTCTTACTGTTTCCATTAATCAAACATCTACTTTGTATAAAACCTTGATAGTGGTATAAGTTAAAACATTCCACATGCTTCATACCTGTACTATATTCTGATAAACAACATATTGCCAATAAAAGTATGGATGGCTGGAAAGTTTCTGCAAAATGGATAGGCTTTTGGCAAAACCTCTGAATATATTATCAAATGTTGTCTTTGGGAGAAAGACATGACTGATCCTGCTTTCTAGAACAATCTCTCCTAAAATAATTGAGAACATACAATTTAATAATCACAAAAGATAGAGATTTTTAGCAGAGGATTCTAAAAGTTCTATCAGTCAACAGAAAACAAGAGCCTTACGTATAGACACAGCATTGTGAGAGAACGAAGTGAGATCTAACATGGTAGAATGAGTAAGAGAGACAGTTAAAGATTTATCAGAAGAATCTATTTTTGGACTTTAAACGTCTACAACTTTGGCTCCAAAGCATGAATACTGTACAAAAATGAAGGGTCCAAGTAAAATCTCTTTTTCTCTTTTTTGTATTCGAGGCAATCTTGACTCCTGGCAACTACGTGGACAAATCTATTGAGATTTCCAGGCAACACGTTCAGATGTGGTTTACTATTGCTTTCTTCCTAGAGTTGAGAGAGAATAACTGGCCCAGGGTCACCCAGCTGGCTTCTGTGCCCACGGCAGGACTAGAATTCAGGTCTCCCCACCCCTGGCCCAGAACCTTAACCACTAGATCACACTGGCTCTTAAGCAAAGCCTACTATAGTAGAAATAGAAGAAGTGGGTGAGAAAGCTTGGGATATTTCAAAATTAGAAACCAGTGGGCTAATGCCACATCAACTCAAATTTAAAAAGTATACAACTGCAACGTTTCTAAGAATCATAAATTTAAACAGTGGATAAATTAATAAAATATGGCTGCAGTTATTGAAAGTGCAAAAAGCCAAGCTAGAACTCAAGATAATTAGAGGGGAAGCATCTGGAGATTAATAATTTTAAGATTGGATTTAATTTCAGACCTTTCCCGTCCCATAAAAAACCAAAGCATTGGTCTTCTATGAATTGCAGAATCAATTAATTAAAGGATCAGAACATTTTGGAACGGTTTAAAAATGTGAATTTGCTGTATTTACAAGAAGAAGAAGAGTGCATATTTAAATGTGTTAAAGAAATATTGATAGGTCTGATGTATTCTTTTGCAAAATTAATGAATGACTTAATTCTTTTGCAAACATTGCAATCTCTGGAAATGGGCTTACAAAATTAATACCTCTCAAAATGTTCTGAATATTCTGGCCACTTCTAATATTCCCTTATATGACAACACTGTGGTCCACATTAATACAGACTTCCATTTACTGTTCAGAATCTCTTCACAATACCTTGCCAGGCTATACAGGTTCTCCAGTTGCCTATAAGTGCCCTATTCTGTCCCTTCCTCAGCAATATAGGAGATTTCAGAACTCACAGGACCCTACTGTCATAGGCTTCATTTGTTCAAATAACATTACCAATTTGGAAGAACCACATTTGTAGAGGATGAAAGTAACGTACCTCATACTCATGAAAGGACCTCATAGTTTTCCTTCTTAGGAAGACACGATCATGGGATGGACAGCCACTTAGAGGTGTCACTTGAAGTTAAGTCAGAAGCTCTAAATTCATTCTTACTGGAATCAGGTGAGCATATATATAAGCCTATATTTACATGAACCAGTTCTCACAAATTATCTACCAAATTGCACATTTTCTAAAATAGCTATTTGCAGCAGAAAACACTTCTTTGAAAAAGAAAAAAAAATCCAAGTCTTTCTTTCTTCCCACTCTGGCTTGTCACTTGAAAAAGATTCTAATTCCCATCAAAAGCTGGAAGTGGAACTGAAGGGGAAAAAAAATACAAAACTTGTATTGGATGCATGGATAAGCGATCTTTGTAACTAAACATTCATTGCTTCATGGTACTGTAGGACTTCATTTAGGATTCTAGACAGCCCCAAAGCTTGCAAATTATTGTGTTACACATTGGTTGTTCCATAATGAAACTCTATTGCTAATATTGACAATATTTGCTAACATGCGAAGTGTTTTTTCTGATTCAAGCTAATTAAGATGAATATAAAATCAAATAGCATACAGTATATGCCAAATCAGTCATATCTTCCAGGTAGTTGTACAGAAAGAATGTGCTGCTGGGGAGATTTGGAAACTACTTTCAATTTTAGGTCCTTGTTTGACGAGATGGCTCCTGGTGTTGTCAACCAGAAGGAAATTTAGAACCATTACATCCTTTTCCCCTCAACCTTTTGTTTTTTTCTAATTTTTTTTAAAAGAAGAATCAGTAGGAAAAAAAGGGAGATTACAAATGAAAGATGATGTAATTGGGATTTCTTAAAAAAAAATTGGTTAAGGCAGAGTAGATGATAATAGGCTCATGTGGAAGAACAGTTTCACAATACAAACTAGTAATAGTTTTTCTTATTGAAATTTTTTATTTTTATTTAAAAATTTATTAGCATTTATAGGTTCCTTTCTAGGTATACTGTAAGTAATAGCACAGAAAGTGCCTGCAGGGAAAGCAGAAATATGTACACATCCTAAGTGTGGTCCTACCTCAATTCATTTCTTGTCCCCAGAGATCTTTCACCACATATCTTGGGGGAGGGGGAGGTTGCACCTTCCATTCCTCTCTGCATTGCCTTGTTTTATAGAGAGGCAGGAGACTATGCATGTTTTAGATACTGAAAATGGAGCATTGAGGGAGAAGTGAGGAATTACATCACATAGATGGACTGAAACGACATAGGAAAATAGTCCAAAATGTCCTACTATTAATTTTAAAGTGTAAGCAGAGAGTCCTTTAGAACTCACGAAATCTTTTCTTGATTGATCTACTGCACGTGGATAGGAAAAGCTTGGGTCACTTCCACAGAGATACTAATTCAAGAGAATCCAACTGTAGATGCTTCTCATTAAATGAAAGTTGTGGATTCTTGAAAATAAAAGGGTCCAAGCGAAAATATTTTAGTAATACAGCTGCTTTTCACTCACAAGAAGTGAAGATGAAGTAACATATCAACAATATAAAGTTGTGGGTGGTAGAAACAATACTCAGTAACCAACTGCACACCATACAGACTAGACATTTATGAATATGTTGGTTAGGCATATGGTGGACTAACCAGAGAATTCTAAATTGGTTACACGCATGTTGTATTGTGCAATACACCCTGGGTTTGTATTGACTCTACTAATGCTCTTTAAAGCTATGAGTTCAGGAGAATCCCCAGATCATGTGCCTGCTCCTTCTGGGAGAGAGTGAGCATGCAACTGGGAGCTTGTGAGCAGAACAGGAGAACAATCATGGAGAGGAGGGTTTTGCAAGGAAGTTTAAGAAGGGATTAGAAGTCAGCCTTTCCTCAAGACTCATCACAGAAGATTAAGTGCATACAGGTACTTAGATGAGAGTTCTCCATGGAGATCTATAGAATGAAACCTCTGAAGAGGATTAGGGAATATAAATTGTTCAGTTGAGGACCAGTGAGCCTGTCAGCTTGGAAACTGGGGAACCAAGCCTCAATACCAGGCATTCCTGCTTCTAACCAGAATAGAGAGGATTCTGTCCTGCAACTAGAGACAAGGTCTCCCAGTGCTCAGGACTATCTGTGGCAGCATATAGAGAGCCAGAAGATAACAAGGATGGAGAGTGAGCATTTGAAAAGGAAGGCACCTGATGGGAGCTGAAGCTTTGCAGAATATGGCTCAATAAATCAAAGCTGTAAGCTGTACCTGGGTGGGGAACACAGGAGATTCACTCTAAATGTAAGGAATAATGTGGTGGAAAGAGCTGTTGAGTAGTGGAACAGGTTGCCTAAATCTTGTTGGACTCCCACTTGCTGAAGGTTTTCAACTAGAGTCTGAATTGCCCCCGTCAAAGATTGTCATTGAATAATGGCTATAAGCTGTTTACAGCGATTTTAGCAGATAGACTAAAAAGAATTCTGCAAGAGTTTATTCATGAGGACCAATATGGATTTCTACCTAAAAGACAATGTTAGAACAGTATTGGACATTATAGAATATTTGGAACAGCATAATGAAAAACAGCATTAATTTTCTTAGATGCGGAGAAAGCATTTGACAATCTGAATTGGCCCTAAAAGAGGTTTAGGTTTACCCGATTTGAAACTACTTTGCAGCTTGTTGTTTAGTGTAGATGAAAGATTGGGTGACTTTGAGAAACAGGAGGTTACTGGAATTAGAAAGGCATGATTTAAGCATTTTCCAAACTTTTTGAAGTAAACAGTAGTGCTCAGTGGATAGCATTTTCAGGGAAAGTTGAGAAAGTTTAAGCATCCTCTGACTGCCCATTTTTTCCCAAATCTTCCCCAGGCCTTATATTTTTTTATTCTTTCTACCATATTTCTGATCTCTTTATCACTAAAGGAAAAAATGGTGGCAGGGAGAGGTACAAAGAGTGAATTGTCCCATTCCTAGCCATTATTTCTACATTGCAGATGTATCTCCTTTTCACATGAAAGGCAAATCTCATGGTTCTCCCCTAATCAAGAAATAAAAGCTTAGCTGTTAATAATTCTTGCTTAGAGTTTGCTAAACAAGGGATATATTTCTAAGTGATTGACACTCAAGTGGGATATAGAGTTGTGTGTTGTCCATTTGACAGCTCAGCTTGTACATACTCCCATTTAAAAATTGTTCTTGTTCCTCCATTCGCTGTTTTCTTTCTTCCAGCCCCAGCCCCTTGTATCCCTGCCAGATGTTCCTTGAAGACTGGCTTTGATAATTTAGTTTAGAAGAAAATACCATAAGCAATTTCATGAGAACATCTTATACTAAATCCCCCCACCCCTTGGTATTGTAGCCTTTCCTCGGTCATGTGGTTAGCCAGAAATCACTTGATTTATATACCTGACTATAGCAGGAAAGTCAGGTGTGGGGTTGTTCGGCTGTTTTTAAAGAAGTTTTAAAGAAGTTTAGGACATTTTGGAACTTGCAGCAAACAGCCATCCTATGCTTTTTTCCTGCTTAATTAGAGATTTTGTTGGATTTTAGTGCTGTGCCTTTCTTAATGTTTATTATGGCCAATTTGCAATCCTACAAATGCAGAAGGTTTGTAACCAAAAAATTGTTTCACATGGTGAGAGAGCTCCATCTTTCATGGAGAGAATTTGGCTGGCTTCAGGCATTCTAAATGTAACATGCTTGTTGCCAAGAAAACTAAAACCACTTCCACACTGCAGAGTTAACTGGATGATGTATTGGAAAACATTTTAAAAATCGGTAAATAGGCAGTTGTGTTACTGCCAGCCAGAAAAGGGCCTTGAAATAGCCTACATTTGTGCAGCTATTAATGGTAAAGTTGCTTGAGGCATAATTACCTCTTATAGGAGAATGGCACTTCTGTTTAGGTACATAAAGCTTGTAAATGGCCATTTAGTTGCTTGTACATGGCAAGTAAGACTAGTTCTTGTGATTTTGGAAAACAGATGGTGATTCTTAATTTTCTTTTCCCCTTTAACCCCTTATGTCACAAACAACTGATACAGTACAGTTGGTAGTGGCTACTAACATTTGAAACCTTATTTGCAAGACAAGAGTAACGGTTGAAAAGGATTTTATCTGTTTATTCTCAGAGGCAAATCACTAGTTCTTCACACTATGAATTGGGTGCTTCAGTGCATATTTTGATAATATCTCTGTCTCCAATATCTGTGATTTGTGTTTATCGCACATGCATATTTGTAAAGGTAATGGGCCTTAAGGTCTGCAATATGAGCAACATTTATGACCAATTCAAAGACTGGTCTACTCAAAGAATATTTCTTACTTTTTCTTGAAAAAAATCAACACTGCCTGCATGTAACAGGATTGTTTTTAACCTCCTGATCTTCTGAGTTTGTAGGGATTCTTATTTGAATTCCATGATCTTTAATTTGTCTTGTTTATCTGCTAGAGAACTATATATTTGATTCAGTAAATAAATAGCTGTTTAAGTGGATTTGGTAGCAGAACTTAACAATTTGGTTTGTGATTGCCAAGTTCTTCTGTGCTGGTGTTTATTCCTTTCTGGGGCACTGAGCTGCTTTTGTTGGGTTACTTCTAGGTGGGAGAGAAAAAATGGACATGGATGTTGCCCCTAATTACAATTAGTGGACTTAGTGGATAAATTAGGTAAAGGTAAGGGTTTCCCTTGACATTAAGTCCAGTCGTGTCCGACTCTAGGGGGTGGTGCTCATCTCTGTTTCAAAGCCGAAGAGCCGGCGTTTGTCCGTAGACACTTCCGTGGTCATGTGGCCGGCATGACTAAACGGAACGCTGTTACCTGCCCACCGAAGCGGTACCTATTAATCTACTCACATTTGCATGTTTTCGAACTGCTAGGTTGGCAGGAGCTGGGACTAGCAACGGGAGCTCACCCCATCACGCAGATTTGAACTGCCGACCTTCTGATCGGCAAGCTCAGCAGCTCAGCGGTTTAACCCGCAGCGCCAAATTAGGAGTAAGCTAAATATGACTACAGAGTAAATCGAAAAGAAATAATAATGGAAATGAGATGATTTGTAGGTACTTAGATTCCAGCTCTCATTATCCCCAAACTATTGGTTAGAAAAAGTTGTTTAGACCAGAAAAAAAAAAGAATTCCCTATTTTTTTCCCCAGATATTTATACCTCTCAGAGAAGAACATTGGAGACATTGTCTCTTCCCCATTCTCCCCAGTTCTTTTCCCAGGAAACCTTCATATATCTCTATATCACAGTCTGTCATAGTACACTGGTGCAGCAGCACATCCTAAAAGAGTCATTCCCCCATGGTTGTAGTAGTAACTAATTTGGACTACCAGGTGGGAATATTTCTGCTGAAATACCTAGTTGGAGTTAATGTCAATACTTCTTGCCAACTCTTGATTGAGGGGGTACGAATTATTCATGTTGGTATATGTGTGGAAACAGATCTTAACACATTTGACACCTTTTCTGTTTCTTTGCTTTACAGAAAATTAGCTTAAGCAAGACAAAATCTGAGTGAACTTCTAAAGCTGTTCATTCTACAAAGGCTAGTTTTAAACTAACTTTGAATGCTGTGGTGTACAAGAAGTCCATTGGGTTGAACCTTTCTATCCATTTTGCAATTCTTTTACAAGAGTCAACTGATGATTAAAAAGCAAGTATTCAGTTCTGAAATTATGGTTAGAACAAAGTTAGAGATTAGCATTAGGGCTAGTAGCTCTGGTTCCAGCCTCAAATGTGTGTTTTGACCGATGGCATGAAAATGTTTTGTCTGTTAAGCCTCTGTTTATGGCTTAAAAAACATCTCTCCCCTTCTTTCCTCCTGTCTCATAGTCCTTGATCCTCTTGGCCCTGACTGGAGTTCTCTTCTTGGGTCTCAACCTGGTTTTCCTTGGCATCTATCTCATCTGCCTATCTTGCTGCAAGAGGGAGGAAGAGTCGGAGACTAAGAAGCCCAATTCTTGTTGTATCACTTGGACTGCTGTGACAGCTGCTCTCATCTGCTGGTGAGTTCCTTCAGTCTGATCTGTAATGAGAGTGCGGGCAAGTTTTGAAAGCTTCCTTCGCTGATGGTTTGTAAAAGAGTCCTGTACAAAAAGTTGCAACTCAAGAGTTTTAGTATTCCGAGGGTTGGCTCTTCTCAAGAAGTACAGGATTCAGTTAAATAATGAGTCCATAGGAAGAGTTGGTCTTCCTACTACTTTACATGCTATAAAGAGAGCCCACTGAGTTTTCACACTGTTCTGTTTGTATGGTAGTATATGAATGAAAAATTTGTGAGAGTATAAAAGCTGTGTCCAAGGGAACATTTCTAAGCTGCCATGGATTTGAAGTTATTGCAAAATGGGCTACTGAGTGCTGTGGCCATAGCTTTTCTGCTCTTTATTTTTTCTGATATGCTAGGAAAGATGGATAAGCCTCATGTGTCTCAGAGTGGTAGGCGGCAGTATTGCATCCGAAACTCTCCCCACGGCCCGAGTTCAATCCCAGCGGAAGCTGGATTCTCTCTCGGGTAGCTGGCTCAGGTCAACTCAGCCTTCCATCCTTCCGAGGTCGGTGAAATGAGCACCCAGCTTGCTGGGGAAGGTGACGACTGGCAAACAACCCCGCCATAGTCTGCCAAGAAAACGTCGCAAAAGCAGCATCCCCCCAAAAGGCCAGACATGACTCAGTGCTTGCACAGGGGACCTTTCACCTTTCACACACAGGAAAGATGGATATTGGGAAAGCTGAAAGTTCATAGCATATTATATGCTAAAATTGTGCATTGTGTAAGCAGGTAGCTCTCCTTCTCCTTTCTTCCTCACCTGAAGCACCAATTTATATTTTGAAAGGAAAAGAAGTGTGATAGTATAATTGTGTCGTGAGTTTCCCATAGCCCACTCTACTTTCCTGGCCTTTTACAACACATGCTGTGACCTCAGTGCAGAGAAAGGAGAGGAAATCTCACTGCATGTCAGCCATCATATAGGTCTGGCTATTGTAAGAGAGACTGGACAAGAACTTACTGTGTTTCAGATGAAGAAGGAAACATTTGTTCCATTATTTTCTTGGGGAAAACGAACTGGCAGGCCATACATTTGCTATTGTTCAGTTTTTTCTGACTTCTAATAATCTGGTGAATATCTTTTGGGCAAGATTTTCTGTCAGTAATTGTTTCTTTGAGTTCTTGTAATCTCATGCTTTTATCATTGGTGAATATCTAACCACCTTGTCTTCGGTTGGTCTGTTTTTGAAGGTTCTTCTCCAGTGATTCATGCCTTTGCATTATGTGTCCAAGTTATTTAAGCTTTTGCTTCGCTATTCGTTTGGAATCTAGTATTTCATGATTTGTCATTGCATTCCAAGGTATTCTTAACTTTTTTCTCCAGCCACATAATTCAAAAACATTTTTCCCCACATTCAGCCTTTCTGGTGGTCCAGCTTTCAACCAAGGCCTTGATATGGCATGCCTTTGTTGTCAGTGCGATGTCTCCTCACTTTAATCTTTAGAGTAGATCTATCATACTGTCTCTCCCAAGCAGCAGATGTCTCTTAATTTCAGGGCTACAGTCATCATCCCCATGAATTTTTGAGCTAAAAAGATAAAGTCTGTTTCTTATTCTACTTCTCTGCCTATCTGAATGGGGTTGGCTTACAGTGGTAATAATCTTAGTTGTTTTAATATTGAGAAGGGGTCTGACTTTTGTACTCTCTTCTTTCCCCTTTAACAAAAGAATCCTGTACACACACACACACATATACATATACATACACACACACGTATACATGCATACATACAGACACATACATACATACATATACACATACATACACACACACACACATACACAGGTACAATTTAAGAGCAATAATAAGAACTAATACAAACTAAAACAGAACAGAGAAAATGAAAACAAAAAGAAAAAACAGAAAAAACAAAGTGCAAAGAAGAAAAAAGGAGGAAAAAAGAGAAAGATATAAAAGTATAAAGAAGTGGCTTCCAATACTCTTCACAATAGTTATAAGTACAGTTATATTTTAACCTCTCTCTCTAAAGTTACATCATGACTTTCTGCTTTCTATAATCTATACTGTCTAATCATCAAAACCATAAATCACAAGTTCATTTTTTTCATTTTTACGCACAAAGTCCATAAGGGGTTTCCAGTTACCAATAAATGTAGGTATTGTCCTTTCCCTAATCAAATAAGTCAGTTTGTCCATCTCATGGAAGTTCTGTCAATTTCACCAACCATTCTTCCATAGTGGGTAGTGTTGAATCCTTCTACCCCTGTGCATATAATAATCTCGCCACAGTAATCATATATTGAAATAATCTTCCATGCCTTTTTTCTAACTGTTTATCCATCAATCCTAAAAGGAAAAGTTTTGGCATCAATTGAATATTAATCTTTAAAATCCTCTGTATCAATGTATGGATATCAAACAGTGGCACTCATTTCACATGCCAGTAAGGTAATGCTCAAGATCCTGCAAGGTAGACTTCAGCAATTCATGGAGCGAGAGTTGCCAGATGTACAAGCTGGGTTTAGAAAAGGCAGAGGAACTAGGGACCAAATTGCCAATATCCGCTGGATAATGGAAAAAGCCAGGGAGTTTCAGAAAAACATCTATTTCTGTTTTATTGACTATTCTAAAGCCTTTGACTGTGTGGACCACAACAAATTGTGGCAAGTTCTTAGTGGTATGGGGATACCAAGTCATCTTGTCTGCCTCCTGAAGAATCTGTATAACGACCAAGTAGCAACAGTAAGAACAGACCACGGAACAACGGACTGGTTTAAGATTGGGAAAGGAGTATGGCAGGGCTGTATACTCTCACCCTACCTATTCAACTTGTACACAGAACACATCATGCGACATGCTGGGCTTGAGGAATCCAAGGCTGGAGTTAAAATCTCTGGAAGAAACATTAACAATCTCAGATATGCAGATGATAGCACTTTGATGGCTGAAAGCGAAGAGGAACTGAGGAGCCTTATGATGAAGGTGAAAGAAGAAAGTGCAAAAGCTGGCTTGCAGCTAAACCTCAAAAAAACCAAGATTATGGCAACCAGCTTGATTGATAACTGGCAAATAGAGGGAGAAAATGTAGAAGCAGTGAAAGACTTTGTATTTCTAGGTGCGAAGATTACTGCAGATGCTGACTGCAGTCAGGAAATCAGAAGACGCTTAATCCTTGGGAGAAGAGCAATGACAAATCTCGATAAAATAGTCAAGAGCAGAGACCTCACACTGACAACAAAGGTCCGCATAGTTAAAGCAATGGTATTCCCCGTAGTAACATATGGCTGCGAGAGCTGGACCATAAGGAAGGCTGAGAGAAGGAAGATCGATGCTTTGGAACTGTGGTGTTGGAGGAAAATTCTGAGAGTGCCTTGGACTGCAAGAAGATCCAACCAGTCCATCCTCCAGGAAATAAAGCCAGACTGCTCACTTGAGGGAATGATATTAAAGGCAAAACCGAAGTACTTTGGCCACATAATGAGAAGACAGGACACCTTGGAGAAGATGCTGATGCTAGGGAGAGTGGAGGGCAAAAGGAAGAGGGGCCGACCAAGGGCAAGGTGGATGGATGATATTCTAGAGGTGACGGACTCGTCCCTGGGGGAGCTGGGGTTGTTGACGACCGACAGGAAGCTCTGGCGTGGGCTGGTCCATGAAGTCACAAAGAGTCGGAAGTGACTGAACGAATAAACAACAATCAATGTATGTATTTGAATCCATTTTTTTTTAGCTGTTTTACATGTCCACCAAACATGATAAAATGTCGCTTCATGTTGTTCACATTTCCAACGTATCTTTGAAGTGCCATTATACATTCTAGATAATTTCTCTGGTGTCATGTACCAATGGTACATCATTTTATAAAGATTCTCTTTTAAGATTAACACAATGTAATTTTCAATCCTTTCAACCACATATTTTCCCATTGTTCCATCTGTATATTATAACCAAAATTCTTAGCCAACTTTATCATACATTCTTTATCATACATTCAACCTTTTCTTCCTCTGTTTCAAATTTCAAAAGTTTATACATTTTAGCAATTACATTTCATCATCAGTACACAACTATACTTCAAATTCTGTCTTACTTTGCTCTATAAGTCTTTTTATCCATTTTGAATCTTTCTGATAACTGTAAATGGGAAAACCATTGACGACTATATCCTTCTGCCATTAGTTTCTCTCTTGATTTAATTTTCTATTCCCCTTGATGATTTTCCAATAATTTCTGGTATGTTAACCATTTGTCTTTGCCTGCTGTTTCTCTTCTATGGAATGCTTCTTGTGCTGTGATCCACAGAGGTGTTTTTGGGCACAGCCTGGGTTTATATCTATTCCATATTCTCAATATGGCACATCTAATAAAATGATTTTTAAAATCCACATTAATTTTAACTTTATTGTACCAGAAGTATCCATGCCATCCAAACCTCCGGTCATTATCTTCTAACTCTAAAGGTCTCTTGTTTCTCAGCCACACCCATTATTTCATCCAGACCAAACAACAAGCTGCAAAATGCAATTTCAAATCTGGTAAATCCAGTCCTCCTCTTTCCTTTGCATCTTGTCTTCTGTTGCTTTATAATCTTCCTGTACATTCTTCAGTAGGCAGATGTGATGCTTCAGCACCACCCTGTTTTTAAGAGCTATCGATGATATATTGTGATTTATATAGTCAAAAGCAAATAAAACAATAAATACTCTTCTTTTTGGAGCCCCCTTGCCTTTTCCATTATCCCTCCGATGTTAGTGATGTGATCTCAAATGCTGCCTCTTCTGAATCTGGTTTCTGCATCTAGCAGTTCTTGTTCCATAGACTATAGATACCCTAACTGTATTTTTCTTTGTGCTTGCACCATTTTTTGACATTTTTATTTTTTGTGGGGATGCTTTTCAGAGAAGTAACTAGTGTAAGCCACACGTTTTGATCACCAAGAAGTGTGTGGTCTAAGAAATAATGTTTAATAACTTGGGCATCTGACCTGAAATATGAACACATCCATTTATACTCTTGACAATGATAATAATCAATTCACCACAACCTCTCAATGCTTTCAGAGAAACTGTCTTCCTGGTTCTTTAAATTAGATGGTAATAGTGGCTTACCTCACTGTATCTTTGTTAGCAAGGTTCTTGATTACCTTACCTGTCAGTATTTACTTGAAATACAGAACAGACCATAGTAACTAAAATATCAGATTAGTTTCTGATGCTTGAGAGTCATTCACTGTACAGACCCTTCCTGTGAGAAGACTGAGCCTCATCACCTTTCCATAAGTCTAGTTTCTTGTATAGGTATAGGAAAATGATGTATGTGCAGGGAAAATTACTCTATTTTGCCTCATCTTCATAACCAACTCACACTCCCCTCAGTCCGTTATGTTTCTGTCACCACTAAATTTGGTTGTTTCACAAGGAGAAGGGCAGCCAGATCTTACAATTTCATTGGGTTCCTTGTGTTCCTTGAGCAGACTAACCCTCTTTTTCCCCATGCTACCCACATAAAGGATAGAGTCATTGGCTGCACTTCCATGACTTGCTCAGCGAAGAAGGCATAGTAACACTATCTGCAGGTGCCCCAAAGCTTTCACAGGTACTTCTAGATTTTGCTTTAATATTAATGAGAAGGCTTTTGTGCTCCAGTACTCATTTCCCTTGTAGCAAATTCCAAGAGGCCAAAGGAAACCAAACAATGGAGGAGTCTGTTTTACTCTTACTCCCACAGGGATGGCCCAGTTGGTTTCCAAGGGTCACATGAGATTTCCATATAGACTCTGAATTAAAGGACAATGAAACTGGGAGTCTCAAGAAAGAGAAGGATTACATCCTTACCTCCTGGATTAGAATATCGTCATCTAAAAGTTTCCTGCCTTTGTGAGATCTTCTTTGCTATCCTTCTGAATGAGACAATATAATAAATATTGCACGTGGTAGGATATCTTAACCTCATGATCAATTAAAATAAGTGTCATGAGTACTGATGGTGAGCAGGAGAGGGCCCCTATCCAGGGGGGAAATTCATGTGTTATTCCCCCTGGATGGGGGCCCCCTCCTGCTCACCTTCAGTACTCATGACAATAAGATATGAAAATAGGCAAGTGACTCCATCAATCCTCTGGTAAAGCTAAGTGGTTAAACCAGGGCACAGCTATATCACAGAATTGTTCATATAAATAGGACCTAGTCTTCTGTACCTGGACATTCATAACAGTTGAACTTTGAAATGGACAACTTCATTATATTTTGATCTGGCTAGAAGTATGAGAGAAAAGAAGATTGTCAAATGTTGTATTACATGCCCTGCAAGGTCAAAGAATACTTTGCCATCTTATAGACAGGACCATTTCTGCTCCTAACTTACATACAGAGATAGGATCAAATGTCGCTTTCTAAGCTGTGGATCAAGGCCTAAGTGTGTGCATATGCAAACAATAGCATCTTCCAGTGCCTCTTGAAAATATTCTGTTTCCCTTGTCAAATGAGGAAAATATTGCATTGCTTCCTTTGTACTGGGCCAGTTTAAATATAAAACATTGGCCAATTGATTTTACCTTTACCCAGCAACCTGTAAATTAATGTTTATTTGATTGATTGATTTTTATCCTGTCTTTATTATTTTCATAAATAACTCAAGGCAGCGAACATACCTAATGCTCCTTCCTCCTCCTGTTTTCCTGACAACAACAAGCCTGTGAGGTGGGTTGGGCTGAGAGAGAGGGACTGGCCCAAGGTCACCCAGCCGGCTTTCATGCCTAAGGCGGGACTAGAACTCTCAGTCTCCTGGTTTCTAGCCCAGCACCTTAACCTTAGACCAAACTGGCTCTGTTCCTATGCCTTCCTGATTTGTCACTGATAAGACACCCAAGTAATATAGTGCCAAAAGGCATTTAATCCATCTAAAGGCTACAGCAAAGGCTAATGGCTAGGAAGAACTGATTAAGGTCCAGATAGAAATAAGACAGTTGTACACCTTCCCCCCTCAACCCCGAAACAGCCTGGTTTTGCTAAACCACTTTTGCAACTTTCCTGAAAGCAAACAAGTGATAAAAGATAGCCAAAGGAAGTTCATTTGTTATAGATCACTGAACTTAGTGACAGTCTTTCTGTTCCTTATTCTTGACCTGGTTTTTATTCCTTCCCTATTTCTGGAGGACATGTATGCACCTGTGTTGGCTGCTCTGAACCAACACTAACTAGCTACTCGGTGTGATTTCTTGTCTGAGGTGGCATATTACCTTACAGTAAAGCAGAATGCAGAATTCCAAGATGAAAGAATCATGGAACTATGATGTACTTTGCAAGTAGCTGCAATCCAGTGTCCTCTGGATATGTTTGGCTACTATATCCATCATCTGTAACTAGCAAAAGAATACGTCTGGCTAGGGCTGAAGTGAGTTGTAGTCAAACATTTGGAGGGCTCCAGGTTGAGGAAGAAGTTATATAATGTGGCAAGAACTGTCCAGTCTCATGGAAAGCTGAGTTTTTGATGTTCTGTCTCTCTTTTGTACATCACCAATGAGGAATAACTACTTTTTTGAAGGGTGCATATGCAAGCTGGAGAATAGCTGAAACAGTAAACATTGACACATTAGAGAAAACAAAGACTCCTTTTCCTACATCTTTGAATCTTTTATTTTTAATTACATCATGTCTATTCTGCCCTGTTCCAAGCAGCTCTGGGTTTTCAACTGTTAACCACATTTTTGCATAAAAACTGGTAGTAGATATGCCCTAAATTCTCCTTGCATTCTTGCAAGGCTTCAAATGAATTTAAGCTGTTTGAGACTTTCAAACAGTAGCTGGCTTCATACATTGCACTAAGCCATGGATTATTCAAACTGAGCAACCACAGTGACCAAATTTACATGTCAAACACTCAGAGTTGATTCTCATTGGAGCAGCCTATAAACCCTGTAAAGAATAAAATGGTTGTGTGAAATTGTGAACCAGTATGGCAGTGTTTAGACAACATCTTAAATCAAAATCAAACAAACTACAGGCTA
Source organism: Candoia aspera (assembly GCF_035149785.1). Taxonomy (NCBI): domain Eukaryota; kingdom Metazoa; phylum Chordata; class Lepidosauria; order Squamata; family Candoiidae; genus Candoia; species Candoia aspera. The sequence continues at coordinate 117,562,629 of NC_086154.1, read as the reverse complement.
ATTTAGCATAGTGAATAAACTAGGCCAATCAAGCTACTCATGGCCTTTGTTTGCTACTTTTTGGTTCTGATTGGTTTTTCATCTTTTCAAGAAACTGCAGTGTTAGAAGTAGGCACCCTGAATCAGCATCTGGCTATCCTTAGTGGGAAACACAGAGGAAATGACATCCATATATCTGCTTGGTATGTGTTTTCTGGTGGGCTTCCACTGAATTCTACTGGTTGCTCTTCCATAAACACTCTTCTCAATTAGTTCATTCAGTTGCTTGTTCCAGGGACTTCCAAGGATTTTAGTCCCTAATTGTTTGAGAAAGATCTGAGCCTCCAAATGTGGAGGAGGGGTTTTCCCCCTTATTCTCTTTGCTGAATAGAACTATCTGTATCTAGGAATAAACATAATGATTAAACCAGCATGCTCTTCCCATGACTTGCTTCCTTCCCCAGAACAGAGGCACGTGATTTCCAGAGCTTCAGGCTGATTAAAAACTTTGCAATACCATCTCCATGGAATCAGATAAACGTATAAACTTTGAACAAATAAGATGGGGAGGAAGCAGAGTAATAAAATACCTAAGTGCTTTTTAGATCCCTAGGGTGCCTTGATTGCAACTGCTTAGTATAAGCAGTTGAATACTAAGAACTGGAGATCTGGCTCTTTGACTTTCAAATGAATAGCAAAAAAATCCCCAACGACAACAGCCACAGGTCTGAGTGAACTTATACATATTATGCTATACAGCTGTCTTATTTTCTGCTTGCCATGTGCTTAGAAACATCAGTGGGGAGTCTCGCACCATGAGGCTGGTACAATCAAAATTGAAACTTGTGTTTGGACATGAATCCTCTTAAAATTACTCCAGCTCCATGGACTTGACACTTTTGATTTTAAGTGATGCCTTGCTTTTTAACTTTCTGTCACAATTTGTTTTTCTTTTGTTTTTTGAGCTGGTCATTGACTGTTAATAATGTTTGTTTACTTACTCTATGGGGATGAAGAATCACAAGGTTTTTAGGTTCATGCTTACTCTTCAACCATTTTAAAATTGAGTGTAGGGCTATTATATCTGGATTGCATATATCCAGATAACCTTTAGATGGCAGCAAAGAGATATAGAAACATTAATGTTTTGCTGCCATCTTATGGTCACCTGGATTTTTGCAGTCTTGTTATATGATTCAAGCTTGCCTTTTTATGTTCGTTCCAGAGCCCTTTGCCACATATTTTCCCAAGGCCTTATTAATTATGCTGTAATTTCATAAAAAAGTACTTTGAGTCAAAGGGAGGGTAGTTGAGTATGGACTCCTTTTACACAAAGTGATCTGACGATAATCAGATGCCAAGAAGGGCTTTGTGAATACAGTTACATGAAAAAGTAAATACATCCCACTGAAACTTGTGACTTTTTCAACATATTTCAACATGCACATATCTGACATTCATTTCAACAATATTGATAGATAAAACAGATATAATATAACAAATATCATGCACCATTTACATTTTGTAGTCCATTGTGTAATTTAAATAAACATAGATGCAAATTTTGTATGTGGAAAAAGTAACTAACCCCGTACATTTATCACTATCTCAAATACCTAAAATTAGAATCAGGTGCAAATGAGAAAGGATCTGGGAGGAACCTGTCTTATTGAAACCTCAGAGATTTAGTTCAATATGCGCTTGGTTGTTGAAGTGTGTGGCATCACCATGCCTAGATCAAAGAGGTCTCTGAGGCCTTCAGAAAGAAGGTTATAGATGTGCATGAGTCTGGGAAGGGATTTGAAAAGATTGCCAAATAATTGGCCATCAATCATTCCACTGTCTGGAAGATTGTCTCCAAGTGGAAAAGATTTCAAACAACTGCCAACTTGCCCAGGCCAAGCTGCCCAGCAAGTTCAGCCGGAGAGCAAAACACAAGACGCTGAAAGAAGTCTCTAAGAACCCCAGAATTTCATCACGTGACCTATGGGTAGCTCTTGCCACTATTGATCTCAAAGTACATGAGTGTGCTATTAGAAGGAAGCTGCAGAAATTGGATCTACGTGGGAGGTGCACCAGGAAGAAACCTTTGCTGTCCATAAAGAAAATCAGGGCAAGACTAAAGTTTGCTCATGAAAACCCAGACAAAGACTAGGACTTTGGAACAAGGTGCTCTGGACAGACAAGGCAAAGATAGAGTTATTTGGCCACAGTATCAGAAGACATGTTTGGTGAAAACCAAAGACAGCATTTTACCAGAAGAACCTGATACCAACTGTAAAGGATGATGGTGGAAATGTTATGGTTTGGGGCTGCCTTGCTGCATTAAGGCCTGGGCAGCTCATCATCATAGCATCCACTATGAATTCTTCATTGTACCAGGATAATGTGAGGATAATGTGAGACCATCTCTCAGAAGACTGAAGCTCAATTGAAAGTAGACCTTGCTACATGATAATGACCCTCGTCCAGTTTGGAGCAGATCTGAGCAACTTCATTCAACAGATGCCCAACGTATTCCTCTCACGAGCCTCACAAGTGAACCTCCAAGTTAGCCCTTCCCAGGAAGGTCCTGTAATGATACGCGGGAATGACCTTGGGAGACAGGGCATAGAGACACAACCAAGGGAACAGTCAGATGAAAGGTAGCTGAGCCCGCAGCAGGAATGTGGGTGGGGCAAGAAGCTCAGAAGAGACCCTCCCTAGTTTCTTGGGCTGCAAAGGAGACAGTGGGGGAAAGATGTATTTTCAGACTTGCAAGATTGATGTCAGCCTTACGAGGTAGACCAGACAGGAAATATGACCAGATGAGTTAATGCTACTTTATTGTAAAGCTGCATTAACATAATCTTTCAATCACATGTTCGCTTAGTGATCATTTCCAATTTAAGGAACTTATTTCAGTCGCTAAATGAGGAGAGGGTGTAGTGTTTAAGGCCTTCTAGAAGAAGAGAAGAGTCAAGGTCATCCATATTTCTGGGGGCAATGTACTCCCTAAGTGTATGGGTCCAATGTCTAGCCCAAACTCATTGCACCTCACCTGGAGGAGGAATCCTGAACAGGCCCTTTCCAGATGAGTTGAACAGGCAGAAACCTGCTTGGTTAATGAGTCCCTGATTTAAGCTACCACAATACTATAGTGGGATTTATAAGTAATGGCCGGGCCTTTGAATTGGGTCAGGCTTCCTGTCTAATGCAGTGACTTCAAAATAGATGCAATTCTGTGTATACGGTCCTATCTTTAATCTGTACCTCTAGTTTTTTATGGCTGTAATTTGAATGCATATTGAAAATGGAATAAATTGTAACTTGCAGTAATGTGATAGAACAGTGTGTGTTTTGGTCAGAAGGCCATACTCTGGATGCAGTCAGAGTCAGAACAAAAACTAAAGTTGATTAAAGATACTTTAAATTACATTAATTAATTAATCAATTGATTAAATATGATTACTTCCACATGCTTTTAAACCTGTGGCCTTGTGATTTCAGGTTGTAGATTTCTGGGATGAAAGTAGTAATGGTAGAAAGGAGAGCCAACTTTTTTCCCAGGTGGTTGGGAGAAGTAAATTTACTTCTCTAGTTTAAAATTGTCTTAGCAAGTATCCTTCCATTATTGACTACTAATAAAAATTTGATACATGTCACTGACTCTGTGCAGAATTGCCAGCATGTGAGCTGTATTAACCAAATGGTAAGGTCTTGCCATGTAGAGTCTCCAAGTCCATGTTGCTTGTTTTCTGTAGAATAGTAGGTAGGAACTGCCAGGGACGCTTTCTATAATATTGTGATTTGTAATCTGATAAAAAATACTGTACTTCCACGCAGAGGCCTTAAAGCAATGTTCCATGTGGGGACTGTAATTCAAAGCTGGCATCAATGTGTAATGAGCAGGAGATAAACATAGCCATAGCTGAGTAGCGTTCTGTAGACTTTTCAGTTGGAGAAATGCACATCAGCGTTTAAAAAGCGCAGCCCATCTGAAACAGGGAGGTCATTAAAAAATAAAGGGAGGAAAACTGGCAAGTATGAATCATTTTTATTGGTTGAGGCATCAAGGAGAGTTGAATAGGAGTCACAAACTAAGTAGCTTTTCCATATAATCTATTGCTAAGTAATTAACAATGACATTCACAACCCTGCATTTCTACTGTCTTCCTAAGCAGCCTAGTTTTTCAGAAGCTTTGGAATTTTCTTTTTTTCCTCCCCTTCTCCCAAGGAAAATAGAAAAATTAAGGCTACACTGTTAAATTAGCTGTAATCGTTTTTTAAAGGAAAATTGTAAGAAAAAATAGAACCTTGTCAGACTTCATCCTCAGAAAAATCAACAGAAATTATAATATACTTAATATCTGCTTCTGTATAGTGCCTGCTTGAACTTTATCTTTACAATAATCCATACACAGCCGCTGATGAATAAATAAACTGCATCACATCCCAGAATGCATGTGTGTAATTATAACAGTCTTGTTCATAGCAAACATATTTTCTGGGATAATTCTTTAATGGATAGAATTGTTTAATTGATCAAATCTATTTCGAGGCTTTTGCTATCTACAATTTAGTTGTAAATAACAGGCTGGCCATCATTTTTGTTTTGTCTTCGTTGTTTTCAACAGTGGATTTGCCTCAGGTCACTCAAAAGAGCTATAGCTGTAAAAAAAAAAAACCCTTTCTACTACATTACAAAAGGACTTGCTCTTATTTCAAAGCCACTATATACTCAGCTTCACAAGACCAGGCAGACACCTTATCATAACTTGTAAATTCTCATAATCCAGATGGGAGAAACTCCCCAGGAAAAGATAAATGTGGACAGCTGGGATTTAAAGTGTTTATATCATTTACATCCCAGACCTGTGCAAAAATAGGCATGCTTGAACTTACATTAAATCAGTGGTTTTAAATGTCTGAAACTCTACATAGGTTGCAGTGCTTAATTTACTGTGTTCATTTACCCTTTTGTGGCAATTACTGCAGTTTTGGTAGCTGAATTCTATATAAATTAATGTTCCTTATTTTGTGCAAAGTTAATAGCACTTTGGAATATTGCTTATCTGCTTTAAACTGTATGCTTAAAGACATTATAAAAGGGGAAAGCCTATTTACCCATTGAACTTGAAAGGGCGTATTAGTCATGCATAATATTGGACTATAAATGTTTCTGATAATATAGCAGCGCATTAAATAAAGGTGGGAGTGAAATATCACTGTTGCAGAACTTGTTATGAAAACAGCCCAGTAGAAGCTGAGTATACAGCTCATGCAAAAATTGTATGTTCCAACAAATCTTATGTGAGTAGATGTCTCTTCACATAGGGATTCACTGAAACATTCAGTCAGACCAGGGATGGCTAAACCTTTGCAGGCAGCTCTACTCTCAGCAAGCACCAAATGCTGACAAACTGTTGGGAGCAGAGGGGTATAAAGTGCCTAAAATCCATTAATTGGAAATCTCACTTGTTTTTGCTTAATCACTCTGTTAGGTGATACAAATAATCCTAGTATATAGATGAGTTGCTGAAGTTCACTAGGAGTTACCATCTGTAAATCACATTTCCATTTGCAGCTATATTTTTATGCAGGAATTTTCTTGCACACAGATCTTACAGGTTTGGGAAAAGAGATCTTTTGGGGCATTCTCTCCTTTGAGCAAGCCTAAATTCATACAGCAAACCCAGTCTCTGTCCTCCATTCACTGATCAAGTGCAGTGTTCTCCCCATATAGTTAGAGTGCACACTACCTAGATGGAATACTACTAATTAGCTGCCTCTGAGTGCAAATGCAACATTACTTACTCTTTGGCTACTCTTTGGCGTGCTCCTTAGTTACTGTAATCTGCTTCATCAGGGAATTGAAAGGTACTACCCCCAATTCTTTCAATTCCCTGATGAAGCAGATTACAGTAACTAAGGAGCATGCAAAAGGGGGTACTATCCCCCTTTTGTTAGGATCCTAACAAAAATAAAAATTTTGGAAGAAGTGCACCATATCCCTCTTTCTTGTCGCATATAGTTTGGATAACCCCAGCCCATGGCACAGTGATGCCTTCTACAAGTAACAGGAGGCTGGAGTGAAGAAGGAGCCAAGGAAGCATTCTGTGCATGCATTTCCTTAACTTAGAACCAAAAGCGAGCTCAAGATTAAAATTTTAATTTGCAGTAAAGACGAATGTCAAAACAGAGCTTGTTGGATATTCTGAATGAATCAGTACAGTATGAATTAGTGGATGTTTCTCCCCAAACAGCATCTCTTTCCTTAGAAACAAAGAGACAGACTTTGTTATTGCTATTGAAGCTTTACCAGAAAAATAGTTTTAATCTAAAGCAATATTTTTTTCTGGAAATTTTCATAATTTGTTGAGTCCAGAGTTTCTTTGGCTTTTAAACTCAGTCGCTCAGCATTTGGACACAAACCAGCTTACAACTGATTTGTAAGTAGTGGGAATGAAACAGGGTTGACAATCCTCTGTTGAATCAGCTGGGAATTTCATCTGTCCCTAGTTTGATTCCAAATGTTTTAGACTTCAACTTTCATGATTCCTGGCTAGCTGAAAATTATGGGAATTGAAATCCAGAACAGTTGAAAAATAGCCGGATCTTGGACCCCAGCCCTTATCCAAATTGTAAGACCTTTCTGAGAGGCTGTTTGGGTTGTAAGCTATCAAGATCCTTCATTTACAAATACCTATTAACTTTCAGCAGCTTAAACATCCTTGGAGTGAAAGTGTGTGTTCCGCTTTAAAAACTGACTGTAAGAAGGCACCTGAAATAAACAAGCAAATTGTGCATTTTTTCCATCTGTCTTGCAGGGTTTGCAGTTTGTCCTAGGAAGCTTCATATGTTCAATTCTTTCCATTTTAAAAGCATTTCATAAAGGAACAGAATTGAAACCTGCATGTGGATTGTCTTACATAATACCTACATAAATGGATACAGTGGATATAAATGTCAATGAATTCCAAAGCTGAAAGCTGATCCGTTGGCAGATTTTAGAATATTTTTTTAACACAAAAATAGTTTCATGGGTGAGCAATCCAGTGGCTACAACTTTCATCTATCTTAAAGGCCACAAATATATGTGTATTTGTATCCCTTATACACAGCTAAATGCTCACATACTAGGGATTTGAACCGAATTGTCTTGAATGGGTAACACCCCGTTTTGAGCGCAGAACAACCAGGTGAGGGTGTTTGAGGGTGAGGTGGTCGTTTTGAGCATTTTGGAGATGGGTGGGGGGGTTGGTTTGGGTTTTTGCTCAAAAACAGTGGTTTGCTCTTGAAACAGATCTGATTCAAACTTGGAGCATTTTTGAAATGCTTAAACCAGCCTGTCTTGCACTCAGAACAGATCTTTTCTACTCAAAGCAGGATGTTTTAAATTTGAAGCAGTTCAAATCCAAAAGACTTTCACAGCTCTGCCACCCAACTCCTCACAGACACTTTGTCTCTCTCTCTCCCCCTCCCTCATACTGATGCCTTGGATTACTCAGAGGAAAGGGAAAGCAGTGAGGTTTTCTTCCAGCAATTACAGTTCACTGATTTCTTATTACCATTATATTAACAGTTGGCTGGCAGAAATTAGATTGCTCGGTGTCATGCCATTAATGGCAGCAGAAAACCAGTAGTCCTTTTCCAGACAGCTGGGTGACCATGTTGATCATCGGGCCATCATCTGCTTTTGGGTGTGAAGACCATATGAATCCTCTATAGTACAGTTGCCCACCCATGTCTTCTGTGAAGTAGACCAGTTCTCATGTTGGCCCAATATGTCTCCATTTCTCATCCCTTCCTTGTCATGTTCCTTGTGAAACATTTTAGATGATAAACTGTTTTGAATTAGGACTTTTTGTACTCTCCCCACAGAATAAATGGAAAATGGGTGAAAGGAAAGAACATGTGGACGTTGCTTGGAATGGAGTGAAAAGAATGTTTTGGAGTGCCACATATATGCCACTCAACTCCCAGCAACTCTGGGCAGTTTACAAATTGTTAAAACCATTTAAAAACAAGGAAACAGCCAAAACAAAAAACAAGAGTAAAGATGGCAGAAATTATGAAACCGATGGGAACAAAGAAAAAGGAAAAAGGGGGCTTCAATCACCCTTACCAAAGGTCTCAGCAAAGAGCCAGGACTTCAGGGCCAGGACTCCAGATCCTGAAGGAATGAAGTGAAAGATGCTGTGGATAAAGAAAAAAAAATGTACATAAGAGAGTAATTACTCAAAAAATGAAGATGTGACAATTGTATAATGTGTATAGAAAAAAAAAACTGCAAAGAATGCAGACAGAGCAGGAATTAAATGATTAAAAAAGGTGGAGAAATGTTTGGTGGAAGTGAGTGAAGAGGGGTAAACAAGGAACCTTGAGCAGAATAAATGTAAACAATTAAAACGTTGAAATAAAATTTGGGATGAAACTGAAGGAAGGGAATTGTGGAAGGATATGTTAGAGATTTATATGGGAATGGAAATGATATAAAAGTGAATTTGAAATGAATGCTATAAATGTTAATATCCTAGAAAAATGGATGAAAAGGAAATCATAAATGTGAGTATGCTGAAAAATGATAAGGGTCATATGTAGACAGTATAACTGAAGAAATGTTAAAATATGGAGGTGGTTTGTTTGTGGAATGACTATGCAACTTGTTTGTGTAAAGGCTGCATGTGTGCCTGACAATTGGAAGAATGCTGTCATTGTTCCCTTCTACAAAGGAAAAAGTAGCAAGAATGAATGTAAAAACTAGATGGGGATTAATTTCTAAATGTACCTGAAAAGGTGTTCAGCAAAATTCTGACTGAAAGGGTATGAGAGATGATAATGAGAAAATTTAGGAAGTGGCACTGTGGCTTTGTGCTGAGCAGAAGGTGTACATATTGATAGACTTTCTTTTAAAAGGGGGTATTCTTGTTTCTCTTTCTCTTATACAAGTAGAATTTAAAAAACAAAAACAGCCTCATTCAGTTAAATTCACAAATCAGTTTATTCCTCCTTCCAACAGATTGAATATCCTGATGACTTTCAGTCTGAATCTTGGTGGTGGCTGCTGCAATCAATTATTTTCTTGTCTTACTCATATTTCTTTGTTCCCCTCTTTTTCTCTAGCGTGGCTGTTGGCATTGGGTTTTACGGCAACAGTGAAACCAACGATGGGATTTATCAACTGATCTACGCCCTTGATAATGCTAATCATACCCTTTCAGGTGTTGATTCTCTGGTAAGGCATCTCCTAAGTCAAGTTGGTAGGCATCTCTTCTAAGGGAAGCAGCCTTAGATGGATTTTGTGGAATGCTGCAAGTTGGAGCAGCTATCTGATAATAAGATTCCATTGGAATGGTCATTCATTGGAATAGCTAATACAAACAGGTCTACCACTGTTGAAGCCTCTTGTCTACTTCATGTGCTTAGCATTTCTGCTAAGAACTGCTAAGAAACCTTACACTGATGGCTCTAGAATCAATCCCAAAAGGCCTTCTAGGAAAGCTTGATCTTAACTCATTTCTGGAGGCTATAGGAATAGTGGCCATCTCACCTTGGAGAGTAAGCTGTTCCATAGGAAAGGATGGAATGTTCACCTTCAGGGTCTCTCCTGCCAGACGTCCTGATCGGTGAGGACCTTTAAAGGGCATTCTCTGACTGTTCTGGTCAGGCTGGCAGACTTGATCAAGGAAATGCTCTGTTACATAGCAAAGTTGATAGCAATTTGAGCAGTTATAAAAATAAAGGACAGATGAAGACAAGCCAACCTGACCAAAAGAGAGGGCCGTTAAAAAGGGCAGGAAGGAAGATGATATCTAAGTGGATTTGAGTACTCTTTTCATACATAAGGCTTTCTCTTGAATCACTATAGCTGCTGAAATTCTTTGGAATGATTTTCACAGATTTCTTGCAAGCTTGCCTAAGTGGTTCATTCCTCTCTGTGAGGTGAAGCCTGACGGTACTGGACAAAAAAATTGGTTTATATAAACCAGTTTCAGAGTTTATTATTATATTTTCCCTGAAGCTACTATGATCTGTACTCCAGAATGGCATAAACTGAAAGAAATGGTTGGATCCTGGACTATCTCTGCTGGATATAAGCCGGGCTGATAGTTTCCCTTTTTCCAGAGGGCACACTGGCTACCAAAAGGGAAAGTCAGAAATCTGACTCGGTGATTAGAAATTTTCACTTTGGTTAGCGAGTAAAATTCACTTTTGTACTATTAAGAAATGCCTTGACTCTGGTTAACATCAGAGCAATTATCTGATTTTTCTATTGCTGTTGAAGAGAGTTGAGGTCACAGTGAAAGGAATTGGGCTGAGATAACCCATGGGAACATATTGTCTGAGGAAGGAGAGCTTGAAACAGAAGGGGGAATATTGTTGAACAAAGCAGCATTGAGAGTGTCAAAAGAATATGAGTGAGTGAGAATGTGGCCATGGAGTGATGATAACTTAAGCATCCCTCCAATGGTCTCATCCTGCTTTTGCTGTACAGCTTTGGGATACTGTTGGGATTTTCTGTATTTTTGCATATCTTTGCCAATGAATGTTATCAGAGGTTCATGTGGATCCCAATAACATATAAAAGGAGTCTGAATGAAGAAGACCAACATAGGGTGCTTGTTTCATTTATTGCAGAGTTATCCAACCTATGATGTCCTGGTGTGAAAAAGTAGTTACCCATCAATGTCAGTAAATTCAGCTAACGGATAACTAAGGCCAATTGTGTATCTCATTAAATAATCAGTGCTGGTTTGGATCAGCTCTGTTGTTGTTGTTGTTTATTCGTTTAGTCGCTTCCGACTCTTCGTGACTTCATGGACCAGCCCACGCCAGAGCTTCCTGTCAGTCATCAACACCCGCAGCTCCCCCAGGGACGAGTCTGTCACCTCTAGAATATCATCTATCCATCTTGCCCTTGGTTGGCCCCTCTTCCTTTTGCCCTCCACTCTCCCTAGCATCAGCATCTTCTCCAGGGTGTCCTGTCTTCTCATTATGTGGCCAAAGTATTTCAGTTTGCCTTTAATATCATTCCCTCAAGTGAGCAGTCTGGCTTTATTTCCAGGAGGATGGACTGGTTTGATCTTCTTGCAGTCCAAGGCACTCTCGGAATTTTCCTCCAACACCACAGTTCCAAAGCATCGATCTTCCTTCTCTCAGCCTTCCTTATGGTCCAGCTCTCACAGCCATATGTTACTACGGGGAATACCATTGCTTTAACTATGTGGACCTTTGTTGTCAGTGTGATGTCTCTGCTCTTGACTATTTTATCGAGATTTGTCATTGCTCTTCTCCCAAGGATTAAGCGTCTTCTGATTTCCTGACTGCAGTCAGCATCTGCAGTAATCTTCGCACCTAGAAATACAAAGTCTTTCACTGCTTCTACATTTTCTCCCTCTATTTGCCAGTTATCAATCAAGCTGGTTGCCATAATCTTGGTTTTTTTGAGGTTTAGCTGCAAGCCAGCTTTTGCACTTTCTTCTTTCACCTTCATCATAAGGCTCCTCAGTTCCTCTTCGCTTTCAGCCATCAAAGTGCTATCATCTGCATATCTGAGATTGTTAATGTTTCTTCCAGCGATTTTAACTCCAGCCTTGGATTCCTCAAGCCCGGCATGTCGCATGATGTGTTCTGCATACAAGTTGAATAGGTAGGGTGAGAGTATACAGCCCTGCCGTACTCCTTTCCCAATCTTAAACCAGTCCGTTGTTCCGTGGTCCGTTCTTACTGTTGCTACTTGGTCGTTATACAGATTTCTCAGGAGGCAGACAAGATGACTTGGTATCCCCATACCACTAAGAACTTGCCACAATTTGTTATGGTCCACACAGTCAAAGGCTTTAGAATAGTCAATAAAACAGAAATAGATGTTTTTCTGAAACTCCCTGGCTTTTTCCATTATCCAGCGGATATTGGCAATTTGTTCCTCTGCCTTTTCTAAACCCAGCTTGTACATCTGGCAATTCTCGCTCCATGAATTGCTGAAGTCTACCTTGCAGGATTTTGAGCATCACCTTACTAGCATGTGAAATGATGGATCAGCTCTACCCTATATAAATACCACTAACTTTGGCTTCCTCTTCACAGTGATCACCACCCAGATGCTAGAAGCATGTCATGCCCCACTCAGAAGAAGGTTGCTAAGATTTCCATTAAAAAAGCATTGTTGCCTATTGGTCTGGAAAAGGTTTCAGGATCATTTTTCTAGTGTTGAGGCTCCAAATTCACAATCAGAAACAGAATTTTGCAATGGGGAAGATTTGAGGTAATAGTGAACTTTCTCAAAGGTGGCTGTCAAAATCAATCAAAGAGCACAGCATAAAATTGTCCAGGAATTTTATAAGAAATTCCCAAAGAACCCCCAAACAAGTTCAGGGATATGCAGGCATTTTTCAACATGGCCAAAGTCAGTGTTCATGACTCTATCATCAGAAAAGCATTGAGTAAAAATAGGATTCATGAAAGTATAACAAGATGGGTGCCATTGGTCACTATGAAGAACACTGATGTTCATCTCAAGTTTGCCAAAAGAACACCTGGACGACTCTCCAAATTTCTGGCAAAATGTTCTTTGGGCAAGTTTCAAAAGTACAACTTTTGGGGTTACACAGATTTATCCATGTCTGGTAGAAACAAACACTATGCTCCACAAGAAGAACCACATTCCAGTTGTCAAGCATGGAGGCGGTAATGTCATGGTTTGGGGATGCTTTGCTGCTTCAGGGCCTGGATGACTTGCCATCGTTGAATAAAGCATGCATTTTGCTTTGTTTCAGAGAATTCTACAAAAGAATATCAAGCCCTCTGTCAATCAAGTGAAGTTTAAGCACAGGGGGTTGTGTAACAAGTCAGTGACCCAAACATACAAGCAAATTTACAAAGGAATGGATGAAGGACATATTAATTGCTTTGGGATGGCCAAGTCAAAGTCCAACCTAAGCCCCATAAAAATATAGTGACAGGACCTGAAATGAGCAAATCATGCTTAAAAACACTCATGTTACTAAACAGTTCCCCATAGAAGAGTGAGCCAAAATTCCTAAACATTAATGTGAGAGATAGGTCACCAATTGCAAGAAGTGTTTAGTTACAGTCATTGTAGCTAAAAGTGGTACAACCAGTTTTATGTAAGGGGGCTGTCCTATGAGGCGGCCAGACAGCAGTATTATCAAACTTTATTAAAAACAACTATTTACAACAATAAAGTCTGTGAGTGATTAAGCGAGCAATTCAATCAAGACCACCCAGGCAATGGCGGATGAACAAGCAAGGCTGTGGTGTCAGACTGAGGCAGAACCGCAAGGCAGAATTCCGCTAACTCTGATTGAAGCTGTCAGACTTGTTGAAGCTAGAGTGCGAGGCAAGGAGGAAACGGAAGGCAAGGTTTTGTGGACTGGCACACAGGAAGGATCAGACTGGAGCATGGAGGCTAGGCAAGACTGGGCTGGAACCAGTAGACGAGGCTTGGCTCTGGAGGCTAGGCTGGACTGGGCTGGAGAGTCAAGGCAATGCTGATCTCTGGAAACAAGGCTGGGCTGGACTGGAGGTTCTAGGCAAGGCTGGGAGCTGGAATCAAGACTGGACTGGACTGGAAATCTTAGGCAAGGCTGGGAGCTAAAGGCAAGGCTGGATGCACATCTGGAATGCCTTGGAACACAGCGATGAGGTCTGGAGCTAGATGCAAGGCTGTGCTCAGCAGGGACAGCAAGAAGAGGCTCGACTGGAGCAACTTGTGCAGAAGGCAAATCTGCGGAGGTAGAAGACACGCTGATTCCACTCTGGCTAGAGGCAAGACATCTGACACAGGTAAAGACTCTTCCACAACGGCTGTGAGCTCGAAGGATCAGTTGTCTCTGGCAGCTTGCTCCACGCTTCTGCCTTTTAAGCTGATCCTTCTCACGCCTTTTCTCTCCAGCAGCTAATCGAGCTGCTTTCTGATTCATGCGCTTTTCAGCTCTCCTGTCTCAAGCACTGATTGGAGAGTTCAAATCCCCCACTGGAGTTTGTCCAATCCATGTTTGCAAATTCTCCCGCTCTGCTGAGTCACTTCCTGGTTCAGCTTCTTCAACTCTCTCCGGATAAGTTTCGTTTTTGGAGTCAGAAGTGGGCTGAAACCTCACAGGGGATTATTTTTTCATGTTGGCCCCTGTAGGACTCACACGAATACTGAGAATATTCATTGGCAAAGAATATGTAACAATTCAGAAAATCTGAAAAGGAACAAGTACTTTCTCACAGAACTGTACCTGTATTGACCAATTTCAGCAGCTTCTCAAAGGGGTTTCTGGAGCTAAGGCATTCTGCCAGCTGTCTTTGCATCTTACTGCTACTGAGAACATAATGCTAGAGCATTTCAAGTGGCACTGTGCCCAGGAAAATACAGTAGCCTATCACCTGTGGTGTCTGGGACTCATGCTTGTTTCAATTTCCTCTGGAATCCTTGGCAGAGGGCCACAACTAAATAGTAATGCTTATAAGCTAAACAGCAAGAAGTACCACAAGGTGAAGAGGTTGGAGAATGCAGTATCTCTCACTCGCTCGCTAAACAAACTCTTTTTTATTTGTATTTTTTGGGGTTGATGCTATATGTAGATCTTCTGCTTTATGTTTCTGTTTCTGAATGCTGGTGATCTAATAATCTAAGGAATATTTTAAATGCCTTGGGAGTACAGTGTGTCCAGATGACTCCTCCTTTTTTCCATTGTTGTATATACCTGCAAAAATACTAGTCCCCCAAATACTGTGTTTTTCAGTTAAGGAAGAAGCCCAGACCAGCCTTCTGCAATATGGCACTTTCCAATACTTGACTTCTTGGCATGTTGGGAGTTCTCGTTTACACATCAGAAGGGTACAGGATTTCAGAAAGTTATTCTGTACCTTTACATGGAAAGCAAAAGAGATTCATCTGAATCTCTTGTAGACAAAAGACCAGCACTTTTCATGTCCATTTGTTGCTGCTTTGCCCCTTCTTTCTTCCTGTGTCTCCTTTCCCAATGTGCCTTTAAAAAAAAAACTGGATGGGGGGGTTCTGAAAGGTGAGCATGTGAACATACCCTGATGACTGCATAGAGTTGGTTCATTCCACCTCTGTGGTGCTAATTTAATTTAACTTGCTTTTTAGGAAGAATAATTTCATTATCTACTAATTTGAGAGCTGCCTTTTCACTGGGGATTTATGGGAATTGAAATCTAATACATCTGGAAGGCACCAGCCTGGGGCAAGCTGTTCTATCCTCTTTGTGTTGTCTTTATGTGTGTGGTGATGATTGAACAAAACCATTTGGCCTATCAAGATCAGTATGTAAGTCAAGGTCATTGTGAACCTGCATTCTGCTGTACAAGTGACTTGAAACTATCTGCCTGCTGCTTCTCATAGGCCTGTTTAATGTCTTTTGGCAGGTCTCAGGCACCACTGCACAGATGAAAATAGTTCTGGAGCAGCACCTGGCCCGCCTGAATGAGATCTTTGCAACCCACAGTGAATATGTGCAAACACTCAAATTCCTACAGCAGATGGCAGACAATATTGTGCTGCAACTGTCAGGGCTCCCTGTCTGGGGTGATGTCACTATAGACTTGTCCATGATTGCCCATGAAGTCAGCTATGTAGAATATTACAGGTAAGTCAGCATGGTCACTGTAGCAAGAGAAATACGTTGCCAGTCAGGAGCCATTGAAGAGTTGGTCTATTTCAGTCTTCTCCAAGCTGGATGCCCTCCTCATGTTTCCAGCTCAGCACGACTGTTTGCTGAGAAATGCAGAACATGAAGTCAGTATATCGGAGAGGCCCTCAGCTTGGGGAAGATTAAGGACTCCCGTCGGAAGCTGTTTGAGCTAATCAAGAGTGTCTTGAAAATTCAAAGGGATTTTTCCTCCAGGCCTCTGAAGCTACTAGACAAGAACTGTAGCTCCACAGTTCCATTGCTGGCTTTCCCAGGTACGGTGGGAAAAGACCCAGACCTGGAATTCTGGAGAATTATTGCCAGTCAGTACAGATGATACACACTTTGTACCAATGGTCTGACTCCTTAAAAGAGCGCTTTCTGGGTTTCACTACATCGTTACTGAGATAGGATTTCCTTCATTTCTTTCTTTCTTTCTTCCCTCCCTTCCTCTTAGCTTAACACCTTTCTAACTTACAGCAAGATCCAGGAGGTCAGTGATTGGAAAGTTAGGAGAAGGAGCATCATCCTGGGAAAGTGGCTGTGTCTTGCTTCAATTCTGTCTTTCTGTGTGGGCCAACATGAGACTACTTTTCTAAAATCAAACTATGTATATGAGAAAGTGGTTACAATGCTAACATTTCCACTATATCATGCATCCTAGTGGTAAAGTGAAGGTTTAAACCTGTACTGTGCATATGATTACAACTCAGGAGAGGTCATGCTTCGTCGAGAAGAGTTGTAGGGGGATGCAAACTTCAGAATTATTGTCTCCATTCTGATCAACATGTTTTGGCTGAATATTTCTTATAAATGGGAGCAGAAGTCTGACTGAATTAATGCCCACATCTTAGCTTGAGTTTTAAGGATGTAAGTGTGGGCAGGGTAAAGCTAGTCTAAGGAATCATCATGGTCTGGAAATAAACATTGTTCTGCAGCAAACAAGTATGCATTTGCTTTATTCTGTGGGCTGTTTCTCAAATTCATCCCTGTTTGGGCTTCTAATTTCTAAACTAAACTAGCTTATTTTAAACTAGCTGTACTTGCTTATTTAAATTATTCAGAGGGCAAAATGAGGCCAGAACTGCCCTCCATGCTGAAAGGTGTTTTTTCCCCCCTACAGGCAGTCCTCAACTTACAGCCACAATAGGGACCAGAAAATGTGTCATTAAGCGGTGTGGTCATTAAGCGAGGCATCATGTGACTGCACATAATTTTACATAAATATATAAAATCACATGGTGGTTAAGCAAATCACATGGTCATTAAGTGAATCATGTGGTTCCCCATTGATTTTGCTTGTCAGAAGCCAGCTGGGAAAGTCACAAATGGCAATCATGTGACCCGGGACAGTGCAACTGTCATAAATACAGGCCGGTTGCCAAGCGCCTGAAATTTGATCATGTGACTGTGGGGCTTCTGCGACGGTCGTAGGTGCGAGTACTGGTCATGAGTCACTTTTTTCAGCACTGTCATAACTTTGAACGGTTGCCAAACAGTCGTAAGACGAGGACTACCTGTATTCTTTCTGCAGTCTCTTGGATTGGTGAAGATGCACCCAAAGCTGCAGCTTGCTTGTGACCAGCTCTTGGCCACACATGGAAGAATTTTAACCGGATTCCATTTTACTTCAAGCAGTAATTAAAATAGAAGAACAATGTACAGATCCTGCCCTTTCTCTTATCTGTAATATTAATGAGGCGGAAAGCCACTGGCTGTGAATAAAGCTGGAGCAGAGTGTTATCTGCAGGGTTGGAGCAATTAAAAGCCCCTCCTTTGGCAAAAATGCAGAAAGAGAACTCTGGTTCATGTGCCCCAGAGCTGGTGGACTACACGGATTACTTGAACAGATACATGCATGTGCAAGCACAAAATACACGGAACATTGTGCAAACTGCATTGTGTCACAGGTGGGAGGATCCCTCCAGAGCAGGAAGCACTTCGACATTAGGAAGCCAGATAAACCACTAAATATAATTATATCCAGAAATACATGTGTGCTGCATTTTCTTAGAAAAGTTCACAACCAATGAAAATGGTTCAAGTTACATGAATTACCCACTCCTGAGACTTCACTATGCATTTCCAACATATCTACAACTCAAATGTTCAGAAACATGGATTCTCCAAATCACTGTCCTCTGTAACACTCTTAGGGTCTGGAATATAATGGAGTACTAGTTTAAGATAGTTTGTTCTATTGTCGTAAGAGCCGTGTTTTCATGGAAATGTCCGAATGAACACCGAATGAAAAAACATGCTGGGTTAGACCATCAGTCCTCCATTACACAGGAAAGAAAAAAAAAAAATTCCCTTGTCCCACTCCAGGTGGGACTGCAGGCAAGCTGCATTAGGCCATCTCTTGGAACACCATGAGAATGTGTGAAAGTATTCTTTACGGGAAATAAATCCTTATAAGATAAATGCATTATCTATTTATCAATCAAATTTTATCACTGCCCATCTTGCCCCAAAATTAACCGCCATATACTCTTGCCCTTCTATTTTTGCCACGCTTATCTTCTTCAACCTGTGCCCCACAATTAGTTATGCAGCTACACATAATTCTTTTTCCTGCCAAATAGTTGTCAGTTGTGGTTTTGAGAGGAAAGTAATCCTCTGTGTGCTAGCTTCAGAGTAAGTATAGCTTATTCCCAGGAAAGTATGATTGCACTGCAGCCTCAGCTTCTCAAATCTGAATAAAAATCTGTTTGATTCTGCTAGCCGTAAATGTCTCCGTATGCATTTGAATGTCCCTTGGATAATGTCTCCCTTTCAGTTTCAGCAGTCTGTCTTCAGGTCTCCAGAGGAGTGGCTGCCCTTCTCAAACTTGGATAATTTGTGGAAATGCCATATTGTTGTTCCATGATTCCAAGGAGGTGTAGTTCCCAGGCCTAAAAACAGTGGCCTTGCTTAAATTTCACTATTCCTCCTCCTATCAAAGTTTCTTCAGGGACTCATGAGTTACCCAAGCATTCTCTGTTGTCCTTTTCTCCAGATGGCTCTCTTACCTCTTGCTGTTCATTCTGGACTTGGTGATCTGCCTTATTGCCTGCCTGGGGCTTGCTAAGCACTCCAGATGTCTGCTTATTGCGTGAGTACACAAGGTCATTCCACAAGAGAGGCAGGAAGAAAAGGTATCTTTCACAGCCGTGGGCAAGATGCTCAAATCTTTAATGCTGTCAGGTGATCTTGGAGACTAAGAGGGAGTCCTCCCTGAAGAAAAAACATCTATCAAAGGTCTCTGCTTGTGGGATTTAGTGACGGTTCTTAGAATTGGTATGCTCATGTGGAAGGGATCAAACAGTTCCGTGCTTCCTGCATTGCATTCGATTGTATTGATCGCAGTGCTACCTTACTACCTCTTGTGGATGAAAACACCAGTCAGCAATTTTCCATCTGCATTTTAGAAACTGTTTCCAGAATGTGCTGCAGTTGTGACATAGGGTGTGTTAGACTAGCTTTCCCTTTTCTTCCCGGGAGCAATCTTTACTCCTTTGCATCAGGATGACTGCAGCGGAACAGGCTAATACAGCAGAATCAACAGGCAAAGTAATTGCTTTTCAGTGGGGGTTGATAGTCTTGCCATAGATAGCTGCTTTCTTTTATGGCAGGGCATTCTAGCATATACCCAGCCCAAGTCTGCAAAAACTAATGTACCTTCTTGTGTTTGAAAATAGTTCCTATGTTATCTCTCATTCCCTCCATATGCACTTTGCTGGTTCCAATCAGGCTGAAAAAGCACACAAATTTAGTATAAATGTAGTTCCCAGAATTGTAAGTTAGAGGAAACTGGTTCCTTGTATACCTGTTCTAACACTGATTTTAAATATATCTTTTTCAATGCAGGTGTGTGTGGGGGGGGGATAGATTTTAGTAAGCCTGGAAACTGCGATCTGGGTCAGAACATATCCAGGACAATCATGCATCCTCATCAGTTTGTGTAGACAGATTAAATGAGACTGGACTCCAGGTGGTTAAATTCAGTTCCCACCTGCACTATTTGATTTATAGGCAATATTCCCCTATGTGTCTGGCTGTGCTCTGCATCTCTGTAATAGGTATAATTGGTATAATCAAGACTTGTCTTAGAAGATGGCTATGGGGCAAAAACAATAACAATGTAAGCCCTATCTTGTTAAGTGGGGATGGTCAGACTGCTGGATCACACTCTGGCTGCCACGTTTGTGAATCTCCCTTTTGACTCTGTTGTTTACCTTTTGCCCACAGGATGCTGTGCTGTGGGCTTTTCACAGTTTGTCTCAGCTGGACTTCCTTTGCAGCAGATGTTTCAGCAGCAGTGGTAAGCCCAACGTTTGAACTCTAGCTGCCTGCTCCCTGCCTCCTTTATTTGTGTGTGTGTGTGTGTGTTTATCCCGCCTTTATTATTTATATAAATAACTCAAGGCGGCAAACATACCAAATACTCCTTCCTCCTCCTATTCTCCCCACAACAGCAGCAGCAACCCTGTGAGGTGGGTTGGGCTGAGGGGGAGCGACTGGCCCAAGGTCACCCAGCTGGCTTTCATGCCTAAGGCAGGACTAGAACTCTCAGTCTCCCAGTTTCTAGCCCTTTGCCTTAACCACTAGACCAAACTGGCTCTCCATGGCTCTCTTTATGTCAAACTGTGGTGGTTTTTAGGGTTCGATGCATTAAGTTTACCGCAATGCTTTGTGCCCCAGTCTCGCTGACCACCAGGGACTGCTCAACAGAGCTTTCCAACCTTCCAACCAACAGCTAATGGCCTGCTGACTTGGGGAGGAACGTTTTGCTCTTCCTTGCCTTGCTTCCTGTAGCCTTTCCTGCCTTTGTGTTTCCAGAATCATACCTTCTCATAGCATGATACACACTTATTAGGAGCATATTCTGAAATTTTGAGCAACAAGGAGATTGGTTATTAAAAGTGAGCAGAAGTCATCTTGAAGGTCTTTTGCTTGGTTGCCTGACTGCTTTGCATCAGGCCGAGGAAAATTAAATTAACAGAGGCCATATACCTTCACCACTGCCAGTCTCATGGACCAGATCTTTTTAAAATGCTTTAGTTGTATGCTGGTGGGATTTTGAGGGGATCCAGGGGAGAGATTAAACATTTCCTTTCTGCTGTTTACAAACTTGGTTATTCTATTTTTTTGACAGATGGGAGTATCAGAAAGTATCAAAAATCCCATCTAAGCATGAGATATTTAACAATTACAGCCTCTGGTTTCTTTGTTATCCCAGAAGTCTGCTTTTATGAACACCTCTTCCTGATTTTTTGTGCATTGTTTTCATGCAGATGTAAATAGTGTACATATTCAAAGTAGGAGAATAAAATTTCAAACAGATGCATTTTCATAGGAAGCCTTAATATCTTCAATTCATATGCAGTCTACCTGCGCAGGCTATACATTCACTTGACAAATGTGGGAGACGTAGAAACAATTTCTTAAGTCTCCAGCGTTTAACCTCCTTAAATACAACTTCTAGTAATTATAACAGCTTCCTTTTAAACATTTTGCTTCTCACAGGGTACCAGTGACTTTTGTGTGTCCCCAGATAAGTTCATTGTGAATATGACGAAAAGTGACCTCAGTGCAGGTAAAAATATTGCTTTTGCCATTATTTGAGTAGTGGAGGACAAACCCTTAAGTGAAAGTTGACTGAAAAGAGATAAAACTGATGTAGACTTTAAGCCCAGCCCTACATAGATAATCATCAGTATACAAAATCCAGAGAGTAAGGTAGCAGGCTTGAATTGAGGGATAATTTGAATATTTATGTGGAAAGTGCTCAGAGCCCGGTTGTGTTTTTCCAATCCACTGTGTGGCTGTGTATGGAAGGGTAAAAAGTACAAAGAGCACACAAGGAGATCCTAGAGAGGCCTCTTTTTGTTGGGCACTCTAAAACTTGGCAGCATGGAGAAATCATAGAATCAAAAAAGTTAGAAGGGACCTTGGAGGTCTTCCGGTCTAACCGTAGGACTTCATCAACTGGCATTTTATGACAACACTGACCAAGTGGAGTTAATTTACCCCACAATGGTCCCATGGCTGTTTGAGGTAAAAACTACCACAGTCTGCTTCTATTACTAACTGTGTTAAGTTACCCTCACAAGATGCTGTCCTCCCCAAACCAGTTTAACATGTCCTGTGAACAGAGGAAGTGAGAGAATACTCCTGTCTGTAGAACCTGTGTCCAAATCTCCCCTTTGTTAACATTCACCAAAGTTACAAGATTTTTCTCACAAGCTAGGGACTCAGATTTCATTTTATTTCCTTTATTAAGGTAGAACCACAGCTTAGGAGGGGACACTAGTTTGGAAGAATCAGCAAGAGAGAAAAAGTTAAGTAGGTTTAATTTGCTAATTATCTGTGGCAGTTGCTGTGTCTTTTACATACTAAGGCAGAACTTCAGATTAGGAGGAGACATTTGTTTGGAAGAATCAGCAAGAGAGGAAAGGTTAAGTAGAGATAGAGATTTGGTGAACCAATCACTTGTTGATTATTCTTGGCAGTTCCTGTGTCTTTTTCATACTGAGAGGCAGGCAGGTATTTATGAGACATGATTATAAGATGTAGCTTTATCATTAATGAAAGCTGAAATTTCTGCAAAGTCATAATTTAATGGCAGACTTTTATGTGGCCCACGAAAATAGGTATACTCTAATCTTGCTTCTCATTCTGCTCATGTCAAAAGTCTGGCAAAATCTTTAGATACAAAGTTTTTCTGCAGCATTTTTTCTTTCAACATACATTAGAAAATGCCAGCATTGTAATCTGAGACACTCTGTACGGGGCTATCCCGCCTGCTGCTGTGTGTTAAGCAATGCTATCCCAGTGTCGATTAGAAGTTGCTAAAAGTGTCACACTTTAACCAATGACTCTCTTCCTCTTGCATTTTGCTTTGCAGAAATCGTACAGTACTACCTGTACTGTAGACAAAGTCTGGCCAACCCCTTTCAACAGGTAAGAACTTGCTGGCATTTGTACACCATTAGTGAAGGATCTTCCAGTAGCAGTGAAAAGAGGAAGCTGTATCTTTATTCCAGGAATGAGCTTGCTTTCCGTGATAGGGCACGGAAAACTGGTGAGCATTAGTCCCCACAGAAATCTCCTCAGATAAGGAAGTTTCTGGAGAAACTCATTCCTGGAATGAGGGCTGGATCGTCCAACCTAACTAACAAGTTCAGATAAGGAAACATCCTTATCTGAACTTGTTAGTTAGGTTGGACAATCCAGCCCTGATGTCTCCTTACTGAATCCACAGCTGTGGCTTCTGTAATTTCAGTAAGTCCTGGCAAGTTAAACCTGTGTAGAAGGTATTAATTATAAAATATTTGTAAGAGAACCATTTGGTTCATTAGATTTCTAGGGAGAAGGTTTTCTGTTATTTTGAGTGTTGATGTAAAAGAAGTGGACTGACTCCTAGGTGTTGAAAGGGGATAATATTTAATCTGTTTATTGCAAGACAGGGAGGCATTCATGATCCTGTGAAGAAAGTTTGGTTAATACCTTGCATGGTGTGTTTTTTATTTGTAGACCCTGACTATTTACCAGCGCTCTCTCACAACTATGCAGATCCAGATTCAGGGTCTCATGCAGTTTGCAGTGGCTTTTTTCCCTACAGCCAAAGTAAGTGGCACAGCGTCGTCTTTTCCTATGGAACCAGGCAAGGGTGATGGAAGCTTCTGTGTTATATACTTTAGAAGTGGGTCACCCCTGCTGTTTTCAGAAATAGTATTTGGCAAGACAAAATATGAAAATATGGGCACATATTTATCAAGGGGAATATAGAATATTCTTAGGAGCTGCCTGAAGATAAAGCAAACAGCATATTGTCTTCCCCAGTCGTCACCTTCCCCAGAAGCTGGGTGCTCACTTGATTGGCCTCGGAAGGATGGAAGGCTGAGTTGACTTGAGCCGGCTACCCAGAGAGACTGGGGAAGACGACTGGGGTATAGTTGACAGGAAGAGCCTCGTGTGGCTCAGAGTGGTGGGCGGCAGTATTGCAACCAAAACTCTCCCCACAACCCGAATTTGATCCCAGCGGAAGCTGGATTCTCTCTGAGTAGCCAGCTCAAGTCAACTCAGCCTTCCATCCTTCCGAGGCCAATCAAGTGAGCACCCAGCTTCTGGGGAAGGTGACGACTGGGGAAGACAATGGCAAACCACCCCGATATAGTCTGCCAAGAAAATGTTGCGAAAGCGGTGTCCAAAGGGTCAGACATGACTCAGTGCTTGCACAGGGGACCTTTCACCACATAGTTGACAGGACACAGATGCCATGACCATACAGTAGCAGAGGAACAAGTCTAGGATCCCCTGTAATCATAGACTTTTCCAACTACCTGTCTCCAGATAGTAATTCTCTGAGTTGTAGTCCCAACATACCTGGAGGGTGTAAAGTTGGGGAAGGTACTTATCCAACTGGAAGCCATTTTAACAGAGGGAGTGAAATTTTATATGAACAAGAATCAAGCTAAACAATTAGGAGCTAGATTTGTATACAGTATTTCAGATGTAGCTGAAATTTCAAAGCCTCATTGAGCTAGATAAATAAGCCAGTTACTTCGCAAACAGTGGTTTCTGACAGGAAATGTCTTATTCAATGTTGTATATAACAAAGGTGGGCAACCTGCAATCTCCAGTAGCTAAGGTTTATGATAGTTGGAATCCAGCAACATCTGTAGGGCCACATTTTGTCGACCCCATCAAATGTAGTATAATAATGGCTTGAGAGGATAAGTGGGTCAGTCCCCATAGGCTCCACAGGCATCTGAGAAAGACGTCCTAATGCATTGTGAGAGATTGTGGGGAAAAAAGCAGAGGATGAGGCCATTGGTTTATCTGAAAAGAGGCTACATGGTCCAGATATGAAAGATGTGGGAAGAAAGTGTTTCAAAGAGATACCACCTTGATAAACTTATAACTGGCTGACAGTTTTCAAAAATTTGTTTTTATCTCAGACTAGCATTAAAGATATAGTACCTTCCTGAAAACCAGGTTGTTCTTGCTTCCTCAGTTTTGCCAGCTCCGTGGGCCTTGACATGCATGCACTTGAGCTTTCATATGGAAATCTAGCAACAGTATCCAAAATAAGCCATGCCTCCATGCGTGAGATGACTTTCTGTAGATGTCTCTTTCCTACAAGTGAACAATAAGTTAGTTCTCCTTTCTTTTAATTTTTAATCAAATGAGAGAGAACCCCTGGTAATAACAAATAGCAGGGAAGGAGCCCTTACCACCTTCATTAGGTTTTGTAAAACCACTGTAACTAATCTTGTCCCTGTTTCTATAAAACCAGTGTTGGGTAATAGTTAAATTAAGATTGGAAGGACAACGGTTCAGATTTGCAGTCAGCCATAGAACTCACTGGGCCATTCACCATCTCTCAACCCAATTTGACATCACAAGACAAAATCAGAGAGGAGGTACTATGTATGCATCCCGGACAGGAAAGATAGGCTACAACTGCAATCTATTGTATCTATTCACAGTGATTGCTAGACAGTCATTCTAGATATGGTGAACACTGTTCCTTTTCCAATAGAAAATATGCCTCTTCTCTGATGGCTTTTGCCCTTGCTGCAGAAAGACCTGCTTGATGTACAGAAGTTACTGAACTACTCTGAAAATAGTCTCCACCAGCTGACTGCCATGTTGGACTGCAGGGGCCTTCACAAGGTAAGCAGCATAAGGCACACTGTGCTTTGGGGACAAGGGTCAAAGGTGGTTAGTAGCACAGGAGCAAGACACTTCCTTTCTTCTTTTTCCCCCTCCCTTCACTAAAGGATTACCTGGATGCCTTGACTGGGATCTGCTACGATGGGGTGGAAGGCTTGCTCTACCTCACCCTCTTCTCTCTGTTGGCTGCTGTATCCTTCTCCACCATCATATGTGCCATGCCTCAAGCCTGGAAGCATTTAGCTAGCAGGTAAAATGGAGTAAGTCTCCCAGGAATGCAACAACAAAATCAAAATAACCTTGCTGATTATGGAGGGGTGTTTTGAAACAGAGATGAATAAAATAACAATGGGCAGTTTTGTTTCTGTTTCAACAACTGGCACATCAGTCTGCTTTCTCATTTAAGAAAACAGCAGAGTTGTGAGTTGATCTTCCTATCGTCCTGTCCACATTAAGAGCTATGCATGTTGAAGAACCTACAGAAGCATTCCAAAGACTACGCAGTGGGAGAGATTGACTAAATAGCATGGCATGAGGTTATTTAGTAATGTCTTGGCCACTTAAATGCCACTTAACAGAATACATGCATCAGTTGTTGGGCAACAACCTCTCAATCTTTCTGGGTCTCTCATATTCACCCTTAATTTGCTGAAGGAGGGTGGAAAGAGCAGTAAGAGGAAGAGGGAGACAGATTCATGAATGAGAAAGATGCAACAAAAGAAGACTCTCCCCATTATCTGGCAATGCATATACAACGTTCTCTAGTATTCCTGATGGTTGCAACATCAATTTTGGGATGACTTCTGTAAGTTGCAAGCTTCATTTTTCTTCCATTATCTAAAAGTGAAGGAAGCACAATCAGTTGTTTCTGCTTCTTTTTCTGCCTCCTGGTTAATATGTGAACTGTCCCTTAGGGTTGGGTTTTCTGTGGTGGAACAACTGCAAAAAACTCTCTTCTTTTCAGGTATTATGGTTTCTTTCCTTGTCTCTGATAACATTACAAGAAAACCCTAAAATTAAGGAATACCTTAAACAACTGAAATATCCAATCCCTCCAGGAATGAGTATTGCATCTTCTCATTTGCCACTCCATCCATAACCGTTCCCTGCTCTCAGATTTTACTTACTTTTCTCAGATGGATGGGGTTTTTTTCCTTCCAGGGATCGGGATTATGATGACATAGATGAAGAAGACCCCTTCAACCCACAGGCCCGACGTATTGCTGCCCACAATCCCACCCGTGGGCAACTCCGTAGTTTCTGTAGCTACAGTAGCAGCCTGGGCAGTCAGACAAGCCTTCAGCCTCCTGCCCAGACCATCTCCAATGCACCAGTGTCTGAGTACATGTGAGTATGCATGGAGTTAGTAGAAGGTGCCTGGGTTAGCAGTAATCAATACTTAAGTCCACATCCTCTTCCGTGAGGCTTTCAGGGTGGCAACAGAGATAGTCTCTGTTACTTGGGTTTTCTCCACCTTAACTTACGGTACTCTGGTACCATCTGTCCCTGTTCAGATTCATGCTGCCTTTTGTCTTTGCTTCCATCATTCCATCCATCTCTGAAGTCCATTATGTCTCCCCATTTTGCTATCTCAATAGCTGTCAACCCATGTCCCCATAGACCTGATGTCCCAGGTAGATGTTCCAGCCACCTAACCCATAAGCCAGCTTTGCATAGCTGACAGATCTTAAAACTCTAGCAATTGCCTTCTCATTGAAAGAAGACAGCTTTATAGATGAGAAACCTGAGAAACCTTACTTATGAACTGTGTGTTGGAGTTCTTAAAATACTCATCCTAGAGAAGATGTGTGAAACAAGCTGTTACGACAGGCAAAAAGCAGTACTACTTTTTGCATCTTTTATTACTTGTTAATTAATATGTTACGATCCTTTAATTTAACATGGGACTTCTTTGTTTTCCTTATTGAGTTGCCATATACATTTGCATGCCCTTTTACAAAAAGATCTTTGTCTGTTTAAATATATTTATCAGTTGGCTGTTTGGAAAATGTGCTGCCTTTTGATGGAGGAAGTCTTGCCCACTTATCATATATAATTGCAGATAAGCCCACCCTTGAAATTCCAACCAAAATACCATGAAAAATGTGCACCTGTGGATAAGCTGACCCTCGAATTTTTAACCACAGCAACAGGCAGGAAATTGCAAACTGTTACATCATCATTTATAAAACCATGTGATTTTAAGGCCATGACAGGCTTTAAAAAATCTGACCTCTGCTCCACAGATAAACTGAACCCAATTTTTTGGGTGTATTTTGGAACCTAAAATTCTCAGCTTATCCGTGAGTATATGTGGTACTTCCCCTTCACTCCTACCCATGACTTGGCTTAGATTGGAAGGAAATTATCAACAGATAGCAAAAAAACATGAGGGGAATGTTTGATGTCAAAAAATTAAGCATTGTTGGAGCTGTTTAGGATTTGGATGAGAGATTATTAATCCCAGGGCTGTAGGCTAGTTTGGAAATTAAATCTTGAAGACAGTGACAACCATTTCCATATTGTGGTCAAGGAAAGTACATGGACGTGTGCATAAATTTATTAGAAATTTATTTTGACTCAACTCTTTACCTTTTATCTATGCCTGAGAAGATATGCATGGCTACTGCCAACTTTTCTGTGAAAATCTTGTAACTTCTAGCTCCAATACAGTTTCTCTGGCCATAGAAATTAGCAGCCACCAGGAAAGAGGATGGCGGGGAAGCTCTGGAGGTGGTATCATATCCTACCTGTAGCTACGCAGGTGTGTCCTGTGTACTGCTTAATACTACTCATAAGTTGTCAGTCATTGAATTACCTGTTGAATTAGAGCAAAACTTAACAATGGAGAAGATCCATCCAGAATGGAGGGAAGGAGATTTCCCATTTCAGTATTTGTAACTAGTAGAAACCGCCTGGTTTCCCCCTTCAGCTTTCTGAATTGTTTGCTGCAAAGTCTTAGAAATGAAAAGTGCTTCTGCTAAGGAACAACCAAACAAGTCTCATCTTCTCTGCCCAGTCATAGAGCTGAGGAGGGGAGCATTGTGCAGCTGCTGTGAAGTTTTCTGCCCATCTTTATGGTTCCAGTTTAGGAAGGAAGACTGAGAGAGTATGAGATTTCTTTCCTGCATGATTTTTTTTTTCCAGTTGTAACTCAGAAGCATACCTTAGTGTGCCCATTCCAGATCCTGGTTAAAATGGAAGCTGATTCAAAACCACTCTTTCAGATAAAAACTGGGTTGAGAAATCCTCTGGCTCTTGTCAGAAGATATAAAGTAGTGGTTTGTGGGTTTTTTCTGATGTTAGAGATGAGGAAATGAGTGGCATATGGTTTAAATGCATATTATAGTAAATCCTTATGGGGAACAATGCTACCTACCTGAACAAGTGCAAAGAGGTTTTCACAGGCATATAAATTCTGCTGTAAGGAGAATCTTTGCAGAAAAGTTGGTTCCCCAGTGGGAATCCAGTCCCATGAATGCCCTGCTCTATATTCACAACCACCTGTGGTTGAATTGTTTCAGTGCAGTCTGCTGAGTTGCCAGGCTTTCACCTACTTACTTTGATTACATGTCCAAAGTTCCTGCCATCTGGGGATAATAGGAATGGTAGACTCATACATCTGAAGGACACCAGTTGAGGAAAGGGTCCATTAAACCTTGACGTGATAAGAAAGCAGCCATCACCCCATTCTCCCTGCCCCTCTTCTCCTTTGGAGGGTATTGTAAAGTTGGAGCTTTGCTAGCCCTGAGATGGGCAGAATGTTAACTACTGTTCATTTTGTCTGTCCCTGAGTGACAGTCAGTGGATGTGCTTTTTCTCACATTCATTGCGCATAAAAGAAAGAGGGGGCACACATGTCCTTTGCTATTGTTCTCAAGGTTCAGTTCCTCTTCACAGCAGTGCTCACTGAACTCTTCAGATGCGTTGGGAATAAATTTTATATTTTCCTCGGCCAGCTGGGTCTTTGAGAATTTAACTGGAAGTGATGGGAGTTCTCATCTAATGCACCTGGAGAGTATCAGGGCAAAAAAGGTTGTTATCCAGGAATGTATGAGTGTGTGCTGATCCCCTCCCTTGACCATCTTAATGGTGCTGCAAGAGGCGAAATTGATAATGGCCTGCGTTTTCACTCTCCCACCTTCCCTTCCTCAGCCTTTGTCCCCAACAAGGATCACCTGCTTCTGCAAGAATGTCAGGAGTATTTCTTAGCCCAGAACTTCATAATAGATTTCCTTTTAATAGATTGTCCTCCTGATCTCACTCCTCTCTACCTGCAGGAACCAAGCTGTGCTCTTTGGTGGGAATCCACGGTATGAAAACGTCCCCCTGATTGGAAGAGGATCACCTCCACCCACGGTACGGTGGGCTTCGGAGGCTAAATCATTTTTATAACAAACCCTTTATTTCCCCTGCTTTTACTAACACACATGCTCATTTAACAAACATGTTTTGTTAAAAACTGGGTTGAGAAACCCTCTGGCTTTTGTCAGAAGATATAAAGTAGTGGTTTGTGGGGGGGTTTCTGACGTTAGAGATGAGGAAATGAGCGGTATATGATTTAAATGAAGGTCTTTCATGGAATGACAATCCAGAATCTAGGATTGCTGTCTGAATGAAGATGAAAACTGCTGCAGGAGCCCTGCTTTCTGGAAGCTAGCATTTTTTTTGTTCCCACAATTGTTTTAGCGTTATCATTTACAGGCAGTATAGAGTATCTCCCATTGAAGCTGCATCCTTCTGGCTAGCTTCAGGCAGCTGTATAGCAAACAGTTTAAAACAGTACATTGCATTGCTATTTGGCTGCTAGTCACTCAGACAAACTGCTGTGCAAGGCTCTCCTGCAATTCTTATCACGTCAGCAGACTCTGGCTGTTGTTTCTATGGCTTGCGTGAATGTGTGTCTATCCATGTTACACAGTACATGTTACGCAGCTTGTACATTTCATTTGTTTCCCCTATGCATTTTTAATGTTTTGATTAATCGTTTCTGGAGGCATGAGTTGCAAGTTTCTGATCGTCTAGAAAATGAGTATGTACTTTTAATATTTCCCCATCTTTTTCTTTTCTTATAAAATGATTTTCTTCAAATATATTTCAGTTGTAATATATATCACTTTTTTTCATTCAGCATAGTGTTCTTTTGAAACCTTGCCTGCAATGCTTGCTTCGTTTTTGCATCAACTGTTTTGGAGCAATATTGCTTTTTAAGGTGCTTACATTTTTAAAAGATCTTTCGAGGAGTGGTTGTTTTTCCTCCCTCCTGACACCTTTTCATAAGTGATTTCCCTGTGCTGTAAATATCCCCAGCCCCCCAGTATATAAATAGAATCTATGGAATCTGGACTTTTAAAAATGTTGTTAGTTTAAAGGTGCATTTAGGCTTACTCCGGCCTTCCCCAGATTGGTTCTTTTCCTGAAGTGTTTGGACTGCATCTTGCAAAAGTCCCAGGATTTGGCCCTGCTGGCTGAAAATTCGAAGAACTGTAGTGCCTGCACATCTGGAGAATGCCACATTTTGGAGAAGTTGAGCGGAGTGGATTACAGTGACTGAAAACGGAGACCTTTCCTTGGTCTCTGCAGGGGAGAATTGTGGAAAAAGCAATGCTTTTTTCCTCCAGAAATTTTTTCTCCCATGACAATGCATGCTGCATATGTTTTGTATGTGGTGTTTTAAATGGGCAAAATTAAAAGCCCTCTGAGTAGTGCTGATGCTCCAATTGCCATCGTGCTGAGAACCCCTGCTGTGAATAAATTTTTTTTAAAGTGTATTCTAGATTTCCAGTCATGCTGTTTTAAGTAGTCAATAGGTAGAAGCTCTTGAATTTGACACAGTGAGCCTTCCAAATGGTCTGTTTTGTTATGGTTTACTCAGCTGGAGATTTCCTTCAGAAAAGTTCCCACAGGACAGCCATGTTTCAAGAAAACAGCAAACTAGCAGGGGCCTTTAAAGCCGAACAGATTTAACATGGCTTACAACTTTGGAGAGTACAACATACTTCATCAGTTACAAGAAGTGTTATCCCCAAATCTACATAGAGAAGTGGAATGGGGGATTGTTACAAAGTCAGAGAAACTTGCTGCCTTTCTGTAGTTATATGAAAGAGTCCAGTCTAAGTGAACTTGATCTGCTCCCACCTATTAAAATATTATGAAAAAATCATGGTAAAGCTCCAGCATCAAGCTCCTAAGTAAGAATCTGTTTACAAGTTTATGCACAGATTTAGGCTTAGTAAGGATTGGAAGGGGAAATACTATAGAACGCTTTCTCTAGGTACTTATGTACATTATGCATCAGGCTTAGGGTTATACAAATTGGTATCTTTTACTGTTTGGGTTGTATTACTTTTGCACTCAGTACTTAGCCTATTTCTTGCATGGCTGAGACCTAACTTCACTTGATCACAATTTCCCCTTGGTTCCACCTGAAGATAATACAGTATTTAATGCATACCATGAATTTAGTCCTAATTCAGAAGAGCTTATATTACATTACATTTACCAGCCTTCCTTCCCTCCCTTCCTCCTTCCCTTCCTCCTTCCCAAACATTACTTACTTTTCCATTGGGTTAAAGAGTTTTACTTGAAACAGGAAGTGTCAAAGAACAAAGATTATGAAGTAGTGTTTATAAGCAAGACAAAAAAGGACCCCAAAGGACTGAACAGCTGATTTTCTACTTAGTTTCTTTAAAAACAAACAAGTTATAGTCAGATTTGGGCTGATGATGGAAATACTCAGCACTGCCATAAATGAATAGTTACATCAATGTGCCCTGAATTTGAATTAAAAGAAGAAGAAAATTATTGGGAAAATTACTCAGTAACTTAATCTATAATGAATAAAATATGTCCCTAGCCTTTGATAACTAGTAAACTAGAGCAGCTGCACATGTGAGTTTAGGAAGAAATGGAAAACTCGAATGCCTCCCCATTTCCTATGTCCTTATCTGAAATCATCATTTGCCATAACGTGATGTATTATTATTTCTTTATTTAATTTATAGGCCACCTGAATCCCAAGAGACACTGGGATAAAAGCATATAAAAGATACAGCTAACTGGAAGAATAAAGTATTCAAAACAAATCAGAACAAAATAAAACAAGTAAAAGCACAAAATTACCCTGTCCCCAACTAGAACAACTAAATCTTAATAGTTTCCTGAATGACATAAGGATGGGAGCCATGTGAATCTCTGGGGACAGATCATTCCAAAGGGCAGGAATTGCAACAGAGTAGGCATGCTTCCTGGGCCCCACAAGACAACATTCTTTCATGGAATTCTTCAGAGGGGAGAGCACTGGCTTTGCATGATGCATGAATCCATCCCAATGGGAAAAGCATGGAGTATAGACCACAACAGAGAGTTCTTGCTAAGCCACAAACAAACCACATTATGGCAACTCCATGCATGAATCAGGCATTTGTTATATATCTGCAGAGACCACCAAAGTGGTTTACTAAACCAAAGCCAGACCAGGATCTCATAAGTATTAAAAATAAGATTTTAAAATTAATGAAACCTCAGCTGCAAAATATGCCCCTGCAGTTTAGATTAACAAGGTGTATCTTAACAGTTTTGATAATAAATGAGTGAGTGGGGAGTTAGTTGTTGCTATTGCTGGAACAAAGGAAGAGCTAGCCAAAAGGGTGACAGTTTATTTAAATTTTTATATATTGTATTCTAGGTATGACTCCCAGTGGTTTACACAAAACAAAACACCAAATAACTAAAATGGCTAAAATAAATTAAATAACCACCCACCAGCATTACATCGCAATGGCAACAGCTAAATTATCCATTAATGGCTCTATGAAACAATATTGTTTTCATGGCCTACTTGAAATGCATCAGAGTTGGTGCCTGCCATACCTTTGGGGAGGCTGTTCTAGGAGGAAGGGGCTGGAATGTAGAAAGATTGCCTCTGGCCCTTTCTCAGCCACAAATGGGGAAGATCTTGAGTTTCTCACCTAAGGTGAGCAAGCAGAATAGTGCTGCTGAGCAGCTCAGGAAGCTGAAACTGCAGATCTGTTAATGGAACAGGTTCATACAGGGACAGGTAGTTCCCTAGATAGACAAATCCTAAGCCATTTGCCATCATTCTGTACAGATGAACTTCGCATGTCTCATAAAGCAGAGAAGTGGATACATTTTAGTTCAGCTACTGTGATGCAAACAGAATAACAACTGCCTCTTTCTTAATGTCACAGCTGAATTCTTGCACTCTGCATAGCGACGTGGCACTGGATTCTCATCAGATGTGTAAGCAGATTCAGGTTTATGTTGCAATGTTCTGGAAAAATGCATATTAACTCCATGTTTAAGTACAGCCCTGATTTTTTATATGTATAATATTCTGAGAAATGTGTATTTTTATGGAACCAAAAGCCCTGTGATGTGAACTATTAAAATTAATATTGAACTACCTGGAAGATGGAAGGTGTATGCAGAGAGGCTGCCTGCTTGATGATCAGTCAGGAAGAATAGTTGAATATTACAAGCTGCCATAATCTCATTTTCAAGCCCAAGTAACAATTGTTTGAACATGCAAGGAACTATTTCTAATTTGGGTGTTTAAATGTTGGGGCTGCGCCAGTTTGGGAGGCTTTAATCTTACTGTTGCAGATATTTGCAATTGCAAAAACCTCAAAGCTGATGGCAAAATTAAATGTAGCTCTTCCCCATACAGCAAATAGTCCAATTTAAATAGGATTTAAATGCCTTAAGGAAAAGCTTTTAAGCTTTTCTCCATTCCAAAAAAGTAGTCTGTGAATAATTTTCCTTAAAGCTGTGACTGGGAAGACACTACTCTCTCTTAATAATTCTTGCACTCACATACACCAATCCCATTTTCCAGGCCTGCATTTTCTAACCTCGTGTCCCCCAAATATCCTGAAGCTACAGCAGTCATTCTGGGGGGGATTTCTACAGACTGTGATCCAAATTCACTTGGAGGACACAGGTTCAGGAGGGTGCTTGCTCTCAAACTTTATTATGAGTCACTGACCCTGTTAGGGAAGATGTGTGTGCACAGGCACACAGTTCTTTCTTTGTGCTGTATTTCCAGTGGTGCCAGTAATTTGTGATCCCATTTTGTTTCTACCCCAGTAAAGCATGGAGTAAGATTTTCATGCTAACATCTGTCACCTTTTTGGTTGCCTATATTAATAAATCCAACTGTTATGTCACCCCTTGGAGGCCTTCTAAATTGAAGCAATCTATTATTTTTATAAATAAATGTAGTGGGTTAGTGATTCCATTAGAGCTGACTCTGCAAACTAAAGAAATCCAGGAATTGAAGAACATACCATTTCAAAATCAATTTCCTGGAGTGGTGACTGCAACACAGGATAAACAGGGTTATCTCTAGCTTGGATTTACAAACTAGAAAGCATGATGTGGAGGGGAAGCTTAACAAATCTCAATAAAATGCAAAAAAACAACAACAACAAAAACACCAGGTCATAGTGTTAGATTAATAATTTTTACCCTGAGTATTTTCTAAACCTGTAGGAAATATTTGAAAATAAAATTTGTCCAAGATGGACAGGTAAAAGAAGTGGAAGAAGTTAGGGTTGCTTAGACAATGGCTATTTGCTTCTTATTCTTAACAGCAGGCAGTGGCTGTAGATTGGGGAAGAACTGGATATTCTGATTAATTGTATTTACATCCCACTCTCCTTCCAGATTCCTTGAGGCAAATGTCCTCCCCTGACTTCTCATTTTATTATCACTGCTTCCCTAATAGATTAGATTGAGAGACAGGGACTTGTCTGTAACTTAATCGGACTAATCTAGTCCTCTAATCTTCCCCAATCATTCAGTTCAATCAACCACACGGTTTGCTGAGTGCAGAAACAGAATTACGGCAAGCTCCAGTGAAAAGGGAACTCATGTATGCTTGCTTTTACCTTTTTATGGGGATGCCTGAAAATGAATTTAGAACTAGCTATACTTTTTGAACTGAGCATAGATAGTAGACCACTGCTTAGTTTCTGGCAGTCTGTTCCCACTTACTGGCTGCTGGTAAAATTTTCTGAACTACATAGATCTTTGCTGATCCCCAAAGGGTGAAGTTGTCTTAAGGGGGGGGGAAAAAAAAGACCATAGGATTAAGAATCAGAGATTTCCTATGTTCCTATGTTATTTAACTGTTTAAAAACTGCTAGATTCTCCGCTTTGCAAATTTGATACACAGAAGGTTTGTAATAAAAGGGAATTAAATGCATTTTAATTTTTAAAATGACCCCGTTATTAAATATATGGAGGGTAAGCATATTAATTGTGTTTAATGTTCTAGACACCACCTAGTTTTTGGAATATAGCCCCCAACATCGTCTCAGCCCTGCTTCCCACCCAAATGGTTTGCCATTGCCTTCTTCCTAGGGCTGAGAGGGAGTGACTGGCCCAGGGTCACCCAGCTGGCTTTGTGCCTAAGGTGGGGCTAGACTCATGGTCTCCCAGTTTCTAGCCTGGTGCCTTAACCCCTACATCAAACGGGCTCTCTTAAGGCAGCCTTAAGTGCGTAAATTAGGCTGTGTCACCAATTACTCTGGAGGTAATGCAGTGGATCAAAACAAAGGCAAAAGAGGCAGGATTGGGATCAGCAATGAGAACAGGAGACTTCATGGTAGTATAGTTTTCTGTCAACTTAAGAATAAGTGGAGAGAGGCGTATTGGCTAACATTCACATTCTGGCAGAAGCCAAATCTAAGTCACCGGACATATTGCAAAGAAAATTACATACAGATGTATGCTTGAGGGTACCTCACAGACCACAAAACTCCTTTCCCACAAAGCATTTTAGAATGTGTGACCTATTCTGCATGCTTGAACTCTGATATCCAAGTCCATCAGTTGAAAACAGACTTTGCTACAATTATATCTTGGTATTTTCTAAATTTCCCATTGTTCACGGATAGCAAATAGGAAAAAGAGCCTAACTTAATTCTATCCTCTTCTCTAAAGCCTTTTAAGGAACCCTTGCTTGCTAATCGGGACTGGAGATAACCTCTGTTGGAAAAGAAACTTTTTTTAAAAAGCTACACTTCCTATTGAAGTTAAGAACATGCAAACCTCAACACTCGTGTAATATGTACTTTGTTGTTGGTTTTTGTGTGATCAAGTCATGACTTTCCTGTTTTTTCTTCTTTTTTCCTCCTTTTTTCCACCTACTTTATTGTCCCAGTAGGGTGGCAGCTGGATACCTCTCCTGATTTCTTATCAGAATCACAGGATCTTTAGCCCTTGCCAACATTTGTTTTCTGGTTGCCTTTCTGTTGTCATTTCATTTCATCCCACTCCACCCTCTGCTGCCAGCAGTCAAGCATGTTCTTCTGTTCCTGATCGTATAAATCATAAGCATATTTATTTCTGGTTGGTTCTGTAGGGTCAGTATTTCATTCATGAGGCTTTAGAAAGATATCTTAGTAGTTTTCCTGTAGGTTTTTTTTTTCAATAAAATCCTAAGCTTGTCATTGAACTCACAATGTATAACTTCTCTCCCATTTTCTCTCTTCTGTCTAGTATTCTCCAAGTATGCGAGCCACCTATCTTTCGGTTAATGATGATTACCGGCGACAACCTAGCAACGAATTTCCAGCCTAACACTCAAATTGTAGAGAAGAAACCACCCACAATGCTCTAGTGAAACCCAATAATAACTGAAGGCACATGGACTGCTGGGAATAAGATTGCCTCCCTAGCAAAATGGTCAGGTGTTCAAAAATGTTCAAAACAGAAATCAATCCTCTGAAGAAAATTCCTGCTGGCAATCCAGGTACTCTTCAAGGATTATCCTGTGTGCTTGACTGGCAGCTTCTTTCAATAGTCTTCCTCTGTTGCAGACTCAGGATGGTACCCAGGGCCTCCATCCAAAGAGCCAACTGATCAGAAGTCTTCTCCTTGATTTCCTGCTCATTTCCTGTCAGTAATGCAGTGGCCTCCCCAACTTTTGTTGGTATTTTATTGGGGAAGCAGGATGATGTGAAATTAGGATTTGGCCTGTCATGGGTTTGCAGTTAGGCTATGAGTTCCTGTTTCCTTTTCTTCTGTGCCAACTTTGGGGCAATTTTGTCCATCCTTGATGGGGTGGTTCAGTCTTCCTTGCTATTTTATTAGGGCAGATAACAAGACCAGTACACTGTACAAGTAAAGTGAACACTGACACCTGGTATACAATGATAACCTCAGAGAAATGGGGAAGGGGCTTGCCATGAAAGAAGATGCTCCTCACTTCTGAATCACATGCAATACTGACAAGAGTGAATTTTTGGTGTCCTCTGAAGAGGCCTCTGCACAGAACCTTTTCTTGGCTTGGTACTGTATCATCCATCATTCGTTTTGATAGAACCTGTTTGATATTTTATGATACGAAATCCATGCACAATATTCCCACTTGTCACTCACTCTTTTGCACCAAGAACTGACATTAACTTCACCAACTCTTGTTACGGTGGCCTCAGGTATTATTTAGAACAACTTTTTTGTTTTATTATGTACTTTTTTTGGTTTGTCTGTTTTTTAGTCAGTGTTTTATATCAGCTATCCAAAGGACATATTTTTTGTATGTGTGTTTTTTATAGGTTTCTGTTATTAAGGATTACATCTTTTTTATATACTTTGCAAGCCAACTTGTTTTTTGCACTAATTTTTTTTCCCAAAAGGGGGAATGAAGGCAAAAGCAAAATTAACCTTCCAAGATAGTGTATTTGTATGGCAAATGCTGACATATTCAAGAATACATTTTTCTTACTATGTTGAGGAATCAAAAATACCAGGGAACATTGGATTGGACTGGGTTGGTGACACTTATATGCAAGTAATGTTGAAAAGGTGACAGTACAGGTTCTCCTGAGCAATGCCTTGCTTTTTCCATCCACAAGAGGACTGTAGTAACAGTAAATCAGGAACTGTGCATCACTGCCATGGTTACTTGCACAAGTTTGGCTCTTGGTACAGACAACAGGGCCAGTCCTACCATTGGGCAGAGCGAGGCAAGTTTCAGGTTCCCCAAACCAAGACTAAAGGGAAATTCTCAACTTCACCCAGCTTGCTAGGCCTGAACTCATCAGAAGTCTTTCAGACACTCAAATCTAATTTGATAATTGTTGCAAACTAGACTGAACCCAGACTAAGCAATCAGTTGCCCTCTGTCACTGTGAGGGTATAGTTTCCTTCCCTTCATAGCCACTACATTTAAAACCCACTGCTGCTCTTTCTGCTTTTCACCCTGCACTTCACAGCCTTGAAGTAGAACAGTTGTTGACATAACTGACATATCTGCCCTGAGAACTGCTGTCTCTCATTTTATCTTAGCCACTGGGAGATGAGCGATGACAAAGTGTGGGAGGATAAAGCAGTGCCATGCAGCCTGTCCTTTGCTTCAGCAGCCATGTCCGATTACCAGTGTTAAGATTCCTGTTCTAGTCCAGTCATCATCTATATGAGTGATCACAGGCAGGAGGTACTTTCATGTCATTTCCTCAGGTAGCAAAGATCTTGTGGGCTTTTCTGAAACAGAATCTGGTGCTTGTCATCTACTATTAGAGAGAGAAAGTAAAAGAACTTTTTGACAGTAGGGAGTCCTAGGAGATGAGAGGCATTGAAGGAAGTGAATCAAAGTACAGTATGTCAAATTGAAGAATCAAAGCCTCTTACAGGTCTGATTTCAACTTTTGCCAAAAGCAACTCCTTTTAAAATTAGTAAGTTACATTTTCTTAGGTTATGCTGAATTTTCCCAAATGAGTTATACTATCTTTTTATACTTAGGCATAGTTGGAAGTCAAAGCAATATATGAGCACTCTCTCGGAAGCATAAACTGGTAGGTCTTCCCAACTAAGTTCAAAGAACTCAGAATACCTTCACAGGCTGCTGAAGATACATCTTTTCAAGTGGTGTAAGCTTAGTATTTGGGTGCATGTCATTCACAATTGCCTCTGACAACCACTACAGAAAGGATAATTACAGTGCTAAAAACTGCAAAGGTAGAGAGTTGCCCTCCAAGATGCATAATGTGACATGGAGATTTTTAATTACTTGACAGCAATTACTTACTGTGTCTTTTTATCAAGGATAACTTGTACCTATCATGTATGGCACCATAATTTATACATTCATCTTATATGTGACTGGCTACATCTTTAAGCAGAGAGAGAGGAGAATCTTGATTTTATGTTATTGATAATACAATTAAAATAGTTTTTTTTTAAACAAAAATGCATGTGAATTAACTATCACAGGCTACTTCAGAGCTGTGCCTGATTTATATGTACGGACTGGGAAACTGATAATAAACACTTATTCTAAAAGATGAGCTTCATTTTCCTGCTTTTTAGTTTGGTTTTTTATTTCAATTGTTTTCAGTGTAGAGCTTTGTGTTTGGGATTAGTTATTAGATACAGTATACTTTTAAGTGCTAAAAACTGTAAAGATAAAAAAAATGAAGTGGTAGCATTAGTAGATACTATTTTAATTATTTTATCAAATAAAATAGTAATATATGAAATTATAAATCTGAAAGAAAATCAGAAAATGCAAGCATATATAACCAAAGCAGATCCTTCTTAATAAGATATCTGTAATATATGTAATTCATATATTATATAGTAATATAATATAGTAATCAAGGTCTACCAAACAAAGACCTGCCTTGACTTGGAAAATAGTATACTAAACAATTTAAATCTGCAGTGAGCATAAATTGTCAATCAGTAAGTCCAATTCTTTCAGACTCTCAAACCAATTCAATACACTTTGGTGACAACAATAGAACATTAGGATTATTTCTGTTCTTTTATGAGCAAAATTTAAAGTGAACAGAATATAAATCTCTGACAAATAAGAAATATCTGAACTGTACTTCATGACCATCATACCCACCTTCATAATACTGAAGCTTGATAAATGCAAATGTACTGTGTCTCAGCTGGCCTCTCCAAGAGGATCAAATACCATGGTTTCAATATGGGCTCCAGTTCCCTTTTCTAAAAGCAACCTGGTGTTACTTATGGTACTTAACATTTAACAAATATATATAACTATATATTCCCTCCCCCAACTGGAATGAGATGTGTGTGTTAAACATTTCTTTAAATTTTTAAAGTGGGCAAAACGCTTAAAAACAAGGCCCCTCTACAGTTTTGGTCCTGACTGTGAGGGTCCAAGAATTGTTGCTAAAGGCATAATGTGCATGTGTACTGAATCATCTAGTTTTGCCCAAAACAGACCATGTGTGATTAGTTTCTTGACTATGACAAATCCCTACTATATATCAGCTGACTTTTTGATGTAATGATGCTAACTGATAAGATCACTTGATGCAGCCTTCCCTGGACCAAACCATTTCTAGCAGTAAGGATACATATATAAATGTTTCTCTCCAAGAAAAATAGCCACACACAAATACACTAGCCTTCCAGACTCAGACTCTTTTTTAATCTAGTCACTGGATTCTCACAATGTTAGGCTAGAATGGGATTGGCTAGTTTATGGTTCAGCTGGCTGCAGGGATCCAACCATTGTTTCAGCATTTGTGGAATCCAGGCCATCAAGAGAAGCCATAATTTGGTTATTTTGGTAGAGCATATTACAGTGTTTCTCAACCTTGGCAACTTTAAGATGTGTGGACTTCAACTCCCAGAATTCCCCAGCCAGCATGCTGGCTGGGGGATTCTGGGAGTTGAAGTCCACACATTTTAAAGTTGCCAAAGTTGAGAAACACTGGCATATTATGTAAACAGAGTGACTATTTTATTTACCTGGGGTTTAGCATGTTATGTGAATCCAGACAATGTACGGTACTTGGGGATAAGCAAACAAGAGTCACTTGTTGGCTGTTATCTTTGGAACAATGGGCTTTTAAGCAGATTCTTCAATCTGAGAGAAGAGTGCCCCCTTACTGCAAAAGTTGTCCTTGCATTAACTGTTTAAGTTCCAATGTCTATAACCTGCATCAAACATCCACAACAGTAAAGCATTGGGGCTGCATTTCCACCAGCTTGGGCTTTGAGCTTGCAACAAGAACACAAAGCAAGAAAACAACAAGGCTCAGAGAGCACCAAGGACTCCACGATTCAACCCTGAGCTACAAATATTCACTTCGATCAGTAAAACTATCTTAAAATGAATATATTCCTAAAGTGAAAACACCTCTTCAGAATATTACAATGAATCCCAGTTTCAACAGAATTCTATGAAGATTAGTAAGATTTATTTGGGAGAATTCTGGGGTAATTAAATGGGCTTTTTAGTCATAAGACAATAATACACATGGTCCAATCTCCCAAAGTGTCATAATCCATGGGCACCAGTATGCCTCTGGACACATTCCTTGATATCTGCCAGACTCCAAGTTCACCTCATTTTATTTTTCTTTTATTAAAAATTGAGAAGCAAGTATATCAAGTGATAAGATATTGCCCTGTCTGTGGTCGCACCCTGAATATTGAATGCCTTTGGAGGTGGGTGTGGTAATCCTTTAATGTTTGGTTAAGTTCTTTATGAATTACTTAGCAAAATCGTTGAGCCATTGTCTTTTTCTGCTGTTAGTTCTGACTTTTTGTTTGACATTAGAATCTATTTATTAAAGGAAGAAGACAGATTGAATTAAATAATTTTAAAAATAAATTACCTGTCTTTAATTATACAGTTTCAGTGACTAAAGTATATAACTAGGGGCAATCTGTTTTTATTTAAAAGTTTTATATGGCTGCCCAACTTGCAAAAAAGGAGAGTCCAGGCAGCATACAACAATAAAAACAGAATTACAATATATATTTTTTAAAAAACCAAATCACAATATATACTACACCTTGCAAGGAAAGCTTGTTGAACATCCTGGCCCCAGTATCCAAAGGATCAGCCAGGTCTTCAAAGCCTTCCTAAAAATAAAAACTAACAGGGTCAGGACCAGGCAAATCTTGGGAGTGCTGGTGATGGAGGTGAAGATGCAATCTAATAGCTCATACAATTCAAAAGTCAGTGTTAAAGCATTGTTGGTAACGAAATGTTTCAGGAAGAAAACTAAGTCGGCAAACATCAAGATCCCAACAGGTTTCTCTGAATATATTAGCCAAAATCTGCCTTGCTACAGTTTCCACCCATTGGTTCTGTGTTACGACAAACAAAAACTATCCACTCGCAACTTCCAGCCAAAATCAGTCCAATGAATTATCAGTTGTTGTTGTTTATTCGTTTAGTCGCTTCCGACTCTTCGTGACTTCATGGACCAGCCCACGCCAGAGCTTCCTGTCGGTCGTCAACACCCCCAGCTCCCCCAGGGACGAGTCCGTCACCTCTAGAATATCATCCATCCACCTTGCCCTTGGTCGGCCCCTCTTCCTTTTGCCTTCCACTCTCCCTAGCATCAGCATCTTCTCCGGGGTGTCCTGTCTTCTCATTATGTGGCCAAAGTATTTCAGTTTTGCCTTTAATATCATTCCCTCAAGTGAGCAGTCTGGCTTGATTTCCTGGAGGATGGACTGGTTTGATCTTCTTGCAGTCCAAGGCACTCTCAGAATTTTCCTCCAACACCACAGTTCAAAAGCATCGATCTTCCTTCGCTCAGCCTTCCTTATGGTCCAGCTCTCGCAGCCATATGTTACTACAGGGAACACCATTGCTTTAACTATGCGGGCCTTTGTTGTCAGTGTGATGTCTCTGCTCTTAACTATTTTATCGAGATTTGTCATTGCTCTTCTCCCAAGGATTAAGCGTCTTCTGATTTCCTGACTGCAGTCAGCATCTGCAGTAATCTTTGCACCTAGGAATACAAAGTCTTTCACTGCTTCTACATTTTCTCCCTCTATTTGCCAGTTATCGATCAAGCTGGTTGCCATAAGCTTGGTTTTTTTGAGGTTTAGCTGCAAGCCAGCTTTTGCACTTTCTTCTTTCACCTTCATCATAAGGCTCCTCAGTTCCTCTTCACTTTCAGCCATCAAAGTGGTATCATCTGCATATCTGAGATTGTTAATATTTCTTCCAGAGATTTTAACTCCAGCCTTGGATTCCTCAAGACCAGCTTGTCGCATGATGTGTTCTGCATACAAGTTGAATAGGTAGGGTGAGAGTATACAGCCCTGCCGTACTCCTTTCCCAATCTTAAACCAGTCCGTTGTTCCGTGGTCTGTTCTTACTGTTGCTACTTGGTTGTTATACAGATTCTTCAGGAGGCAGACAAGATGACTTGGTATCCCCATACCGCTAAGAACTTGCCACAATTTGTTATGGTCCACACAGTCAAAGGCTTTAGAATAGTCAATAAAACAGAAATAGATGTTTTTCTGAAACTCCCTGGCTTTTTCCATTATCCAGCGAATATTGGCAATTTGGTCTCTAGTTCCTCTGCCTTTTCTAAACCCAGCTTGTACATCTGGCAATTCTCGCTCCATGAACTGCTGAAGTCTACCTTGCAGGATCTTGAGCATTACCTTACTGGCATGTGAAATGAGTGCCACTGTTCGATAGTTTGAACATTCTTTAGTGTTTCCCTTTTTTGGTATGGGGATATAAGTTGATTTTTTCCAATCTGATGGCCATTCTTGTGTTTTCCAAATTTGCTGGCATATAGCATGCATTACCTTGACAGCATCATCTTGCAAGATTTTAAACAGTTCAGCTGGGATGCCGTCGTCTCCTGCTGCCTTGTTATTAGCAATGCTTCTTAAGGCCCATTCAACCTCACTCTTCAGGATGTCTGGCTCTAGCTC
This sequence comes from Candoia aspera, assembly GCF_035149785.1. Classification (NCBI taxonomy): domain Eukaryota; kingdom Metazoa; phylum Chordata; class Lepidosauria; order Squamata; family Candoiidae; genus Candoia; species Candoia aspera. Next base: position 117,518,634 of record NC_086154.1, on the reverse strand, counting down.
ACTGACCACACCGTCAAAGTTATCCCCGATATTGTTATCCTTCCTATACAGGTCTTCCGTATATTCTTGCCACCTTTTCTTGATCTCTTCTTCTTCTGTTAGGTCCTTGCCATCTTTGTTTTTGATCATACCCATTTTTGCCTGGAATTTACCTCCAATGTTTCTAATTTTCTGGAAGAGGTCTCTCGTCTTCTTCCACTTCCGCGCATTGCTTGTTTAAAAATAATTCCTTATCTCTTCTGGCTAACCTCTGGAATTTTGCATTTAATTGGGCATATCTCCCCCTATCACTGTTGCCTTTTGCTTTCCTTCTTTCTTGGGCTACTTCTAGTGTCTCAGCAGACAGCCATTTGGCCTTCTTGGTTTTCTCTTTCTTTGGGATGTATTTTGTTGCCGCCTCCTGAACAATGCTGCCAACTTCTGTCCAGAGTTCTTCCGGGACCCTATCTACTAAGTCCAGTCCCTTAAATCTATTCTTCACCTCCACTGCATATTCCTGAGGAATATTAGTGAGCTCATATCTAGCTGATCTGTGGGTCTTCCCTAATCTCTTTAGTCTGATCCTAAATTGTGCAAGAAGAAGTTCGTGATCTGAACTACAGTCAGCTCCAGGCCTAGTTTTTACCGACTGTACAGATGTCCGCCACCTTTGGCTGCAAAGGATGTAATCAATCTGATTTCGGTGTTGTCCATCTGGTGAAGTCCATGTATAAAGCCGTCTCTTAGGTTGTTGGAAGAGAGTGTTTGTTATGCAGAGTGAATTGTCTTGGCAAAATTCTATCAGCCTATGTCCTGCTTCGTTTTGTTCTCCGAGGCCATACTTACCTGTAATTTGAGGTGTCATTTCACTGCCCACCTTAGCATTCCAGTCTCAGTAATCTATAGTAAATTGCAGCTTATCCCAACAGTGATACCAACTGTTCAAAGGATTTGATGACTAAGTAAAATGTTTACACATGCCTGTAACAAGATCATATCACAAAACAGACATACCCAGACACACACACAAGACCCTGCAACAAACACAGTTGCCAATTCTAGCCATATACTGTATGCATCGCAGAGCCTAAGAAGATCAAGGATTCAGGTGTTTGTCGGCTCTTTTCTGCCGCAGTGACTTCTGCCTTGAATGCAGAATGAATAGGCAGAAAAGAATATAGGCTTGTAAAGTCTTTGGTGCTCTCTGAGCTTAGTTGTTTCCTTGCATGTTCTTGATGTTACCTGGTCAGGTAATGAAACGTCTGCAAGGAAACCACCAAGCTCAAGAGAGCACCAAAGACTCCACAGTTCAACCCTGAACTACAGATATTCTCTTCTATTGGAATATAGGCTTGTAATTACATTTCAGAAATAGCTCTTTTATTTTATACGCACAGAGGTGGAAAGACTTACAAATGTCTACAATGGAAAAATGGATGGTGAAGTTAATGGAATTGGCCAAGATGGTAACATTGACTACTTTGATTAAAGAAAAGACTTTGTCTAGCCATATTTTTACTTGGAAGCCACTTTTGGACTTTTTGCTTGAAACTGAAAGGAATGAAACTTTAATTTTGGGATTTGATTATTAGAATTGTTTATGATTATGGAAATGTGTACTTTTAGAGTAAGAAGTTAATGTACCTTGTTAATTTTTAGAGTAAGAAGTTAATGTACCCTACATTTGTATCTGTACCAAAGAAAGTCTGAAGCTTTTCTATTTTTTATTTTCTGCACTCTTAATTTTGCTCTTTCTGATCTTTTCTTCTTTTTTTCTGTTTCTTTATATTTTATCTCTTGCTGAAACTTAATAAAGTTTTATGTAAAAAAAAGAGAAAGAAATAGCTCTTTTAAACAGAGAACAGTCCAAGAACGATGCCCTCTTAAAAGGCACTCCATTGCTTAACCCTAAAGTCGACACTGCCCTGCCAAAAAATCCAAGGGAAACTGCAGCGTGAGACGAGATAGTCAGACTTGATTAGTTCTGTTTGCTGAGGCCCGAAGGGACTCGAGGGTTTCCGGTCTGTTTTCCCTTCTTCTGTCGTTTCATTGGGCACCATTTCCCCTTTCCATACTTCTATGGGATGGGGGGGGGGAAGAGAGAAGAATAAAATATGTAATGAAAAAACTACTGGGCTGCAATTAATCCGGACGGTGACAAGAGGACAGCAAAGAAAGACAAAAAGCATCTACAATAGTGGTCGTCCTAAAGTTTGCAGTCCAGTTCTGGTAGCTCTGGGTACTTCCCTCACCTGACTAAATTACGAAGCGCGGAAGCTAATGCTATCTGTCGTTTTTATCTAATTGGGCATTCTCCCGTTGGGCATTCTCCCATTCCCTGCTGTAGGAGCATGGGCTGTAGTGATAACCATACAGGATAACGCACTCTGCACCTACTCAGAGACACACTTCCGGCCTATCGACTCAGATGAAGCTCTGACGCTCTCCGCGCGCAAAATTCTCGGTCCTCTGTTCTCTCAATGGCCACATTTAAGAGAGGGGTGGGGGGAGTGATTTGATGTATTGTTTCGCTTCCGTTTTGTTCATTCCCCCGCTAGGATTCGCAGATGGTGTCTCCCTCTTTCTAGGAAAATGATTTGTCGTCGTCACGTGACATGCGCATCAGTTGCTAGGATACGAGTAAACGCCATAGCAGAAGGTGGAATTTGCCTGTCTGGGAGAAGAGCGGGGTAAGGAGGCGGGAACTGGGGTGGCGGGAGTTGACGGAGGGTTTGATCCCGCCGGAGGGAACAGGCTCCAACATCCTCGCTGCATCTCCCTCCGGGTTCCCTCCTCGAACTGCCTGACGCGCCACTCGCGAAACTCCCTCCTTCCCGTGCTTTTGCTAACCAGAATGGTCTCCGGAATCAGGGCTTTTTCCTGTCGAATCTTGATCCCGGAATGCTGACTCCAGTTTCCATGTGATGGAAGGATATGGATTGTGTACATGGTTAGGGGTACTTTTTTTGTCCTTCACACGTTCCGGGGATAAACTCTAGCACTCAAACAAACAAAACATCCAGAATTCACTTCCAGGTGAGCCTTGGCTCAAATAAACTTTTATTTATTTATCCTTTTTTTATTATTATTTACATTACCTGTGGCTTCAAGGTCATTGTATAATGATAGTCTCCTATAGTGTACTGTACAGTAACCAAGAAAAACAATACAGAAAGCTCAGAGAGATGGGAACTAAAGAAATATATATAATTTGTATAATTGCCCACCTCACACAAGTGAGTTGGGGCGATTTACAAGGATTAAAACACAGAAAAAAACCACCACATCTTCTCTCTATTCTCTTGATTCTTTTCTTCAGTAGCCTTCAGTCATTTTTTTTCTCAGTGCCAGTTCCCCATCCCTTGCCGTTTCTTGTTTTGCTGTTCTTTTATCAGAGTTGCTCTCCAAATTCCCCAAATTCCAAATTTAATGGCTTTTGATGCCTACGAATATGAATCATGTCTATAAGCTGACTGGAACTTCACGCTGAGGCAATATGCCTCAGAACATCAGCTGCTAGTGAACCAAAGCAGAGCCATTGCTTCATGCCTTTTTGTAGACTTCCCACAGGCATCTGTCTGACAGATCATGGCTGGAAACAGGATACTGTGTTATACTGATTACAGTAAGATTTAAAAAAAAAAAAAAATTTCCTAATCTCTCTTCCATGCAATCATACCATCCATCCAGCTGTTAAACTATTTTTGGTACTGCTCCTTTCCCCTTCCCCTATTCTTTAGCTCTCAAGTACATTTAAAATTGTCTAAAGAAGGGGCAGATGAGTTTAAAAAAAAACTATTTTCCCCACTGATAGCCATTGCATCAGCAATTATGATGTTATGATGTCACTTGACAGTGCAGGGGATGAAATTTGGGGGCCTTTTTATTTTGGAGGGATATAAAAGATGCATTATGATCCTCCTGATGTAGGAGTAGGAAATGAACTTTCCTACTAATCCCTATTGGGTTAATTTGTTTTATTGCATTTCCTGCTGGAAACTGGCAGGAAATTGTATTTGGTGTTGAATTTTGACAGCAAGATATTGGAAGGCTCCAGGAGCTGAACATTTGGGGCCCTGCAGCCTCTGCAAATACTATGTTCGTTTGGCTGCCCAGAAAAACCTTTTCTGTAAAATAGTTGTCTTCTCCATCTCTTTCACAATGCCTTCCTCCACTTTCTGTATTCTCTCATCTGCTACCCACTATTCTTTAGTTCCCATCTCTGAGTTTTCTGTATTGTTTTTCTTGATTACTGTACAGTACCCTGTAGGAAATTGTCATTATGCAATAACTTTGAAGCCATATCTAATGCAAAGGCAGCAGTATGGTTTTTATGCCATGTGTGAACCTTCTTGACCATTAGTGAAGAAATGGGTGCCATTTGCTACCACACCAGGTTAAAGATTTTGGCATTAAGTTACAAGCATTAAACAGCTTGACAGCACAATACTGAAAGAATATATGTTTCATACAGATCACCCCAATCACATCAGAGACCTGGGTTGAAAAACATCCTGTAAATACCCACTTGTTATCAAGCAGAAAGAGGACCTTTTGTTTTGTTGTATCCATGCTCTGGCATGACACACTAGAAGTAGCATGGACTGATGTTATAACTTAGTCACGTCATAACTTTTAAAATATTTATTTAATTGTTTTGTGTCTATTAATTGCATGCAATAAAATATAAGCAATTTTATTTTTTTTATAACCATGTAATGTTTATTTTTTTTCTTTCTTTTGTGAGTTGTATTCTGTTAATGGTAAAGTTCTTCTTCCCCTTGGCATTTGAGAGCTCATGACGGACTTGATGAACTGAATACTTCTATGGCCATAATTTTTATGGTGTTTTATTACTATATTTTTATATTCCATTTTTTTATATTTCATTTTTAAAGTATATCCACTGCTGGGCATGCAGTGCATGATATGCAGTTTATAATTATTTTCAAAAAATAATTCTGGGACTTCTAGAATCTTAACTTATATTACATAGATCTTTGAAGTTAGACTTTAATCCTATTTTGACTACCACGTATCAAGAAGCATTTTTTAAAAAGTATTGTATAGTTTTGTATCCCATACACTCAAATGTTTGTATCAACCAGACCAAAGACTTCAGTATCCAACTACAGTATTGTAGTTGGCATCTTAAATATTAACCCATTTAGTATGACATAATCGTTTGAAGATCACAGTCTGTCACATGCACACATCTCATGAAGTGATCCACCAAAAGTTATGGCATAATAAACAGGAGATTGTGGGGGTTTTAATAACTGGGTAGTATAACTATAGTAAATCTTCAAGTCAACTCTCCTCCTAATGACTTTATGGACACATCAATGTAGTTATTTTGGCAACAGTTCAGAAGTAGATTGCCATTACCAGATAGAGGAAAACTAGTGAGCCTCTCTGAAAAGCTTTGTTTTAAGACAGACTTGTCCAAACTTGAAACTTTTCCTTCTATGACTTTTAGCCTGATTTGCTCTTCTCCAGAACAAAAAAGCGTTATTCCTTTTCATTTTGTTTCTTCCTTTGTTGTCTAATTGAGAGATGAGAAGAATATTAGAAGATCTAGTTGCCTTAGCTATTTCTGCTCTGCCTCTTTTTCTTCATATTGGACTAAAAAAATAAAAAATAACACTTGCTCAGATGCTATCAAAGTTCTTGATTTCCCAAGAGTACTGTACTTGTAAGTACTCAAGGAGCATCTTTAAAGGTATTGCATCATTATTTGTCAATGAAGTCATAGTCACTATCCAGGTGGTGCCTACATATAACTACCCTTCCCCTTGGAAATTGCTGGATCGTTGGTTCTCAGGCTGTTTCTTAGTAACAGAATATTGTGGTTTGACTGCTGGGAAAATATAAAGTCCCTGTAACAGAAATGCTGTCTTGGATGAAGATGCTTGGAGTGGTGGTGTTATGACTATTTCACATAGTCTCACAAAAATAATCAGGGTAGTCAGCTATACTGTTCTCCCTCACATCTGGTCCAGGTTTTAGCATATCCTTAAGCCAAGTTTCATGTACCTCAGTAACTGGGTAGTAGATTCTGTTAAGTGAAACCAAAAAAACAGCTTAACTTTTTTCTCCCATTTGAAGTGAGCGCCATGGAGATTGTCTATGTTTATGTGAAGAAGCGCAGTGAATTTGGTCGACAATGCAACTTTTCCGACCGTGTGGCAGAGATCAGTGTGGACATTCAGCCAGATCCACAGCTAGCAACAAATTTTATTGAAAAAGACCCCATTGATACTGCAGTACAGTGTGCTAGTGACATGTCAGAACATGAGGTAAATTGCTTGATCTTAAATGAGTAACTTCTACAATCCTTTCTGTCTCAAATAAATCATCTGAGGATGAAAGAGAGATCAGTGGCTAATCGCAGCTGCATAATTTGTATCAATAAGAAATATAAGGTTATTATTTGGAAATGAATGTAAAACTGATTATGTGCTTTCAAGTTGTTTTCAACTCCTAGTAATCACATAGACTTTCTCCATGTAAAAAGGGGATCTTTATACATTCTAAAGTCTGCAGCCAGTACAATGGGTTTTTTCTTTAAACAAAAACATTATTCAAATAAAGGATTGTTGTTGTTGTTAGTTGCTGTCGAGTCGATTACGACTCATGGTGACCCTATGTATAACAGAACGAAATGCTGTTTGGTCTTGCACCATATGCTGACTGTTCCAATGTTTGCATAGGACCAGAAAATCAAAATCCTTTATTAGCCTTCTTAATAAATAGCAACATTTTGCAACATTACCATGCAGGTCAGAAATGTGTGTTTTTCATCCATCTTCCATCTGACACAGTCATAAGTGTGCAGGTAATTTAATACAGTTGATCAGCCTTATCAGGCACTTCCTAGATGTGATCTTTTTCCATAATTTCCAGATACTACAGACTTATATTGGATGGGATTATAGGAGTTGTGTTCCACATGTGTAGATATGCCAATCTGGAGAAGGCTGTCTTAGATGAAGATATCAGGAAGAATGAGAATGAAGAACATCTAGATGAAGAACGTCTAGACTGGAACTGAATGATAAGGAAGCCACATGGCTACCCTCAAAAGTAGCAACCTCATAAATTCTTCTGCCTCCCTTAGTTAACTATTATCATAAGTGTTGTAACCCCATTCCTATAAGAAACAGCTTGTAAAGAGGAGAAAGATCATCCATTTGAGTAAAATTTGAAACTATAGAAGAGAGAAAAGATGAGAAAGTCAAGAGGCTGCTGCTTTCAGTAGACCCACATGTCCTCTCCAGAATTATCTGCTGGATTTTCCCACCTTTGTGATCACTAAGAATATGCTGAATTTGTCTGCCATGTAGCCATATGAGCAGGCACCCATAATATGGATATCTTTTGTTTTCTCTGTAAAATGTAGATACAGTTCCCTTTTTAAGACCACTGCTGCGTGAACTACAATAATTAAGAAAAAACATATTGTCCCTTCTATAGCCTTTAAGCAATTGAGGTTTCACATGTTAATTTGTTACCACAAAAAAACTGCATTATCATCCCATGCTTGAACAAAACCAATCACATAAGTTTTTATTGTTTTTATATTGCTCTTCTAGCATTAATAGTTAAACACAATAATTGTATACATCTATAATAGAGAAAATAGAGAAGCAAGGTTTATTTTCACACCATTAAGTTTTACTGTATGCACTCATACAAAAGACTAAATCCAGTCAAAGGTGGCATTTTCAGACCTTGGCCATGTCAATTCTTGGACTATGGTTTGATGACATTTAAAGATGATATAATTTCTTGTGTTGTCCTTTATCCCATTTTCAGATATATAGTGCAGGATTTTAATGCATTATGAAACCTCTAAAACCTGAGAGCAGGGATGATCCTGGGCTGACCACAGACCCAACCAGCAAATTAATGCACAAAAACTCACAGAAACCTAACTAAAATCTCTCTTAGAAAAGCTCTAATTCCTACCATCATATATAAGCTTACTTGAAGGAATTGGCCATTGGTTTTCTTCATAAAATTCCTTTCATTCATGTAGCTGTTCATAGCCATGTACATTGCATTTCTCTGGAGAGGATCCTTAATTCTGTAGCAGAACACATTCTTGGCATTTATTTATTTAAGTTGTGCCAGATCTTATTAAAGAATCTCAGGTAGCAAATCATATGAATAATCTCTGTTTGACACACCTCACTGTTACTCCTCCAAGAGTAAATAGACAATATTAGACTAGAAGGGTCTGTGGATTTTTGATGTAAAGCAGCTTTATATATTCATATACTAAGAACTGAAGAATATACCTGTGCATATGATCCATGCTAAAGCCTCTGTGAACAGTTTCTATGCATTGTTTTGGAAGGATTGGGTTCCAAAAATAAATAGCCAATTCTGAGGTACAAACCTGCCTATATACAGTAGTATTAATATGTATAATAGTAAATATAAAGTAAGATGAAAAGCAGAAGTTTTGATGATCATTGGTAAACAGATATTTTTATATTTTTATATTTTTGTGATGTGTTGTGTGGTTTAATATTATCTTAAGACATTTAATAATTTATTGTGTTTACAGTGCTGTTCTTTCTCCAAATCATATGAATAATCTCTATTTGACATGATGGATGGCAAATCCATCAGTCATCAAGATATTCTCTGCGTACTGCAACATTTATAACTATCACTGTAAAGCTTAATGTATGTGTACAAAAAGAAAGCAAAAGTGCTGCTGATATATCACTTATGTTAGTGGTATTAACTACTGTTGATAATGGTTTTATATTTGAAAACTTTCATGATGAAATATAAAAACAAAAAACCACAATCCAAAGGTAGCTTTGACTTTCCTCTGGATTAGATTAACACAGAAAGGTTTGAAATGGAGACTCGAGGTATTAACCACTTGGAAGGTGGCTGGCCTAAAGATGTCAACCCACTAGAAATGGAACAGACCATTCGTTTTCGGAAAAAGGTTGAGAAGGATGAGAACTACATCAATGTCATTACCCAGCTGGGCAGTGTAAGCATTTTTTATTCCACTTAGTTATATATTGGTCTGTAACAAAACTTGGATATTGCTTTCCTTATTTTTTCTTTTCCTTTTCCATCTTTGTCCCTGTTACATCTGCCAAATAATTACATGGCCATCCATAGATTGACTCAATTGCTTTATTAAAATAGTTGATGGATCACTGCATCAAACAGAACAATGCCATCAACATCTATGAAGAGTACTTTGAGGATGAGGAGACAGCTGCAGTTACCGAAGAGGCACCATCAGCAAAAACTATTAATGTCTTCAGGTAACAGCTAAAAACAAATTTTCAGGATTTGCTTTAATCCAATCAGAGAAGCTGTTGCTAGAATGGTTGCTGTAAATAGCTGTTGATGTCATGGAAAAAGCAGCAAACTGTTGTTCTAAGAAGTGTAGTAGACATTAATCATAGTAAATTATCTAGATAGGCTATATTTGCAGAATGCAAGTTACTTCAAATTGTTAGTTTTTGATAGTCCCTGAATACAAGTTCTATGAATTTATTCCTGGCTATGTTCAATCAGCTTTTCAGGGTGATATGGACTTAGTACAACCTTTTCATCTCTCTCTATTAAGACTACTTAAGGAGAATCCCATGCCATAAGGATATGTGAGGTTAGAAATCCTTTTTACCAGCAAATAGCTCAAAGCAACCAGAGAAGGTATAAAATGGCAGATAGAAGACTGATTCTTCACTCATCCTCCTTCCTACTTTCTATATAGGGCTGGATAAATTTGAAGAACTTCTGCTGGTTGTTGTAGAGGTTAGAGAGCCATGCTAGTCTACTGGAACAACAACAACAACAAAACAGTGATGCCATACAGATTAACAAATATTCAATAGCACAAACTTTTGTGAACTAAGCTCAGTTTTTATAGAAGTATGAGTTGTCACAGGTTGCAGACTGATTTATTTATAGATACAGACAGCAGAATGTATGTGGGATGGAGGAAATTGTAAACAGTGACAAAGAAAACTTCCTTCAAGCTGAGCTTGATGCCTGGTGACCACATGGATAAGTCCATGTTGTTCTCTTAGCAACAATACAGTTTGCCACTGGCTTCTTTCAATATATTTTTTTTCAATTTCCCAGTCCAGCTAGGTATTCCTGGTAATCCTTCATCTAAGTACAACCAGATCTGACTCTGGTTAGCTTTTCCAGGTCAGTCAAGGTCAACTGGTTGCTGCTACCCAGCTGTATTATGAATGAGGCCAGAGGAAAATGAAATGCAGAAAGAACAGACAGTAGCATTGAAGTTTAAAAGTGATAATTAATAAAACCATATTGATCATACACATTTTAGAAAAATCATAGCTTACTTGCCTAGATATTACCTCCAAGTCAGGACAGGCCATGTTTTGTGGTTGCAAAAGAAAATTAGTACAAGGGCACTTACTTCTTGCTTGAGGTTTTCCTATTGGCATTTGGTTGTCAGCAGGGGGAGCATGGATCTAGTTACATTCTTGTATTGAAATGGTAGACTAATTGACACATGCAGTGAGATAACTCCATATTATTTTAATTCAACTCCTTGGATGCAGAACTGAAGCTTTTGATAAACTGGACTTCAGCTGTTTTATGATTAAATTGTAATTCAGCTGTTACTGTAGTATGAGTCTCCTAAGGAAAATTCCCTTGTTCAAGGTAGCTATCTTAAACTCAATTGATAACGTTTTCTCTTACTGGTTTTTGAAAATTTCCATTTTGGTGCCTATTTGTGTCAATGTATTGCATAGAAAAATTCATATATTTACCCAATGCAGAATACAGAAGAGAGTTGCTGGCAGTATATAGACAATACTGAAAAGAGTACATCAGTGTTCTTAATTTATATGAGAGCATGTTATGTTCAAGTGTGATGACTGTAACGCTCATGCACTCATTTAATTACGACTCATAAGCTTTTGCTTCGAAATCTGTTTTAATGGGTGCAAAGCATTCAGTACAGAGGAAAAAGTTGTGAATGAAATTTCCCGCGCATTTCTACAATTAAAATCTCAGTAACTCCAAATCCCCCCCACTGCCCCCTTAGGTATGCGCCCCCTCCTCCTCTTGCCAGCAGATGGTTGTAACAGTTCTCCATGGATGACCTTGGTGCTGAAAGATAGCCCAAACAAGATGATTCACACTCCAATCATGCTCCCCCTCCCTGCTGGTCAACTCGCAGGTTGACACGCATTGCACCAAAATGGATGTGAGCACGATAAGATGTTCTGGGAACATTTGATCAAGGAGCATGACATCAAGTCATGTGGTCTTAAAGTAACTAAGTAATTACTTTTCAGTGAATGGGTTTGTAGGCATTTGGGACTTAAACTAGGATGCTTTTATGTATTTTTTCCACTTACCAGCCCAGTGAATCTGCTCTCAGGGGTCTTTTTAAAGCATGAAGTGCTATGACAGATGTACGTAGAACACATTTCTCAGGGAAATGTCATAATACAACCCATCTTATCAAATGGATGCATGTTAATTGTGTATTTATTTTGCTTTTATGTAAAAGGGACCCAAACCCAATTAAAAGAACAGCCACTCATCTCTCCTGGCACCCTGACCGAAGCCGGAAGTTGGCCGTAGCTTATTCCAACCTTGAGTTCCAACGGAGTTCAAAAGATATGTGCTATGACTCATATATATGGGACCTTGGTAAGTGGGGGAAAAGACTGCAGTTACGACTTTTGTACAAGAAGGCAGTTTTTTAACTGGCTTGTTTAAAGGTTGATATCCTGATTTCCATATTGGTTGCTTCTTTCACTTGTACAGAAATGCATGCTACTTCTCAAAAAGCTAATGATTTTACGACTGTATATATCGTACAAGACTCTTCTAATAAGCGGTGTAAGCCAGTCTCACTCTCAGTTTTCTGTTCTGCCTTTTGATGCACATTTGTTTTTCAGATGACTTTGCCATGTTTTCTAGTGCAAGCAGACCTGGGAGCGGATGTGATTGTTTATAGTACCTAAGGGGAAAAGATGGGTGGTGGGGAGAAGAGGAAGAATAAAATAGATACATCATCCCCCCATTTCTTGAGAATTGGAAACTTGGGGGCAGCTGTACCAGGCTTGTTTCGTTTCTTCCATACATCAATCTTTTTTCTCCCTTTTGTTAGAAGTTCCCAATAAACCAGATATCGTTTTCCATCCTGCTTCACCTCTGGTTTGCTTAGAGTATAACCCCAAAGATTCACATATCCTAATTGGAGGATGTTACAATGGACAGATTGGTAAGGGAAACCTAATAATGAATGTAAAGAAAAAGTAATCTTACTCTTGGTTGACGAATTGCTGAAAATAAAATAGGATGAATTGGCCCGTATTTGCTGTATCAATTTCTGATCCTATTCTCTACTTGCATGTGGTTAAATGTACCTCCTATAACGTTTCAGTTGCCATTTTCAACAGCAATCACATTACAGAGTTTTGTCACTATCAGGAACACAGAACTGATTCTGCTTCATCCTTCACAGGTCTCCCCACACAATCAGTAATGGCCCAGTGAGAAGCATTTCTGTCTTTTCCAGTTGCCAAATTATATATATGAACCACAGATAGCAAAAGCATTTCAATGCTGCATCTGCAGAAACCCAGCCAACATCAGAGAAGAGAAGGGTAACTCTATAATGCAAGGATTTTACCATAGGCCAATTCTGTAGCAGGCATGAGAGCACCACATGTAACTTTTTTCTCCTTTAGAAAGGCAACTGATAAATCAAAATAATCATAAGCGCATCATTGGCGGGGAGGGACATACTCTTTTCTGACTCTGCTTCTTGGATGATGCATATACTAGGAAAACATTGTGGCAATTAGTTCCCTTACGTCTTAGGGATGGATGCATGAATACATGTGATAGCTTTGCTGATGTGTGCTGTAGTATCACCACCAGCTGCATGTTTGGCTGGCTTATGTAAGGACTTGCTGGCTGAGTATACAGATAACAGTGTGGCCGCTGCATTTGTCAGAGGACAGGGAAGCCTTCTGCACACCACTACCCTAACGTGCTCTTTCATGTCTTTTGAATCTTTTGATAACATTAGCTAATGAAGGAATGAACTTCACAGCAAATGATATGAGCCAACATTAGGGCAGTATGACAGATTTATTGTTTCATTTTGCCCTTGAAAACTAAATGGGAACTTACATAGTTAGAATGTATATTTGATTTTTAAAATGCTCCTTAAAGTAACTTTTGGACTTTAGTAAAGAAGCACTGTGTTAAAATGCACATTTTGACAGCAAGATTCACTGTGGCTGAAGAACAACAAATAAATCAACTGGAGCATTCCCCTGCAGATTGATAACTAGAAAAACTGATGTATATTAAATACCCGAGCTTGGATATTGTGTAATGTAATATCCCAGATGCAATAAAATTGTGTTAACTTAATTTTTAAGGGAAGATAGCTGACAGCTTTAATACAGAAGATTGAGAGTAGATAGTAGAGAGGAAAGTGGGTGAAGCTCATCCCTGGAGCCAGCTCAGCTGAGCTCTTCATACCACCATCACTATCACTGCCCCATCAGGCCATTTCCACCAAAGCTCTGTGAGGAGGACACTACCAGGGTTTTTATTCCTTTGATTTACTGTATTATTTACTGTAAGTTTACCTGCAATTGTTTGTATTACCTGTAAGTCATTTTCAATTGTTTTTTAATAAATAATTATAATGAATAAATAAAAATGAAACACCAGTAATATTTCTCAATTGTCTTTCACTGTTCCTCAGCTTACTGGGACACCCGGAAAGGATCACTACCTGTGGAATTAACTACAGTTGAGCTTAGTCATCGGGATCCTGTGTATAATGCTATCTGGCTGCAGTCAAAAACAGGAACTGATTGCTTCTCAGGCTCCACTGATGGACAGGTTAAAATAAAGAAGGCTAGACACAGATACAGTAATGTGGCTTGTCGCAACTACCTATAACATAATTGGTAGTCTTTGTGTCAGAAAGTAGGCGCAACAACCATTCCAGAGCTCAGAGAAATAAGAGCCACTTTGGGTTGCAGTGGTTTGACTCTGCGCTCTATTATTTTAAAAATAGCTTGTGCACTTGTTATTCATCATCTAGTCTTGGCTAACTCAGTGACAGACAACATTTGATAACAATTTGATACTTAGCATTTGATAAGCTACCTATGATACCAGTATCTAGGAGAATCTAGCTGATGATTTGTATATCCTAAGAGCAGTCAATTTAAGTTTCTGTATCTTTATCCATCACATATTTATTCAACTATGGAACATTAAATTGTCACAGAAAGATCTGAGCTAGGAGAGTAATAGCAGAATTTAGATTTATACTAAAGACTAGGGTAATTTCTAAGCACATAAAATACTCTAGAACAACTGTTGGGTATAAAACCAAGTTGGACATTTCAGAACATAGTTTTATATAGTAGGTGTCTCTTAAGGTCTAGACTGCTGAAAATGGAAGTTTAAGTATAGCAATATAGATATAATGACCGATAAAAAAATTCTAGGCATTACCTTTTAACAAAAAATCTATGGTGACATTTATATAGAAAAAAATTAAACCAACCTTAAGAGCAATAGGCTACAGTAGTTACAGCTTCCAACCCTAGTTCCAGATGGAAAAATGGGCAAAAAGTCATTAACTTGGGGAAAAATTGAGTAAATCAATGGTAAGCATAGGATAGCAAACATTTCCCATGCAATCATATTGCTGCCATCTCAATTTAAACTAACCATGTAAACATGGGCCAATTCAAGAAACATAATAGCAGTAACATGCATTTCTCTTTTGCCAGGTTTTGTGGTGGGACATTCGTAAACTATCTGAGCCCACAGAGATACTTGTTATGGATATCAGTAGAAAAAGCATCCTAGAAAATGCTTTAGGAGCCATTGCATTGGAGTTTGAGCCAACAATGGTGAGTACTTTTTGGATATTCTAGTGTTTTCTCTGTGGAAGGTTTCTTTCATCAGTTCTTAGGCTTTGGATGCCAGTAGAACATCCATCTGAATTCCTAGGTCATAGTAAAAGTGTAGATGACTAGAACAGGAAGGACATATATCATCCTTGAATGAAATTGCAATAAATGAAAGCTGTATTCTTTTTTCCTTTTGGCCTGGCAAGCTGATGATCACTAAATTAAGATTGCATCAAAAAAGAATAATTTAAAATGTTATAAACAAACTGGTAGCAAGTCATGGAATATCATGATTTCATAATAAAGAATATTGTGTCCATAATAAAGAATATGATGTACTGAGTAAAGAATATTAATTGTTCAAAGCAAGATTAATCAAATGAAGTGTTGCAATCTATTTGGTTGAATTCATAATAAATGGCAAACCAGAAACTCAAGGCATAATCAGTGACAAAAAGCACATTAAATTAAAAAACAGTCTTTTAAATCCAACCCTTGCTAGCCTTATTCCCAGTGTAAACATATTTCAGCATTCTAAAAATATAAGCATAAAGAAAGGTATTACATTTATCACTTCAGTGGAAGTCTCAAAATTTTTAGATGATTTTCAAGTTCAGATAAAAGGCCAGGAGTACAGAGAAAAATATGGAAAGGTAAAAAATGAAAGTAGTTCTGAAGACAAAATTCACTAGTTAATGTCAACATTTGTACTGATATTTGTATCAGTGGTGTAGGCATGATATCTCATGATATAATCTCCAAACTTCATTGGTTGATACTTCTCTGGATTCTTATTGGCTCTCTTAGAACATTCCAGAATAATAATAATAATAATAATAATATGAGCTAACACTGACATTATATTGATGGATTTATAGACCAAAACAGGACTAGTTTCTTTGATCCTATGCTTCTTAATTGTACCTGGACTCTCTTTTCAGTAGCCAAGTCATGAATTTTTCTATTCCAAATGTTTTGTCTTTGGTGCCCAAATCTCATTCAATTTGCCTTGGTCAGACTGTAAGAGTTAAAACTAAAAATGAAGTAAGTGTATGATACAACAATGCACCAATGAAACAAAATATGAGACTCCTGTGAGTTGGGATGGATTGCTTATGACTGAGGCACTGCAAAGCTAATGCTGACTTTCAAAGTTATTGAAGCAAGATGAAATCACACTTGTATTTTTTATGTTTATTAAAATAACACTGTATTGGAGTACTACATTACAATGAAAATAATATGGAAAGGTAATATCACAATGTTGACGCAACATTAAATGTAATTAAGCAACAGCAATGTAAATTCTTCTTAACTTTATTTCTATCTGTAAGTATTATATATTCCAATATGTTCTAGCAAGTTTAGTATTCGTCTATGGTCAAATGGGGTACTATAAACTAAGGTATATTTCAGTTGTTAATTTTAATTATGAGGAAGTGCAGGTACATTATCTTCACTCCTTCAGGCTTCAAAGTAAGTTCCCACAATATATATTTCTGTGATTTATTGTCCATCAAATCCTGACATGAACATAAATCACATGCTTTTATTTTCATTGCTCTGATCTTTGCTGTTCAATAGAGAGAGAAACACAATATGGATTCTTTACAGTACAGCAATCTCTGTTTCAGACCTTGATTTTGCAAAGGAAGACCAAGCTAATTTAAATAAGTCTTCAGTTCAAGCCTAATCTGAACTTTGATTCAGATTCTGCAAGGTTATATCTTCTGGTAGACTTGGCTTCCATAAACGTAACCATGTGTATGGTCCAGTCTGTACTCAATCCAAACCTCATAGGCCCTGTTCTTGCCCTGAGTTCTTTGTACTCTTCTTTTCATTCTTTTGTTTTGCCAGTAAGACTTTGTTTACAGCATAAGAGCCAGTTTGGTCTAGTGGTTAATGTGCTGGGCTAGAAACCAGGAGTCTGTGAGTTCTAGTCCCGCCTTAGGCATGAAAGCCAGCTGGGTGACCTTGGGTCAGTCCCTCTCTCTCAGCCCAATCACAGGGTTGTTGTTGTGGGGAAAATAGGAGGAGGAAGGAGTATGTGGTATGTTTGCTGCCTTGAGTTATTTATAAAAATAATAATAAAGGTGGTATAGAAAATAAATAATAAGAAAATAACTAAGAATAGCAATATGCATACCAAGTAACTTTAAAGTCCAATAGAGACATATTTTGACTATAAATTGGGTATGAAATACCTTATAACACTTTAAGGTTTTAATGGTGCATCAGACTATATTAGTGTTGTTGTTGTTTATTCGTTTAGTCGCTTCCGACTCTTCGTGACTTCATGGACCAGCCCACGCCAGAGCTTCCTGTCGGTCGTCAACACCCCCAGCTCCCCCAGGGACGAGTCCGTCACCTCTAGAATATCATCCATCCATCTTGCCCTTGGTCGGCCCCTCTTCCTTTTGCCTTCCACTCTCCCTAGCATCAGCATCTTCTCCAGGGTGTCCTGTCTTCTCATGATGTGGCCAAAGTATTTCAGTTTTGCCTTTAATATCATTCCCTCAAGTGAGCAGTCTGGCTTTATTTCCTGGAGGATGGACTGGTTTGATCTTCTGGCAGTCCAAGGCACTCTCAGAATTTTCCTCCAACACCACAGTTCAAAAGCATCGATCTTCCTTCGCTCAGCCTTCCTTATGGTCCAGCTCTCGCAGCCATATGTTACTACAGGGAACACCATTGCTTTAACTATGCGGGCCTTTGTTGTCAGTGTGATGTCTCTGCTCTTAACTATTTTATCGAGATTTGTCATTGCTCTTCTTCCAAGGATTAAGCGTCTTCTGATTTCCTGACTGCAGTCAGCATCTGCAGTAATCTTTGCACCTAGGAATACAAAGTCTTTCACTGCTTCTACATTTTCTCCCTCTATTTGCCAGTTATCAATCAAGCTGGTTGCCATAATCTTGGTTTTTTTGAGGTTTAGCTATATTAGTAGTGTTGTATTTTAGATTTGTTGTTCATCTGAGATTTGTTGGCTATCCACCAGTATTTCATTGCTTATATTGGGTTTTTTATATATCATTATGTTTTAATATGCTTTAAACTTGTCCTTTTATTAATATTGGTTCTTATTTCTTCCTTTGAATTTTTTCTCTGAAAATTATAATACCTAGTTAGTAAAGAAAAAGAAAAATATGCATGAAGTAATGGATTTTAAAATCTGAACTGATTTCCTATCAAGCATTAAACAGGGCATCCTTTCCATATACATGGAAATTTTTTATAAACTGTAATTCAGAACTTTTGTGCTGTTTTACTTTTTTTCTAGAAATATAAGTATATTTATATATAATTATAGTAATATATTCCTAATATATTGAGAGTAGATAGCAGAGTAGTAGAGAATGATGATAAAGTTGATGGTTTTGCCACAGCTGATACTAGGGGGGTATCTTGCCCAGCACCCCCAATGGTTCCTCTCTTCCTTAGTTTTTCTCTCTTCTATTCACCCCTACCCTTTACTTATCTATTTCCTCTGTTCTTTCTCTTTCAATTCTTTCTCTGCCAGAAAGCCACAACACTTTACTACTCTTTCTTTCATTCTTTTGTTTTGCCAGTAAGACTTTAGAGAAAGGTGATGAGGTGAAAATGCAAGACCCCTTCTGATCTTTTTTCCCCTTAAAAATATATATGTGTGATGCTGAGCTTAAAGCTCCTTCATATTTTGGAAGCCTGGATCTGTTCTTAGTGATTACTACGTATAAGTCGGGAAATGACTTTTGGGGATGCAACTCATAGCGCAAGAGTGTGTGGATAGTATGGGGGACAATGAAAATCTGCTTAAAAACATGCAGTTAGAAGACATTACTATTAGATTTTTTTTATCCCGCCTTTATTATTTTTATAAATAACTCAAGGCAGGGAATGGGTATAAATATCATGTTGCTGGGGCTTTAGATCCCAGGATTTATTGGGAGAGTTGACAAGCACTGAATAACCCTGACACAGTGAGTGGACTGCTACTGTAGAGGGCCTTCCATTCAAATGTAACTGTATGCAGTCACATTTTCAGCCTCCTTTTTTGAAGTCTATGTATGAAACTTGACAACTGTGTAGTCAGTACCAATGGGATTATTTATCCTTCAGATCCAACTGGCAATATATTGCTCACTTCCATGTTCATGAAAATACATTTTTTAATGCTGGGTTAAATCTTCTTGTTCCAAAGAGACTGCTACTTGGGGCGTGGGGTGGGAAACCAATTATAGCTTACTAGGGGTCTAATTGCTGTAGCCTAATCACTATAGCCAGTAGGAACAGATCTGGATAAACCTCCTTTTTCCTTTGTTACATGGTCAAGCAAATCCCTGATCAAGATGACTAGTTTTCTGAGAAACAGCAGGGTGGCTAAATTAATTAGTACATCTCCCTCTCTCACATGTGGTCTCTCTCTCTCTCTCTCTCTCACACACACACAGTCCAGATCTAACATCAGAGCTTTCAAAGAAAGTAAGTTCCTACAAGTTCATGAAAGAAACAGGACTTTCCCCCTGCATTGAGAAAATATTAAACCCCCACCCCATCCATGCTTTGCTACAGAATTATAAACTACCTGTCTAGGGTAGCAGACATCATTTCTCCAATCCTTTTTGCTTCTAAATTATGAGGTTTGTTTCATGCAATTCTCTGAAAGGTGTATTTGTATTTCCAATATCATAGAGCTTGTCTTTCATATCAAATGGTTATTGCTGTTCCTTAAGAGGTTTTATTTGTCCAGCAAATAGAAGTTCCAAATATGTAAGTAACTATAACTTTTCATTGGCATTCCACAGCCAACCAAATTCATGGTGGGAACAGAGCAAGGGATAGTAATTTCTTGTAATCGCAAGGCAAAGACACCTGCTGAAAAAATTGTCTGCACATACAGTGGACACCACGGCCCCATTTATGCTCTGTCTAGAAATCCTTTCTACCCCAAGAACTTTTTGACTGTTGGGGATTGGACAGCCCGCATTTGGTCAGAAGAGAGCAGAGAATCATGCATCATGTGGACTAAGTAGGTAACTCTTTTAAGCCATTATTTTTAATAATACTGGTAACAGAAAGCAAAAAGCAAATAAAATAAAATATTTATTTCACGTACTTTCTGTAAGAATAACAAAAAGGACTTAACATTGTATTATTGCCTAAGTTTTTGTGGGTCACAGCCCATCTAATGAAATGGACTGTAATTCATTCTCAAAAATATATGTAATAATACATTTTTAAACATAAAGGTGTTGTAAGTTTCTTCATATGTGAATGAGTTTTATATAAAATGTAATGTGATCTTAAATAAAAAGTAAAATGGGGGTCAACTTGCATTGAAGAACAAAGTGAAGTGGTTCTTACATACATTCCTATCTACCTATTTAAAGGAAAGAAGGCATATTCAGGAGGCATTACATGGAGGTTCAAAGCAAAGAATCCACCTTAATCCATGTAGCAAATTAAGAAACTATTTAGAAATAAAATAGCCAAGTTTGAGCCTCACTTGAAAATAATGCATGGGAAGGAAATGGAACACTGAGAAAGGCAATTAAACCTAGATGTATTTTGAGTTATCTGCTAAGTTAAAATTAAACAAAGAAAAGCTTTCTCTAGGTAAAAATCACTAGGAAGAGTTACAATAAGAAAGAAGTGAAATCTGCAAAAATAATTAAGAGATTAATTGAAGTGAGCAAAGAGCTAGTATAGAAGAGATAATATTTCTTTCTATGCCTTAACATTCCCAAACCTCTTTCTACTTCCTGATATATTCATTACTCCCACCCCTCATTCTGTATTACAGTAACTAAAAAAAAATGTTCTGTGCTAGCAGACGGTAGGTTGAGGGGGAAAATAATATCACTTTTTTTCACTGCCCCGAAACAGCTTTCCTTTTGTCCGGACAATAGTAATGTAATCCTAAATTCTTATCAGAATACACTCTGGGGTCGGAGCCATCTGAAGTTTCCAACTTCATATCTTTTTCATACTAGTCCATTGTCTCATAGCTTGACTGAAGCCTAATCACTATAGCAACCATTTATCAGTCTTTCTCTTCATTTTAGAAACCAGAAGTCCAGGCTGAGAAAAAATATATATATGCCCTTCCTTCCAAACAGAAACTAACCATTATGCTGATTTCTTGAATTCATCCTAGAATTCCCCTTCCTATTAGACCAGAGAATATTTATCCCTTGAGATCCAACAAATGCCATACTCAAACTCATACACACTCAGTTAGATTTATCCTAATGAAGACTTCCTTCTAAGTAATAGCTTAAAAAACATATTTAGCTGAACATATTTGTAGCTGAACAAAGCAGAACCACACAGGCTAACATTCAAGATGAGTGGGGGGAAAAAGGAAAGGAAAGGAAAGGAAAGGAAAGGAAAGGAAAAATAATAAAATAAAGTAAAGTTAAACAAATTAAATTCAATTAAAGAATTAAAGAATTTTAGTAAGACTGAGTTTTCATAATACTAAAAATCAAAACTGAGTCATCAGTGTACATGGTGATACCATGCAGTGTTTCATTAACAGATACAAGTAGTTGAAGCATAGACTACAGACGTTGAGATGCTTTAGATGAGGAACTTTTACAAATATTCCATCAGAAATGCAACATAGTTTTGTTTACTGAAAACACATTGAAGGCTATTGTTTTATATAAATTTTAACTCTTCCAATTGGAAAAAGTTGTGGTAGCAGTAACTGCCCTTTCTTTTATCTAGACCTCCCCTCCAGCTCAGTATCAAAGATAACACAGAATTTATTGGTTGGTTGTTATTTAGTATGTTCTCTCTCTCTCTCTCTCTTCTCTCTCTCTCTATCACATCCACTCACACAGATCATGCACGTGTACATATATATGGTTGGTTGGTTGGTTGGTTGGTTGGTTGGTTGGTTGGTTGGATGGATGGATGGATGGAATATCCTCCCCTTTTCTCCTGGGAATGCAGATGGCCGCAACCCTGCATGCATTTTGCAAACAAGTTAAAAACATCTTATTTGAATGTGATTTTTGGCTGTTCAGTTTTTTAAGATTTTTGTTAGAAATTTTACAATGTTTTTTACACTGTATATTTTATCTTGTTATTACCCACCCAGGATCTGTTAGGATTAGGGAGGGATATAAATATTGGAAATAAAGAAATGTCTGCAAAAGAGTTTGGTATATGTAGAACTTTCAGGCTCAGACCTCAACATCTCCAAGTAGGATTAATCACATTATATTAGGTAGTGGATTCTATATGCAGGCATACCTCGTTTTATTGCACTTCGCTTTATTGCACTTTGCAGATGTAGTGGATTTTTTTTTACAAATTGAAGCTTTGTGGCAACCTGCATCAAGCAAGTCTATTATCAGTGCCATTTTTCCAAAAGCAAAAGGCTCAGATGATGATTAGCATTTTTAGCAATAAATATTTTTAAATTAAGGTACATACATTGGTTTTTGTAGACATAATGCTATTGCACACTTAATAGACTACAGTCCAGTGTAAACATAAACTTTTATATGCACCGGGAAACCAAAAAATTCATGTGACTCACTTTATTATAATATTCACTTTATTGTGGTGATCTGGAAACAAACCCGCAATATGTTCGTTTTGTGCTGCCCAGAGACACTTGTGAGATGGGCAGCTATATAAATTGGACAAATAAATTAAATAAATAAATCTCTGAGGTATGCCTGTATTTTATTTTAATTATTAAAAGAAAAATATTTTAATGGCTTTGTAATCTGGCCACAGAACTTTGGGCAGTTTAAAAATAAATAATAATATAAAATACATAGATGGGAAAGACTTGTGACTGATACTGATTTATTGATTTACTGGAGTTTCTATGTTGCTTCATTCCTGCAAGTTTTGAGCAGAGAATATAGTCATCAACAATACACAGTTCAACCATATAATCCCAAAAACAGAATCGGTGCCATCCACCAGGGGCAAGATAAATTTTAAAATTCCCAAAATGCTGTCTCAAAGAGCCATGCTTTACAGCGCAGCAAAAAACCAACCAGGAGGGACAGTTTGGTTGTGTGAAAGCAAGCTGTTGCACTGAGAAGGTTTGAGCATGGGGTCCTTACAGGTGGAATTCCCTGGGGATGGAAACCCCAGCAAGCCCTCTTTCCCTGATGTCACTGGACAGGCAGATTCACTTCAGACAGGTTTGTCTTGGAACTATCCAGGCCTTGAGCCATGATATCTTTGAGAACTACTGGCAGTTCACATAGACCATTACTAAGCCATATGCATCCCAGAGCTTTATGTGTTCAAGCAAATGAGAGAATCCAGAAGGCTAGAAAAAATTGGAGATGAATTTTAAACCTATTTTTTGAATTACCCAATCAGTTAATCTATTGCTTACTTTATGCACACTCTTTCTTTCTCTCCCTAAATTTCTAGGAATATTGAACTTATGGAATCTTGAGATTTAACAAATTTAGAGGGCTAAGACTTGTGTTCCAAAGGACTGTGATTGTGAAATTGTTAGAGTGTATACCACAGCTCCTGAATAACAGAGGATGGCTTTTCACTGGATGAACCTAAATATACTATTTCATGCAAATTTGTACAAAATGACTTTTAAAAGGATTAAATGAAACCCTTGGAACAGAGGAGAACTGTCCCAGTGCATTTATTTATTTAAAATATTTCTAGGTCATCTTTTAAAACAGAATCTTCACAAGGCAACTAGCACAGAAAAAATAAATAAACAATACAATGTGTTCTTTGGCAGATACCATATGGCTTATCTCACAGATGGGTGTTGGAGCACAACTCGACCAGCTGTCTTCTTCAC
The DNA here is from genome assembly GCF_035149785.1 of Candoia aspera. Taxonomy (NCBI): domain Eukaryota; kingdom Metazoa; phylum Chordata; class Lepidosauria; order Squamata; family Candoiidae; genus Candoia; species Candoia aspera. The sequence continues at coordinate 117,494,937 of NC_086154.1, read as the reverse complement.
TACTAAGATGGATGGAACCCTTGATGTCTGGGACTTCCTTTTCAAACAGAATGATCCTACACTCCACCTGAAGGTAACTTCAGGAAAACAGGAAACAAGCATGCCTTGCTCCCCAAGTTTCTGTATCCCAATCTTTTTGTTCTAAGCTCTTCTCTTTCAAGTTGCATTAATTGCAAGATCTCTGGTTTGATGCTTGTATCAACTCACACTACTGAAGTCACTTCTGCTGGCTTTACAGTGGTTCATACCCATTAAATTATTTTGGTGCTGCTACACTGTCCTAACTCTAAAAGACAGGTCTTTCACACAATTTGTCACTACCTCAGTGAGAGAAAAACTTGCAGCCTAGTGTGCATCACCATATTTGGAACTAGGTCCAATCCATATTTTAGTAAGGATGTATGTGTTTTAAAGTCTCTGTGTGAAGCTGTTTGCAAACAATAATAATTGCTGCTGAAATAGTAATACCAACTTACAAATGTGTGTGTTTTTTCTTTCTTATACAAAAATCAACTTTATGTAAGAAAAATATGGGGAGGAGCACCCCTTTTGAAGGACAATTGAATTAGTCTAAAGTCTTAAAAACAGGTTATGATTGCATGCCAGAATTCAGTGCACAAAATAAGGTTTATAGAAAGTCAAATTCTGGTTGAATGTCATCACCTAAGAAAGTAGTGAACTATCCCTTACTGGGTATCTCCAAGCACAGACTGGATAACTTCAACTGGAATTCCTTCATTGAGTAGGATGTTGGTCTCAATGGCCTAAATGGCTCCTTCTATGAAGATTACATATATTTTAATGCAAGTTCATACGTTTTCTTAAAGATGTGCAAGAGTTGACCTGGATATTTCTTTTTGCGTCCTGAATGGGTCTTTCTTCCTCCGCCAGGTTTGTGATGACCCTCTCTTCAGTCTGCGTTTGCAGGATAATGGGCGTTTTATTGGCTGTGGTTCCAAGCTGGGCACAGTAACACTTCTAGAATTTTCCTCCGGCCTCTGCACCTTGCAACGGAATGAGAAGAACCTGGCCTCAGCAGTGAGTATCTCCTGCCTCTCAGAGATGGGCTCAGTGCCAAGCAGGCAAACCTCCTCCAAGAATTGAGGTGAGATTGTTCCTTCTTTGGGCTGAACTCTTTTTCCATCTTCATTCCTTATGTCCTTATTTTTTTTAGCTTTATTTTCTATTTTATTTAATACAAATAAAATAGAATTTTATTTTTGAATTATTTTTAACATAAATGCCACAACTTATAGTCCCTAGCCAATCTGGATTGGATCTCAAAAAAAGCTAAACAGGGTCAGACCCGATTAATACTTGGAAGAGAGATCACAAGGAAATGGCAAACCACTTCCATCTTGCTCCCAAGAAAAAAAGTTATGTGGTCATCAGGTATCAGATTCAATCTGAGGAAGTCAGTGAGTTGATACTTTCACTGATATAAACAGACCAGTGATGTCTAAGTTAATATTACCCTTCCAAGAAGCTAAGCCACTATATACAAGCAATAATGAGAACCCTGATTCATCCAATTATTGGTTTATGAGACAGTAAGTGAGCAGTAGATCTCTTCCATCGCTAGAGTGCTTCTGTTGGTGGGATACAAATATTCAATAATATATTGTTATTGAGGAAAGGCAGCTTTCCCACCATCTAGCTGTTGTTTGTACCCTGTAGAATTTGATGATACTGCAACTGACTATGGATAGAATTTCCATGCTTTTTAAAAAACTTTTTTCAAAAAAGTTTTTAAAAGCTTTTAACTTCTACCATTTCTTGTTTAAAAGATTTACTCCCACCCTTGTATACATTTATTTATCACTTTTGTATCCTATCTGTTCTTGAAGATGCCCAGGACTGGAATTGTCCCAATTATTCTCAAGTTATTTTTTACACTTGGGATACATAGTGACTAGTCAAAAGTCATGAGCACTATCAACATGAATCTGCTGCCTACCAATGGAATGTGACAAGTCTATTGGAATAAATTTGCAATTCCCCCTTCCCCTGAGTCTTTTCAGTAGACAGGGCAGAATGGATTTGGTATGGCACAGGAGGTACACAGGAAAAAGAAAGGGAAAATCCTACCGCAGGATTCTGCTTACACAATATTGGATGGAACTTGTGGCATTGCAGGGAATGGATTCCAGGCTTCCCTTCATTTGCAGTAAAAGCTAGATTAGAGGCCATCTGTCATCACATCTTATGGTTGTATATTCCATGAATTAGGTACAAAAAAAAGGGACGCGGTGGCGCTGCGGGTTAAACCGCTGAGCTGTCGATCGGAAGGTCGGCGGTTCGAAACCGCGCGGCGGGGTGAGCTCCCGTTGCTCGTCCCAGCTCCTGCACACCAAGCAGTTCGAAAACATGCAAATGTGAGTAGATTAATTGGTACCGCTTCGGCGGGAAGGTAACGGCGTTCCGTGAGTCATGCTGGCCACATGACCCGGAAGTGTCCTATGGACAACGCCGGCTCCAAGGCTTTGAAACGGAGATGAGCACCGCCCCCTAGAGTCGGACACGACTGGACTTTACGTCAAGGGAAACCTTTACCTTTACCTAGGTACAAAAAAACATTTTTTCTTCCGACAAGCTTGGATTTTTTGCCAGTCAGCTTCGGTGGCTGACATCAAACTGAAATACATTTGCAATGTTAACATATTACAGTAGTCAGATACGCTATGCACTGGAGGTCCCTGATGTGCAAATGCAAGCATTTTGGTGTAGATGTCATGACAAGTGTTAAAGCGCACACAGATACATTTCTTTTTACACTTGTATCAGAACGCTCCAACCAGGGTCGAGGAATCCATGGCTCCACAACTTGATGAGTCACAGCATCCCTCATCCCTAGCCTTTATGGTTGGGGCTGCTGGAATTAGTAGTTCAGCAACCTTTGGAAAGCCATAGACTTCTGATCCCAGTTCTAATCAAATGTACTGGTTGATTGTATTGCTGATTTCCTGCCCTATTTCTAGCCTTTGAGGGAGAAAAATAAGAAGATTTCATCCAATAGGGACATACATTATAACAGAATATAATTACGCTTTGGTCCCCTTGGTTTCAGGACTATGGATTGAGAAATGCCCTATTCCTCTTCTCTTTTGATTTTTCACTGATGTAACTCAGGCAATAGTTTGCAATATGAAGGTATAGGCCACAGCTACGTCACCTACAGGCATCTGAAGTTTTGGGTGTGGCCTTCAGAGCCCCTCCAAAACTTGTCATGATGAATTGTAATTTTTAACGTAATAGAAAGGAGTTCAAATATGAGCAAACATATTAAAGAACTTGAAGTATACTCTGGCATGCTACTCAAATATCAAGTGCTGTCCTTGGCGTACAAAATCGTGGACACGCTTTCTATAAGAGGTTGATGGATCTAGGATAGTCATGATTTCCCCCAGTGTCTCAGAATATAGTTTGCCTGACAGAAGAGCTGAAATGAGATGTGAGGATTCTTGTGGAGGGAAGTCCAGAGAAACCGGAGATTTGTGGTCTGGAAGCAGATAACCAGAGAGAGCCAAATAGATCCTAGCAAGATAGACAGAATAAACCACAATATACAGAAAAGAGTAATCACTTAATTTGAAGTTATCTTTATGATACAATAAACCTTTAAAAATAGAAATATACTGTATGTACAGTATATTCTATAATCGTTTAGATCCAAAAAATGAAAAAAAAATGGTCCAAGGTAGCTGCAGTTAGCAATTTATCACCAATGAAGCAGATCATTTGTGTCCTTCAATATTCTAGATCCCCTGTTTTTAGCAGGGCTTAGCTGGGTGCCTTTCACCTGTAACACCTGTAATATGTACCTCAGATGTTTGAGCGGGAGACCAAGCGAGAGAAGATCTTGGAGGCACGGCACCGTGAAATGCGTCTCAAGGAGAAAACCAAGCTAGAAGGCAAGGATGAAGAGGTCAAAGAAGAAGCAGAGGAAGAGAAGCCTGGGGAGACTCTGGAACGAGTGCGTAAAGAGTTCTTGGAAGTAATTGAAGGAGAACTCCGGCGCCGGGAGCGAGCTCAAAACAAGTTAAAAGTAGAACAGGTAACTGTGCTGTTGGTAACAGGAAGCTGGGTGGGAGGTGGGGAAAGGAGGCCTTCCTGAGTGGGAGATGTCATGGCTACAAACAAAGCGCCAAGGAAGGTTTGGCAGGTGGCAGTTAACATGTATTTAATCCCATCTCAGTATGAAGGTGGGAAAGACAGTTTCCCAATACTCTAGATCAGTGTTTCTCAACCTTGGCAACTTTAAGATGTGTGGACTTCAACTTCCAGAATTCCCCAGCCAGCAGAATATATAAACAGAGAGCAGACCCCACTCCCTTCTAGCACTGAAGATGTTGCCTAGTCAGGCAATGAAACTGCAAGAAAACAACCAAGCTCAGAGAACAGCAAGGACTCCACAGTTCAACCCTGAGCTACAGATATTTTCTTCAATTAAATATTAAAAGCCCAGCTTTTTAAAAAAAGGAAATGGTTCAGCATATATAAAAATTAATTTAAAAGCTTTCTGGAGTTTTGTTTAAATCCATGCCTGCTTAAAAGCACCAAATAATGGATTTGCTAGATTTCCCAAGAGTTGGCTCTATAATCTGTGTACCCTGTCCTTTAGGTCTCACCAAACGGGTCTGATTTAATTGGGGATCAGAGGGCAGGAACTGTAGTCTTAAAATTTGGGTAAGTTCATGTGGGCAAAGGCACTCCTAGGGGCAATGAGGTTTCTGGGACCTTAGATGGTAACACAATACTGTATATGAGGAAAATTATATGGAGCAGTTTCATGTTACTTCCTATGTTGAAAGTTCTTAATGTTTTAGGAGCGGGAGTTTGAAGACGATGAAAATGAAATAATACTTCCTAAGGTCAGTATTCGTTTCCATATCTAGATATCTTTTGGGAATCAGTCTACATTACTGATGACCTCGAATGTATTAGGCTTGAACAACCATAACCTTGGTAAATTCAGGCTGTCCTCTCTGGAGATCACTTCAGCACTTCTGAAGGGCTCTAAGTTGGGGAAGGTTATAGATTCTGTTCATGATGTCTCCAGAATGCTCAAGAATAGCTTCAGTCATTTAGAAGACAAGTTGATTCTGACCAAATGATAAAAACTCCTCCAGGCAGAATCATCATACTATGTATAACCTTGATTAGAATACAGATTCTTACCAGTTGGTGTATATCTAGGACACAGGAGGCAACCGTTTGGTAGTAAGGGTGACACTCCTTAATGTTTTGTGTGATAGGACCAGGATTTCTGAGGGAGAGGGGAGGGATTGGGTTTTGTTGATTTTCCCTAAGCATGTGAGCAGGTGGGAGAAGAATAGGGTCAAATTATCTTACAAAATTGATAGAGCACTGATGCACATGTGTATACACATGCTTATATGCCTACATGTGTATATAGATGCATATGCTTCATGTATGGGTCTGGGTATACAGTCCAGGCCTAATATCTTAACTGCTACCCTACATGAGAATGCCCTCTTTTTCTCTCATTACTGGATGTTTGGTATGAATTACCTTACTGAGTACTGTTTCCATTCTGCCTATTAATAGAGCCCCAGTGATCATTCAAGTGTGAGCTGCATGTTCAGCTAAGTCAGATGGATCCATCTATACTGACGTCAAAGATAGTGTTATCTAAGGCTGTTAGGCTTAGGCTATTCCTTTTTTTAATGTGCTGCTCCTAACATTTTAAAACAACTGTATTTGGAAACCTTCAGTTAGGAGATGATAAAAACTTATTTCTAGCTTCTAATTTTCTGTATGCAGTGAGTTTTTTATGATGGAAAATTCAGAAATGTAATTCATTCCACTGAAGCGGAATGGTTATGGAAAGGTTAGTGACTCTAATCTAGAACTGAAAACGTGGTATCTCCTCCAGGAGCTGATTTTGACATGGCATTATTACTAGTGAAAATTTGGGAAATAAATAATCCTTTTTCCACAGGAGGAGAAGGAAGAAAAGGAGGAGTGAATGTTGTCATTCCTGCATGGAACTTTCATTTCCTTTGGGGATTTTGTTTCTCTCTTGTTATTTTTCTACATAAAAAGTACACTCAAAAGTAGTAGCATTTGTATTTCTTTCTCCCTCCATTCACTCTTAATGGGAACTAGCATCCAACTCAGGTTTTAATGTCTTTGCCATAACTCTCAATCTAAAAGAGACAAAAAAAAACTGTGATAAAGCATCCAAACGGATATACATCCCATAATAGTGCATATAGAGCCCAACTTCATACACATATAAAATAGGAAAATAAGCTCTCTTCTAGCACTTCTGAATTGGGGTGGGGGTGGCGAGAGAGAAGCAATCTGAATATGAGTCAACAATGTAATTACAGTTCCACTAGCAGTCCTTCTATTCACCAGAGCAAGGAGGCCATAAACCATGGTTTACAAGTCATAGTGTTGCATTCACACAGTATACTCAGCTAAAACCATACAAACCTCATTATTGGCTTAGTGTAATGTATGAACCCGGTTATAGAATTGGTTAATCCTTAATGACAGATGCTTTCCCTTATCTCTGCTTCATTAAGTACTTCTTGGCTTGTGGCAAACTGTAATTTATCATCACATCCAAACTGGAAGTCAGTGAATTGGCTTGCCTTCGAAACTGTAATTGCAAGTCATGATTTGAATTTGATTTGCCTCCTTACTGATTCCTACCAATTGTACACCATATTATTCTTTCCAGGGCTGGCTTTCTCACTAGGTAGAGTACCAGCTATTGAAGGGCAGAATGGCTGCTGGTTCCCCATTTCCCCCAGGTGCCCTAAATTTATCTTGGATTCTGCTGCCTGGAGATGTGAAGCTGGTGAATCATTCTACCCACAAGTGTTAGAAAAAAATCAGTTGTATTCTGTGTGTAGAATAGATTAGAAAACCCTTGTCCCATTGGGTCGCTTCAGAGATATTTCCTTACCAGATTCTTCAATGCCTTCAACAATGGCAGAGCTTCTAATGTACTGCCTTCACTGGAAAAGTTCTTAAAAATTCAGGGAGATAGTCAAACATCAGGAGTTGACCACAGGAAATGTTTTATGACATTTTGTATTATGTCATAAAATGTTATGATAATTTGTATGTCATAAAATATTTTATAAAATTTGCCAAATTTCAATTCCATGGGAGTCATGGGTCCCAGATTTTGGACACATTCTGTAAGTTAGCCCATTTGAGGTACCTTGGTTCAAAAATTGTTGCCCTACAAGGCACCATTTTGCCCAGTTAAAGGTTACAAACAAACAAACATGAGAGTTTTAGTAGTATATAGATGGAGGGAACCATCTTGTTCTTTCCCTAGGCTGCAAAGTATTTGTGGCTGGTGCACTGGAGGTTGGCTAAATATAAAGTTTAAGGTGCTATATTATTTGCTGGAACAAAGTAGCAACATATACAGGTGGACCAACCATGTGTCAACTTTGCATCATCTTTTCAGAATGCCTCAGTTGTATTCTGCTTGTATTAATTATTATTCCAAACTTCTTTAAAGAGAGGACAGCTTCAGAAAATAAGAAAAGATGATCTCTACTTTCCATGTTTTTCCAGGATTGGGTGGCAGTGGCAGTGGGGAGAGCGCTAACTAGGCAATCTACACGGTGACCATCTGTTGTTTTATAAATGTTACCCTGAAAGATTGATGCCTCAAGTCCTGGTGGATGATTATGATTCCCGGGAGACAGGTTTTCTTTTCAGCGTTATAGACTCATTTTTCCAAGGAGGAGGTGTAAAATTTCTTTTTCTTTTGACCACAGAAAATGAGAAGCTAGGAAAGATAGTAATTATCTTCTCCTTTTCCCAAAGTACTTATTCATTACATGTCCATTCACAGTACTGGCTATCACAGCATCATCACTGCTTGGGGGCAGAGAATATATTTTCCTACACTTTGTAGTTTTTTTAAGGATTTTTCCCTCTTCTCTTTACTAAAGCATCTGAGCCACCTGTACTTTTTTATTTATGGCTTCCAAAATGACAGGAGGAAAACATCCTTTTCCCAAAGGACAAGGTAATGTTTGACAGACAGCATCCTCCAGTGTAACACCCATAAAATATACTGGGAGGGGGAATCATTCCCAACCAGCAGCCTGGCTGGGAGTAATGATAATTGCAGTCTTACACTGTGGGGAACCCCACAGTAGGAGTATTGGGGTGACAATCATTGTATCAAGCAAATAACTGAGTGTTGGGAAACCTGTGGTTCTCCAGATATTGCTGAACTACAATTCCCAGTAGCCCTAGCCAGCAGCAAGAAATCTGTAAGGCACCTCCCCTCACCTCACGGATATCTCAGTGTTGTATCTTATTGGTACATCATTTGCACTGAATAATTTCACCGATGCATTCATGGACATTGGAGTGAATTGTAAAAAACCCAAGTATATGCTTGATTAGGTAGCTGCTCCAGTGAGCTCCAAAATAGCGAGAAATGCCATGGGAACTACTGCTATGGCAACGTATGGAATTGTTGGCATGTCCTCTATGTGTAAGGGTATTTAATTGTGAAAGATCCTTAACCTCTTCAGATGCTCCAGAGGAGATAGGCGTCTGTGGCCCCACTAGAAAACATTTGGGCAATCTTCCCCAGTGTGGTATCCTCCTAATTTCTTGAAATTCTGCTCACATCATCCCCAGCCAGTATGGCATTGTAAGTCCCATAATACTGGGGCAGCAGATTGGGGAAGACTGTCTTAATAGGCTAAGGAGAGCCAATGGTGCTGCAGAAAAACAGTGAACATAGACAAATTTAGGCCAAGTTCAAACTGCTGATCAGCCAAGTAAGCTCAAGCCATTAGACTCCTTCATTGGTTGGTGGGAGGGTAATTAAAAGATACTTTGATAATGACTGATACTGTCACAATGACCAGAGATTCCCTTGCACCAATCAGTGAAGTTTCTCCTAAAAATAAAAGCTTGGCATCACAGTTTGGAAAGTTCCTACTTTACAGTGTCCATTTCTCCATCCTGAATTAACTCATTTGCTAGCTGAGCCCATCAATATTCTCATTCCCTTCATGCTCCAATATTTCATATACCTGTGTGTGAGTGTTTTACAATGACAAAGCTCTTGTATTTTTAAAATATGCACATATATTCAGCAAGTAAAGGCTTAAATAGAGATAATAGTGATCAAGAAAATATTTGTTGACACTTAATTCTGAAAGGCACCAGACATTCTGTGACTGGGAAAAAAAGTGATAACTCTATTAATGAAATGGTAGAACTAGAAATATGTCCTTCTTTAGCCCTCCTTGGTTTCCTCCTTCTCTCCATTTGTTCGTTATTGTGAATTACACCAGACATCTGATCTCCTCTGGTACTTTGAGTATTGCAAATACCTGAGGCTCCCTTCAGAAGAAAAGTGGTCTAATACTAATGCTATTATAAATGAACAAATATCACACCACCCTGGCTATCATAGGAGCTTTCCATGCATCCAACTGTGGCACAAAATGCTGCTGCAACAAGTTTTTTGTCATGATGTTGCCTTCATCTGATCCTCAGCCCTTATCTGAGGCAATGTTATGTCATCCTCAACTCTTCCAGTATTAAATTAGCATTTTCCCTCCTTAGCCATGGATACAGGCTGCCATAATTCATGGCTATTCTATCAGTCATGAAGTCAGATGATCTTCTAAAGGGTGGAATCAGCCCAACTCCTATTGACCATTTTAGACTAGCGCAGGCAGCCTCCATCTTCTCTGGACCCTGGGCATAGCCCTCCCGGACTGTTCTGCTTTGGCCAGCAGGAATGCCTGGATCTTTCCAGCTGGCCTTTTGGGCCCACTCAGAGACTTGGCTTTGAAAGAGGAATCAGCCCAACTAACAGATGACAGGCATATCCACTGTATGATACAATGCGAATCTCTCACCACACTGCAGAACCCCATTGTGCACAATCTCGTATTAATATGGCAGGTGTGGTCATCTGTGTGGTAAAGCAGGAATCTCCTTAGATTGTATCATACCACCCTCATCTGTCAGCTGTTAAGTCAGTCTGCCGTGGTGCCTCCTCAGGTATCCATTTCTTGTTCTAAATTAGCATAGATTGAGGAGATACCCACTGAGCCACTTAGACTAGGATGGGAAGACCTAGGTTCAGCCATGGAAACTCACTGGGACTTTAAGCTAAACACAGATCTCTCTGTCCAACCTATCTCAACCTGAGAGGAAAATCAAAATTATGTGTGTGCCACACATCTCTTAAGCTCCAAGAGCAGTGATTGTCAAGTGAAATTATGATCAACCATATGATCTTCAAATGAATGTTTTTATGTACTTCTCCATAGCATTGTTTAATTTTTATACTTTTTACATTCTCATTCCACAACCCCAAAAGAAAACTACAAATATGAAATACAATGAATGGGGATTTCACTGACCTAGAGATCCATTCACACCTGGCTCCTTACCACTCAAAAGATTTATTGAACATTCATGACCAGCAAGTTTTCACTAACAGAAATTGTTGTTATGCCAAAGGTACATAAAATAATTCTAATTCAATATAAGTATAAAAAACTCAATTTTGGATTATATTTTGGGTACAAAATTTATTTTAAAAAGTTTTAAAATAGAAGAAGTGGATACATAAATGTAAACATAATCATTGCCTTATTTACCAAAAAATGTGAACTCGGGTGCTCTTAAAGACAAAAATTAGAGAGGGGGCTTTTGGCTTCACTGGATGTTCCCTGCATTTCCAAATGTTTATTCAGTGGTCTGCAATTAAAGAAGTTTGAGAAACAATGTCCCAGAGGAAAAACATGTATCATGAGATTATCCCTAATGAACAAAAGGCTGTTTATTTGAAATGCTGCCATTTTGTTTTCCCACTATTACAGTCCCTCAATAGTTCTTGCTCAGGACTTTTCAGATGTTTTGTGTCTAATGATACATGTACTTGTGAGACTCTGGGAAACTGTGTGTTATAGCCAGTACTGGAGCTCTCAGGTCACCCATGGAAACTGAGGTTGTGGCCTCCCTTACCCTCAACTACCTCGTTTGCATTATTTATTTTTGATCCAAGTACTCATACATCAATTGGCTAGAAAGACTACTTAGAAAGAACTAAAATTCCCACGTTTTTAAACTCCCTGGCTGTCCCTACAAAGAAGGCCTAGGCCTTTCTCTCATTAGTGATGTAGAATGTCAGCCATTGTTGTAGTAATACAAAGTCTATTATTATTACAGTATACTTATATTAGCACAGCAATCCTTGGATGATGACACTATAAACCACTAGTGAGGAAATGGCCCTAGGGAGAATTCAGGAAAGGGCAGACTTCAGAATCATAGTGAGAAACAGAAAAACAAAATAATTCCCCCTCCCCAAAAATATTCAAATATCTGGAAGCTCAGAAGTTCTTTAAAGGCTCTTTCACTCTTCAATTCTAGACAACACACAAACTACTTTGCAGTTTTAGAAACACGCGCACCCTTCCCTGACTGCTGCAGGACGCAAAGCGTGGAATTATATCTCCCTAAGTCTTTGTATCCTACCAATTTCAAACATTTAGATAGTTGCAGGAGAGAATGCAACTGACAAACGAGTCAAGCCGCGGGCATTTACGCAAGACTCTCCATTCATCTCTTTCGCGCCAATTACAAAATGAAGAACACCCATCCACAGCCGCAGCCCTTCACCGGAATCTTCCTCCGGATTATGTGGGAAATAACGGCTCCCTGCGCATGCTAAGAAACAAATTATGTTATCGACGGCGCCGCCAAGCCTTCCGGGCCTCCGGTCCCTGCACGGCAGAAATCGTTCCTTGGGGACCAGGCGCTCTCCTCCCGGCTCGGCCAGGCGACCTCCAAATTCCCTTCCGCGCCGGCCGGCAGAGAGCGACTGAGAGTCGCGCAAGACCCAACTCAGCCAATGGTGCGCCACCGAATCACCAGGAGGAAGCTTCCCGCGCGCACGGTTGTTGTGTACAGTTTGGAAAGATCTCCAGGGGACTCGAAACACCAGGAGGCGGACGAGGAGAGGCGGCGGCCGGCCACCGGCGGATCCCTGCACACCGGTCCCAGATGGAGGGCGGCGGCAAAGCCACCAGAGGCGAGACACAGCTCAGGCGTCCGCTTGCCAGCTGTCTCCCCAAAGGGAGAGCGGCGTAATTTGGCTGGGGGACTCCAGTGCCAGTTGAATGGCGGAGCCGAAACAACTGACATTGGTTTTGCGGGGAGAATTAATCTAGCTCGGAGCAGAACCCGCGCACGACGAAATCCAGGAGTTCTGTGAATCTGGCCGCCCGCGGGGGATCCACACGTGGCTGCAGCTGAGGTTGCTGTTCGCTTGTCCGAGCCTGCCTTGTCGGTGCGCGCCCGTTACCACCATGAAGGAGACGAACGAGTCCAAGGATCAGCAGCTCACTGTGAGTGAAAGTGACCTCCTCTCCTCTTTCGGGCAGCAAAGAGAAGCGGGGGAAAAGCGAGGGGGACGTTAGGTGGGGTGCGGTGAGGTGGGATGCAGTCAGTTGCTGAGGACTAAAGACGCTTTCCTCAACCTTCCAAAAGGGTTGGGACTCCAACTTCCAGGATTCCCAGCCAGCATGACCAATAGAAAAATTAAAGCCAGACTGCTCACTTGAGGGAATGGTATTAAAGGCAAAACTGAAATACTTTGGCCACATAATGAGAAGACAGGACACCCTGGAGAAGATGCTGATGCTAGGAAGAGTGGAGGGCAAAAGGAAGAGGGGCTGACCAAGGACAAGATGGATAGATGATATTCTAGAGGTGACAGACTCGTCCCTGGGGGTGCTGGGGGTGTTGACTGCCAGGAAGCTCTGGCGTGGGCTGGTCCATGAAGTCACGAAGAGTCGGAAGCGACTAAACGAATAAACAACAACATGACCAATAGAAAACAAGAAGCTGGCGGAACTTGAGAGAGAGCGAGCGCGAGCTCAAAGCACTTGCTGAGCTTCTTGAACAATTAGAAGTTGGGGAGGAAATTTTAATACGGTTTTCATTTAAACTCTGTTCTTCAATTCTAGTGGCAAGAAGAAACCAGCAAATACAACAGAATAGGGTGGAATTTGATTTGTTAGATAATAAGTACATGAAGTATGATAGTAAATGGTTGTAAGGTTGTCTTCTGGACTTAAGGGACCTGTCCAATCTCAAAAGGGATCTAGACTTACCTGTTTCCATTAGCACAGCTGGTCCCAGAGATTGGAATAGCAATACACATCAGACTCAGTTAAATCTTATGCCTTAGAGTGAGATGATCAAGCTGCACTACTGTACAAATAATACCCAACCTTAAGAGGTAGATACCCGCATTTCCTCCATGTTATTATGTTTTATTACCTAGACACAGTTGTTTGGAATTCTATGGCTAATCAATGCTCTCTGTCATGCTGCCAAAGAAAATGGGAGTCAGTGAGGCTTGGCTTCTTTGTTTTAAAGTCTGTTTAGCTGTGCCGTCAAAAATAGTGGGTGTTTTCTGACCATAAATCTGTGTTCTTAGAATATACGTTATAAGCATTTTAAGTTAATTGTACAATTTCATGTTCATAAATTGATGTTCAGATAAGGAAGGGCATTCATGGTCAGATTTAGTTCTGCTATCCTATACCATTTATTACTTTCTTTAATTATAATGTTTGCATTTTTGATACATATAGTTGAGCGATATGAAAAAAAGTACTGTACAACAGATTTCCACTCCCTGGAGCTTCCAATGTAAAATAAACCAGTTGTGGGAGGCAGCAGAATCCAGTAGAAATATGAATGGAAAGGATGCGTAGATAGCCTTGATTACTCACTAGAATAGAAATTGGAAATAGCTCTCCCTTGCTGGGCATGTTTACAGTTTTTTCAAACATGGGTTGCATAGTTTAAAACACTTGGTGACCTTTTAATGAAAGCTGTATGTAAATATTATACATTAATGTGCAGTTACACATTCAGTGCAAGGAGAACACTTTGTAAAGCTATTTTGAAAATATATTGCATTGGGATATAAATCTATTGTACAGCAGCATTGGAGGGGATTACTTTTGCAATCAGTGCTATGATTGGGGGTGGAGAGGGGGTGTATGAAATAGAATTTAAAAGTGAAGGAAGCTTTAAAGAATACTTTCAGAGCTGCCAGAGGTACAACAACAAAGAAACCTTTCTTAGAGAATGAACATATCATAGAAATAATGCCTGGCTTCACCAGGAATAGTTTAATTATCTCTGAAATCAACAGTACCATGAGATGAGTACTTTCTAGGTCTGGAGCAGGGTACCTGTCCAGCCCCCTCCCTGCAATTTTTGGTGAACCACAACTCTGAACAAATACTACAGCATTGCCAATGATGAGGGAAATTGGGAGTTGTAGTTCAACAAATTTTGGAGGATGGCCAGAAATTCCCTGTTCCTACTCAAACAGCATGAAGAACAGAAAGCGATCTGTTTTTCAAGGGTTTAGATCCTGTGTTAAAAGTCATCTCAGGATAACAAATGAAACCTTGCTGGTGGACTTGGGACAAAGGAGTCTGTGCATTGGGGTTCATCCCTGACTTTATTGTCTGTATGGGAAACAGTGAACAGAAGCCACTAAATCTCTTGCGGCTTTAGGCCATTGGCTTTAGAGGTTGAGTGGGATCACATAGGCTGACGTGGCTGTAGCTGGATCCGTTGTTCCAGAAATGCTGCTGTCCAGGTGGTGTTTCCTTTCCTCCCAGGGAAAAAAACTCTCATTGTCTGCTTGCAGCTGCCTGCCAGGGCCTCAGAGAGACACAGGTGATTTTCTCTCCGTAGTGATAGACAGGCTCAGGTGAGGCACATTGGGCAGGGAGGAAGTGGAAGAACTTGGGAAGGAGCTCTGGGAGGAACTCTGCTTACACGTTGGGCCTTGGATGGCCCGGGCACGGAGAGTGAGGACTTCCATGCAGGTGCTAATTTTTCTCTCTTGTTCTTTGGCTTCACACGCTGTGAGATACCTCACTCACTCATCCATCTTCTTGTATTTTAGGTAGCCCTTCGCATACGGCCAATCAGCATGACAGAGCTGGAAGAAGGAGCCACGCTCATTGGTCACAAAGTGGATGACCAGGTATTATGGTAGCCCTTTCTGATGAATGGGTAGAATTTAGTTGACCCTCATTTTTTGAGCTGAACTTTGAAGCTAGAATTAAAATGAGTTCCTGGAAATGATCCCCTGCCCCCCCCAAGGGGAAGCACATTTAATTTGTTTAAAAACTCACATCGATGCAGGATAATGCAAGTCTGAAGTTCAGGTTCAGATATGATATAGGAGGGGTCGGGGGAGGCATTACCATTTAACATAGAGAAAGTTTGTTGGGTCAGCAACCCCTGATCTGGAAGTTGTTCTGAATCCCAGAGATGAGAAAAGAAAAGGCATTCTATCCATAGAAGAAGAAGTTCTTCTATTCAGAGTTCAGAGTTACAGTCTAGAATTTTTTGCCACTGCCTATGCTGGCAAGGCTTAATGGAACAAAGCCCAGAGGCTGGCCCTAGGTTGCCAATCTCTGGCATATACAGGAAAATAAAAACTCCTTTATTATAGATCTCAGATGATTTGTCCACTTAACCTGCTGCTGTGTACTCTGACTGGCAGCAACCAGGTCTCAGGCAAATAAAAGGCAGCACATACAGGATCAAAAACGGATCCTTTGAACTCGAGTTTTGAGGAAATAACTTGCCAAGAATGTTTACTTCTCCCTTCCCCCAGTGGTGTGTTAAAAGATGATTCCTGCTTTCTTGAAAAACTGAGCTTGGTTAGTTGAGGCTCCTTTTGGCCACCAAAGCTCTTGGAAATGTGTCTCATTAGCAACTGCTAAGTAGCCGTGCTTCTTTCCCATTTGTTGAAGTCAGGAGGGAAATTAGTATGTTGATTAGAAGGATATATTTTCTCTCCTCTTGAGAACTAATGAGAAGGGTTGACTATGATTGACCCAACAAGCCTGACTCCTGAGACCCAGACGGTCCCCTGTGGGAGTCAAGCTGTTGTATCTGCATACTATATTTGCTAGGTTTGAGAAATTACGTCAGGTCTGAGCACTGGTGGCAGGTAGTTCTTGCAGGTTTGTGGAAATGAGTTCCATAAGTCTTTGTATTTATTGTACTGAAGTGATAGACAAACCCAACGCATGCGTGCCATGGTATGCTGATTCTAAACCTCTTAAAACAAGTGTTAATTGCCACTGTAGGACACTTCCAGATTGTGTGTATCTACTCTGCTGTATCTGTACGTTTCTACTTGGTTCTCAGAATACCCAATAATTTGTATCATCAAAATGCTAAACAGGAAAAGTAAAGGCCATATGAAAGGTGTTGCTGGAACATGAGGGAAACCTGGGACGTCAGGTGGATCAGTCTTTTTTAATCTCTTGGGGAAATCTGTTGCCTTTTTGTTTTCCCATATCCAGCAAGCTAAAAGTGGTGATAATGACTCAGTATTTAGGGAGGAGGGGCAAGCTGTTACCATGAAGGGGGAAAATTAGACTCAATTGTAGATTTAAAAAATTGAGGTTAAATTGTAGATTATTTTTGAGATCTACCTTTTCTGGCTGGTTTTGTGGGTGCAGTGATTGAAACAAGGAATATTGTGTACACTGATCCAGCTCCTTAGAGAAAATGTGCTTAGGCAACTGAACTAAATCTTGTTATTTAAGAGTGAGAGGGAAGTTTTCTGATACCATCTATTACCCCAAGAACTGCCACTGCAGAGAGACAAAGCAATTTAATAAATGTGCTACTGCTAGGATTTACAGGTTGAAATTATGTGAGTAAATGTCTGGTTCATAGGGACAACATGTCATATTACACAGTCTGGCGACAAATATATATATCAGATAACCAGAAATGGAATGGGATTAAACAAAAGGAGGATTTTAAACAGCTAAAGGATACCAATAAATGTTCCAGTTTTTCAAAGCAGACCAGACCTTTCTATATTCTTAGTTAAGCAATATGTTAATTAGAAAAATAGATGAATAAAAACAACAACAAATAAAACAGTTTATTGGATAAAAACTCTGACAATTGAAAAAGATAAAAATTACATAGATGCATTAGGTGACTCCAGTTTAATGCTTTCAAAAGATAGACAGCTAATTGAAGTTAGCAAGGTGCAAGAGAGTGTAATACTATATTATATTATTTATATCTTTTTCCAAAGTTAAGGTTTATGGCTGGTGCAAATTAGCACCCATCAAAAATGGCAGCTGCTCTAAATTACATCATCCAGATATTTTATCTATTCATGATGAAACTGTCATAGAAGAAATTAAAGATGGAGAATTGCCATGAAGTTTTAGTTCTAGAGAATCAGAAAAAAATACAGCTTTGAAATTAATTGGCATATTTATAAAATGTTTGCGGCCACACTGATGTATTCAAAATGTTTTTTTTTTAATCAGAACATCACAAAATATTCTGATTAGTTGTAGCTTTCCATTTTATATCCGTACTGTGTACCTATGATGAAGCAGACAGGTATGGGCTCATTATGGAAATAACATTCATTTAGGAAATCACTGCATGTAAAACTGATAGTCGTGAGGTAGCCCAAAGTTTGGGATGAGGATGAAAGTAATGAATCAAAGATAAATGGATATCTTAGCAGGCAAACATCTCATAACAATTCCTCCAAGGTATTCAATTATTGTGCCTTATTATTTCCTTGGCTCTCTGACCAGTGTATGTGGAGGCGGGGAGGGTGTTTCTGTGACAACATTATGAAAAGAAACCATGTAGATGTCTTTGTTGTTGTTTTAAGAACAGGAGCACATAGTAAAAAAGGGCAAATTTGAATTGATCACTGTAGTTATTTGTGCACCCCTAATAGTACAGCATGAAGGGGTCCCTCCCTATCTCTTCGAACTAAGGTTGCCATGGAGACAGCTTTTTTCACTGTCCCATCCAGCTGAGGACAATGCTTTATAGACCATGCCAGCAAATTGTTTACAGGAGTGATTTGTCGTCATGACAATAAGGTATTGGATTCAAAACAGGGTTGGAATTAGGCAGTAAGAAGGAACAACACCAGATCTGCTTCCGGGCATGATAGCAGACAGTGGATATACAATCACATCGCTGCCTGGAGCTGAGGTGTGTTTCCTCAAGACTAATGCCCTTTGGTCTGGCCATGAGCCAGAACTTCATTTTAGTCAGAACTGATTTTCAGGGCCACAGAATAAAAGTTACCAAGCAGTCTTTATTGGTGCTTGCCAACTTCATTCCAAGGTGTCAGAACACACTTACAGTATATCCCCAGAAGAAATTTCCAAGTCAAAAAGTAGTATCAGATTCCCTTTTCCAAATTAAGCAAAGATGTTGGGTGTTCCTCAGCCTGGTCTCTGTTGCTTGTTCTATGATCATATCCCGACCGGAAAGAACAATTAGTCCTTTATGATTATTAATTCAAAATATTAATATTTTAAAAAAATTTAATATTTTAAAAATATGCACTTTTTAATATGCCCATTGTCCACAGGTGAGATTAACCCATTTGCATGTTTTAAAATGTCCATGAACATGCATATGTAATTTTGTGTGCATTTTCATACACATGAAAATCCATTAAAAATGTTTATGCTTTATTTCATACTCTGTTTAATTTTTGTAGACAATTTTCCATAATTTGTGCCTTTTTGTACATGTATTCTAATTAAAGAATGAAATCACACAAATTGAAAAAGTATAAATACCAAAGGATAATTGTGTATTAGTTTTAGAAGCACAAACCACATCAGTTAATATCAAAAGACAAACCTAATAAATTCTTCTCCCCATCCCCAATTTACTCCAATGTGCAAATAAACTTACTTTCAGGCATAAGAGTAAGAATTATTCATGTAAATAGGAGGCATCCAGGGTTGTGACTGATTGTGGAATTCCTCATTTTGATCCTTCCTTGTTAACCTAATGCTGTGATAATATATTAATCACTAAATGTTTTTAAATAATCTAATTAATTTTCTGAAATGAATAAAATATCCATTAAAATATCCAGATATCCAATAAAATGTTCTTTTAACCAGTAGAAAAAAAACCCTCCAACTTATTTAGAACTGTTAATGATCTTAGTTTTAGCTTTTATGTCTGAGATGGATTTGTATTTGTTTGCAAAACAAATTCTTCCAGAAAGATTTGCTGTAGTTGGGGAGCAGCCTTAGTATCTATTTGCCTATATAAAAAGCATAGCTAAGACTCTATAAATGTGTCTGAAGCACTTGCCTCTTCCTACTTTTGTACAATTAATCAGCTAGAAAGTGTGATGATAAACTTTGAACAGAAAGTTCTGCTCCATTTTTGTATTTTTTGGCAATGTCCTATCTTGCAGGATGGAGCATTAAAGAATATCAGTGACTTGTTAGGAATGCTTCCTGTGACAGGATCTAAAACAAATAGCATTACTAAACAGGCAAGTAAACAGAGCAAACACCTGTGAAATGTTTCCAAAGGCTCAGCGTGTTCATTTTGCTGCTGAATTATGGTGATACAATTTTGGCCCTTTGGGAACAGTTGGAGATCTTCCATTTCTATTTTTATGAGGAGGTATCATACAGTCAAAAATTGGTTATTTTGCCACCAAATTTGGGTGATGCAGTCTCTGCATGCTGGGGGGAGGTATAAATTGGATGCTATGTGGCAGCAGGTTGTCTACCCCTGGGATATTTGTTTTCAAGTTATTGAAAGATTAGCTGTACCACATTGAGTCAAGTTAGAATCGGAAATAGATAATTTTAAATAAATTTCCCTCATCATGTTTAAGGCCTAGTATTATTCTTTTTGAGATCTATAGGATATTAGATATCAAGCTGGACAAAACCTCTTTTGAGGTTAAAATTCAGAGATATTCAGAGTCTGTTAAAGAATCAGCATCATATCAGCATCCTGTAAGGGCTAAGTGCAAAATGTGTGCATCTGCAATTTCTGAAACCAGAAAACTTGGAGGTCTGCAAAAAGATACTTCAGCTTATTGAAATGGGTAAACTTTGCCTTGGCATCAATTTTTTCTTGGCCCCCAAGGGCTGCAGGGTCACAACTGGTGACATCATATGTGGGTAGCCAATTTTTAAGCCCATTTGGGGGAATTTGGGGGATTGAGGGTTTTTTTGCCCAAATTAGGCACATTATGTCTTCCAAGAAGAGAGAGCCAGGTGGTCTAGTGGTTAATGTGCTGGCCCAGGAGCAGAGAGACCCAGGTTATAATCCTCCCTTAGGCACCAAAGCCAGTTGTGTGACCTTGGGCCAGTTACTCCTTCGCAGCCTAAATCAGCAGGCTGAAAAACAAAACTCCTCCTTGCATCATGCACTGATAAGCTTCACTGTGAGAACTAGGCAAATGCAGTATAAAATCTGCAGCCAAGCAGGATAGATACTAAGAACAACAACAAGTCTTCTAAGAAGCTTAAGATTCCTATTTTAATTCTTAAATAGTCAACTTCTTAAGATCCTGTGATTATGAGAGGTAAGAGGGATGTGGACCAGAAATCAGGCCTTCTCCATGGTTGTCCCAGCATTGTTTTTGTTTTTTTTGCTCTTAGCAATCTGGAAAGCCCTGAAAACTCTCCTTTTTGAGTAGGCATTTTTTCCCTGAACTGATGGTGACTGGGCAGCCATATCTAGCTATTTTATATTGATCTGAGGGTTAGGGTTTTACTGTGGATTATTATTTCATGTTTTAATGTCAGTTGATTGGGGCAGTATAAAATTGTGTAAATAATAAACAAATGACCAAATAAGCTACAACAATTTGCTGTCTGATTGCAGTGGCAAAACCCTGGGACATTTTTGGAGTTGCAAAAGGGATTGCAGGCATCTGCAGAGAAGAACAAAGGATCAAATGATGAAAGTAGTATCATGCCATTGCAAACTCCTCTTCTGTGTATGCATCAGGGCATCACATGTACATACCAAAGGGGCAGAGCTTGTGGATGTCTCTGATTAGCATATTTAAGGGGTGGATACTTGCCTAATTAACTAATGATGACACTTTATTCAAAACTCAGTTAGTTGGGCAAGAAGACTGCATTGTTAAAATACAATATAAGACCTACATCACAAATATCACTATGACCTATCAGTTATGTACCCCGTATACGTAGATGTGTGCATGTAAATTTTTAGTATATTAACATTACTCTATAATTATAATTAATCTATAATTATCATATAGTCCACTTGGTTTTGAAAATTATTTATACTGGGTTAAAAACCACACCAGATTTTTGAAGTTTGCAGATTGCATATGGAATCTTTGGTTTCACATAGATGTCAGCCATGACTTATGGAGCAAGAGACATTGCAGTGTGTATGAGCTGAAGAGGGAACAGAAGTAATTGCATGAATTGTTTGCCACATTTTATTATCTGCAACAGTGTCCTCACTAGAATTTTAGAGAATTCTCATAAGAATTGAATTACATGCAGTGAATAGAAATTAAGTCATTCTACTTTCTCTGGGTAGAATCAATCATTAAGGCTTCAGATCAAAAGATCAGTTTCTCAACCCTGGCAGAGACTTTCTTTGGTTTCTTTCCACTGTTTGTTTTTGAAATGCAGGCGCCATACCTATTTGAGTGTTTAGCAATATATTCCCTACCAAAGATGCTTGCCTACTTCTCTTTAACAGACCCTTTTATTCGTTACAAAGAAGTGCATTATTCCTTTTCAAGCAGCAGTGTTGCTCCTGAAATCCTCTCCTTGGCACACCTATGGTGACAGAATGAAATGAATCAAATGGAACAGTGTTCAAGGTTAGATGAAAACTAAAGCAGCCCTGGACCCCTTAATCAAAAATAACTCTCTCCTTTCCTTTTCATAGTCAGTTCATGCAATTCCATCTCCCCTGCTCCAATAGCCAAGGGAGCAGGACCAATTATATAATAATGTCAGGCTGGAATTTTCAGCCATGGGATTTCCCCCCATAATTTGGATGATTTGGGGGAGAAATATGGGATTGAACTGTAAAAGATTAATTTTCTCTTTCCTTAACACATCTTTTCACTTTAGATTTTCTCTAAAACTCAGCAGGGCTGCTTGCTACCAAATGTTAGTGGTGTCATTTTATGAGGTTTGGGGATCTCAGAAAGAAGTTTGGTAGCTGTAAGTTGTCCATTACTGCCTTTGTAGAACAAAACCTGCAACAAGGAGGTATTCAGCCTAGCTAATTTCTACCTCCCTCCTTTGACATACATTAATTCATTCATCCTTTAAATCAGAGGGTGGTCATTGAAATGCTATTCAGTGGCTCTTTATGTAAATAAGGTAGAGGTTTTGACTACTCAAACTGATTATTTCTTTCTGTTGACTAAGGCAGGTGGTAGGCTATAAAATATTGGGGCAGTCCCAGGATATCTTCCATAGTGATTTACCAGCTACACATATATTACCCGTTCCTCCAGGGAATGTTAGGCATTGTACATAATTTGCTTCACTCACCTGACTCTGGAACTTCACAAGAACTGATAATCCTTGTGAGGTATGTTTGAGACTAAATAGCGTTATGAATTCAGGTTTCCACAATATCATTCTGAGATCTAACCACTGTGCCCCACTGGTTAATCTGTTCTTGTGCCTTTTTAAACCACTTCTCTGGTGCCCAGTTTTAATGACTGCCTACACAGAATCCCTTTAAAGGCCTCTTGGAGATGGTTGAAACCCAACCTAATGTTGCTGTCAAAGGCAATCTGATCTCTGTATTAACAAAGACAACAGGCTGTGCTCTCAAGGTGTAAGGAGGGGGGGAAGTCATGCTGACATCTGCTATGCCTTTAGTAGCTGCTTCTGTAGCAGGTATCCAGTTCTACTTCTCCACCATTCAATCCTCAGAGAAAGCATTCCACTTCTACTGAGTATAATCATAGAATTGATTTCAACGGCCATTGGGAATGATATTACTGGAACAAATCTTATGATGTGAACCTAAGAATTCTTTCCAAAGGATCAGCCACAGCCATATAGGAAAACTTTCCAGGATTCATATGTATTAAAATTTCATTTTTAGTGTAATTTTTTGTAGTGAAACTACAAAAGTTAGTTTCACTACAAAACATAGATATGCAGCATTGACAGAAACCTCAAAAGTGCAGCAGGAAGTCAGCTGTGTCCCATGGCGACACCGTTGACCTTCCAACTTAAATGCATGCCCTCATCTTCCTGCCCTCTCCCTCTCTATTGCTGATCTTGTTGGAGTTAAGCCTAATAAACAGACACTTGATCTAAACTAGCAGTAGCGTCCCCTGGCTAGTATGGACCTGTCCTTTCTGTCATCCCAGATTAAGGCTGGCAGGAATCAGAGCAGCACAAAAGAAAATTAATGATCCCTAGGATTAGGTGGGTGGACACCTCATTAATGCAGTGGTTAAAACTGACTGTAATAGCTCACCGGCCATTCTCTGCTCCCTGTTTACTGCATTATGTTACTGTCTAAGCAGGGTCCCTGCCTAAGACCTCCAGAAAGCCACTGTCAGTGATAGACAAATCTGATCAAGTATAAGGGTGCTATCATGGATGGGCCCTCGAGAGGGCCCTAAGTGGTGCTTACTGATGTGTGAGAGGGACCCATAACAGAACTGCCTTCTTCTCAAGGTAGTAATGGAAACTAACATCCTTAGAGTATACTGTATATTGTTTTATGTTCTACTTTTTCTCCAGGAGCTTGAGGCAGTTTACATGGGGGTCTCCCTCGTTTTATCCTTGCAATAGCGCTGTGTGATAGATTGGACTGAGAGGGAGTGACTGTGCACACTGCTGCATTCTGGACCAGTTGTAACTTTTGGGTGGTCTTGAAGGGCAGCACCATGTAGAGCATGTTATAATAATCCAATTGAGAAGTGACTAAGGCATGAGTGACTATGAGCAAGGCCTCCCAGTCCACGAATGGGCACAATTGGTGCACAATATGAATTTGTGCAATGGCCTCCCGGCCACACCTGCCACACGCTCCTTGAGCAGGAGCTGTGAGTCCAGGAAGACCCTCTAATTGCATCCCAACTCTATCTGGGGGAATGCTACCCCATTAAGAGTCAAAGGTGACAACGCATTGGTCCCAAGGGTGCCCAAAACCAAAAGCTACTCCATCTTCCTAGGGTTGAATTGCAGCCTGTTCCTCCCCATTCAGGCTATTACAGACTTCAGGTACTGGGCAAGCATCTCAACAGCATCACTTGCCCAGCCTGGGGTGGAGATATATAACTGTAATGGAATGTGAGAATGACCTTGGAAGACAGTGGAAAGGGATGCTGCCTAGGGAATGATCAGATCTTATATTCTGCATTATGTGACTTAATTATATCTTGAACAATTAATAATAAAAAAGGAAAGGAAAAAAAAGATAAAAGGGGGAGGAGCCTGCAACTGAGTAATAGGTAAAGGAAGAAACTTGGAAAGGATCCGCCCTAACTGATCAAGCGGTAAAAAGGGACAGCAGGAGATTTGTACTTTCAGACTTGCAAGATTCTGTTATTGTTGCCTAACAATAAAGTAGAAGTCGTGTTTCCTGTCTGGTTTACCTGGGAGGGCTGACAATAACAGAGAATATCCTGCATACTGATGATACTGCCCCTCATGCTTTTGAATGATTTCACCCAGCAGCTTCATATACAGTAGATGATAAACAGGAGTGGTGAGAGACCTAAGCCCAGTGGCATCCCAATAAAAGGGGCCTAGGGATAGACGTCTCCCTCCCATCGACACTGACCAAAACCAGCTATGGAGGAAAGAGAACCACTGCAGAACAGTGCCCCCCACTCCCAATCCCTGAAGCCAATCCAGAAGGATACCACGGTCAATATTATCAAAAGTTATTGGGAGATCCAGGAGGGCCAGGATAGACACACCACCCCCATCCCAATCTCTCCAGAGGTTGACCAATGCCATCTCAATGCTATAACCCAGCCTGAACCCTAACTGAAAAGGGTCTAGATAACCTGCCTCATCCAGAGCAGTCTGAAACTGAGCACCTGCCACCCTGTCTAATTGGAACTGGACAAAAGTTGTCCATATACTGTCAGGTCCAAGGATGGCCTCTTGAGAAGGGAATACACCACCACCACCTTCCAGGCATTAACCACTACTTGGACCCAACCACATGCAACCTTCTGGGAGGCCTTATCCAACCAGGAGGAACATGGCTCCAGAACACAGGTGGCAGAGTTCACAGGAACAAGGACCCTGTGCTACTTCCTTAGGATCAACCAGCTCAAACTCTTCCCAGATAACTGAGTTAGGACGTGTCCTGCCAAACTCAAATTCCGAGTGAAGCTGAGTGTCCAACAGAAACCTAGAACAGTCTTCATAGAGGCTCTGTGGGGGCTCCCCCAGTTCCTCCTTGCACAGAAGGGACCTGGTCACCCAGAACAGGGCCTCTGGCTGGCTATCTGTGGATGCAAAAAGAGCAGAGAAGTAAGCACGCTTTGCTGCCCTTTTTCACTCTTTCTCCTTCTCTAGACTGTTGCGTCATTTCATCTCCCAGACCTCCTCCGTAAATCAGGGGGCTGTATGGGATCCATGATCAGAGAGAGTCCACACAGGTGTGATCCAGTGTAAGGCCCTTGTTGCACACTCATTACAAGCTGCAACTAAGGCCTTGGCCAAGCTATGCTCCAGAGCCTTAGGAATAACTCCAAGTTCCTTCTGAAACTCTACCAGGTCTATCAGTCATCTGGAGTGGGCCGATCAAATAGGCCCTTCCTCCCTACAGTGGGGACCAGCTACAGAGAACTCTGGAGCCAAGAGGGAGTGATCTGTCTATGACAAGTGACTGATGTTAACATCCCCTAGTCCAAATCATCTCAACTGAGACCTGATCTGTCTCTGATATGAGGATCAGCATCTTCAGAGTTGCCCATAGCTCTGAGGTTCAATGGAATATCAGTCCTAGCATCTGGCTCCTTGATCTTCCTCCCTCTGAGTATTTCCCAGCACATCTTCCCTTATTACAGCTGGGCAGTCTAATTAGATAAAAGCCAATTCACAGCCCCAGTCTGACTACCCAGGGAATCCATGGTCCCTTTGCCTGGCTATTAATAGCCCTTATACTCTGTGGGGATGATGTCAGGAAGAAAGTCAAATACAGGTAGTTATAGGAGAAGATGTAAGTTCTGTAGCTGCATTGGATAGGCTATCATCAGCCTCTAGCCAGGTGCTTAATAAATTAACTTAATTAACTTAACTTACCAATCGAAGCAAATATTTGTAGCTCAGGGTTGAACTGTGGAGTCCTTGGTGCTCTCTGAGCCTTGTTGTTTTCTTGCAGACATTTCACTGCCAGACTAGGCAACATTTTCAGTGCAAAGAGGGAGTGGGCCTTGCTCTCTGTTTATATACCGTGGTTTGTCCAGCTTGTGTTGGTGGAGGTGTTGTTAACTTAATACCAAAATCCACATTGAGACTAGGTACACAGTTTGCACTAGACTACTGTATAAGGCAGGTTTGCTTGATTTTTAGTGGACAGGTACAGTAGTCCTCGTTTAGTGACCACAATTGGGACCAACAACTTGGTTGTTAAGTGAAGCAGTTGCTAAGTGAAACTGTGATTGTGCTTATGATCTTACTTCAGCTTTCCTTTGCTTTATAGACCTGCAAAGGTCATAAATATGAGGACTGGTCGCAAAGTTACTTTTTCATCACCGTCATAACTGCAAATGGTCGCTAAATGAGTCAGTTGCTAAATTAGGACTACCTGTATTTTTATGAATCCAGGTAGTCTCTCTTAGAAGTACAGGTAGTCCTCACAATGACCCTAATTGGGACTGGCAACTCCATCGCTAAGTAAAGTGGTCATTAAGCAAAACATCATGTGACCACCCTGTTTAGTGACAGCTGTTCCAGCAGTCCATTGCCATTTTTAAATGAACCCTGTGCAGTCATTAGGCAAGGATCCACCCCAATCCAAGCCATTCCCAGCTTGGTCCCTCCCAGCCTTGAGCCTCAGTTCTTCCAAGGCAAGGACTACCTTCAACTCCCCCACCCACCTATCTCCCCCAATCTCCACCCTTTTAGCCACCCTGCATAGCATGGCCAAGATGAAGAGGCCGCTGTATTCTGCCACCTCCCCCAAATGACCTTCCTCCCTGTCCTCCTTGGCACAATCGTCATGTTCTTCCTCACCTTTACGAGGCTCACCACCAAGGAGTGCTGCCGAGGAGTGCTGCCTCAAGCCCCACAGTGCAGCAAGCAGCCCCAGAGCTGAGGCACAGCAAGCAGCCCTAGAGCCACAGCATGCCATGAAGTCACAGAGTGCCAAGAAGACCCTGAGCCCCAGAGCTCTGGTGCACCAAGAAGTCCATGAGCCATGGTGCACCAAGAAGCCCAGAGTCCCGGTGCGCCAAGCAGCCCCAGAGCTGCAGTACGGCAAGCCCCAGAGAAGTGTTGCTAAGGAGCCCACCTCCTCCCGCATCCCATCAGTGGCTATTCAATGAGGAATGACCCGCATCACTTGCCCGGGCCCCTCTGCCACTGCAGGAGCAGTCTTCCAAGAGCCACGCCTCCTTGAGCGGCCCTTGCAGCCTGCCTGACATCACCAGTGTACAATTAGGGCAGGGAGTACAGAAAAAAATATGCCCCAGAGTGGCAAGAAGCCCCAACACCACGACAAAGGATCGTCCCAGCCAGCAGTGGCGTGTGGTAAGGTGCAGTGCAAAGAATCGCCCTGGCCAGCAGGGCCCCTTCCTTTCCTGGCAGGGCGGCAGCACATACCTGCCCACCCATAGCTCTCACCCTCCAGCCTGCTGGACGTTTCCACGGCACCTCCCCATGCATAGCTGGGATGGTGAGCCCAGCGGAGGAGAGGCAGGTGTAGACAATGAAAAAGATCAGCTGGGGAGGAGGTGAGGGGACAGTCATAAAGGTGCAGGGGCTTGAATTTTTATCATGTGAGCCCAGAAGCACTGTGATGGTCATAAGTTTGAGGACTAGTTGCAAGTCCATTTTTTCAGTGCCATCATAACTTCAAACAGTCAGTGAACGTATGGACGTTAAGCAAGGACTATCTGTACATACATTTGAGAGGATGAGAGGAGAAATGACTGGGTGGCAAACTCTAGACCATTTGGGGTTTTGGACCAAAATGCAGAAAATGCATATGACGATCCTGCTGGCCTCTCTGCTCCTGCAACCTTTCAGATTTCTGCTTCTCAAGCTCTTGGCTTGCTTTATCATGTTCTCCTGGTCATAAGATCTCAAGCTAAAGAACAAATGTAGACACCTAAAGTTAGGTCTATTCAGTATGGGATTAGAAGGAACTAATATAGAGGTAAGTGACTTTGTGCCCCCCATATGTTTTGGATTATGCCTTTCATAAATCCCTAGCAACATAATAGGTGATAGTTACCACTGAAGTACATTAGATTGCCTCCCTTTGAGCTAGCAAATCAGTTACTAGGCAACTAGCTTTGAGCTTGAAGGAAAATCCTGCAATTGAGGGTATTACATTTCACGGTTACACATAATGGGTCCTGTAGCAAGGTAACATTTTGCACAGAATCTTTCTAAAATAAGGCCAGAGATGAATATAGTAGAAGCATTGTTGCCAGTGTAATGTGCCTCCATTTCTTTTGTTTCTCATTTCTAGAGGCAAACAAGTTTTGCAGTGTTTTGAAATACTGCCAGTTCTCTTTGGACAGGGATGAGGGTGGAAGGGAATTTATGAGCGAACATCCTACCTTGTGCAATAATGCTCTGATTATACCTTCTTCAGTCTTATTCTTTAATGTTCAAGTTATTGTCTGATTCCTGTCTGCTGTTTGTGGGTTCTGGCATGAGTCTTATCTGTTCTTCCCTTGCAAAAGGGAAGCAGAGAAAGGAACCTAAAGTGGCATATGGCTGCAAGATTTCTCCCTTGGATGAAAAAATAATACTTGGCGTACTCATCATTTCTTTCACTTCCCTTGTTAAGATTTGTTTCTACCTCTTCATTAAAATGCCTAAAATAATTTTTCAAAATCCTAATGCCATTCCTGCAGATGGTTGTGCTAATGGACCCAATGGAGGATCCTGATGATGTGCTCCGTGCCAATCGGTCACGAGAGAAATCCTATCTGTTTGATGTAGCCTTTGATTTCGCTGCTACTCAGGTGAGGCCCCCTGGCATCCATACTCACTTATCTAGGATCTAAGACAGGACTGAACAGAAAGGTAACACCCTCCTGACTTCTTAAAATATATAGATGAACAGCAGTGTTGAGAGGCTGAGAATTTATGACAGCAGATTGGCAGAGAGAGGAATTCAGTGAATAATTAAAGTGCACCTTATAGTGTGTGGATGTTTATCCTGTTAGGGTTTTTTTTTAACTAATTTTAAGCCAGATCACCTTTTGGGAAACATTTAGAGAGTCCCAACTAGTTTCTACCCACAAAGCAGTGGAGACAGGGGAAGAAGTACATCCAGACATTGATGGAAGAAAAAAAGATAAACAGTTCCTCTACTCCTAATCTCAGCTTTCTGAAGCTGCTTTTCATACAAAATAAGGCAAAGGATGCTAGCCAAATCTGTCCTATACTATGTTTGTTCAACTCTTAGATGCTTCTCTAATGCCTATCTCTGCTGCTGCTTGTCTCAGAAGTAATACAAGTGTCTGGTGGGATGGCTGGGCTCTATTTCAAACTCATTTGCACATAGGCTGAAACTAGAGCTCCCTGAGTGAGATCTGTTCCTCCTCTGCCAGGTGTTACTCATGGACTGAGAATTAGAAAGGAGGGCAGAGAAGGAGCAGGGTAAGAGGAAGAGTTTTGTGGCATAGAAATGGCTGGAAGTACAGAAACCAAATCCCTTGCCATTTGGATGGACATATTCTTGCAACCATTGATCATAATTTCTCAGAATGTGTTGGAAGAGGAGATGGGATTCTCCTTATTTTATGGCCCACTGTATGTGGATGTATAGCCAATCAACATGCCATGTTTCTTAGACCAAGAAGTTCTTAAAGATGTAAGGATTTCAAGGGGAGAAGAGCAGACAAGTGCAGAGGGGATGAGAGAACCAAGTCCTGTTTATTTTATTGATTTGATAGCAAGACAGTAGCAAAGCTGAACCGTGAAGAACTGCTGGTATAAGAAGAAAAGATGAGATTCAGGGATATCCATAGTAAGGGGTTTAAAAAGTCAAGTTGGCAATTGTGACTGTGCAGTTGAAGCCTCACCTCTGATATACATGTGTCAGGGTCACACAGGTACAAATTGGTGGGACTTCAATTGTGCAGTTGCAATTACCATCTTGACTTTTTTGATCCCTCCTGTGGATGCCTCTGATAAGGCCCATTGCTACCTATCCTTCATATTTAGGGCAATTGCTTCTATTTCTTCCCTGGAAGTAAGTTTTTCTTGTTTTCATCTATTCATATCTGTTCATCCCTCCCCACAGGAAATGGTCTATCGTGCCACCACTAAAGGACTCATAGAAGGGATCATTTCTGGCTACAATGCAACCATTTTTGCCTATGGCCCAACAGGTAAGAACATAGGCTCAGTTCTGACTGAAGATGCCTATCTCATTTTCCTATGAGTTGGTGACAACCAAGCCCTGGCTGCTATAGCTGTGGGTTGTTGTAGTCCTACAAGCATGGACTGTGTAGTCCTGAAAGCAGTTGGGCTCAGCTCAGAATTGCTGCTTCCTCTGTTGTGATGAGTGCATAGCAACATAGCAACATTCTTTGCATGGGAGATAGAAGAAGGTCAAAAGAAAACATTTCTGGACCAAGTGTTCTGAATTTGTGGCTTTTTTCAGGCATACCTCAATATTGTTTTAAAACTGAACTACCCATTGATTAATTGCGGTATAATCGGAAGCACAAAGATTTAAATGTTCTTCGTCAGTCCTTGAACAAAGTCATGTGTTTGTTCATCTGACCTTTATTCTGTTCTATAATTCCATTCAGAGATTGGCCTACCCCAGAAAACACATTTTTAGCATCTGCAGTCTGCCCAAAGAATACAGAGATCCTTTCAAAGAAAGTGTAGTGCCAATTTTGGGGAGCCCCACAATGGAAATATTCTCCCATTTATCATCCATTTTTCTCATCTTTTTCCTTACATCTCAGGATGTGGAAAGACTTATACTATGCTTGGCACTGATCATGAACCTGGTATTTATGTCCAAACACTCAATGACCTCTTCCATGCTATTGAGGAGACCAGCAATGACATGGAATATGAAGTGTCCATGTCCTACCTGGAGGTAGGTCAGTTTGAAGGAGCCAGGAAGGAATGTGAATGTATGTGAAAAAGACTGAAACTGCTCAGTTATCTTTGCAGGAACAGAAAGACAGTCACTCAGTTATACAGTGTTTGGTTTCCCAATTTCTGTGCATCAACAGAAACATGCTCCTAGAGTTTGAATACTTCCATGTTGTTGTTGTTTTCCTCCTGTTCAAAAGGGTAAAGTCTCCTTAAGTTCAGCTTCATTCCTGGTAACACCATGGACATGTTCATGCGGTTTTCTTGCAATTTGGAAGTAGTTTGCCATAGTCATCTTCTGGGAAATTTGTTCACCTTCCCAGTCTAGTCTATAGCCCCAGAAAGATAATTCTCCCATCTTAATATTAACTAGGACTAACCCTCTTCACTTCTAAGGTCAGGCAAAGTCAGTTAATTTTACCATGCACAAAGAGAGGCAATGGCAGAAAAAGCTATAAGATGGAAGCAGAGGTACGGCCTGGTACGCCCAAGGGACAGGTTTCCCAGTAGCTAGTCTGCCAGGCATGTATTGAATAAGCGGTGTGTGTCTCCTCCTATTTTGCCTGAATGGTGAAAGGTTGCATGGGACCCTGCCATTTCGTCTCCTTCTTGTCCATCAGATCCTGTCCTCTCCAGTATTTTTGCCTTTATGGCTGATGTATACTTCATATGGTATGTAGAGATAATTTCCATGGCAACCCATCAGGACTCAGGCTAATATAATATTGACTCACATTAGCAGCCTGGAACAAGCAGCACTCAGCAACAAAACAGAAAAGGCAAGAAGCAGTGGCTGGAAGAGAACCCTGAGCACAGCAAGACTTTCCTGAAGGCATTGAAGGAATCTTTCTCCTCCCTAACTCTGTGCAAATGTCTGAAAGCGGAGTGATCATCTTTCCACTTTGCTTCCAGTTTACCTTGGAAAGCCGGCTCTTGACTGTGCTTTTCTCTCTCTCTCTCTCTCTCTCTCTTTCTCTCTCTCTCAAATCAATTATCTTGTGCTTATTCAGAAATTAAACCATGGCATTTGTGACTTGGCATATAGCTCATTATATCAGTCACTTATATATGTCTGCTCCACTTTGAATCTAGCGCAGATCAATGGCTGATGTGATTCAAACTGGGACTTTTGTTCAGCATTTGCAACAACAGTTCAAATACCAATCCAGGCTGCATTCAGTGCACAAAAGAGGTACTGGTGGCATTGCCTCATTGCCAGCTAACCTCTCCTATCCAATCAGCTGGGATTCCAGGTGTTGCAAGTTGGTAATGGGGTGTGGGACCTGAATATGAAGATGCTTTTGTTCTGTGATTTCACTTCATAGAGTTTTTGAGCACTGACATCTTGAGCTCTTCCCCACACCTCCAACAAGGTGTTTTTCCCCCATCTCTGAGAAGGGAGGAATGAATATTAATTTCTAAATTGCTGCCCCAACAGCAGTCTTTTTAGTGTGTCTCTGCAGCAAGGCCAGTGAAGTTGCTGCCTGCCCAGAATGTAATGTGGGTTAGTTTCAGTGCAGCTACTTGTTCTTGTGGGCTGAGAAGTGCTGCTTTTCTCACACACAATAAGAAGAAGCAACCTTCTGGGATTCTCCCTTTAAAATCACCACTTGAATCAGAGCTCTGTGTTTAAAGGGACAAGGAAAAGTTGCAGGGAGGTCTTCGCACAGCACTTGCAATGCAAACACTGTCAGGGCAAGGATAAGTAGGAATAGTGCCTTCATAGAGACCTAGCAGAGGGAAAAGAAAAGAAAACAAGGCTCTGTTCTCTCTGCCAGCCAAACCAGAAACAGCCACAGAGGCCAGCTGGCCCCACTGTATGGACAAGTCCTCTGGTGGGGCCGTTTGGAACCCTGCAGATCACCTCCTTCCCTCAGGCCTGGGATCAGAACGTTCACATGAGATAACTTGTTCCATTTTTCCATGGAAAGTACTTCTTCCAGCATCAGCCTGCTTCAGCAGCAAGAAGGCACAAAGAGGGAGGCTCTCTAATGTCATCTGTCAACAGCAGGACATCTCAGTGCTGAGGCAAAGAAAGCATGTGGAAGAACCCACAGTTGACCGATGTCCTGCTAATCACATAAAGTGGCTGTAGGGAAGGACAAGCCTGTGAAAAACTGAAGGAACTATTGACCTATAAATGGCATAGGGAAATCTAAGAGAGGGTCTTGTGCCCCCATGTAAGCTACTCTAGGTAAAGGTAAAGGTTTCCCTTGACATTAAGTCCAGTCGTGTCTGACTGTAGGGGGTGGTGCTCATCTCTGTTTCAAAGCCGAAGAGCCGGCGTTTGTCTGTAGACACTTCCGTGGTCATGTGGCCAGCATGACTAAACGGAATGCCATTACCTGCCCGCCGAAGCGGTGCCTATTAATCTACTCACATTTGCATGTTTTCGAACTGCTAGGTTGGCAGGAGCTGGGACTAGCAACGGGAGCTCACCCTGTCACGCAGATTTGAACCGCCGACCTTCCGGTTGGCAAGCTCAGCAGCTCAGCGGTTTAACCCACAGCGCCACCGCTACTCTGATATTATTTCTGGTGCACATCTTGTCAGGCCCTCAATGCCACAGCGGAGTCCCAACCTGAGAAAAGTTTTCTGTCCTTATCTAAACAGTTCCATTGCCAATATATTCTTTATTCAATCCATATATGTGCCAATTGCCTTTGGCAGAGCAAGGCAATAATGAAAAATAATAAAGTGTACATTTGAGTCTGTGCAGAGAGAACCGCCCCCCCCACCAGATGTAGATAGCCCTGGGTCCCATCCTTGCAGACCCCAGAGACTTTCTGACCCTCATTTGTGAAAATTGGGGGTGTGATTTTTCTGCCATTTTAAAGAAGGAAACAAATTTTGCTTAAGAAAACAAACAGACTTAAAAACTCTGCCCTCAAACTAACCTCAGTTTTCCAGGAATTTCTTCAGTCAGCTCCTCGGAACTGTCCAGCTATTCAGGTACTGAGAATTTTGTTCAGCCCAATTTGTAGTTCTCCTGTTGATGTGATTTTAATAGCAACACATACCAAACTAGCTGTGTGCCTGAAACAGTGCTCAATATGCCATTTCTCTCCCCCTCTCCCCCCCCCCCCCGCTTTCAATCCAGCCATTATTCTGACCTGCCTAAGAGCACTTCCAGGCAGCCAATTTAATATGCTTTCCTCCAGGCTGAGAGGCAGCACAAAGTATGCCAGCTTAAATTTGCTGTGTCCTCCTAGCCAATGACTGCTCTACCTCATTAATGATGCATTTCCACTCCTCCCCTGCTGTAGGAAAACCAAGCACCAGTCACTTGCTCTAAGATCAGGGAGGCCTGGGGCTGAGGAAGGAGGCAGGTTTTGACCAGTAAGTTGAGCTGATCTGTAGGGAGAATGGGAGCTTTTCACCTCTGCTTTACTAGAAAACCTGCACCCACCCCATCGATCATGTGCTGCAGCTGGTACGAGAGTGCTTCTGAGTAAAGCAGGAAAGACTCACCTCTTCTACTTCAGCAGGAAGCCCCCACCCACCACACGGATGTTCCATGAATTATTTCTCTCTTCTGCTGATCTCTTACTCTGTCTCAGTCACTTTTGTGTGTCTCTCTCTATCTCATGCTGACCTGATTGCTCTGTCCCTCTTCTCATATTCTCTGCTCTCTTGTTCTGGATGGGTCTCTCTTCTCACAGATGGTCTTGTTTAGACAGGAACAAGGTGTCTTCCATGAGGGAGGCATAGTTGGCAGCGGGGTGGGAAAACATGCTTGATAGACTTTGAAAGTGGGTTTCCAATCCTCTGGGTTGTATATGGTGGCTTAGTGGCAGCTGCCTCCTCAGGCCACCCAGGTGCTCAGCTCTGAGTCTTTTCTTTCTCTTTCACTGTGCTCCTCAGCTCCCAAGCCATTGTGCCTTGCTAGCCTTTCTCTCGTTTCCCCAGTCACACCAAAGATCTCTGGAATATCCTTCAGCCAGCCCTCAGCTCCACTGCTATTTGGATGACAGGATCCTCCAGAAAGATGAGCGCTCCTTTCTTTCCAGAGCTCCTTTTATTCCTCAGTGCAACCAGCTGAGGCTTATTTTGTGGAGAGGTTTCCCAGTTTAGGACCTGCACATTCATGCCAGCTTTGATGACTTTATTGACAAGCTTCCTTAATAACCCCAATTCACACTGTGTTCTTATGGTCAACAATACTTAGGCAAAAATATAATTTGCCACTAAAAAGGCAGGCCTCTAGATCATGCTTGCTCATGGATTATCACAACAACAACAATTGTCATGCCCTTCCTTGATTATTGCAGTAAATCCCTAAATACAGAATAAGTGCCCAACTCAGTTTAATTAGCATATTATTTTCAACTGTCACCATAAAAACTTTAAATTCCTATGTCTGGAGCACAAGTTGGGTGTCTGTGGCTCATAAACCTATGAACTGTAAATCATTCACTCCTTAGCACATACTTCAGTCCAACTGCAGTAAACACCTCTTCTTTATAAATACCTTGGTGGGATCATATGGTGAAGTGCAAGCAAATAATACATTTAAGTATTGTTTGCTTAAGTTTATACTAAAAAAAATTTGTGAAGATTTCATAGTAAGCATAAAACTTACAAGAACCAAAAATAATAAAATACAGGAAGAATACTGTATATCTTGATGCAGATGTAAGAACAGAATGGCCAAGGTCTGTATCTGATGATTCTGTAGCCTTGGCTGGAAAGATGCAATTTGATGGACGTGAATTAGATGGAAAGTAGAGAAAAGCGACACATTCTGCTGAAAGCACATGCCGCTTGTCTAAAAAATAAATTAAAAGTGTGCAAGTCATTAAATAGCCTTAGGCCACAGAACTCTTAAAACAAAACTGGGTCAGGTTCCCCCCACCTTTCCAGATCTTTGCCTAATGGTATCCAATGCCTGATCACTCTTGCTGTCCAAGCCAAAATGAACCTGGAAGGAAGTCACCAGTGATCTGAGGGAAGGTGTAGGCCCACAACAGCCAAAAAAGACCAACAGGGGTTGGGTTGATCACAGCTTCTGCTGCCTCATCACTACAAAGCACTATGTGTGCATATAGTAAGGCTCGTTCCAGGAGAAGATAGGAAATACCACTAGCACTGGAACAGGTATATATGAAGTTTTCTGGGCTGGGGATGAGAGAAAGGCTGTGTCATGAGGACATGTCTTTCAGGAACAGTTAGCGAAGCATCTATGAACCAATATTAGGAGAACATGTGGGTATATGCTAAGCATCTAAGAAGGCAGTGACCAAGAAACCAGTATCTGTCCATTCTGAAACCTACTACTGTATAAAATTTTGCTAAGCTGCTTACCATGATCCCCCAGCCCTTATCATGTATATCTTCTCTTGTTCTTTTAATTAGATTTACAATGAGATGATCCGAGACCTATTGAACCCTTCTTTGGGCTACCTGGATCTGCGTGAAGATGCCAAGGGTTTCATCCAAGTGGCCGGAATCACAGAGGTGTCAACCATCAATGCTAAGGAGGTGAACAGGAATAACCCTGCAAAGGACCAGAAAGAAATAAGTTTCACTGTTGCCAAATGCAGTCCTACATGATAGTAATCCTAATTATTAATTACTAACTTTTTTCAAGAGTATACCAGGGATTTGTCACTATGGATAGCAAGCCTGTTCTGACTGAACATCCAAACCCAGCCCATTTGGTTTAAGCAACTGGCAGGTTTGGTCAAAGTAACTATTTCTAATCCAGTTTTTTGTTTCTCACAATAGCTGAGACTGCATGACTTGTCTTTGTTGTTAGGAACACTGTCAACCCATACCCTGCAGAAGGCATCCTGTTTAATGTCCCACAAATAATCGGAACCTCTTATTTCTTTCCTCTTTTTAATTCTCATACTGGTATTTCTGTGGCTACAGATGGGAGCCTCACTTGTTTATTCTGACACTTATAAAGCAGGTATTAAGCTGGGGAATATGATTGAGCTTCTTCTTTGTGTTTGGAGGAGGAAGAATAGGAAATACATCTGAGGTGGAACAAGAAAGTCAATCTTTTTCACTGAATATTGGTCAAAGGAATTAAAACCAGACTAGTATTCCCTAGCAACTGGTAGCACAGAGATTTGAAGAACAGACAGCCAAATCATAGGCTTGCTTGCTCAGAAGTCTGTCTCACAAGGGTTAATCCCAAGCAAGTGTGCATACAGTAGCTCCGCAGTTATAACAGATTTGGTTACAAAATCACTCCTGCAAGTCCCTTGACCTGCCTTCTCTCCAGTTGAAGAAGATTGTTTTGGGCAGCCTCCCCCAACCCATTCAAGCTACAAATGATGGGTGTAGTGGTCCAGTGTACCACATGGTACCAGGTCAAGGAAAATTGGTTTAGTTAGTATTCACTGGGTAACTCTTTATTGCAACAGGCTTCCAGAAGAAATGTATTATGTGAAGAAATTTTGCAAATAATTGCTCTCCTCCTCATCTCTTAGCTTGCTCAGTTGCCCATTGTCTTCTGCTCTGAGTCCCCCCGAACTTCCATAAAATTCCCCATGCTGGGCCTTGAAGTCCCCTTTTGCCTCTTCCTGGTGACGGTGTCCTGTGTGTCTTTTTCCATCCACAGCTCCCCATCATTCTGTAGATGGAAGTCACTTTGGCTTGAAAAGTTATTAGAGTTAGAAGGCCTTGTGGTGACTTTCCATTAGCAGCTCTTGAATGTGCTACACCATGCCCTGCCCTCACTGAGGAAGGGGGAAAGAAGAGTTTCTGTTTCAGAATTGTTCCTTTATGTAATTATTACTACCAGGCACAGTCTGCTGCAGTAAGTCCACCCAAGAAAGAAGACAAAGTTCTTCTTTCTGGAAAGCAGAGAAGACAGGAGGCACTCTGCAATATTGCCTTGTAACTTCTCTGAGAATAATATTCCATGAGGTACAAAGGTATGATCACATTTCCCAAGTAAAATGCCCATTCCCAAAGAACACCCACCAATATGTCTGACCCTTTGGCTTTTGTTCACTTGCAAGAGGCTCAGAAAGTTTGTAGACCAGACTAAATCTGCTCTTTTGCTCTGTCGCTCCTCCCTCTGGGCATTATTGGAGGCACAGAGCTGCCATCAGCTTCCTTAATCTACACCAAATGGTTTTTGTTGAGTCTAGAGTTTTACATTCTTCTTGTCCATGTAGATAATGCAGTTGTTGATGAAGGGCAATAAGCAACGGACGCAGGAGCCTACAGCAGCCAACCGAACATCCTCACGTTCCCATGCAGTGCTGCAGGTCACCGTGCGTCAAAAGAGCCGCATCAAAAATATTATGCAGGAGGTGCGCATAGGCCGACTCTTCATGATTGACTTAGCGGGCTCAGAGCGGGCCTCTCAGGTATGGATGTGGAGGAGAAAGGGCCAATCATCTCAACAGTGAACACCCACACACATGCACACATACAGATCAGGGAAGCAGTAAGATAGGAAGTGCTCAGGGAAAAAGTAGGAAGGACAGAAGCACTGGAGCTGAAAAACTTGGTGATGAAACCTCAGTACGGAAACAGCCCATGCAGTGGCATACTGGAAACTGGCTAATTTCCAATTTGGGGGATGCGTTTTCATGATTACTTTGCTTAAAGTCCTGTAAGTGCAATATTGTTATTAATATATGTTTTATTGGCAGTAACATATTCAATATCTGTTTTACAAGACTGAAGGGATAACCCTATTCCAAGGGATTTACGTTCTAAAACAAAGACACGAAGAATGGAGGACAGGAGGGAAATGGAAAAACATATTTAACTAGGAAATTGGTGATAAGTACAGTTATATGCACTCAATTACAGGAAGTTAATTTGGTGAAGAGAGTTGTTTCAAAAAGTATTCATCCTGAATACAGTTGTCAGTGAGAGAGAGTATGAAGTGAAAATAGATGTAAGAACAGCCCTTTAAAGAATGATAGAGTTAGTTAGACTGTGACCAGCCAAGAAGCTCATCAGGATGGTCTTGGACCAGATACTTAACTTGTCTTGTGAAGAAAAACAAAGAAGCAAGTCTTATGCACACTATCCCAAGAACTATGGAGGAGGACAGGATGCAGACATGAAGTATCCATTCCACATATTTCCAAGGCTACGTATTGGAAGAAAACAGTCATCTCTATTTTATAAAAAGATATTGGTAGCAGAAATGGGAAAGTTTGTATTTCCAAATATTTTTCTCTCTCCCTGATTGTTTATCTGGTGCTGCTTCCTGCTTCCCTGGGTGTTGGCTGCTGGAAGGGATGTGTTCTAGGTTGTTTCCTTCCTTCCTAGGCTTTTGATTGTGTCTTTTAAATGATATGTAAATGGATTTATCTCTATGTGTTTATTGATGGCTGATTTGTCTGAATGCCAAGCTTCTAGGAATTCCCTAGGATTTTGGATTTGGCTTGATCAAAAATGTTAACAGTTTCCTAATTGAATCTGTGATTGCATCTGTCCATGTGTTGCGAGATTAGGGAGTTTCCATTATGTTTTTTGACTGCCTGTTGGTGTTTATGGATGCAGTCTGCCAGTATTCTACCTATCGATCCTACCTAGTGGCTATTAATACCATTTAAAAGGCACAAGGAAGGAAACAAACAGCCTAGAACACATCCCCTCCAGCAGCCAACACCCAAATAAAAAGGAAACTACACCAGATAAACAATCAGAGAGGAAACAATATCCTAATCAAGGAGGAAGCTATAGCCGCATCAAGATGGGTGGGGCAAACTGCTATATGTAAACAGTCATCAAACCCCATTGTCCCTGGCACTGATGATATTACCTACCCTGATAGTGAAACATCTATAAGAAAACAGTCAAGGTCACCTAGAACCCAACAGTTCAGCCCTGAGCTACATATATTCTCTTTTATTGGAAAGAGAAGGTTGGGTTACAGTCATGTAGAAAAAGATAATCTTTTCTTGAAAGATGAAAAAAATCCAAAGAATTAACCAGGCTTATTATGAAATTTGGTATGAAATCTGCTATCAGTACAGAGTCTTTAATGGTCCAGTCTTCTGGGGACACCTTGGACTCCCAGTCATACATTCAAATCTTAACAATATTGCCATTATGGATGCAGTCCTATTTATTTGGCACTGATGCCCCATCTAAATGACCAGTTTGAAATGGGAAGTACCAATGAAACTGTATTGAGACTGAGAACTTGCTAGAATATCCATGCCTCTCTTCAGTTAACGCAGGCTTACCTGTGCTAAAGTGCATACAGAAATAAGTGGGGTTCATGTAAAAGTGTCATTTGTTAAAGTCTCTACAGAAAAGCCAAATACCCTTTGCTTTTCTCCTTATGGGAATGTCATTAATGATATAGTTTCCGTCTAATATTTGGATCCAGATCTTTTTTGCCTCAATCTCTTCCTCCTTTGTTGTTGTTCTTAGTTGCCGTCAAGTCGTTTACGGCTCATGGCGACCCTATGTATAATAGAACGAAATGCTGTTCAGTCTTGCGCCATATGCCTGACTGTTCCAATGTTTGCATCCATTGTTGCTGTGATTGTATCAACCCATCACATTGAAGGTCTTCCTCTTTTCCGCTGGCCCTCGACTTTACCAAACTTGATGTCCTTTTCAAGAGATCGGTCTTTCCTGACAATGTGCCCAAAGTATGAGAGTCTATCTTCGCCTCTAGGGAACATTCTGGTGTATTTCTTCTAAAACTGATATGTATATGTATATGTATATGTATATGTATATATATCAGATTTTGCCACCACCCATCTCCCCGTAAAGGGGGGACTCTGGGCGGTTTACAACCATTTGTTTGTTCTTCTGGCAGTCCATGGTATTTTCAATAATCTTCGCCAACACCACAATTTGAATGCATCAATTCTTCTTCTATCTTCCTTTTTTAATGTCCAGCTTTCACAAGCATATGTGAAAGTTATTCCTCCTTTAACTCACCATATTTCATCTTAAATCAGGAATTTAATCTGGTTCCAGATAAGGTCTATTTTCGATCGGTTTTTCCTTTGGTGAAAGTAGTTTAAATATTAGTGACAGCAGAATGATGACAGGGGAAGTATATTCCCAGCTAACCTTAAAATTATATCTAAGAAAAATAGGGCTTGCCTCAAGATTGGTTTTTGTTGGAACAGCAATTTCATTCTCATGTCCATCCTACTTTTCCCTCCTCCATAGACACAGAATCGTGGACAACGAATGAAGGAGGGAGCTCACATCAACCGGTCTCTGCTGGCTCTTGGCAATTGCATCAATGCTCTCAGTGACAGGACAGGCGTCAAATATGTTAATTACCGGGACAGCAAGCTTACCCGCCTTCTAAAGGTAGACTGTGCCTTTGGGCAGGACTGGCAAAACAGCAGAGGGTGTGAATAGTCTAATTGAAATTATGTATTTTCTAAAGTTAACCAAAACAGAGTAGAGAGTCTTGTGGGGGATGTATTTTGTGTCAATATGTGTTTAAATTTAGTACTCCTAAAGGTGGAATGAAATATTACAGTGAACAAAATGGCAATCCTATTTGTGTTGTTCTGTCATAATTTTGGTACAGCCTGCTTTCTTCTGATGTAGAGCAGAGAAAAGGAAACATGT
Source organism: Candoia aspera (assembly GCF_035149785.1). Classification (NCBI taxonomy): domain Eukaryota; kingdom Metazoa; phylum Chordata; class Lepidosauria; order Squamata; family Candoiidae; genus Candoia; species Candoia aspera. The sequence goes on along the minus strand of NC_086154.1, from coordinate 117,453,250 downwards.
ATCATTATCTACTGCTGGCAGGAAATACCATTTAAGCTGCACCTGAGGCAGATGGGGAGGGGTGATGATATGTTCACATTTATATACTGTACAGTATAGACATGATGGATCAGGCTGCAGTTTCAGGACCTTGGAGAGTTCCAAGCAGATAACTACAGTATGTCTAAAACTTGAGCTATTCATTCATTCATTCATTCATTCATTCATTCAATTTCTGTGGCTGTTCATCTCAGACATTAAAGCTTTTATCTTTCTTAATCCAGATTCCCAAAGAGTCCATAGGTGATAGCTGAATATTCACATGCCTAGTGTGGAGAAAATGGTTCCTTAAGTAAATTTGGCTAAAAAGATGTGTGCTGAGGATCCTGCTTTGATGGGACTGGGCTTGAAGGAAGGGTTCTGGCTGATCAGATCAGTTTTGGTATTAGAGCTTGGATTTAGAATCATCATGGCCTACCTGATGTATGTGGTCCCTCATTTTCTGAAGAGAGAGTTTTGACTGCTGCTGAAGGTCCAGTTTGGTTTCCTGGCACCTATATTTAGTCTCTGATTTCATCTTCTATTTCCAGGACTCTCTAGGTGGGAACAGCCGTACAGTGATGATTGCTCACATCAGTCCTGCTAGTAGTGCCTTTGAGGAGTCACGCAGCACCTTGACCTATGCTGAGCGTGCCAAGAATATTCGCACCACAGTAGGATTCTGCATTCCTGGCATTTTATTCCTTCTTCTGCTAGAATTTTGGCTCTTGGAGGTTATTCAGATAGTACAAATTGTTCTGACTGAATCCAGCCTGTTCTCCAGATCTGATCATCAAAACATTACTTAGTTTAGCCTTATCATCAACATATTTTCTAATAAATGCAAGTGCTGGATCTGGCAAGCCATGAACCAACTGGGCACATCAGTATGTAAACATTGAACAGATGCTTCAGTCACAAGGGTAGAAGATTAATGGCCAAATTTGAACAGATTCAATTTTAGGCAGAAGGGAAAAGCCTAAAACTGAAATCCTGGAACAGATATATACATTGAACTTGATTCCTGTGTTCTGCATTTGGAAGATCTTATGCATACATGTGGCTTCTGTCTTATCTGTGATAAAGCAACTTATCTAGCTATGTTGTGTCAGTGAACTTCTGCTGTAAGCAAGTTCCTGAATATGGGGTTGAGAATTTGGAGTCAAGATTTATTGCCATTATATGAAGTCAGAAAGTACCCACAGAAACTAGGTATTTCATATAAGATTCCTGGATAGATGATGAATCTCTACGTCTCTGCTCTGTTCGTCTGTTTGTTTCTAGAGTGGCCACAAAGCAAGGGAAGCCAATCTCCTAGCTTTTTCCCTTTCCTATTAATCTGCTTGGCAGAAGACCATCTGTCTTTATTTGCTCCTGAACGCAGCAGCAATGATGTTGGCAGGTTTTCAGATATGAAATCATATCACAGCTGCCCTACAAAAGTTGCACTAGATACCAATTTGTTTCTGGGCTCATTTCAAGTTGGTTTTGGTAGTTACTTTTCATGCTCTAAGCATGAGTTTAGGAGTTTAGGGTACCACCATGCATTTCAGTCGGCCAACTAGATAGGTGATAACTGATACAGAAATGATATATTTATGTAGTATTGGTTATCATCACCAGAGTATTTTATAATGATCTTAAAACATAATAAAAACAGAGAGGACATTATTAAGGAAAATTAATTTCTGGAGAAGGCCATCATAAAAAGAAAGCTATTGGCATTGGCATTTGGCAAAACCTAGAAGAGAGATAATTCCTTAGGACTTTTGTGTCAGCACCAGACTGTATGGAGTTGAGAAATACTATTTGTCCTCTTTCAGATTTTCTGAATTGTTGCACAACTTTTTCATTGAATTTTATCAGAGTTTCACGGAGTTCTTACTAGTATATAAAGTCTAAGCGAAGACATGAAACACCACTGTTTCACTGATTTCATAAACAAAGGCATCTAATGTGCAGTGTGCCAACGTGGAAAGTAATTGCTAATTCAGTCATGGAAGATTTAAGTGAGCCCTGACTTACATAAATCTCAGAAGCTTTGGCTTTTCCCGTTACAGTGAAGTTCTCAATATACAGATTCCAGACATATATCATGCCCTGCTCAAAAGAATTTCTGAAGGTTTTTATACAAGAAGTAATTGAGACTTATTACCTCTGGAAAAGATTACAAATAAACCATTTCTAAAGGACTGGGGCTCCACCAATGAACAGAGACAAGGCTTTAGGTCTGTACAGTGGAATGATCTAGTATTTGAAAAGCATCATCCCTATAAAGTAGACCACACTAAGAAACACTGTGCAGACCTAAAGTTACTTTTATTAGAACAACTATAGCAACAGAATCTTGCAAGTCTGAATGTGCTTCCTTGTGTGTATCTTCAAGAGAATTAGCAGGGGGGCGGGGCTGTCTGAAATGTTTTCATAACTAACTTTCTTAGCCTTGGCTTAAGTCTCATTTATCTGATTGTTGCCTTGGTAATAGATCTTCTCTCTATCCTTCAAGGCCATCCTCTTTACTCAGTACAAAAAGACATTTAATTGTTGTCAGTCTCTGGATTATTGATCCTTATGTAATTACTAGTCTTGGATGCTGCAGTCTCCTTGCACTACCAACATTAATTCTGCATAATTCTCTCTCTCTCCCGTGCCCGACAGGTGAAGCGCAACCATCTTAACGTCTCTTACCACATTGCTCAGTACACAAGTATCATTGCTGACCTCCATCGTGAAATTCACCGGCTGCAATGCAAGATTGAGCAACAGGAGCCCCGTCCAATGCGGCCAGACATCCGAAGTATTCAAGGTAGGCTGAGTTGCTGCTGTAGCATGAAGATGACTGCATTGGGGATTCCTGGAAGATAAAGTTATTGGTACTTCACTCCGTGGCTGTGCATTTAGTACTGGAGGTGATATGCCTCCATATAATATTTAATTGCTAAGGAACATTAGCATGGGGTGTCATTGCTTACATTGTGCTTGTGATTTTCCTTACTGATATTTGCTTGGCCACCACGAGAAACAGGATGTTAAAAGATACTGGCCTCTGGCCTGATCCAACACAGTTTAGTTTAAGTTACATTACATGTCCCACAAACATTCCAGAAATCTGCCTGCTGTAGCATCTTGACCCATGTAGAAAAGGAAGAGAGGGAATGAGTATGTGCATGTGTGTGATGGCTTGGGGAGGTTTTATACCTCTGCCGCTTTAAAGGATCTCACTGGCTGTTAGGTTTGATGAGGTACTGCAAGTTTTCTGGAGGCAGATTGTAGGCAATAAGGTAGAAAGCATGGCTGAAGTAGAAGGGTCATTGAGCAAGGGGAGCAAGAACATGCCTATTCTGTAGCTTCTCTCTCTCAGCACTTCATCTGGATTTCCCACATCAGTTACACTTCTTTTCTCCCCCCATTGCACAGCTGAAGTACAGATCCGGGGGAATCACTTTGAGAGGCAGGAGATGAATCAGCTCCGGGAACAGCTGATCAGCACCTTTCGGGAGCAGATGGATGTGCGGCGCCACCTCATGGAGTTAGAGAATAATTACATAGAGATACAGATTGAGAGCTCTCGCCATCTCCTCACCATTGCTGAGTAAGCAGAGGGTCAAGAGCAAACAGGACGCATTCCTAGGACCTTAGTTTTGTGCAGTTCTCTGTTGTCCATCAGTTTACTCTGAGAGCTTCGTCTAGATGGGCCAGTTGCCTGTCATTTGCTGGCTGTTGACAGTGATGTGTTTCTTCCACCTTCCTTCCTTCCCCTTTGCAGTTGGGAGCAGGAGAAGACACGTCGAGCCCAAAAGTGGCAAGAGGAACAAAGAAAAGAGAGCTACAACAAAGATGAAAGTGAGAAGGACTCTGACACTGGGGACGACCTCTCAGATGTGCCAGAGCCACAGGAAGTGGCGGCAGCTCGGGAACACATCACTGCTCTCTTGGGGGAGCAGGATAAACTTCATAAGCAGAAGGTGTCACAGGCTGGTGGGGTGAAAAGAGTATTAGCTCAAGGAAGGGAGGGACAAAGAAGGGACGTGACCGTCTTTATAGAATGGGGCCGTCTGCAGTCAGCCACATTCCCCCCATCCCCCCACCCCACATGGCTTTTACTGGCTCTGTGACTCCGTGTCTCTTCTCTGTGCCAGGCAGAGCTGGAAAGGCACTTCTGGGAAGTACGTCAGCGTGGGCACCGGCTAGAGGAGGCCTTGCCATGGTGCATCAGCTCGGAACAGCAGAGAGAGGTTCTGAGTTTGCTGTGCAAGGTACATGAACTTGAAGCAGAGAATACAGCCATACAGTCAAGCACGCTTCTCAAGGACAACTTCATCCGTCATCAGGAGCAAGTTGTGCATCGCTTTGAGCGCCATCGCAGCCTCTCCCACCGCATCATCCAAGAACAGCGACAGATCATTCACGGTAGGGCCACCTATGCTGCCCAGTGTAGACCACGTTTTCCCAGCCTGGTGCCCTCCAGAGGTGTTGGATTTTAATTCCCAGAGTTCTGAAGCAGTCTAGCTAAAGCTGTCTGGGAGTTCTGGGCCTGAAGTCCATTACAAGTAGAAGGCACCAGGTTGGGGAAGACTGAAGTAGACTTACTGGATGTGTTGCCCCATGTGTATCCACTCTTGATCCAATATGGTAAAGGGGGGCTCTTTAGTCCCCATGTGACAGTCCCAGTACCAGGATCTTAACTTGAGAAATTCTCCAGACAGTCCATTAGGAAGCGAGCCTGACACCCTACTTCTTGCACTGATTCTGAGGATGTGTGTTAGAAAATAGGAGGTGTTAGTATAAAAACCATCTACTTTCTCACACCTCTCTGATGCACCACATAGGTCTCTATCCTTTCTTTCAAGCTGACATGTTCAAGTTGACATAGCTTGTCTTTGTCTATAATCTATAGATGGCCTTTGTCTAATGCAGTGGCAAAATCTTTTTGCCTCACAGTTCTACGGCATCCTGCAGTATCAGAAGTCTCAAACCCAAATCAAAATGAGGGGAGCATAAGCATAGTTCATTAACCTGAAGGTTGCAATACTGAAGTCTTTTCATACATTGGTATAAAAATCTCTAGTGAGTAAGTATCCATAGCAGCAAACAGTATAGAACTTAATGGAGCTTTGTTTTAGTGGACATTCATAAGATAATACAGTTTGTGACATGAGTCTGTTCTGTTCTGTTCCAGCCCATCCTTAAAATGAACGGTAACCACTCAATCTTCTCTTAAGCAGCCATCCTCAGTTTGCTGTCATTCAAGTGAATTGAACTTGGAATCCCAGAATTGTGAGCCCCAAAGATTATGGTGGTTGGGAAGTCCAGGAATTGAAAACAAAATTAGCCAAAGAGCACCTGTTTACGACAACTGCTCTTAGGCACATGTGAGAGCTCATCTCCAGCATTTTTCTAGGTTGGAAACAATTCCCGTTATCACCAGCACTACAGAGTGGGAAACTGAGCCACATTTGGGAAACAGCTTTAATCCCTTCCTACATAAATCAAATCAAAACTTTATCACGGTCATAGACCAGCATATCCTACATAACTAATTCAGCTCTTTCTCTTTAATGTGATTTTAAGTGCATTGTATCCTTGCATGCTCATACAGCTATGCCCAAACACAGCAGCGAAATTCCCCCCACCGCCAGGAATGATTTACTTCAGAAATGCAATTTAAGAGTCTTTGGAGGCAAGAATCTATTTATTTAGTTTTTCTCAAATGCTTAGCTCTGACTAAGAACGGTCAGGGAGAAACCTTCCATTTCCAAAAATCCAGGGACTGCAACTCCCACCATACTTGGGAGAGTATTGCTTGCTTTGCAAGTTCCAGCGTTCAGTAGATCAGGATTTTTGAACTGGAAACAGACCTTGTGGGTTTTTAGATAAATATTCCTGGGTTGTCATAGTTTTTGTAATTATATAGAAAGCAGGAAGTCCAAAGGTGATGTCCCACCCTTCATCTCCTTAGTGGTTTTGCATTGCTAACAAAGCCTGATTTGTTAAAAGTATTCAATGTTGGTAATTGTACAGCTTGTCTGCTCCCCTTCCATGGACACAAATCCTCACTATCAGCAACAAGCTGACAGAATTCATTCCCAGCTATGTTGGTGGCTCAATGTGTTGCTAGGAGTGCAGGCTCCTTCACCTGCCCCATCCAAGTGCAGAGTCACCCTTCTAAACCTATAGTTAGGAGGAGCTATGGCAGAAGCCCTAAGGGAGGGGACCAAACCCAGCCCAGACTCTGGCTGGAACAGCTTTGTCCCAGGACATCTCAGGTGGAAGGGAAGCCCAACACAGAAGAGAAATGACAGGACCCATGAGCCCAAGGCAAGTGGTGGCCCAGGACTAGCGCTGGTAAGGAATAAGTGGTGAGGCACTTTTGCTGCCCCTAGCAGGTCCCACACAAGATCCATCCACCACACATCCAATTTTAGCAGGAATCCTCAGCCATCACTGCGGTTTGCTTAGCTGTGATGACACCTCAGTGAAGGGCTAACCATGCAGTGCTCCTCAGCGTGCCCCACCTCAGCATGGAACCAGGATTTCTTCTTATCCCCAAAAAAGAATTGTATTGCTGCTGCCTCATTTCCAACAGTTGCTCTACTGCTCTATATGTAAACGAGGGGCTTTCTGTTGTTCTGGCTTATCTTTATTGATGCTGGCTCCATAAAATTACCTTGGAGGGCCTCATGGAGGCCATGAGTTTGCGACCCGTGATTATGCTGCAGCTTGTTGCCCTGACATAGCCTAATGCAGTCATGGCATTGATGCTTTTCCCATCAAAATTATTCAGTGTCCTTCTAATACATTCCTAAACATAGTATCTGCCCTATTCCCTTCAGGTTATAAGGGAACTGTCATCTGAGTTGTAGACCAGCGTTGAAGCTTCTGTGGTATGCTTGCTGCTCCCGTGTGACTTCTTGTCCGGTTTCCCTTCTCATTGCCAGAATCTCACCTAGTGGTGCCATCCCATCTGGAGGAACTGTATCAGGCTTACTTGCATGAGCTGGAAGAAGGGGGATTAGATCGAATGGCAGCCATTGATCAAGCAGCTGTTAGAGCTCTCAAGGTACCCTGCTGTTCTCACTGCTGAAGTCCTTTGGCTTCATCCAAAGTAATATCTTTGGTCTACACCGGTATCAACTTAAATCACTTCTAAACCAAACTGTCTGCACACAGCAGAGGAGGCCTAGGCATCCTATTATGCAGAGAGGAACAACTTTATCTCTTATACCAAACACAGAATCCTTGGGCCAGGGGAGGCTTCTTACTAAGGAAAGGGGTGGTCCTGGGTTGGAGTTGCCCATCTCCCTTCCCAGTAAGCCATTTGCATTATGCAATAAGTATCGCTTTTAAAATTCATTCTTTCTTCTTGCTGTCTGCCCTCACATTTTTCTCTTTGTTCTGAATATTGCAGTGCAGAGCTTATTTCATTCCTCCTTTTATTCTTGCACCCATCACTGCATTTCACTGGAAGCGTCCGGAAAAAACCACTGAGGTTCAAGAAACAAAGCAGTTTGCCCAGTAAAAGGCAAAGCAAAGAAAAGAGTTTATCGATTTTTTAAAAAAATATCCTGTTGAAACATCCTAGAACGCTCTTCATGTCATCAGCTATGAACGTTGGACATAAAATCTATTATTGCATTGCATTTCCTTACTGGATGCATACGCATCACTTTTCATTATCCCTTTCAGGAAAAGCAGTGTTATGTAGAGCACAGAAGCCAAAGAAATGAAAAACATGTTATAACAACAAGAAAAGGAATCATGGCAAACATCTTACCATTCTGTAAGACAGAACGGTAAGAAGCTTTAAAGAAGACATTGCTTTTCATTGTTCAAACGTCTTAGTATTCTCTCTTGCAGGATCTCATCAGATTCATCCAACCATGACTTTCTTAGTCTTCACCTTCTTCTTGAACCATTTGCCCTTCCTTCATATATTTCTTTTGTAACTCATTCTCTCTATATGGCCAGACCACTTCAATGTACTTCTTTTGTGCTGATCACTTACTCTTTTATTTATATAAAAGATATGTATGGCTGCCCGTTTTAAAGGACAACTCTGGGTGGCTCACAACAGCAATAAAACCACAAAACCATTAACAAACCCCATAAAACAAAAACTAAAAACCTGGCACATCAGTCATCCCCCTGGGATGCTCCAAGAACCAGCCACAGGGACCATCATTCTACCCCAGTGCCTGGGTAAAGAGCCAAGTCTTGATGGCCTTCCAGAAGGCTAAAAGGTGGGGGCCTGCTGGATCACTGGGGGGAGGGCGTTCCACAGGTAGGGGCAGCCACGGAAAATGCACACTTTCACTAGATGGCAACATTTCAGGGAAGGGACCTGGAGGATGCCTACCTTATCCAATCTGGTAGGATGGGCAGATATTCTCAGGGAGAGGTGGTCCCACAAATAACCTGGTCCCATTCCATGTAGGGCTTTAAAAGTGATAACCAGCACCTTGAATTGAGGTGCACCTGAGCCAGTGCACCTTGCACAACAGAGGTGTAATGTGGGCAAAACTGGAAGTGCCCAGCACTGTGTACACTACTGCATTCTGAACCAGTTGTATCTTCCAAGTGGTCTTCAAGGACAGCCCCATGTAGAATGCATTGCAGTAGTCCACACGGGAAGTGACCAAGGTATGAATGACCACGAGCAGGTCCTCCCAGTCCAGGAAAGGGCACAATTAGCATACAAGTTGAATCTGTACAAAGGCCCCCTCAGCCATGACATCCAGCTGATCTTTGAGTAGGAGCCATGAGTCCAGCAGGACCCCTAAATTTCACACCAGCTCAGTCCAGGGAAGAGCAACCCTGTCCAGAGTCAAAGATGACATATTACCAGACTCTGGAGGCCAGTACCCCAAAGCTACTACATCTTGCCAGGGTTGAGCTGAAGTCAGCTCCTCCGCATTCAGACCTTCACAGCTTCCAGGCACTCGGTCAGCTCCATCACAACATCACCTGCCCAGCCTGAAGTAGAGATGAATAGCTGGGTATCATGAGCATACTGATGATACTGCACCCCTGCCATCAAATGACCTCACCCAACAGTTTCATGTAGATGATAAAGGGGAGAAGCTAGGGACCTAAGCCCTGAGGCACCCCACATTGCAGGTGTCTAGGGCTTGATCTCCCCCCCAACACCGACTGGAATCAGCCCCAGAGAAAAGAGAAGAACCACTGCAAAACAATGCCTCCCACTCCCAACCCCTGAAGCTGGTCCAGAAGGATACCATGGTCAATGGCATTGAAAGCCTCTGAGAGATCCAGGAGAGCCAGGACAGTAGCACCACCCCCGTCCTGAGCCCTCCAAAAGTCATCAGCAAGCCCAAGCAATGCTGCCTCAGTACTATACCCCAGCCTGAACCCAGACTGAAAAGAGTCCAGATAATCTGCTTCATCCAGGTTCCTCTGAAGCTGAGTATCAACCACCCTCTCAACCACCTTCTCCAAAAAAGGTAGGTTGGATATTGGACAAAAGTTGTCCAATATCGACAGGTCCAAGGATGGCCCCTTGAGAAGGGGGCGCACCGCTGCGTCCTTCAGGGCAGGCAGTACCACCCCCTCCCACAAAGAGGCATTAACCACTGCTTGGACCCAACTACATACCTCCTCCCTGGAGGCCTTAGCCAACCAGGAGAGCATGGGCTCCGAGTACAGGTGGCCGAGCTCAGCCACAAACACCTTGTCCACTTCCTCAGGATCAACCAGCTCAAACTGCTCCCAGATAAGAGGGCTCAGATGTGTCTTAGCCACTTCCAAAGGATCCTTCCAGTCACAGTCCAACTCCTGCAGCTGAGTGAAGATGAGAGACTTTGTCTGACAGATGATGAGAGTATTCCTCTTGTACTCAGTCCATATTCATTCAACTTCCATTAATTCCTGACTCTATTCTTGTTTTGTTATGTACATTTCTTAGGTAACCCATTTTCACTGCTTTCAGCTAACTTTTATGTTCCTCCTGACATACCCAATTTTCATATAATAATGTGGGCACAAGCATGCTCTTTATATGTAGCAATTTTTGCTTCTTTTGACAAGTATTCATTCCACACATTCTACCCACTACCTTTCTACCCACCATTTGTATATCTTAAAATTTCTCCATCCATTTTCCCATCTTTGGTAAACATTCTACCAAAGTATACAAATTCATCTGCTGGCTCTAATTTGTTGCTATTTATGTATAACTTGCAGCCGTTCACTTCATTTTCGCTGTCAAACACAACTACCTTGTGATACATTAGTTTTCAAATGCATGCTTCTTGTTGCATCTACAGTCTATCTAACATTTGCTGCTCTCTCTGCATCCAAAAATACATATACTTTCACATCTCCAACAAACACATCTCTAATATCACCATTAACATTCTTTACACATTGATCCATAAATATATTAAACAACTTAAGGGAACATCACACATCCTTGTCTTACGACCTGCTCAGTGTTGAACCATTCACTAAGTATTCCATTTATTTTCACATACACTTCACATCATACATCACTCTTATCACATTCAGCAATCAACCTTCAATTCCATATTTGTGCAAAATATTCCATAAATCAAACCTATTCAATTTATCATATGCATTCTCTAAATCAACAGTTTTACCATAAACTTTCTCACATTCATTCATTTCTCAGTGACCTGCTGAAAAGTAAAAAATTGGCTTGTGCACCCTCTACCCTGCATAAAGCCATACTACACTTCCTGGATTTTGCTCACTGTCACCTCTCATACCATTTTGATCAGAATTCTGCCAGACATCTTCCCAGGCATATTTAACAAATAACCTCTTTTGGTTTTTGCATTCAGCCTTGCTACCTTTCCCCTTTGTATAAGGGAACAGTCACTGCATTTTTCTAATGGTCAGGAACAGATGGGTCTTCTTACACATCACTGAACAATAATAATCGCATTATGTGTTTATTGCATATAAACAAGCCATTTCCTTATTTTAACATTTTCCCAGTTCTGCTACCTACACCTGCAGCCATAGCACTTTTCAATATTCTCACCGGACTCATGACTTCTTTTTCATCTGCCCTTTTCTTGGACATTAAAGTTTGTAGCATTTGGTCTAGTGGTTAAGGTGCTGGGCTAGAAACCAGGAGTCTGTGAGTTCCGGTCCCACCTTAGGCACGAAAGCCGGCTGGGTGACCTTGGGCCAGTCGCTCCCTCTCAGCCCAACTCCCCTCACAGGGTTGTGGTAGTGGGGAAAAGAGGAGGAGGAAGGAGTATTAGGTATGTGTGCTGCCTTGAGTTATTTATAAACATAATAAAGGTGGGATAAAAATTAACAAATAAAATTTGTTTCAGTGCCACTCTTCATCATATCACTATTGTTCCCATAAAAATCTCTAAAATACTCCTTCCACCTTTGCCTCATTTCAGTTTCATTCCAAATTGTTGTTCCTTTGTTCGTTTGCTTTTATGTGCAGGAGACATCTGTGCCAAAGCTTCCCCCACTCCCTGCAGAAAATATTCTGGACTCGGACCAAGAGAGTGTAAAGACGCTGGGTTCTGAGTGTCAGCAGCTGCCTTGGCGGGATTCTCGGAAGTATACCCTCCCACCCCTTGTTCCAGCACCAGACAGGTAAGATCTGTTCGGTACCATTTGGAAGGGTGCTAGATGAGTAGCAGAAGGGTCGTTCCCGTTTGGATTGCCCACCTCAGAATATGAAAAGTGGGGGCTTGAGAAGTCTGGATAATCGACTCTGGAGTGCAAGGCTTCCTCTGGAACCAAGGCCGTTAAGAGGACCAGTGCAAATTCTCACAGGAATTAAGTGCTCACAGTAGATACTCTCCTTTCCTTCTTGTCTGTCTTTTTCTCAGGTGTTGTCTTTCTCATTCATGTTTCTCTCCACCATAACATCTCTGCTTTCAGTCTCCCCGGCCTTACTTCATCTTGAACATTTTCTTCCTTATTTTTCAGTTTTTGTCTATCTTCCCTCACCACTGCCCTGTGTGTGGACTTTATAGGAATTTGCTTGAGAGTAAATGCCCAATGTGTAACATATCCAACCTTTCTATGAAATAATGCCACTGCAGAAGAAGCTTACCAGCCTTGAGTGTCTTACCTCACCCCACCCCACCTGCTTCCCCACTTCTCTTGAGATGGTTTGTCACGAAGACTACTTCCTGTTGCTGAAAGGTTGAGAGAATGGGTAAAAAAAAGAAGTCCAAAGATAATACTGAAAGTCTGGATGTTTCTGATGAACATCTTCATGAAGTTTCTGCAGCCGTTCAGTCACAATCAGCATATTCATCAGGAGATCTGATTCATACCAGATCTACAGTGGGCGGGGCCACACCACGTATGCAGACTGGGCAGGGATTTTCTCTCAGGAGTTTTTTTTTTCTTTCAAACTGTGTTAAACCTCTGTTAGAGCTTTCAGTACAGTTTTTGTGTGTTTCTCCCTTTAAAAATAGTGTGCCATTGATTTTTGGCAGTCTTGCCAGCTAAATTTGGTGGAGTGGTCAGAGGAGGCTCAGGAGCCCAGAAAAAGGGGGGTTGGAACCACTGGTTGCCTAGTGCTGTGCTAGAATCAGCAGATATTTATCTTTCTCTTCTCAGTAGTGAAGCAGTTCAGGTGTTCAAGGCCAGTCCTCGGGCCCGGCAGATCAAGAATTCAGCAGTGATGACTCCACCTCCTATCCATGTCAATGGCATGATTAGTCAAGAGGTATGAATGGTAGAGAAGAGGAGGCTTGAAACATATAGGATGGCTTTGCTCAGACATGATCACTCATCACACTGGCAATGCTACAGTAGGGGAGTAGCTGTAACATTCAGGGAAAGCTCTATCTAATTTGACATGGCCTGCTTCCCTTCTTCTTCACAGTATGCACCCCGAGAGAGTTTGCTTATCCTGGGCAGCCAACAAAATTCTTCCCCTGACAGCAGTGATCACTGTTCTGATGGCATCCTGATGCATGGAGGTGAGATACAGTGTGTGCTAGATATTGATTGAGGGCCAGATTGATGTAGTAGTTAAACTGCTGGACTAGGAACCAGGAGATCATGAGTTCTAGTCCTCCCTACAAGATGAAAGCTGGATAGATGACCTTGGATCAGTCACTGTCTCTCTCAGCTCAACCCACCACAACAGTGTTGTTGTTGTGGAGAAAATAGGAGGCAGGGGCATTAGGTATGCCGCCTTGAGTCATACAAAATAAAGGCGGGATGCAAATCCAATAATAAATAACTATTTAAAGGTTGTATGTTACCTCATGGAGCCCCGTGTGTAGTCAGGTTGCGAATGGGTAGCAGCTGAGACAATTTTATTGACTTCTTGGAAGATCTTATTACCTCCCCATTCTTCCCAATTAGCCATCAGATTGGAAAAAGACAGTGCAATGAGATGCCAAAAAGGAGCCCCTCCCACTTTGAAAAGACAGAAAACTGCTTTCTGTTGTTTTCCGCCCTCTCCTTTTTCCTGCCGGGCTGTTGGCCCTCTGGCAAAGGGCACCCAGGAAAAGTTTTAATTTTGCTGCATGCTTCCTCCACTGGCAGAACGCAAGGAGATGGTGAGTGGCACCAAAAACATTGCGGTGAAGGCTGCCCGGCGCCGTTCTCAAGTGCTGGAATCCAACAGGCTGAACCTGCTGAAGCCCACCAAGGAGCTCAGCAACCTCTCCCTCCACTCTCTGAGCGAAAGTGAGGACACCCTGTGCCGGGAGAGCTCTGCCCTCTGCCAGCCAACCAGTCCCAGTCTGCAACATGCCATCAGCGAGGACAATCTGTCAAGCAGTACTGGGGATACTGCTCCCGGAAGGCTCGCCCCCAGACGCTCCCCTGGTCCCTGGTCCCGGGTTAACAAAAAGGGGAGCAAGAAACTTGAGAAGAGGGAAGAATCGTTAGAGGCCAAGAGGAGGAGGCGGCGGTCACGCTCTTTCGAGGTCACTGGTCAGAGGGTATGTCTCGCCTATCCCAATACTATGAATGGATTAAGATTCACAGCAGAACAGACAGCAGTGGTATCCTGGTGGCTTCTCCCCATTAGAAGCCATTACATTTTTATTGTAAACTGCCCAGAGTCCCCTACTGGGGGAGATGGGCAGTGATACAAATTTAAATAAATAAGCAAGCAAGCAAGCAAGCAAGCAAGCTGTGGACCAAAACTAACTCCCATAAGGTTGCTTCTGCTATAATCAGGCATAAGTAGGATTTCACTAGAAGGCTGTGAGATCACCATCAGAGCACCATTGCCGAGTCTGCAGCCATCAAAGGGAGCCTTTGAGTGAACCCTCGTCCTGCTACTGTGGCACTATCCAGTGCCCTAACCTAATTATTTCTCCTCATGAACTCCTCCTTGGACTTCCAAGGAGATAGGAGGGCTTCCCATGTTTTCTCCTAAAGGCAGGCTTAAAAGGCTCGTGTGAGACTGCCCACAGCTCTGAGATTCCAGAAACAATATTGATGAATTATTAGCGCAATGAATTGTTGCATCTTCCTAGGCTAGAGTTCTACTGAGATCAGCATGGGGAACTTTGGGAAGTATAAATGGCAAGTCTTGAATGCTGTTGAAAGTGCTGTGATGCGAAATTGGAAGCTCAGGAATTATATAATAACTTCCTCTCAACCTAGTTCCTGCCAGAATTCTCAAAGTACAGCTCTCACAGTCCTTAATCAGCTGGATCAGGGCTGTGGAAATGGCGGTCCTGCGTGGTCAGGAATGCCTCCTGTACAAGAAAAGTCCACCTGTCAGGTCTGACGACTTTTCCTCTATATGCCAAATGAGAAAACAGGTCTTTCTGAGTACATGACTGGCTCAGACTTCAGCAGATCCTCTGTCTCTGTTCCAGGCTGGTACTAAATCCTCCCGCTCAAATCTCCTTTGCAGATATGCCTGAATAATTCATGATGGGGTGAAAGAGATTCCCTGTCCCTGAAATATCCTCTCAACTTGCCTGTCTTGCCCCCACAGCTCCCGTGCCCAAAGAACAATGCCCCTCGCCGACACCCCCTGGAAAGTAGTTCTGAGCACAAGATACTGGCAGCAGGAGGGGTGCGCAATGTCCGTGGCCTTGGAAAAGCTGCCGTGCAGTTGTCTAGAGTGAAACTTCTGCAAGCCCAGCCGTCCTCAGGTGTGTGAGCATCAGCCACACCTCGGTATTCTCCTGTTGCTCCTCAATGTATCAAAGCCTCTATTGACTGCAGCAGGAAATTTGAGTGTCAACACCTGGCACAAAATTTATGTCTTGCAGTTGCACATGCTAATCTACCTCTTTTATTTTAGAGCAATGTGTCTGGAATTAGCTTGCAACTAAAGGTTGAAAGTGGGTTCAGTGTAATGTTAAGGCACCAGACTAGAAACTGGGAGACTGGGAAACCTTAGGCACCAAGGCACTCCTGAAAACATTGTCAAGAAAACTGCAGGGACTAGTCCCTGCAGTCATCAGGAGTGGCTTGAAGGCAAATATATAATGCGTGTGTGTGTGTGTTGAAGGTTGGAGATTTTAGGGATGGCACAGTTGTACTGAAGGTCAGCCTAAGGAATAATAACTGTTAAGGGGTTATACAGTTATTCCCTGGTTTGTGATGTAGCCATGTACAAATCCTAATGATTGTCTTCTTTTTCATTTCTGGTTTTATTCCTTCAGGTCCCAGTGAGGCATCCTCTCTTCCTGTTGCCCCCCATCAAACTGGCCTCTCCAAGAAAATAAGCCAGCCCAGTCAGTGCCCACCACGCTCAAACTATGTCACAGTGAATGGCACAAACCCTCCTGGCAAAGATGGGAAGAACCGGCGATGTTAAGTTCTGAGGGGCCACAAGGAGGTTGAGATGCTCCAGAGAAATGTATTTGATGCCCAGTCAGGAGACTGTGGCCAAAGGCATTATAGGAAAGTAGCTAACTTGAACAGAAGGCCTAAAAGGTTGTCTGGTGGGTTGCAGGTGCTGCTGCCAAGAGGATTGTCTGGCCACAAAAACTTTTCATCTCCAGGGCTGGATTTCCCCAGAATGAAATGAGTAGTTCTCTGGATGGGTACAAAGAAAGCTGTCACCAGCGATATCCAATGCTGTAATACCAAGATAGAAGTGGAAGTTTCCTTACCGTGCAAGCACAACTCTTTAGTTTTTAAACTGTGTTTGTGTTAGAGGAGGACACAGTGATGTAACCTGGCAGTGAGATGATAAGCTGTGTGCATTTGCTGTACTTTTGCATCATTCTCAGTAAGACAAATACATTTCAATACATTTAACTAGCACCTTTCTAGGATTACCTTCAGAGGAAAAGGTTTGTGGACAACAAATGCCATAATTCTGGTTGTTGCTTTACTAATGGGACTGTTTGTCAATCAAGCATCATCCCTAGTTGAGGGATTACAACTTTAAGATTACATTAACTTTTAGATGAACCTGCTAACTGGATTGGATGCAACAAAACATCTCCCTCCAAAACAATTCATTATCACTTTTTTGGGCAAGTAGTTCCAAAAAAATGTATATCATGGAATCCCAAATGTTGCCCTTTGTATATCTAAGGAGCTGTGGTGAGAAGTGGGACAGCAAACAATATCCAATACCAACGCCAGAGTATTTCCAGCATCCTTTCAGTCAGGCTCCCTTCTTGCAAGACACATGATGCTTCGTATTATGCCATCACAAAAATACGCTTACAAGAAGCTTGTGCAAGTTTGTATATACCCTTGCCTATTCCCTATCTAGGAGCATTACTTTCTGTCTAATCCTAATGATTATACATTTCCCCACAAGATCCAGCTGCTTATGTCATTCCACTTCCCCATTTTTTAAAGAAAATTATGACTCCATTTTTTTTTCTAATTGTGTCTATTTACCTTTCTCTGTCAGCAACCACTACTAACACTTCTGTTGAATTGCCATGATGATATTTATCTGATGGTAGTCACCAGCTTCACTGGGTACCGGTCCTTTAGCCACTAGTCATGTTGGCTGTGTTAAAGACAAAATTGCAGTGGGACATGGAATGCAAGAAGCATGAACATAGGGAGTTCCAACATGGTAAAAGATGAAATGGCTCAATTACACATTGATGTATTATGCATCGGCAAATTGAAATGGTCTGGAACCGGACAAAGTAAAGCCGTGAAAGATGAAGATCTCAAGAAGGAACGTAAAAAGAATTTTAGAGAGCAAGAAGAAGAGACAAGAAGCAGTATTACAACAACGTAGATAAAGACATCAAAGTTGGAAACAGACACATTAAAACAAAGGCATCCAAGAGATCTTCCAATCTCAAATTGACATACTAAAGGATGCCAGTGGACTGCAGTAACTGGTTCAAATAAGATCAAAGATGGAAGGAGTATACTGAATTTCTGTATACTAAGGATGTCAACATCCAAGAAGATACTCCCAATTTACAAAAAGCTCTAGTGCGAGAAGATGGTTAGATCAGCACTCCGATCGTTACCAAGTCAGAAGGCTTCCGAAATCGATGGAATATCTACAGATATATGGCAAGTAACAGGAAGAATGAGTAAAGGTTCTAATCAAACTATGCCAGCAAATCTAGGGAATGACCCGGTGGCTAACAGATTGGAAGAGTTCAGTCTACATACCAAGGAAAGGAGAGTTAACAGAGTGTGCAAACTATTGCACAATTCTTAATTTCTCATGCTGGCAAAATAATGCTTAGGATCATCCAACACAGATTAGATCAGTACTTGGAAAGGGAAGGGCCTTGGAAGAGATATTCAGATACCATGATGTGCATATATGTACCTACAAAGATAGAATTGTGCTAAGTCTTCCCTTTGATACACTATGGAAGTGAAAGTTGGATTTTAAAGAAGCAGGATAGAAAGAGTATTGACGCTCATGAACTTTGGTGTTGGAGAAGACTCCTGAGAATACCGTGGACAGCCATGAAGAAACAAGTGGATCATAGAACAAATCAACTCAGAATTCTCACTGGAGGCACAAATGACCAGGCTCAAATCATATTTTGGACGCTTTATGCAAAGACCCTACTTCCTTGAGAAGTCCATAGTCCTGGGAAAGGTGGAAAGAAAAAGGACAACCAGAAGCAAGGTGGATTGACCTGATTACAGTGGCAATGAGTGCATCATTGCAAGACCTGAAGGCCAGGTTAGGGACAAATCATCTGGAGAAGGTCTGTCTAGGTGGTTGCTAAGAGTTGTCACCAACTTAATGGCACAGAATAAAAAAATCAGAGGCAGCATGGCTCTCAATTTCCAGGTGCTGGACAAAAAAATCAGGGATGCGATTACCGTCATGCTGTGTATCCTATGTCTGAGAGCATATTTCCAATTTATGGATGTTTTCCCCTTTAAAATTACTCACATTGTAGGATTGGTTCAAATATGGAGACACTTTAAGCACAGTAACTATCCTAGATAATCTGCCATATTTGCTTTCTTTTTAAAAGACATTTCAAAAGCTTTCTACTTTTAAAACTGTATTTAGACCAATAGTTTAGGAGTACCAAAGATGAAATCTCACTTTGACTCACCAAACTTCAGAATAAAGTGTAGGCCTTTACCTCATAAAAGGAGTTAATATGCCCCTAAACTTGTAGCTGATTGTAATATTTCATGCCTAAACATTTGCACCACCTTGAATTAATATATTTTTGGACCCTTATCCATGTTTTACTTTATTTCCCAGCTGGAGCAAAATGGCAGGGAGAGACTGATGTATCACCTTCCGTGTAATTTTCCAATTTGAAATAATGCCTGGATGTTGCTGTTTGTTCTTCAAGGCAAAATGTGGGTATCAAACAAATATTTGTAGTGCAGTGAGAAAGGGTTCACTGCATTTTTCCCCTAGTTCATGGTCCCCAGTTGTTTGGTTTGTTCTTCATTTGCCATGTTAAAAAGGGCCCAGAGGAATCCTCCCGCCATGTTGTCGTGTATTCTAATTAGGAAAATATTACAGAGAAGGAACAAAGATGGTGAGAAGACTAGCTTGCCACATATTGGCATTTTTAAATGGTGATTTAAGAGTTGGCTTCTATACTTTTTAAACCAGGAGTAAGCAACCTGGTGCCCACCAGATTTTTTGCAGTAGTTGTTTATGATTACTTGAAATATGTGGTAATAGAATGTAGAGATATTAATCTGCATTAGAGATTGTTTATGGAATTAGCCATGATAGGTATTTCAAACTTACACAGGGTTCAGAAGAAACTTGTCTGGTCATTAGTCCATACACATACAATCACACATGCGGAGCATAAAAGGTAATGGTTTTATGGCCTGTTTTTCAATAATAATTGAAAATATTTTAATTACAATTAAAACATTTTAGTTACAGTTCCTACTCCACACATGGATTGCTATTCTAATCTCAAAATAACCCAGACAGTATGCTCTATTTAAAAAGCTATGGACAGTAACAGTAGAGATAGGGCAAACCATGGATTTTTTATTATATTTTATTTGCAGAACTTTATGGGGTTTCAAAATCGGCAGAATCTCCATGGCCAAGGGGACAAATAGGCCAGATAACAGTAACAGTTTTAACACAAAACTAGCAGAAATTCATATTGCAGAACCATGTTCAACTGATTAAGAGACCTACATCCTAATTCACACATAACAAATTAACTCCCTGGAAATTCCCTGCAGTTGGTGTCTAAAGTACTAGAGGAAGCAAGGGAGATCTGGATGTAGACATAAGAACAACCAGACACCAGTTTCAATCTTACTCCAAGGGGATTTTTCATTCAGGGTACCAGTTTGCAATTATCTCAAGGGAACAAAACCTCATGGGGAAAACACAGCATAAGGAAGCTTCTCATTAAGTGAGGAAGACAAAGTCTTGCTATGGGGCATCTTTGATAATCACCTATTCCAAAGCACCGTGAGATTCTCCAGCTCTACCTGAGTCTCTTAAAATAAAATTGAAGGGAGATAAAACTTTAGCAGTAGAAAGACAGATGAGAGAATTCTCCACTCCCTGATTAATTGCCTCTAGAAAACAAAGTGCCCAGATTCAAAGGAGGGTTTTTTACACAATGAATTCTCAGAACCTCTCCAATAGGGCCAATCTGACTTAAAGATGCAGAGCCTGCATCAGATACTCAAATACTGAGTGGTAGAGTCATTGCATCCCTTCAATTCAAACCAGTGGTTCTCTCCCCATGATGTGTCCTGCTGTCTCTCCTCCCCCTATCCCCCTTCTACTTTTTGATCTTGATGAGCGAGTGGTAGACAGGCTTGACAATGATATGCAGATGCAAAGAGTTGTCAATCAGGTATTCAGAGGTGCGTTTCTGCAAGTCAGCATATATCAGGAAATCAGCCACTTCATCTGTGCTCTGGTGGAAGTTGTAGGTGTGTTTGACAAAGACTTTGCCCTGCTGCCTGACACCCACTAGAATAGTCTTCTGGAAACTAACACCTGCAAAATCTGAGCTGGTTGTGGCTGGAGTGATAACCAGACGGGGGCGTCCATCCTCAATTCTGATGGGCTGGATGGCCCCAGAGAGAGAGTCAGAATAGACAGGGCGCAAGCTCACTGGGAGCCAGCGAGGAGAGAAGAGGACATTCCATGTAACTCTCTTGGCAGAATCATGGTTGCTGGGTCCCAGCTGGGTCTGGAAACTAGTACTACGGTCATCTCTAGCAGGGTTATTAATGACCCATTGTGACCCCCAAGACATGGAGAGGTAGTTTCGGGGCAGGAACATACTGCAGTTGACATCAAAGTATTTGGCAAAGTGGATTGGGGAAGCTGAATGGAACTGGAAGGCTTGGAAGAGCAAATCCTGCACAGTGCTGTAGTGTTTCACCATCACTGGAGACTGTTTTTGCAGGTGGAAAAGATGGCTAGGGGAAATCATAGGATAACGCAGGGATCTCAGAATCTTCTCTACTACAGGTTCCTCAGGCTGGTATGTGGCAATCCACTTCTCCACAGCTGTGTACAGCTCCAACTCACTCTGTAGGACCAGGTCAGATCTTTCAAGCAATAGTAACAGCAAATCTAGGCTTACAGAGGCCCACTCAGCACTACTCATTACAGCAGAGAGGTTCCAGGCCAGAAACTGGAGGCAGCTCTCCTGCAGAGCCTCATCACCAATCCCCACTGCATAGTGGTACCATCCCACCACATGGCCTTGGTTTGATTCACTAGCCAAGTGGCCTCTCATATATTCAGCTATCCCTCGCTGTAAACCGGACACGTGATATTTACTGGCTAGACGATGAAGTGGGATGGCTTCGTGGAGGAATATGGAGATCTCACCACAATATAGATACCTAGAGAAAGAAGGCAGTGAGAATTCATTTTTTTCATACCAAATTAAATAATCATCATGCTTACACTTTACAATAAAACTGCTTTCCCCCACTTTGCTTCCAATGGGGACAAAAGAGGTGGCTGGATGCATCTCTTTAGCCACCCCCACAATATCCTAGTGAATTCAGCACTGCAGCTCAATCTACAAGAAGAGTATATTTTTGACAAGTATCAAATTTGGGTATGGGTCCAATGATGAGCATTTTTAAAAAAATGCATCCACCGATCCCCATGGGTTAGATATTGCTGCGCTTGCTCTGCTGAAGTGAGATGGGGCAGCTTTATCATGATGGCTAAAGAGCCACTTCCATCCCACTTCCCTTCCCCTAACAGATCTCGAATCCCAAGGAACACTGGTGGTTAAAGAACTGCTTCCCCACTCCAACCCCCAACTCTTTTGCTATTTCTCCAAGCACTAACAACCTAGAGGTGTGCTGCCAGGTCTGATAGAATTGGTCAGAGAAGTGGGAAAGAGCCCCAACTTTCCTGCTGCCAAAAGGAGAATACTGGACAATGGTGGCAAATGACCAGCAAGAGAAAACATGCCTGCAGCAGCCTCAGGTAGTCAAAAGGAGGAGTACAGGTCCATGTCCCAGGCTTACATCAATACAACTCCCTGCAAAGGGTCTGAGTGGCAAGATTTGCATCAGTGGAAGGTGGAAAACACTGGAAGAGCCAAGATGAATGCAGGCTGCTTCACAGTGGGCCAGGAGGTTGAGTTGAAGCCAACATTGTGCTTATAACCTGTAGGAAGAACAGGATGGCATGATTCTACGGTTAGTGAGCCATGCAGAAAAGCCCTCCACATCTCAGCAAGTAGTGCTCTCAAGCCTGTTTATCACTGACAGTGCTGTATCCAAGGTCACTAGGAATAAGGGAGGGAAAGCTGAAAGACAAACTTTGCCTTCAGAAGTCTAGCACCCATACTTGTACAGAGTCAAGGAAAACAACTCACACATTGCTTCCCTCTGACTGATCCATGAGGTTTCCCTCCCTCTGCATGGAGAGCATGTAACAGCCTATTTACCTGATGAACTTTTCAAAAAGGGCCACATTGTCATGTGGCTCATGCAGGTTAAGCACTGTCTGGTTCTGCAACAGAGTCTCAAAGATCTCGCTTTGTAAGCTGAGCATCAGCTGGTGGGTGTGAAAGACTTTGATTTCATCAGAGCCAGCTGTGTGGACCCTCAGGGTGGTGTCACTGGTGTTCCCGTTGAGTAGAAGCTCTTGAAGCCGGCTCAGCAACAAGTGTGAATGGTTGATGGTAGCCACCGTGGGATCCCCACTGGTATCTGCCTTCTGGACTGCAGTGGATGTGACAAAAAGGCATGAATGGGCAGTGAGATTATTGGGTCAGGAAGATAGGACAGAAGAAAATGCAGTGCAACTGGGATGACTGCATTGGCATTAATGTTTGGTACAAACCAGAAGGAGTTTGCCAAGAGGTTGTGTGATAGAGTCCCTTTGCAATCAGACCATACCCTGCTAGCAAATTCAAATCAGTTTGCACCAAACTTTATGCAAGCAAGAGGGAAAATAAAGAGACCATGACATCTTTTTCTCTGCAGCATTCTGCCCAGCCAGGGTTCCCCTCTGTGCAGCTAAGCAGAAAGCTAAACATTCAATAGAGGCTGAAAGGTTTTCACAGTAAGGAAATTAATCTCAGTTACATCTCCAGCTAACCATGGTCATTTACTTCGTCTAGAGCAGCCTTTCCAACTTTTTGATCCTGGAGGAACCCTTGAAATATTTTTCAGGCCTTGGGGAACTCCTGCACATTCAGGCTCAAATATAGGCCAGAAGTTACAAAATTATTATATTCGCTTCATGTGTAGGCTTGTATACATGCATTAACAGTGTTCCTAAACTAAAAATGAATAATGAAACTTACCTTTAATGTGAAGTTGTCCAAATTAGAAATAATTTCTAAAATAAATTGTGATTTCCCAGGGAACCCCTAGTGACCCTCGTGGAACCCTAGGGCTCCATGGAACTCTGGTTGAGGAACCCTGGTCTAGAGCACTGATGAGCATTAATTGTGGTCCCTGGCCATCAAATATTTACCCATCCCTGGATTAGGGAAACAATATTGCTCCCTAGATTTCTATTGTACTTGTTTCCCTTCACACTGGAGGCGGCAGAGTGAAATAAACAGGGCCAGGATTTTTACTGAAGGGCTTGGACAGCATTTGTGGTCTTGTTTAGAGCCTATTTCAAAGCTTACACTAGAATGTCCGTGTGTTTCCTGCCTCAAAACAATGGGAAGCGCTGCTGCTGAGTTATAGCAATTGTAGCTGGAGGGAGTCTGCTGGCCATGAAAAGGGCCCTCTAGGAATCTCGGACTCAGTTTGTTTATTCCTGCCTAAAGTCACTGTGAATGTTAACCATGGGGTTTGGACAGAGAAGGGAGGTAAAAAGCAACGAATGACTCCAGTGGTCAGTCATAATGCACAATCAAGTTTCCTATTCTTCTGAGTGTGCCTTCAGTTGGCTTTAATAACTTCCAGAGAACACATGTTGCCCATCAAATTAAGTTTACATACTACCCCTCACATAAATAATATTTTTTTAAAATCTCACATCTGGAGTGGCTTTCTACCTAAACTTCAAAATGATTCTACTGCTTAAATTGCTCTGTTTCTGGATGGCTCTCACTCCATGAAGTTCTGTGGTAGTGATTCCTGGTGATAGGGAGACAATTATGACTCCACTTGAGTTGGTGCCAGTGAATAATAGCGCTCCAAGGGTGGATTCTGGCTGCAGTGTCATTGTAGGATATGCTGCTCCTTATTATAGTCATTTATCAAGCAGCTAGAGAGCCAGTTTGGTGTAGTGGTTAAGGCACCAGGCTAGAAACTGGAAGACTGTGAGTTCTAGTCCCACCTGAAGCATGAAGCCAGCTGGGTGACCTTGGGCCAGTCATTCTCTCTCAGCCCTAGGAAGGAGGCAATGGCAAACCACTTCTGAAAAGCCTTGCAAAGAAAACTGCAGGAACTAGTCCAGGCAGTTGCCAGGAGTCCAACACTGATTTGGGGCACCAGAAAAAGAAAATAAAAAAAAATCAAGCAGCTACAATCTGCACAAAGAATTAGGGATAGACTTTGTTTAGGCTTGTGAGAAAGGGGGGATAGCGATGTTTTTGCAAGGCCTACAATAGAACTTGCTTTTTCAGTAACTTGCCAACTGAAGCTTGCTTTCTAGTAGCTAGGCTTGCTTGTCAGTATATTGAGGATGTGGGATATGTGGTTAGGGGAAACAGGAGACTGTATCTCCATAAGGGCAGGTATAAAGGAAATAAGCTGCCTAACCAATGCTGAAAATATGCTCAACACCAGTTCTAGTGAACTTTGTGGTTAGACAAGACCCTGACCTATTTACTCCAAGGGGGCTAGCTGCCTTATAAGGAAAAGAATAAATAGGGGACTGGGGGGGAGGTAAAAAGTGAGAAATGGGAGATATAAACAAAGGCGGGACTTCCTGCAAAATCTAAGGCGTCTCAGATAGGCTGTGAACTCCCAAGTACCTATCCAATGGGGAACAGGAGGAGGGATTTCACCGGCCGGGGGTAGGGAGTAAAACTGCATGCTTTGTGTGAAGGGGTGTGCCTATTTTGGCTGGGCACCCGTCCTTGCAAGAAGGTTAATAAATCTTCTCAAGACTTCGTCAAATTTACTCCATGAGGGACATTTCCCACAGGCTCATCACAGAATCTCTTTGCTCAAAGCTATAAGACGAGAAATAGCTTTGCAGAATAATGATGAGGGCCAAAGCAATGACTTGTTGTAAAGCTTTTTATAACCACTTTGCTCATATGAAGGGAGTGATGTTGTCTTGGATGTTAACGTAATGATTTCTGAATCACAAGGAGCCCAGAATGTTTCGTCAGCATCTTTTTATTGGAGTTAATTAAGAGGAGATAATCTGGTATCTATACATTGCTCCTGAGGGTTGTGTGTTTTTTTTAAGGAAATAGTCATTGGACTTTGGAGAAAGCAAACTATCCTTGGATTTGATGTAAGGTATAATGGATGCATGCATATAACTGTTTGTGAAAAATAATCACTGGTATATTGGTGCAGGGAGTGAGAGAGAGATGACTCAGTATATGATATCTGGGCTTGCAAGGCTATCTCATAGCATGTTATCCATTTATATCATACGGTAGAATGATCTAAATGGAAAACATCTCTGGTGCTTGCTCTTTGAAATCCTCCTCATTTGGTGCATACAACAACACTGTGTTTAAGGATGCTCAAGGGTGCATTCCAACCAATGCACATGCTTCATTCTTTGAGCAGAAAAATGGGCCTTAGGTTCTTATTTATGTTTATTTATACAGCCTATATTCTTGGCCTTTGAGAAGATGCACAGTAATCATCTCTAGCTCTGTAAGTGAACACAGCCAGCCAGCACATCAACGGTTTTAGTGTGTCTAGCTTATTGCAATTTGGGATGGCCTTTTATAATTATACTCTGTAGCCCCAGATGGCCTCCAGCCCTCCACCACAGAGGATGGCAATTACGCCTGCTATTCCTTGAGGGTGTCAGAGTGTACACTTTATGGCTCTTGGGAGTTGGAGCTGAGCCACTAGCTCCCCAGCCATCATTAACTCAATGAAATCACTGCCATCCAATGAATTAAATGCTCGCACCGAGCCAAGTTGTGCTTCAGGGCCACCCTGGGGGAAAGAAAGCGGAGCCTGTTCACATTCTCTGTCTCTTGGCTTGGTTCTTGTGCCCAGTCCAACTTGGGGAGGGATAAAAGGTTAACATTCAAAGGCAAGTAAACAAACCCCGTGCTCTCTCTCAAGGACAAAGAGGCACAGTGTGGTGGGAAAAGGCTCCTTAAAGGGAAATGCACCCAGCGTGGCTGTTTCTAGGAAAACATCACTTTTGTTGAAGTCACTTCAAAAAGAAAAGCCCCAGTGACTCTTTGCTCCAGAGAGGAGAGGAGAAGCAACCACACAATGTCCTCTTTCAGCCCGATATTGTCCACTCTCTGTATGTCTTTTTGTGGGGCCTCCATATACCCGTATTCCAGATCAGTTTGATACTTGTATGAGCTGCTTCCTGCATTCAGTTGTGGGAAATTGATATGCTTGTTTCACCGTCAGGCAGAGCATATTAATGAGGCAATTTTCTCATTTTAATATTGACTTTCAACCCCCGCACCCACCCCTTTGCTCACAATCTCAAGAAAGTTCATGCCTTTGGCTTGTCATAAAGTGCTAATAGCTAACATTTAGAATGTCAAAAAATGAGTTAAACAACAACACAATCTAATTCCCAGTATTACCACTCCTTTGGGATAATTGGGAGCACAGGATGCTGATGAGCTAGATACAGTCAAAGGATAATTTCCAGTAATGAATTTCTATCCCATTCATAGTCCTATCCAGCTGGGCTATAAAGCAACTTGCTAATGCAACCCACACTTTTCCTTTTGATTTTCTTGCACCCATCCGTGCCAAGTGAATCTGGCCCAGGTTGTATTTTCTAAAATCCTTATCTTAGCCAACGGATTAGCTTCCTCTAGAAACAAATACAACTCTGATAATTCAAGCTGAATTGGAGACTGGAAATGGAAGATGCAGCCTTTCAGGTCAACTTGAAATCCAGCAGTGAAAAAGTGCAGGAGGTTATCTGTGTTGTTTTAGATTTTTTTTAATCCTGCCTTTATTATTTTTATAAATAACTCAAGGCAAGGAGCATACCTAATACGCCTTCCTCCTCCTCCTCCTATTTTTCCCACAACAGCAACCCTGTGAGGTGAGCTGGGCTGAGAGAGAGGGACTGGCCCAAGGTCACCCAGCCGGCTTTCATGCCTGAGGCAGGACTAGAACTCTCAGTAACCACTAGATCAAACAAGCAAACTTGTTATTGTTATTGTTATTCAAAACCCCCTTTCTATTTCAGCAATAATCCAAGCGGCTCCCATGAAGACTGTACAGTCCTGTAAGTCAAAGTTTCAAGACCAAGAGAGTTGCTAGGTGAAAGTTGCATGGGCCAGACTTTCAAAGTTGTGATAATCCTCACTCGGGGACAGTCCATTCAAGCTACGCTCATTAGCCTGATCTGAGACTGTTACCCTCTCAAGGAGCTTTAGTAACTGGGGAGCAAACCCATGACTTCATGGGCTCATGAATTTGAGCCAGGTTCTTTTCTAATCTTGGAGTCAGCAACGTGGAATCCTTTGCTTTGGAATAGTAGAGTCCCACTCATTCCCTGTTGCTTCCCTGTGCTAAAGCCATGTGCCAAAGTAAGACTATGGGGCTTGATTTTTTAAAATCTATTATAGATACATTACACATTGCTAACACACTTCTGGAGAGTACCCCTTAAAAGAGCCTTTGCTGGTTCAGATGTTCTGTCACAAAAGTTCCCCATTCTAGTCATTTTGGGGGTTCTATACTCACACCCCAAGCCCAGCAAGTTCACCTTGAGTGTCCCTTCCTTTCCGTTCCCTCTTACCTGCTTGGACAGCCAGGCAGAGCAGTGACAGGGCAGCCAAGGAGCAGGCCCATCGCCGGGGTGCAGCCTGCTGAGTCCCTAGTCCTTTAGCCATGGCTTTCTCTTGGAGAGGTCCAGAGAAGGAATAAGCCCTCGACTGAGCCAGCTAATGTGTCTGACTCTTTATGTAGGACACTGACTCTCCTGGTCCCGCTTGCCATTGATTGGTGGAAAACTAGTAACAGCTGTTACCAGGGAAACCAGTTAAGATTGTGAATGGATGCCTTTGGGGCATTGTGGGACTCCCAGGCGGGTGGCAGAGCTTTCCTGAGGGAGTAAGACTACCTTGATTCTTCAGCATGCTGGAGGCTGAGCAGTTGAACAAAGGGGATCCATCTTTATACTTTTGTTTTCTAATATCTCAGTTCTGAAAGTTAGAAAACTTTTTTCTCTGCACAATGGTCCAAGAATACTGAAGATGTTTCCCACTAAGGTAACAAAAGAATGAATCCCTTCCCCAGCTTTGATCTCTGCATATTTCTTGTGGGGGGGGAGATAGGTCCATTGTTATCAGCTGGCTGCAGGGTGGCAGCAGAGCTTCAAATCTCCTCCCTTTGCTCAAGTATGGGATATTCTGCTCTTTGACGTTTGCTCTTCTGGAAGAGGTGTATGTCCCCACACCACGGCTATCAGTGAGCAGCCTAGTTTGCCCAGTGGCATGGCACAGCACTCTAGATAAATCTGACATGCTAATGGACTAAACAGTGATATGAGTGCAATTCCACAGTATTGCAGCTGGGCAGCATCACAGCAGGGGAAAAGAAAGTGGACCACATTACATATGCTTACAAGCAGCAAGCAAGAAACATCTGGTTTGTACTCTAAAAGTTGCAATTTGGCACCCCAGCAGAGATTTAGAGTGACCTGTGCTGTTTCAAATTCATGAGGTTATTAGTCTGCATAGCAAATGTAGACTTCAGTGTATAGTACTCCATTGATTGAATGCTTGGCTAGCAACCTAAAACTAGCTTCATCTGTCCACATCATTGGGCAGTTCAGAATCTCAGAGCTAGAACAAAAGTGGAGATAGAAGAATAAATGTTGGCAAGTCTATGCATGGATGATGCTTAAGCCTTTCTCAGGAGGAGTATCCTAACTATTCACTCTCCAACTATTCTCTTCGCAAGAAAATGGAGGTCCCAGTTTGGATCTTCCCCTAACAGTGTGAGGAAGATCCAGCTGATTATATCTGCTCATGCAGAAAAGTTATGTGAAAGCAATATGAACCAGCAATAACTGAACTGAACCAGCATGATACATCTTTTATCAGCATTGAACAGTGAGAGAAGGACCCAATTCAAATTGGCAATTGACCAAGGAGTTCATTGCGTTATGAACTATCTCACAGATAAAACAGATGGTAGATGAGGTAGATGAGAGAGAGAGATGAGGGGGGGGAATGGATGGAGAGAGAGAGAGATTGATTGATTCATGGCACAGGGTTGGGTTACTTGCTGCACCACCTATCGATTCTGCCCATCTCATAAGACCCAACAGGCTGGATATTCTCCAAGTCCCTTCTATAAACCAGAGTCATCTGTTGGGACCCAGCAGTTGTGCCTTTTCTGTCATGGTGCCTGCCCTTTGGAACTGCATGCCCCACCCCACCCCAAGATTCAGATGGTCCTGGCTCTGTTGGCCTTCTATAAGATCTTGAGGGCCAGGCTTTTCCCCCAGGCATTGTACCAGGGTGCTGGGTGAGCCTGTTTGTAACAGCAGGAAATTGAATTGTTGAGGCTTGGCCTCAGTTGTGTTATGCTGTCCTTGTGTTGTTTTTATCTTGTTGCTTTATAGTTTTGATTTTAATCCTATGTCACCCAATCAGAGTTGCAATCTGCAAGTTGAGGAGCTATATAAATCTATTAAATACATACCTACATATCATGGTTGTTGTTATGAGAACAATATAAGGAAAGTCCCCCATATGAACTATGTTAAGCTCCTGAGGAAAAAGTAGTATAAAAATGTAATCTCTTGCACCATTTTGGCTCTTTTGTATCAGAGTTGTTTCAGTTATAATGTTTTTACTTAGAATACATCATCTGTATAAGAAAATTCCTACAGTGTGTGTGTGTGTGTGTGTGTGTATAAACTGTGTCTGTTTTTCTACCTGTAATTTGTCATGTATTCTTATTTCATGTTTACATATATATGGCTTATTGTTTGGACTTTGTTCAGAGAGGGAATTAATCTGCATAGTAAATGACTGCATAAATCCATCCTTATTATTGTAGTATGTATTCTATATGCCTATGTTCAATTAATAGTAAAATATTATAAATGGCTTTTGACAACCAATAAATGTGCAATTTAATAAATAAATTATGCTTTATCTGAAGAGACATTCTTAAAAGGATACCATAAATATGGCCATACTGTATAGTGGTTCAGTAATTTAAACAGTTGGAGGGAGGAAATGGATTTTTTAAAAATGACAAATAATGTTAGGAGGGTATGTTGGAGCCCTTATGTACATTGAGTAATCTGCCCACTGTTTCTACTTGTAGTATTCAAAACTCACTGGATTTTTATCATTAGTTTTTCATTTTCACTTTATCTGAAATTTCTAATGTCTCAGTAGCCTAATAGTGTCACAGAGCTGAATGTCTAGGGAGTCTTGTAAATATGAGATTCAAACATTTTGCTCTTTTCCATGTCATTCAAGGATTCTGCTTGCCCTGCGTTGTGAAAATAGCTTGACTGAGTCAGTGGGAAAGGCTATGGCAGGATGGCCCAACTCTGGGGAGAGAGATGGGAATCAAACTGTCAGGCCAGACATGAAAAGCTTGCACAGGAGGGGGCAGGGAAAAGTTTACACTTCAGTTGCTTGCTTAATTCAGCCCAGATGTCTGCATAAATCCAGACAGCTACTCAATAAATAGGAACAAGCTAATATTTCCCCAGCTGTGACCAAATTGGATATATCGCGGATGAAAGTCATTGTGTTTGCCGGAGCATGACCCCAGGATAGATGAAAATGAGTCAGTGTTCAGACAGAGGAAGAGGAGGCCTCAGTGTGACTTTTGCTGACAAAAATTCACACCCACAGCAGCGTGACTTCTCGTTGTTGTTTATTCATTCAGTCGCTTCTGACTCTTCGTGACTTCATGGACCAGCCCATGCCAGAGCTTCCTGTCGGTCATCAACACCCCCAGCTCCCCCAGGGACGAGTCCGTCACCTCTAGAATATCATCCATCCACCTTGCCCTTGGTCGGCCCCTCTTCCTTTTGCCCTCCACTCTTCCTAGCATCTGCACGTTCTCCAGGGTGTCCTGTCTTCTCATTATGTGGCCAAAGTATTTCAGTTTTGCCTTTAATATCGTTCCCTCAAGTGAGCAGTCTGGCTTTATTTCCTGGAGTATGGACTGGTTTGATCTTCTTGCAGTCCAAGGCACTCTCAGAATTTTCCTCCAACACCACAGTTCCAAAGCATCGATCTTCCTTCTCTCAGCCTTCCTTATGGTCCAGCTCTCGCAGCCATATGTTACTATGGGGAACACCATTGCTTTAACTATGCGGACCTTTGTTGTCAGTGTGAGGTCTCTGCTCTTGACTATTTTATCGAGGTTTGTCATTGCTCTTCTTCCAAGGATTAAGTGTCTTCTGATTTCCTGACTGCAGTCAGCATCTGCAGTAATCTTCGCACCTAGAAATACGAAGTCTTTCACTGCTTCTACATTTTCTCCCTCTATTTGCCAGTTATCAATCAAGCTGGTTGCCATAATCTTGGTTTTTTTGAGGTTTAGCTGCAAGCCAGCTTTTGCACTTTCTTCTTTCACCTTCATCATAAGGCTCCTCAGTTCCTGTTCGCTTTCAGCCATCAAAGTGGTATCATCTGCATATCTGAGATTGTTAATGTTTCTTCCAGCGATTTTAACTCCAGCCTTGGATTCCTCAAGCCCAGCATGTCGCATGATGTGTTCTGCGTACAAGTTGAATAGGTAGGGTGAGAGTATACAGCCCTGCCATACTCCTTTCCCAATCTTAAACCAGTCCGTTGTTCTGTGGTCTGTTCTTACTGTTGCTACTTGGTCGTTACACAGATTCCTCAGGAGGCAGACAAGATGACTTGGTATCCCCATACCACTAAGAACTTGCCACAATTGTGTGACTTCTCAGGGACCATCAAATGGAGTCATGCCTTCACAACCAATCACTCCTATTTAGCAGCCTTGCCTGTATAATTACATCCTACCCCCAGCTCTTAATCACTCTGTCAAGGAGCCTTAATATGGCTATAGAAATAGCCCTTTATACTTCTAATGTCCCCTCTTGTTTCACTTTGCAAAAGACTCAGGGCTGTCACTAGACATATGTATAAATATGTTCCCCTCTTCCTGTGTATAGAGCATCATCTCTTCTACCCACCTTCAGTTTTTCTCATCAGTTTTAAATACCTAGAAACAGCTCTTTCTCTTTGGAAGGTGGGAGACTGGTCAGAAATTGTCCAGTACTGCTGGGTCCAGGGATGACCTCTTTGAAACAAATTTATTGGCCTGCTAGAACCACTGAAATGGAGCAGAGCTTATAACACAGCTGAGAAGCTGGCACAGAAAAAGAAAATTATCTTAAAATAGCTTCAATGAGCATGTCAGAGAAACACAGGTTATTAATCTTACACATTCAGCCCTCCCAAGCATAAACAATCACACGCTTAGACAGATTAGGTTAAGATAAGTAAAAAATTCTTACTGATTTTATTGTTGCTTCTGTTACATCTATCTTGGTGGAAAAGATGAAGTTCCTTTGTTCTTTTCTTTCTAAATACTTAGTTTGCCCTAAACCCTCAGCCCTATTTGCTGCCAAGGGCTGTGTTAAACAAAGGGACAGAATCCTTCATCAAGGCCCGAGCACATGGCCCTGATGAATGGAGAGCAGAGCAGCATGCTTGCTTCTCCCTGGGTGGTGGAAGAAGGAGGGAGAGAAAGAGAAGAAGTAGGAGTGGCAACAAACAGCTTCCTCAGAGTTGCATTGTGGGACAACTCAATTTACATGCTAATTCACATGCTAATGAGGCATGCTGGATTTGCCAGGACTTCCAACATTCCTGAGGTGTGGATAGACCACCACCTCCTTTAAGTCAGCTGGAACTGCCCTCTCCCACAAAGAGATGTTCACTACTGCTGCATGTCACCATCTAAAAGGCCTTGACCAGCCAAGAAGGACATGGATCTAACAGACAAATGGCAAAAGACTCTGTCTACTTCCTCAAGAGTCACTAGATCAAACTCAGTCCAGATAACCAGACAAGATGGGCCCTAGTTATCTTCACAGTACCAGAACAGCTGGAGGCAAGTTTGGAAGGAATGGGAGTGATTTTATCTGACAGATATTTAGCATAATCCTCACAGAGGCCCTTCAAGGGTTCCCCTAACCCCTCCTTAACCAGGAGGGACCGAGTCACCTGAAACAGGGTTGCCAGGTGGCAATTTGCAAACAAAATAAGGGTGGAGAAATAAGTACACTCTCCCTCACCCAGCAGCAGATCGCCCCACCGCACTTGCGCCACACCTCACGGGCAACTTGTGCATCCTCCCCCACCTGGCAGCAGCCACCCCCCATGCTCGTGCAACATGCCGTGCCTTAACTGCCTGCTGGCCTGCTTGCGAGCCACAGAGGACTCGCTTAACAACCCACGATCCTCACTTAATGATGGCAATGTGGAGTGTTGGGATTGCCATTGCTAAGCAATGCAGCCAGGGGACATCTCACTTTATGACCACATTGCTTAGCAATTAAAATTCCAGTCCCAATTACGGTTGTTAACCAAGGACTGCCTAGATAAATGACCTAGGAGTCTCCTCTTCCATTCTGAATGGCCAAAGAATTGTCATAAGTGTAAAGGGTCATAAAGAGAACCTTGATGAAGGAATGGACGTTCTGTTAAGGGAGGGAAATGATAACTGAGTCCTGGGAAAGTGGAAAGCATGAGAAAGAAATTCAAAATAACTCCACCTTAATTCTCTTTGTTATACTGTAAGAGGGGGCAGAGAAAAGCCCTGTAGGCTTTCAGGATTGATGTCTGAGGGTGGCCAGGAAACAGATGCCACCAGAATTGCAGAATGCTACTTTATTATTTAGGGTATGATAACAGAGTCTTGAAAGCTTGCCAGAGACACAATTTTAGGTGCAAATATCTTTCTAAGCAGAACAAAAGCAAAACCAATGGCTACACTGATCAATTTAGAATACTCAACCTCTTAGAAATATTTTAATATACATCTCCTAACAGAAATTTGTGAATTACTGGACTGATCTATGCATTAATTCTTCATATTGGCGAGATGACTAAAGAGCATAAAGTGCTAATTAATCTGCAATGATCTTAAGTAGGTACACTATGGCAAACACCACATGGATTTTGGGTCATCTGTTAATCAAATTCAGAAAGAGAAAGAGAGAGAGATACACAGATATATACATATATTTATAATAACAAGCAAATATCTTTAAACTCAGCAGTTGGCTAGTTAACTGGGTTCCACAATTAATTAATTCCATTTGTAATAGAATCAATGTCTATGTTTGATTAGTAAGATAGCAATAAATTTGATTAATTTTTTATTTTATCCCATTAACAATCACTCAGCCAATAAAACACCTGTGACTGGAAACCCCCTTGTCCTCTTAATGGTTCACAATCATATTGTTAAATGTATAAATTTCCCAAGTGACACATCAAATCAGAGAAATAATAAATTGAATCAATGATCTCCTTACCCACTGATAATCTTGGGGATGATTTAGACATTTACAATTTCCCAAAGCAAAGTTCCCTACTTTGCAGGAAGAGACAAATAGGAAACAAATGATGGTATCTGAAGTATCTAGTTTATAAAACTCATTTGAGTTGATTTGAGTATTTAGCTTAACCTTTAATATTAAGTCCTTTAACATTATTCCACTATAGTCTTCTATGCATAGGGATGGCAGGTTGAATAGACAGGTAGAACTGGCTTTTTTTCCTTTTGAGCTGCCAGACAATAGACTTCATACAATTTGACTCTGGACAAAGAGCATCTCCTAGTGGCCACATGAATAGATTGAACATTGAGGCTTCCTAGCCACCTTACCATCCGAGGTTGTTACTTCAAGTAACAAATATTTTTGGAGACAGAAGGCAAAGGAGTGCTCCGACTACAGCTTGAGGGCTATCCTTACCCAGCCTGGCTAAGTGAAGGGGTACATTAAAAGAAATTTAAAATCAGCTTACTATCTTTATCAGAGTAATTGTTTCTGTTTGATGTCACCTGCTAGGACCTTTTTTTCTCTTCTCAGTATTAAAGATTTGGTAGCTAAGCTGAGGGGAGATCATTATGAAAGCAGTTATCAAGGTTCATACTGGAAGGGGAGGGATGAAGGGGCCCCTTTCTCATGCTGGGGGAGGCTGGACTGACAACTTTTGCTGGAAGCTTCATGGGGCTACATCGGACTCCCTAGTGGGAAGACATTAAGTACACTGAGCCATTGAGTTGCCAGTGACTTACCTCTAATCCATCTTATTACAGGGTATGGCTAAAAGCCAGGAGGAGTCTTGTAGCACCTTTTTCAACTAACAATTTTATTAAAAAGCATAATCTTTCATTAGATGCTGATAAATCTGATGAAGTGAGCTGCAGCTCACAAAAGGACATACCACTTAATAAAATGGATTCGTTGGAAAAGGTGCTACTAGGTTTCTCCTGATTTTTTGGCAACCATAGACTAACTCAGCTCTCCTCCTACAACATCTACCATGAAAACCAAAGGCATGGCTAGAAAGAGATGTAGGGCCCAGGGTGGTTTGCATCCCATGATTAAAGTGCCTTGTCTCAACCAAATAATGTTTGTGGTCTGGGCCCTGGACTGCTAAACTCTGTTTTCTAGATAAATGTGTGTCCATATAAACACACACACACACACACCACTGGTGAACTGTTCATTTGTGGCCAAGAATCCACATGCTTCAAATGCTGCTGATTGGCACATCTTCTGCTCTAGTGAGCCCTGAATGGAAGTGGTTACAGAAAAGTCACGGAAACCCATCCACAGCCATTTCTAATCATTGGTGGACTTTTTGTGTGTGATTAGTTTTTCATCATTGCATTGTTAAAGATTGCCCCTTTCCTCTTAAATGGTTTGATATAATCTCTTTTTATTGTTTTAAAATAAAACTTCAATCAGTAGTACAGCTTCCCTGTTTCAACAAGGCTGAGTGTATCCCCTATGCCATGGGATAAACTTGGTTCCAGAATACTATATTCAGGGGTTTTAGAAGGGAGGGAGGGAGGTTAACACTCTATGGGAATGAACCTCCAAGTTTAGAGAACGGGGAAAAGGTTGGCCCTTGTGAAAGAAACATTTCAAGCTGAAAATACAAGATGTAGCTGGAGAAAAAAAAATACTCAAAGATCAAAAACGAAGTAGTTCCTTGGCCCTTGTCAAGTGCAGCTGCATTGTCACTTCACACCTATCTCTATCTGCCGCTAAGTGAATGTGCCATGATCAGGCAAATACAGATGCTTGTATTACTAGTGGCAACAGTGCTCAGTGCCTCCTGCCATTTGTAGGTTAATCTCTTAGCAGTCCATCTGCTGATGGGCTCACTTAGCCACTGGTGTGAAAAACAACAGCTTGCTGAGAAAAGGCACACAGCCTATAGGAGGAAAAACAGGGATGGACAGGGAAGAATAAGAGAAGGAAGGTCAGCTTTGGATAGGGAGATAAAAGACCCCTCCTATTATTGAGATCAGTAAGAGGAAAGGACCTCCAGGGCATACCTTGGGTTAGGCAAGCAGACGCCATGCTCACTTGTTTTCAGACAGTGTCGCCAGTGCTCCCTACCCCACTCCCTTTTTAATCAGAGGTGAAGTACCTTGGGAAACCAGTGAATAACTGAAACCTGCAGGATTCCTGCTAGGTTAATAGCAAAGAAGAACGACTCAGACTAAGAGCTTACTCCAGCCTTGGTGTTGTTGGGTGTTCTGGTTGTAGGACGCATACGCTAGGTCCCCTCCATATTGTTCTCTGCATGCAACTGATGAAAAGAGAGAGAGAGAGAGACAGCCCAGCAGCCAAGGGAAGCTTCAAATGGCCAGGTGAGCACATGTTAAGTGCAGCCATCTGTAAAATAGAGGAATTAGCCAATAATAACATCAGCATTAGTCGATAATAACATGATGACTAAATAATTGAATCAGGCAACAACGTCCCTCCCTAATCAAGCAAAGGAGAAAAGGCAGATGTGAAATGGCCCTCAGAGAAGAGGCCAGAAGCTGTGTTGTGCTAAAAATGTTGCTGTGTTGAGGACCTCAAGTCCCAGGCTTGCCACCATCTCTTCTAGGGCCTGAGATGGCCGTTCTGACATTCTCTCTAGATTCCCTGGGCTCCATTTCTGGATTCTCAGCAAAAGTGGCATCTCCCCAGTCTTGTTAGAACTACTAGTAGCAGAACAGAGCCTTTTCTTCAAGATTCACTTGTCTCTTGGTGCACCAGATCTGATGGGAGGACTATTTCAGTTCTTCACCAATTGAGGACAGTGCTGCTAGAACACCACCACAGGGAGGTGCTTTGGGGAGCGTGGCTCCACTCAGCCCAGGTCTGTCAAGCACTGGGGCTAACTTATGTGCTAACTGCATGCTGCCTTATTCTAGTTTTGTTTTCTCTTTCACATATATTTTTTCTAATGCTCCAAATTTTAAAA
This sequence comes from Candoia aspera, assembly GCF_035149785.1. Classification (NCBI taxonomy): domain Eukaryota; kingdom Metazoa; phylum Chordata; class Lepidosauria; order Squamata; family Candoiidae; genus Candoia; species Candoia aspera. The sequence continues at coordinate 117,415,781 of NC_086154.1, read as the reverse complement.
CATATTGCAGGTAGAAAGTATATTTTTCACATAATGGATGCCCCCTCCCATCCAAGATCAAATTGACCATGCCAATAATTGGCAAAACCAATTTTTCAGAATTTGCATTGAAAGAAATTGAATATTTTTATCTTCTCAAACCTCACCCCTAACTCCTAAAAACGTAATGCCTCTCTTCAGCCAAGAGCATGAAACTGACAGGAGGATGATTGACTCCTTCTGTTTCTTGTGCTCCTTTTCTCCAAGATGCATCATCTGGTAACATTCTTCCCTCTTGTCTCAGTGGCTTTTAGGAATATAAGAGCACTGCTGGCCAAACAAGGGTCCATCCGGTCCAGCGTTCAGTATCCCTCAGGAGACAACTAGGTGCATTCAGGAAGTTCACAAATAACTAGTATTCAAGGCAGGTCATCTATAATTCTGGCGATAATAATCAGCCATCATGAATAATAACCACAGAAGGCCACTGACTTTCTGTGAGAGGGTAAACTGAGAGAAGAAGCTTCATAGCCACCCTTTGGCCATCCAGCGAGCTTCATTGGCTCAGCAGAGCTTCCAACCCACCTTTTTCTAGTACTTTTCTAACATCCCAACACCTGTGCCATCCTGGGTCTCCTCGTAAAGAAGATCATAGCATTTCTGCTTTGAACCAAAATTATGTAAAAACTTGCTTCTTTGGGAGAAGTTAACAGGGAGATGGCTGAGATACCATCACGTATAGATGGAAACCTGCTCTGCCTCTCCATTTCATCTCACAGGGCTTGTGAAGCAAATCACTTCCCTAACTCTGTGAAGAAAACTGCATGGATGTATCACCCAGAGTCAAACTCAACTCAAAACTATCTGTCAGCCTTACAGATTAGACCAGATTAGGAAAGAAGACTGCACAGGATGACTAGAACTATATGTTATTGAGATAGGCCAAAGTAACAGAAGCTTGCAAGTGTGATTGTACTTTTCCTCCCCTCCCTCTTATACCCCAGTGAGTCAGGGAGTCTCTTCCTAACACTATCTCCTTTTGCAGGGCTTCTGAATACAGGTAGCCCTTGTTTAGCAACTGCCTTGCACAATGACCGTTCACAGTTATGATGGTGATGAAAAAGTAACTTTGTGAACAATCCTCACATTTACAACCTTTGCAAAGGAAAGCTGAAGTAAGATCATAAGCACAGTTGCTGTTTCACGTAGAGACCACTTCACTTAATGACCAAGTTGCCAGTCCCAATTGTTGTGAACACTAATTGATTAAGGGTCACTGCAAACGCTAGACTCGGAAAAACTATAAATTGTAAACATGCCCATTATTGTAGAGTTATGGATATCAGCACAGATGGACAACACCATAGATCATGGGTCACTTTTTCCCCCTCTTCCCAAATTTCTCTGATATTGCACTACTAAATAATTTTGGCACTATTAACAACTGGATTCCAGTAAGTTCAATGCACCAATTAAAGGTTTAATGCCTCCTCCTCAAAAGTAGAAGGAAACGGGTAAAAATCTCTTCCTTTCCCCTTCCAATAACGTCATTACCTCATTGCCATATCCCTCAATCATTGGAAAAATTAGGGGGGAAATATAGCCCAGCAGCCATAGGAGGGTTCCCCTCCCCTGCTCTAGACTAAACAACAAAGCATGTAATGTGGGCATGCTCTCAGATCTCTGATGTTTACTAGGAGAACTAGTAGCTTCTGTGGCTCAAAGCATGTTTGATCAATGTGCTGGCTGATGTTCCTGGACAAATATAGCTTTGCAATAATTATTCACATTCTGGTAACCACCTGTTTGGGTTGCTGATATGTATGATATCTGGGACTGCTTTTGAATGTTGTCCAGAAACTTCAGTCAATCAAAAATAGGGCAGCTAAGCTGATAAATGGGACCTGCCCATCCAAATACATTATGCCTGGGCTTGTCCATCTGCACTAGTGTTGTCTGCTTCCAGGTCCATATCAAGCTATTGATATTCATGTTCGAAGCACTGATTGGTTTGGGCAGGATTTCAGAGGAGGATCTCTTCCATATGAGAGGCCCCCGCCTGGACTTGAAGTTCTCAATCTGAGCCCCTCTCCAAGCAAATACATCTTAAAATATGGGAGAGAAAAAAGAAGGGCATGTGGTAAAAGAAGAGCATGTGCTACAGAAATGCATCTGAAACTCCCTAGGGAGAGGAAAACCACTTTAGGGAGTAAGAATTTACAGCAGAGATGGCAGAAGTGCCAGGGGAGTCAAAAAAGGCAAGATGGCAGTTTTGATCACATGGTTGCAGCCACCACATTAATTTTTGTTTGTAACCACCTCTATGGATGATCCTGAGTCAAGCTGTCAGCAGAAAAAGAGCCAGGCAACCTGTCTCTACTGCTTCTCCACTCCAAGGTCCTTTTCAATCATTCTCTCCCAGCCCAACATGCTTAAATTTGGTTAACCCACACTATTCCTGTAGAGAGGCTCAAAGGCAGGAGACCTCCCAGCAGAGCATCCATTGCTGTGCCACATCAGTGGGCACCAGCTTCTGGGCAAGTGGACATCTCAGGGACTAGAGAAGCTTTTGGCATGATCTTCTTGGGCTTTTGCATGCTTTGGCTTTACAACAGGCCCCAATAAGGACTTCTGTGGTTTGAGACACTGTTTCTGCATCCACTTAGTTAGCATAAACAAAAACTTGGGAGGGATGTGAATGATGGCAATGCTCTGTGAGAGCCCCCGCCTCCATCTGTGCTGAGCCAGCCCTCTCCACTCCCTCCTAGGTCTGTCTCAACAAAGTGCACACCTGCCACTGTTCCTCCTCCCTCCCTGCCCCCCCCGCAAGAGCTTGAGTCTAGAGGCTTGCTCAGACTCCTTCACGCTTCTCCCCCTGGACTTCTCTCTTTTTCTTCCTCTCTTACCTCTGGCTCCCCACAACAGCCTTGGGGGGGAGGAGGAGGAGGACCTTCTCTTCAGACATCTGACTGGGGAGAAACAGCACGGGCTGCTTGCAGAGTTGGTGAATATAGGACAGCAATTTCTGCAGCCAAAGCATCAAGGTAAGATTCCACCAGATTGAATCTGCAAGGAGATGGCAAAGAATAATCTGTTGGACAAACTGGACTAGCCTGATCTAGCAGGGGGAAGTAGAACCACATCCCCTAGAATAAATCTGAGCTATGGCATTAGCTGGCTTGGTTCTACCAGACTCAGGACCCCGATGGATAGACAGTTGCCATTTACTAGGAAAGGGTGAAACCAGGGACTAGAGTCCATACAGGGGAATTATGCACACAAAAACCCTCTAGAAATACTCTAGGTCTCACCCTCTGTCAATCCAGACAGAAAAATAGAATCGTTGTGCCTGAAGGAAACTCAGAGGCTCTCCAGCCCAATTCTTCTGTTAATGCAGGAAACCCATTGCTACATCATCCCTAATAAAATAACCATTGGAAGGCACTTTACACCTACTAGTTTAATTGAATACAGTCTATCTCAGAGGGTTGGTTGAGTGGCTCTTGTATTTAAATGTAGTCATCATTTATTTCCACCATACTTTTCCATCTGCTTACATCCTTGAGCAACTTGCTAACTGCCTGACAGATATAATTGAACATTCAGTAACCCCTTGATGATGGCTCTCTACCTTGGATTTTGGAGTGTGATTATAGTTCTGTCATTTAGCCTTTCATCTCAAGGTGTTCTTGTTTCTCCCATCTGAGTAACTTAACACAAGAGGAGCAGAAGTTGAACTTCTTGGGTGAAAAGAAGGCAAATTTTCCTCTGACTTCATTGTAGACTAGAGAATCTTTCTTTAGATACACGCTGAGTAGGGAAACTTGTCTCAATTTAAAGATACAGAATTGTCAGGATAATAAGTGAAGTGGGGAAATATGTGGGTCAAATATAATCAGCCATTGCCTAAGCTATGTTGATCCATTCTGTTGTACCACCATTCTGTTTTGCCAGCCATGTTAAAGCAAGGAACAATTCCCTGCAGTAAGTGGTCCAGGGTTGGTGAGGTTTCTGCTATTATAAGCAAGGATTCTATTGTATTTTTTACCCATCGTCCTTGGTTTCCTTGTAGCTGGAAGTTGCTAAGAGAAGATGAACAAAAGTGATCTGGCCTGGGGAAGCAATGCCAAGGACCCAGATGAGAAGGAGATATCACCTTGCATGGTCAGCATGGGGGCCCTCCTCTACTACTGCATCCTGCTATGTGTGGGCTTGCCTGGTAAGACAAAATTGAGAAATCAGCCAGCACCATAGAGATGTGTGTCAGAGAGATGGGTTTATGGTACTTTGAGCAGGAAGGAGGAGCAGCAGCAGCAGCAGCAATTCATAGTTGAGAGATTTTATGGTTATTTGTTTAAGTGTCTGGAGTAGTACTGCCAAGCTGACACATAGTAAAAAGGATTCAGAAGAGCATAATAAAAACTCCATCATATCGACTAAAACAAATACAGTCCAGAAACCAAATCACATAAACGCCTGCAGAAGGAGGGACTCAAATGTTTCTTGTGGGAAAGACTGCCAAGGAAGAATGGATCCCACCAAGAAGGCCCTGTCCCCAGTGGCTATCAAGAGAATAGGGGTGGAAATAGGAGCCAAAGGCCATTCTGGGATCAGAGAAAGGGACTTGTGGAAATGAAAAAGGAGATGGAAATGGAAGTCTTGGGGATCAGGCCTTGAAATATCCTACAGAGGTGAATTACAAACAAACCTAACCTCGGGAGCTGCAAAAGGATGAAAAACCAGGGTGGTCAGCAGCTGTAAAGCAAGAAAAATAAAACTATGCAGCCAAATTTGAGAAGGCAAGGATTATAGCTGGAGGGAGATTAATTGAGCCCCTCATTTCAAAAGCAGAAGTGTTTAATTTTTTTTTTTACATGTAAATGCAGTGAGATTCATTGATTGTTACCCAGCTGTAAGAGCCTGGTTCTCTCTGGGGCTGGTCTAACACCTTGACCACTATCCCACAATCATCACAATTGTCAACCTCTTTGTGTAATTTCATCAAAATCCATCCAACAAGATGTTCCCCTGTTTTCATCATCATTAGTAAAAATCATAAAATGTTAATGCTGAGACCTTGGAGGCTACCCAGTCAGTTCAATGGCCTGTTCACTGCAAGAGGTCAGTGTGTCCTCTGATCACTGCTGAATTTTTAGCAAAGGGATATCCAACTTGTTTCTTGTAGTGCTAAAAAAATGGGATTTCTTATCCCAACATTTTAATGCACCATCAGGAAACATTTAAAAAAAAATAAAAAGCATGACTAGGCTGAGAGGAACAGTTTATTAGGAAGAACCAACTTTACCCATATCTGCCTAATATAGTGTTGATTTCAAGATAAGCACCAGAGGGAGCTATGATCTCACAAAGATCTGGAGAGCACAGATGGACCTCCACTAGGCAGCTGAGTTATTTCCAACTTTAGGAGTCCCTGCAGGGGGAAACTAGGGTGGTTGGTTCAGAGAGAAAAGTATGAAATCAGCTTGCCCCACAACTCCATTGTTTATTTATTTAATTTTATTTTTATCCTGCAGTTACTATTTTTTTTAAATAACTCAAGACAGCAAACATACCTAATACTCCTTCCTCCTCCTATTTTCCCCACAACAACAGCAACCCTGTGAGGTGAGTTGGGCTGAGAGAGGGACTGGCCCAAGGTCACCCAGCCAGCTTTCATGCCTACGGTGAGACTAGAACTCACAGACTCCTGGATTCTAGCCCAGTACCTTAACCACTAGACTAAACTGGCTCTGCAATGCATCTACAATGCCACTGATATTGAAAATGATCTGTTTCCCCAAAGCCCTGGTATTACTTTAGCAGTTCATGGGAATCTACCCTCCTCTGTTTCAAGGTTTTAATCCTCACTGTAGGCTTGGGTGCAATTCCTCACCTGCCCTATGAAAGAGGCAAGGCTGCCAACTGGCAAACCAATCCTGGAGCCAGTTCTCCAGCAGTCAAGATTTTTCCACTTGTCCCCAAGCAACCATCTATCACAGGAATGGACAGTGAAGATGTTTCCTCAGCTCGCCTCATGCTGTTCTCTGTAATGGTCTGTGAGAATGTCCTTGAGAGAAAGGAGGAGGAGGAGGAGCCACAGGCTAGGCATTGGTTGGATAAGAGGCAGCTTAGCCCACAGAAGGAATGGCGGGGGGTGGCAAATGAAGGGACCCTCCCTAGTTTCTTGGAGTGTAAAGGTGGGGGGAGGGGAGATGTACTTTCAGACTTGCAAGATTCTGTTACTGTAACCCAGTGTTTCTCAACCTTAGCAAATTGAAGATGTGTGGACTTCAATTCCCAGAATTCCCCAGCCAGCATGCTTCTTGTCTGGACTACTTCTAAGGGCTGACATTTTCCTACTTCTTACTTTATTTGTGCACTTGGGTCCCAAAAGCATTTATTACAATTATATCTAGTCCTTCTTCTGAAGTCCTCTGGCTGACACCCATAGCGGTTTGTTGTCTTTCCCAGCCACTTTTACCTTCACAATAGCCCTCTCAAGGACAAATAAGCTAAAGAGAGACCATTTGGGCCAATTTAACAGAAACCAGATATTAATTACAGCCATGCATATGTATGGCTTTTCTGTTGCCAAATACTAACTCATCCTAAAGCACATTCAAACTCCTTATCTACAGATACTTTTTATTACCCTTTGGTTTTCCTTTCTTTCTTGTCCCAGTTAATGTTTTAACTGCCGCTGCACTTTCCCGTCTTGCTGCTCGCACCCAGAAATCCTCATACTGCTACCTCCTGGCCCTCACCGCTTCTGACATCCTCACTCAAGTCTTTGTGGTCTTTGCCGGCTTCATCGTGCAGGCAGCCATTTTGGCCCATGAAGTTCCAGGCGCCTTTGCCCACGCAATCAACATATTACAGTTCACGGCCAATCACGCCTCCATCTGGGTAACTGTATTGCTGACTATGGACCGTTACGTGGCACTTTGCCATCCCCTGCAGTACAGGGCTGTCTCCTTCCCAGAACGCACCCAGAAGATAATTGGTGCCACGTTTGCAGTCTCGCTGGCTACTGGAGTTCCTTTCTACTGGTGGCTAGAAGTTTGGCATGATGTTTACCCACCCAACACTATGGACAAAGTCCTGAAGTGGCTCCATTGCTTCATCATCTACTTCATTCCCTGCACTATCTTTCTGCTGACAAACTCTGTGATCATTTGCAAGCTCAGGCGATCAGGAAATCCCAGCCGACGCCTTGGCAGAACCACAGCCATCCTGTTGGCCATCACCACTGTCTTCATTGTCCTCTGGGCTCCACGGACATTTGTCATGATCTACCACCTCTATGTGGCATCAGTCAACCAGGACTGGAGAGTACATCTGGCCTTAGATGTTGCCAACATGGTAGCCATGCTCAATACCTCCATCAACTTCTTCCTTTACTGCTTTGTCAGCAAGACCTTCCGGTGTACTGTCCGTGAAGTACTAGTCTCTTACAGATTCCAGTGTATCCAATCACCAAGGAAGGGTACCACTTTGGAATTAACTCTGAAACCCCTGGGGGTCTGGGCTGGGACTTCAGTTTAAGGAGATTATCATCCTTCTGCAACCAGCTCCGTTTTTGCTGAATGTAGGTTCCCTGGGTCTTTTGGTGTAGTAGCATACATCTGGAACAGAAGGACTAGGCAATAATGTTGGGGGGAATCTTCTGGACATGCATACATCTCTGTGTGTGCATATATTTAGCTATGTATGTTTGCATCTATGTAGCTGTGGATGTAAGTTTGATTATGTGTATGTTTCCAGAGTATAGCAAACATCAGACAAGATCTTGGATGAATATAGGCAATCATAAAGCAAGTAGGAGCTTTTCAAGTGTCCATATGTTATTTCTTATGGAAGCCAATCAACTTTAACATTGTCTCAGCTGGAACATAATATAACAAATGTTGCTGCTTTTGACCACGTAATAAAGCTAACAATCACCAAGTTACCTTAGCAGAAAACAAAAGAGAAAAGCAACATGGCTGGAGACTATGAATGATTGGCTCTACATACTCAAAAACAACACAGGAAAATCTTTCAAGTTACTCCCATGACAACCAGCTTGATGTTGTGTTGCCTTCCCCCAACCTGATGCCAACCAGATATGCTGGAACTTCAGCTCCCAAAATTCTCAGCCAAAGCTAACTGAGCATTTGAGAGCTGCACTCCCAGCATTTCTAGAAGGCACCGGGCTGAGAGAGGCTGAGGTAGCAGATCTTGCACCTAAGCTTCATCCCACTAATGGTTCCTGGGATTGACTTTCAGTCTAATCTACCTTATAGGGTTGAGGTGAATTTGTTGCAGAATAATGGCCACATTTGTTGCCCTCGGTTCCTTCAAAAAAAAAAAAAAGGGAGGAGATAATGAAGTGGCTTTGTTCTGGAATTCTTTGTCTTCATCCTTTGCTCTATTTTTAAGTAATTAATTGTTTGGAGAAGGGAGGAAGGAGGGAAACCATTCATCCTCCTTTTGTTCTATGGTTTTACAACTCTCATCATTGTTCAGTGGTGTGCGCCATCCATCAAGGGCAAGGACAGACCCACACTGCTATTTCCAAGAAAGCCCAACCAGGATGAAGAGGAGAGGTGTTCCACTTCAGTGGAATGCCTTTGGCGCATGGCAGAAAGACAGAGTCTGGGTTATCCCCAGCTCCCCTATTCACAGTATCTATTCTGATTCTGATTCTTCAACAGCCAGAGCAGTGTATACAGTATTTACAGAAAGCAGGAAGGGGTGTTTGTGTGTATTGATATCCATATTACTGAAGGTGAAAAACAAGTTGATCTTGAAGAAGCCATACCCTAAGAGTGAAAGAGAGAAAAGTAGTAATACCCATGTGATTACATGTGTGTTTAGAAGGGTGAGACAGGCAGAATTGTTTCAAGCAAGCAACGCCCTTGTGCAGTAAATGTCTGAGCCAGACAATCCATGCCACACTTTCAAAACTCCAGACATTCTTCACTCCTCACTCCTCACCCCCAACTTTCCACTCCCATAAATATTTGCCTTTAGGTGGGTTTCTCTGAGTTTTTCTCTCTCCTTCTTTGAAAAGCTTCTTTCACGCCCCTTCAGAGGGCCTGTCCAATCTGGCTGCCTCCCAAATAGCTCCAAGCACCACTGCCTGGAAGAAAGGCCAGCTATGTCCCGCCAAGCATCAACTCATGCTTTCTCCCATAGGCATAGACAGAGGCATATAGTTCAGCTTCAGATATTGCATGTAGGTGTGTAGGGACATTCACATGCTCTTATATCCATGTACAAATTGGGATGTCTGTGCATGGAAATGCGAAGCAGACTTCTTCCACTAGCTGAAGCTTCTCGGTGGATAAGGCAACCCAACACAGCGTCAAGATTCATGCATAATGTTAAGTAATAATTGGTTTGCTTAGTGTGGAACTAACATGTTGTGCAAAAGTACCTATAATGGTTTATAAGCCATGGTTTGTTGCTTAATGTTACACAAACCCAGACAATTTGTATTTATTCAATAAACCATACTTAAACAAATTACTGTATAACTTAGCACAGTTTGTGTGAAATAAATCCAAGTCACTGAGCCCTCCTTACATTTTGTACTGAATGAACTAATTCTCATTCATGTGAGAAACCTGGGTTTGGACTGTGTACCACTTCAGACTGTGGGAGCCAACACCAGAATGACAGCAATCATTGTTATAAGTTTCACAAGTAAATGGAGAGCACTTACCTTTGTCTTGTGTGGATAATTAATTTGCAAGTCTCCCTAACTTTTGTTGCTATTGACTTACTGTTACTGACAGTTGTGGCTGTACTTGAAATGCTGGCTACAGTTCTACTCACCTGAGAAAGGATATTGCAGAGTTGGAGAAGTTGGAGAATAGGGCAACCAAAAGGCTCAAAGAAAAAGCAATACTATATAATTTTCGGGGGGAAAATGGCCCACCATCAACAAAGCGGGTCTGAAGCCTTTTGACTAAAATTAACACATATTTAAGGTAATTTGTGGAATTCAAAAGCGGGGCTCTCTCCCCCCATTCTGTGTGGCAGAACTTTTGGTTCAGTCTTGTACAAGAAGGTGTTCCACCAGGCAATTATGAAGAACAGGTTAAACTTAGATTTGATAGAGAGATTGTCAGGGAATATCAATTGACTTCAAATATGTTTAAATCTCAAAAGCCAAATGGGTTGCATCACAGAGGTGTGTGTGTGTGTGTGTGTGTGTGTGTGAGAGAGAGAGAGAGAGAGAGAGAGAGAACTTGCATATGCATTACTGTCTTCCATTATCCCTGAGAAATCCTGCAGAACAGGTGAATTTGGGGGAACAACCAACCAGTCACTCTGACCTCGCTACCTTAGAAAATCCTAGGGTAGATCATGATGCAGTTGATCTGTGAGCATCTTGAAAACACTGGAAGGGTTTCAAGAAATCGGAAATCAGCATGGATTTGTGAATACTAGCCCTACTAGATGAACCTTATCTCATTTTTTTGATCAGGCAATTTCTGTAGTAGATTGTAGGGATGCTAAGGGATTTTATGCCTGTGGTAAAATACTGATAAAGTGCCACATGCAATATGTTTCAACCTTAACAGCTTGGATGAAAAGATAAAGAGAATGCTTTTCAAATTTGCATACAAGATAAAAATGGGCGAGATATCCAATCTTTTACAGGACAAAAAGAAGATCTCTAAAATGATCTTAACAAGTTAGAGAAACAAGCCAAAAACAACAGTGCATTTTAATGAGGAAAATGCCAAGTTATTCTCTTAGGAAACAAATCAAACGTACAGATGTAAGATAGGCCGGGGGTGACTGGCTTGGAAAAAGTATGTGCAAAGCTGTCTAGGAACTGTCGCGCTCCCACAAGATGGATATGGAACAGCAGTGAGATGTGACTATAACAACAGAACTGTTATTTCCAAGGCACAAGGAGTTATAGCTTCACTGAATTCTGTGATTATTGAATCTCATCATGTATTGTGTCCAGTCCTAGGCTTTAAGGAGGCTTCAGAAAAACTGGAACACGTGCAAAAAGGGTAGCAGTGGGAGAGGAGAGTTTGAAGGTTGTTGGATAGGTTTAACCTATAAGCCATGACAGCTGATGAGGGCTATTATGGCCTCCCCAAGTACCTGAATGAACGCCTTGTCAAAAAAGGGATTGTCCCGGAGTCCAGACCATGGAATAGTGGTTGAATGTCAGGTAACAGTTTCCAATGGTAAAAACACTTTGACTAGAACAAATTACATGGCAAAGTAATAGACTCTCCTTCACGGGATGTATCATGCAGAGATTGGCCAGTTACCTGCTGGAGATGCTTTAATTTGGATTCCTGTATGAAACAAGTATTTAACGAGTCCTAAAGAACACCTTCTAACTCCTTTGAAAATTCACTTCCTGTGATCTGAAGCAACAATGACAGTCTGTATTCTACCTGCCACAAGAGAGCAGAAAAGTCTGAGTAAAAAAAGGGTCAGAGAACAAAAGACGTGACAAATCATTAATTTCACAATCATTTTCACCAGGACTTAAATTTTCTTTAATTATAAACTAGAAGGAGATGAAAACTAGGCAACAGTCCTCCTTTAGTGCATCTGATGAAGATGCTTACACAGTAGAAACTGAATCAATTTACAGGTAGTCCTCACTTAATGACCACAATTGGGACCAGAATTTCAGTTGCTAAGTGAAGCGGCCATTAAACGAATCCAACCCAATTTTATTACCTTTTTTGTGGTGGTCATTAAGCAAATCATCACAGGTGTTAAGTGAACGACATGGTCATTAAGCGAATCATGTGGTTCCCCCTTGATTTTGCTTGCTAGAAGCTGTCCAGGAAGGTTGAAAATGTCAATCACATGACCATGGGACACTGCGATGGTCATAAATGTGAACTGGTTGCCAAGTGCCCAAATCATGATCACATGGCCACAGGGACGCTGCAACGGTCATAAGTGTGAGAATCGGTTGTGAGTAGCATTTTTCAACACTGTTGTAAGTCTGAACCATCACTAAACAAATGGTTGTCAAGTGAAGACTACCTGTAAAGCATAAGGAAGACATCCAATCCCACAACAATCAAACATTTTGGCTTTGGGGTGTGTATTTTCAATGCATCATTGCAATCTAGTCACTGATTTCCAGGAAGCCCGCAATATGCTTGGCTCTGAAGGCTGATGGGAAGGGGAGCGAGGAAAAGCTGTGCACTTCCAATTACTCTATTATTCTGAAATGGCGCTTGATGGATGCAGGAACCTCAAGCAAAGTGTTTTAACAAAAGTATATTATGGGGTTTTGCTTGAAGAAGGAGAAGGAGAGGGGAAAGGAAGTAGTGGGGAGGGAAGAAAGTTTTTTCAAGAGAATTTTTGTTAAGACACTACAACGCAGTGGTGAAATTTGGTCTGGGATTTCAGGCAGGAGTTCTTTCAACCCTACCTTGTTGTTAGAGGTTGAAATTAAGAATTTATTACATTTATATGCCGCCTGACTCCCAGCGATTCTGGGCAGTTTACAAATGATTCAAATATGAAAAACAAGATAATAAAAACAAATGACAAAAGAAGGGTAGAGCTGGCAGAATAACAAACCAGCTGGAAACAAGAGAAAACAACCTGGTTAAAAGGAGGCATCAGTAACCCCAACAAAGGCCTGGGCGAAGAGTCTGGTCTTCAGACCCCCCTGAAACACCAGGAGGGCAGGGACCACTCAGATCTTCGGAGGAACCTCGTTCCAGAGGGCAGGCACTGCAACAGTGCAGGTATGCTTTCAGGGTCCCAGTAGGTGATATTGTTTAATTGAAGGAACCCGGAGTGCGCCAACCCTGCCAGATCGAATCAGCTGGGCAGATACTACATGAGATAGGTAGTCCCTAAAGTAATCATGCCCTATGCTGTCCCAGGAACTGGTATATTTTTCTCTTGCCCAACTCTGCCCTAATGAAATGTTTATTTTTATTTATTTACCATTTGATGGGGTTGTGGCACTGCAAAGTTTGAGAACTCCTAGGAGGCAAATGGTTTGGTTTGGGGGACCGAAATTTGGTGAAAAATTCCATAGGGTTAAGGAGAAAATGTTGGCCTGCACTTTAAGCAGAGGCTTGTACAATTTCTACTCTTATTTTCAACACTGGTATGGTTTCAGTAATAGTATCCAAGCAAACAAAAATTAAGATAAGCTGACTTCTGTTTATTCCGCTACAAATAAAATATTTTTGAACTTTTAAAAATCTATGTCTTCCATGTTTCTTTCCCCACTAAGACACTAACTAGGATCTTAAAGAATGAATATTAAATCTAGTGTTATAACTGTCAACCTTGGCCACTTTAAGATGTGTGGACTTCAACTCCCAGAATTCCCCAGCCAGCATGGCTGGCTGAGGAATTCTGGGAATTGAAGTCCACACATCTTAAAGTGGCCAAGGTTGAGAAACATTGTCTTAGGCTCACATGGAACAGTCCACTGATCCAAAAAACAAAAAGTTGGTGCAATATGACAAAAGACTTATTTACTCAAGTAAATAATATGCATACAAATATACACACACAAAACCATCTCTCTCAGAGCAGGTACTTTCCATACAAAAAAACCGGTCTTCCTTAACAACACCTCCCTTTTTATTTATTTACATTTTATGGTCATTTTTCTCCTTAAAAAACTCTCCAAACTTGCAAAGACAATATCAAAATGGAGAAGAGGATCTAATACATGCAAGCCAGAAAAATATTTTTACATGAGCAAACCTGCCATGAAAAAAGGCAGAGACTGTGCTGAATAGTACTAAAAGTTTGAGCAAACAGGAACGGGCAAATCCTCTTCAAAGTGAGCTTCTTCATGGGCATGCCTATAAACAGTGGCATTTTCTCAACATTTCTGAATTCCTCTGCCAACTTTAGTTTGCTTTTCTACTCTTGTTTACAGGTGGGATTCCCTGGTGGTCTCCCATCCACATACATAGAACATCCAATTCTGTCACTTTAGTCCAACAATATTTTAAGTGAAATCAATTCTTCTTTAAGCCTTAGCCATTCCAGCAGATAGTTGAAACTATAAGTAGTCAGAAACACTTTTTCCCCACTTCTGCCTCTTGTCCTACTTTGCTCTACTGTATTTTAAACATCTTCAGCAAAGGATCGTTACCTTGTCGTGGTGCTGGAACTTGAGCACCTCAATGATGCCATGAGCTAAACCGTGAAGGGCCACCCAAGACGGGAAGGTCATGACAGAGAGGTCAGACTAAATGCGATCCCTGAGGAAGGTAATGGCAACCCACCCCAGTATTCTTGCCGTGAAAACTAAATGGATCAGTACAACCAGAGATATGTTGGTATACCATTGGAAGATGAGACCCCCCAGGTCAGAAGATGGTCAAAATGCTACTGGGGAGGAACAGAGGATGAGTTCAACTAGCCCCAGACGTAATGACGCAGCTAGCTCAAAGCCGAAAGGACGGCTAGCGGCCGACGGTGCTGGTGGTGAACGGCGAATCCGATGTTCTAAGGATCAACACACCATTGGAACCTGGAATGTAAGATCTACGAGCCAGGGCAAATTGGATGTGGTTATTGGTGAGATGTCAAGATTAAAGATAGACATTTTGGGCATCAGTGAACTGAAATGGACTGGAATGGGCCACTTCACATCAAATGACCACCAGATCTACTACTGTGGACAAGAGGACCACAGAAGAAATGGAGTAGCCTTCATAATTAATAGTAAAGCGGCTAAAGCAGTGCTTGGATACAATCCAAAAAACGATAAAATGATCTCAATTTGAATTCAGGGCAAGCCATCTAACATCACAGTGATCCAAATATACACCCCCAACCACAGATGCTGAAGAAGCTGAAGTAGAGCAGTTCTATGAGGATCTGCAGCACCTACTGGACAACACGCCTAAAAGAGATGTTATTTTCATCACAGGAGACTGGAATGCTAAGGTGGGCAGTCAAATGACACCTGGAATTACAGGTAAGCATGGCCTGGGAGAACAAAATGAAGCAGGACACAGGCTGATAGAATTTTGCCAAGACAACTCACTCTGCATAACAAACACTCTCTTCCAACAACCTAAGAAATGGCTTTATACATGGACTTCACCAGATGGACAACACCGAAATCAGATTGACTACATCCTTTGCAGCCAAAGGTGGCGGACATCTATACAGTCGGTAAAAACACCTGGAGCTGACTGTAGTTCCGATCACGAACTTCTTCTTGCACAATTTAGGATCAGACTAAAGAGATTAGGGAAGACCCACAGATCAGCTAGATATGAGCTCACTAATATTCCTAAGGAATATGCAGTGGAGGTGAAGAATCGATTTAAGGGACTGGACTTAGTAGATAGGGTCCCGGAAGAACTATGGACAGAAGTTCGCAACATTGTTCAGGAGGCAGCAACAAAATACATCCCAAAGAAAGAGAAAACCAAGAAGGCAAAATGGCTGTCTGCTGAGACACTAGAAGTAGCCCAAGAAAGAAGGAAAGCAAAAGGCAACAGTGATAGGGGGAGATATGCCCAATTAAATGCAAAATTCCAGAGGTTAGCCAGAAGAGATAAGGAATTATTTTTAAACAAGCAATGCATGGAAGTGGAAGAAGACAATAGAATAGGAAGGACAAGACACCTCTTCCAGAAAATGAGAAACATCGGAGGTAAATTCCAGGCCAAAATGGGTATGATCAAAAACAAAGATGGCAAGGACCTAACAGAAGAAGAAGAGATCAAGAAAAGGTGGCAAGAATATATGGAAGATCTGTATAGGAAGGATAACAATATCGGGGATAGCTTTGACGGTGTGGTCAGTGAGCTAGAGCCAGACATCCTGAAGAGTGAGGTTGAGTGGGCCTTAAGAAGCATTGCTAATAACAAGGCAGCAGGAGACGACGGCATCACAGCTGAACTGTTCAAAATCTTGCCAGATGATGCTGTCAAGGTAATGCATGCTATATGCCAGCAAATTTGGAAAACACAAGAATGGCCATCAGCTTGGAAAAAATCAACTTATAGCCCCATACCAAAAAAAGGGAAACACTAAAGAATGTTCAAACTATCGAGCAGTGGCACTCATTTCACATGCCAGTAAGGTAATGCTCAAGATCCTGCAAGGTAGACTTCAGCAATTCATGGAGCGAGAATTGCCAGATGCACAAGCTGGGTTTAGAAAAGGCAGAGGAACTAGGGACCAAATTGCCAATATCCGCTGGATAATGGAAAAAGCCAGGGAGTTTCAGAAAAACATCTATTTCTGTTTTATTGACTATTCTAAAGCCTTTGACTGTGTGGACCATAACAAATTGTGGCAAGTTCTTAGCAGTATGGTGATACCAAGTCATCTTGTATGCCTCCTGAAGTATCTGTGTAACGACCAAGTAGCAACAGTAAGAACAGACCACGGAACAACGGACTGGTTTAAGATTGGGAAAGGAGTACGGCAGGGCTGTATACTCTCACCCTACCTATTCAACTTGTACGCAGAACACATCATGCGACATGCTGGGCTTGAGGAATCCAAGGCTGGGGTTAAAATTGCTGGAAGAAACATTAACAATCTCAGATATGCAGATGATACCACTTTGATGGCTGAAAGCGAAGAGGAACTGAGGAGCCTTATGATGAAGGTGAAAGAAGAAAGTGCAAAAGCTGGCTTGCAGCTAATCCTCAAAAAAACCAAGATTATGGCAACCAGCTTGATTGATAACTGGCAAATAGAGGGAGAAAATGTAGAAGCAGTGAAAGACTTTGTATTTCTAGGTGCAAAGATTACTGCAGATGCTGACTGCAGTCAGGAAATCAGAAGACGTTTAATCCTTGGAAGAAGAGCAATGACCAATCTCGATAAAATAGTCAAGAGCAGAGACATCACACTGACAACAAAGGTCCGCATAGTTAAAGCAATGGTATTCCCAGTAGTAACATATGGCTGCGAGAGCTGGACCATAAGGAAGGCTGAGAGAAGGAAGATCGATGCTTTTGAACTGTGGTGTTGGAGGAAAATTCTGAGAGTGCCTTGGACTGCAAGAAGATCAAACCAGTCCATACTCCAGGAAATAAAGCCAGACTGCTCACTTGAGGGAATATTAAATGCAAAACTGAAATATTTTGGCCACATAATGAGAAGACAGGACACCCTGGAGAAGATGCTGATGCTAGGGAGAGTGGAAGGCAAAAGGAAGAGGGGCCGACCAAGGGCAAGGTGGATGGATGATATTCTAGAGGTGACGGACTTGTCCCTGGGGGAGCTGGGGGTGTTGATGACTGACAGGAAGCTCTGGCGTGGGCTGGTCCATGAAGTCACGAAGAGTCGGAAGCGACTGAACGAATAAACAACAACATTTTAAACATACTCAGGGACTGTTGCAGTCCAAAACATCTGGACAGCCCCAGCTGAGGAATGCTGGTCGATGCCATGGCTCTTTGCCTTTCCATTGTGGCCCAGGAAGAAGCTATATTCAGCAGCCTCTGCCCCACACAGGTATTATGAAACAAGGATGATGCTTTCCCCAGCTGGTGCCTTCCAGATTTGAGGGGCTCTCGTATCCAGAAGTTCTAGCCAATGTGGAGGGCACTCATTGAAGAACGCTATCCTCAGAGAGGATAAACAGTTATGAGGTGGTCACATACATCCCCGAGCACGATACAGCAAACTGCAGGTGAAGACTATTTTCATACCCTTAAATAATATTTTTGTAATGTCCTATATTTGGTAGGGAAGCACAAACAGGCTGGCATAACTCTCTACCAGATGGCTTACTTTACCGCAAAGAGGAAATTTATTTTTTATGGAAGTTTATAAAAGGAAGACTCCTCCCACCCATACCCTGAAGTCGTAGGGGCATCCAACCCCCTCCGTTTCCACTGAGCAGGCTGGAAAGGCCTTCTCGTTAAGACAGAGTTATAGTGCTTCCTTCCCCCAAGGCAATAACAATTTCTCACAGGCGACTGTTCAACGTTTAGCCCCCTTTAATTCACTGTGCATGAATAAATAGAGAAGCTGATCCGGCTTGGGCTAAGCTGGCCAGAGAATGCGTGCACAAATCCTTTGCTTGAATTACCTCCTTTTTTAGCTTCCTTTGACAGAGCTACAGCTGCTGGCAGCCTGCAGCAAATCAGTAAGCAAGTAGAACTCCATTTCTTCCTTCACCATTTGTAGTGCAAGATCAAGCATGACCCTCCTGACTCTCTTTGTAGGGCCTTCTGGTGATGTCACTCTTCACTAACCATGAACTACCACTACCCCCGTGGCCCATGAAGCTCAGGGGAAGAGGCCATTTCAGCTGAAAGAACAAGCCGTCTTCTCCTATTGTCAAAGAAGGAAAAAACCATTTCACAGCCCTCTCCTCTTGCACCTGCCTGCCACCTGCTTTGTGACAGGCAGAATCAAAGAGGACAAATACCTGGCCCCTCCTGGCTTGTCAGTTACAAAGAGAAATAATTCTGTTGACTGGCCAAAAAAAAAAAGTGGCTCATTGTTTGGTTAGCTGAATGAATAAACAGCTTGGTTGACTCAAGGCTGAGTTGGGGCCCATCAAAAATATTAGGATTAGTTAGTTACCACTAGACCAGTGTTTCTTAACCTTGGCAACTTTAATATGTGTGGACTTCAACTCCCAGAATTCTGGAAATTGAAGTCCACATATATTAAAGTTGCCAAAGTTGAGAAACGGTGCCTGAGAATATTCACCTGGGAGGGTTTCTTGTATTTTCCCATGGAAAATATCCCTTTCCTGCCAATCTCCTTGGTCCAGCCTCAGGCTGCCTCAACAGCAGACCAGTACCAAGAGGGAGGTTCCACAGTGCGGGCAAGTCATCAAATGGTAAGTGAGCCATCTTGCAACCAAGGTGAGGATGTTGTGTGGATGAGCTCCAAGTTTCTGCCTCTTAGACTTAGGAGGCTCCTACGGGCAGGGGGGGCACTGTGAAGAGGCTTTGTTGTAGCCAGTCCTGGTTCAGTGAGATACACTCCAATGGAGTAGGATTGGCAAACTTTTTTGTCTTGAGAGCCTCATATTCTTCTGACAGGAATCTGTTGAGGAGTCCCCTACCAATCAAGGTAAAAGCCATAAGCTGATGGAGCCAGGCTTGTTTTTTCACCATCCTTTTTTTCTTCTTGACCTCCTTTGCTTTCTCTCTCTCTCTCTCTGTCTCTCTCTTTGCATCCTTTTCTTTTTCTTTTTTTCTCTCTGCCTCTTCTCCATCCCTTGCCCCCAGGCCTCCAGCAGGCTGTTAGGAAATGAACACCTCTCTTCTGAACGCTCTGAGGACCACTTGCAATGTGTTTTGCAAATGGCTGTGGTCTGCTTGAATGCACGACAAAGCCTGCTGATATATGGAATTACAGCTCTTAGTGCGGGAACATGGGATGATAACATTATCTTTTAATATAACTTCGGTCAGTGACAAAAGCATTACTTCCTCCATGCCTCAACCAAAGGCGGTCACTTCTTGCTGCAGAGGAGAAAACTGCAGTGCTTACCAAAGAATCCACCAATTGGATTGCTCAGCAGCATGGGCTGGGGCCCATTCATTTCATGGGCCTAACACCAGTTCTCCAAAATCTGCTGTGACCCAGGGTGCGAGATCCACTGTAAACTCCAGTCTCTCAAGTGACTGGGGCAGACAACCATTTAATAAGGTTCTTCTCTCTCCATTATTTAGTGTCACCTAAATGGCCGGCCAGCCTCAGCCTTAACCTCCCAGCGTTGTGCCTCCAAAATGAGGCCAGCCAAGTTGCTGCCCTGCCTGTAGCTGTTGGAGCAGTGTTTCTCAGCCTCGGCAACTTAAAGAGGCGTGGACTTCAACTGCCAGAATTCCCCAGCCAGCATGCTAGCTGTGGAATTCTGGGAGTTGAAGTCCACGCCTCTTCAAGTTGCCGAGGCTGAGAAACACTGTTAGCTCGTTGTTTTCCATTCTGCAAATCACACTGCAGTGAAGAGTCAAGTCAGGGCCTTGTCATGCCAATTACTCTTTCTCTGCCTACAGCAAGAGCTGTCTTTGTGTGGATGTGCTCCATAGAAGAACAAAGATCTGAGAATGAAACAAATTCCACCTGATTCTGTTATTTGCACTCATATTCATATAACTCTGCAAAAATAGATGTTTCCCAGAATGCATTGCTATTTGTATGACACTTACGATTTTATGTATAAAATGGACAAAAGTTTCCACTTGCTTAATTATACTTCAGGTCTGGGAACTACCCTGTAGCCTGTATCTTACTCCATTTCTTTAAAAGTGGGGTCCTGCAATAAAACATTGCAGCATGGAATGCTCCTGGCTATTTAATCTCCGAGAAGACAATCCATCTTCTTGTCTGCTGACTTACAACACTGAGAACAAAGAGCGAAAAAGAAAATAAATTGCTTACATCATGCCTTCCCCCACATCCTTATGTGCATTTGTCTGGTCATATGCTAAATAAAAAAATACATCTGACCAGTTCTTATGAGGGGGAGTTGTAGAGTTGTCAAGCCATCTTTCTTCTCGAAAAGGATGACTGAAGCCCAGGAGTCACAAAGCAAGGCAAGGCAAAAATTCCTGCAGGTGGGGAAGTAGACCACCTGCCAATTTTGCAAGGGGTTGGTGTGGGTTCAAATATATTGCAACTCAGCCAGAAATAAATCAGGACAACTATCAAATATCACCATTTACATGGAATCCCAATGGGCCAAAACTGATTTCAGCCTGGTGCACAGTCCGCCACTGGAAGTGTCCTAAATTGTTTAACGGAACAGGAGTAAACAGATCTTGAGAAAAAGGACAGTGATACTAGACATTCATTAGATTATTGTTCTAGCTGAATTAATCAACCCTTGGTCTCAAAAAGCAAAACCAAAACCTGAATCAGTGCAGTTTAAAATAATCTCCTTACCAGTCCTATCATACTCCTAGCCAAGGGTCATAATCTGAAGAAAAAAAATGTGGCATGCACACAGAATGCATGAGACATTGGTCAAAGAAAATTTGAGAGAAAGGACAGCATGGTGGAAAATAAATGTGCACCATCTGATCTAAATTCTCAGTTCACCTCATTTTGCCTAGGCCTCCAACAAGCCAAGCAACTTTCTAGAAAATAATGATTAAATAAGGCTTGGCTTGGATTCTGTTTGGCTTGACAATAGCCTAACTGGTTAAATATTTCCAGAGACTCCAGGAATCAGTGTAATGTTTAGCACCAAACACAGACAGTTGATGACATAGTTTATTTAATAAACTCATTCCCTAAATCCTTACGGATTGAAAACAAATAATTTGGGGACAGAAAATTTGATACTTTTCAGTTTAAAAACTCTTCTTTTCTACCAGGAAAATATCTCATTATGATAGGGTATTTAGCAGCTTCAACCATTTCTGTGCTAGTTACTGGTTTACTTAGCATTCCACATTAGCAGCTTGTTGCTGTATTTGAAGGAACTGGATGTTCAAAAATGTTCTAGTGTGCAAATGTCCAGGATGATTTCCAGCACTTACTGAAGCTTACTTCTTCAGGAAAGTAGAACTGATGGGAATGGCCTCCAAATGCAAAAAATAACAGAAAATGAGGGACAGAGGAAAGAATGTAACAGCAAAGACTAAAGCAAGATGTTGGACTAGATGACCTCCAAATTTCCTTCCAGCTCTATGATTTTGCAATCAAAATGTGCTGGTGCTGGGTTTACCCCTATGATTCCTAAAGTGGCATAGTAACACGCTTGAAAGCAGATGCGAATTAGAGGGAGGTTGGGCTGATAGAACGTTACTGTACATTCTTTGACTTGTAGACTGGCTGAATATAATGCTAAATGTGACAGTAAATATGTCCCATGAAGCCTTGAGAATGTGTTGATTGTAGAGGGCCAGTCTAAATCCCAAAGCCCATAGGGTGTTGCCAACTGCGGGGAAAGTTTTACTGCTACTAACCTCCATCCAGTGGTTTCAGAAATCTCCACTATTTTTGCAGCTCTACTGATCACGTGCCAACTGTAGTAATGGCTTAAAGGCAGCATTCCACAGTAGCAAATCCAGGAGAGAGAGATCCGCCAGGTCCAAAGTGGTCTTTCTCTTGGGAAGGTAGAAGGACATACCAGCCTTAGTGCTGGATACTGTTTGTCCCGTCCAGTCCTGTTCTCCACAGTGGATTTTCCTCCCCACATTCTTTGACATGTTCTTCCCACAAATGGCCTTTTCATGACAGCTATTACATATTTAAGATGGCTGACATATTTGCTATAATGAAACCCCAGCAGCTTTGGTTATTTTCTGGGTGTTCAGTAATCTTTACATGGTGTATAGTGCTTTTAAGTTTTGTATCTTTCAAGCTAAGGCATCTGTAGATAACTGTAGAGAACAGGCAATCATCTCACTAAAGCTTTGAAAATGGAACGCTTCCTAGGTACTTCAACAGTTTTATCTATTTCCCCAAAAAGTGGGGAAACATGTGTCGGTTATTCAATATTTTCTGTAACATTTAGCGAGGAACACATGCACCTGTCCTGGGAGTCACAGCACTTTCTTGAGATACATTGTGGGTAAGAATGGTGACTCACTCTTCCTAATTAGATGCAATTAAAAAACCTGAAAAGTTCCGTTAAAAACCTGGCACCAAACTCACTATTTTTAGAGACAATTAAAAAATCAAGACAGGGATGCATAATCAATGGTTTTTGGGAAGGTTTCTCTCTCCTGCTGTGATATTCCTACTGCTAAGAATACTAAGGACTTCTGTCACCTCCATCTATACCGTCTATTCATATTGTAATTTTGGGCATATCACTCATCTCTGCCTAGTCCTTTAACCAGTAGTCAGCCAAACATTTCTGGGAACTGAATAAATAGAGGGCGAGGTCAAAAGCATTTCTTTACTATTTGTCCTCCTCAGCTTTAGGCCCGAAATAAAGAAGTTTCATTTAACTATCATAGCAACTAGGAGCAGTTACCATGGGTGGAGTGATGTGCAACTCTTGACTTATTGAAGAGCTACTCATTTCTTTCAGAGGACCCTCCCATCTAGGCTATGCTTTATGACCTATAGATTGGCCAACCACATTTTAAGCTAGTCCATTGTGTGACTGCTATGTATTTGGCAAATGTACAGTTCAGGGCAAACCCAGAGAATTGTGTTAATACAATAAACAGTCGTTAACTGTGAGTAAGCATATTGTATCAACACAGCCAAGGAAAGTTTTCACTTGTTTTACCTGCTTAATTAAGAGCCTTCTGATAAAGGGGGTGGAGCTAGAAAAGGGGGTAATAAATCTAGACTAGGAGCTCCTTTAGTAGATGAGTGATGCAGACTCTCAGCCCTTTTGACATAGCTAGGACCTGCCAGTCGCAGTTCTTGCATAAATAGTTATTGTATAACCTGAACAAGGCCACCTCACAAATGGTTCTGATGCCTCAGATACGGAGCAGCCCTGAAACAGAGGCTTGAAGGTCATCCTGATCCAAGCCAAGAGGAATTTACAACAGTAATACTTCTGCCCCTAGAGGGGGGTTGGATCAGCTGGGAGAGAGCTGTGCAGGCCAACAATTTCAGTTAGACTATGAAAATGCTAATTTAGCTCAGATCACTCCATAGTCTGGAGGAAGGAGAGATGCCAATGGCAGGCCTATCCTAAGACACATAAGCTCTCTACCCAGATAATAAGGCTACTCACTGCTTCTTCCCCCCAGCCTGCCCCAAGGACTAAGAGAGGTCACAGAGCTTCAGCTGGCCAGAAAGCAGAGTACTCCAGCAGCTAAATAATTCACAGAGGTGCGGTTTGCTCAGACTGCCATTTCTAGAGTGGCAGAAAAATTACTGCCAGTACGAAAGGCTATCTGGCCAAGAGATGTAGCCCCTGAACTTGGCATGACCTCCAGTCTACCATACATTAATTGAGGCCCTTCAGAAAAGTTGGTTAGGACTGACATGTTTTGAAAATAACGTTACGCTTCAAAAGACATTATGGTCCTTTCATGTCTCCTGCTTGAGAAACACTTCAGGCATAATAAGAAACTTCATGGAGCATTTCAGCAAATAGGCTACGTAGCACTTTTTTTTAGAGTTGTTCAAGAGAGCTTACAGTGTCAGATAAATAAATAAAATACACTGCTGCTCTTTTTTTAAAAAATTAAATCGCCATTTTTGACAGAAAACAATATGGTTGTAGCCAGGACACTGGTTTTGTTGATATTTTTCAGCCTATAGAAGTGAAATATGCAGAAATACTTCTTGGAAGATCTCAGCATATATTCACAAACTTTGCTCACCATTCCAGAAGGCAACTACAAACTTGGACTCTCCATTCAGAATACAATTCTTTAAGAAAGAGGCCTATTGCCACTCCTAAAACTGCCAAATCCATGGTCAGGTAAGCTAATAATGTAATGTGCAGTTTCTTCTCCTTCTTTTGGTTAGAACCATTACGCAGTGGCCCAATCTGGCCTGAAATCACTACTTAAGGAGAAAGGAAAAATATCCTTCTTCTTAAATACCTCATTCAGAAAAAAATTCACTATCTCTGCACTGGGACCCTGCCCCCTCCAAGTTTATAGAAAAGCAAAAAACATACTATCTGTACATTTTTATTGGCTGGAAAATCAGAGAATTGTAGGACCAATGCAGCTAGTGAGTACCAGGCTGAGGAAGAGGCTGGAATAGCACAATGCCAACCAGTCATTTAACCATTGTACTTCCATAAGAAGGAGCAGCAGCAGTCTTTATTGTGGTCAATAACTAGCACATCCATAAGAAGGAGAAGAGTGAGCCAACCAGAAGATCTCAGGAAGAGCCTGCTGAATCAGACCAGTGGGCTATATAGTCCATTCTTTGTCACACAATGGCCAACTAGATAGCATAGCTTCTTTTCTCTGTTACTCTTGAGTAGCTGGTATTTAAGATACACTACCTGTAATTTGGAGGTAATGATCAGCCCGCAAGACAGGTAGCAACTCTGCAATTTTAGCAGGGGACAGCTAGGTAGTTCTTGATGATTGGACTCCTAAATAGTGGAAGATCCCCTGTTTGTGGACAGACTGAAATGCTATCAGAACATAGAAAATAGGGCCTTGCCACCTGATTTCTTGAGTTCCACGATATCTGGAACAAAGATGAGGGGACTCTCATCTAATAATTCGGGGGGGAAATCTTGGCCACAGTGAAGACTATTACTGCATGCTGAAAAAAAGATAATGTTGGAGTCAATGTTTATTGCTCCAAAATGTATTATAGGTAATATTATTAGTATAAACTACCTAGGCAGAGTATTTGTCTTTTAAGGCAGCCTTAAAAAGTTAAAAGAAAAAAAAGAAAAGAACAAGAACAAGAACAAAACAAGAACGTTGCCCCGACTGGAACAGAATGCTACGCTCAATACATTGTCCAGAAAATGAATCCTGTGTCAAATCAAAGGATCTGAGTTTTAAAATCATATAATAATCAAGTTCAATGTTCTGGGAAGTCCAAACCCTTCCTAGAACTATTAAGCAGCTGAAGCCATCAGTTAGGAAATGTGCAATAAAGAGTTGGAAGAGAAATATTTTTTAATTTTTGCACTTCTTTTTGTCAACTCCTCCTCCTTTGTTCTCAAACTCATAAAAGAATACTGTATGACAAAACAAGCAGTCAGAAGCCATTTTAGGAAAAAAAATATTTAATCTGTCAGACAACTCTGGATTAAAAAAGCCAAATCCTAAAAGAACCACTTCCCCAATCCCAGTTTAAAGAACGCCTGGATGAAACCACAGTCAGGGACATTCCTCCTTAGTCTTCCTGCCATCTATTCACAGCTTGCATTACTGTAGCAGAGGGAGATTACATCATTTCTCATTATCAGAACAGAGAATATTTCACCCAAATGCTAGAAGCAGATGCATCTCCTAGCAAGGTGCAGAACAACATTCTCAGCAGAAATCATGACTCAGTGCAAGCTTCTTCAAGGCTAGCCATGGTCTGAGTCAGTGTAAACTTGGTCCTTCCTATTCCTGAGCACAGGCTCCAGAGGCAGGGTATGGTCCTTCTTCTGACAGTACAGAACAGCCTTTCCAAACCGAACACGGTCCAAAGAACGTTCCTGGAGTCTCTGTCCCAGCACATTTACTAGTTTGGGGAAGGCTGGAAAAGAATCCGCCTGCACAAAATGCTTAAGAAAAAAGTAGGCTTAACTTCAGAGGATACCAGTCTACAAGGCCAGGAGAAGACCTGATGAAACCGTATGTGAGAAGTAGGCACTGCTTCTTTTATCAAGGTAGCTTCCTCCTCCTGCCAGCATATGAGAGAGAAACAGCCCCTTTTCTGCCCAAAGTGGGAAGAGGAGGCAGACAGAAAAGTGGCACACAATGAACCTAGCAGCATAAAGACAGGCAGGCCATAAGCCAGGAACTAGCACAGAAAGGCATGAAGAGAAAGTGGGATACCCCAGAAAGGCCTGAAAGCATATAAAATAGATTTATTGTGGCTTAAGACTGTGCATCTCAGAACCGATTTCATCAGAGGCAGTTGGGAGACAAATCTACACAGAGGGAAATGCGTTATTTCAGAGTACAGCCAGAGCCTGAACCTCCCCCAAGGAACAGCACAAAAATGAGAAAGGACAAGTCAGCAGAACAAAATATCCTGACTGGATGTGACTCATTCTCACCTGATGAGGACGAGGTAAAGCAAGATGAGTAATGCCAAAAAGAGACAATTACATTTCTGTCCTGAGACAGCCACTCCCAGCTGCTCTTGTGCTAGGCCTGATGGCATCCATTCTGTAGCAAAATTCCAGTTCAACAGCATAATCCTTTCAAACTGAAATAGTTTGTGCAGTTATGGGATACCACACACCTCTTGCGCTGCTGAGCCCTCTGGCCTCCCCTTGCAATTAAATTCCTCCACTTTCCTTCATAGTTCTGCAGCTTTTCCCAATCCGGGCCCTCCAGTTATCTTGTACTCCCATATTGGCTAGGATGAGAGTTGTCCTTCAGATCTAGAGAAATCAGGTTAAGGAAGGCTTATTCATACTAAAAGCACAATTGGCCATGAACCTTTTTGACAAAACAGTCACTGACAGCAGTCTTGGAAATCTCACCATTTTATACTTCATAAAATGAAAGTACCATTTTAATGTTCATCTCCACTTATAGCTTCCCTCTTTCATGTCCATTGATGCTTCCAACATGTTCAACCACCAAGTTAGTTGTCAACACCATATTGGACAAGAATGTTTAGACACTGACCACAATATAAAGTAGATCCTTCTCACTGCATACACAGACATTCAAAGTAAAACACCAAGCATTTTTTAAAAAGTATGTGGCCTTAATTTACTGTAACATGTGTCAAGCAGAACACTTGGTTTATGCATAATAGGGAGAGGGCAATAGAAGAGGAAACAATAAGGATTCCAAGAACATTATGATGTCACATTCCAGGGCTTGGTCCAAAGGCAGAAGGATTAGGAGAAAGCGTATCATACTTCAAATGTTCAAGAGTTCTTGCTGCATTTGACCAGTTTCTCTCTGTTAAAAATGGCCTCTATTAAGAAGAATTGGAGTGATAAGCTTCTAATTTCCAAAACATTCTCTTGTGGGAGTGGACATGAGATGGGAAGATGCAGGGGGTATTTATTCATCCATCAAGAGGCTGAATTGTGTATTGTAGATTGGAACTTCTCAGTACTCATAACACCATATTTGTACAAGATGAACAAGATTCAACACACTGAACGTGGTCCATCATTGGTGGGGTGAAAATGAGGGAGGCCCTCAAAGTACTGGCAGAACAGAGGTGGAATTATAAATTTGACTGAAGGCTTCAAGGAGAATAGAAGTCCCACTGTTCAGAACACAGAAGAGGAGGTGGCATCCTGACCCAGTGACCTAGATTCACTGTAACAGATGTCAAGCAGAACACTTGGCTTATGCATGAGAAGAAGAAACTGCATTGCCTCAGCAACCAGGATGAAATTTTCTCAGTTCCCAGGATGACATCTCCATGTCTATCTAAGGCCTTGCCCAGTTAGATGCTTCTTTGTGAAGGCAGGCTTTGCAAGGCATTCCCAAGGAACAGGATGTGTGGAGATCAGGACTCAGAACTTCTACCATCTGTTCTTGCTATATGGAGATGATGCCTAAGGCAAAACAAGACATTAAGATGTTAGGTTTTTTCCATTAGGAAAGGTATTTGATTCAGGAGAAGTAACTGAATGTAGAGTAAGTGTGAAAGAGACAGACTAATTTTACCGACAGCTATACATCGACAGCAGCAGAAAGGTCAGATCCACTAATTATATCAGTTGTGGGGAGGGATAAGAATTTATTTATTTATTTATTATTTAAATTTATATCACCGCCCATCTCCCCCAACGCGGGACTCTGGGCAGTTTACAATAAAAAGAATTCAGTTGCTCCTAAGATTACAACAGAATAAACCAAGGCTTACCATTTCACTCACCTGCCCATTCCTTCCATCTTTCTGAGCCAACGCTTGCTTACTCTGTGAAATATAGGCATCATCAGCACGCAGGGTAGAATTGGCACTGCCCATCACTTGGCTGTTGACTGTAGCACGAGGGAGGATGACATCATAAGGGGCATCCAACTGGAACCAACAAAAACAGTAAAATGGAGTAAAAAGTATAATCAGAAAGGGAACCATGTTTTTGAAACATGGCTGTAATTTCAAAAGAAACCAAACCAGTATTGCTGATGCCAAAATATTTGTAATGCACTAAAAAGGCTTTTCAGAGACTTGTATTTTCTCATTTCCTAACACAGTTAACAGGCTTAGATTCTCACTAAGCTCTATCAAACTAGCCTTGACATCTTTTAGCTTTTGTATGTTGTAGGTTTAAAATTGTGCAGGGATAAATTGAATAGAACAAGGAAGAGGAAGAGATTTCAAAGGCAAACCACTGTTAGTTAAATAGTAATTAAAGGGCACTATTCAGGAAGAATGAGCATAATTTATACCATTTCACCTGAGACCCTCAAATGAAGGTTTCAAACCTTTTCCGAACTCCTAAGCTTCCTGATTCCTTAATTGTAAAAGATCGAAACTTTAACAACGGCTGCCTCAGTAAACTGCTATAGAAGGCCTGGTTCTCACAAGAAGCACCTGAGGCACTAAATCTAATATAGGCAATATCACCTCCGGTGAGAGTAACTATAATTAAACAGCTCTTCATGGCCTAAGCTATAAGTGAGCTAAACTTTCTCTACTTAGGAAAACAGAGATCAAGGGAATCTTACATCTTTCTGTATTTGGGAACTAAGCTTTACACAGTTGTAATCATGGTTTTTGTTTGTTCCTTTTATGTATTTTTGTTGTATAATGTTTTTCTTTCCTTGAGCCTTCGTATATGGTAAATTGTTCATTTTTATTTTATTTGCATTATTTTATGTTTCTTTGTTTGAAAACGGGCTAATAAAAATCATATATACAAAAAGAAATAAGATTAAAAAAAGAAAACAATGAATTTGCAACCTTAAACATTAAAAGAAAGCTTTACACAGAACCAGCCATGAGACTAACCAGCTTTTATTTACAGAATCCATACCCTCAAGGGACCCCTGCTTGTGATGCCCCCTTTCCAACATACACCTGACATAATTTCTGGTTTTAACATTTCAGACAAGCCTTCACCTCTCTGGTCAGGCATAGCCTCTTCTACTGACAGACTTTATAGGTATGGTTTGTTTGTCTGTCTGTTTTAAGCCTACCATACAATGAATTAAGCTACAGGCAAGCAAGATGAGAAGGAGAAGCAGCTGCCAGCACAACCACGCATTCACTTACAGGCCCTTTGTGCATTAAAGTCATCTCTGTGGGCTGATATACGCTTGTCAGAAGCTGCCCATTGTATCCGCTGTACGGGGACACAGGCTTTTTAGCTGGAAAGAGAGAAACCACAGGACAATAACGTTTAAATACACCATCCCAAACATTTTCCAGAGGCAAAACTAGGTAGCATGGGTTGAATGGCAAGCTCTGGAGAAGACTGCTGGTCAATTAACTTGCATAAGGTGACTGGTTTCTATATTTAAAATTATATTGATTTTCTAGCATGACCTCATAGGAAAGCTTCCCTTGAGACTGGAGGGTCTCATGAGAAACAAGAGAAAGATTACACTAAAAAAAATTGGGGGGGCCACATTTCCATGGATCTTCCTACGCCAAGAGCCACTACTGTAGAGTTAAAGATCTAATTACCCATGGGAAAATGATGTGTGTGTGAATTTAACATGTTATTCCAGATCCAATCATAAAATCATGCCTAGGCAGTTTTTCTGGATTCACTACCTTCACTTAGATTTAGACAGTGATACCATTTCCATGGCTTTAGTAACTGCCAGGCATATTGCAAGTCAACAAAGGGAGATTTTCCTAGCACTGGCAAAGGTGGCATTAGAATCTTAGCATCCTGGATTTGTGTGTCCAGCTACTTTTATAGCTCCAGGTACAGGGATAGATAAAGATAGAAAAAAAGAGAGAGAGACCCTAACAAATAGACCCACAAGTATGTATAGAAGTGTATACTTTAAAAAAAGAAAAAGCTAAACCCTTAAAGCTATACCCCAAATTAATGGTATCCCTTTCTTACAAGTACACCTGTGTACATACGTAGCTATATTTCTTTCAGGTGACTTCTTGCTGCTTGGAAGCACCAACTGATCAATGCAGTCCAATGAAAGAGCCATCAGAAGGCTGCTGGGATTTTTGTTTCATAAGCTGCCCATAAAACAAACCCTTGTTTGTGGGTAACTATAGACAAAGTAAGTTTTAATGAGCCCAAGGAGCTTGGAGACTTTCTGTGAATAAGAAAATCCATCTGGATTTATGGCACTCTAGAGGCCATGCTGGTTGTCTTGATACTCTGAAGTTCAGTTCTCTCCAGCCCCTGCAATATGGCTGATGTAATCAGTAAGCCAACAATAAATCATAATTTCAAACTGATGCACGGGCCTAAAATAAATCATGCTTATCATACTGAGTCCATTTGTACATGATACATAATCAACAGGTTCTGTACGGCATTGCATCTGATCTTAGCCTAAAGGCCGGTTTCTCTTCAAATCATATAAACCAAAAAGGTGAATCCAGCTACTGGATGTGCTATTCTAAACTGATTTTAGGTAAAGGTAAAGGTTTCCCTCGACGTAAAGTCCAGTCGTGTCCGACTCTAGGGGGCAGTGCTCATCTCCGTTTCTAAGCCTTAGAGCCGGCGTTGTCATAGACACTTCCGGGTCATGTGGCCAGCATGACGACACGGAACGCCGTTACCTTCCCGCCGAAGAGGTACCTATTGATCTACTCACATTTGCATGTTTTCGAACTGCTAGGTGAGCAGGAGCTGGGACGAGCAACGGGAGCTCACCCCGCTGCGCGGTTTCGAACCGCCGACCTTCCGATCGGCAGCTCAGCGGTTTAACCCGCAGCGCCACCGCGTCCCTATTAAACTGATTTTCTTAGCTGAAAATAGTTTTAATATGATATCTTGGTTTTTATTTATAGTATTACATTTTTATATCTTTCAGCAGGCAAAGATTCTGGGCATTTCAAAAAATAGGGATATTTCTGAAGGTATGAGCCTAGAAATCTTGCAAATAATACATTTACATCCCAGTTATCACTATATAAACCTAGATGTAAACTCCACTGGACTTATTTCCTCCCAAATAAATATAGCCTTAAATCTTTATTATTTTATTCTATATGTACATTTTAAGACAGAAAACCCCAAGTCATTTATCAGCTCAGATTTAGCAAAGCCTGTCTGGATTTTCATGATCCTATGAAAAATATCTCCATCTAGCTACCATTCAACACGTAGCATAGTTAGAAAATTCAGCTACAAAGTGAGAGGTGAGGTGACAAGGAAGTGTTATAAGATCATAGAAGAGAAAACAGATGGCCAGTTTGCTTGTATCAATGCTATCTAACCTTCCTGCCCCACAAGTGTGATGGCACAATGACAGTAACATTCTTGTGCAGATTACAGGATATGCAAAGCCACTAAGAATCTACAGAGAATCACAGCAGCACACCACAACATAGGGAAAGTGTAGCGTGAACATGAATCGGGTAAGGAAAAGCAAGGGTATCAGCCTGGCAACTAAATGCAGATTAGTCCGCACTATCATGTTCCCCATAGCTACCTATGGTTGCAAAAGTTGGACCATGAAAAAACTAGACAGGAAGAAAATCGACTCATTCAAGCTGTGGTGTTGGAGAAGGCTCCTGCACATTCCTTGGTCAGCAAAGGTGACAAATAAGCAAGTACTGGAGCATATAAAACCAGACATATCACTGGTGGGCATAATCACAAAACTCTGCCTTACTTATTTTGGCCATGTCATGCGATCAAACTCACTGGAAAAGGCAATTATGCTTGGAATGGTCAGCAGTAAAAGGAAATGAGGCTGCCAAAAAACACGGTGGCTAGACACCATCAAAGCCAACACCAGCCAGAACATAAAACAGCTAAAAGAAGCCGTACAAGATCGGGAAATGTGGCAAGAGCTGGTCCATAGAATCACCGACAGTCAGGCACAATTGAACAGATAGCATCATCAGGGTGAACCTGATTCTCTATCACCACCAGGTGCATCAATCCCCTGGTCTTCTCCAGCTGGGTCACAGATACTGATGACTGTGATACCCACTCATAGGCAACATTGTGCTAAAAAAAAAAGGAGGGGGGAGCAAATGCACCCATTTTTCATTAATTATGTTTATGCCTACATAAAAACATGGTGGGTTAAGGTTAGCAAGTATAACCCAGAATGCAATTCCTCTGGTTACATTGTGTCATTTATTTCCTGGCCTCTTCACCAACAGGCCTACCTGAAGAAGGTTCATCCATTGAGAAAGCTTTGTTCTCCACGAACATGCTTTGGGATTTCTGTTCCTTGAGGATTGTTTCATAGCCAACCCCTCGTGTGGGGTAGACATCATCCTCATAGGCCTGTTCTGGTCCTGGTTTGATTACCTGAGAAATCTCAGGGATGACATAAAACAAAACAAAAACAGAGGCATTGGAGACAAGAGCAATAGCCAATGTGGGGTCATCCCAAGTTGATCTCTGTTCCTGCTGGTTGCCATAAACATACATAACAATCCATACTATCCAGATGGCCATGGAAAAGGAAGTTGTGAGGAGGATGAAGACAGCATGCTTTCTCCAGTGCTTGTAATGTCCACACAAGACAGGCCAAGTAGCAATGAAAGTAGCTACTTGCAGGAACATTACATAGATGAGCGCCATGACAAAGTCCTCATTCTTCAGTTCACAAGGATCCTTGGACGTACCATCACTCCTCACCACAGTAATAATGAGCCACTCAGCATTGATTATGATCTCAACCAAGACGAGGACCAAAGCCATGCCAAAAGTGACCCATCCCCGAGGCCCGGTGTTCTGCCGTGCAAAGAAATTGAGACTGAGGGTATGGGCAGCCAGGCAGGAGAAGCAAATAGCAAAGAGGACACCAAAGAGGAAGCGTCGTGAAGCACATGTTGAGAAGTCTTGCCTGACAATGAAGGCAAAGGTCAAGCAGAAAAGCCCCAAAGTGCCCAACAGAAAGAAAGCTTGAGTCCCTATTAAGCTCTTCTTCCGGTAATCTTGGATAAAAGGCACACTGGCCACTAGGACCACAGTGAGGACAAAGCTGGTCACAACACCAAAGCTGGCCACAGCTTCTAACACAATGCCCCAGGCTGTAGATAGGTCACAAAGGTTGTAGTAGATGGAGTTCAAGTCCTTGCCACATCCTGGTGGTGGTGATGATGGTGGTGGTGAAGTCACCTGAGCTAAGCATGCTTTCATGGGAAGTACAAGAAGCCAAAGACATGGCAGTAGCGTCTTGGGTGCAGCCATTATGGTGGAACGATGGCGAATATTCTTGGCTTTTCAGGAAAGAACTAAAACAAGAAAGAAAAAATACAGAGTCTATGAAAATGCATGAGGTATTTTTCTTCTCCAGAGATGTTCAATATTTTTGCAGCTGAGAGTCATTACTTGGCCTTTGGATCATGTACCAAGGATCACACTCCAAAAGTGGACAAAACCCGGACAAAGTAGGGTATATTAAACCTGAATAAAATAAATAGTGTCCAAATGATTACTTTCCCTACTTAATACCTTACTCCTTGTTTCACATTAAACATTATAATATGTGGTAACCTTTAGAAGGGCTATGCATCCAGGATTTTAGAGGCCTATATGAAGCCCTGAGACTTCGGGTTGAGTCCTCCAACTCCATTGTCCTGATAATACTTTACGTTATTTATACCTCTTTGGTTCACCTCTTCAAGTACCTTTAAGAGCACTGCTAGGCTTTAGCAAGCCAAAGGAAAAGGTGTCTGTCCTGTGTTGATTATTACCCTGAGTAACACTGGTGAAGATAGAAATGTTTACACTGGGGGAGGGAAGGTTAGACAAGGATCAAGGTTCATTTGATACAGCACTAGTACTTGAAAGCAGCTTTCCATGAGAGCCAAACTACATGTTCCAGAGGACAGCTAAATTTAGAACTTTTAAGTAGCTACAAGAGCCTTCAAGTTTATTAAAGTAACAGCACCGGGTGACTGAATGCTATTTATTAGCCTTATCCAACTTGATGGCTCTCTGAAAGTTTAAGTCCCATTATCCCCAACCAAGGGCCATGCTGGCTGGGGCTTATAGGAGCTGTACTTCAGAACATCTGAAAGACAATGTATTGGGGAGAAGGATGCCTCAACCCTTTCTCCTGAGTTGGTTCTTAAATCTAGATCGCAGGAGGCTAATGGCTAAGGCTGATCAACAGTAAATGTCCTAATCTGTGTAGCTCATTTAGCTATTATCAGCAACAGTCCAATCAATGTAAGGGCCCCTGGACCTGTGGTTTCCTAAGGCCAGGAAATCCAGTAGTAGGTGTCCAACATAACATTGATTTTATGTCTAATTTAAAAGAACTGTGGCCAAAATGGCCAGTCAGTGGCTGCCTTCGCATGACACAGATGCAAACTAACCAGCCACTTTTAACCTAGTGGTTGATCTAGACTATGTGAATAATTCATGTGAACACAGAATAATTCATGTGAACACAGAAAACTAGATTAGCTCCATAAACTTGAGTTAAGTTTACTCTGGGTAAAGCATGACACAAACACAACCAACAAGGGGTACATAGGTCAATGCTTTGATTTGCTATAAAGCAGTTCCTTATATTTCTATCTCCCACTGTTCTGTGGTTTGCAACACAGTTACAAACTTAGAGCAGCCTGAAGGACTGTACTGAAGGAAGCATTACAAAACTAAACTAATAGTACAAATCAAATCTTAAACACAGAATTTTTTTAAAAAAACCCTAAGAGAATTAAAACCAAGAACCTGGCTAATGCAACCAATATAAAATTGAAGGGCTGGTAGAAAGAAAAAAGTTGTCATCTGATGCCAAAACCTACCAGCAGCTGTCTTTAGAAAGGCTCAGCACAGGGCAGATGATGGCAGTAGCCACCAAGCAGGTGGCCTGTCTAGATTAGAAGGAGAGGCTTTTCATTCCCCTCTCCTATTTGAGTTTCTGGGGAAATCAACATATTAGAACCACACAAGAGATAAATGGGGTATCCTGTTAACAGATACCTCAGGTATCCGGGGAAAGAATAGGTTCCAATCCTTGCACTGCCATGAAGACTGCACAGAATCATTTCTCTTGTACCAAGTCAAGACATTGATCCCACTAGCTCAGTGGGGTACCCATACTGACTAGCAGTCTTTCTTCTTCCTTCCTAGCAATGGCCAAAATTGAGCGTGAGGCCTTCTACAGGCAAAGCAAGTGCTCTGCCAAGATGCAATCATCCCTGGTCTTGGGACAGTCACCAGTTCCCTCTTCAGACATGGAGAAAACTGAGGACAGCACTCTGCCTTGCTCACCAAGAACCTTCCCATATTGACAAGGAAGATCTAAGGCACCATTATGACTGCACTTGGCTGTTTAGGACTGGGAACCTGTAACTAAAGAGGAGTGAAATAACAGAACCTTGATCAACCATTTTAGTTGTTGTACCAATAGCCTGTTTTCGGTCGCTACTGAAAAAGCCTAAGGGATGAATAATATTAATGTAAACATTTACAAAGGTCTAAAGCATGCTCATGAGGGCAGCCTTTCCCTCTCCTGCAGGCCAGCAGAAAAGGTTTGAACCGTCTCCCACTTCATCTGCTAAGTTGTAGCAGAGCTGCTACTGATGGACCATGAAGTCTGCAGAGGGAAAAAGAGGCCTGAGACTTGCCTTGTCTTTAGAGAAAACACAGCTGGGAGGGGAGGAGAAAGAATGCATAATACACATAAAGAACTTCTCTCTCTCTCTCTCCCTCTCCTAAACTGTTCTGGGGAACAACCATAATAACAACAAGAATTCCCCCACCCTGTACTGTAAAACATTTCCCAGATTAGCTGTGTTCCTCTGAGATATCACCCTCCAACCCTCTCTTGGGCTCCCATTCAGGACTGCTTGGTTCCCAGGCTCAGAGGATTCCTCGTACTTCCTAAAGAGGGACTCTCTTGCCCTCCAGATCTGATTACTGCATGACCAGGATTGATCAGGGCTAATTTGTGTTTCAGGCGCTTGGTACCTGGGAGCTTGGTAGATGAGTTTCCTCTCTATTTAGAAGGCAGCTCCCTCTATAAACACTGACTTTTTCTCTTTGACTGTGTAGATCCTCTTCATATCTATGGATACAGGATTATTTGGGCCTAAAACACAAGCTGCCTCCAGTTTCATTGGAGGAAATTCTTTGGGCAGTTTCCTACTCAGCCAAACCACCATCCTATTTGCTGAACTGTACAACCTGAAGACGAACCCTTAAACCCTGCCCATATCAAGCTTTTCACATTCTACCAATAGTCATCTTGACATCAAAGGCATTATGTTAAAGGAGCCATACATCTGAGTGCCAGAACATAAAACAACAGCTTTTAGCAGAGATACCTTAAAGGACCCTTTTGCTAACTCCGATCAGGAATTGATTGAGCCCTTAGTATACGCTTCTTAGATATCATTTCCATTTAATGTGGAATCCCAGGGGTTTCAATGAAAACTTGAGAATCTTAGCTTTAAATCTGGTTTTTCAATATTGTACTCTACCTCTGGGGTTGAAAGCATGTGAATCCTGTTGGCAAACAGCTAAAAAAAATCAGTGTTAAGCCAGGGAAGTTCTAAACTGTGGTTGAGCAAGAAGACATCCTACCAATGAATTTCCTGTCCAGTTGATTTCTATTTACTGAGTCTCCATGAATATTCTGCCACCGTTTCTGGAAGCAGACTTTGTGTCAGTAACAGCCTAATAGCCAAAAATGCAACAGCTAGCCCACATTCCATCATTGTCTCTGGATGATGGTGATGATCCTGTTGAGTTTTGGTTTATATAAAAGTTTTTTAAAAGTTACTTTTTTTTCAACAGTGCTCCAATACAATAAAAAATGGCAAGGTTTTCAAGTCTATTAATTCTATGAAAGGCAAGTAAAATACTTACACGAACTTTTTCAAGTTTATGTAAATGAGAACTGCATAATTTGCATGTTCTAAACATAAAAGGTGGATAGATTTACCATTATGGAATATTAGACTTTTGGCTAGAGATGATCTAGCATCAGTGTTTCTTAACCCAGACAACTTTAAGATGTATGGACTTCAACTCCCAAAATTCCCCAGCCAGCAGTGCTGGCTGAAGAGTTCTGGGAGTTGAAGTCCATGCATCTTAAAGTTTCTGAGGTTGAGAAACACTGTTTAGCATAATACTCCAAAAACTACAGTGTCCCTCTGATAATCCTTTAAGACATTTAAGGGCAGCATCAGTGATAGAAGCACCAAATCATCTTAAGCAACTGCACACCTTAGGAAGCTTGTAGATTTGTATGTACCTGAATGTTAGTGCACAAATCCCATTTCCATATATGTGGTCCAAAAATAATACTTCTTTGCTATGTAGATGTTTTAGGGCTTTGTTTTCATTCAGGTGGCTCCTTCAGTATCAATCAATATAGCCCAAAGCCACAAATTTCCCCACGCTTTTGCAAATACATCAGCTTCTTTTAAAAAGCACTTTGTTTAGGGATTTAAGTAAAATACCCAGACACTTGAACATCAAATATTCCTTTTTAAAGTGCATTATCCTACAACACTTTGAATTACTTATATAAGCAAAAGCTGTGCTCCCAAATTTAGAAGACTACAACATCCATTGTTTCCTTATTAGCACACCGTTGTGCAACTTCACTTTAAAGAGCACTATCTGTGGTGAAGCTTAATTCTGTTCTGCTGTCTTATCAGGAAAAGAGGCAAATATATGACCTCTCTCTCACACACGAGCTCATTTTATCTCCCTTCCCAGTGGAAAAAAATGTTCCCAAAACATCAAAGTCAATTTAGGGCATACCTCTGACCTGAACACCCAGAAATGACACTTTCCAGCATTACTAACACCATCTCCCTGAATAAATTATGGTTCTCTCTATATATATTACGAAGCTACCAGTTCCCTAGTGTTAATCTGCTTGCTCCAGCTTGAGAATTAACAACAAAAATGTAGGCATTTCTGGTATTTCAACTACTGCAAGCCCAAAGTTCTAACAACTTGGTCTTTAGAAAAGAGGGCCTGGCAACTTGGCCTGCATATTCTAACTGTGGTGTAGGTCTTCCATTCGGTGCTACTTCAGCATACAAAAGGAGAGAATTTTGCCCTCCTTAATGCAATAGGTATGAGATTTTCTCAATTGTATCCTGCCTTGAAAGTTTCCTTTGCTACAGCTTCCTTGAATGTGTGTGTGTGGTGCGTACATGTATATACATACACACAGAGAGATTTTCCTCTACATATCCAACTACCAGTCCTGGGTTGCCTATATCCAAATAGCCACTAGAGGGTAGTGAAGAGATACAAAAAACTAACTCTTTGCCATCTTCTAGGGATTGACTGGATTTTTGCATCCCAGATGCAGCTGTCCTATCTAACAAGCAAGAGAATCTGGGGTCAGTGCATGGTCTATGAGCAGATGATGCAGCCTTTTTGCTAAATCATACAACACAGATTTGGTCCAATCAATGCCTGGATAAGATCAGAAAGGCTGGATAAAAATATACTAAATAAATAGGGATTCAGAGCAAGCTAGTTACTGCTGTCATCTCTATTCTTAGAGCAAGCACTTTTGCCCTGTTTTCATGTGCTCCAACAAACAGTATCTGATTCAGCAGAATCAAATAAGTAAGCCCCTGAGAAGAAGTAAACATTGACACTTGCTTCACTGCAATTCCCTGGAAATCCACCCCAATAAACTTCTTCAAACTAGTGATCAGTAAGATAGCTTAGCTGTTAACCTTCCTTTCTTCGTTCCAATTTTGAACCAGCAGAAACAGGTCTGCGTCTAGGATACCACTAAGCTGGTGAGGGCTCCCATTTTTTTACTTAAAAAAAATTCAAATCAGAATATAGCTAATACACTTGATAAAGAACTAAAATGGATATGCCTTTGTTCTCTATCCATGACTCTAAAAGGAATTGGGGGGGGGGGTCCATAATTCTCTTCAATCAGAATTCATCTCTTGTGCACTGCTCTTTCACATGTAATGACCCCCAGATGCAATTACAAATATGAAATCTGCAGGATGCACCCACCAGTAAGCTTCTCATAGTTCTGAGTGTTCTCTGGAAGATGCCACTGAATCACATCTGGTCAGATAAGTCATTTGAGGAAAGGGCACTATCAAGCCTTACATTCCCTGACCAGTAATAGTTACTATGTGTAAAACAAAAAGAGGAACCGAATGCTGTGCATCCTGTAATAAACTAGAAGAATGCCTTCTATGAGGCAGCTCTTGGTTAAAACATTTGTTTATCCTTGCAGTGATGTCTGAGATTTATCTTGGTTTTCTCTAGCATGGCTCTGCTATCTAAGGGTGATCTGAAGATCCATGTTAGCACACTTACATCATTGTAGGAAAGCTACAGGGCGCATCCACACATCTTCGCTTAGCAGAAGTAATGAGAATGGCCTCTCTTTGAAATCCACTGCTTGTTGGAAAAGGCAGTGCTGCTTCAGATGGATTAAAGGTATGAGCTTCATGGGTCTGTTTTTCCCAGATTCTCCTTGCAAATAACATGTGGTATTTTAAAAAGGGGAGGTTGGAAACATTGCCTGAGGGGAACAGCATCAAGGGCCTATGTGAAGCCACAGTTCTGACATCTGGTTTCCATGGCAGGCCAGGAGGCATAGTACATTTTTATTAAACACTTCTGTTTCAACTTTTCCACTTGCATCAAATGATACATTGCCCCAGAGGTTTTAGTGAATTGCCTTTCACTGCACCCATAGACAACACAAAGTAAGCACAGTTACACACAGATATACTTTTCCCCCAATCAGCTTTCCAAGAGAACAGAAATAATTGGAAAAAGTTGTTCTATTTCCATGGACAGTTTTTTCTTTCCAAGGCAACAGGCAAGCTGTAGAACAATCCCCAAACTGCAAAGGCCCAGAAATTCCTCTTTCTTCTATGATTCACACTTCTGCAGGAAGCAGGTGCCATTTCCAAGGTACCTGGAAGCAATTACTGGCTCTGTCTCAAGAGGGTTGGATGTTTCCAGTTAAGACTCTGGAGTAGGCAGGAGAGGTGGAAATGGCAGGGGAAGGAAGAAGCAGTGAGCAATTATTTCTGTTGGCCAGCATGAGAGGAAAGGAAGTCATAGGACTCCTTATAGAGCCCAGAGACCCTTTTCTCCATGGCTCCAAACCCACAAGGATGTCTTAGGAAAGATAAGTGTTTCTCAACCTTGGCAACTTTAGGATACGTGGACTTGAACTCCCAGAATTCCCCAGCCAGCCAATTCCCCAACCAGTCCACATATCTTAAAGTTGCCAAGGTTGAGAAACACTGGGAAAGAGCGACAGCCTGCTCTTAAACATGCTTGATTGCCAGACTCAGCCTTTAACAAGACTGTGCTGGTTTGGCCAGCTCATGCAGGCCAAAATGCAAAAGTGGAAATACCAATGATTGCTATATAACAAATCAGCAGTAAACAGAAATAAAATACTGACATTGTGGGACAGGGGATGATGAAAAGATGTATGCAGGAGGACACACCCTCTTCCTAAAAGAACAGAAATATCTTCCTGCAAAGAATATTCAGATCTAGAAGTCTGTTCAAAATAAATAAAACACATACATTAAACTTCCAGAAACTGCGTTCTGTGAAAACTTATCTACTGGAAGTTAACTCCAGAAAGTACAGCTGAATGGAACAAATAACAGCTGTGTTCAAACACCCTGCTTATCTGTAATTAACTGAACTACAATTCACTCAATTTACTGGGTTTGCCTGATACACGGAAGACAAAATTGACCCCAGTGGCTGGATTCATATACTAAACAAAGCTGAAATATATTTGGCTGGTTTGTGTTTCAGTATGTGATGTAAACATAGCCAAAACATGTCAGCCAGTATGAAACATTTTTAAAACTAGGCCTGGTTGTGCAAACTCTAGAACAAATTCATAAGCCAGTATTGCAGGCTAGAATAGGTTGCGACTGACAGTTTATGGTAGCCTGAATTCTGCAGACTGGCTTTGAGAGGTTGACAGCCATCCACACCATTGACTGGAGGCATCAGGTCCTTATCATATGTCAGCCTAATTCCAAGAGCATGCTCACTGGCCTTCCTCAGTGGATGTTCATCAGATGGCTTTGACTGCAACTCCTATGAGCCTCAGCCCCTAAGGCTGAAAGTCCGAAATGACAAAAGTTCTAGACCAAATATATGGAGGGCACTGACTGGGGAAGACTTGCATTATTCCCTCTTCGATGGCTCCAGATATCAAAGCAACTGAACAGTTCTGCAGTGTTACCTACTAACTAGTATTTTGAGAAGGGAACTTGATAAAGTCATGGAAAGGGCTTTTAGCAGCTTATAGATTCTTACCTTGAGAGAACCAGGTGGTATAGTGGCTAAGGCACCAGGCTAGAAACTGGGAGACTGGGAATTTTAGCCCTGCCTTAGGCACAAAGCAGCTGGGTGACCCTGGGCCAGTCACTCTCTCTCAGCCCTAGGAAGGAGGCAATGGCAAGCCACTTCTGAAATCTTGTCAAGAAAACTGCAGGGATTTGTCCAGGCAGTTGCCAGGAGTCAACACACAGATTCTTACTTCACCCATTTAGCCTCGAAAACTATGGTACTCCTGGTCAAGAATCCAAAGTTCCCAGTTTATTTAATACACTTTTGTTTGCAGAGGAGAGGCAAAAAGGCAAGTGTCCTTCTTCTCTGGCTAACTCACAACCCTTGTAAATCCTTGCCTGAACTCAAGAGTTCTATATCTTACCAGAGTAGTACACTTCCCTAGCTGTAACACAGGACTCCTCCTTCCTGAAACCAAAAAGAGGATCCATCCAGGAAGCTTGGTTCTTAAAGCCAGCTCATCACCATTAACCCCCCATCCTTGGCAACATGAAGTAGCACCAAGACACTTAAAACAAAAAATTCTCAGTCCCATTTGTGGCAT
Source organism: Candoia aspera (assembly GCF_035149785.1). Classification (NCBI taxonomy): domain Eukaryota; kingdom Metazoa; phylum Chordata; class Lepidosauria; order Squamata; family Candoiidae; genus Candoia; species Candoia aspera. The sequence continues at coordinate 117,373,350 of NC_086154.1, read as the reverse complement.
CCCTTTCTTCCCAATGTCCTAGGGATAACATATACCCTATGAGAGTTCAATTTCATCCACATAACAGCTCCAACCAGCCAAAAGGTTTGATGAGGGCTGAGCAGGGATCTGGACCCAGGTTCTTTTGCTCCAAATTCAACAGTGGTTGCATTTCTCAGTCCCCTTTGCTGTGAATGTGTGCACACTCGTGTGTGTAGAGAGAGAGAGAGAGAGAGAGAAATACACCACCAACCATTAAAGAAGTCCTATTTTGCCTGCAAATTTCCCACCCCTAGTCACGGTATTAAGTCCCTGGGTGCTCCTAACAACCTTTTGGGGAGGGGCTATTTGCTTTCCTCTTTCAATCACACTCCTCAAGCAAAATATGAAGCATGTTCCAGATTTGTTCTAAAGCTTCAAACCTCTCCTTGCTGCGGATGGGTTTAAAACGAAACAAAACAAATACCTGAAAATCCAAACGCATATATGTATACTTAAGCGCCGACACACACACCCATTGTCACCCTTAGTTATACTTTCAGAAAGAAAGAACTGTACTGGGTCCATCCAACGGCTACATAGTTCGGTCATGGGTTAAGGTTACCGGACCTTACCAGCTCCTTCAAGCACAAGCAGAGAAGAACATTCTAACAGGAAGCAGGGAGGCGCTTTGCATTTGGGTATTACCCACCCCCCGCCGCCGCCGCCGCGCCGCTCCTTCTGAAAGAAACGAACCCCCCCTTTTCATGCTTCAAGTTATCTTCTGGGGTCAGCAGAAGGTGCCCAACTCCTGGAGACCCCGGGCGAGGCGAGGCTGTCACTTAGCTCCCTCCGCAGACGCTCTCCACAGAAGAGCAGAACCCGCGTCGCCGGCGAGGAACCAGCCCGGCGCTTACCTGCTTTAGGTAGGACAAACAGGCGCTCCTCCCTTCCCAGGGGCCGAAGCTCAACGCTGCTGCTCGCGGGGTTCGGGACCCGGCGGGATTGGCAGCCCGGTCGCCCCCGGGACCCTTCCTCCCACCGGCCGGACCCGAAAGTTGAGCCAGCCGGCGCAGAGGGCGTGTCGTGGCGGGGCTGGGGACCGACGGGGTGGGGAGGGAGGCGAGGCTGAGAAAGCTTTTTCTTTCCTTGGTCGACGCTCCCTCGCTTTCCGCCCTGGGAAGCTACCAGCTTGACACTAGCGTGACATCAAGCTCCATTCAGGGTGCTTATCAGGCCCTCGGCCAGCCCTTTGCAACCAGATTGCAGGCTAATAAATCACCTCCGTTGCCCCGCTCTCGGCTCCGCAGAAATCTTTGTGTGTCGAGTAACCGAGCTTTCGCCTTAACGTGCGAGAAGCCCGTCCCGCCTCCCTCGACTCATCCCTGCCCAGGTTCTCTGTGGCGCTGCAAATCCAGACCTGGTTTTGTGGCTGGCGCTCTCGCTGGTTTCACCCACGCCTCTTCCCTCTTTCTGCATTGTACTCAGTGCGAGACAACAAATCCCATCTCAGGAGTTAAAAGATTCGGGAGACTGGTGCTTGGTTGAACCCCAGATGGACGCGCTGGCTCGTTGGTTTTCAGTCTAGTTTCACAAAACGCCCACGGTGGGGAGATTCCTGGAGAACACTGCATAGCCTCAGAGGAGCTGGGTAAAATCGTTGTTGTTATTCAACATCTGGTGTTTAAAAGATGCCAGTGTTGACTCTCACGTTTCCTTTATATTTTGAGGATCCACTTTGTGGCTTAGACTCCTTTCCCAAGCATTAAGCTGCCCCCGCCCGCCGCCCTTTCCGCAGCACTCAGTGAAACAGGGAAGGCTGCTGGTTACTCTAAGGAGTGGGGTGGGTGGGGTGGACCTGTCTGCCTTGTTTACCTGTTAGTCATCCTGAGGTCAACAGCCCAATTACATGTACTATTGCTGGAAAGTTGGCAATTTTCCTATCAGAGAAGCACATATAATGCAACCAAACTCCATAAATTAATAGTACCATTAGTAATAGAATACCATACAGCATTGCCAAGAAATGCATTCAACTACTGGCTGTCATGGAACGTTTAGGGATGCAGACATGGTCTACAAAATGATTCCTGAAGTGCATAGTTACATAAATGAGCAAGAAATGGAAAGAAGTGTGCACTGGGCCCAATGGGGCAAAGTAGGAGAATTTGGAAGCATTGGATATGTAAACCCTTTTTCGAGATTGTAAGTAGCTCTCAGAAGTTTCATCTGGTATATTGCCCATAGTTGGCAAGCAGGGAGGAACTAGCCTTCTTTGGGTGACATATTTAAATTGGATTTTAATTTAACTCAGATCTTTAAACTGTTCTTAAAGTATTTTATGAAAACTTGAATGTAGTGCAACAATATAACCTTAAATAACATTTCTGATTCTACTGCACTTCCTAATATGGAAATTAGAAGATCTTTTAACCCTTGGAGCTGACCTTTCTCGAAAGCATAAAGACAAAGAAGGTTGGTGAATAGAGATTTTGAGTGTATGCAAAAGTATACTTTAAAAGTTGGTGATGTCTGTTTCTGAATGCAGGTCTAGCACTCATTTGAAAGAATGCTTAACCCATGTGGCTGAGAAGTCACAGATGAAAAGGAAACATGGGGGTGAAAGAAGGGCACTGGGCACTTGCAACCAGCCAGCCTTGAGCATTCTTTCAAAAGACCCCTCAACCCATGTTCAGAAATAGCCCAACTAACAGGTCACAGGTACACAGGAGGAGTTGAAGAGTATCATGGTTGCTTACCCCCACCACCCTGTGCTCCTTCTCCATGCCCTCCTGCAATAGGCCCCTCCCTCACAAAGTAATAAAAACTGTAAAAACTATGGTGGCATAAAACTCTTTCTTTACAATGGAAAATCTGTAATGAACTCATTGGTGACTGAACCAGCAACACACAGCTGTCAAAACCTGGCTTTCTTTCCTGATTTAAATTGATTCTAGTGCTCTTTCAGAACAGCATTAAACCCATATCTATAAGAAGTCCCCATAAGACTTGACAAGCACTTCCAAAAGTACCAGTCCGCCCTTATATGGGCAGATATTTCTATGGACCTCAAGTGCCCAGTTTCTTCTGTCTTGCAGTCCAAGCCAAAATGCTCATAGAAGTCAGTGACCAAAGGAAAGAGGTCTTGCCCATAGCAGCCTGAAATGGCTAACAGGAGCTGGCCAGATCCCAGCTCCTCATCACAGCTGCAACCCCATTGTTGAAGAAGCATACTAGATAGTATCCACTGCCAAAATGGTGTTGGAAGAAGAAGGAAAATACTACTTCAACACTAGAACAGCTAAAGACAATTTTAAACTGTCTATGCTGTGGGCAGTGAGGATATGAAGGCGATCTCATATTTATATAAAAGAAATACCTAAATACTTTGTTCTTTCCTCAGGCCTTGGGTTAAGGAGTTTGATGGGCTCCTTTAGGCTGGGACTGATGTAGGGGGTGTATTTTTCCTTGGGATGACTGTTGCTCTTTTTGTAATGTTGTTTTCCTTCTGTTTTTATTTGGTGAAGCTGCCCAGCGTCCTTTTGAAGATGGGCAGCCTAGAAATTTGATAAATAAGTGAATCTCCTGGTGACCTTTTTGCAGTTCCAGGTTGATACAGGATACACCGTGAACCTGCTCTGTATTTGCTTCCTAATTCCAGTTTATTGCCCTGCCATTTCTATGCCTCTTTTCCTTCATGGTCATCACTTCCTTGTTCTCTGTCTTCCTTCTTGTTAAAAGGTTATGGCCTTTTGATTTTCAGTGGTTCTACTTACATCTGCTTAATCTAATCCTCTTGGGGTCTTTTCATTTAAAATCCATACTAATTTTGTTTCCTTTGCCCCATGTGGATGGCAGCCCACAGGCCAGATGGTTAGGACCACAGGCCTCATGATCAGTGTCCACCTGTTTTTGTGGTAAAAGCTCGCTTCCCAAGCATCTCCTGAGTGCCAGTTTTGACTCTTCATTTCTTCAGTCTTTGCTGGTGTGTCAGGATCAAGCTTTTAGACCTGCTTGGGTTTTAGCAAAAGTATCCAAGCTAGGTTAGATTTTAACGTATTAAAATGTTTAACCAATATTTTCATTCTTTATTTCTACTAACTTGCACTGGACTGCACCCACTATATGTTGCTGTCTTTAAGTTGTATAGGGTAATAAATTTGTATTAAAATAAGAATACTCATGTTTGTAGTCATAATTTTGTAATCAATAGTGCCAATAAAGCATTGCTGTCGGAGGGATGTGAGCATCTTGTTGAGTATATCAGTCTTCAGTAAATGGATGTAGCACTCAGATCTATTTACTAAGTTAGAGTTTCTAGGCTAATGGGAAATCAGTAGGACAAATTGTTTCACTGAATGCATACAACAGGGTGGCACAGGTTATGGCTCACTCACTCCATAGCAGGATGGGCTTGTGGCAGATTTCCAGTACTACACAACTCACCCGACTAGCCAAATACACTAAGATAGAAAAACTCAGAATCATGGACCTCGTCAACCTCTGCCTCACTACCTACTTTCAGTTTGATGGACAAATATACCAACAAATCAGAGGAACGCCCATGGGATCACCTCTCTCAGGACTCATAGCAGAGACTGCAATGCAGCGTCTAGAAACTATAGCATTCCCACACATAAAAGTATGGATCCAATATGTGGACAACACCTTCGTCATAATAAAAAAGGAACAACTAGAGAAGACACATGAAACAACCAACAACATCTTCAAAGGAATAAAATTCACGAGGGAAGAAGAAAACAACAGCACACTACTGTCATGAGCACCGTTGAGCTGAATGCATCAGCACAACGGCACACATGACAATACCTCGGAAACTAGAGGAAGGGATTTAAAGATAAGCAAAGCACGCACAACAACAGACACAGACCCCGAGGAGAAGGGAACGACCCCGGCCGGATGAACCAGCCATTAGAACACAAAGGGGGAAGAAGGAATGACAAAGACAGGGCGGATCACGAGGCACACCTGAAGCTGTCAGCAGGAACGCAACGGATATCGCCCAGCTGATAGCAATCACCGGCCGGAGGAAGAAAACGATTATGAGCGAAACCCGGGGCACCAGCAGGGGCCCCGCGACCCCTCACCTACCGGCAATGAAGCATGCAGGACTTGGGAGGATGACACAACCCAAGGTGGGGGGGCGCTGACCGGTGCGGGCTATTTAAACCCCGCACCGGCGCGCTCCCTTCACTCTCAGCTTTTTCCAGCTATGCACTATGCTGAAATAAACCTGAACCTGCTCTTCCCTGAATCAGTGTCTGTGTTTTACTCAGTAGTAGGCAGCGCATGACATAAAGCTGAGAGTCATAAACTCAGCCTCGCCAAGCCCCACCGGACAACAACGAGCCGCGGGAGGAACAGACGGCGAGAAGAACACGAGCAGAGAGCGATGGAGCCGACGCGTCGCAGCCAGGACGGGCGAGCCGCACGGCGAGAAGCGGAGAGGACCGACAGAGGCCAGAGGCAACGCGGACCCCAGGAGCCACGGACACCCTCCCGGCCCATCCCGAGCCTCAGCCCCACCCCCGGAGGGAGGCGGAGGCGACCCGACCATGGGAGGGAGCAACATACCTCCCGAGACCCGCGGAGACCTCCCCGCCCCACATCGCACCCCAGCCACAGGCGTGGAGCTTCAGCCCAACTGCAACAAACGTGGTGGAGGACGGAGAGGCGAACCAGCCGATTCGCTCCCAAGTCGAGGGAGCTGAACAGCGGACGGAAACACCTGAACCCCACTGGTGGCCCAACTATGCGGAGACACCGACCGGTCCGATCACAGCTGCGGCGCGGACCTCAGACCGAGAAACGCAAGCCAGACTCACGGCCATGGAGGCCCAACTAAGGGACCTCGGGACCATGCTGCAGTCGCTGATGTCCTCCATGCCTCACAACAACATTCCCGTGCAGGTATACACCCCTATTCAAACCCCGAGCGGGTCTTGGCACCCCCATAGGCCAAATGCTAACCAGCAAGCGTCCCCAGTGGACGAAGCCATGGGACGGGAAGCGAAGAGAGGGGATCCACCGAACACCAGGGCCCCAAAGGACTTCCCCATTTTCTTCGACGGGAACCCCGCGAAGCTGTCATTTTTCATCACAAACGCCAGGGAGTTCATGGGGCGGCACGGACACTCCTTTGACTCCGAAGCGGACAAGATCGCAGCCGTGGCGATCAAGTTACAAGACAGGGCGGTGGACATGTATGTCCAAATGTACGAGTCCAATTCCCCCGCCCTCTCTGACTTCCACGCCTTCATCACTGAGATGAAACACTATTTTGAGGACCCGCTAGCCAGGGAGTGGGTTAAAAGCGCACTTCAAGCCCTCAACCAGGGCGCACGAACTGTCGCGAACTACGCCCTCGAATTTAAAGCCCTCGCAGGGAAGATTAACGACTGGTCCGAGACTACCCTGCTAGAGATGTTCAAAAGGGGCCTCAACCACGAGGTACTCCAATGGGCACTCTACTGGGATGACCCGGAGACACTGCAAGGCTGGATCTACCTAGCGGGGAGAGTGGAACACGTGCACCGCACTTTCTTAATGGCGACGGCAGAGGACAAAACAAACACCAGCCCAAAGGTACCCGCGCCACACTTGGGGCCGGCTGGTCCCACGTATCAAAAGAAGAAGTTTACTCGCCGACCCTGCGCGAAGTGCGGAAAAATGGGGCACAAAGCGGCAGACTGCTTCTCCAACCGAACACTAACTAGCGCTCCCAAACCCGCACCAAAAACAACGTTCAAACCAACTAACCCACCGCCGCCCCCCCACCGCCGGATGACCGGAGCCACAGCGACACCGGACGAAGACTGGGATGCTTACTTGGCGGGGGAGGACGCCGAAGTCCCAGACCGGCTGGCGGGAAACGCTCCCCGCCTGCCTTAAAACGCGCCGTGAGGCAGGTGGTGGGACAGGGGCGCGAAACACATAGACAGAGCGACGAAAGCTCCATAATAATGGGGTCAATCAGGCTTTCCGTCGGCAACAGAGCCACCACGGCCGCGGCACTAGTGGACTCGGGGTACTCCAAGAACCTGATCCACCCTGACATAGTCGCCAAGCTCGACCTGCCTTGCCTCCCCCTCCCCACGCTGCTGGCTTTCCACCAGCTGGACGGCTCAACAGCGGGAGGGAAACCAGCCACGACACAGACCAAGCCGGTCACCCTGCAAATGGGCACCCACACCGAGCGAACATCGTTTGTGGTAACCCACATAGGGCGGCCCATTGTAGTCTTAGGAATACCGTGGCTCGCGACCAACAACCCACGCATTAACTGGAAGACCCACACCTTCCAATTTGACGACGGCGCGTACCGGGCGCCAGTTCTGGCGGGCAGGATCAACCCCACAGTGGGACAGGCAGAGGCAGTGGCCCAGGACAACACAGCAACCCCAGAAGACCTACCTGAGCAATATGCTGATTTCTCAGAGGTCTTCGGAGAAGAGGAGGCAGACCAACTACCCCCCCACCGCAAGACGGACTGTAGAATTGAGCTGCTTCCCGATGTCCCCTTACCCAGGCCGAAGATTTACTCGATGACCCCGAAGGAGATGACAACCCTCCAGGAGTTCATCGATAAAAACCTGGCTAGGGGTGCTCACCGGTCGGAGTGCCCGTCTTATTCCGGGAGAAAAAAGACAGCACCCTACGGCTCTGCACCGACTACCGGGGCCTCAACGCGGTGTCCCTATCCAATAAATACCCCCTACCCCTCGTGAAAGACATGCTCGCCCACCTGTCCACGGGTAGAGTATTCTCCAAGCTGGACCTTCGCGAGGCGTATTACTGGATCCGAATCAGGGAGGGGGACGAATGGAAAACCACGTTCAACTGCCCCCTAGGCACCTTTCAGTACAAGGTGCTGCCATTCGGACTAGCAGGGGCCCCGGGAGTGTTCATGCAGCTCATCAATGAGGTACTGCATGAACACCTGTTCAAAGGGGTACTAGTCTACATAGATGACGTCCTCATCTACACCCAGACGCACGAAGAACACGTAACCCTAGTCCGACAAGTCCTCGAGAAGCTAAGAAGGGCGAAACTCTATGCCAAACCCTCAAAGTGCGAATTCCATAAAGCACGCCTAGACTACCTGGGGTACCGAATCTCCGGGGAAGGCATAGAAATGGACCCCGCAAAAGTCGAGGCGGTGGTGAATTGGGAACGCCCACGTAACAGGCGCCAACTCCAAAGCTTCCTCGGCTTCGCGAATTTCTACAGGTCATTCGCACGGGGGTTCGCGGAGATAGCCCTCCCCCTAACAGACCTCCTCAAAACTAAAGGAGTTGGGGACACACGGTGAGCCAAGAACCCAAGGACAGTACTAAATTGGACTCCCGCGTGTCAGACAGCGTTCAACAGGCTGAAAGCGCTGTTCACCACGGAGCCAATCCTCGCACATCCGGACCCAGAACAGCCGTTCGTGGTCCAAGCCGACGCCTCAGACTTCTCCCTGGGGGCCATACTGCTCCAAAAGGACCCCACAGGAATCCTGAAGCCATGCGCCTACCTGTCGAGGAAATTCTCGGAGACGGAAAGGCGCTGGCATGTATGGGAGAAGGAAGCGTTCGCGGTAAAATCGGCGCTAGAAACATGGAGGCATCTACTGGAAGGAGCCACCCAACCATTCGAGGTCTGGACAGACCACCGGAACCTCGAGGCCCTCCGGACGCCCAGACGCCTCAGCCCAAAACAGGTCAGATGGGCCCAATTCTTTAGCCGCTTTAACTTTCAACTGAAGTTCATGCCGGGCAAAAAGAACTTCCTGGCTGATGCCCTCTCCCGACTGCCCCAAGACGAAGAGCCTGTTCCAGATATGATTGGGACGGTCCTATCCGCCTCCCAGCTGGGGATGGCTGTGACCACCCGAGCGGCGCTCAGAAACAGCTCAACCCCACGTCTCAACCGACGGCAAGCCAACCAGTGACCAGACGGCGCCACCCGCGACTGCCAGGAGGAATACACGCGGACCTCACCACCGCCCTCAAAACCGACCCCTGGCTACTAGCAAACCCCGACAAGGTGACGGTGGCACAGGACTTAGCAGGGGGTGAAGGCAGAATATATGTCCTGGACTCGCAGCGCTAGGCGATCCTGCGCGGATCACACAACAGCAAACAAGCGGGACACTTCGGGTTTCTAAAGACCCTGCATCTAACATGACGACAATTCTGGTGGCCCGCATTGAGACGGGACGTGAAGGCCTACGTAGCGTCCTGCCCGACATGCGCTATGGCCAAACAGGCACCGGGTGAGCCCCCGGGACGCCTACAAACGGTGGCAGAGCCCTCCCGACCATGGGAGGAAATCTCCATGGATTTTATAGTAGATCTCCCACCCAGCCAGAAGAAAACAATCATTTGGGTGGTGAAATACTACTTTTCGAAACAAGCACACTTCATCCCCTGCTCATCAGTCCCGTCTGCCCAGCAACTGGCTAAACTCTTCCTTATACATGTGTACAGGTTACACGGATGTCCCGTATGCATGGTGACCAACAGGGGCACACAATTCACCTCGAAATTCTGGCGGGCTTTCCTAAAACTGATTGGGACCCAACAAGCCCTATCCATGGCCTGGCATCCCCAGACGGACGGAGCCACAGAGATCCTCAATGCCACCCTAGAACAATTCATATGCTCATATACCAATTACCACCAAGACGACTGGGTCGACCTGCTTCCGTTCGCAGAAGTCGCATACAATAACGCCGTTCACACGAGTACAGGGAAAACCCCGTTCGAAGTAGTCTCCGGGCGCGAGTTCGTACCCATACCGGAGTTACCACAACCCCCAGGACCCCAAGTGGGTGCTAGTGACTGGGGACGGAAGATAGCGGAATCATGGCCAATAATCACAGCAGCCCTGAAGGAAGCACAGTCGGCCTACAAAGAACAGACATTCCAGGCAGGGGATATGGTCTACCTATCCACCAAATTCATGAAATCACCTCAACCCTCGAAGAAACTGGGGCCTAAGTATATCGGGCCTCTTCGAATAACACAGATAGTGAACCCAGTGGCAGTACGCCTGGACCTGCCGCACAATCTAAGGAGACTCTACCCGGTATTCCACAGCAGCCTCCTGAAACCAGCAACCACCTCCCGATGGCACCCAAGCACGCCTCTGCCCTCCCCAGTGATGATCGACGGCCAACAACATTTCGACATAAAAGAAATACTCGATTCCCGCCATCAACGGGGCACACTACACTACTTAGTGAAATGGAAACACTTCCCCCACCCAGAATGGGTGGCGGCTCAACACGTCAAGGCACCGGACCTGACCCGGGCATTCCACACGACGTACCCTGACAAACCAAAGGGGCGCCCAGCCGAACCGGCCCCTAGAACACACTTCCCCCCTCGGGCCTCCCCCCCCACCCGCCTCGCCCCCAGGGGAAGGGGCCCCCCAAGCCTGCGACTTGAGTAGACCTCCTCCCCCCTGGGACTCACCCTCCCCCCGCCCTCCCCGGGCCCACTGGGGAGAGAAGATTGGTCATAAGTGCATCGCCAGGGGGCAAACACCCAGGATGCACACATGACAACACGACGAGCATCAACATAAACAAGCAACAAAACAAAAAGATAAGGATCCTACCTGGAGCTGAAAAGCACCCGACCAGCCACACCTCCTCTCACGATGAACTGAGCACGAACAAGCAGGGTGTGGTCGAGGCATGCGCACTCAGAACACACCCAAAAGATGGACACGAGGTAGAGGGCGGAGCGAGGGGAGGGGTTAAAGCACTCCAGCGGGAAATACAAACAAAAAAAAAAAACTTTTGACAGCTCTCCTGGGAAAAACCGGAATGCCGGGGGGGGGGGCTACTATTCGAAAGGGGGGCAGTATGTCATGAGCACCGTTGAGCTGAAAGCATCAGCACAATGGCACACATGACAATACCTCGGAAAATAGAGGAAGGGATTTAAAGATAAGCAAAGCACGCACAACAACAGACACAGACCCTGAGGAGAAGGGAACGACCCCGGCCGGATGAACCAGCCATTAGAACACAAAGGGGGAAGAAGGAACGACAAAGACAGGGCGGATCACGAGGCACACCTGAAGCTGTCAGCAGGAACGCAACGGATATCGCCCAGCTGACAGCAATCACCGGCCGGAGGAAGAAAACGATTATGAGCGAAGCCCGGGGCACCAGCAGGGGCCCCGCGACCCCTCACCTACCGGCAATGAAGCATGCAGGACTTGGGGGGATGACACAACCCAAGGTGGGGGGGGCGCTGACCGGCGCGGGCTATTTAAACCCCGCACCGGCGCGCTCCCTTCACTCTCAGCTTTTTCCAGCTATGCACTATGGTGAAATAAACCTGAACCTGCTCTTCCCTGAATCAGTGTCTGTGTTTTACTCAGTAGTAGGCAGCGCATGACAACTACCCTTCCTGGATATCCTCATCAGCAGAGGAAACAACGGCAAATTACAAACGCAAGCCTATCGAAAAACAACTCACGCTAACCAAATCCTCCATTACCAAAGCAACAATAAAAAAAAGCCAAAAAGGAAACAGCAAGACCAGAACACATCCTCTCCAGCATCCAACACCCAGATAAGCAGTGATTAACACCAGACAAACAATCAATCAGAAAACAAGGAACTAATCAAGGCATTACCAAGGAGAAAGCCAAACCCTACCAACACTGGCAGGGCAAGCTACTGAATATAAAAAGGGAGCAAACCCCACGCTCACTCAGACTGATGATGTTACATAGTTGGGCAATTAAATGTCTGCAATCAAACAACCAAGCTCAGAGAGCACCAGGGATTCCACAGTTCAACCCTGAGTTACATATACTCTCTTCTATTAGATTTCCCTCCTCTAGGTTAGGAAAGCCAGATTTTTTAAAAGAATGCTTAGTTATCCTTTTCCATGTGGTGTGCTGAACCATCACCTCATATTGGCAATGACTGGAGTTGTGTTGAATGTATATGTTTTGGCCATTAGCTGGCTGATATCAGAGGCATCCAGGGCAAGTCACAATTTCATCAAAATGACAAAACATGCATAGTGGTATTGCAGTGTAACTTCCACCCCTTTCATACTTGCATACCACATTGTGACACGTGAGCAAGAGACAGAGATGACATTGAAATGTACTTTTCATCATTTGCCTCTCATTTGCCTCCCTCGCAGATGCTCATGCTTGACTTGAAGTTTGCCTACCTACAGACTCTCTATAATGGCTCTTGATGAGGTTTCAGGCACTTAGAAAAGCATGGAAGGAGACTGTATTTTGCTCTCACAACCATCTGGTAGAAAGACATATTGAGGACATTTACATTCCCTGGCCTTTTTCATGGCAGTTATCCAATTCTTATTTTGGGGATGACAGTGTCAGCCTTGATAGTCATCTTCTAGTTCTTGGGCTGGTTGATAATGCTTGGTCACAGTTGGCTTCCCATCTTGACTACAGCACCATATCAGTTCAGGCATGAATGCATTGGCCAAAAAGTTAATTAAAGCATTATGTTAATGTTTTCATGTTTGTAGGGAAGGGTAGGAGGCAGGCAGTTGGACAGCATATGAGAAAAGTCTTGCCGGAATATCTGTGCTGATAGCAGAGCTTATTCCCATTGCTGATTTGATGACGCTGCTTACAACATTTAAGTGAATATTGATGCACAGAACACCAGACAGCCAAGCTTGTGGCATTTCCTCAAGGCACAAAGCTTGTGGTCCCTTGAGGGGTGACCTCAAATAAATTGGCTCTGGTCCTAAACTGATCCTGGTCTTAAATTGCTCCATAGCTCATTGGCCTCCTCTGCTGGGGATCCTGATATTTTTAGTCCTGTCCTATTCCTGTGGAATGTTATCTAGCAGGAAGCAACTTGGGCTCCATGGTCAACATATACAATAACAAAATGGTATGGGGTACTCCTATCTCAATGGAAAAACAGTGTGGAATATTCAGTCGCATTTCCATTCAAACAGAGCTAAACTTTTTTGCCATGAAGCATGCAATTTCACCCGCTTTCCTCCACCATCATTATTTCCTCAATCATTTCAGTAGCACTTGCTGTAATGTGCAAATCCTTCTCAGTTCTTCATTTGTAGATCGATAATAACTGAGACAGAGCAGGGTGAAAATGTTGACATTTTATTTTCGGGGGAGATGGGCAGTAATAGAAATGCGAATAATTGATAGATAGATAGATAGATAGATAGATAGATAGATAGATAGATAGATAGATAGATAAAATTTCACAGTCCCTGCTGACTTAAAATGTACAATTATCAATGCTCTTTACATCAAATTTGTGTCCTCTTTGTATCAGATCGAGTATGTTTCTGGCCCAACTGAAGGACAAGAAATTAAAATATCAGGGGATTGCTGGCATATATCCAGAAACTGTCTTGGAGAAACTTTTCTTCTGCTTTGACTTAGGCAAAACTCTAGGGTTACATTTTTCTCTTTGGCTGAGTATCAGTTGGCACTTATCAACTGGTACTTACTCCATTGGCCATTTGCACACTTCTAATCCAGCAAATAAAGAACCAGACTACTGAGGATATGAGAGCCACACTGCACGGGCAGCATCACCTTTGATGTGGGTTCTAATGTAGCCGGTGCTGTGCTCTGCCCAGATCCTACTGGGTACTTTTGATTGCTATGGGCCTGCCCCCTCTCCTCTGCTGGTGTTGGAGCTTCCTTCGTGGCAATTTTGGCTTTGGCGCCATGACAAACAGGGCTTCCACAGAGAAATCTGCCCACACAAAGTCTGACTGGTGCTTCACAAACCACTGGAAGGAACCTTAGGGGCGATTTAATCTAAGCCCTTGCTCAATGCAGAATCCACTGCAGCATTTCTGACAGAGGACCATCCAGCCTCTGTTTATACAATAACAAAAAAACGAGAAATCATCACTTCATGTGGCAGCCCATTCCACTGTGGACTGTTCTAATGATCTCATGAGAGAATGCTAAATGCGTGTACTAAAAAAAAAATCCCTGAAAGGCACTGAGGATTCCTGTACATTGGAGCACTTTTTTACACACCCATAAGTGTCATATGAAACCACTAGACAAGAGTTTCAGAAATGCCCTGACAGGCAACTCCCAAGGCACAGCAGTGCTGATTCAAGCAGGAGGAACTTCTCCATATATTCGCCATTAAGAGAACTCCCTCTGGCTTAACTCAGGAATGTTCTGCCACTTAAGTTGTTATGGCTCTTTGTGTTTTAATGTACCTAGTGGTCTTGTGCAAAAGCAACTTTATCTTCAGTGAGATGGGGTTTGTGCATTTTGCCCAGTAAAGTAGGCAACTATGTGCTTTACTAGGCAATATGCACCCATCCTCCCCTACAGGGAGTGAGTAGCTTTAATGCTGCTGTGCCTGGTCTGCATGAGGACTACTTTACTGGACAGAACCCTCCCCCCACTCACATGGATCAGCTAGCTCAAGATCAGGTTTCGACAGATGGTCTAACCATCTGTCAAAACTTGCCTCCTTTAGGGAGAGTTATTGTGTTTTCCCAGCAGCAGGGAATCCACCAGGCACTTTTCTTACGTTGTCCTGCATTAGGCATGTGAGGGCAGCACCAGTTTCTGGCCGCATCGCTGAAGCAGAAGAGGGCTTAGCAATAAGAGCACTGTAACTATACTGTACTAGCATACTTAGAAGCCATTAAGAAAAAGCCCTGTTGTTCACTAGTACAGCACTAAAGAGCTCAGGTCCACTCAATAGCATTTCCAATTAAAGAATGTCATGTGGTAGATGACAGGCAACATCTCTGGAGAACTTCTTCCAGTTAGAATAGACAAATCCATCATATCTGGAGATAGCCATATCGAGGAAGGCCACTTAAGATCAATTTGTCTCAGCACACCTGGTCTTCTCTTGTTACTTGTCCCTACAGCTATGATTTGATAATGAAGTGCCCACCACATATTGTATTCACTATTCATTCATTGGATTTATATCCCATCTTTGGCTATTCATTCATTAGATTTATATCCTATCTTTCCTCCGAGAGCTCAAGGCAAAGTACACAAGATTCACTCCTCCTATCTTCCTCACACCTGCCCTGGGGAAATAGATTTGGCTGAAAGACAGTGACTGAAGTCATCCAATGAATTTTCATGGCTGAGTCTATTCTTCATAAAGTTTCTGATTCTTCTGTCTCAAATTTCCTGCCAATCCATTTCAATAGATAACTCCACATTCCAGTAGAGCGTCACAGACTGAAAAGATAAGACATAGCATGATTTGCAAATGATTTAAAGCACAGGCAAGTTCCACCCTAGCAGCACCAGAAATAATCTCAAGGCTTTATGGAGGTAGAGGTAAGTCAGAGTAATTTGACGGAAGAAAATAAAAGGAATAATTCTGTTTAAAGGTACTTCTAGAACACACTCAGTGACTACTTAAATAGGAAGAATTTCTTTCTCCCCAGCTTTTTTTGTGTGGAGTGTTTATGGTGTTTTAAAAGGAGTATTGGGTCAGTCACTCTCTCTCAGCCCAACTCACCTCACAGGGTTGTTGTTGTGCGGAAAATAGGAGGAGGAAGGAGTATTATGTATGTTCACCACCTTTATTATTTTTTATAAATAACTCAAGGTGGCGAACATACCTAATAGCAGGATAAAAATAATAATAAATAATAAAATAAATGTTATACCTTAAGCCTTACCAATATTTAAGAAAGGGGCCCTTTTGGTCACCTAGATCTCGTGATCACCTAAATTCCTTGGCCAGCCCTCCTACTCTTCAAAATGCCATTCAAAGCCTGATTCAATTGCTGTTATGCAACCCTGATGCATAACTGAAATGGAAGCAGAAAACAGAGCAATCAAAAGACAAAAATCCAAAAATCCACATCTTAACTAAACAGTACAAATAATAAACTGCAGGAATATGGTAAAAATAAAAACTGTGGATTTGGACTGGAGCAAAACTCAAGGTTTACTTTTTAATTTTCTGGAAGTTAACAAGCCAGCAGCAGCCAGCATGGTTTCATTCAAAAGAAAAGCTGGCTGTCAGTTTACCTTGGGCAGCCAGTTTAAAGTGAAGAGATTTAGTCAACTGATCAATGAGAATCTCAAAAACAAAAAAATTCTGCATCGGGGTTGTATAACTCAGCCACTGAATCAGGCTTTGAATGGTATTTTGAAGAGTAGGAGGGCTGGCCAAGGAATTTAGGTGATCAGGAGATCTAGGTGACCAAAAGGGCCCCTTTCTTAAATATTGGTAAGGCTTAAGGTACAACATTTTCCTTTTAAAACACCATAAACACTCCCCACAAAGAAAGCTGGTTGGGGGGCACAGATGGGCTCCAGCCAAACTTTTTTGCATCACTGGATCCTACATAATTTCTAAAGAATGACATTACAAACCTCCATGACTCAGAGCCACTCCTGAATCATTTCAGGTACAAGATATGAGCCAAAAAATTTATTCTGTTGTGCAAAACTTGCTATTACACACGTTATATGCAACATTAATTCCTATTTTTACTTATCAATAATTAAATAATTTAGTCAAAACTGATTCTCATATATTCTAGGTGTTAGGATACAAAGGGCGAGTTTCCCTTGAAACTCTTGATGATCTCCCCCAGCTAGAACTGAAGGTATCAGCCGAATATGCTGGATGGATAGCTCTGGACTTCCAGCCAAATATCCCTGAGTTGTATAAGATCAAAGAAAGCAATGGTAAGAAAATTCAACAACAGAAAGCACACTTAATATGCAAACTGTTGAAGTTCTTCACCACTTTGAAGACACTGTTATCTGCGATTTCACTATGTATCTCTGGCTTTACCAGTATATCATGATTACATGGTTAGCGTCATGATTTTTAAGGGGATTCTGAGGACTATATGACAAAGAAATAATGAGTACATGTCTGTAGTGGGGAGGGGAAGGGAATGTAGATGGGGTATGTGGGTATGTATTCATTTATATTCCACTTTTATATTTGCATTGAACACCGATGGCTAACACTGATAAAAATGCAAAGTGCAAATATAAAAAATCAAAAGACTAAAACCATATTAAAGCTACAACAATGAAAAGTCTGGCAGAAGAAATATGTCTGGGTGTTTTCAACAGGCAAAGAGGGCAGCTTGCAGGGACTATGTTCCATAGCTTGGGAAGGCAGCAGATTCCGAACATCTGAACAGATTCTTAGTGGAAGAAGAGGTCCCTCAGAAAGTTAGGCCCAAGCTGTTTAGAAGCTTCACTAACACCTTAAATTGTGCCTGGGAAACAACTGGGAACCAGTGCTGATCTTTTAACATGGATATCATATGGTCTTAGTATAACATTTGGCAGCCTATCAACCCAGCTGCCACATTTTGTGTCAGAGCTTCTAAACATTTCCAAGTATAGTCCTCCACAAAATAACTTGTGAGAACCCTGATGAGATATAACCAAGATGTGAATAACTGTTGCTAAACTGACAAGGAAGGGGCATAGCTGGTGTACCAGCCTAAAAAATGCAAACATGCTTCTTGCCACAGTCACCACCTGGAAATCCAGGAACAGCTGAGGCCAAGTGGCAGGCCTCCTCTTTCCAGGGAGTCCAATCCCTTCCAGAAGAGGCTGAAACTCAGTCCTTGAGTCCAATTTCTGCTGACCAATGATGCTTCTGTCTTTTCAGTGTTAGATAATTATTGCTTTCCCTTGTGTAATCTGAACCTTTACCAGCACTGCCTCTTTATAATGTGATTGAGTATCTGTTTTCTTCCACTTTCTCCACTTTGAGAAAGGCAGTCCTGGCTGAGGAAACATCAACCCAGTCTAGTGATATCCATCAAGCAAGATATCCTCCACCTATGCATCCATCCTAGGGAAAAGTAGTGACATGGAAGCTTCTTTTAAGAACCCTAAATGCTATGGACAGCTCAGTTAAAACAAAAAGGGACAGTTCCACTTGGTTGACCTAGATCAGAGGGGCAATTCTTCGCTGAGCACACTTCTTATCTGACGATGCTCTTGTTAACCATGTAATCAGAAACTACGGAACCTGAAGTTAAGCAAAAGTCAGACCAGGTCTGGACAGAAACAGAGACACGATTCTGCTGCATTCTAGAACAAACAAATGCATTTAGGAGCTTGGAAACCATGGATGGCATCAAGTCACACATCTTGATATATCAAGTCCTTCCCCCCACCCCCAGTGGA
Organism: Candoia aspera; assembly: GCF_035149785.1. Taxonomy (NCBI): domain Eukaryota; kingdom Metazoa; phylum Chordata; class Lepidosauria; order Squamata; family Candoiidae; genus Candoia; species Candoia aspera. The sequence continues at coordinate 117,355,218 of NC_086154.1, read as the reverse complement.
AATAGTGCTGGTAGAACACTGGGGAGAAAACCAACAGAATTTCTTGTAATGGTAAGACGTGGGGGCTCCTTCAGCTTTAGCTTAGTGTAGCAAGAAATTAACCAGCTGTTGTCTGAGCAGTATTGCCTTTGTGTTATCGGCAACAAACACTAACCCATGATGGCTGAACATGAGCTGTCCTTCCATGCAATGTTAAAGGCATAAGTGCCATGCCAGATACAAAGGACAGCTAACCCAACATACCACATGAATCCAATAATCACCCAAATGGGAAGCAATTTACCTTTTGTGCTTTCTGTAGCTCAAGAATAATCCCTAAACATTGATCAAGTAGTGGGAAACTCATTTTGCTGTACTCATAATTTCAACTCCTACTGCCTTTTGGAGTAATTGCCCTTGAAAAAAGACTGTTTCCTCCAAAACCCTCCTTCCCTAATACCTGTAATTCCATTTTAGCACTTGTTTTTCATTGGCTGAATGTGTAGGGCTGTATTTGATTATTATTTGATTACTTTTTTATTGGTTAGATTCAAAACCCCAGCTTTCTGCCAGGAACCCCTGGAGCCTCCTTAAAGAAGGCTTTAAAACTCAATTGTTCCACAGGACGTACCGGTGTGGATGGAACAATGGCCACTTGGACTAGTTTTTTCCACCTGTCCTTCAAATGTTTTAGTTTTACGGAGATAGCCTTGCTGAAGTGGGCAGTCTATAAATACCTGTATAAGCAAATCCATTCAAGGCAGCATGCACAACATTCCCTCCTCCATTTTTGCTCCACAGCCACCACCCTATGAGAGAGGCATATTGGGCCAAGTGGTGGTTCACCCAAAGCCATCCAGTGAGCTTGTATGGTTGATGGTGGGCTTGAACTCTGATGCCCAGGCAACATTTTAACCACTATACTACATTCATAATAGACTCACAAAAGGCAGAGAGGTGTTATATTATGATCACCTAGGGTGTTTATTAATTTTACACTATTTCTAGTGTATAGATCAAAGTATCAGAAGAGTGGCACAATCAGAATTCACTCAATTCCCACACCTTTATAACTCCTTCGCTTTCTCAGTACAATATGTAGAAAAACCTTTCCAGGTGGGGTTTATACGTAGCCCTGCAAATGTGGCTGTATCCATTTCCCATCATTTCCAACCATCATGAACAATATTCTGAAGATAATAGGAGCTACAGTCGATCATCATCATCATCATCTCCATGGTTTCTGCAGAGTGCTAAAGAAATACTGAAATTATGTTTAATAAACATCTGAGAAATCGTTCTATAAAAATCAAATTCAGCATTGTCTTTCAGTCAGTTCCTATTCACACATTACTACTCTTTCTTAGCTCTACAATACATTTTGAATAATGGTGATCAGAGACACATCTTTATTTAACAGCTTACCTCTTCTATTTTGTTGTTTGCTCTACACAGCCTTCCAGCCCACAGCTGGGTTGTCCCTCCTACAATCCGCCAGCAATATTGCCTGGAGAAGTTTATAATGGTGGAAGTCCCTCAGAGATGGCAGACACTATGTTACAGAAAATGATCTAACATAAATCTCCTACTGCCCTGATTTCCAGCAACTTTGAAGGTGATTTACCTCCCCAGTGTTTTTAGTTTGTTAAACTAGATGGCCTTAAAGCAAGTTGCACAAACATCAGGAGAAGGGGGGGGAGGCACTGGTGGCATTTCACACTTCGTTGCAGCATTAAGGATTAAAAAATTTCCTTGAGAAGAGGGCACACTTTCTGGCTGCAGAAAGGCTGTGGAAGTAGCAAGACACCTTTAGTGGATTATATCACATTTAAAAAGGGTGAAGGTAGTGTAGCAAAATGATGCAGGAGCTATAACGGTTTAAATTCTGAGGTGGTGTTGGAGGTGGGGGTAGAGAAGAACTAAACATGGCCGGAACAGAGTTAAAGGTTCCACTCTCATATCCCCTCCCCTAGGGCCTCACTCTCTTAAATTAGTAAAACCCCACTGCTAGGAGAAACAAGGCAACTTTCCTGAAAATCGGAGGTCAGCCATTTGGGCATGCATCTCATCATTCTTGAATTACTTATAAAATTAGATGCTAATTTGAACAGTACAATCCTGTTCCTTCTTCCCAAGGAATCTTGGGATCTGTAGTTCAAAGTCAAGGGAATATGAATTTCCAATAGCACCTCCCTAAATTATAAAACCCATGATTTAGAAAGAAGAATTGTTTTGTACTGACAAACAAGACTCCAGTCCTCTCTCTGGTTGGGATTCAGTGGCACAGCCTGGTTGTCAGTGGGCTACTGTCTATAAAAGCTTTTGGCCAAGAGAATCAGTTGAAGATAGCTTTGGATGCATGTTTCTCATGCCCAAGATTGCCATTTTCCTCTTTTCCCATGCTTTTGGTGAATTTCAAATGCTAGGACAAGAAGATGATGGAACAGACTCTAACCTGTCTGGATGATGCTCAACTCACATCAGAGATCTGCCCAAAAGGGAGTGGCTAAACCACATGGGATCAAGAGAGTATAAACAAGAGGACATAAATATGCTCTAAGGGACTCTGTATAATTTCTACAGACTGCAAATCATAGACCAATGTTAGACCTCTTTATTATATTTTGAATATGAAACCAAAAAAATTATCATTCAAACTAGAGATCAAGAATCCCTATTTACTTGATCTATTTGACTGGAAAAAAATCACTATTTCTTCAGGATGCTTTGTAATAAGGACCTGTGTGTGTGTGTTTGTGTGTGTGTACAGGCACTGAGGGTATCACTGCTGAGTTCCTTCTCCTAGTTTTCCAGAAGTTAAATCTTGAGAGTTGGCAGAAGAAAGAAATGGAACTTGATCCCACAGAATATGCCCAAGTCCTATGTCCCTTCACCCGGTTTGCACGGCAGTTATATGGATCTGCTTTATCTGCAACCAAAGAACTTGGGCTGCTTGTAAGTCAGTGCATGACAGGCGAATGAACTAAGAAACTGAATAAAGCAAATGCTTCCACAATAAGAGGATGGGTGGGAGTATAAGGAACTTAGGCTACGTGGATAGGGGTATTACAAGGATCTGTTTTCAGGAAATATTATGAAAAATACCCAGGGTAGTACATTTCCTATTTTCTCCTCTTGTGCCCAAACTGGCCCAGTCCAACTTGGCACGGACACCTTGTGTGCTACAGTGTTCCAACCAGGCTGGCGGCAGCTACTTCTAAAACAAAAGTTGCCCTTACACAGCAGCAGCAGCAGCAACGGCGCCTGGCCTGGAACGGCAATTCCTGCCAGCAATAAGTGCTGACCCATCACCAAAGGCAACCAGGACACATGCTGTTTCCTTGAGATTATTTCTTTTCTACATCTCTCAGATTTATTCCCTAAGAGTGTGACCCTGGCTTGCCCTAACACGGAGCCTACTGGAACAGACCTGCAAATTCCAGGACAGTTCCACACACACACACACACACACACACTGTTGAAGGCCTATACTATAGGAGGAAAGGTCGCCACAGAGCTGAGCATCAGGACTGGACTGGACTTCAGGAATGGCCAGTTAACAGCTGACACCAATCCATTTCATACTCTTTATTACAAACAAGCTTCAAAGTATTTATATTATACCACTGGCCCACCAAACCACCAGCGCGGTCTACTCAGATGGGACCAATTTTTGTTTCAAGAATAGGTCTCTTGCCCCTGCATTTTAACCTGTGACAGTGAGGTCTGAAGCTGGAATTTGCACCTACCGATAAGTAGTAGATGGCTGTCCACAGTAGCAAAACCCAGCAGCTGTTAGACTGACAGCCATGAAAGCTGACATTTTTCGGGAATATATTGGTTCGGCAGACCTTAAAATAGAATGCCTTCTGCCAAGCAGAGACTTTAAAACCAAAGCCTTGTGTCCAACTCAATTAATATGCTATTTAAGTAACTAGGGTTTTAAATATCCTGAAGGTATATTTAACAAAAGTAATGTTTGCTAATTCAAGAGTCAAATCCTTTACTATTCAGAAAATTTATACACACACACACACTGTACTGACCTGTATATTATATAGATAATAATACAAAATTGTGGAAAAGCCTACCTGTGGGTAAGCTGACCCTTGCAATTTCAATCAAAATACCATGAAAAATGTGTCACCCACAGATAAGCTGAACCTTGAATTTTTAACTGCAGTGACCGGCAGGAAACTGCAAACTGTTAGGTCATCATTTATAAAACTCTGCAATTTTAAGACCGCAACAGGCTTTTAAAAATCTGAACTCTTGTCCACAGACAAGCCAAACCCAATTTTTGGTATTTCGGAGCCTAAAATTCTCGGCTTATCCTAAGCATATAGAGTATGTTTAGGTTCCCAATCAGGACACGTTTAAAAGCTTTATCCCATGAAGTATAACTGAGCGATGCCAGCTGGCAACTTAATGGCAGTTCACAGACAGTCTGTGTTGCCCTGTAGTCCATCTTCCAGTACAGGTATTCAAACCAAGCCTTTCAAAAAGTGTAGTTTATTCTGTTTCTTATAATAACTACAACTCCGTATCAAATTATGCATGTATGTTAAAGAAGTGCATGGGTTTTGCACCGTAATTTGTCTTTTGTTCAGTGACAGTAAGCCTACTAGTGTGGGGAATTACACTTACCAGTGTCAGGGCCAGCCTCGCTTCGCAATAAGACACAGACTCACTTAATGGGTATTAAGGATTTCTGGTTTATTGGAATGATAGCTGACAGAACGAAAAACGGGAACGGGGTAGGTAGGTGGGGGTGCCCCTTTTATACCCCCCTGCATGGCCCCGGGCTTCCCCACCCCTCAATGCCCCGATCCCTCTTGATGGGATCCTTGATGGCTGCGTGGGCGTTTTCCCCGGTGTCCTCTTTGTCTTCCTGCAACGGTTGAGTTCTCCGGGGCACCATGTGCTCCTTATCTTCACTCCTCTGACGTCCCTCCTTTCAGGTGTTGATGGGATCATGGGTGTGGGTGTCCTTGGGTGCTTGGTTTAATTCCTGAAAGATTATCTCCTTCCCCCTTTTCCTTAATGATCATGATCCACGTTGTGAGGCTCTTTGTGCCTTGCAACGAGGTCATGACATACTGCCCCCCCAAAGATGTTCTATGGTGCTGGTTTCTCTGGGTATGCCTCATGGAACTGTCTTGTTAGTTGTCTAGCCATGACGTGTCGTGCCTGGACCCACTCTGGATGTGAGAAATGTTTCCATCTCACGAGGTATTGTAGTGTTCCTCTTTGTTTTCTTGAGTCCAGTATTTCTTTCACTTCAAAATGTTGTTGATTGTCTATCATTATGGGTGGGGGTGGAGGTTCTTCCGCATGCCATTTGGATGTGCTCGTTGGTTTCAGTAGTGCACAATGAAACACTGGGTGGACCCGTCTCAAATTGTAAGGCAGTTCCAGTTTGAACGTAACTGGGTTGATTACCTGTATGATTTTAAAAGGTCCAATGAATTTCGGTGCCAATTTCTTCGATGGTTGTGAGGTCTTTATGAACTTAGTGGAGAGGTAGACCCTATCTCCCACTTTGTAGTTCGGTGCCTCCGCCCTGTGGTTGTCCGCATATTTTTTGTACGTTGTTTGTGCGTCTGCTAAAGCCGTCTGGATGACTGGCCAGGTTGTTGCCAGCTGTGCCGCCCAATCGTCTGGTGAGCAGGGCAGGGTTTCAGGTTGCGGCAATTCTGGTATCGGTACAAAATCTCTTCCATAGACCACCTTAAAAGGGGTGTGGCCAGTACTCTGGTGTACTGCGTTATTATAGGCCACCTCTGCAAAAGGTAGTAGGTCTACCCAGTTGTCCTGTTGATAATTTATGAATGCCCTTAGGAACTGTTCAAGTGTTGAGTTAAGGATCTCTGTTGATCCGTCCGTGTTTGGATGCCACGCAGTGGACAGTGCTTGCTTGGTTCCGATTAGTTTTAAAAATTCCCGCCAAAACTTTGACGTGAATTGTGTGCCTCTGTCGGTCACCAACCTGTAGGGGGCGCCGTGAATCCTGTATATGTGTGTTAGGAATAAACGTGCCAGCTGTTGTGCGGAGGGGATAGTCGCGCACGGGATGAAGTGTGCCTGTTTCGAAAAATAGTCTTTTACCACCCATATCACAGTTTTTCTTTGGCTGGGTGGGAGGTCCACAATGAAATCCATGGAAATTTCTTCCCATGGCCGGGAGGGGCTGGCTACCGCCTGTAACAGCCCGTGGGGTTTCCCTCCTTTACGTTTGGTGGTAGCACATATGGGGCAGTTGCTTACGTAGTCTTTTACGTCCTTTCTAAGATTTGGCCACCAAAATTGCCTCTTTGTTAGGTGGAGGGTTTTTACAAACCCAAAATGCCCTGCAGATTTGTCATCGTGTGCTCTGTGTAAAATTTCTCCCCGCAGTGATTCGGGCACGTACAAAGCTTTCTCCTTCCAGGCGAGATTGTCTTTGAAAGATACATGTTGTTGGTTATTCTGCAACCATGTATCTTGCTGTAGTGCTTGTGTGAGTCTTTGTTGCCAGTTCGGTGAAATTGAGCGTCGCCTCCGATCGCTCCCCGCCGTCCGATCGCTCCCCGCCGTTCGTGCTGGCGTGCGCTGATTCCTTGTCTGGCTCCGCGTGACAGCTGGGCAGCCGAGCTGTTTCTCGGTCCATACTGTTCCTACGATGTCGGAGGCTTGCGTGTCGTCCTGTGGTCGTCGGGAGAGGGCGTCTGCCAAGAAGTTTTTCTTGCCCGGTATGAATTTCAGCGTGAAATTAAACCGGCTGAAAAACTGAGCCCATCGCACCTGCTTCGGGCTGAGCCGTTTTGGCGTGCTGAGTGCCTCCAGGTTCTTGTGGTCCGTCCACACCTCGAAAGGGCAGGAGGCCCCCTCCAGCAGGTGTCGCCACGTTTCCAAGGCTGTTTTTACTGCAAACGCCTCCTTTTCCCATACGTGCCATCTCCGCTCCGTCTCGGAGAATTTGCGGGAAAGGTAGGCGCAGGGCTTTAGGTGGTTGTCGGAGTCCTTTTGGAGCAGGATGGCTCCGATGGCGAAATCGGAGGCATCTGCTTGCACCACAAAAGGCTTGGTGGGGTCGGGGTGCTGTAGCACTGGCTCAGCTGTGAAAAGGGTTTTCAGGCTCTCGAAAGCCGTTTGACAGTCAGCTGTCCAATTCAGTAGCGCCCCCGGGTTCCTCGATTTGCGCGTGTCCCCCAAGCCCTTGGTTTTTAGCAGGTTAGTTAGGGGCAGTATAGTCTCTGCCAGCCTGGGCGTGAACCCCCTGTAGAAATTAGTGAATCCCAGGAGGCTTTGCAGCTGTCTCCTTGTGCGTGGGCGTTCCCACGCCAGGATGGCTTGGACCTTGCTGGGGTCCATTTCTATCCCTTTAGCAGAAATCCTATACCCTAGGTAGTCAATTTGTTTTTTGTGAAACTCGCACTTGGAGAGCTTTATAAACAGCTCTGCCTTGCGAAGTTTCTTGAGCACGTCCTTTACCAAGCGTTCGTGCTCACGTTCTGTTTCTGTGTAGATCAATACATCATCCAGATAAACCAAAACCCCCTTAAAAAGGTGGTCACGCAGGACCTCATTAATTAACTGCATGAATACCCCCGGTGCCCCCGCCAATCCGAAAGGGAGTACTTTATATTGAAACGCCCCCAATGGGCAATTGAAAGCAGTCTTCCACTCATCCCCCTCCCTTATCCGTATGCGGTAGTAGGCTTCCCTTATGTCCAGTTTGGAGAATACCTTACCCTTCACCAAGTGGGACAAAATGTCCTTTATTAAGGGTAAGGGGTATTTATTTGAAATGCTTGCTGCGTTTAACCCGCGGTAGTCTGTACAGAGCCGCAATGTCCCATCCTTTTTCTCGCGAAAGAGGACTGGCGCTCCCACTGGAGAGTTCGCTGGCTCAATGAAACCTCTCGCCAGATTTTTGTCTATGAAGTCCCTTAACGTAGCTAGCTCTCGCTGGGTCATAGCATATATTTTTGGTTTGGGTAGGGGTACCCCCGGGACCAGTTCAATGGTACAGTCCGTCTTTCTGTGGGGGGGGAGTTTGTCCGCCTCTTTCTCACCGAAAACATCGGCGAACTCCCCGTATTTGGTTGGCAGTCCCTCTGGCAGAGCTGTCTCTGTGTGTTCTGCAGTCGTCGTCGCCCCCCCCATGGCTGCTCGGGGAACCTTGTCCCCTGACGGTGCTTGGTAGCACCCGTCAGCAAACTTAATCTCTCTGGTTCTCCAATTGATGACTGGGTTTTGCTGCACGAGCCATGGGATCCCCAGTATGAGTCGGGGTTGCCCCACCGGTGCCACGATGAAAGCCAATTTTTCCTCGTGGCTGCCGAGCCGTAGCGCGGTTTTTCCGGTGTATTGGGTGACCGGGCCCCCTCCCGCTGCAGATCCATCTAGCTGCGAGAACACCAAATGGTGCTGAAGTGGATAGCAGCGGAGGTCGAGTGCGGCTGCCAGGTCAGGGTGCATGAGGCTTTTGGAGCAACCTGAATCAATGAGTGCCCAGACCTTTTCGGTTTTATTTCGATGGGTGAGGGTGACACGGACGTAGAGGGTGGGGCATTCCTCACTCACCCCTTTGTCGAAGCGCCTGTCAGTGTTCTCCACCTGTCCTTCGGCGCCCCTTAGGCCAGGTGGTTGTCGTTTCCCGCCGCCTCTTCTGGGTTGCTGTCCTCCCCCTCCGAACTGTAGGGGTCGTGTCTGCGTCGGTACTCCCCCTTTGCCGCTGGTCGCTTTCTCGGCGCTGGGGTTGGTGCTGTTTGTGCCCTCCTTGGGCTCTCTCTGGGCGTCGTTTTGGGGCATGCGGCTGCTTTGTGGTCTTCCCTGCCGCACGTGAAACATTGCCCTTTTGCAAAGCGTCTGTCCCGTTCCTCCCTCCAGGGTTGGGGTCTCGCCCTCACCTGCCTTGCGCTGGTGCGTGGGGGTCTCGCTGTCGCCATCTGTTGCGTTTCCCTCCTTGCGTGGAGGAACGTGTCGTGGGCGTTCTCCGCTTCCGCTGCCAGCTGGATCCACCCCGTGAGGGAGCTGGGGTTGTCGCGGCCAAGTGCCCACCGGAGGACGTTTAAATTGAGTCCATGTTTGAACTTCTCAATCAGTGTCGATTGAGACCACGTGTCTACTTTTCCGGCTAGGGCTTGGAACTCCATGGCATACTCAGCCACGGAGCGCGGGCTTTGCCTAAGTGTCTCTAGCGCCCTTTTTGCCTTTTCTTGCTCCAGGGGGTCCCTGAAGTGCCTTTCTAGTGCCTGCAGGAATTCAGTGCTGTCCTGCAGCGCCCGGGCGCCGGATTGGCACAATTGGACGTACCAATCGGCGGCCCGCCCTTTTAGTTTTATAGCCAGGGCATTGATTTTGCCCCGCTCAGTTCTGAAGCAGGGACCCCATTCTTCGAGGTAGTACCTCGCGTTAGTTAAAAAGAAGGAAAGTTTCGAGGGGTCCCCATCGAACTTTATGCCAAAGTCTTTGGCGGGTGTCCTGGTCTGGCTCCTGGCCCCCTCTGCGTCGTGCCTCGGGTTTTGCCGGAGCTGCTGCGGGTCGGGGTGTCTCCGGTTCTCTTGCGGCATTGGTGCCTCTCTCTGGGTCTCCTCGCAAGGTACTCGTCCCGTCGCTCGGGGGGGAGGGCGGGGGGTTCTCCCTCGGTCGGGCTCCTGGATCCAGGCTCCGCCGTCGCCGTTGCCGCCCGCTTGGTCGTCCCTCCGCCTCTCAGCCTGGCGTATCTCCCGTCGTGGGGTGGGCTCCTGGGGCCGGACGCCGCCGCCGCCGAGGTTGTCCCGCCGTCTCACGTCCGGGCGCGCCTCCGCTCGTTGTATGGCCTCCTGGGGTCGGGTCCCGCCGTGGTCGCCGCCGTCCGCTGGGTCTCCACCCCGCCTCGCCTCCCGGTGCGCCTCAGGTCGTCGGTTGGGCTCCTTGGGTCGGGTGCCGCCGTCGCCGCCGTCCCACTCGCCCTGCCGCCTTTCGACCGGGGTTGCCTCTGCGCCTCCTCCGTCGCGGGGTCCCTGTGCCACCGTCAGCTGTTGGAGCATCTGCCGCACCGCCTGCATCCCTTCCTCCAACGCGCCGAGCCTCTCCGCCATCCCTGGCGTCCCGCCGGGGTTTTCGCCGCTCCGCTCGCCCTCGCCGTTGGCCGTGGTAGAGGACGGGTCGTCCCTCGATCCCGCCGCGGTGCCAGGCGCGCCCTCGCCTTCGAGCGCCCAGGGTGGCGGTTCGTCTCGCGCCTCCGTCGGGGTTGCCTGTAGGTTTGGAGGGGGTCCCCCCGTCTCGCCCCCGGTGCCTCGCGGGCTCCGGGGCGCCGGGGTGGGTCCCTCCCCCGCTGCTTCCCCCCAGCTGGGTCCCATACTTACCGGGGCGTTGCCTCGCCCGGACCTCAGCTGCATCCCGCCCTGCGAGAGCGGGGCTTCGTCGCCCGGCGCCGAAGGGTTGCGCCTCCTCGGTTCCTGGTTCTCCATGCCTGGCTGGGTCCCTCACAAACGAGTTGGATAGGTACCAGGTGGAAAAAAATTTTTTGGGGTTCCCGTTTTTATGTCGGGGCCAGCCTCGCTTCGCAATAAGACACAGACTCACTTAATGGGTATTAAGGATTTCTGGTTTATTGGAATGATAGCTGACAGAACGAAAAACGGGAACGGGGTAGGTAGGTGGGGGTGCCCCTTTTATACCCCCCTGCATGGCCCCGGGCTTCCCCACCCCTCAATGCCCCGATCCCTCTTGATGGGATCCTTGATGGCTGCGTGGGCGTTTTCCCCGGTGTCCTCTTTGTCTTCCTGCAACGGTTGAGTTCTCCGGGGCACCATGTGCTCCTTATCTTCACTCCTCTGACGTCCCTCCTTTCAGGTGTTGATGGGATCATGGGTGTGGGTGTCCTTGGGTGCTTGGTTTAATTCCTGAAAGATTATCTCCTTCCCCCTTTTCCTTAATGATCATGATCCACGTTGTGAGGCTCTTTGTGCCTTGCAACGAGGTCATGACACCAGTCTGAGTGGAAATGATGGGAGTGGAGGTCCAGCTTAGCTGAAATGCTTCAGCACATCTCAAGTATTCCTTTGGGGAGACCAGGTCCTCACACCAGCTCTCCAAAGAATTACAAAAATATTGGTGTGACACTACCCTGCATTTTATATTAGGAACGGGAAAGTAAGGAAATAAAACCCCACACTAAGCAAACTTTATTTCTTAAAACAACTAAGTAGTTTTTTGTTTAAATCGTATGGCATAGCAGTTCGGTGTTCATGCTGCTTTTTCTTGCTGGGAAATCCTTGTGAGGTCCAGCAGCCAGATGTGTAGACTATTTAGCTGCGACAAGTCACGTTGCCTGGGGAGCAGCACGAGGAGGCTAGTCTACATTGCACCAAGTTGGGCTGAGAGAGAGGGACTGGCCCAGGGTCACCCAGCCAGCTTTCATGCCTAAGGCGGGACTAGAACTCTCGGTGTCCTGGTTTCTAGCCCAGCACCTTAACCACTAGACCAGACTGGCTCTCTAAGTAGTGAAAGCAGGGCAACGAACTGTGGTAATGTTTTATGACTACTGAAATGTTTGGTTTCTACTGGAGATTCTGGCAGGGGACAGGGCAGCACATTTTGGACAAGCATTTTTTTCTTAATAATATATTACTGTAAATGTTGGAGTTATGCAGAGAATGCTTATTGGTATCTGTTGGTGTCTCTATTATATTTCCATTTGTTAGAATTTATCACCCAAATTCGGTATCTGAAGGAGATACGTTCTTAATTGCTCCAAGTACTTGGTACTCAGTGGAAGGTGTGGAGAAGAAAAAGTAGGGTGGTGTTACTGCTCTGCAAAGGTCTTGCCTGACTAGGAGGACGTCCTCATTATGAACAAAGCATGGCACCACTTAATCCATAAAGTGGCCAGTTTCACACACTAAAAAGCAAATCTAAAGAAAAGCTAGAAAAGTTCTGTTACTTGACACTCCCTCAGCGAGGGTAGGAGTGCCCTTTTTTAAAAAAAACCCTATTCCCATGGGGAGGTGGTAGATCAGCTCTGCAAAATGCAAGTCTTTAGACAAGGAAACCTGACCTACTTGCACACATGGTTTTCTACAGAAATTTCTAACCACATTCCTTTTAACAGAACATCTCACAACGCCCTGCATGCTTACGAGCAGGCCTTCAGTGCATCAGTAATCCTAACTGAGCTTTCAATCTGGAGTCCTTTATTTATTTATTTATTTAAATTTATATGGGCCACCCATTTTGTAGCACACAACTCTGGGTGGCTAACAACAGTGATAACAACACAAAGAAAAGGAAAGGAAAGAAATCGAGAAAAGCCAGTCCTTGACTGCCCATGATCAATCCACTTCTTCCAGAATTATTTTGCAGAGCAGCTTGCCTTGGATGACACCCATACAGTAACCAGCCAACACAAGGTTTTTCTGGTGTCAGGTTTTCTTGAATTCTTATGAGCACTCTGCCCTTGGAAGCAGACTCAATCTGAAAGGCCACAAACGTAAAAACTAAATCCCTTTGTTCCTGAGGGGTGCTGAGAAGCATTATTTAATGCAAAATTAACAGTGGGAAGCCAAGTCTAGTTTGGAGGATTATTCAACCAGATTATAATAAGATTCTTAAAAGTGGAATTAGACTTGGAAAGTGGGGCAGGCAATCCAGGGTTCATGGAAAGGTAAAGCACTCCTTTCAAGGCCTCTAGACCTTACAATTTTTCTGTGACCAAAGAAATTAACTGGATGGGTTTGTAAAGACTAGCTCCCTATAGGAAGTTTAAAATTATTATTCCTTTTAGGTCATGTGTGGAGAATTATTTCTCTCCCTCTGCTCTCAGATGCACTCAGTGAACCAATCCCCTGCTGGCAAACGCTCATGTTAGGAGACAATGGTCAGCCATTTCAATGCTGCTGAATTTCTCATGATTGAAGTTATGGATCTTGGTTTAGTCTTGCCAGTGAATATCATGCCTTAGGGTGGACCAGCATTTCTCTAAATGTAATCCTTTGTTTCAAGATGGGATGGGAGCCTAGCACACAGATTAGGACCTGATTTAAAACTGATCCTTCTAGAGAAACGTCCTGGTTCTTCACGGCTCTGCCTGCTTTCTGATCTTCTGCCATCAGAATGGAGCTTCTGCAATAGCCTGTTGAACATATTCCATCCACAGGCCTAATAAAGCAGCAATTCCCTTGTTTTTTCTGCCTCAGCAGAAATGTGTTTGCTGAGCATAGTGGAGAAGGGACAGCTGCAAGTGAAGGCAAACAAAGACTCAGCAGACCAGCAGGCCATTAGCTAGCTATAGATTGTGCAAGAAGTTCACCAACGGAAAATAATGAGGGGGGTGTTGGAAACCCATCTCCTAAGCTGGCAACAGGTTCAAACAGCAAGCAGCCTGATGTTGCTACCAAACACTTCCATAAAAGTACTCCAAATATGTGCTGTTGGCCTTCTCAATGTCCCCATGGAAATGTGTTCCACAAGCAACAACTTACTTATTTATAGCTTTCTCTTACCCAAAGGAAATACTAAGCATGTCACAAATGCTTACGTTGGGCTGGATTTCAAGCACCACTAAATTCAGTGGGAGAGATTGAGCACTCTGTTTAACTTCCTTGTTGAAATGGGAGTCCTTAAAGAAAGCTTAATAATAGGTTAATATTAATACTAATTATTTGGCCTTTCCCAGGAGAGATAATTTTCTTTAAAAACCAGAAGCCCTAGGATATCCCTTCCCTTCAAGTTCATGCCTCCTCATTTTAGATGTTTACATTGTGGGAACTCCACTCTATATATGTTCAGAAACTTTGCCTGGAACAGCTATCACCGTTAATGAGATGTAACAGTTAATGCTGAGCTAACTGGGCTAAGGTGACCCAAATTAAAGTCCCCATGTGAATCTGGACATCAGGAAATGACCTTTATCAGTCCCTTTCTCTCAACCCAATCTATCTCACCAGGCTGATGTGAAGATAAAATGAGGAGATGCTCCATATGTACCTCCCAGAAGATTCCAAAGTCCTCAAAAATGGTACAGTGAGATGTTGGGTGGACTCATTTCCACCAGGTTGCTCCTCAGGTCACTAGCAGCTCATGCAGCAAATTCTACAGCATTTTAGAATGCAAGTGTCCATCCCTAACCCTACAGAAAGACCTCTGAAGCAGGGTTCCTCAACCAGGATTCCATGGAGCTCTAGGGTTCCACAAGAGGTCACCAGGGATTCCCTGGGAGATCACAATTTATTTAAAAAATTATTTAAAATTCAGGCAACTTCACATTAAAGAGGTAAGTTTCATTCTTTATTTTTAAGAACACTGTTAATGCATATATACAGGCCTACACATGAAACGAATACAATAATTTTTTAACTTGTGGCCTACATTTGAGCCTGAATGTGCAGGGTTCCCCAAGGCCTGAAAAATATTTCAAGGGTTCCCCCAGGGTCAAAAGGTTGAGAAAGGCTGCTCTACCATCACACTTCCCATCCTAATGTACACACCTCCCTTAAAAACCCAAACACCAAATGAGCAATGAAAACAATACAATGGGTAAGGTGGACTTATGGTAACAATGTAACAAAGAGGTTCTTCAGACCTCCCCTGGACTGTCTGCACCTCCCCAAGGGAAGTGCACCTCATAGTTTGGGAAACTCTAGAGAGAGTTCTACACGAGGGAACGTCTTTCTGAAGGGCATATTAAAATTTAGAGTTGGCTCTTTGTTTCTGTCTGGCATGTGATTAATTTGCATTGCATGCTGTGTTGTTTTGCAACTGCCCTTTCACTTTTTTCAGTGCGCACCTGGTGTCTGCATACTGAGTTAGTCTGGGACAGCTTGCCTCTCCACTCAAACATATGGAAGTAGAAAATCAGGAGTCTGGTAGAGACTTTTCTGACTAACCAATTTTATTTAAAAACTTGAGCTTTAGTGAGCTACAACTCACTTCCTCAGATGCATAGAATGGCTAGCCCATTGTTTCTGAACCTTGGCCACTTTCAGATATGTGGACTTCAACTCCCAGAATTCTTGCTGGGGAATTCTGGGAGTTGAAGTCCACACATCTGAAAGTGGCCAAGGTTCAGAAACATTGAGCTAGACTGATGTGGGATTTAAACTGTAATCTGTCTCGCATGTAACCTGCATCTGCACAAACAACCTGTCTTCTCCTCCCTTCCTCCTACCTCATCCCAATTTAAATCCTACATCAGTCTAGCTTCTCTATGAACCTGATGAAGTGAGCTGCAGCTCATGAACACACATGCCTTTTAATGAAATGTGTTGGTCAGAAAAGGTGCTACCAGATTCTTTCTGATTTCTTGCTGCCAAAACTAACATGGCTCTCCTACAATGTCTATACGGTAAGTGCAAACATGGAGAATGATGGCATGAAAGACTAAAAATCCCACTTTGGATTTTTCAAATTTGCTCTGGAACATAAGGGAGGTAAGTCATGGCCAATGTGGACGCAAATCCCAGTACCACTATGATCGTAATTTGATCCTATTCCAAGAGTTTGGAATTGTCTCTCTGGTTCCATGAATAAAGATGAAGATCACCATTGGTGGTCACTGCTCATTAAAAGCAGGAATTACAGCCATTTTTGCAACACCTTACAAATGAATCTATGTGGCAGCACATGCTGGTATTAAGTAGCTAAGCAGGATCAGCCCTGGCTAGTATCAAGATGGGAGGCCACAGATGATATTAGGAAAAAAATCCAAGGAGAAGATACGGCAAATCACTTTCACATTGTTGCCAAGAAACCTACATCCTTGCTTGAAGGAGACTATACTTAACGCTGGAGCCAGGGGAATTTGCCTTTTCTCTAAACTATATTTCTGTTGTATACACATTATATTATAGATTACAATATCCAGGTGTTGTTGGTTATAGTTACAGATTAAATAACTTAAAAAGCTAGTACCTGCAAAGGTCCCATTTTTAATCCAGCAACCAACCCTGCAAAGACAGGTTCATCTGAAAGGGAAGCAGCCCAGGATGAAACTAGGTAACACTGTAGCTAGGGAAGAATTTGAAACAAATTTTTGCTATCTCACGTTCTGAATACAGGTCAAGTAGCATACAGCATAAGTTTAGGACTCTAAATCCAGATCCCTGCCACACTGATTTTGAAGATCCAAGTCAAACCGACAACAGATGGAGTGAGAAAGTCCTTTCCAGACTGTATCATTTCTGACAGCAGATATGGGTCCATGAGCCAACGTTTATTCACTGAAATAAAAAATTCTCTCAAGATTAAAGACGAAGAATTGCCTGAATTTCAAACTGCACTTTCATAACAGTGTCCTGTATGAAACAGGGATCATAATTTATTTCTGGCATGTGCATTTCCCATGTGACTAGAGATGCCCATTGCATGTGATCATAGAGGAAACCGGCTTCATTTACTCTTCCATGCCACCTGTCAGTTTTGCTAGACACCCACGGATTTTTTAGACTCCTTCTGCAGAACACATCCCCATCTTAACGTACATTTGTATCTCCTGACAATCACTGACACTGCTGCTCTGAACATGCCCTCAAGCTACAACTTCAGCCATAAAAGGGGTGAGGGTGGGGGAAGAAGGGAAACTTTGCACGAGAAGACAGCTTCTCCTTGAAAAGAGCTTAAGGCAAACATACAGAACCACAATCTGTGTAACCCAGACTGGAAAAATAGCAAACAGCACACTTCTGTTACCTGTACAAATAGAATCCAGCTCAGACACCCGATATTCAAACAAAACATTTAGCAAGAACAGCTTGAAAAATACCTCCCATATCTGCCTTAAGTTCTTCATTAGATTTCAGACAATCGTAGAAAAAGAAAAGGAACCCTTCATTCATCTGAAACTAGAAAATACTGGCGCTTGAAGAATGCAGCAAGGATAAAAGATAGCATTGACACATCTAGAATGTCATAAACTTGTGCTGAAATTTTAAGGCAGAATGCATTATTAAAAACTATCAAAAGAACAACGCAACCTTCAGGATAAATTTGTGGGGCCGCTTGTTTTAAAAGCAGTGCCTAAATGTCGGGAAGGCTCTGAAACTACTGCCCTACCTTCCTTCTTGCCATTAGCAACCCAGCTCCTGGTGACTTCATGGACATCTAATGAAACATCCATGCTGTTTCCTCTGAAATAGCATGGAACCGGTTTTTCAATTTCCCAAACTAGGCCATGGCACTGGCATTTTCAGGTGGACTCCCATCCAAGAGTTAAGTAGACCCATCTTCTGACCCCAGACAAGTTCAGCTAATAACTTGTCCTATATGCTTAGCCACCAGTTAGAGTAAGGCAGAAAATGGTTCTTGGTGATGGGGGGCGGGGAGAGGATCTTCTTCCTTTTCTGAAGGGGACATTGCTTGGATTGTAAAACTGGCAGAGAAGACCTGCTGAAAAGGTACAGTGCTTCTAAAAAGTTTTTAAAAGATGACATTATTACTTTTCATTCAGCTTTCCAGAATATCTATCCAAATTTAGGCACTTTGAACCATTTTTCACAGAGTTTGTCTTCTTGTAGGGATTCTTCCCTCTCCCCTCCAACTGTTGGTATTTCCTTGTTTTGCAAGGATGAAGCCAATTAAGTTACTATGGTAACAAATCACTCTGGCAGGGTGAACAGGTCAAACTTAAGTATCCTCAGTTTTGGGTGTGAGAAGAATGACCATATAAAGTAAAGCTCCTGATTTGCCTAGAGGAAGCTTGCCTGGACTTGTTTCAGTTTCCTTTTACACAGCCTTCCTTCCAGTCCTACTCAGAGCATGTGTGTGTGTGTCTGAGCTTGTAAATATGAGCTTGTAAAGCTTTTGTGCCTATCCAGGATATCTGGATATGAAACTGTTTGTTTTTATGCTTTCTGTAAATACATTTATTTTTATAGAAATGCCTGGTGTTTTTTCTGATCTCTCAGGCCAAATGCTTTCCAGCAAACTCTAACACCAACCACCTCACAAGTTCTCTTCTAAAACCTCCACAATATACCCATAAATTTCAGTCCATTAGGAAAAACTTATCCATTGCGTTTTTGAGATGCCTAAGTATATGGGAAAATGAACTGTAGGAATTCATTCTGCCTACATTATTTCTTTTTATGGAACCCAAAGGACAGATCTGTTACAGTAGGTGGTTCATCAGGGTAAGATATCCTTCAGCCTTTAACTTCTGCAGCATTACTTATTTGCAACTGACAAGTATCCCAAAGATAAATGGGATTTATCCCTACCTACAAACAGCTGAGGCTCCAGCCTTAGGCATACAGCAAAGCAGAGATATTTGGCAAGTCCTCCTTATTCCAAATTTGGATCTCCCTCTGTTAAGTTCCCTGTTAAGCATCCACATTTTTAAAAATTTACCTCTTAAGCCAATTACTTCATGACAAAGTTAAGAACACACAGTCAAAAACTGTTCAACAGGTTCACATTTTATTAGAATATTTTGATTGCAGGTTTTTTTAGATTGCACAGAATTCTCTCTAAACAAAAGTCCTGTTAAAGCCTATTAGTATATTTCATTAAAATAACCTACCCACAAAAAAACCCAACCTAACGATTTTCAATCTTGTTTGGGGGAACAAACAGAGCATCCTTTTTCTTTTATTTTCTTAAAATGGTAACACCAACTGGCAGTTGTACACTCACTGATGGAGGTGGCCCCACCAAACACAATTAGATGCTATATAACACTGTGCCACCAGGCTGCTTTCTTTAGAATGCTCACTTTTTACTATGTGACAGTGAAGATGACGGGAACTGCTTCCAAGCTGTAGCATGGTAGGCACAATCACGCCTCAAAGAGTCAAGGTGCTCACCCACGTAAACAGCTTTCCAAATATACTGAAGGTAGAAACTGTTTTAGAAATCTCAAGGATAAGCTGAGAAATCTAATAAAGATCAGTCCCCAGCAGAGAGCTGAAAGGAGTGGAGCAATCAGACTACAGTAAAAGTACATACTTTCTAGAACCTATACCATAAACACAGAGACATCAGAAGAATACTTAAAAAGATTTTACCAGGACATTATCCTGGAACATCAGGTGCTCAGTCAAAACTACAGATAGCTGCAGGGAGAATCTGTAGGAAATATCCACAGGATGTTCTCTGTACCACACTCATTCATTATAAAGACAAAAGGTCCCTCCAGAGAAAGAGCTTGCTTAAGAAAGGAATTCCTCATTGCATACAAATCCTGCCATCTACTGACAAATCTGTGTTGCACACCCAAAGCCCACTATAGCAATATCTTCCTTAGGACCAACCACCCCCCCCCCGAAAATCTTGCCCAATGCAATACTGATCTTAATAAATGTATTTCTAGGGTAAGGATTTTAGATTTTTTCCCTTCTTCAATCAACCAATACAACTAATGCTGCTTTTTCTGTACCATTCAAAATTTTGCCACCTCACTTTGCCAACCACCTTTTCCCTGAGAACATCACCCTGCCAAATATCCACCTGGTTTCTTGTTTGTTTTTTTTAAGTCATCTTTCACAACACTTTTAAAATAACTTTGGCTTGTAGACTCAAGAATACATGGTGACGGCTGCTGGGCACAGCAGTACCACTTTATTTCTCCATTTAAGTTCATTTGTTTTTTGCCAATACATGTTCTTGTTATTGTACAACCGCACCAGGATTTGGAAGGGAAAGGGGAAGGATGGCACAATTGTTTCCCTTTTATCGTAAACTTGGGCCAAACTCTCTGCAAAACAAGCATGCTGCTTCCTCCACTTCACCTTAAAACCTCTGCCAAGGAAGTGTACCTCCCACTTTAGCTTATCTTAGGGACTTCCCTCCAACCAAAGTGTTTGCTGGTATTCAGCGGAGGGTGTCCATACAGCAGCTGCCCTGGAGCAGCAGCCCCATTTCTCTTCTGCAAGGAAATCATTTTCTTTACAACTAGAGTAGCACAAGAAGTTTCTAGTTGGGATGATAGGAGAGCCAGCAAAACTAGCAAGAAGATATATTTGGTGTAGAAACATATTTTAATCCAATTCATCTGTCTCTAGTAACATTTTCTTGGAGCAGGTGGCCCAATCCACTCAGCACATCTCTGACTTTGATTCAGAAACTGGCAACAAAACTCCAAGGAGAGACCCAGTTTGGATCTTTTAGGTTCTTCACATTCACTTTTTCTGTAAGCCAGGTGGGTCATGGGGAAAACACAAATACACTACAATAAATTGCCAAGAAGACTGCAATGTCCAACCAGAGAACAGTTTTCTTCGCCATCGCAAGAAGCTTTCTAAGAAACATCAAAACCAATTTGAGAACTAAGCTGCCTGAAAGCTGGTTCTGATTCTTGTAGACAACCTGAATAACTAATCCTTTGGAAGTAGCAAATGTGATGCATGCATTTTTCACGTTGCAAGGTCTACTGTGAATGTAGTTCTGAAACTGGGCTACTAGAAACACTTTTTAAAGAATTTGGTCTGCTCACAGAACTGATGTATGTAAATTCATATTGCTCAACTGTTAATTTGCTTATCTGTGTTGCTGGGTACTCTCATTCAAACTGGAAAGGAGAAAGATAGTAGACTTGGCTGCCGTTCTACAATTGTCTGCAACAGCAGTGTGTTTCTCAGAACAATAAAACTGTTCCATCAACTCAGACTGGTTTCTTTAGCTTGTCCATAGCAAGAAAGCTTTCATTCAACAGCTGTTGCTGCTGCTGCTTACGTTTCTTTATATTGCGATAGGCTTGGACAACCCGTTCCCTCTCCTCTTGAATGATCCTTTGGCGAGCAAGAGAGGCATGGACTGATTTTTTAATGGTGGTGGTTCTACCAGATCCCAAAAGAGACATTAGCAGAAGTTGCCTCCTCTGATCACCCTGGAAGATAAGAGAAGTTAGTGGAGAAACATGAAGAGGAAAAGTGATATGGATTGAATCCAAGAATGATCCTGAAGAGAACCAGCTTTAAGAAGAGGGTGTCTAAAATCAAAAATCCTAGGAACAGTTAGCTTAACATAATATTGTTAACACCAGTCAGTAATCTATTCTGAGCTTTGCTGATCAAGTAAAATCTTTCCCTGCAAAAATAGGGGCAAGCATGGTCAGTGGCAAAATTAGGAGATAGAACTGGAACTCTGCTCAATAAAATAACGTACCTTGTCTTTAATAACACTCTTCCTGGGTTTCACTGTAAGGGTGGGGGGCTGGAGAGCAACTTCTCCAAATTTTACTGTGTCTAAAAGGGAATGGGAAGAAGGTAATTCCAAATCTGATAGTTGCAGAGACAACTCCAAAATAATTCAACATGCTTTTTTCATTATGTCCCACAAACAACCAAACTTAAGCCTGAAATCCCCTCTAGCCATAGCCACCTGACAAAAAGATGGTATTTATTTAAAATACTTTCATGGCCACACATCTTATATACAATAACCCTGGGTGGCTAACAACAGTAACTGATAAAAACATAAAAGGTAAAACAATTATACCCTACCCCCCCAAAAATCAGACTTGATGGAACTTGTGCTGTGACATCACAGTGCCTGCCCTTTGTACGTGGGTCATGTCATGTTTCATTTCGTCCTTTGTTCTCAGTGATTCTACCCATTATTCTCAGTGACCCATCCGTGATTCTATTACCCACTACAGGATCTCTCTTTCATATTGTGCTTTGGGACAAAAGTTGAGCCACCCTGCAGATTGATCACTCTTTGAAACTAAGAGAAACGAGAAGGAATCAAGCAGCTCTATGCTTTCCGTATCACCACGCTCTTCTGCAATAAGCAAGTCTACTAAGCTCCAGTAGCGATGCAACTGACTCGTGTCTCAGAAATCAGCTGAACATAAATCTCTCTCCTAGAAGGAACTTGGTTTCTTCATAACAAAGTGCTGAAATCTACAGCAGTAATTTTGAAAGTGATGCAGAAGCCAGCACATTCTGTAAGATTGGTACTCTGGCAAGATGAGGCTGATAACTACCTGAAGCACACTAGTGGGTCACTAAAAAAATTATCCTCCTTTCGAGCAGATTACAAGAGGTGGTTTGCCATACAGACTGCTTCTGTTCTTCCAGCCTACACAGTGCTTGTGATGTGCAGCTCCAGCAGCTCCTTGTATCTGCAGAAGCTTCTGCTGGAATAGATTTTGATTCAGCTGTCCATTTTGGGGGGGGCCAAAGCACAAAGCCGCAGACCGTTAACAAAGAATCAAATCAATCTTATCATCTAAAGCTATTCACTTGGTGTATTGTGTAAAATTGGACACTGTAATTTATAAACCAGGGCTTGCAGTTTAGCATGCTGGGCAGATTCAATCAATGGTGGTTTATTCAACACACCATTTAACAAAACCATAGCTTAGTGCAATTTGTAAACCTAGTCCTTGTATACCAAAATTCTGACGCACTTCCCTGAATGCAGCCATGTTACATACAGCATTTTCTCAAGAAAAAAACACTGGTTCCACATTTGCTTGTCAGGATGAAAGTTACCACACTGAGGGCTTTAAGTGATTTGGGACCCAAGTTCTTGAAGGAGCATCTCTGTCCACATCATCCTGACTCTGCATTAAACTCTTCAGAGAAAGCTTTGAAAGCAACAGCATCCACAATGATGCAAAAATGTTAAAAGGCCATAGCAGCGGTTTGTAGGCACAAGTATTTCCCTACCTTTGAGAAGGTCCCTCTCAAGCATTGCCACTTTTTTCTCTGCTTTTTGCTTACGGATTTTTTCAAGCTTCTTCTTCTGAAATCTAGAGAAACAGGCTTTGTTAAACTAAGGATATAAAAATTTCCAGAGCTGTCAAGAAGAACCACTCACAGCCAGACTTGGAAATAAAAAAGCCACAAAGCTCTCCATACAGGGAGAAGCAGCAACACATCCTCTAACCAGTGAAGGATGTTGTGCTAGGCATATAAACTTGGAGCTAAGTTCCACTGCAGTTCGCAGGAAGTACTGCTGGCTTAACTGCTACAGAATCAGGCTGACAAAAGAGATCCCAGACAGAAAGGACCTGCTACTATTAACCAAAAGAACAGGGCAGAGCTGGGGCACAGAGGAGGAAGAAGAGACGTTGTTGTTAATAACCAACTCATTTCCTCCTCCCCTAAATGGAACCTCCCTCAAGAGTTCCCAGAGGATGGAATCCTCACATGCTAGTTCTCGGGTTAATTTTATATTTGGTGAGCAAATGCCAGTGATAACCCGTGTGGCCTAGTGACTAGGTCAAGGTTTCTCAACCGGGGTTCCGTGGAACCCCAGGGCTCTGTGAAGGTCACTAGGGGTTCCCTGGGAGATCACGATTTATTTAAAAAATTATTTCGAACTCAGGCAACTTCACATTAAAGAGATAGGTTTCATTCCTTATTTTAAGTTTAAGACCACTATATACAGGCCTACACATGAAACGAATAATTTTGTAACTTCTGGCCTATATTTGAGCCGGCATGTGCAGGGGTTCCACGAGGCCTGAAAAATATTTCAAGGGTTCCCCCAGGGTCAAAAGGTTGAGAAAGGCTGGACTATAGAAACTGACAGTGACATGGGAAAATCCCCTATTTGATCAAAATGTAAATGATGTTGGCCAAGAAGGACCTCTTAACTTAACTTGGAGTTGTTGTGAAGGTGAAATAAGGAAAATTGGGTTATCAATGAAATACATCTCAAGAATCAAGCTTCCAGACTGCATCGTGCCCTAGCTCAAGGGCTGCAAATTCAGACTTAACTCTTTTTTCCTCTGCGATTTTTCTTGGACCTGAATCACTTTCTCAGGCTCACGCTGTATCTGATTTTCAGTGAGAAAGCGCACATGCTGAACCTCCTGCTCCATGCGTCTGGTGTATGAGGATTCCGTCTCCCCTTGCCGCCTCCTGAACTTCGGTACTGGTATGTCACCCTCTGACTGAGGCCTCTGCTTATTTGCTGGGACAAAAATATGGACGTTAGAATCCTAGTCCGCCCAGCAACTTTCAGAGAGATTATAGAGAACAGATACAGCCCTAACCTATTCACACTGCAAGATACCTAGCTGAGCAAATAGAGTTATCTGGCAACAAACCAACCTGGAATACCGCTTAAAATCAATTTTCTAGGATCTGTAGGAAAAGGGTGTTATGCTGTTAACCAGCCACCTTGGATTTCTCTAGGTGTAGAGCACCATGATTTTATGGCCACTGAGCAGAACTAGAGAGCAACCAATATAGTACTGATTAGATATGGCACATACTTGCATTGTACATGTTGGTTACTAGAGAACCACTGACAGCAAGCATTTGGAAATCCTCAGCCTAAGTGCATGACTGAAATGTTGGCCACAAAAGAAAATGGATTTGCAAAAGAATAGTCTGTGGCCAGTACTTACTTATTTATTCAATCAAATTTTATCCTTCCAGGAAGTATTACCTTCCACGCAAGCTTAGAAGAGTTGCGACCTTACACAAATATAGTATGTGTGCATGCAATACTACGACAAAGCAGTGGTGGGTTTATTTATCTAAATTTATTAGGGTTAGGTATTGAAGGTTAGCAGCCTCTTTATTATTGTCGTTTAGAGGGCTGATGGCTGCGAGGGCAAGCTCTGAGGCAAAATGGGTAGACAAAGCCATACACGTGGTTTGAATCAACATGTTTGCTTGAATTCCTCAAAGTGTTCTTTTGTTGCAGGAAATGGGAATTTTCTTTGTTTTTTAAATTGCTTTAAGCTACGTTAGGGCATACCCTAGAGTTTTCATACATTTTCTTTCTCAAAGCATTGAGAAATTGTTCCACTGATTTTCGGTGCAGTAACCGAGAGCTTAAGGAGAGGGGTCAAAAAGGAGCCTGAGGATTATGCAGCCCTGGGGTCCCAGAGTCCGCCACCCTTCTGATAAAAGAACCCCTTTTAAGGCAGACTGCCTCAAACTAGTACCATCCAGGAGAGTTGCCAAGACGACACTTCCCAGAATTTCTGGATAGCTGCTGGAATGGCTAATGAATACACGACTTAAAGCTGCTTTTTACCAGCTTTCTTTTTCTTCTTGCGTGTGGGGTTTTTTAGTTCATCACGGCTCCTCATGATTTCCCGCAACCGATATGGAATCTCTTGCTCATTCAGGCAATCTGGTTTTGAATTTGCTTTTTTCTTCTTATGGCTAAAATTAAAACAAAAGAGGGAGAGATGATGGTAAAGCTAACATTACTATCAACTACAAATTGATACAATCTATCTTAGGTTAAATTAAAGAAACTCTCCATGACAAAAGCAGGCATTTCTTTCACATTTTTGTATCTTGCTCTGCAATTTCAACAACCTCATTCAGTAGAATGAATGAGAAGCTGTTGGAAGCACCTATATTAGTCTGAATTAGTACTGTAGCAAGTCCCATGTTTAAAGTGGCCTTTCAGTGCTCACCAGAGATGTTCTTCCTACATCTTCTTTTAAGCACAGTCAGCATCCTCAGTAGTTGAAAATGCATGTTAATCTACCATAACTTTAAAAAACTGTTAATAATTTATTTCTCTCCACAAAGGGATGAAGGAAGAATATGCCATAAAGATGGTACCTAATTGCTACTGCTTACAATCTAATTAAATGCTCCCCCTTTTCACCATGTGTCTCTCACAGGTAACTGAAGGGCGTGTGGTGGCACATCTCTTTGACCTCTTGCATCCCTCAGCAGTTATATAATGCACAACACTCCACACTGAATTCCACCCCCCCAGCACAGAAGTGGAGCAGTGAAGAAAACTATAAACATTTCCCTTGTTTGCACTGGGAGAGGAGGTATAACATATGGCAATCTTAATTTTGCTGGCAAATCAGCAGGATAAATCACAGCAACCTTCCACAGATTATGATGGAGTAGACTTCAGTTCCCAGAATTCTCAATCACTAAGGCCATTGGAAACACAAAAAATGCTAGTAAGGCAGAGAAAGTTTATTATTATTATTATTATTATTATTATTATTATTATTATTATTTCTTCCCGACTTTTTATATATAAAACTCAAGGCAGCGAATATACCTAATACTCCTGCCTATTTTCCCCACAACAACCCTGTGAGGCAGGTTGGGCCGAGAGAATGTGGAGTTAGAGCAAAGAATACAAGTGCCGAATCAAGCAGGAGCCAGTCAAAATCCCAATCAGTTCTACATTCATTGAGCAGCCTTAAAAAAGCCGCTATTATGACTGAGTGAAAAGTGAGTAAAGATGGTAATAAAACGGCCAACCCTACAGGGTTGTTTTACCTGTCACTGATACAGCGTAAGCAAAGCGCTTTAAATTGCACAGAATATAGCTCACCGGAGATACAGACCTACCACGGGGGAGAAGCCCCTTCCGCGGAGCAGCGGAAGCCATAGATACTTTCTTCTCCGTTTTGCCCATCGCTCTTGCTGGCAAGCCCACCCACGTGCCGCGATCTCTTCCCACTTCAGTCTTCCGTTGCGTACGCCCTCCTTTAGCCTCCTACTTCCACCGTGTGCCTCGCCAATTTCCCCGCCCAGCAGCACTTTCCAATTGGTCCAGCTCGCCTCTTCTTTCGGAATTACGTTGGGGCAGAATCGTGGTTGCTATTGGATGAGGGAGTCGTCACTCCCGGCGGGCGTCGAAGGAGACGTAGTTGCCTAAAGGCATCCGGGAAAATGTTGCATTTGGGGGTTTTCCGCTGCCGTCGCAGGTTGGCGGGGACTTTTGGCACATCAGAAGCGGGGCAGGTGAGAACTTTAGCCGGGGGAATTAGTGGGCAAAATCAGTTGGGCCAACACAGAGTTTAGTCGTGTTCACACAAAACGCTAAGCCGCGGGTTGCTTGTTTATCAAATAAAACACAATGGTTACATTCACACGACCCGCTCATCTTCAATTAAACAAGCTCATTACGGTTTATTTTATTTGAACCAGTCCTTACAATTTAAATGCCTGATCTTAGCTATGTTTATTTGGAACGGAGTCAAGGTGTCCTCAGCCTAACAGCCCGAGGATCAAAAATTCCTGTGAAGTAGCTCCAGTGTTCAAGGAGAGATTAGCCTGCCCCCAACTAAACTTTAAATGCTTGCTAAAAAAGATTAATAATAATTTCTGATTCTAAGGTCCTTTGAAGTCAGTATTTTCATTAGGATTAATCAGAGTACCAAAATAATGATCAGGCTTCCAAGTTCTGCAGATTCTTTATCAGTGCTGGATGTTCAGCAAAGTAGAGGGGGAAAAAAAGAAATTATCTTGGTATCATAACCACACAGTGTGCCAAAAACAAACTGCTTTATGACTTGCTTCTAGAATAGGACTAGGCAACCAGATGCCTTCCTGATGTGTTGAATTTTGATTCCTATCAGTCCCAGCCATTGCAGGCAGTGGTAAAGGATCTGAGCTATCTGGACACACCAGGTTGGAAGCTACATGCTATCACAGTTTCTGTGAAAAAGAAATGTACAGTATTCAATAGACCATTTTATGAAACTGTAAAAGTAGCAATTGTTCCATAGGTTTCTTCTTAAACAACAGAAATAAGGAAAAACAGGACATTGACATAAGCTAAGATTAATTTTAGGGTATGTATTAGTCTAAATAACATAGAAACCAATATTATCAGTCTCTAGTAGTTAGAAGGAATAGTAACCTCACAAAGTAAAGTCCATCTTCAGGTATTAGAGAATAATCTTTCTCCAATTTTTGTTACTTCTCCAGTAACACTAAAAGCAGAGGAAGTTGCATTGTTGCATAAGAAAAAATCCCAAATCCACACACACAGAGACAATAACTCTACTACCACAAACCAAAATGTCAGCAAATTATTCTGGCATTCTTGATATATTTTCTTTTAGGTCTTTTGTTCTGATTTTTCAGTGCCTAAACACTCTAGTAGCAACAACTATATGAATTGGTTCCATTTCCTATCTCTATTTAGATATGGCTTTCGTTTAATTATGTTTTATACATATATGAAATTTTCTGCCACAGGATGTGGTGAACTGCTAGTTTAGTTCACATCTGAAGAGGGCTTGGCAAATTTGTGGAAGATACAGATGTCAGTGGGTGGCACTAGTCATAATGGCTATAGGTTTTCTTTAGGACCAGAACGGAGGGCTGCTAAGTACCATTTGCTAGGGAGCAGGAGAGGGGTGACACTATTCTTTCCAGCTAACTTGGCCACTGTCGGGAAAAAAAATTACTGGACTAAGATACCAATAATGTCCTCTCAGCTGCATCCACCAGCCTAATATAAAATCAGGCCATCAAGAGCTTTTCCTGAACTAGATTGTAACATGCATCAAAATCCATATTGAAGAAAATATTGCTCAAGATATATTCTGGAGAAAATAATGGCATTCTATATACTATATGTTGCTTACAGTATCCATTTAACATTGCATTCCAAAACCAACTTTATCATACCAAGTAAAAAAGTTTTTCAGTTTGAATCTACTAATTGCATAGTTTTCGACTTTCTATGTAAAAGGTCACGTATCAAAAAGAAGGGTCTGGATCTCACCAGAACTTGGTTGATTTTTGTTTTCAGAGCATCTTCAAGAGAGTGAAATGCTGAAGCTTGCATATTGATCCAAAAGTCACAGGTGGAACGTAACCCAGATCTTGTAGGCATGACATATTGTCTGGATAAATAAGTGAAATCCTGTAGGTCACATCTTTACCTGGTTTGATTTTGGAGGATGGGTTGGATATCCTGGAGATAAGAGGGGCAGAGGGATATAGGCGTATTGGGGTTTAATTTTGTTTTTGTTCTTACCAGAACTATATATATCTGTCTGGGGGCCCTGAGGATAGTGATACAACAGCACTGTCCCTGCTGAAAAGATCCTGCCATAGGTTAGTCAATATAGGGCGGCTCCCTGCAGCGCTACTAGGCAGCGGACAGCGCCGCTTCGGTGCAAATCCCGAGAGCAGTAACGGCACCCAAAACGCTGCTTCCCTGAAGGACAAGTCGTGCTCTGAGAAGGAAGCTGCTTCTTCGGGAAACCCTTTTATCACCCCCCCAATACTTCACCCTCCCACAACTTGTTGTATGAGTGGATGCCACAACTGCGTCTGGATCGCTTATGCAGAAGAGCTTCTGAAATACTACAGGGACGGGGGAGATCAGGCCTTGGCAGCCGTGGAGAAGCACGTACAGGATGAAAATATTAAAGCGTTCTTAAAGATGGAAATTAAGCTCCGCATGAAGAAAGACTGAAATGTTTGGTCCGATGTACTCTTAGTACATGGCTTCAGACTATGGGAGATTTTGAAGGGGAAAAACTCCTAATTATTTATGGCTCTTTCTGTAAGAGGTGTTACGTTTTGTTTTATATAAAGAGTTCTAATGATCATATGTCTATCATTGTATTACTGCCTTCTTTTAAAATTTAACCTACTTAAACTATATGGATATTATTTGGTATGACTTGCTATTTTCTTTAACTGTGTTTGTGCTTCACATGTTTTTGGAATGTCAGACTGATCTCATGGATAGTATTGTAGCAAAAGAGTTCTGATTTAAATGGGCAGCCAGGAGCAAGTGAATCCCTTCTTTGTCACATAACTATGTGCTAAATTTCAATTCCAACATCTCTTAATAGAAGGCTAGGATCACTCACTGCAGTGAACCAGGATCCTTTGCAGTGTGGTTGCTGAACAAGCTATGATGGTTGGTTTCTAGATAACCCTAAGTCTTAAAGGTTGGGTTCATACATTATGCTAAGCCAGAAACAAACAGGCCACATTATGGTCCTGCATTGTGTCTAAACCAGACATGCAAGGTATTCCCAGGAGATTTATTTATGTACTGCCCAGACCTAGCTTTCTGCTTTGTTATTGTATCTGTGCCTTCAGTTCATGTAGAGCTTTGTAACCCTAGATAACTCCTTTAGGATCCATTTATCTCCTTCCCCCATCAGTTTGCTGAAATGCAAAAGCTCCTGGGCTAACTCTAAGTCACTCTGAGAACTGCAGAGTAGCTATAAAATGCGTACGTTGCTGCTCTCTGGTAAAAACAAACCTCTATTCCATCTGCCAGCAGGTATGGCACTGCAGAATTGAAGGAAAGTACACTCTGACCTTTGCAATTTACCATGACACTAAGGACCACTGCAGAGCTGTACCCTCCAGCTCGCAGGAAGACTCCCATGGCTGGCTGGTTGGGTGCCAACCTGGCCTCTTCTAGGGAAGAAGCTGCTGTTCCATTGCTTTTTCCCTTTTCTGTCATTTCTTTTAGAGGCTGAAAACAAGAGCAGGCTTATTTTTCATATCTTCATAGCACTTAGAATGTTAGGAATGTTTTAGGTAAATAATAGTGATTATGTGCACTATATCTGTGAGCCAGTTAAAGCACCAGGCTAGAAACCGGGTGGCTGTAAGTTCTAGTCCTGCCTTGGGCATGAAGCCAGCGGGGTGACCTTGGGCCAGTCCCTCCCTCTCAGCCCTAGGAAGGAGGCAAGGGCAAACAATTTCTGAAACACCTTGCCGAAAAAACTGCAGGGACTTGTCCAGGCAGTTGACAAGAGTCAACACTGACTCAAAGGCACCATACACACACAAAGTACACTACAGACTACTTCCAGATATTGGTTGTGCTGGTGTGCTGTGATGTCAGAATGTAGACTTTCACTTAGGTGCACACTGAACACACAATTCCATCATCTGCAGTACTCTCCTTGATAAATGTATTGATTTTCATGTTTATGTAGTCGCATTAATGCAATGGCACTTTATAGAGCAATATTAATTTCACATACATGCTGCTTTTTCTCCAAGTTAATAAGGCCTCTGCATAGTATATAGACAAGGCTTGCACACCTACACTAAGTGATAATGAGGTGTTTGGTTTTTGCTAAGCACAGTTTGTAGATCCAGCACACACACAGCCTTTTAAGACTTCAGCACGTTGTGCAAACCCATCCATTTACTCAGTAAACCATGGCTTAACACACTGGGTGAAACCAGTCACACACACACAGACAGTAATGTTGGGAGGAAGAGTAGTCTGAGAGTAATTGAACTAAGCTAACTTACTGAGCTTCACAGCTGAGCATGGAACTGAGCTTAAATGACTACAGAACTCTTCCCCCCCCCACCCCCATGCATTACTATACACTGTACTCTGAGGAATTTACAGTATAAATTTGTTTTTCCCTTGTCCCTTTTTTTCTTTCTCCTATCCTGCATAGTAGTTATAATAAGTAATTACTGGATACCCAGAAGATGCAAACTAGTAATGTGGATAGCTTGCTTTTGGCATAGCATGTTAGCAACTGTGGTTTGTTCATAAATGGTGGTTAAAGTAGGGCTACCATATTCGCCCTGCAAAATCCAGACAACCAGTAGATGGCAGCAACAAGATATAGAAAATCCCAACTCTGCTACCCTCTGGGCTTTTGCAGCCTGATCTGGTAGCCCTAGTTAGGCACTCTTATCTTAACTGCATTCTGGGAATGCAACCATTAAGTCCACATCAATGTGAAGTACTTTCTATTAATGATTTTCAAAGAGGCCTCAAGTGTTTCATGTTTTACACAGAGGGAAACAGGTGGAAAGAAAAATTATTTCTGCATTAGATGATCTTAGTAGTGAATGTCTGCATGGAGAATGCCAATGGAGGTAGTGGTGATAAGCCTCTTCATAGTCATTGGCTATATAGCTTGTTAAACTAGGCTATTGGTAGATGTAGTATGCCATCTGAATTTGGTCTATGGGTCCAACTGTGTTCCAGGCAGAGTGTTTTAATTAGTTTTACTCAAGGTTACTTTCTTAACTTACCATCCCAGGACTTACATGTTGACCAAATATGGATATGGGTTTTGTGGTTAACCTCTGGACACAAACTCAGGAGGCAGAGTGCCACATGGAAATGGCACATGGAAGGGTAAGTAAAACAGGGCCCAAAGGGTATGGAATATTTCTCCTGCCCCATCCACAGTGTCTCTCAACTGTAACACTGCAGCTGTTATTTTTAACTGAACAGTAGCAAAGAGGAGATGAGGTGCCACCTTTCTGGCCATGATCGCTGCTTACCAGGGAGCTGGGTTTGGTCTTGCATTGCTGTGTCATCTGGTGTCAGATAGCGGGGAAATACTTTATCTTTGGTTTCTGCCTGATTAGCCCCTGCAAGTTAGGCAGCCATGACCTTTATTCAAGAAGTCCTTACACCCACTCTATTGTCAGTATTAGACAGGGGTTAGAGAAATGAATGGCTTTCATTGTCCTCTACTTTTTTCCATAAAGGGCCAACAGTGGAAAATAACCTTGGGAGATCTTAGCCGTCTATCGCGTTTGCTATAACTTTGCAGTCAACTGTTTCTTGCTTTCCAGAAGAGCTTGCTACAGACTGGATTCATGCAAGAAACCACTTAAGGTTTAGCAGGATGTTTGAACACAGCCATTGTGGTTGCTACACCATGACTTATATCCAAATGTATTGTAGGAATCTAATCAATGGTGGTTGATTCAGTGCACTTTAGTTAAGCCAACCATAGCTTACCATTTCGTATGAATAAGTTACAGACAGGAGCTTCTGTTGACTTTATAGGTGGGAAAAAAACAAAACCCAAAGTACATACCCTTGAACTGGCATTTTTGTAATACGATTGGACAAATGCTCATTACTGTGTCATACAAAGCAAAGGAGGAAGGCGAGTTCTTGCTAGCAATGGCTGACAATTGGCCCTGACTAAAAAGAAATCCCCTCAGCTTGATCAACTTTTCTGTCTTGAACACCTTGAAGGGTGAGTTTCAGATGAAAAGAAAAATCAGCAGGAGGCTAACTTTACCTGCTGTTGTCCACTTCTCAATTTGTTCAAAGAAGCAGTTTGATAAGCTGGCAATCCTAACATGATAACAGTTCCTTCTAACTGGAATAATTAATCATGGTCTAATTCTTCTCATTTGTAAAATCTATGAACCCCATTTCAGAATAAAGGTGGTAGTTGGAATTCAGACATTTTTGGTTGGTTTGTCTCATCTGCTGTCCATGTCTAGGGAAATAAGCTGTCCACCTTGCAGTTGCTCTGCTTGCCAGAATAATAATAATAATAACTGTGATATCTCTCTTCCTAACTCTTTTCTCTGAACTCTTTTCAGACATCATAATCAGTTACTTTAATGGAAATTCTGACCCTCCTCCTAATAATTAATTAGGTTTTAACAAATAGGATTAAGGTACACTGGTTTTGCCTTAAATGCATCCAGGTGAATCCCATGTCTAAGGGAACACTTGGAAATGTTTGTTTGGGTTCATGTAATACCAAAAAACTAGGTTATATAAGTCATTGGTAAAAATTCTAACAGTAATAAGCCTGAATTTTAATTTTTAATATGAAAGGAAGAATAAATCATTACATACATATAGTGTACTATTAAACTGAGTCTAAATAAATGATCAATTAAATTTAGTCTTAATTTAACTTTTTCCTAGAGCTACCCAATTTTTGAATTCAGTCCCTTGTCTGTTACTAAAAGGCCAAATGTGGCCCTTGATCTAAAAAGCTGCGTGTTAAGGTAAGGCAATCAGCTCTTTTACTGGCATCTATAGCCATTCAACTTACACCAAATTGGACAGACATTAGCAAGTGAAAATGTTTATCTTCATGCTATGAAAAACTTGGCATGCAAATTAGCTGGTTTCACAGAAAATAGTATGGAAAAAACGTGCTTGGCTAGTCTGCTGTTTGTCTTGTAAACACAATCATCAAGTGTCATGCGCTGCCTACCTCTGAATAATGCTCAGACACTGGTTCTGTGGAACAGGCTCTGATTTATTCACAGTGTAGGTACAGTATAGGAAAAAAGCTGAGAGTGACAGGAGCGCGCCGGTGCGGGGTTTAAATACCCCGCGCCGGTCAGCGCCCCCTCACTCGCGGTTACGTCATCCCCCTTTGTCCAACACGTTGTCCTGCCGGTAGGTGAGGGGTTGCGGCCCCGCTGGCGTTCCGGGATCGCCCATCATCGGTTTCTCTATTCCTCCGGTGATTGCTGTCAGCTGGGCGATCTCCGTTGCGTTAGCGCTAACAGCTTGGGTGTGCCTCGCGATCCGTTTAGCCATTGTTTCTTGTCCTTCAGTCTTTGTGAGTTGATGGCTACTTATCTTGAGCCCCTTCCCCTGTTTCCTTGCTATTGTCATGTGTGCCATTGCGCTGATGTCTTCAGCTCAACGGCACTCATGACATCAAGGTTCAAAGGCAGCTCATGCTAGGATTTGGGGTCTTCTTCCAGTCGGACAGAAAGTTTATCTAAGGAGTACTTGCTTTATATGGCCTCTTATCTCCAATGAAAGTGAAACCATTTGTATAAAGACAGGATTTTTGCTTAGAAATACACAACCTGTTAAACCTCATCAGATGACTCATGACTGATGCTATGGTAAAGAGTTGCCCATCAAAGGAAAGGCCACACCCCTTTTAGCATGCCTCAGGAAGTCCTCCTATTCTCTGTAACTTCATTATAACAAATAGCAAGAGTTGATGACTGCTGCCATTTTTAGGCACCTTTCTGCTTGCTTGCTTGCTTATTTATTTATTTTATCCAGCCTTTATTATTTTTATAAATAACTCAACTTTGCCAAACATACCTAATACTCCTTCCTCCTCCTATTTTCCCCACAACAACAGCAACCCTGTAAGTTGGGTTGGGCTGAGAGAGAGGGACTGGCCCAAGTTCACACATTCCAGATCTGTTCCCTATTGACCTAAGCAGATATGGTTATTTCTGGTAGTTTGGGTTCTGTGCTGTATATTTTCCTCCTCTGCATTGTGGCATTTTGTAGCTGAAAAACTGCTTCTGGCAGAAATTCTTAATTCAAAGCTAAAACATTTTGTTAGGGAAGGCCTGAGTATGTGTGTAAATGAAAAAAGGCCTCCCCAGCGTGAATGTCCAATGATGTCACAAATAAGAGATTCATTATGGCATAAGCTGTTGCAGATTAGAGACTGTTTCCTCTAACACATGAAGTGTTATCTTAAGATGACATGTACAGCATGGCCTATATAATACTGTTTGCATGGGAATATATCAATGCTAAGCCATCATGCAGCAGCATTTATGCCCACTGAGTCTTTGACAAACCATGATGTTAAAAAGCCGTGGTTTAGCACTATGCCTAATTATTGTCTGAGAAGGAAGGGTTAAAATCATGGCCGTCAGAGGGAAGTTTATTTTATTTATTTTCTATCCTGCCTTTATTATTTTTATAAATACCTCAAGACGGCTAACATACTTAATGCTCCTTCCTCCTCCTATTTTCCCCACAACAACCACCCTGTGAGGTGGGTTGGGCTGAGAGAGGGTGACTGGCCCAAGGTCACCCAGCCGGCTTCCACGCCTAAGGCAGGACTAGAACTCACAGACCCCTGGTTTCTAGCCCGTTGCCTTAACCACTAGGCCAAGTTAAATACAAAAAGTGGCCATTCATATGGCAGTGTTCCTAAAGCATTAGTATGGCAATTGACACATGCATCTAGATTTAAAACCCAATATTCCAATTCAGGCCAACTAACAAGATTAACCTTTATGAAAATTATTCTACGTATTGAAGTATTGAAGTCTTCAGGGTATACAAAACGTTGCCATGGATTCAGTTACATGGTGCTAGGAAAAGGAAAGTCTGGGAGTTTTTGTCTCTAAATGGCAAATATTTAAAGCTTATCCCAGTAATAGCATCTGAAATATTTTTAAATAAATAATGACAGTTAATAAAATTATAAAACGTTATAGAAAATATATGACTAATCCGTCTCCCTGGCCTGATCATACAAACGATAACATCTATAACTAAGAATGATGCTGGATTAAAAACAAGAGTCATAAGCCTATTATAAGGAATATAATACATTGTAACCCCTCCGAAGGCTCCAGAACAAGCTTTGACTAACTACAGAGACATATTGTAAAGGCTGACACATATAGGCTGGCTATTATTAAGGCTTACTACAGGGATTCCAGTGGGTGCACCATTAACATCTGGTAAGTAACAGGTTTCTTAAAGTTTGTATCAGTCTTTAGTCACCAGCTGATTTGTTCCACTCACTTTCCAGCTTTTATGTTCATCTGGAGTTCTTTGTGGCAGTATTCCTGGAAGGGTATATCCATCTGCAAGGAAGAGACCCATGTGGGGGATTTTAAACAAGGTCACTTTGGGTAATTCACCGTTTCAGTCTAATGTTTCTCACAGGATAATGAGCATGGACGTGCAGTGTTGGGCATATTTGTATGAGACTAAATGCAACTGAACTTCCATAGAAGAATTGGAGTTGAGCTATCAAACCCTCTATAGCTTTTGGTAGCATGAGAAGAGTATCTTGGTAACCACAAAGGACAATTAAATTAGTGGACACTGGTTATATTCATAGATGTGAGAGAAACAGCTAGTTTTGCAGAATTTTAAAAAGTCTCCGTGAGGTGAAAATGTGAGCTTTTCTAAAGATAGTGCATTGCAGGTAGATTTGAACCTTAGTTTTTAAAATAGCTGTGTTTTTAGAAAGTCCATGGAAAATGCCCTGGGAGGGAAAGGCAACTGAACTAGCAAATTCTTATGAATTTAGTTGCCAGATGAATTGTAGAATCCTTGGTCTCTAGTATTCTACTTGGAAAAGGTAATGTTGCTGTCGCAGAGCTGAATGTATCGTGACAGGAGATAGACAGTTTTGAGAAAACAAGTAAGAGCTGATGAACCAAACCAAGAAAATCCTTTTCCTTCCCCACTGATAATCCTGGAAACAGTCATAAAAGTACTTAGGGGGTGGAGCACTCTAATCAGATTAGCATCTGTTCAGGGATTTGAATGTGAACCTGAGAAATGTCACACCGGATGAGACTAATGCTGCTTTATCCCATTGTTCTATCTAGATAGCAGCCAAGAACCAATGCAGAATTTCCCAAAGCAAAACCCCTGGATCTGTTGAGGATGTGTCTCTACACCAAAGCAAATGCTAGAGTTAATTAAACGCATTCTGCCTCCAGAATGATGCATGATGGTCCCATCTGCTGCCAGTATTGTGCCGGGCAAGTGGGCTGTCTGTACTACAATTATCAGCAACAAGTTTTGCATAGGGCTCTTTGGTGAAATATTCTTCCCATCTCCTTTTGTATTGTTTCTCCCACACTCATTTCTAGTGATGGATGTGGAAACAGAAAGCATTAAGCGATTGCCAGTGCAACAGGAAAATGCTTGAGCAAAGCCCACCTTAGCAGGGCCAAGGAAAGAAACCAGATACTTCCTGGATTCTTCTGATTGGCTCTGAAAATTTAGTGTTTTCAGATGGAAGAACTGGTATTTCAGCATCAGGACTGCATACAGTACATAGTCCCCATCCCAAGTATGTGCATTGAACCCTCCCAGCCACATAATTAAAGCAAAGAACAGGCAGTATTACCTGTAATCACCTCAGACAGAAATAGATCTTGTGGAGTGGGGAGGGTGAGGAGAGTTTATGTAATCAATTAAATATTATTTCATTATGTAACCTTAGTGCATAGCTGGGTTCACACTTATGGTATGCTAAGCAAACTTCTCTGTTGATTTCCTTTGGCCAGGTCTTCAGAATCATAGTGCTGGAAGTGGCCATTTAGGTCCTTGAGTCCAACCCCGATTAGTCCAGGAATCCAATTTAAAGCATCCCAGACTGATAGTTGCCTAGCCTTTCCTTCAACACACCCAATGAATGAAATCTATCACCTCTCAGCTGATCTGCTCTTACTGTCCAGAAGCTTTCTCTAACTTTTAAATGGAATCTGCCTTCTTTCAATATATTCCTTGAGGAGATGCAATCAGAGTTTATAGGTGACATATTTCAACTGCATCTAATGACAGACTCTAATTATTTTTCGTTCTTCTTTCCTAACAGACTAAGCCACCACAATCAGGAGGATTTTTGTTCAAAGGTGACATTTGTTGATCCCAGCGATGAACCTTGAAGTTCCAAAGCCAGAATTCAAATCTGCCACCAGGGTGACTGGGGGCCCTGTCACCCCCAGGAAAGGACCCCCCAAATTCAAGCAGAGACAAACCAGGCAGTTCAAGAGCAAGCCACCCAAGAAAGGTGTTCAAGGGTGAGATACAAAGTGTTTTTTGCAAGAAGAGGGGAGTCTACCTTCTTCTAGATCAAGGCTGCCCAACCTGAGTTTCAGAGCCCCAACTGGCCCTCCAAAGCCATGATACAGGCTTCCAGAGCCATACCCACAGCTGTCATTGAATTGTAATGTGTAAAGTATGATAGAAGAGAAGCAAATAGAGGGGAAATAATTGTATAATGAAATGTAATCAATTTAATTTAAACGTAACCATAGTTCTTTATTTGATCCACCCATTTATCAGAGTAGAGGGAGGGCTCAAAGCTAAATGCTGCCTTCATACCAAAAAAGTGTTCTGTAGCCTAGAAGCAATCATAACCATATTTAATCACCATTATTAGAGACAATATTCCTACAAGGCAAGGGGCAATTTTAAGGCCACTGTTTTAGATGAAGAGCTTTATATACAAAGGCCAACTTGGCTACTGGAGAAAATCCACAGTTCCCCCCACCCTGCACAACCATTCTCTCTTTGTGGGTTTAGGGACTGAATAAGAGGACAAAATCCATTCACTGATACCCAGGCCATATACTGTAAAGAATGTCCCATTTCAAGAATGCTCCTATTTGCCTCCTAACCCACTTGTTCCAGATAACTCCAAATCGAGGTGCTTGTTTTTCCCATATATTGTCTAATATTTGTTTAGGGATATGGACAAAGCACTAGACTGCCAAAAATAAAAGAGAGAATCTTTGTGAACTATTTATACATACATTTGGGTGCAGTGCTGTATATGGTTGTTCCAAACTGTATCTACTAATTATTATATAAGCAACAGTCCTTGGCATATTAAAGAATTAATATTACATTCGGTAACTAGGTTCATACATTGCCCCAAACCATGGTTTCTTAGTCATAGTTTGTTGACTGAGGTTTAAATCCAAATAAAGCATATTACATCTTAGTGTTTATAATTATAATGAACTAAGTCATGGTTTAATACTGGCTTATTTAATAATAATATACCCAAAGTTATGAATTCTGGTTAATCGACCAGAATAGCTGGGTTTACACAATACACAAAGACAAAATGAAATCAGTTCAGTGTGGCTTCGTTCATTAAAGAGGAAGCCAGTCAATGCTAATTTGGGTTCCCAATATAAAGTTTGCTTTGCTGGAAAAAAGAATCAAGTTTGCACCCAGATAGAACAGTATTACCTATCAGCCTGCTTGGTGAAGCATTTGGAGAGTATAGTCAGCCATCAATCTCTCACTGATCCTACCACTTGCTCATACCATCCTTCTTGGATGGAAGGAGAATGGAGCCCTCTCTATCAGCAAATCTCTTTCTTTCCTTACTTAAGAACAAATGTTCTGCATGAATTTATTTAACACCATGGAGAAATAGTACTTTCCTTGGTAAAAAGAAGCTAATTTCCTACAATCAAATTTAGGAATTAATTAATGTGTGATGCAGCACAAGCAATCTCAGAAGAAAAAAGGCTACCGGGGGGAAATATGTATACCATTATAAGATTTCAGTTATTGTGTTTGCTTATATATGAGCAACTTGTGTTGAACTCATTGGAGCAGTTTTCTAAAATAATTGTGTAACCATGGAATTTTGGCCACACCAATATAGAATGTGTTTTTATTTTAGTTTAATGGACATTGGCCAAGACCAGCCTTGAAGAAAACCAGAAGATACACTTGGAGGAATAGAGTACAGGATGGCTATGCAAAGGGTCCCACTCCCTAGTGCAATCCTGGGATTTCTTCTGCTGCTCTATGCACATAGACTAGAAATGAGGAGACCAGATTTGTGGGATATATTTTGCTTTTCACTGACCTTTTAAGAATCCATCAACCAGAGCCAGATACAAAATAATGGCTCACAAAAGGGAATGCTGCTAAACAAAGTGCATCCGAGTACATTATGAGCCTATTAATTAGATTTTGTGCCAAAAAGACTGCTTATATATGAATACCTTTACATAAAAATGCCCACACTTTTATTTTCCTTCAAGCCCTCCTTACTTCAGCAACCTACCTTGGGAGTGGTTTTCTTAGTCAAAATTCCTTGCTAGTATACTGAAACTCCCTCTTTTGCATATCATTTTTGTTGCTGGTAATAACTAATGATATGATTCTGCTTTGTGCATTGTGTTACACCAAAATAAGATTTATTTTGGCATGGGACATTGAGGTGAACCCAACCATTACAGTTTTTAAGGTATCTTAGTAGCTTATATAAACCTAGCCACTGTGGCTTATTCATCCAAAGATAATTAAAAACCTGCCTTACTTCTATGATTATACTTGGTTTGGGTAGTTCTCTATGGGTATGTTCCAGTCCTGTATGCTGGAGCTTCTACAAATAGAAAATCAGTAGTAGTGCAAAGAAAAGCATGCTACTTGGCTTTGTTCCAAGTCAAAATTCTCACTATACAGTTGGGTGACTTTGGTTTTTCTTTAATTGGTGCACACGAGGATTCTTAACAACAGTGCAAAGGCTTAATATATTTAAAAACTGATCCACATATTTAAGAGCTCTACTTTTTTTTTTGCCCCTGTGAATAGCCAATACTGGGAGCTATATTTCACCAATCTGGAGAGCCACATTTCCCAATCCCTGATGTTTAACATACTAAAGAATTTGGAAGGGAGAAGGTGGTGTGTGGTGTGGTGTGAGGAGAAAGGCTGAAATTCAAATTGCTGCACATTCCATTCAACAAAGCTCTACAACTTATTTCCAAATTTCTAAAATATTTCTAATTTTACATTATACCATACGGTACAGTATTAAGTGTCATGTTATCAGAGTCTATGGTAATTTTGCTCATTTCCCCTTGTAGAGAATTCTTTTCTGCATGATTATTTTAATCAATAGATCAGGCTTCTAGGCCAGGGGAAGGACAAACTTGGAAGCCCCCACCCCCTACATTTTCTTTTTTCCTCAAATTTAGAGTATGTTAAAACAAACAAACAAAAAAAACAATAAACTTCCCTCTGCTATTTTTGGTTGTCTCCCCTGAACTTTTAAGCTTTGTGCCTGTAATAGATGTCCTGAGATGGAATAATTGTTCAAATGAAGTAAGGTAGGGAAAGTATGCAGAATGCGGCTTCTGAAAATCTTTCCAAACCCTTAGAAATAGCTGTGCTCTGGATCAAGTGACTGGGAACGAAGAGGGAACTGGCTTAAAACTGAGGGGTCATTCAGAGTCACTACCCAATTGCCTCTCCCATAGGGATGTATTGAAATATTATTTTCCTAATTCTTTTTCTCTGTAGCTCCCAGCTGGACTTCACCCATTTTTAAATCTGATCTTTCTTTTGCCAGCTTCCCCCCCACACCAAATTTGGTCTTTTTTTTTTACTTTTTGGAGAATTATCCTGCTGATGGGTAGATGGACAAGGTCCTGAGTCTTTTTGCATACGTTCTTTCCAACATTCCATTGGGCTGGAAAAAATAACAAGGTAGAGGAAAAAAGCACAGCATGACTTCTCCTTCATAGGAGAGATCTGTATTTGGGTGCAGTTCCTCCCTAGGGACTAAACAGGGTGTGTGCAAATGTGTTGCCTGTGCATGTGTGTATCCATAAGGATCAAATCAAGGTTAAGGTATATTGTGTTGCTTTTATTTGTGTGTCCATGTGTGTTTCTGCTCTTCCCAGAGATTCTACTGTATCTCTGTATGCGTGCATTGGGAAACACAGAGCTGCATATAGTCCATTCTGAATCACATGAACGA
This sequence comes from Candoia aspera, assembly GCF_035149785.1. NCBI lineage: Eukaryota > Metazoa > Chordata > Lepidosauria > Squamata > Candoiidae > Candoia > Candoia aspera. The sequence goes on along the minus strand of NC_086154.1, from coordinate 117,313,607 downwards.
GCAGGAGGAAGCTTAGAATGGAGCAGTCTACAGCATTCTGAACTGCTGCCCAGCTGCCTCTCCCATGGAAGTGCATTGGGGAATTTTTTTTTCAGTGAAAATTTTCTCCACAACCCTCTGGCCCATTATTTAATAAAATCTTTACAGGTAGTCCTTGCTTAATGACTGCCCTGTCTAGTGACCATTCAAAGGCGCAACAGCACTGAAAAAGTAACTTTACAACCGGTCCTTATGCTTATGACCATCATAGCATCCCTGTGGTCATGTGATTGAAATTTGGGTGCTTCCCAACTGGCAGGCATTTACAACCTTTGCATTGTCCCGCAGTCACATCGCCATTTGCACACTTCACAGCTGGCTTCTGACGAGCAGAATCAATGTAAAATTGCAAGTAGTGGTCACATGATGTCTTGCTTAACGACCATGGGTGATTCACTTAATGACTGTGGCAGGAGTGAGGTCATAAGTTCATCATGGTCATACGATGTCTTGCTTAACGACTGTGTCACTTAGCGATGCAGCTACCAGTTCCAATTGTGGTCGTTAAGCAAGTACTACCTGTATTTGGTTGGCTTCTCTTGCCATATCCAATCTGATCCACTTCTGTTTTCAAAGTTATCCTGCTGATGGGTAGAGTTCTAAGTCCTTTTACGTAATTTCTTTCCAAAATTCCATTGGGCTGGAAACAACATAGCAGGGAAAACATGCAGGACACGGCTTCTGGAGTTCTTTTCAAATCCCTCCATCAGTATTGGCCATAGGAGTTATCCATGTGTGTACACACATGCATATTGCCTACATTGTATGCATGTGTCCCTAAGGGCCTAATCAGGGCAGGTGCAGGCTGACTCCTGAGCTCCTTTACATAATTTCTTTCTAACATTCTGTTCTGTCAGAAACAATTAAAAGCCTTTTTCTAACCCAACTTATGTGCAACTGAATAAAGAGGTAATATTTCTATGGCTTGGAGCGATGATGCACGGAAGCTGAATATTTAGTAAAACAGTTTCTTTTTCTCTTGCAGGTTTGGTGATGACATTCCTGGAATGGAAGGTTTGGGAACAGGTATGAAGGATTGATTGGTCACATTAACTGAAGTGCTGAAGTGAAAAAGTTAAGCTTCTGCAGATGCCTTGCTGTTTATCCTTCTCAGCATTGCTACAGGCAGATCCAGCTGTTTCAGCCCTGGATGGGATATTTTGTACAATGTCACCACTCACAGTTTTGAAACATTTCTGCTGTTAAATGCTTGCTTTCCTCTTCTAAATTTTATCAGCCTCCTGGATAGTTTACTGCACCTTCAGAGGGTTTACTAGGAGCTGTGAACTCTTTGTTCCTGGTATTTCATTCCCTCACCATATTTTGACAGTTATATTTCTGTTCTTTTTTATAACAAGCATTCTTTGGGCAGATTGCATAAAAAGAGTATAATCCCCAACATATTTTTACCTATTTGTTTTAGGATGTATCATCCCTAGAACGTGCTCCAAACAACAGGGAATTCCTATCTAGTAGGCAGGTCTGGGCAGAGCCAACACAATCCCACCAATTCCTCTTAGCTGATGTGCATGATGGTTGGTAGTATCACCAGACCGGCAGGTGCAGAAAAGACAGTTTCAGCCAGGTTGCTTTAATGAGTGTCCTGACACTTTCTCCTCAAAAGTTTTTTCATCCTGGGTTACAACAGGAGCGTCAGATTTAAGTAGCCAAGAGTGGTTCTTGCATAGCATTTGGATTCTAGGGGAAGTTAGGAAGGATCACCACTGAGCAAAACAAACGACTTCAGAAACAGCAGTTAAGAAAGTATCCAAGATGCTTTTACTCTTGGTTATCGGACAGTTTTATGAGTTTTGGCAGAGAGGATGTATGTACTTAGCATAGAGGATCAACCTGTATGAAGCCTAGCAGCACTGAGCTGCATACGGCACTTCTTTTCATTGAACCTTGTATCTGTACCAGTGTAAAAGGGCCAGGCATCATGATGAAGTATGATTTGTATATTGCAATAACAAGCAGAGCTAAGCAGTGCTTTGGATTCAGTCTCCAAAAGTTGTTTTGGCATGTGTGAGAGTGCGAATGTAGCACCTCTCTGAACACCTTATTGCAGCCTGACAAATGCTACGTTTGTGCTCCTGCACCTGCTGAAGTACCTTTTGGAGACTGAATCCGAAGCACCTTAGGAACACTATAAGCATCTCTCTATCATCCTATTACAAAAATGCTACCATTCCCATAAATGCCTATAAAAGCACTTCATGTCTGCAGCTGGGTTTATGCTACATAATAAGCTATGCTTTGCTTAAGCACAGTTACTGAATAACCCATAATTGGCTGGATTCATACAATCCATAAGCCATGATTACACATTAAGCTTTAATGTACATAAGCCTAGTCTGAGTGTCCTCAAGAGGTTTGAATCACAGGGAAATGGCTACCTTCAGTCTGTCTCCTTTCTAAAATATCCTTATTTCTCTGGCTGGGGATAATTCGTAGAATCGAAACGGATATGCTGACAAGCAGACCCTGCCATGGCATGGGAAAAACACTAAGAAAAAGAAGGTAGGGTTGGAAGGGACCTTGGAGGTTTTCTAGTCCAACCCTCTAATTGTTGTAGTCCATTCAGCCTTCCATCCTTTTGGATGGCTATATGGAAGTACTGTATTGCCATGTATTATATAATACGTAACATCTGTTTAGACCAGATGGCAATAAGGTGGTTGTAGCTCTCAGTACCATACCAAAAAGACTCAAAGGACTGATCATGACCCCATTCCACTGTCTGATTTCTCAGACATATTACAAGCTTTGAAGACATTTTTCATTTCATCAGAAAGTTGATGCTGGCAAGAAGCAATAAAGGCTGGATTGATTTGGGCCCTCCTCTCTTTCTTTCAGATATCACTGTGATCTGTCCCTGGGAAGCTTTCAGCCACCTTGAGCTCCATGAATTGGCACAGTATGGTATCATTTGAACACGCAGAAGCCAGAAGTGGGGCTGCATATATGCCTTCCATTCAGCAAGCAAGAACAGTTTCTGAAACTTCTCGTTATCTGTGTTCCTAGCCCTGCAGATTCACTCTCCCAGTAGCAGCCTGTTTTGGGCCTCCAGCAATTGCTTACCAAAATAAAATCTAAGTGAACAAGCCTTAGGCTTGGTTTCATACTACTGTCCCTGTGATTATTTCCTCCCTTCCAATTGAACATTTGCAAAAAAGTCACAATGAACCAGAGAAATGACTTCATTATGTACACAGTAGGTCCCACATTTTACTATGGCCATCGTTTCCTTCTAATCTGTCCCTTGGATTATAAAAAGTTTAAGCAGTAGCTGATCTAATTGAAAGCTATTGTAATATTCCTTGTTAAGATAAGGTGCCAGTGATTGAAGGTCTGGGAGACAGACTGCAGTGGTGAACCTTTAAGATGTAAAAGAAATCTGGATGATTACAGATTTACAGTTACACAAAACAAGAAAGTTGAAATATTAAGATGTCACTCCTGTATATACAGGCAACTATTTCCACTGAAAAGCTAAGAATAGCTATAGGAAAGTATTTTAGACAAGATATTTATTTAAATGAAATTCTAGTTCCTCTTCAGTGGAGAAGACATATTTACTTTCAGTGAATTCAAAAGTGTTTAGCTCTAGCTAAATGAATACAGAATTCCCCCCTCAATTCTACACAAATCCATTAACTTTTAGAAGGGATGTCTGCACTGTGGCTATATAACAATTGGTGCATTTAGTTCTGTGGGCCAAAGGCTGTTGATTATAGTTATTATAATATGATGCAGAACAGGTTTAAGAAGGGAAGTATTATATATAATTAATGGATAACCAAAAACTATTACAGCCAGAACTGAATGAAGTATATAAGGAAAATATTATGCTCAGGCAATATAAGTGAGCATATGGCAAAGTAATGGCATTTATGCCCTTTGCATTTGGCCCCTCTAACTCCTTGGTGGTTAAAAAAAAATCTGCTACAACATGCAACTATGAATTACTGTACTTTCATTTCAGAAAAGTGGGAGAAAGAATCAGAAGGGTCAAAGTGTACTATCTTTGCTGCTTCTTTTTCAGAAACCAGTACTTGAATTGGAAATAGTTCCCATATCCAAATCAGAAACTGGCTTTGAGAAATAACCATGGAAAATAAGTTGCTAGATTTATAGGGGAGTAGCCTGGATGTAAAGGTCCTCTGCTACATTAGTCTTCTTTTTCTAACCATGCCTACAAGTACAGAGGGTGAGTGAACAGAATGAAGAAGTGGCAGGAATTATCAGGGCAATGGAGGGGAGCAGGAGAATGAGCAAGATAAATACATGGGAAAAGCAGCTTTTGGTTTCTCCTACAAAACAAATATCTATTTTATCCAGGATAAATTAACTAGTATAAAAGGAATTATGTAACACTTTAGATTTACACTCCTCAAAAGATTATGAGAAAATCCATCTCTAGCAATAGGAGAGCTAATGCATGCCCTCCTTCCCACTATAATGCTGAGTCCGAGCAGAAGCAATGCCTGCCAGGAGCTTAGTGGCCAGAAACAAGCTACCTCCTTCAATCACAATCAAAACTACAGCAAAGAAGCCTATTATTCCTGTGTGACTATTGAGCCATCTGCTTAACTGGGGAACACAGCCTCCCAGATAGATGGTGCTCTGAACTGCAAACTCCTCCAGGCTCAGGGTGCCAAAGCCACACTGAGAATTCAGGATGGTACCATTTTCCAGTGGATCCAGACAACATGATGCAGGAACACTACAGGCTTGCACACCTGGAGAACTGCAGTTAAAATACCTGCAAGTTAAAAAAAAGAAGAAGAAACATTTCATTCTTAAGTACATCACAAGGCTCCCATCTCCCAGTTTCTTTCAGCATCTACTTTGTACCCCCAATGTCAGCCAGTTAGCATGGTCAATCTATGTATGGATTCACTGGATCAGGATCTATATATGCAGCAAGTAAACCCCACATTCAGCAGACAGAGCTGAATGCACAGCCTTGGCCATTTTGCTATTGCTATTGGGATCCAGAAACTCTTGAGGATCTAGCACAAATCATGCAGAACTCTTAATTTCTCAGTTTACCTTCCTTCCTCTTCATCTAACGGATGGGTTGTAAAATCAGCTACTACACTGCCTGCTAGGACTCAAGCCTGCTGCACTTACTCAAGGAGTGGTAGGTACAGCTGTAAGTTCTGCTAAGGAATCAGCTTGGGTTAAAAGCCCTAAGTGTAAACAGTTGCATTAACCAAGGAAGTCTCTGAACAAAAATAGGCTGAAACCACCTATGTAACAAAGGGATAATGTTCCTTATGGTATCTGCTTATGTCTGGTTTCCAAACTGTTGGGAGCCAGTTTTAATAACACCAACTGAGTTCTTGAGATAGTGAAATAGACCGAATTTAATTTCCACCCTCCTGGGTTAAACAGGCATCTGGGGTTGTAAAAAATGACTGGGCCAAGGATGTGTTCACAGATCTTACATAAAGCTGTTTCACAATGAAAACTGGTTATTCCTGCCATTCATCAGAGATAATAAATTAATCAGACAGATTAGGAATTATCTAGGGTATCTAACAAATAAAGAAAAAAACATATCACAGTGACTCTGCAGTAAACAAAAACACCAATATTTAAACAACACAGTTTTGAAAAGGTTTCCCTCTAGCATCAGTCAGGAGGAGGAGTCTGGTAGCATCTTTTCTTACTAATAAATGTTATTAAATGGCATGAGCTTTTGTGAGTTCCAGTTTGCTTGCTCAGATGCATAGAGACTAGCCACTCTAGGCATCTGATGAAGTAAGGTCCAACACACAAAAGCTCATACCTTTTAATAATGTTTATTAGTTGTAAAAGGTGCTACCAGAGCCCTTCTGTTTTTCTGCTACCAAAACATGGCTCTCTTTCTGCAGTCCCTAGCACTGGGTCTTTCTTGTATACTTTGAACCCAGTCAAGACTAATTTTCTCTGGACTGGATTCAAAATATGGAAGAAAGATTTGGGGTATGAAGAGTGACTACCTGCTTCTGCTCTGATTTTTTTCAGCAAGCAAAATCAATCAATCAACTGGGGTGGGGGGGATAGTCAATCATGGGGGTGGTTGGCGCCTTGATGGGGCCAATGAGGACACCGTTATTCCACCATCTTGGACTTTATATATTATATTTCTTATATTTATGTGTATTTATATTTTATACTGTATCTGTTCTAATGATACTTTAATATTTTATGTCTATTTTTTTTTTTTTTTATCTAATTTGTCCCCCCCTTCTCCTCCCATCAGGGGACTCTGGGTGGTTTACAATAATCAATTAAAACAGCAGTCATAAAATATACAATATAAAATCACAATAATAAATAATATAAATAAGAATAAAGATAAAAGGTCTAAGTGGCGAAAGAATCTAAAACAGTCCAAGGGTGGGAGGAGTGGTCTATAGCAGCCAGCCCCATGTAGATCTATTCCCCTCTCCACCCCAAGCGAGGCGGCAGAACCAGGTCTTCAGACTCCTCCAAAAGGCCAGGAGCGATGGGGCCAATCTCACCTCTGGGGGCAGCATGTTCCACAGGGAAGGAACTACTGCGGAGAAGGCCCGCTTCCTGGACCCCGCCAAATGAAGTTGTCTTAGAGACGGGGTCCGCAGCATGCCCTCTCTGCACAATCGGGTGGGATGGGCTGATGTAATGGGGAAGAGGTGGTCCCTCAGGTAATCTGGTCCCATGCCATGTAGGGCTTTAAAGGTAATAACCAACACCTTGAACTGCACCCAGAAGCAAACTGGTACCCAGTGCAGCTCGTGCAGCTGTGGTGTTATATATGCCCTTCTAGGGGCACCAAAAACAGCTCATGCGGCTGCATTCTGGACCAGCTGGAGCTTCCAGATACTTTTCAAGGGTAGCCCCACGTAGAGCGCATTGCAATAGTCTATATGAGAGATAACAAGGGCATGAGTGACTTTCGAAGGGCCTCCCGATCCAGGAAGGGGCGTAACTGGTGCACAGCACGTAGCTGCACAAAGGCTCTCCTGGCTACAGCTGCCACCTGCTCTTCGAGCAGGAGCCGTGAGTCCAGGAGGACCCTCAAGTTACGCACTGGGTCTGTCTGGGGCAGTGCAACCCCAGCCAGAACCAGAGATGTTAATGTCCCAGATACGGAAGAACCATTAACCCACAGCCACTCCGTCTTACCAGGGTTCAGTTGAAGCCTGTTGTTCCCCATCCAGGCCCCCACAGCCCCCAGACACTCGGAGAGGGTAGTCACGGCATCACTTACTTCACCCGGGATGGAGATATACAATTGAGTATCATCAGCATACTGATGATACCTCATCCCGTGGTGATGGGTGATCTCACCCAGCGGTTTCATGTAGATATTAAAAAGGAGAGGGGAGAGTACTGATCCCTGCGGCACCCCACAAAGAAGGGGCCGTGGGGCCGCTCTTTCCTCCCCTATCAACACCGACTGGGATCGGCCCTGGAGGAAGGAGGTGAACCAGCGTAAGACTATGCCACCCACCCCCAACTCCCTGAGCCACCCCAAAAGGATACCATGGTCGATGGTATTGAAAGCCGCTAAGAGATCAAGGAGGGTGAGGATGGATGCACTGCCTCCATCCCGCTCCCGCCAGAGATCATCCATAAGTGCGACCAATGCCATTTCCGTCCCATAACTGGGCCTGAAACCTGACTGAAAAGGGTCTAGATAATCTGTTTCCTCCAGGACCCTCTGGACCTGCAAAGCCACCACTTTCTCAACCACCTTCCCCAAAAAGGGAAGGTGGGAGAGTGGACGAAAATTGTCCAGAACAGTAGGGTCCATCAACGCCTCTTTAAAGGTAGCTGGGAACACCCCCTCTCCCAAGGATGTATTAACCATCGCATAGACCCAACCACGTCAACTCCTGGGCTGCTTTTACTAGCCAGGAGGGGCACGGGTCTAGATGGCATGTGGTGGCATTTACTGTCCATAGGATCCTGTCCACTTCCTCAGGTCCAACAGGATCAAACTGCTCCCAGATAACTGGGTAAGGCTGTTCCCCTTGTATCTCTTCAGAACAAGCCTCACGCCTGGAGTCTAACTTGGAGCGGATCTGAGCGATTTTGTCCTGCAGATGCTCAGCAAATTCCTCTGCACGGCCCTGTAGGTGGGTCACTGAGCCCACCTTCCCCAAAAGGGTTCGAGTGATCTTAAACAGGGCCATCAGGCAGCATTCTGCGGATGCAATAAGAGCAGAGAAGTATTGACCCTTTGCCCCTTTTATCACCACAAGGTAGGCCTTAATAGTGGCTCTAACCTGTGTTTGGTCGAATTCAGTCCTTGTCTTCCTCCAGTGGCGCTCTAGGCGTCTCTTAATCCTCTTCAGAACCCTCAACTCCTCTGTAAACCACGGGGAGTGCTGGGTTCAATGGGACAAGAGAGGCCGCACAGGTGCAATCCTGTCCAAGGCCCCAGCCGCCTCCCTATTCCAGGCTGCGGCTAGGGCCTCTGCTGGACTGTGCAGCAGATCACTGGGTATAACCCCCAGTTCCCTCTGAAACCCTACCGGGTCCATCAGTCACCAGGGGCGGACCAATCGAATGGGTCCTGCCTCCCTGCGGAGGGGGGTGGCATAAGAGAATCTCAGGGCCTCCAGGGCGTGATCTGATCATGACAAAGGGGACAGCTGTAACTCTCCCCCCAGATCACATTGCCACTGCTCCGACAAGAAAACCAAGTCCGGGGTGAGGCCACTGTCTTGAGTTGGGTCCTGATTTATCTGGGACAGGCCCATGGCTGCCATGGTAGCCATGACCTCCCGAGCCGCCTCCAAGGCACGCCCCAGGGATGGCAGGTTGAAGTCTCCCAGAACCATAAGCCTGGGGAACTCCACCGCCAGCCCCGAGACGGCCTCAAGCAGCTCAGGCAGGAAGGTTGCCACACAGCAGGGAGGCTGGTACAGTAGCAATACTCCCAACTGTTCTCGGGAATGCAACTTAAAGAACAGGGTCTCCCAACCAGCCACTTCCAGAGCAGCGCCCCTGAAGGCCACAAGAGACTCTCAGATGACAACAGCCAACCCTCCTCCCCTGCCCTGGGATCTCGGCTGGTGCCATACCGTAAACCCAGCCAGGCACATTTCCGAAAGGGGAACCCCCCCTTCAGGGCCCAGCCAGGTCTCGATAATACATGCCAGGTCTGCCTCCTCCTCAGTGATCAAGTCACATATGAGGAGGGCCTTGTTATTAAGTGACCTGCCATTAAAAAGCAGCAGCCAGGGACCAGGGCCCCTATGGATCTGCTGACCAGGGCCTGGGTCTGAGCACAGAGGGCCAGAACACACCACCGGAAGCAGACACCGGGGGTGTCTTCCCCGAAGATGGCCTGCCCTCCAGCTCCCGCCATAACATCCCCTACTCATCACCACCTCAATGATGTGCCCCGCCCTACAGCCCCCAGTGACTCCTAATCCATTAGCCCCTACTCCTGGACCTCGGGAGTCTCTGGCTCTTAGTAGGGCTCCCTCCTTCCATTCATACATCCTTACTCACAATCAATCACTCGCAGGGCGATGGTAGGCCCTCCGGTGCACCAGCTTCCAGTCTCGGTGCCGTCAGAGCCCAACCATCACCCCCCCCTATTCACTATGCCCCCCCCTTGAACTCTCTCACTGCTCAACAGGGGGCACTCATTCATTCTTCACCCACCCCGTCTCTCACTCAGGGGCTGAGTGCTCTTTTACACAAACACACTCCCAGACTCCCCCTCTTGTCTCTCACCCTGGGGAAGAGTCATTCACTCTGGAGGGGCCCTCGCAGCTTCCAGCTGTCTCAGGGCGGGGGGGGGATGGGCAAGTTCTTATTCCTAAACTCCCCACTCCTCGCCAGCAAGGTCTGCCATACCAAGGCCAACAGCCGGTCCACTTTCTTGAAGGCCAAGTCCACCCCCCAGGCCTGTAGCGTCAGTAGCCTGGTCCCCCTAGGTCGATCCGCTGATCCACCACGCCACCAGTTCATTGTGCCACCAAACTTCTCTAGCACAGCCCGAAGTCCCTCTGTCTCGCCATGGCTCGTCAAGGCCCGTGCCACCAGGGTTCGCGTTGTTGGCCAAAAAGGGGTCAAAAGATAGTCCCAGAAAGCCCCAGGCCCACAAACCAATGCTATCCCAGGTCGCTCCGCCAAGGCTCCCCACGTGGCTGAGGTCCTCCAGGGTCCGCCACACTGCCAGCCCAGTCTGCTGCTGCACCGCTGGCCACATCCACTGCTGTACCGCCAGCCCAGTTTGCTGCCGGCCCAGTCCGCTGCCGTGTCGCCAGCCCAGTCTGTTGCCGCGCTGCCAGCCCAGTCTGCTGCCACACTGCCCACTGTGCTGGCCCTGTCTGCTGCTGCACCACTGACTGTGCCACTGGCCCAGTCCCCTGCCACGCTGCCGGCCCGGCCCACTGCTGCACTGCCCACCACAGTGCCGGCCCACTCTGCTGCCACACTGCCAGCCCGGTCTGCCGCCGCGGTCCTCTAGGGCCTGCCGTCCCACCAGGGCCCAACCGAGCTCAGAAACATGAAAAAAGCATCTCCCACCTAAAGCAGCGGCCAGCGTTTGCTCTCAGTCGCCATCTTGAAATTCCTCTTGATTCCCTTGTATATTTTCGTTTGAGGTAATTTTACTTGTAATCCGCCCAGAGTTGTTGCAATATGAGATGGGCAGTAAAGAAATATGATAAATAAATAAATAAGGCTTTCTAAAATAAGAGCTCACAAGAACTTCAATAAACATCTGTGGCAGTGGATTAATAATAATAATATCCAAATTTCAAGGCCACCCAACTCTACAATGACTCTGAATGACTCTTCACTTTATAGTGAAGTACAGTAAAATTAAAAATTAACACATACTAAAGAAAAGAAGATGTAGCTAACCAAAAGACCAACCGAAAACACAGAAAATGGAAAAATATCTAAACCAAATAACTCAACACTTGTGGAGATCATAATTCAACACTTGTGGAGAACTACCATGCCTAGTGTTGGAGACTAAGAACAACCTGTCCTGGGAGATATGGACTTTTCATCATAATGTGCAGTGTTAATTCTACAAGAATGCTCCCATATACTTCCATCCAGAAACAATAAAATACCTTGGATTATTTCTGGATGAAAATATATGGGAGCATTCCTGAAATCAAACAGCAAATAGCACCACCCATTCACTCAAATTAATTATACAAAGCTAGTCAGCTTACTTTGAGGCAGAAAATCCCTTGGCAGCAAAATTCCAGTGGCATTAGGGTGAACAATGTTAAGCTGAAAAGAACATGTTAAATTTTCCAGATTTCAGAGCTACAAATTTCTGTCTGCCTATCTGTCTGCCTGCCTATCTATCTTACCCTATTTCTAGACTGCCACATTCTCCAAGGATTAAAGTTATACACTACTGTTTTGACACTCTCCTGCTTTTCCTGGAAACTGATAGTATAGGCCAAAACTTATACTTACAAATTTGTTTTCCAGTCTAGATAAGACTCTACTCCACAGCACTGGAGGCCTGCTTGAATTTCATCCATAATGAATTGGAGATCTGGGTCATCCTGGTAGCGTAACATTGCCACCATAAGAAAATTTTGCAAGGAGGCTTTGATGTGGTCACTCAGAAAAAAGAGAATAATTCCACTGAAAACTTCCAAAATCACAAAGGTTATTATTCCTCCAGTAAAAAGCTTCAGTAGAAAGATGTTTTCAAAGCGGGCTCCAGTACAGCCCAAAAGGGATATAGAAGTAGCTACTAACCCCACTAATACAAAAAAAAGCATGGGGTCACTGCCCAAGTATGTTATTCGCTCACTTTCTAGTGATTCCTTCTCTGAGAGCCCCCAAATTCCTAGGGCCAAAACGAATAATCCTATAACGGAGAAGGCTATGTTCCAGACAAAGATCAAGCATTTAGCACAGCAGCTAAATAAATCCAGAGGAAGATGTGAAGGTTGATGAAGGAGGTGCCATTGTCTTGTCTGGTTCCAAGAACAATCACTTTCTTTTCCATTAGGTCTCAGAGGAGTGCCTTGTGCATTATATGAACAATATATGTCCAGCTGGTCATTCTAATCAACACAGAAGAGAATCAGAAAATGTAAATTACTTATCAGAAATAGGAAACAAAATAAGGGAGATATAACATGCATTATTCCAATTTGGAAGTGCAATATTTTTACATGATGACTGGACTATTAAAAAGAAACCCACCAAGATTCATTCCTCTATGCCACTAGATTATAGCATCTAAGGTGTTTGGGGCCCCATGGGGATTAAGTATACCCTTCAATATATCTGGCATCTATGGCATGGATGAGGAACCTATTGCCATCCAGATGTTACCAGACTTGAATATGGCATTAACCCTAGCTACTATGGCCAAAGCTGAGAGTAGCGGGTGTTATACACGGAGGGCAATGGTTTTCCTACTTGTGCTGCATTGTTCCATAGAACAGGAATGGGAAAACCAAAGACCTCCATGTGTGTTGATTTCTGATTTCCAGTGTTATTTATTTATACACTTTTGTATACTGCCTACTCTAATGACTCTACAGTAGGTGGAATATGGTACAACCTTAAGAAAAATCTGTGAAAGAATAATGTTTAATAAGGTATTTGTAAAATCTTCAACCATGTTTTCTGAAATAGTTTACTGTACAAAAAGGAATTTGTAGCATTTTAAATATTAAAAAATGGACGTACACCTTTATGGATGCCAATCTATTATCCAATCTACAGACTATTATTCTGAGAGAGGGGCATAAATATATCAGTGGTTGGAGGTACAGGCAATGATAATTATTAAGCAAGAGTGACCACTGTAGAACTTGAGAGATTCTTGCCCTGGTGAGATTAAGTATCTAGTGTGATAGGAATGCTTTGTGTCCATGTAATCCATGGAAAATAGAACTGAATCTCTTTAAAATGGTCATTATAAGACACAAGAATTTAAAAGGTGGGTATTATCAAGAAGCAGTGAGAAAGAATTCATAAAAAGGGAAGAAAAATGCTGTCACTTATTTGTAAATGAAATACAAAGATTTGAAATGAGAAAAATGGTTAACAATGGCTTATTATTGTAAAACTATTTTAAGACATCACTTCCCACTTCTGAGAAGTGAGGATGAGGGGTATGAAGCCAGGAGGTGCTGCTTCTCAGTGGCAGTGTGGGTACTGTACTTTGGGACAGCCTTCTGGCATAGATCAAATTGGCTCTCCTCCTTGATGGCTTTTAGGAGGATGTTAAAGACCAAACTGTTTTGAAGTACATTCTAGTCAGCTAAGTAGAATCTGCCATCTGTTGTTTTTTGTTTTGCTATTGTATTTATATTGTCTATCTCATTTATGATGCATTTTCCATTCAATTTAAATTTACTGTACTATGAATGGTTTAGTGTTTTCATACCAAATTAGCTGCCAAGAATCACCAGACTACCTCAGAATATTAAATAAATAAATACATACATACATACATACACACACACACACACAATATTCTCTCTCCCTCTCCCTCTCTCGTAAGGCTTCTCTTTACTTGGTATCCCCATGTCCCCACCTATCCATGAATGGTGAAAAGAGATGAGAAGAGTGGAATGGTTATAACTGAAAACTTTCTATTTTGGCCACTCTAATCTCCTGGCTCTATTTCTGGAGGTCAAAAGACAATCATCCCTGACTCCAAACTATTTTTGAACAAAAAAACAGCCAAAGGAACTAATTCTGGTCAATGTGCTTTTCCTTAACCATAATGATTTGAGTCAAGTCAAGCTAAGCTCAATGTTGCCATGGCTTAGCATGTTTTATGAACCAGATTTATTCAGAATTGCTGCTTAAGGAAAAATATATGAAAATGCTGAAAAATTGTTGATGTTAAAAATCTTAACTGTTTAACTGAAGAAGTTATGTACATGTTTGATTTTAGGTTTGATTAGTATTGTATTTCTTCTGGCTGCCTAATTTAACTTCATTCAGAAAATGTTCCACCCCATAAAGTCATGGACAAGAGAAAAAAATACTGATGGAAATGTAATGTATAGTTAGACAATTTGAACAGAAAAAGGAACCATTTCAAATAACTAAAGGGATGCAATATGAAAAAAGTGGTGGACAGTGTTGACACATGTATAGATGAACATGAAATATAGCAAAAGTAATGTTGCTAAGAGCAACAAACATCAAATGAGACTGAAAAAGTTTGTCAGCAAAGAACCATTTTTTAAATTTAAAAAGTCATTTAAATAATCAAAGTCAAAATAAATTTACCTTGATGCTTTTTAAGGGTCCCTTATGACATAGTTAAGATGACTCAGCGCATTTATTCTGGAAAAAAGTGCCATCAAATTCACTGGTATTTACTTTTAATACATATATTTGTTAGGGTTATTAATACTATTTCTTATTGGAGATTGCTGCAGGATGAATTAGAAAGTTTATCCCTCTGGAGCATTATTGTCATATTTTCCCATACATGCTTCTTAGGCAACAAAGAATAAATCATCTCCCAATTAAAAAACAAACACAATTGAAAAATAGCACCATATGCCAAGAACAAAGACCTCCAAGGACAAAAGCTGAAACAAAACCAACATATAACACAAATCCTTGTTATTACCTTTGATAGCAAAGCTTTTATTTCATCTTCTCCCATCTTGGTGTTCTGAAAGTAGAGATACTTCAAGAAAGAATTCACAACTGTAATAGGTTTCTTCATATTTAATGTATAGCATGCAATGCATTTGAATGATTCTGCAGGTCTTTGGACTAGCCAAACAACAGTCTAACATTCGTATATGAGAACTTTGGAGTAGACCCACCACAGTCATACATGCATCATGTGAGAAATCACATTTCTGGGCTTAAAGAGTCTTGCTTTGTCTCACTTGCTATAAGTATATTCATCAAACAGAAATATATTATTATGCCTGTCAGCTGAGTGCACAGTATAACTATTAAGGCTGTGTAAAACATTCAGATGAGATAGTTAAAGTTTGCAATGCATGGGAGTGTAAATAAAACACCTCTTTCAATCTTTAAAGCAGCTATATTTTTGCAAAGCTCCTAAGCTTAGTTACTTAAAAGCTGCTTCCAACTATTTCCACATACATTTGAATGCTTTGGATGATCCTTATAACTATGTTTATTTTATTTATTTTCTATCCCGCCTTTATTATTTTTATAAATAACTCAAGGTGGCGAACATACCTAATACTCCTTCCTCCTCCTCTTTTCCCCACAACAGCAACCCTGTGAGGGGAGTTGGGCTGAGAGGGAGCGACTGGCCCAAGGTCACCCAGCTGGCTTTCCTGCCTAAGGTGGGACTGGAACCCTCAGTCTCCTGGTTTCTAGCCCGTTGCCTTAACCACTACACCAAACTGGCTCTCATACATACATACACACGCACACACACACATACGTACATACATACACACACACTCAAAGATATACAAAAATGTGGATTGCTGTTGCATCACAACCTTCTATAACAGATATCAAGATTAAAAGCTGATTTACATTATGTATGCATTTACCATACATAATGTTATGGTATTCCGTACATACCAAGTGTGTTGTAAACAAGAGGCACATTTAACACCAGAAAGGGAACGTGTACAGATTGTAGAGTATCTGGCCTGTAATCCACTGAATAAAATATGGATGTAGATGTGATATTCCCAAACTCAGTTGTACATTTTCTGCATGATGAAATCAACTGGTTATCTCTCACCCTTGGTTTCCTATCTCTAAAATAGTAATCCTATTGAGGTTTAGCCCTATTGTCAAGAGTTACATTATATAAAACATAAAAGCCTTGTATTTACAGTAATTGTAAACTGAATATTAGACTGAATCTCTTCAAGGCTATGCAGTATCACCAAGATAACCTCCCCACACCTACACAGTCCAGGAGATTTTGATATGCAATGCATACAATACATTGTGATTGGCTACTATTGCCAAAGTACATTAGAAGCAAATGATAACTTTTGGGATATTTACAAGAGGCCTTAAATAGCATCCCCAAACAGGTTTGTAACCCAGAATCTGCAGGTAAGCTTTTGCTGAGAGGAACCAATACAAATGGCTGACCTAAACACCTTTACCTGGAACTAGGATCAGTTTAATTACTCTGCAGCTACAACTGCAATTTAATATATGAGATATCTATATTAAATACTGAAGGTTATCAAACTACTTAGAGAAATTGTATCAGGTTTTATGACTCAGTTACAACATATTTATTACATCATAAATGTAATATTCAGAAGGATAGTTTGAAAATGGTTTGGGTCAACATCCAATTAATTGTCAGAATGACATACAGTAATGTGTTGCAAATGCATGCTTTGATCAGTATTTCTCCTTCTAATAATAGTCATTAACATTCACCACATGTAGTTTGTTTCATTTTGGCCTTAATATGCTACGCATATTATGCATATACTACGCATATGGTTTAAGATTGGGAAAGGAGTATGGCAGGGCTGTATACTCTCACCCTACCTATTCAACTTGTACACAGAACACATCATGCGACATGCTGGGCTTGAGGAACTCGCTGGAAGAAACATTAACAATCTCAGATATGCAGATGATACCACTTTGATGGCTGAAAGTGAAGAGGAACGAGGAGCCTTATGATGAAGGTGAAAGAAGAAAGTGCAAAAGCTGGCTTGCAGCTAAACCTCAAAAAACCCAAGATTATAGCAACCAGCTTGATTGATAACTGGCAAATAGAGGGAGAAAACATAGAGGCAGTGAAAGACTTTGTATTTCTAGGTGTGAAGGTTACTGCAGATGCTGACTGCAGTCAGGAAATCAGAAGACGCTTAATCTTTGGGAGAAGAGCAATGACAAATCTCGATAAAATAGTCAAGAGCAGAGACATCACACTGACAACAAAGGTCCGCATAGTTAAAGCAATGGTGTTCCCTGTAGTAACATATGGCTGCGAGAGCTGGACCATAAGGAAGGCTGAGAGAAGGAAGATAGATGCTTTTGAACTGTGGTGTTGGAGGAAAATTCTGAGAGTGCCTTGGACTGCCAGAAGATCAAACCAGTCCATCCTCCAGGAAATAAAGCCAGACTGCTCACTTGAGGGAATGATATTAAAGGCAAAACTGAAATACTTTGGCCACATAATGAGAAGACAGGACACCCTGGAGAAGATGCTGATGCTAGGGAGAGTGGAAGGCAAAAGGAAGAGGGCCCGACCAAGGGCAAGGTGGATGGATGATATTCTAGAGGTGATGGACTCATCCCTGGGGGAGCTGGGGGTGTTGACGACCGACAGGAAGCTCTGGCGTGGGCTGGTCCATGAAGTCACGAAGAGTCGGAAGCGACTGAACAAATAAACAACAACAAATGCTATGCGAACCCAGCCATTTACAAACCATAGTTTAAGGCATATTAGGTGATGCCCATTTGTGTTTTATACAATGATTATGATTAAGTATACCATGGCTTAGCTTAATACATATAGCAGGGCATACATGATGTTGGAAGGAAATCTTACCAGGTCCATCCGGAGCCAGGAATGGAAGTATTCAGGTGTTGCTTGGACAGCAGTGATCTTTATTTTTCTGAGAACAGGAGGTACAGAGAAATCAGCTGTCAAAGATGGCCACACTTTTATTTTTCCCACAAGTTCTTTATATAGGAGAGCTTGGCTATTGTTATGCAAAAGTGTTCCCGCCCTCTGGGAACTTCTGAGAAAGTGCACTTGACTGGTTCCTTGGCAGGGGGCGCTCTCTAGGAATTCTAGGAAAGTGCAGTTTATGGGAATATAGAGAGGAGGCGCTTTATGGTCAGGCTCCCTGCTGTTTGTGTTTCCTGTTCTGATAGTCCAGGTTTCCTGCTGGGCTGTGGCTTTGTCTACTAGCCTTGAATGTTCACCTTGGAAGGAATCTTTTCTTATTTGATTATGGAGATCTGTTTGGCTGGGGAAGAATGTTTACCTGAAGGGGCACTGCTAAGTTCTGTGAAGGGGCAACTTTTGTCTTACAAGGTCTCTGATTAAGTCTGAAGGAAATCTTTTGTCTGAACAGTTGGGATTTGAACAGTTGTCTGTCAC
This sequence comes from Candoia aspera, assembly GCF_035149785.1. NCBI lineage: Eukaryota > Metazoa > Chordata > Lepidosauria > Squamata > Candoiidae > Candoia > Candoia aspera. The sequence goes on along the minus strand of NC_086154.1, from coordinate 117,295,525 downwards.
ATTTTAATCTCTTGCATCCTCTTTGTATGAACCCATTCTATTTTGTAATCTTTAACCTTTTACCTTGCTTGAGGAGGGGAAGACAATATGGTGGAAAACAGTGTTTGGGGAAGACTGCATGCTTGGGGAAGACAGTATGGCTGAACAGTGTTTGGGGAAGACAAGTGGGGGGGGGGTCTTGAATTCTTCTGACAATAAAAAAAAAGTAATGTTGATTATAGAACTACATTTCCTTTCTTAATACATTAGTTTCACCTTTACACACAACACACATAGAAAACAATTTAAATTTAAAGTAATTCCACCTTGATAGGACGTATCTTCATTTTCAAAGGCTACTAAAAGTATCTAGGTAGCCAAGCTCATGCATCACATTAACCCTTTTGTCGTAATCATACTTTGTTCACACCAGTATTTGCTAGGTTCACATTACATCCCGAGTCATAAACCTGAGTCTTAAACCAGTCACAAGCCACAAAGGCTTAATTCATTCATCACAACAGACCAAAATCAAAATATATTGTGGCTTAGTAGGATGGAAACTCAATACTACTGATCGTCCTATGAAGCAGGACTGACCCCTGTGATATGACAAATGTCTTGGTTGTGGCTTATTCACCAAACTACATCAACACAACGCTTAGTATGATATTCAAATCTGGTCCAACTAATTATTTCAAGTAAAATCACTTCTCAGTATGCAGAGAATGCATTTTGATTATAATGGGCTTTCCTCAGAGACCCTTTTGCAGCAACTTCGTGGATAAAAGTTTGGGAAGTGCAGGGCCAGGTTTTCTGAAGCACAGACTAAGACTTTACGACTTTTTGTGCCGTAAGAACCGGGCATCTGCATGCCTATTCCCTTCCCAGCCTTTCTACGCAGAGAGGCGGCTCCGCCCCAGACCACACGAAGGAAAGCTCTCGGATAACCAGGACCACTAGGCGGAGCCAGCGAATGAGAAAGGAAGGGGAGGTGGCGGCAGGGTCCTCTTCGGGGACGGACCTTTTCTACCCGGAACCTTGTTGCTTCTCCTGTGCTACCGGGAGGGAACGGTGACGCGGCAGTATTGGCGGCGCACGAGCAGCTGAGGGCGGGTAGGGGGCGGAGCTACCGGAGCCGGGGCAGGACGAGGGTCGGAGCGGCGGCAAGGATATGGCGGAGACCATTGTAAGTTCGGCTTGCGAGGGCGGTACGTTAAGGGGATGAGGCCAGGGAGGGAAGGAGAGGGTCTCCCTCCTCTGTTCCCTCCCTCCGCTCTTTTGTCATTGTGAGGCGGGGGGCGTCTAGACCGGCACCGCGGTCAGAGCTCCCCCTTGGCTCCCCACTTCCCCAGCGCCTCCCCGGCTGGGTGCTGACAGCTCTGCCCTGGGATTTCCTGTGGGGTGGGAGGCAGCAGCCCGTGGTGGGGTTTATTTTCCTGCCCCGTCTCCTTGCCAGGTTTGAGGAAGAGGAGGGGGATCGCGGCGACGTCTCTGAAGGGAGGCTGCGCGGGGGGGAGGTCGGTCTAATGGGCCCACGCCTTCAGCGAGGGTTAAAATACCGGTTTCTCTTTCCAGTTAATCAGGGGGAAGAACTCAGCACATCACAGCTCTGAGCCAGTTTCATAATAATTTTTCTCCCCCCAAAAGTAGTGGGACTTGGCAAGCTGGACCAGAAATGAATAATTTTCAAAAGCAAATTCTACAAGTTCTCTGAAGGAAACTTATACAAATCGATAGCATGGATATGTCCAGTAAGTTGGAGTAACATCATGCTATCTTTAAGGCAGGATATTCTGGGAGTCGGAAAATTAAAAGCTGATGGTTTGGTACAAATGCACAATACATATAATAGCCTATCTCTAAAGGTTTTTCTCTTGAAATACTGGGCTACATTTCCCATCATCCCAAATCGGCATGGTCATAGGAGTTGTAGTCTACACATGTAGAAGGCAACAAGAAGTTGGAAAGTTTCTGTAACTCTACCTGAATAGTTTCCTTTCAGTCCCTAATTATTTTATACCTTGGCATCTAGGTTCCATATTAACATTACTTGCAATACATTAAGATAGCTACGTCCATTGGACATAAGACTTCCTGACCACAAGCCCATAAGTCTTGTATTAGTTTGTATGCCAGATGGGGTAATATAAACCATATGTGTATCCCTGTGGGTCACTAGTTTTTGGTTTTAGACAGTAGGAAACTGTACTCTCAGTAAATAAGGGAAGCTTTTGCCATGCTAGAAGTACTCTAGTACTTGCTTTACATTAACAGCATTTAAGAAAAAACGACAATGTTTTTCTTACCTGAATTGGCAAAGGTGAAAAATTCTTCCCTGCCCTTTATGGTCAGTGAAAATGTTCAGCTAAGGCATACTGAAGAGTAAGCAGGTCCTACCACTTTAAAAGCATTTTACATTTCCATCTTTCTCTTCTATCAGCTTTTATTTTAATAAAGAAATAGATGGAAAAACAGAATGAATGGCAGGAACAACCCAAATTAAAATTATCTTTTGGCAGCTAGGTTTGTATAACATTGCATAAAATTGGGCAGCACAAGTTTTAATAAAGTTAGGTTAGTTTGCCTTGTTTTGTATTAATAAATTGCCAATATCTTATCTTTGGAATTAGTATTGACTACATTGTGTTGGGGTGACATTGATAAAGTTAGTTACATAGAGCAAATTGCAGGCAACACTTTCTTAAGCAATTTTGGCAGGTAATCTGTAGCCTTCCATCTCAGAAGCTAGACTATAATATGAATTCAGTTCCTTTTAAAGCCTGCTTTTGGTTGAGTTGAATCAGCATGTAGATAAAGTGCTTAACAGAATCTTTAGTTTGCTTTTAAAATAGGGTGTCCATGTGGTGTTCTTTAGGCTGCTTATACAAAAAATCAGATTATATCTGATTTCTTCATTATTCAAGCGTATATTAGAGTTTCAGTTTTATTTATTACATTTTTAAACTAGCCAATAACCATTGTACTTTGGATAAATGCTATGACTATTACACTGTGCAAGGTAAAACTATGGGAGATTATGTAGTTTTGAAATAAATGCTATTTGCTATTTTTCTCAAAATTTTAAGGAAAAAAGTAATTTTACTGCTTGTTACAGTTCCAAATGTCACTGATGCAAAATTCAGGTTTATACATGACATTTGTCAAGTTTGCTGGCTAGCAATATCTGTGCTTCGGGATATCTCCTGAGGCATCAGTTGGTAGTTGTCTGTACATCCACATCTGGAAATTACGGTCTTTCAGCTTTTCTTTAGTTTTTTTTTAATTTACACACCAAACTTTTAAATGTTTCTATTTTTAAAAAATAGTTTCCTCACTTGAGATACTCTTGAGACTTGTACCCAACAGAAAGCGCACACACACACAATATCTATTTTTAAAGAGATTTTAAGGATTGGACATTGTTCAAGGAGGTAATTAATGATTTGGCATCATCCTAGGATTAGTCATTTAGCTGCATCTCTAGGTAGAATCCTGGGTGGAATTATGGAATCAGCACTTTGAGGGAGAGGAGTTGAGCTCAACACAAGGGCATCTTTACCTTTTAAAGACAGGATTGCTTCACAATGGTGCTGCAGTGTAGCCAGATCCTGTTCATATTCAATCTGAAGTTATCTATGCTTACTGTGATAGGATTATCAAGGAAGCGAGTACAGGATTGCTTCCTTGCACTTAGATTTTTCTGGAAACAAGTGTTGGAAAGCTACAATGTTAAAACAGTGTTTCAGACATTTTATAGAGCATCTGTATGTGTGAATTTCCACTCTCTTTAATTCTTACATTGCAGTGAAGTTAGCACCAACTAATCTTTAAAATCTGCCCTTAAATTTCATAATCTTTCAAGTACAGATTTGAACTCCAAGCAGAGGCATAGCAAGCGATATAGGGTTGTGCATATTAATGCAGCTTGTCTGTCTTTTTAAATTTCACAAGATGGTATAGTACAATGTTTAGTGCTAAATGTTGCACAAAAACAAGTTAGCCTCTTACCGGAGCTAAGCTTGACTTCAAATGAATTGCTGTTTTCCTCAGTAAATAGCTGCTATTCTTTCTCTGTCCCTGTATATCCCACAGGATTGGTGTGACTTTTCATTTTAATGAAGATGGATGACAATTTTCCTTTAAAATGAAGCATGCTAGCAATTAATGATGCAATGTGATGTAATTTTTTTGCAGTCTAAAAAGCTCGTGAGTTTTCCTTATAGGCCTGAGTTTGATTTCTGCAGCTTGTAACTTAAAAACTCAAAATTCATTCTATATTTTTCTAACGCTGTGTATTATAAACTGAAAATGTGAAAACGGGTTGTACTTAGCTATTAATTTCATTCTTTCTACTAGCTATATATTTTTGCCAGAAACTTTTTTTTATATTTTAAAGACAAAATTACTGAAATGTTACATCTCTTATGTATTCTCTGTGTATGAATTTTTTTGCCTTAATCTTGAAAATTTGATGGACTTATTTTTGCTGTCTAACCTTTTCCCAAATCTTTAAAATGCCTTATAGATAATCCGTGTCCAGTCACCAGAGGGAGTAAAACGTATTACTGCAACAAAACGAGAAACTGCTGCAACATTTCTGAAAAAGGTACTCTGTTTTGGCATATTCTTTGGACTTTCCTAGGACAGTAATAGAAGTATATCTCACACTGGTTGAACAAGCCAGTCCATGCATCTACTGTTTAGAATTTAGCTGGATTTTCACAAATTTTTGGTGATGTAGAATTAACATCAGTGTTTGACATTTTTATGGAAGCTTTATCTGAAGTCAAAGAAAGCAAGGAAATTCCAGGATCTGTATTATGACAATGCCTTTATTAGGCCAAGTCAGGGTAACCAAATAATGTGCATCTCTCTCAAGGACTTCATCAGATAAAATTGCAAAAGAAAAAGTTGGGGAGGGGTCACATTGTGGAGTCTACATCTAATTACAATGTTAAATTGTAGTATGAATGTCTGCAGAGTATGGTGAAGTACAGATACGGTGTTAGGTTCCATTTTGGACTTGTCCTGACATGTTGGAATGCTGTTCCTGTTAAAGGAGTGTTTTAAATGTTTGATGGGAAAAGATCTGGTGTGATGAATTACAACATCTGGCACTCAGATGTTGCACAGCAAAAATGCTGGTCTCCATGTTGAGAGACCAGCAGGATTAATACATGTGAGATGAGCGGAGTGAGAAACAATTATTGTAATTCAGAATTGCCGTGTTAGTTGATACCTTTACCATTATATAATTACCATGAGAAAAAACCATCTGCACCCATAAGCATATATAGTAGGAATAAGATTGTATTACATTCTGCAGAATTTAATTCCAGTAGTGAGGAATGTGCTGATAGACCTATCTATTATCATTTCTGTAATTATTGGCTACTCATTTAGTGAGAGCCAGTGTAGTGTAAGTGTTTAAGCTACTGGATGAGAAGCAGTGAGACTCTGGTTTTAATCCTCCCTTGGGCACAGAAGCCAGCTGGGTGACTATGGGCCAGTCACTCACGCACAGCTGAAAACAGGTTCTGTGAAAAGATGGCTGAAGGACAAACCCCTTGTCACATTATGCACTGACGGTACCCCGTAATTCTTTTTAAAGTAATTCTACTTTTAAACACAAATAACTTTTAACCAGTATGTGCAAAGTAAGGCCCATGTTCATTTCTATAAAATAAATAGCTTAAAATCCTGGTGTAGTTATAACTTAAAACTGAAATACAGCTGTACTGGCAGGGCTTCTCCTCAATTTCAGAACTAACAGGAAAACCATGAAGTTTCTTACTGCCCTCTGTGAATCTGAAGATGGGTACAGTGAGGAAAAGCCCGAATTCTTTTCTTCTGATGCAGAAAAGGCACTTCCCCTAGCCCATGGAGTTGGACCTTGAGCTCCACGTAATATCCAGAGATTAAATCCTTCTTGTGTATGGGTAGGATTATGGCAAGCACAAATTTTGCTCAGCTGGCCATGCTGGCTAGGAGCTGTTGAATCCTGCCAATAGAGGGAGTACTTTTTATGTAAGTCAGCCAGATAAGCTTCTGCAAAGAACAAATTTCAGAAATTTTTGTTTATATTGATAGCCATATTTCAATTTAATGTCACTTATTTGGATGTCCAATTTAAAATATCCTGTTAGCTCTAACGAAGTTTTATACAGTATGTATTTGCATATAAGATTGTTTGTTTCATATATTGTGAAACGGTGAATATTCCTACAAATTCCTTTCTGTTTTAAGCTAGGGAAGGAAAATGTTGGAAGATTTCAGATTTATTTGCTTCCTTTTTCTACCAGTTTTGGCTGGTGATTGGCTTAATCTGGTTAAAGCAATGAGTTGTCCTCCACAGTAGATTAAGTATCGTTAATCATTAACATAAGCAATCAGGCTTAGTTTCTAAAGTCCCTCCTTATAAAGCCTTGTTAATTTAAATGTGAACAAATAATTCAAATGTAGATTCTTTGAGTAAATATTTTTGATAAATTATTTTCACACTTCTGTAATATTTACAGCCAGAATAAGTTGCTTTTTATCTTAATTTCTATAACAAATTAATTTATTTGTATAGGTTGCAAAAGAATTTGGCTTCAGAAATAATGGATTTTCTGTGTACATCAATAGAAACAGGACTGGTGAGATCACATCCTCTCCCAATAAGTCTCTCAACTTACTGAAGATCAAGTAAGTATTCAGTAAAATAGTCGGGCCACTGTTGGACTGAAGTTGATTCCAATTGTGTTTTGACAAGCCAAAATAATATAATCTGATACCTGTATACAAGTATCTGTTAAATATTCCCTGAGTTCTATTTATTTTATGTATTTTTATGTTACCCAGCTCAAATGACTTCTGACATTTTATTATAAGATATGTATCAAATCAAAATATCAAGAAACGTGAAAATCAAAACTCATAATACACATAGCTGCCTAATCATCAAAGCAGTAAGCAACATCAGTCCCTAAACGCCCATTCAAACAAAATGATTTTAATTGCTTTGCAGAAGATTGTTAGGGAGAGCACCAGGTGTACGTACAAGGGCAAAGTGGCATGCAGAGACCATAACAGAAAAGCATTTCCTTTAGGCCTGTGACCCTCTGCATTCTCATAAGGGTAGGACCTTGAGCATCCCCCTGCCCCCCATGCATGAACCAGACAAATTCTGCCTGGAGGAAATGGTTTCTAAGGTACCCTGGAACAAAGCCATATAGAGCGTTATGGATTAAAGACAGCATTTTTAATTGGTTTCAGAAACCTATTAGCAACCCGTACTGCAATCAGAAAATAGTATTACACTTTCATAGTGGTTCTCACCCATTAGCATTCTGGCTGCTGCATTCTGTATCAACTTCTGAGTAATAGTCAAAGGCAGCCCCATTTAGAGCACATTACAGTAATCCAAGCATGTCATAAGAGCATGAGTTACTCTTACCGGGGCTTCCAGATCCAAGTAGGGTCGCTACTGGCACATTAGCCCCTGCTGGGCAAAGCCTCTATGTCGTAGTGTCCATCTGCTGTTCCAGCAAGAGCAATGAGTCCATCAATACCCACAAGCTGCAGACTTGTTTCTATAGGGAAGGATAACCCTGTCCAAAGACTGTAGTGGGGCCATCTTGGAACCAATATATTTCTCAACAGCTAGTAACTCCGTATTGCTGGGATCTAGTTCAAGCGTGTTTCCAGCCACCCAGATCCTCACAGCCTCTTGGCTTCAGGTTAGAACTTTCATAGCATCTCTGGTTCAGTCTTGGGTAGTGATACACAACTGAGTTATTATCAATGTATTGATGGTATCTCATCCCAAGCTGATGGATGACCTCTCCCATCAGCTAAGTGTGATCCAACAATATATGTAGGCAGACCCACCCTTGGCAAATAGACATAATAAGTGCAAAGTTACTATAGAAGTTAAAAGGCAATGGGAAAAGAGCCACATTCTGTGGCACCCGTACTGGAGCAGCCACTGGGCTTGACTGCTCCTCCTCTTCCACTGTTGACTGGGTGTGACCATTGAATAGGACCACAGCCACTACAAAACAGTGCCTCCAATTTCTACCCCCTGTTGATGGTCCAGTAAAATACCATGGTTGGTGATAATCAGACACCGCTGAGAGGTCCAAAAGGATCAAGAGAGAGACACTCCAACAACCTTAGTCCCAATGAAAATCATCCACCAGAGCAACCAGTGCTGCTTCTCTCCCGTGTCTAAATCTTGACTGAAGGCTGAACTCTGAAGCTGATGTATAACCTTTTCTATAGTGTTCTCTAAAAAGGAGAATTTGGAGAGAGAGCAGTAGTTTCCCAACATGGCTGAATCAAGAGATGGCTTCTTTAGGAGAAGACATAACAAAATGGTTGTATCCCATCTTCCTTTAAAGAAACACCCTTGAATCTTGTTGCTCATGCCTTTGCCTCACAGCTTGAAGGAACCAGGAGGGAGATGGCTCTATCACACAGGTCCTATTTATTTCTATGGTTGTAGCTGAGACAGATTCAATTGATTTGCTATCTTACAGAAGTATGAAGTACCCAGACATGCTGTGGATGTTACCTTGGATTTCAATGTTTATTTTAACACTAAGAGAGAGTAACCCAATCTAGAAGAGGTTGGACTCCAAAATTGCCATCTTCTTTTCAGGATAGCTGTGTATGCATACGATCACAAATAAATCAGCTTGATTAGATGGCTGAATTGCTTGTTACTTCTGAGGAAGTTGTCTGTGATTTAAAGGAGTCTTTGACTTTTTCGAGTACTGAATTGGTAGAAGACAATTTTAAACTAAAACAGGTTATATAGGCACACACATGACATCTATTTGTTTTCCTCTTGGCTGATTCATTGTATTTTTCAGGGTAAAGAAAAGATGATCATAATTCTTGCTTTTTTACTTTAAATTAAATATCTTATTCTGTTGTCATTTTTATAATTAGAGAGCAGTCATTTATTTATTCTTTCTGTTAGAATAATGTTGCTTTTCCAAAATGGTGTACTGTGGTAGTAAAGTCTATGTGCACACTCATTGTAGTGTCTACTTACTACGTCTTTTCAGCAAGGGCATGTTTGCCTGTGGGTGTACTTATGTATTTTCTATCCCGCTTTTATTATTTTTACAAATAACTCAAGACGGCGAACATACCAAATACTCCTTCCTCCTCCTATTTTCCCCATAACAACAGCCCTGTGAGGTGAGTTGGGCTGAAAGAGAGGGACTGGCCCAAGGTCACCCAGCCGGCTTTCATGCCTATTGTTGGATCACATTTAGCTTCCTCATTTCTTCCACCATGATAGAAAAAAGACTACCACTAGTCACATCTTTTCTATAGTCTGAAATTTCAAATGGCTTTCTGCAGGTCTTTATCATAAATACATGTGCTGCATATTCTTTTGTTATAAAGACCTGTGGAAGCCATCTGAAGTAAATACACGGTGTGCATATTTAAAACATTTGCATACTGTTGCTCACTCATGTTTGACAGTACACTACTACAATTAAAATAACTATTAAAATATGGCATAGCATATTTAATTCCCAAATGCCAGTTGAAACAAGGAGACAAAACCTCCTCACTTTTTTCTCTGAAGCTTAAAGGGAAGAGGCTGCTCCATTTCCCTTGAATGTACTTTTTATTTGGGGCAGGCAACTAATTGGTTTCCCTGTCAACCCTTGATGTTACTGTTATGAGAAAAAAAAGCTAACCTTGGTAGAATAGGTTACTCATCAGCTCCCTTGTGAATCACCCTCGGTCTACTGGTGTTTGGCAGCTTGCCAATAAGTGTAGATAAAAGAGAAATCTGAGGCTGTTTAGAACTTATTCTTTCCTTGGCATCTGTTCTTATCTTGAATAGGATGGGGAGGTGGTAGTTCTTTTACTACCATTATAAAAAATGGCTCTTTGAGAAATGGTATCTCAGAAAAATGCAGTTTCAAAAGATCCAGCAGCATTTGTCATGAGATAAAAAGAAATGATGTAAAAAAATGGAAAGTTCTTAGACTGCAGTCCTGTGCACATTTATCTCAAAATAACCTCAATTGAACACAGGGGAACTTACTTGCAAGTAAATAAGCATAAGATAGTTCTAGTTTAGGCTTAGTGCAATTTGGGTTTAGATCCAGTTTTCCTTTGATCTGAATTCTGCCCACAGGACAATCAGTTGCAAGAATGGGGATGATGTTTACTGATTATGGCTGTAGCTTCCTCAAGGGCTGTTTCAGAAGGTTGATGAACCATCCAGAATAGTTTGGGAGATGGCACTGGCAGCTTGGAAAGGGAAACGGGAATTCAGAGAAGATTGTCTGTAAAAGGAAAGACTGTAAATGGAAAAGATGGTATGATGAAACCTATAATATGTACAATTGCTAGTCCTGTAGAGTATCCACCTAAAATCTACCAAAGTACTTGCAAATTAAAAATTGAAATATTTTGATGTTGAATGTAATTATGAAATTGATCATTCTGCAACAGTTCTGTCATATTTTTGTCTTTTTATTTTTGTAGACATGGAGATATGTTGTTCCTCTTTCCCTCAAGTGCAGCTGGCTCTTCCTCCGAGAACATGGATACCTCAGTTTCTCAAGGAATACGTCCACTAGGTGTTCCCCACGTGGTAGAAGATGAAATTGATCAGTACCTAATAAAACAGGATGGGAAAATTTATAGAAGCAGAGACCAGCAATTGTAAATATCATTGTGTTTTCTTTATTATTCCGTAAAATTTCTCACAGTTTGCTGTTTGTTTCCTGCTTTCTTTGTCTATTCCCCATTCCCAAAGGTACCTAAAGTAAATCCATCTCAGTTAAAGCACTTTTCTACAATTTGGTAGTATTTAGTAATCTGAGACAGGTTGGAGTAAATGATACCTGGACATGTTACATTTTTCAAGGCTGCTTATGAGGAACAGAACTCAAAAAGGGACTCTTTCTTTAGAAATATGGAGAATTTGTATATTGGTCTTCAGAACAGGCCAAGGGAAAAAATGGTAGCAGCTTTTCTAGGAATGTCTACCTCTTACTTTGGGAACCATTTTGATATAACTTTTGCCTTTGTATTTATTCAATCCAAGTTATAAAAATAGTAACTCACATCATGGAAGTCAAATGGTTGGTAATGAATAAATGGCCATATGTTCAGTAATCTAAATATCCCCTCTGAAATTCTCACAGAAAGTAGCCTCAGACAGACTTATAATCCTAGGCCTTTTTTTTAAAACTACATTATTCTAATTCTTGCTTAGCAAAGAACACTGACAACCATTGAAAAGACCTGATCAATTTAGACTGTTATAAGCTTTACTTGGTCCCCAAGCCATTTATAGCTTTGTAGAATGAAGTGCATCTTGTAACATATTAACCAGTTGTTAAAAGCATTTAATGAAAAAGGTTTGTAGCTTACTGCTTGAGTAATCCATTTGTTTCCATCTAGAATCTTGGAGTGCCACAACTTGGCTTATGTCCTTATATCAATACTATAGATGTAATAGCAGTAGGCATAAATGATTTCAGCAAAGTCTGGGTACCATATGGAGTAGCTCTTACTTTAGCCAAAATTAAAATTGTGCAAGAGGGCTGTAAGCACATAGTATAGGCTTGATTTTTTTTTTTATTAAATACAGTTGCTTATTCAAAATTCCAGTATCATTCTCAGTAAAAGTCCTTTATGTTTTGAAATTGATCGTTGTGGTTGGACTAAATGGATTTCTAGTAACAACAGCAAAGAATGAGAAATAATTATCAACTACATGTAGGGACGTGGTGGCGCTGCGGGTTAAACCGCTGAGCTGCTGAGCTTGCCAACCGGAAGGTCGGCGGTTCGAATCCACGTGACGGGGTGAGCTCCCGTTGCTAGTCCCAGCTCCTGCCAACCTAGCAGTTTGAAAACATGCAAATGTGAGTAGATTAATAGGTACCGCTTCGGCGGGCAGGTAACAGCATTCCGTTTAGTCATGCCGGCCACATGACCACGGAAGTGTCTACGGACAAACGCCAGCTCTTTGGCTTTGAAACGGAGATGAGCACCGCCCCCTAGAGTCGGACACGACTGGACTTAATGTCAAGGGAAACCTTTACCTTTACCTACATGTACAGAAGCCCTTGATTTAACAGACAAATTATGGGGAAGGGGCTCCTGAAGTGGCAACTGAGATTTTTTTAGGCCCCAAACATAGGAAGCATCCCTCGAGTCATCTACTGCAAAGCTCCTGGGCCCTGCTGGTGATGATATTGGATGGCTGATTAGTTTGAAGGAAGTGCCCAATTTTAATTGAATCTTTAAAGCAAGCTTGGAATTGTGCATCCCAGACATGAACAATCATGAAAGAGTTGAAATTGCCACTAACAGATATAGTGTTGTTTATACATGTGCAAAAGCAGAATTGATCATTTGCTGTATTAATGCTAAGTCTCTTATTCAATTATATTGCTACAGCCGTTACCCTTAAGGAAAAATATTAATATTTTGGAATCTAAGGTAGTGACTGGAGTTCCTGGTAGATTTCATGTCCTCCTAATTATTGTAGTTTCAAATGTTTGTGCTTCTGTAAGTAAGCCAGGGAAAAATAATAACACTAAATTACAGAAAGACTGCGTAGATAGTTTGTTGTTCAGCCAGTAGGAAGGGTTATATCAAGAAGGTATAGAGGTGATTGTAGGCAGTTTGCTTGGTTTTTATCTTCTAAGTCTTTATGCTTGTTCCTATATTCCTTTGAACTGAATCAGTGCAGAACTTCAGAGATAGTGCATGCTGTAGTATTTCTCAGATATATTGAGACTTAAGCTCAGAATTGCTCTTGATAACCATTAAGTTCCTAGCTGGAAGCTTTAAAGAGGCATGAAATATATTATTCTCATGGGGTATACTGAGAATATTGTAATATTTGGTGTCTGAGGAAATGGCATTGTGACCACCTGATGGCTACTTTTTCAGTATAACAATACATTTTTAGAGTAGACCTCTATTATTAGTAACTCTCATAAGAGTCTGACTTAAACTTTTAGAATGTGGTATTTCTTTTAAGGTTAGATAGGTCTACCTTGCCCCTTTATGTAGCTTTCCATGTATTGGAATTATTGCTTCAGTGAAGATCAAAAACCAGAAACCTTTGAATAGTGAAGTATTGTTGGCAGTTGTGTGATTTTGAAAAAAGTGCTTATGAAAGCATCATAGGCAAAAATCTCTTCTTTTGTTGAAAGTTATGCCTGACTTTTTATTTATTTATATAGGGAAAGAAAGTAATTCTGAAAGAATTCAAATGGATGTTGAATAAATGAAAGATTTTTACAATACTGAATAACACTGTACTGCCTCCTATGTTCTTTATCCTTAAACAGTTGGAAATGGAAGATGCTGCTCTGGACCTTTCTGCAATAGTGTAACCAATCTGTCTATATATTCCATTATTTAAAAATATCATTGTATCTTACCAGTGCCCTCCATAATTAGATTTCTAAAATTAGGACACATTTTAAGTGTAGTTCGCAATTAGCACAGTAATTCTTACTGTAGCTGATGTGTGCTGAACCAGCCAAAATGTTAATCTCTGATCAATACAGGTAGTCTTTGCTTAACAACCATTTGTTCAGTGACTGTTCGAAGTTACGACAGTGCTGAACGAATGGTATTTACAACTGTTCCTTGAAGTTATGGCCATTGCAATGCCTGTGCGGTCACATGATCAAAATTTGGGCACTTGGCAGTCTGCCCACATTTATGACTGCAGGGTGTGCTTCAACTCCACCCACTCACTTATCTCACCCCTGTCTCTGTCCTTTTGGCTGCCCTGCACTCCGTTGGCTCTGCCACCTTGCCCCCTGTGCCCCTGCTGCCCCCAGCTGACCTTTGCCGTCTTCCTCCTGCTGCTGAGAAGGCGTGCCTGGCCTGGCCCTTTCCACGGTAGCTGCTGGCTGCATGAGGCCTTCCTGAGGACCTTGTCAGCAGTGGGAAAAAGCAGCAGCAGCAGAAGATGGTAAAGGTCACCTGGGGGCAATGGGGGTGCAGGGCGGTGGGAGTGGCAGGGAAGGTAGAGTGCAGGGTGGCCAAAAGGGCAGAGATGGGGGAAGAGATAGACAGGTGGGGGGAGTTGAAGTGGAGGCAAGTGCGGCAGGGCAGGAGAAGTGTAAGGTCCTCAGAGAACAACCGCGTGGTCCTGGCTTAACGACCGCAACTGGGACTACCAAACTGCTGTCACTAAGTGGTGTGGTCATGTGATGTTTCGCCTAATGGCTGCTTCACTTAACAATGAAAATTCCAATCCCAGTTAGGGTCATTAAGCGTTCTTTAAAATACTTATTTGCTCATGATACGATGACAACTTGTTTGCACAGTTAATCATATTGATACTAAAAGTATTAATCAAATAAAATTTTACAAAGTAGAGTGCTTTTCTGTTTTTACCAATAAATGTAGCTGTTCTTTTCACACAGATGTCGACATGGTCCATTGGGTAAATGTGTACACTGTGTACCTTTAGAGGTAAGCAGATAAACGAAAGCTATTATAGTAATACTTCACAAGCTAAAAGTTTTTTTGATGTATACAGTTGCTTTAATGGCATCAATACAGAGGATGTTGTTGAAACTTCAGTGTATCCTAGCTATGCTGATAATGGTTAAAGAGGCAAAATTGGACCCTTGGATATATCTGTCAGTTCAAAACCTGGATTTATCTGGTTATTGACATCTGGTTTTAACTGGATATACTAGTAAAGTTTCAGGGAAGCATATGCAGTTGGTACCTTCCACTTATATTGTGGATTCTTTCCTTTTTTTTAGAGCTACAACTGAAAGCTACTTACTGGGTATGCTTATATCCTTCACTGTTTTTATTAATGACTTACATAGTAAAAACCTTTTAGTCATTTTTAGTTGTGCACAGATTCTTCAGTTAGCTAGGTAGCCTCTGCTAGAATTTTCTATCTAAATTTTTTAGGTCTGCAAGAAAAAAAACAAGAATATTGCATCCATGAGGCAGGTTGGGTTTCTGAAGCTATTTTGTACAAGGCTAAAGCGTCATAGTATGTGAGGGAGGGAGAAAAAAGGGCCCCACTATTACTGTCAGAGTAGTAACTGCTGTGGAAAAAGAGCACAATGCTCTCCTAATTGTTTCCACATTGAATGCCAGCAGAGACTTCAGACTAAAAGATCCATTTGTACGGTGATCAATGTATTATCAAGCAGGTGTCTGACCTGGTTTTCCTTTGTGTATGTGGATTCTTGGCAGCCTTTTGATGAGGATTATTTAAACCATCTGGAACCTCCTGTGAAGCATATGTCATTCCATGCCTACATCAGGAAACTGACCGGAGGTGCAGACAAGTAAGAAACTTGTGTACCTATTCTGCAGAGGAATCTCATTATGGATGATAAAATCTGCAAAATTAGAAAACGATTTATAGGGCTAAAACAAATTGGCTTCAAACAGTAACAAAGTAATCACTTGTAAACCAGTTTAGCATATTGGGGTGAGATTATTTTTTTTTTTTTCCCCCTTGGTTATTGATCTTAAACTGACCTATACATTGCTGTAGTGAAGACATTTTTGAAGGGGATAACAAATCTACAGTTTTGTCATATTATCAGCAGACTGCTGAATCAAAAAGCTGTCCTTTATCATAGTAGCCTAGAAGCACAATCTTTCCATTAATCCATTCATGCACATTTCTTTTTATGATGGTTTCGCATAAAAAGTATTCCATGCATAGAAAGTAACATGTTAAACATCTTTATTTTTATCACGCTATGAAACTGCAACTGCTGTTTCTCATGTTTACAGTTTCTGTGTTGCTCATGCTGTGTTAGCAATTATTTGTATACTTGGTATGTTTGCTAACACCAGTATAAATGAGAGGAGAGGCAGGTTGGTTTCTTGGTTTCTGTATTGAACTGCTGGTTTTTCCCCCTAGTTTACTATGAGGGTTGGGAAGTTATGTGCAGACTGCATATGGTCGTAGACCCTGATGGGATATTCTGACAGGATGTCTGCTGGGTGTTCGTTGGATATTTTTTAGAAATGCCAAGAAATTCAGCATGCTGCTTCTTTCTGTTCAGGGGGAAATTTGTTGCTCTTGAAAACATTAGCTGCAAGATTAAATCTGGATGTGAGGGACATCCTCCATGGCCAGAAGGAATCTGTACCAAGTGCCAGCCAAGTGCTATCACACTCAACAGGCAGGTAAGATCAGTATTACCCGCAATGAAAGCTGGCTTTTCAAGGCAGCAGAGAGATTTCTTGCCTCTGATGTTTGTTTTGGGAAGGAATGGCCAGGGGGGGTTGGGGAGTGTTTTGACAGCTGCTTGGTGACCAGCCGTTAGCACTCGTAAGGGGAGAGAAAGCAATATATTTGTCTGATAGCTTCCTTATAGACTGGAGGAAATCTGCTGTATATATGAGATACTACAGCAATTTTAAATGAAGTGAAAGACCACCGCCTCAAATTTCAGTAATATAACAGCAGTGTGTCCTTGTGCAGGTACAGCTGTAGAAGGGACAGTGTAAAAAAGGTAGGACCAGTGCTTCACCCTCTCCAAAGTCTAAGGGTAGATACAGAGAGCAAAAAAGGTATTATGAGATCTGCTTGTTGATAGTGCTGAAGAAAATGCATTAAACTGGGCCACCATAATCCCTGTCATTGTTTACTGCAATACTGGATAAGTAAAAGGCAGGGTTGAGTTTTCTGTAGATCCTTGTTTAGTAACACGTGTAGTATTTTCAGGACCCAATAACAGAACACCCTGTAACTTTGAAGCTCTGAAGTGTCCCAGGGAGGTTTATATTTATGAGCTAGAATTAGCAAAGCCAAACATATTAGAACAAAGATAAGTTTCAACCAAAAGTTACTGAAAAGTTGCCAAACCCATTTCTGCACTGGAATAGACTGCATCTGTAAAGGTATTGCCTCATTATGGATACATCTAGGGAATGCAGGAATAGAGCCTCAGCTGTTTGTCTTTGTTTACTCATGCTTATTTACGAAAGGAGCCAATCCAGAGTGACAAAACAGGGTGAAGTTGTACAGTGCTTTTTCATGATTAATCTAGAATTTTAAAGAATAGTTTAAAATAATATCTAAGTGTGGTCTTTATATCTGAATCTAAGCAGTCTGTAGCTGTTCCTATTGTTTAGGTAAATGGGTCAACTTTAAATCAGGATTTGCACTCCTCCTTTGTTTTCTTCAACATTATTCTGACCAAAGTTCCAGGCTTGGACATATTAACCAGTAAGTTAAGGAAGCAAAGCTTTCAATCTCTTACAGTCTATACAATCTGAGGAGTTTTCCCATAATACTATACTAGGGTTCACATTTAATTTCAAATCGTTCAGTCTTTTGATGTGTGAACTTGATGGTTGGAAAGGTTAATTCTGAAAAGGTGCAGAAATAGTAGGAAGACATGAAACAGTTTCCTGAACTATTTAATTATTTGTTTATTAAAGGGTAGTTGCAGGCTCTGGCACACTGCAAAGCTAAGTGCTAGTCTTTGCAAATTTTTTATTTCCCTAGAGTGCTTTTAAATCCATCAGTGGCATAGAAGATATTTTTAGGAAATTTTAAAAAAAAGGTGGGGCAGTTGCAGGCCCCACCTGCAGTAAGCCATCAAGATCAACAAAAAAGAAAACCTGTAAGCTGGGATCATCCTGCAAGTGCTAAAATACTAGGGAGTGGCTAAGGCTCTGACAGAAAGGACAACAGAATGACACACACACAGCTTTTTTTTTAATTGTCATTTCAGAGTGCCCAATTTGGATTGCGATCCCATAGAAAAAGTTAAGAGCTGAATGATTGGAAATTTACCCCTGGTCCTGGTATAAGTTAGGGAAGCATTCTGGCAATTGGTTATGCAAGAAGTCCTATTGAAACTATGCTGTTCAAAAGTTGTGCCCCCACTCCAGATGAATAAGGACTGCTGTAGAACAAAGGGTTGTTACAGCTTCTTCTTGTTCTTGTTAGTTCTGAAAGAGGTCTCTTTGTGTTAAATAAATTTTCTATTACAACAGTAAATTTTGCAGGTGCTACAGACATACGGCAGTTATTTTGCTATGTGGTGTAAAGCATTAACTCAAAATACAAAATGTGTGGGTCCAAAAATATTGTAGAAAGTGAAGACCTGTGAATGCGTGAGATATAATTGGCCACATTCAGATGTCACAGTAAACCAGAATTCTTTAATATTGTTGAGCTATGGCTTATAGACATGTGAATAATATCTCTGAGAATCGTATAGTTGAAGATGGACTTCTAAAGAGAAATAGGAAACCAGCATTCTGGATATTTATCTGAGAAGTGTGCAGAACATAAGACATCCCTCTGAGTATCCAAGCTGAGGTTTTTGCAATCTGTGAACCTCAATAGGTAACACAGCCTGAGAGAAAGACGCTGGAAGTTTTTTCCTCATGCGTAGAGCCATCTTTGTTCAGCTACTTATGTTAGCAGAAGGAGCCAAGTGGGAATGATCAAATGGTATGCATCAGTAAGCTGTTTATAAAAGGAATTTTGGCTCACTGTAAAAATGAAGCCAGCTGACTTAGAAGACAGCAAGCTAATATCCATAGTTTTGCAACTACATTGAACTCTACTGATTCTAATAAGGGGCAATGTTTGATCGTGGTTTTATGGTTTTTTTTTCAAATGGCAGAAATATAGACATGTGGATAATATCATGTTTGAGAACCATACAATTGCAGATCGTTTCCTGGACTTCTGGAGAAAAACAGGAAACCAACATTTTGGATATCTATACGGGAGGTACACAGAACATAAAGACATTCCTCTGGGTATTCGAGCTGAAGTGTCTGCCATCTATGAACCTCCACAGGTAACAAACCCTTACTCTAAAATCCCCTGGCTTGCTCCATTTAGAAGAATGCTTGAGAAGAGAACATTTCGCTTTGTACTTTCTGATTTTGAAATAGAAAAATTCGTTGTCATGTTTTGCAGAGCAAAATTTTGCTATGAACAGACTTACTCTCTCAAGGAACAAACTTGTTTTCAGTCTGAACATGCGCACATTTATGCACAATTGAACTTCTCAGTGTGTTCTATACTGAACATAGGTTTGTAGCCCTTGCTCTTACTATCCTATTTCTGTTAACTTATATTTGGTAAATAATTGCTTCCCTGCAACCTGCAAAAACATCTCTACATGCTGCTTTCTGCTTCCACTGGAAATATGCCCACACAACTTCATACGGTTGAGGGTGGGGGAGGCGCACAGCAATGCAGGTTGCCAGGTATGTACTGATCCGTAATAGATAAGGCTTCGTACTGAAAGTGAGGAAGTTTTAGTCTAAAAACATGCTGAGCTCAAAACTTGAAGGATGGACTAAAGAAAATTAGGAACAGCAAACTGAGTCAGTGGTTTGATGGGAATGTTTCCCTGTCTTATAGGTTTGTTGTAGAGATTACTTGGCACATGTTTATGAAATGCTGGGAGTAGTTGATACAGACTTTCTAAATGCTAAATACAGAGTAAAGTAGGTACATACTTCTTTTTATAAATTAGTATTTGTCCCTGATATTGGCAAGTCACCCAGTCCCAGTTGTTGGGCAAGTCATACACCAGTGACAGGGCTCAAAGTTGCTCCATCGAGGATCTCTCCATTTCTTCGACAAACATTTCTACTGGATTGTTGATGAAGCACTTTGGCTGCAATCCTGGCCAAAGTGTTGCCTGAGCGTGTACATGCATCCTCAGATGACATGGGAAAGCCCTTGAAACAGCTTCAGTGAGGGTACAGCACCTTGGCATTTTGAGTAGGAGGATCAGGGTATTTGGCTGCTTTGTAAAGTGCCTCTCTCAATGGTTCGTGCAGCCCTTGATACGCTTAGGGTACATTGGATTTTTTCAAGCTGCAAATTCATATTAAGTCACCAGGTGGCACTGTTCACTGAGTACTGAAATGTGATTGAGATAAAGTGAAAGGCAGTTACAAAAGTTTAGACTTTATAATAACCGTTGCATTTTAAAGAAGAAAAATTAATGTAGACCTCTGGTCTAATTAGGTTCCATATTTTAATCACGATCTGGAAACCAAACCAATTATTTCCCATTGCCATCAGTTATAATTCTTGAATTCTGGAACATACACAGAAGCGCAAAGGGAATTTGCTGATAGAAATAAGATACATGCAAAAGTCCAATAAAAAGGGAGCTAAGTTACATTTTTCCATCTTTATATAAACTAGGTAAGTGAAAGGAACTGTGGCTTCTCTGCCATATGCTGGACTTCAGAATAAGTCAGTAGCCCTGTGTCAGGGCTGCTACTTCCTGAAAGACCAAATAGAGCTGGAAAGAAAGTGTGCTTCTCTTTATCTCCTTCACTGGAGGTGCCCTTTGAGAATAGAAAGCGGTTCCTTTCCTCCAAGAAATAGAGGTCTGGTGGTTTTTGCAAAAAGCAAAAGTAAGATCCAAGAAAGTGGGCTTTTCTTTGAGAAGAAACTAAGGAACGCTTACCTGTTTACATAAAGAAAGAGAAATGTAACTTAGCTCTCTTTTTATGGACTTTCACGTATACAGTATCTTAATGCGTATCAGCAAATTCTCTTTGAGTTTCTGCCTATGTACAGAATTCAAGAAGAATTATAAAAGGTGCTTATTATTAGTAAGGAACTAAACAGATTTTTGCAACCTTGGGTTCAACGATCTGTTGTAATTCAGACTTATGTATTATGTCAAACTTAGCTGCCACTGAGGTACGTGCAATTCTAGTTCATTTAAGAGATGCTGAATAGAAACCAACAAATTCAATTTTATAAGGTATTAAAATGTGAAATGAAAATTAGGATCAATTATACATTTGATCAGTGGAAGAAATATCCAATTTTGGAAACTCAATGGGTCCATGTGTGAAAAAAACATGAAGCATACCTCCTATGATTTAATAATGAAATTAGCTCATCAGTATGATTCTGGGTCTATTGGACCCCTCAAAGAATGCTTAAAAAGGAACAGACATTAGATTTCTTAAATTGGTGATCTAAGAAATTTTGAAAGTTCTTCAACTCACATGATTTAGTTCTGTTATAGGTTTGGTTTGGTTTCATGGTTAATATAATTTTTAGAGGAAATATGACGGCTAGGGATCTCAATATGATGCTGAAAAAACATGGACTGTGTCATCTCATGAAGAGCTTTGGCTCTACTGAGTCTGGTATATGCAAAAGGATAATTCTACATTTTCCTAAAGAAAAAAAGTCCTGGCTTAAAGCTGTACTGAACTTCCCAAATTTTGCTCATTGTCACCTCTCATCCCCCTTTGATCAGAATTTTGTCAAATGGATTCTCAAGTAAACTGTAGTTTTTGCATCCCCCAGTAGTTTTTGCATTCACTCTGCCTCCTTTCCTTTATATGGGGGAAGAATCACTAAATTATTTCAATCATTATGCAAATATATAGTCTGCATACATGTAAACAAGTTGCACGGCCACTTTATAAGCAAACCAAATACATACTTATTTTAGAATTTCTCCAGTTATATCATCTACAGCTACAGCCTTGCCATTTTTCCACATTTTCCATGACATTTATGGCATTCCCCCCCTTTTTTCCTCCTTGGGCACTATTTATACCATTTGTGCCTTCAAGTCCTTTTTGACTCCTGGCAACTGCCCCCTGCACTTTTCAGAAGTGCTTTGCCATTGCTGCCTTCTTCCCAGGGCTGAGAGGGAATGACTGGTTCAAGGTCACCCAGCCGGCTTTGTGCCTAAGGCAAGGGTAGAACTCACAACTTCTCAGTTTCTAGCTCAGTGCTTTAACCATTAAACCTGTGAGATTCCAGCCAGCCTCTGACTCAGAAAACAAAACTCTTTCTGAGTCAAAGGGGTAATAGAAACTTACTGGGCTGAAACAGGGAAAGCAAAACCCAGAGATGAGTCAGCAACGCGGGAAGAGTCACAGATGCTGATTGGCCAATCTTCGGAGGAGGATTTGAATCCTCCAATCAGCACGCAACAATGATGGGCAGAAAAGCATGCAAAGGAGAAGGCAGCCCGATTGGCTGCAGAAGGGTCCAGGCACACAAAGTATCGGTGTAAAAGGCAGACGCGCGAAGAGCAAGCTGCCGGAGACAACCGATCCTTCAAGCCCACAGCTTCTGCAGAAGAGTCCTTACCCACACTGGAAACAGTATCTGTTACCGAAGAGGAATTAGCGCCAGCGTTTTCCACTGACGAGGACTTGAATCCTGCTGCTGCTGCCACTGAGGATCTCCTTGCTGGACCCAGCAATCTCAGTCTCTCATCCAGCCTCGGACCTCTGGTATCACCTTGTACGCATTCCAGGCATGCTTCCAGCCCCACTTCGAGGTTCCAGCCATGTCCAGAGTCTCCAGTCCAGTCTCCTCGTGCCTCAAGTCCGCAGCCTTGCCCCAAGTCTTCGGTTCAGCCTTGCAATATTTCTACCTGTCAACTTAGTCCAAAGTCTCCAGTACAGCTTCGTTGTGTGTTCTCCAGCCTCGCCTTGGATCTCCAGCCCCGTCTAGCCGTGCCTTGGTTGCACAACATTGTTCAGGAGTTTCGCACCTATCTTGCTGTGAATCAGGTTTGCAACTTTGTCTAGAACCTGTGGTTCAGTCCTGCCGTGTCTCGAGTTCCTTGCCTAGTCCAGAACTTCCAGTCCAGTCTTGTCTTGTGCCTAGCTTCCAGCCTCGTCAGGAATCTTCAGCCAAGTCCAGCCTTGCGCCAAGTCCTCAGCCTTGCTTCAGGTCCGTAGTCCAGGGTATCTAGCCCAGCCCAGTGCCTCCAGTTGAGTCCAGTCTCGCTCCAAGTTCTCAGCCTTGCTCCGAGTTCCTAGTCCAGAGTATTCAGCCTAGTCCAGTGTGTCCAGCTGAGTCTAGCCTTGCTTCAAGTTCTCGGCCTTGTTCTGAGTCTCCAGTTCTGAGTCTCCAGTCCAGCCCGAATCATCGAGTCCAGTTCAGTCCGGTCAATAGAACCAAGACGTATCCAGAGGGCTCCGCCCAGCATTCCGGTGCCAGCCTAGCTCGAGTGGTGTTCCAGTTCGAGGTCAATTGATTCCAGTCCCAGTAGCTCCACATGCTCCAGCTTCTCTCAGCCTTCCAGCCTCCATCAGAGAATCCTGCTCTGCCGCCTTGCTGCTGCCTCCTCCTGCAGTCTTGCTGGTTTCCTTGCTGCTGCCCAGTTGGTCTTGATTGAAACCAGTTCCTTCTCGATTCTAAGGACTTACCTATTGTAAATAGTTATTTAATAAAGAGTATTTTTGATATGTAATCTGCCTGGCCGCCTCTTAGTCTGGACAACACCAAACTGGCTCTATACATACATACTTACGGATTAGAAATAAATTCACCAGTCCCACATAATTGCAGTCAATCAAATTGTAAGCATTTAAAATTCGTTCTTTCTGTGTTTTTTTTAATTGATATTGTCATGAAAAAAATGATAAAGAGAAGTGTTACACAAAAAGCATTTAGATAGCCTCCTCTCTTTCATTTTTCCCTATTCGTTCCTTCTCCTCTGGATGTATTCTGAACTTATTTAAATTTTAAATACTATTAATTTTAAAATTGAAATTTTTATAAAGTTGATAATGATCATGGACCTTGTGCAGCCAGAAGCTCAATAGATATTAAACTTTTTTTTGGAGGGAGGAGGGAAATTAATTAAACCTGTTTTGGAGGGAAGAGGGAAATTAAACCTTTTTTGGAGGGAGGAGGGAAATGAATTAAACCATTTTTGGAGGAAGGCGCTCCTTTGTACAGTGAGGGTTCTGAGATGCGGAGCAGGTCAGCTACCACTACAGGGCTGGGAAAGGGCCATCTGCTGCTGGCTGCGGGTTGCTTGGTGCCGGTGTGGTGTCGAGTGAGTTGGAATTCCTGTTACGTGCTACTCCTGCTCAGTCTGTACCACGGCAGCACCAGGCAACCCTCGCTGCTGTGGTTAAGTCGAGGCAGCGAGCTTGTGCAGGACTCCTCGTGAGTTGCAAGCTCTGAGTTTTACATGGATGATGATGATGATGACGATGACGGCTTAATGTTTTATGCGCTTTTCTTTTTACTGTGCGCATAAAAAGTTTCATGAATAGTGTGCACACACCTTCAAGGGAACATAGCCACACTTCTCACTCCCTTTCCGTCTTTTCAAAGTAAACATGTCAGATGGAAAGCTTTGCTTGGTACCCTGTGCCTTCCAAACATAATTGCTCCTCTTTTGAAAGGGAGAGGCTGTATGTTGAAAATACAGAAGGAACACAGAGCTCTGGCACCTTTGGGTTGCTTTGTGTTCAGCATATATTTGCACCAGTCTGGTTAGCCCACTTGGAAAGGAGTGCAGTGGAGGCACTCTTTGGTGACCCTCTATCCTCTCTCCCATACAATATGTCATTTTTCCCCCCGCCATGGGGTGGTTTCAACCCACTCTGACAAACGGTGTCTTACTGCTTAGGTCAAGGCTTAAGATTCTTGAAAGTGGCTGATTTTAGCAGGAAAGCATACATGTTCTAAACTAAATGTTACACTGAAACAAGTACATGTCTGTTATATGGATAAGCAAAACTTCCCTGAATGGGACACAGTAGCTTGTCTGTTTCCATTCTTCTGTTATATGCTCATTTTCTGTGGATAATAATACTGTAAGTTATTTTTCCTTTCAGATGCTAAATGTCTCCTTGTTAAAAGTTAGCTCTCTCATGCCATTGCTTTCTTTTTAGATCGGTACACAGAATAGTCTGGAGCTCCTGGAAGATTCAAAAGCAGAGATTGTGGATGAGATTGCTGCAAAGCTTGGCCTGAGAAAGGTAGCAAAATACACTTGGGACAAAATGCTGAAGAAAATTTATTTGCAGAACTGAAGAAAATCTTACTAAATACCCAGTGTTTTAGTCATTCTGTTTATATGCAATATATATAAACTACATAGCAATATATTACAATTGTATAAAAAAGTATATACTTTAAAGAAAAAAACCATAAGCTATATGGTTAAAAAAAACCTATACTAAGTGACCTAAGGCAGGAAAAAAGCCAAAGAAGAAAAAAGAAATAACAAGCCCACCTTAAAAAAAATAAAACTACCCCCCATTATACCTAAATATAAATATAAAAGAAAAACATTTAAAAAAAAGAAAAGTTATGTACTGTTGAAATTATTTAACCATCATTATACTTCGTTTTTTAAACAATGGGTTAAATCTTTGGCTTAGCATGATGTGTGAACTGAGTCATTGTGTTTTGTAAACCTTGGTTTATAGCTTGGAGTGAAGCATAATTAGGCTTTTGTAGCTTATTCAAGCCATCCTTAAAACAACTAATGGCTTAGCATATGTTGTGTCACACACTGTTCTTTCTACTGATTTATTTTATTTATATTGCACATACACTTCCTAGACCAGAAAGGGGAATCAAAGGACACAGTTAGCATTTTGGGGAATAGGGAGATTTATGTTGGGCGCAATGGTGGCACGAAGTAAGGAGGACCATGTTACACACTTGGGTAGGGCTGATATTTTGCAGGAGAGACACTGTGGTTTTAATTCTGTTATTATAGGGCTTACATCATAGTTTTTGGTTGTGTCCCATTTCAGAATTATGGGAGATTGCACCAATGAAACAAGGATAGGGAAGAGGCATCATCAAACCAGTTTGGAACCAGTCACACTTCCATTCCATCCCTAGAGGCTGTGTCAAAGAGCCATGTTTTTACCCTCCTCTGAAGCACTAATAGGGACTGGACAGCCTTACCTCTAGGGATAACGTGTTCTAGAAGAGGAGGCCATAACAGGACTTCCCTGCAGCACCTCTAATGACAATATTCTCTCAGAGGTGGGACCCATAACGTGCCCTCCCTCATAGATCTCACCTGTTGGGCAGATTCCATAAGCAGGCAGTCTTGAAGATACTCGGGTGCTAAGCCAAAAAGATTTGAATGGAAAGATATGGTGTTTCCTTTTAGATTAGCATAAAAATTAGATCTTGAGAGCAGCTCTGTGAACTGTTCTTGGCTTTACAGTATAAATACAGAAGAGTAATATCTTTTTTTGCAAGGAAGATGAGAAGTAGGAGCCCTGTAGTCTGCAAATCTTTTCCTAAGGGAGCATAAAGCTGCAGGTCTTACCAGCTGGCACTATAAAATGTATTCAAATGAGTTCTACAATGCTAGGGAAATAATTTTTTTTCAGGCAGCTGTGAAGCATGTTTCCTGTAAGAGATTTATATAACTAAGACCATATTGTACTAACTAGGATGGGCAACTTTTTAAAATAAGACAGAAAAGTGAAAAAAAGCATTGTGTTTTAAGGTTGGCTGGATATTCACAGATCTAGTCTCAGAGGACACACGGAAGGGGACTGTTCGCTACAGCCGAAACAAGGTGAGAATTTTTTTTTTTTTTGCTCTTTAATTTGCTTCTGGTTTTACAGCAATTATTGCATCATCTATGTAAATAATTCATGAATCAGGAAGAGGAGTTCAAGAGGAACTCTGAGATGCATATGGAGGATTTTCATATAGAAGGGATATTTAGCATATTTTAGTACTATGTGTCATAACATCATATTTTCATTTTCCTTCAATAAAAAACTAAAGTCTCCTTTGAATTGTGCTTGGCTCTTGGCAACAACATGCACATCTCCATGTAGGTTTTTTGGCAAAAAAAAATATCAAAGTGGTTTACTTTTTTCCAAGATAGCTTTTCTGACTTCCCAGTTTATAGCCCTGGATGTCTCCCATCTAAGTACTAACCAGGCCTGACCCTGTTTGCTTTTGAACCCAGAGAAGGTGAGCCAGCTCCTATCACCTGCTAAGACTTTTTTTTAAACAGACCTTCCCTAACAGTTATCTTGCCTATTGTGTTAAAAATAAATAATTTTAGCTGTGAGAAAACCATACCACCATACCATATCTCTGTAACGCATTTGGTTAAACTTTATGATATCTGTCAGTTGAAGCCTGCTTGTACAATTATGATGACTGCTCACAGACTCTTATCACCTGAATATCTGATAACTGTGAATATTCCCCACATCCATCCCAGCCTTTACAGACTAATTAGTTTTCCATTTTTTTCTCCTAATTCTGGCCCTTCTATTGTTGAATCTTCTATAATCTTATAATAAAACATCTGAGCTAGATATTATTTTGAATCCATAATGGAACAGTAAAGATTAATTATTTCTGTCACCCTTTTTCTTCCTTGATGAAATTGAAACAGATAGGCCATGTCTAAAACTAAGTCTAAAGCTGATAGTATCTTACCAGCGAAATACACCATATTGTAGTTTTATTTGTATAGAAGTTTCTGTTCCTTGGAAAGTCATTAAGTAGCCACAGCTTTTGTATTTAATGCCCCTTCCTGCTTTTTCTGTCTGTCTATAAGATGAGACTAGACAGACAGTATGAAATCTTAGGAATAGCCCATCTTTGATATTCAGACTATTCCTCCCAGCTTTGTGAAAATTGTTAGGTTATTTAAGTGTACATAGCACTAAAATATAAATGTTGAAATGTCATGGATAGAGAGGAGGAATGTTGAAACTTAGTCTTAAATGTTTGTAACTAGAAATCAAATAGATAAACTTGATTTATTTTTCATTTTCAGATCTAATTTCCCAGTTCAGTTTTCCTAATGTGCTTATTTAAATTATCTGTTACACAACACCTAGATTGTAATTTTTCATATGAAGGCATATCAAATCCCCTCAACTCGATACTTCCTCTATTCTGTCAGAAATTGATGAAGACATATAGAGGGCATCAAAGGGGTAAAGTAAACTAGAAAGTGATGAAAATGTACAGTTAGTTATAAGGATGACCTGGCTAATCTTTTTCCGGCATGATAATCTGTGCTGGATATTAATCTTTGTTTCATTTAAGAATAAATCTTGTTGGGTTCCTTTATTTATTTGAT
This sequence comes from Candoia aspera, assembly GCF_035149785.1. Classification (NCBI taxonomy): domain Eukaryota; kingdom Metazoa; phylum Chordata; class Lepidosauria; order Squamata; family Candoiidae; genus Candoia; species Candoia aspera. Next base: position 117,267,692 of record NC_086154.1, on the reverse strand, counting down.
TGATTGATTGATTTCTATAGCCGCCCTTCTCAGCAAGTGACTCAGAGCGGCTTACAACAGTAAAAACTATAAAACAATTAAAACATTTTAAAACGCTCATCTGTGTTGTCTTCTCATCCTCTTTAGGACACTTATTTCCTTAGTGCAGAAGAATGCATTACAGCTGGGCATTTTCAGAACCAGCAGCCAAACATATGCCGCTTGTCTCCAGATGGACATTTTGGATCTAAGTTTTTCACTGTTGTGGCTACAGGTAACAATAAAATACTGTAGTCTTTCTCCCTAATCTGAACATTTCTTGTCCATCTCTCTCCCTGAGGTAAAAAGCAAGGTTTTCCAGATACCAGAAATTTTCAAACCAAACGTAACTGTATTTACTCTGCATTCTGACTTTTCCCCTTATAAAAAATTCAGGGTATGCTCAGGTATGTTGGATGGCTAAACAGAAGCTGGGTTTTTCAGTAGTAGTTCCTTAGCTGTAGAATTAGTTCCATAGAGAAGTCCACCTGCTGACTATTCTGTTATTTTTAGGGCAAGGCAAATAATTTCTTATTCCTGTAGGCCTTTTTAATCTGTTTATATTACTGCTGCATATGGTCTATTTTAGTAGTTTTATTCCTGCTGCTTTTAGCTACTATTTCAATCAACTGTTTTATTAGACTTTTGCATGGCTATTTTGGATATTGGCAACTTAACACTATTTAGAAATATGTAAATATAGGCAAATTGCCAGGGTACATGAATTGATGATTGATTTCAGATGTCACTTTCAGCTTCTTCTTACCTTCCCATAACACAGATTCTTTTCTCCCTCTCCTAGTTTATGTTTCTATAGCTTACCTTGTTTGAACTGGCAAGCTGTACTGTACTTATATTGAAATTTGTTCCTCACTAAATATTTTTAATCCAAGTATCTATAGTCCTAAATTCACAATCTAGTCTCTTGCCGTTTTCATCCTAAATACTGCCTTGGATCCTAATGTGCTTCTGCATCCATACGAGAAAAGGATAGCTCTGGCCAGCTGTACTCTCTTATCAGCAGCCCCTACCCTTTTTATTCTGGCCAATCACATGCACTCTTTCCTGCCCCCCCCCCAAAAAAAAGAATCCACAAGAATATATTTTCAAAACTAGAGGAATTGCAAAGCAAAAAAGAAGCAGTAAACCCTTTCTTTGGGTAAAGCTTTTTCTTCTTCACAGAAAAATCCACACATACGTAGCTTTAGCTAAACGTATGTCTAGTCAGTAGTTTCTTACCTTCTTAAAATACCATGGTCTCTAAGAACTCAATATTTCATTTAATTTTATAGTGACACCATTGTAGTGACAATAAAATACATTGACAATTTATGTAGTTAAAAAAAAAACCCGGTAGCTTACTGGGCTTTGCTTATTTTTTATGTACTTTTTTTTTTTTGCTGACCTACCTACTTAACTTTGTTCTTCTGTTTTGGTTGCTCTCTTTAAGTAAGAAAACCCAACTGCAGAATTTTGTTTAAATCTTGAATGAGTAGTGTGTTCCAGCTGCTAACTTGAGGTGAACTGTAATGGTTTCTACATTAGTAATGGAAGATATGTGATCATTCAAAGATGGTCAGAAAAAAAGAGGCAGAAGTAATAGAAGGATGTAACAGAAAGACACATTTGACCTTCTTCGCGACCTGCTTGCGTAGGCTCAAGACTTTCCATCCTTCACTCACAAAATGAGTTCTAGACAGAGATAGAGGCTAAAGGAAGAGGAAGATAGTACTTTTTGTGGATTGCAGTGTTCCATTTTTCTCATGATCCTTGTTTTCTCAGGCTAATTCACAAGATTCTTTTTAATTGATGAAATGTGTGTTATATAATGTGCTTCTTGAAAGCATGCTAATCCATGTCACTAGATTACTAGCCTGTCAGTGGCTGAGTAAAAACCTCAGTGCCACCACTGCACTGTTTTTATCATTTGCATTTAATTAAGTGATATTTCCCAGATTTAGAAATATTTACCATGATATTTTAGATTTTGCTTATCTTAATTTTTTTTTAAAGTTAATATTGGGCTCCTGCAGATACCTCGATACCTCTTGGTGCTTGTTTTGCAGGATCCTTTGCAGAGTCACATCATTACAGAACAATCTACCCCAAGTGCTATATTTGTCTTGTATGTCCAATGCAAAATTGTGTTTTCAGAATTTTACAAATCACCCCTTTGTATGAAAAGGTAGTAGGCAAATTGAATAACATTAGAATCTTTGACTCTGTGTTTACCTCATTACATTAAACATAGGGTTCATTACTATGACTCAGTGTTCCTTACTAAGCAGCTCATAATTTCACCTGTACATATGACACTTTATTCACTTTTTCAGCAATAGACAGATGGGGATAAGCATGAGAAGAATGAGCAACTATCTGCAGCTGGCTTTTTGCACAGATGACATAATCAGCACTGTTAATTTGAGTAGCATAACCCATAGCAACTTATATGTTAGAGGCAGGATGCTAAAGAAAACAGCTCTTGCAAATAGAAAGAGGATGTCACTTTCAGAGACAACAGAGACATTAGGAAATTTTCATTCAACACACTGAGTTCATGACAGAACTGCTCCTGTCAGCAGAATTAAGAGTAAGATGATTTCCTTCCTCTGTGCATCTTTAGACCTGAGTATTGGAGCTGATTTTAGGAGCGGGGAGAGAGAGGAAGAGGAGGAGGAGCAATTCCTGCATTATAATTGGATTACCACTTGACACTGGATTGTGCCCATTTATGTATAAGCTTCATGAGTGCAAAGTCACCCTCCCAAAATTGATTTTATAGAGGAAACTTGTAATACGAAATGAGTTGTATTTCAAGAAGTGGTTTTGTAGAGTCTCCTTTGATTTCTAACTCAGCAAAAGCTTACAAAAATTAAAAGACAAGCAAATATAGGAAAACTCAGTCAGCCTAAACACTGTGTCCTCTTTCTTTTGGTGGAATGATTTGACTTGCTATCCAAAGTTTCAAAGATTTAGGAAAAACTTGTACAGAAACATGAATTGCTGAGGGTATAGTTTTAAAAAAATATATATATATGGTTGTATTTATTATTATTTATTTAAAACTTGTATATAGTCTAAATATTTTTATATTTAGTGTTTTCAGGCAGTCACTCTTGAGAATGCGGCAGCGTAGGCAGTGATAGGGCCCCACATTATAGGCATGTGAGTCTGCTGCTTTGCAAGCTGCACTGGTTGCCAGTTGGCTTCTGGGTGTAATTCAAGGTGCTGGTTATCACCTTAAAACCTTTCCTGGCATAGAGCCTGCCATCTGAGGGACCCCTTTTCTCCAGTTTTCTCTGCCCATCTGGTTTGGTCCAGCAGGGTGGGTGTGCTCTGAGTCCCATCAATTAAAGAATGTCATCTTACAGGAACCTGGCCTACTTGGTTGCAATTTCTGCTCTGTGGCATGAGATGTTCCCAGAGATTCGTGTGGCTCCCACCCTTATATCTTTCAGGAAATCACTGAAGACCTGGTTGTTCTCCCAGGCTTTGGGTACAGGTGATTGTGGAGTCTCCCCACCCACCCACTCCTTTTTTTTTTGTACTTTGCTTTTCTGGTCTGTTGTATTTGAATAAATTGGTTTTTAGCTGTAAACTACTCAAAGTCACTTGGGAGTTGGGTGGCAAATAAATAAATAAGACAGACAGACAGACAAGGTAGAAATAATGGCAACAGGGAAAGCCAGGATTGCAGTGCTGATTATGTCATCTGTGCAAAAAGCCAGCTGCAGATAGGTGTTCGTTTTTCTCATGCTTATCCCCATCTGTCTATTGCTAAGCGATGTGGTCACGTGACGTCACACTTTATGACCACACTGCTTAGCGAAATTCTGGTCCCAGTTACTGTTGTTAAGTGAGGACTACCTGTAGATGTCCATCTGATCCTGGTTTAGGATATGGTGAAGAAGTTGTAGGAAAATAATTGGGAAGGATACAGTGCTCAGTACTACTATATAAAAATCTACATCACGGTAGGAAAAAAATGTATAAGGGACCAGTCTACTTAATCCTGTAGGAATGGTGAAAACATGATATGCCATGGCCTGTGCGTTATTGTCTAGTGAATAATGTGTCTTTTAAAAAATTTCTATGTGGTGAAATTAGTGCTATATTGTTCATAATTTGAAAACTTTAAGTCCAGATTCTGGAAAAAGTCTTCTCTATCTGGGCAATAAACTCTGGATTGATGCTGAATTTCTTAATGAAATAACATGCTCTTCATAAAATCAGCAGTAACCCATCATAGCAGCTCGAAGTGTGTTCTAACTTAGCTCTGTCAAACCTCTCTTCTTAAAATACCTCTTTTTCAGGGGGTCCTGACAACCAAGTCCACTTTGAGGGCTACCAGGTATCCAATCAGTGCATGGCTTTAGTACGTGATGAATGTTTATTGCCATGCCGTGATGCTCCAGAACTTGGCTATGCAAAGGAATCCAGCAGTGAACAATATGTGCCTGATGTCTTCTATAAGGTAAATATTCATAACCTGCATCCCTGTTAGCATATGATTTCTGGGAAGACCACTAAAGATAATATGGTTTATCTGTGCTTTTCAGTGTTTTACAAGTCATAGCCTCATGCTGTTTAGTTACTTAAGCTCTGGAGAGAGTGAATAGTTTGAATCACGAGGGCTTCAGGAATTAATGGGATCTGGTCCAACTCACAGCACACAATGCATCTTGTGGTTGTTTTTATTAGCAAAGCAAGGCAAGTTCTTAGTTTTGCTTTCACTCATGTAAAATACTTCAAGCAGTATTTCATTATAGCAAGTTTACTTTCCCCCACTCTCCCACTTCCCTCCCTTTCTGATAAGGAGTGGTAAAGTCATAGAACATCAGCCTGGTTTATGTGCATCTGGCCATGTGTACTAACGTTACCTTTCTTCTAAATAAATATATGTGTGCAGTCTAGAGTGTTGGCTAAATGTATGCAGTGCTGTTTCTATATTCCTTTCCTACTTAGAGTTAAGTAAGGAGTTAATTACACTGGCTGGCGTTCTCTCTTGGGTGGTGTTCTCTCTCTTTAGTCTTCTATGGAAGCCATTGTGCCAAGAAGGCATGTCGCTTGTTGCTCCTCTTTTTTCTTAAGTGGTTTTGGACCGCCACCCAACTCCATTTCAGGGGTGTTGCCCCTGGCTTTCCTGGAACCAGGAAGCCTTCAACAGCCAGTGCTGCCTAAAATCCATTTTGGTTTCCCAGCTCTACCCCCTTCTTCTTTCCCGAAGTCTCTCTTTTTTTTTTTCTCTGTGACATTCTGTCATAGCCCTTTTTTGGAAGGACCTAATTAACTGTTTGATATGTAACTTAAGAGTTTCTTATGCACATGCTAGCTTATCAGAGTACCAGATTTCTGGCAATTCCTGATTGGTTACATATCTTGGTCTGAAACAGATTCCTTCTTTCTTATTCCCTTTCCCCAAACAACCTGGTTGCTTGTTCTGAAAAAATACAGTATTCCTTCCCAGCAGTTTTTCCTTCATGAAGAAAGACCAAAAATGTTAAGTGTTTAGCTGTTTAGAATATTAATGGACATGAAGATAACATAATAATAGAATATAATTTTTTTAAAAAAACCTATTTTTTGTTGTAAAAACAGAATACAGACATTCAGATGATACTTAGTAAATCAGGAGGATCCTGGGAGCACTTTTTCAGACTAACCAAACTACAGCTTACTTCATCAGAGGCATGGAGTGGCTAAACTGATATAGAATTTAAATTGGGATTTTAATAGTTTAATAGTTTAATTAACATTTACATTAATTTTTTAAATGTAGGATTTAAATTGTTTATGTATATTTCTTTTTCTGCTCCAAACCAGATCTCCGCTAAGTAGTGGCACAGCTTTGAATACTTTTGTTTATTGGCTCTTTTTAGAGATGAATTCCTATTAAATCTATGGTTTTCTAATGTCTTTTTCAATTGGATTAAAATATTTCACGTTTTTAATTCATTGAATTTGCATTTAGGACATTGTGTCAAATACCTCAGTTGGTGTATTTTCTCCTCAACACAATTTTTCTCTTATATGAATGACCTTGAAGTAAACATAGTATCAGCCTCTCAGAACTTAGAAAAAAATCTATGTTGGTATTCAACCACTAATCCTATCGGTGCTAACCAGAACTGATAAATCCATAAGGTGCCATTTTGGTTTTTCTCTCCAGTTCAACAGATCTTCTGGCTTCCTTCTTTTCCAGCTTTGTAATTCACCTGATCATCTCCATGCTTTGGAAGACGACACCACTGATTTGTCTCCTCCCTACAGTAGCGTAATTGGTCTTTGTTATTAATTGTATAATAAAGCATTTCAGAGTTAGGTTTCTTAATCTCAGAGAGCCACCAGTCTTGAGGGTAGCTCTGCCAAGAGGTTGTTGGCAGTTTTTTACTGTTAACATTCTGTGTCAGATCCAGAGCCCAAACTCTGAAAGTGGAAGTTGAGAGGTCAAGTATAATAGCTGTATGATTGACAAAAAGTTGGAGTCTGCATACTTGCGCACACTGCACACAAATAGTACAGCAATTTCTATGGAAATATATATTTGCAATACTTCCTTGTATAAGCTCAATTTTTCCTTTCCTGATAGTGCCCCATCACTCTCTAGAGCCAGCTCTGCTTCAGCGTGAAGTACGTGATGCACTCCATCCTGCCTCCTAGCAGGCTCTCAGAATTAACAATGCCACTTGTGCTGAGTATTTGCTGCCACCCCTCAGCTGACTTTAAATCCCCAACTAATGTTTGTTTTTCTTCCGTGGCCCAATTATGCTTAGATGAGATGTTCACTGAAGCAAAATGATGCAGCAATAAAAGCTGCAGGTTTCTCACAGCCAGTGAGAATCATTTTGTTGTGTGTGTGGAATATGCTTATAAGATGCCTGGTGAGCGGCATGAATTGCAACAAAGTGCAAAATAATAAAATGCAAAACAACAATTTAAAGAGCCTCCAAGGCTAAGAGTGAGGTGTGTGTGGTCACTGTGAAGACGGGGAGCTGTGCCAAGAAAAGGCATTTATAAATCCAAAAGATAGGACCCTAGTGGAGACAAAAGTAATTTTCCTATTCTGTTATTGCAGGCAGGCAGCATTCTTTCTTCCCACAGCATTTCAATTCTTTAAAATGTCTTAATTCTTATGGTTCGTATGATACATAATTAGAAATTTTTGCAGTGCTGTATTTTCTAAACCCGCACATCTTTCACCCATTCTTTAAAAACAATGAAACTTGGTAATCAAAATAATTTTTTAGAGTAATGCTTTCTTAATTTTTTAAAAGTATATCCAAAATTGACAGTGTTTGATGAGCTATAATTAATATGAAGCTGGTTTTAATACACAGATATTTTTGATAGTGCAGTAGAAATAGTATCACTCCAGAAAGAGAATTAATGCACTTAACTGTCAATTTCATTTATACTTCAGTCATGAAGTGGGAAACCATCAAATAAATATGTAATGTTCATCTGTAACATGGATTCTTTGGATTTTTGTTTGTTTCTTTTAATTTATATGATGAACCTTTTAGTGTTATATACAGACCAAGCTGATTGTGAGATTGCAAACTTCTGATAGGATCATCAGGATGTTCTTTTGATTCTAAAGCATTTCTGATAGATTTAATCCTTTTAAAATACAGTAGAGCAAGGTTTCTTTCATTTAGTATTATCTTGCTTATTTTATCTGGCTAGTATAATTTACACTTTTAATTCCTACCCTGCAGGGGAATATTTTTATAGCTTTCTATCACTAAGGGTGTATATTGGGCATAACTTGTACTCAGCTGAATATAGGGCTCAGATATATGAGAACTGCACCAATTTGGAGAAAACACAAAAATAAAAAATCTAAAGAGAAAGAAATGCTTGTTTTAAGCCACTGACTAGGTTACAAGTCTTTTACATCAATATAAATCTAATAAATAAATAAATAAAAAATCTTCAGAAGATCTTGCCGACCTTCACATCAGGGACGTACGATACCGAACCATTTATTGTTGGCTAAGGAACATATTTTAATTCCAGGTTGGAGATTTAGATAGGAGAGAGGGGAAGAAGCTAATTGAAGTACTTAAATTAAATTATTCATTGGGATAAAGGTCTTCTGGGACATTCAGACTTTTGTCTCTTGGGAGATTTCTCTGAGACACACAAGTGCTCTTCTATAAAATAATGAAAGATTTGTGCCTGAGAGCTTTGAAGAGTAGCATATATGGGTAGCATTCCCATAAAAGAGCTTTTAGAAATTTATTGGTTATACCCCAAGAAGCCAATGTTTGTGTAATGTGGAGTACATTTATCTCTCAATGTTAACAGCAGTTTAAATACAGCAGAAGCTATTGAACCCCTGTGTTGTCTAACTGGGTAGAAGAACAGATGGTTCTAAAGCTCCTGTGGTCAGAGAAAAGGTGATATATGTAAAACTAGATAGATTTGAAGCAGTGCCTATACAAACTCTGTGCCTTGCATGAGTCTTCATGGTATGAGTCTGTTATTTCTTTACTTTCAGAATGGAGTTCTGAAAGTAAAGAAATTCAGCCATTCAGTCCGCCATTCCTAGTGGAAGCCTCAAAACTCCAAGATTGTTGACTGAATTTTGACTCAAACTCAGCTAGCATGAAGAGCTAGAAGCTTACCCTAGTATAAAAATTAGGAAATACTAGTTAGTATTAAGTAATAATTAGTATTGTTACTTACAAAGAAGCATCTATTGGAGTTCAAGTTATGTGGCTCGGAAAAATTGCTGAAAGTGTTATAAGCTGTAGGGCCTCAGTGAGTGAAGAGGGGCTTTAAAATGAGAATATTAAACCTCCTCTTTTTCAGTTCGTCCTTGTGTGGTGTACATCAATACGTGTTTGTGGAACTAGGCTGGGGATTTTTGTTCCCTTGACAGTACTGACCTTGCCAGTTCTTCTGAGAACATAGGAGTATAATCCATGTCTTAAATAGTATATACGTAGGAAAAGCAGGAGCCCCAGGCTTCCTCTAGTTCTATAAAATGAGGTACTTTTCTCTGGCAGCACCAATCCTTTATGCTTTACCACAGTCTTTATCTTGGCTTCTTAAAAACCGAGAAGGATTGGCAACAAGATTGTTTTTCTTTAATAGTAAATTTTACTAGGTTTCAAGAGAAGAATAAAAACTAGCAACCCCTCCAAAAAAAACTACATAGAAAGAAAAAAAACTAAAAAAGTGCAGAAACACAAGAGAATTTTTTTCCAAATTTACAAAAAGATGAGGCTTCTGATTTTTAACACCAAGGATATACAAAATTTCCATAATCAATCTCTTACTCTAAATTAAACCAAAATACCACATTATTTCTATAAGTCATTCCACTTTAACACATGAAAAAAATTACTAAGTACAGGTACTCCTCCCCTTATATTAAAATAAAGAAAAAAAAAGTTCATATAAACCTAAACATCTTTCTCTCCTTCAGAAGATAAAACATATTTATTTCCTTCCTACTACTATTCTATACATGTCTGTCTGCTATAATAAGAATCAAATCAAAAAGCACATAAGTTGTCTGCTATTATACTTAATAGTACAACAATTTTAATAATCCCACTCTTAATAAACCCAAAAAACAAAGACAATTCAAAACAGTAATTCAATATCTTTAAAAGGGAACAATATCAATCAAATCCTTAAAGCAAACTAAACAAACATTCTTTAACCCTAATACAACAGTTTTAATAATTTTAATCTTAATAAACCCAAAAAACAAAGCATCTCTTAGGATACATATACTTTTAAAAAAATACAAATTGGTGATTTAGAAATGGGGTGGCCAGTCTTAGTGTCCCTTTAAGGCTACAGCGCGGCTTGGTAATGGTAACATCCCTGCCTCCCAGCTGCTTTCACCAGTTAAGTGCAAAATGCTGTTTGCGATCTTCTGGCTGCAAGCAGACATCCGGAGCATAGATGGGATGATTCTCCTTGATCTGGAGAACATTTCTGGACTTCAGGAAAACCTGCCTGAGCCCCCAAAAAGTTAGGTTGTCAGCTCCACCCGCTGAACCCGTGGGCGCAGCCATTCAGTCTGCTATTCCCAGCGGAAGCTTCAAAACTCCAAGATTGTTGACTGAATTTTGACTCAAGCTCAGCTAGCATAAAGAGCTAGAAGCTTACCCTAGTATGAAAATTAAGAAATTTAGAACTGGAACAACATTAAGAAATTAAGAACTTGAACAAGTATTCTAAACAGCCATTTTCTCTGTACCAGTTGATCAAGGAAGTAGCTCCTGAAACTAATCTGAGGCACTATAACAATAACATATTTATATAAGTGCAACAGGTAGTCCTCACTTAGCAACCACAATAGGGACTGGCAATGCAGTCACTAAGTAGAAAATCATGTAACTGTGATTTAGGATTATACTTCCGCCTTCTGTCTAACATCAGGAACCATAGTACTAGATAAACAATTTAAATAAACAATCTACTTTCAGTAATGTGAAAAGATTTTTCCTTTTTATTTCATAAAAACTTTTCTCTGGCCATAGCATTTAAGTTAGTAATAGCTTCTGTCCAGATGCTAATAGTCTCAGTAAGAGAATTTCCAGACTGGATTGTGCTTTTTGTTCATTCATAATTCTTGATTGAGTATCAACCTGAAGCTATGACTGGAGATTTTATTGAGTTGCGGATGGGGGGATCCTATATAATAGGCAAAATAATCTGTATTTAGCATAACATATCTGTGAGTGTTTGGTGTTTCAAAATACATTGCCATTGGTTATAACACAGAGGAATGAATTCATTGGAAGCCCTGAGTAGTGAACACTTTTAAAACTTGGTGTATGTTTCAATTTGCAATTTATCTTTATGATGAACCATTCATTTATGTATTTCTAGGTGTTAGAACACCTCCTTCCTGAAGCAGAATTTAGCTAATTTGTGAAGTTTAACTCCATTATCTAATTGACATTTTATTGGGCACCCCGTAAGAGTTCAGCTGTGGTTCCACCACAGGGTTCCAGCTCCAGACTTATTTCAGGGATGGCTCAACATTCCATCAAATATAGCATGCCAAAAAAAATCCAAAGGATTTTATGGATCCTTTGAAGCCTTCAAAGTAGCTGAAGTTTACTCCTTTTGCAGGACTCTGTTTCCTTACTGACTTCAAAAGAATAGCTGTGATCTTGGCATTAGTGAAAAGATATCAGTCATCTTTGCAGTGAGCAAAGATTTTTATTGATGTTCTGATGTTTAAGTGCTTAGGGTTAATAAAGAAAGACAGTTGATGACCTTGTTATTACAAGGAGCCCTTTGCCCGTCCTATGGTTTTCTCTTTTCAGAAACAAGCTGGGTAAGGTTTTTGCAGTTGAGCTATTGCTTCAGCCTTCTATAGTATGCTGGCCTGAAGAAATACCAGTTAGTAGACTTTGGAGTCCTTGGTGCTCTCTGAGCCTTTTTGTTTTCTTGCAGACATTTCATTGCTAGACTAGGCAACATCTTCAGTGCAAAGAGGGAGTGGGCCTTGCTCTCAGTTTATATACCATGGCTTGCCCTGCTTGTGTTGGTAGGGGGGGTGTTCCCTCCTTGGGAGTTCTTTGATTGGGCTGTTGTTTGCTGCTTGGTTGATTGCCTGAGTTAATAGTTCCTTGGTTAGGGTGTATTGTGCTTTTTGATGGTTCATCTGGTGTTAATCCTAGTGTTGATTTTTGCACATCTGGGTGTTGGTTGCTGGCAAGGGAGTGTACTGGTCTTTTGGCTTTTCTATCTGGTGTTAATCCTAGTGTTGATTTTTGCACATCTGGGTGTTGGTTGCTGGCAAGGGAGTGTACTGGTCTTTTGGCTTTTCTATCGTCTCTTTTGAATGGTATGTAAATGTTGTTTACCTCTATGTGTCTGTTGATGGCTGCTTTGTCTGAGTGCCAGGCTTCCAGGAATTCTCTGGCGTTTTTTGGATTTGGCTTGGTTTAGGATGCTCACGTTTCCCAGTTGAAACTATGGTTGAGTATGGTTGAGTTTTAACTGGGAAACTCTCTACTGCTTAGTTGGGTCTTCCAGTATAGATAGAATCAAAAGACTTAATTGTGCTGCTTAATAATGTTGACTCTGATTTTAGTTAATTGTCAGAGTTATGAACTGTAGTTCAAATGAAAACAAATTTTGCCACTCAACCAAGTTATTTATTGCATTTTGTTAGTGTTCTATTAAGGCCAAATTTCAGTTGTGTAATTTTTATTTTTTTGACCCTCTTAATTAAAGTTGGTGAAGTAGTTTGTCACAGTTTGTCTTCACTAAATACTCTGTAGAACTTGCTATCTCCTTGTTAATAAGAGTTAGTCAGAAGTATCTAATCTGTATTAAATATTTCACCAGAATGTATTGCAGCTGTGGCACAAACAAATTTAGTTGTGGAAAATATTAGCAAAATAAATAAAACAGTAACAGTTATATAATTTGAACAACACAGAGGATGAATTATTAAGTTGATTCTCACTGAATGTTCAGCTTTCCAAATTAGGTTTGACAGACTCCTACATGTTAGTAAAAATACTAACAGGTTATTTAAGAACAAAATATTCCTTAAAAATAAGACTTACACTGAAGTATAATTCTCTCCAAACACAACTTCGGTATAGGACTAAAAATAGTTATTATGTTGTAACATTATATAATGTTAGCTGAATGGCACCTTTGATTACCAGATGCTACAGGTAAATAAAGTGACTTAAATCCATTATCAAGAGTATTTGCTATCCTGTCTTGCTTGGGAGCTACCACAGATACATGACTACAAGTAGAGAGAATGACAGGAAAGATAAGCATTAGTCTGAACCCACAAAGTAAGATTTTTTGTGTGTCTTGCAGTCTCAGGAGCAGGTATTTTTTTCAAAGAGCATTCCTTCTTTTTCTGTCCTCTTCCACTAATGGTACACAAGTATTACTTCCAGACTTTGCCAAATAGATCTTTGATGTTCAGAGATACCTTTCTTGTTGCAAGGAAGTTGATCTCTTGCACAACTGTCTGGCGCTAGTAGCCACATACTAGCTATAAATTGACAATCAGATCTGCATCAAACTTTGGCTGTGATTTGAATTATCATAAGCACTGTATGGTCACAGTAGGTGGAAGCACCTAACCAGTTTGGCTGATCTTGAAAAAACTAAGTAGGGGTGATCCTTGGTTAGTATATGGATGGGAGATGACCAGGTAATTCCAAGACTTTAGTCTTAATCTAGGAAGTTGAAAAAACTTCCTGAGAGAAGGTGATGGAAAGCCACTTCAAACATGTCCATGTAGTCACCAGAAATCAAACTCTACTTGTGGAGTCCTTTTAAAGACTGCATTGCATTCAGACAGATATAAATTATTTTGCAAAATTGTTTGCTGATTATTTTGCAAAAAACAACAGCCACCACAAAGCAGATTTCATGCTTTATCTGTATGTGTCCTTTCTGCCATTTTGTTCTCTCAAACTGGAGCACCAAATGTCTTGAGTTTACAGACACAGGTTACATCAGTCTCCCGTTATTCACTTCATAGAATCGTACTGTTGAAGGGGGCTGCTTAGGCCCCCGAGTCCTGCTCGGTGCAGGAATCCAAGCTGAATCACCCCAGAAAGATGGCTGTCCAGCCTCTGCTTGAACACATCAGATGTATTGGAGCCAGCTTCTCTTTGAATCATTGGTTTCACTGCTCTTACTGTTAGACCATTTTTGGTAACGCTCAAACAAAATCTGCCTTCCTATAATCTAAATCCATTATTTTGTATCCTGCATTTTGGAACAAGAGAGAACAGGTCTTGGACTTACGTGACATCCTTTAAGGTATTTGAAAAGTGTTGTCAGGTATCCCCTTTCCATTGCGTTTTCTGTAGTCTAAACATTCCCAGCTCCTTCAGTCTCTCTTTATAGGCATTAGTTTCTAGACTATCCTCCCTGCCCTGTCCTGATCATCCTCACTGCCCTTCCTGGACCTGTTCCAGTTTCTCTGAACCATTCTTAAAATGTGTCCATATATATATATATATAGCATAAATTGCATTTGCGTTTTTATTGAGCCACATCACACTTTGTAGGTCATACTCAGTTTGCTCCAAGTGCTGTAATTGAAATAGTAGTTTTCCTGCAGCGCTTCTGTATTTAGATGAATCAGTCAGTCACTGCTTATTTGGAATTGAGAAGGGTTCTGTTTTCAGGGCAAATGGATTTTTTTTTTTTAAAAAACCACACAACTAGTTGGGACCTGATCTTTCTTTCCCCCTATTTACTGTGAATATATGTTTTGTTTAGCTAACCCGTAGATGCAATTTAACTTCATGCGGTCCTTTACGTGGTGTTCCATGCTGATCACAAACCAGAGCTGCAGTAATACAACTATGCAATTGCAGCATCATGATTACTGCCAAATTAGCAAAGAAAATAGTATTTTCCTTGTGGTTGCTCTACTTTGACATTTGCTAAAAGGCTTTTTGAATTGTACTCAAAATAATTTGCAGGGGATTATATGTTCTTTCCTCATTTTGTGGGACTGGGTTTATTTACTAGGTTTTCTATTATTGTTTACACCAAGGAGAACAAGCCCTTTGTCTGACAGTTATTCACTGACTTCATTTGGATCAGATTTTAGTAATTTGCTGCTGCTTTTTTTGTTTTTAAAGATACTTAATATGGAATTCCCCAAAGAAAAATATGAAAGTGAATAGAAGCTGGAAAAATGTTTCTGCGTATTAACTGAATTTAAAGATGAATTCCAGATTGGCTAATATATGGGTGGCATGACAAGTTCTCTCTTGCATCAGCAAGATTAGTTTCACTGAATTTGATCTTTGTCTTCTTGCTGAAAAAGCAGTCCTGCAGAATAGTTGCTCACGGCTGCTGGCTTGGCATTGTATCACTTACCAGAAATGCAGGGAGCATTACTAAAAGAAAGGTAACTTTTGCCTATAACATTATGCCTAATAACAGCACTATGCATGGGATGAAATCTCGTGCAACACTATAGAGATTAGTCGCACTATAGAAATGCACCAGATTTCACAATAAATGCCACTGAGACCTGCCCATGAAAAGAAACTGTGTATATGTATATGTATGTGTGTGTGTAAACTTCCTTCCTCTCCGAATTTTCCTGCTGAAGTTTAGAATATCTAAAGGCACTGGCCCTTGCAGTAATTGCTGGAAATGTCACTATACCAAACATCCTAACCTTGTTTGAGAACTAAAGCATCTGTGAGATTTTTTTCTTTAATCATCATTTCTTCCAAATTATGCCTGGAAGGCCTACTGATTTATATTTTTCAGTAGATGCCTAACTGATCATGCCATGGAGTAAGAAGAGATCAGTGATGATTCATAATATACTCTGTGTTTCCAGTTATCGGTTAACAGCTGCTTCTTTGTGTGAAGACGATATATGGAGTCTTGTTCACAAGCTAGAACGATAAAACTTGGCATGTTGGTGTATTTATAGTTCTTTGGCAACTAATAATTAGAAAAGAGTTAAATTTCCTTTGTGAAACTGAAAACCATATACATGAAGTGGAGAGGAACTTAATTGGCAGGGACTAAAAGACAAATAAAATTTGAACGTGCAGTTTTGAGAATTATAATTGTGACTGAATCACTTAGCTACAACTTGGTGTTCTGATTAGCGTGCTCATTGCTCATCCGCAGTGCCCATCTTAGGATTTCACATTCCTCTCCAGCTCTCCATTTCTCTTGAGTGTTTATGGGTGCGTATGCACACATGTGCACCTCTGTGTGGAGTTTATCTTCTTACTCCCATGGTTTCCTGGTAGTACATCAAGTACATACATTGATAGCATTGTCCAGGTACCCTTGGAACCTGCCTCACAGCTACAGTTTCAAAGCGTAAGAAATGAAAACATTTATGGTTGGGAATTATAAATGTATAATTTATTTAGATTTGAGTAAGTGATTTATATCATTTAAATGGCGATTTAGAAAGTTTAATGAAAAGTGCCTGTTCTTATAACATTTTTTCCTGAAGCAATGTGTGTGTTTGACATAAGTAAGGTCTGTTTGCCACTTCTTAATTAATGAACATATGCTAGCCATCTCTCTTCCTCTTACTGAACTTGGGAAACAAGTCAAACTTTGGCAAGTTCTGTGCTTTTCTGGGCCACTAGTTTAAGAAAAGACAGGAGGATCCACAGTTGTCAGCAGGAATTTTTCAAGGGAGGGAGGGGAACAGACTCAAAACTGTGTGGGATAGTCATTCAAGTTCATAGCATGTACTGCTACAGCCCTTCTGTACATATATTCCTTGAATGGGTACTTTATCGCTTAGAGTTTGTTCCATGAAACCTATAAAAATTTAAGAAAAACCTAGGCATTTAAAATAATCATGAAGAACAATGTTGTGTCAAACTTGAGACAAGTCAAGAATTACATTTGGAGGGAGCTGCATAGGAACAGCTAAAAGCAAGGGGACAGTAATCTTAAGTATGTACGTGAACTGAGAGTGGCCCCTGTAACGATAATTGTTAAAATGTTCCCCTGATCCCTTTTTAATGTCTTACTGCACATTAAAAGACAATTGTAATGGTTTTAGAGGTCTTCCATTCCCAGTAGGTCTAGTGATGGAGCAAAAGTTGGGAATATATAATGAGCTTCACAGTTTTAGGACCTTTGGCCCTCCCTTGGCATTTCTTAATGGAACATATCAAGAAAATAGGTACAGATCACTGACTATGTTGCAAGGTTATCAAATGCTATTCTAACCTCACTTATCTTATATTTCAGTAAGGTATCAAGAATATTTTAGGGGAAAAAATAAAATATATACAGGTATGGTATCTACACATTTTACATAAAGCATGCAGTTGACAGTATAATCAGTTTTAGACACTGCTTTTCAGAGGAAATGTGGGATAAATATTTTAAAATACTAGAACACTAACTAGGACCCCCAGTTCTCCCTTGATTTGCTCTGTAAATTTAAACATGTGAACTTTAGTTACATAGGTACAAGGAGATCAATCTGTGTTAAAGATGCTTGAATGTTAGCATTTACTTAACAATATTCGTGTTAATAGTTGGCCTAGCTCAAGTGGATCAAAGATAGGAAGAATCCTATCAGCTGGCAATTAGATGACATGCTAAGAACTGACCAATAGGCCCCTGGTTGTCTGTGTTTTATCTGTTGCCCTCCATTAATCTATTGTACTCTTGTAATTCTTGGTTAATTGTTCTGCCTAACTATTGGATGGCTTTTGTTTCAGGATATAGACAAGTTTGGCAATGAGATCACTCAGCTAGCTCGTCCTCTCCCTGTTGAGTACCTAATCATAGATGTAAGTATCAATTTTGCTTACTTTTTACTTTTGCTAAAGAAAATAGATACATTGAATGGAAATATGCAGAATTCTCCCCATAAGTTAAAATTGGGTACTCTACCATATCAGCTCCTTATTGGAAAGGTAAATATTAACAAGTAGTGCATAGCTTTCTGATTGCAATTTTCTTTTGGTTGTGTAAAATCTCAGAAGAGTATTTAGTTTCATTGTTAACACACTGCTCAAAGGATCTCACTGCTCCTACAAAATTATGTTTGTATGTTAAATAAGTGGAAACTGTCATCTTCACAGAGATGTTAGTGATTATATCTATGAGAGCATGTAACAAGTGTGTGTTGCATCTTTCAGATAAATGATTAAGGAATGTATGCTTGATTGTGCCTCAGTAAGATGTGGCTTTATTTAATTGGTTAGGTCTAAATCCTACATTTATGTTTTAACTCAAGGTGGTATACATAATGTTCCTTCCTTCTTATAACAAGCCTGTGAAGTGGGTTAGGCTTGACTGCCTGTAGCAGCTTGCTTGCCTTCCAGAAGCAAATACTGCTGTTCCTGCCATGAAGTGCATTTGTTTCTCATTTTTCTAAAACAAGCCGTGACTTTATTTTTGAAGTTCCTGTTGAACAGGACTTTGAATTTGGGGGGCAAAGTGTAAGCATCCCAATATTGTTTTCAACTGTATTGTTTTTATTCTATTTTTGTATAATTAATTCTCTTGTTTTATCCTATGTTCTATTTTTATTATGTTGCTAAACAGACAACTTGATTTTCTATTGGGATAGAAAGATGAATTTAAAAAATAATCAGTAATACTGCCCTGCATACTTAATAACCTTGGTTAATAACCTATAGCTTGAGATTTGACATTAAAATGAAGGCATTTTACATAATAGAAGAGCACATTTCAAAGGTGATTAATCAGTAGATGATACAATTGTAATAATAGTGGCACCAATATAACCCAGAGATTCATGATAGCTGCTGAATTCAGAGAGATTCACTTGTTCAGCCTCCTTATCTCTCTCTCTCTTTCTCTGTCTGTCTGTCTGTCTGTCTGTCTGTCTGTCTGTCTATCTATCTATCTATCTATCTATCTATCTATCTATCTATCGCTACTCAGAGTTGAATTTGGCTGATCCATGCATTGAGATACTGCCTTTTGAAATGATGGTGGCTATTGTGTTGAGCGTGTCAACTTTCTCCTCCAACTGACAGTCAAGAAATAAATTTATTACCTAACAACAAAAGCATCTGTTTTTGTACTATCTGGGGTATAATTAAGATGAAAACAGATTGCTAGAAACATGCATTTAGGAGGCATTTGTCAAGAGGTAAAACTGAATTTCTGAAACCTCTACCATTTATTGGTTGATTCCCTAATAACCTATTTCTGTACCTTTTTATTTGATTTCAAATTGTTGTATTCCTTGATTAAAAAGCCTTTTGTTGGTTAGCATTTCCATTCTATACAATATCGGTATGTGACACTTTTTCATTTTCAAAATGCAGTAGTCTGTAATATTAGCTTACCTGGGGCAACAAGATCAATGTGTATGGAATCCTTTCTGTTGGAGGAGGAGGTCTGCAAAAGTCATAGCTTCCTTATATTAGCAAAGAGAAGAATCCTTTGTCTTACATACATACATTTCCCTCTAGAAAAACAGTAGGAATTTGAACTTTGGAAGGTCTGTCAGAGGCAGACTGACTTTTAATCGACCATGCAAAACACTGAATAAGCCATAGCTTAGCTATACATGCTAAAGTATGTGGGGGGAGATAGTGATTTTAAAAGAAAGAGACTGGAAGACTCATAAGAAGCTTCATTTCATCCTCCTTTCAAACTTTCCATCTGAATCTTTGTATTGAAGGCACTCATCTGAGGCCTGTCTCTGCCATAGATACAGGTTTTGCCCTGTATCTTGCGGTGCCTGTTACATCAATTATCATCTGAATTTTCATTGTTATTTTTGCTGTTTTTAAGATTACTACTACGTTTCCAAAAGATCCAGTTTACACATTTTCTATTTCTCAAAATCCATTCCCTATTGAGAATCGTGATGTGCTGGGAGAAACTCAGGTAAGTGTAAACAGTTCGGGTGAATGGAAGTATCTATACCATTGAATTTATTTAGTTTCTAATATTTAAAAGCAGATAACATCATGCATAACAATTGCCTTGGTTACAATTGCTAAGCAGTTTTAATCCTCCCCTTTTCAGTTTTATCCAAAATTTAAGCAATTCTCTAGCGGCAGATTTCACATAATCATGTAAAATAAAGTTTTTACTATGTTTGGAGGTCAGAAAAAAGCTTGTATGTGTGTTACGATGAGCAAAATGTCTACCGTGGTTCCAAATTGTGTCTCAATAAGACTTCTGTTCAGCACACCCATTTGTATATGTATGATCCTTCAGCTGTAGCTTTGGCTTTTGCTACTAAACAAAAGATATTTGCAATATTCAATTGAAAGAAAAGGGAACACCAAGCAGATATTGTCCTTTGAGAGGAAGAAAACTAAATCTGCTGCCTTTTCTGTTCCTGCTTGCCCTCCTTGGAGCCTATGTTCATAGAGATAGGGAAGAGCTGTTGGATCTAACAACAGTTTAGCTTACTTCAGCTTTTTACCATCAACTCTTATCAGCTGGGAAAGCTCACATAATCTGCCTCATTGCTAAGAATGGCATTACACCCTTGGCCAGAAACTGGATGCACATTATAAGCAGTGGAAGTTTCTGCAGCTGTCCTCCCAAGCTCTTCTAAACTATTGTTAGGAGCCCCTTGAAAAGAAGCACGCTGCTAAACTCGCCTTGATGTGGAGGTAATATCTGGTTGCCATTTGCTTGGCAAGAAACCAGGGTGCCACTCATTTGCTCACTTCTCACTACAAATATTGATAGTGTTCATAGCCCACTCCTTGAAACAACCGAATATGTAGAATTGCTCTCTGAACTGGGAATGTGATACAGGAGAACCCAGATGCCAAACCTGCAGGCCAGATGTGGCCTGGTGGGGCATCTAACAGAGCCTGCAGTGCTGTTTCTCCTTCCCAGCCTTTACCTACTGCTGCTTCATCTTCTACAGGGCTGCATTTCCTGCCTGCTGCATCCCAACCACCTGCTGTTTCCTTTGCGGCCTCCACATCCCCCCAGTTTTTCCTACCTCTCACTGCCTCCCTTCGGCTTTGTTTGCCACTGCATTTCCCAGCTTCTTTGTCTTCCTGCATTCCTCCTCAGTTTGCTGTTGTGTTTTCTTCCTGGCTGCTGTTTCTGTCCATTCATTCTTGCTGGGGGAGTTTCATCAGCAGAGGGCGCTACTATCCTGAGAAAAGATTCCTAGTATCATAAGACTGTTACTAAAAAGGGGGGGGAAACTGCAGGTTTTTTAGTTTTAGAATGTTGCTGCAAGAGGAGGAGGAGGAGGAGGAGGAGGAGGAGGAGGAGGAGGAATTAAATATTTAAAACAATTATAAACTTAAATAATAAAATTAGTAATAACATTACATTAAAAAGATATGCAACTGCTTGGGTTGTGGCCCTGTCCGCTTTTGGAGTGCAGCTGTTGAGGTAACAGAGTTTTTGCAGCCCTGTGGTAGAGGGGGGTCTGAAATTATATGAGTCAACAGTAGTGTTACATATACTGGCAAATGGCAAGGAATGTTCAGGTTGGCTGAAGTATGCTTTTGTCATTTTTTACAGGACTTTCACATTCTAGCTACATATTTGTCCCAGAATACCTCTTCTGTGTTCCTTGACATCATCTCTGATTTCCATCTTCTCCTCTTCTTGGTCACCAATGAAGTGATGCCTTTAAGGGTATGTAATTCAGACTTTATTTAAGGCTTTATTTTGGAGAAAGGCATAAGCCTATATAAAGAAGGCTGCTAAACATACCTGACTTCAAAACAGAATATCCTGACTCTTTAGAAGTGGTTTCTGGATTGGCGGTTTCACATTGTCCTTTGAGCTACTTGGAGAAATAAGTAGATAGTGCTTGTCTCTCAGACTGGATGGAGCCAGCCTGACACTTGGGCATGTGTTTCAATTTTCTGAATCAGAAATTTCTGTTGTAAAAGATCACTTAATTGATTCTGCAATCTCATAAGGATGTCTATTTTTTAATCTACTCTCATGCCTATCCTGTTGACTGGCTTTTGCTGGACTACCACTAAACATGATGCTCTGTCTTTACATCTGAAAGACATTTTTAAAAAGCTGATATTCTGAACCAGGAAAAGTAACAGTACCCTGTATATTCCAGACAGCCTAAAGAACCGTAATCACATGTGGAATAGTTGGGCTACCAATGGATAACTAACCAGGTTTACTGCATGTTATTATGATAATGATGTGCAATTGCAATAATGTGATTATTCTCTTAACTATAAAATAGGGATGTACAAAGACCATCCACAGTTTAGAAACATCCCATCTTGGTTGGATAATTCTGGAGGTAGTCTTACCTACCCATCTTTGATTTGGAGAAGCTCTGTTGTCCACAATATAGAAAGCACAAGCAGTTTTGTTTTTCAGCAGAATGGGATTAAGCTAGAAGTTCTTCAAGATGTGCCTTCCTAAATTTCATAGCAATCAGAGCAGACATTTTTGAACTAAGCTTCTTTATAACCCTGTTTAAAGAAGAGTTCCTGTAACTTTGCTTTCAAGTGAATGTAATGACATTTATAGGTATAGTAACTGCTTCTCTGATGAGTACCCATCCTAGCGTTCAGTTTTCTTTCCTGATTATTCACTATACATCAGGATCTGGTATCTAACCAAATCCAATACACAACCCTAATACAAACTCTGACATTTATGCGGTAGACATGATAATGAAGCCAGTAGAAACATTTTTGTTTCCTGAGCCCAGTTTGCTCAAGAACAGGGGTGAAATGACAATGCATATTGTCATCCAGTCCATCTCAGAACTTGTCTGTAGTGCCACCTGCTGTTCAAATCTCAAGAAACTTTTTTCAGCAAAGCCATTTTAATGTAATCATGCATATTGTTGTTGTGCTCGTCAGGTAACCTAGTTGCCACTGAGACTGTGAGAGCGTGATGCTTCATTCATGCATTCTCGCTCATACCAGTATTCTTAATGCAGTCCTGGCTTCGTGCTAGCAGTTCCTTTCTTAAAAAACATGACTCTGTGCCACCCTGACTTGTTCATTTTGCACTGCCCAATCATGGTATATAATGTAAGTGGAGCTAACGGCACACATGCAATACAGTGCCACTGCCTAGATTCAAAGCTGCTGAACAGGGCTGTGTAAAGTTTCATTTCTTACTCCTTTCTAGAACCATTGCCTTTAAAACTGGAATGGAAATAGGATACCTGAAATGGCATTATGACATTCTTAGGAGCTGGGGAGCAAAATGTATCTTTACTGCTGCTCCATGCTTTTAGACATCCTGAAAGTGGGGCCGTTGGTAGAGTGCAACCTATTTAGGAGATTGTAAATCATCTGAGAAAAAATTACCTTAGGGTAGTTAAATGACTAATTATATTGTTGACATTTATAGCTAGTGGAATATTGTCTGCTACATCATTTATTTTAAACATAAGTAAGGTTGTGATGTGGTTTATTTCCTCTTTTAGGACAGCATCAGCTTGTTGCTGGAGGCAGTAAGAACCCGGAATGAGGATCTCGCTCAGACCTGGAAAAAATCTGAACAGTGGGCTACCATTGAGCAGCTTTGCAGTACGTCTGACATCTTTTCTCTTTTAAATCGCCTCACTACAAAGAGGCTGGACAGCTTTTGTTTACTTACATCAGGTTGGAATTTGGATTTGAAACTGCCTTGGTCACCTGGGGATCAAATTAGTACAAAATGAGCAAACAAAACCTTACATTTTTGTGAAGCATTCTTTTAGCCAAGTAGTTATACTTGTATAGCAGTGATTTAATTAATGCAGGAAAGAAAGGAAGGTGTTTTTAGATGATACAGTTGTAGAAATCTGTGGGAATTAGACAGTGTTGTGCCAAGGAATGAGAATGTTCTATAGGGAAGATTGTGCACTTACTCTAGAAATTGATTATGTCTGTAAAGTTTCCAGACAAAACCTTTCGTGCTTGTTGGAGCCTTTTTCATCTCCTAATTACTCTGTTTCACTTTTTCAGGCACAGTTGGCATTCAGTTGCCAGGACTCCAAGAATACGGTGCCATGGGCAGTTCAACACATGCAACAACAACTTCAGTGTGGGCCTGTCAGCACTGCACCTTCATGAACCAACCAGGCACAGATCATTGTGAGATGTGTAGCCTCCCACGTAGCTAGGCCCTGTTTGGCTTGGCATTCAGGGCGGCCATTACAGACCAACTGGCAGAAATACAGAGGCAAACCTTTAGCCAGGCAGGGCTGTTCTTCCTCCTGGGATGATGCACTGTGTGGGGCGGGGCAGAACAGGAACGGGGGGGAATGACCCATATCACAGGTGTTCAATGCCATTTATAAGGTGACAGCTTGCAGTTGGAGCGGGATGTCCCGGTGGGAGAAAATAAGATGGCCCCACTGTGCTGCCTTGCCTTTTCTTTGCTCTCAGTATTGTAGAAAGCCAGAGGTCGTGCTTCCCTTGAGCTGCAGTCGCACAGGTGGCTCATCGGCTCTGTGGGCTCATGGCAGTGTGGCCATGTCCCCCTGTTAGCTTGCATGCCACAAGCTTTCCCCGCCTTAAGCTAGTCCATGAGGCTAGGCAGTAGTGTTGAAGGGATGACTTGGTCTCCCGGGGCTAGCTTGTGTAATGTTGTTCTCTTGACATGCTTTGCATTTAGCCCCAGAGCTTCTGGGTCCCTGGTGCCTGAGTCGGATGGGTCCACCCTCTCATTATAGCTTCCAAATTGAGTGACCTGCGGTAGCAGGACATACTGTGGCTTTAGAGCCCCAGGCTAAACCTTGGCACCAGAGAGGGGAGAGAACATCTTTCTCAACCGGGCCGGGATGACTCTGGTTGCCTCTTCATCCATTTCTTGTCCCACTCAGCTATGATGGCAGCAGATTAAAGCAATTCCCTGAGCTCCTCACCTACGGCTAGGCAAGAGACAAGATGGTTCTCCTCCAAGTCCGGCAACGGGAAGCATATACTGTAGCTTCCTGAGTTGGAACCATATGGCAGCTTCATTCCGGCTGTGTCAGGACTGGGAAGGCAACAGTTCACAAGCAGCTACTTGTCCCAAGTCTCCATACGCTATTTTCCCTTTATATTTAAAGCAATTTCCTGGGATCTGTAGCCATGAGCAGGCAGAATGTCTCGGCATTTTATTCTTGTCTATTAAGGACTGCACATGATCAGCGCAACAAAGTTAAATGGGGCATATATTGGAATTGGAGCTTTGTTTTACCTCACTGAAATCCAAGTGTATTGCAGTAGAAATGACTTGCCTCTAGAACACAACCCTACCTACTGTTCACATAATCATATCTTAGCTGTGCCTCCTGTTCCTTTTTTCTTCTGACACCTGGGCTCCTCCATTCGAAGGTGTCCAGAGATGTTTTTTCATTATCCAGAACTCCCAGTTATCTCTGCTAGGACTGTTTTATGTTAAAGCACATTTGCAGCAGTATTCTGCACCACAAGCCTATAATCGCCCTGGCAAATCCCTTCACGTTAGAGAGAAAGAGGGCCTTCACGTCATCTCTCCAGTTACGTGGACAGAGGGCCTCCTGTTTCTGTCCTTCCACAGTTTGTATTTCTAGGTATTCACCACCACCACAAAATGTGCCTCCATCCCAACTCCCAGTTTCATTGTGGGCATATAGGACTGGCCTCCAAACAACTGCTGTGAGGGATGTGGTCTTTGCCTTTCAAGGCAGTTGGAGCTGGGGCTTGGTCAAGTGTTCAAAAACACTTTATCTGGCCCTAGTTATTGCTGGCAGGACGTGTGACTTTTGTTTCCTGGGTTTGCGTTTTGACTAGATTTCTCAAGCTCAATGGGCTGTAGCCGCTCTCGCTGTTCCTCTTGGTTCTTTGGGTTGCAGAGGTGTGTGTTTGGTTTGGACTGAACTGAACTGAATAACAGCCCTGCAAATAAAAATCTATTAAAAGCATCCAAAATGATGGCTTCTGGTCCTTTTGTTGCTTTCTCCACTTTGCTCCCTAACCATTCTGTCTTCTGAATTCTGAATGTATGCAGCTCCTGGGCACCAAATGTTTCTCCTGACCGCCGTTCAGATATTGTTCCGATGTAGGATGTCATGGAGATCCACTTCAAGTCCTAACAACATCTGATTTGTAAAATGCTTGCTACATATGTGGGCAGCCAATTATTGCCAGATCTAATCTTTAAAAAATTGGGACCCATCTTTTTAGAACTCTGGCAAGTAAAGAATACAGGTTTTATGTGGATGTGCCTATCGGGTGAGGTTGCTGTGTAATGCTTCTACATGATAATGGGTGTAGCTATTGACAACAAATGGCTAAACCTGAGCCGGTAGTGTAAGGCAGCTGCTAGAAGGGCTAACACACTTCCAAGCTGCTTTAGAAGTATGTAAGAGTTGAGAGGAGGAAAGACCAAAAGCAGACATAGTACTAGTGTCCAGGTACATAAAAAGGTTGCCATTGAGAAATGGTCAGGAACTATTTTCTACTGCCACAGAAACTAGGACCAGAAATAATGGGTACAAGTAGATTGTGCTTAACTAAAAGGAATAAACAGTCTTTACTGCAACATCTATACAACAGAGGAACAGTCATCCTGCAGAAGTTGTGGGTTCTCCATCTCTGGAGATGTTTAAGAAGAGGCTGGGCTGCCAGCAGCTCTAATTGGTTTCCCTACTCATTGCAGAGGGCTGGACTAGATGATCCTTGTGGTCCCTTTAAACTCCACAATTCTATAATTCTAGGGTAATGACTTGGATTAACTGATGAAGGAGATAATACAACATCGTTGAGGTAATACCTTAGAAGATAGAAATAAAATTCAAAATTATTTTGATGGATTACAGGAATGGCTAAATATAACAGTTTAAGAGACAAATGCAAACGTCTCCACTTAGGGGGGAAAAAAGGGTCAAATGCACAGGTATAGGATAGGGGAAGGCACCTTGGTAATAGACCTCTGGGGGAAAAAATCTTGAAATGGCTGACTTACAGTGCTGACCCATACCCAGCTTGCAGTGTAGCTACAAGAAAGGCAAATGCAATTTTAGGCTGCATCAACAGAAGAAGAATTTCCAAGTCCTGGAAAGTAATTAGCTCCACTTTATTCTATGTTAGATCACACCTTGAATATTGTGTCAAGTCCTGAAAAGTACTTTTGGGAAGAATTCTAATGTTTTCAGAGAAGAGCAAGAACTAGAAACATTAAGTCCCATGAAGAATGTTTGAAGGAACTGTGAATGATCCAGTTTGGTCTAGTGGTTAAGGCAACAGGCTAGAAACCGGGAGTCTGTGAGTTCTAGTCCTGCCTTAGGCACGAAAGCCGGCTGGGTGACCCTGGGCCAGTCTCCCTCTCTCAGCCCAACTCACCTCACAGGGTGGTGGTTGTGGGGAAAAGAGGAGGAGGAAGGAGTATTAGGTATGTTCGCCACCTTGAGTTATTTATAAAAATAATAAGGGCGGGATAGAAAATAAATAAAAATAAATAAATCCTGGAGGGGGGTATAGCATGTCTCAGAGACATCAAAGGATATGCAAACTTTCCATGTATGGAGCGTTCTTTGCACCAATTAGGCAGTATCTGAGCTGACGCAAAGTGTGCATCTCTTGTGGATGGACCTGTACCACATAAGTTCTGCCAAGTATGTTCAGGGTAGGAGACAGTGGGGAAACTAAAGGCCCACCGCTAACATGTGGCTTCAGAGAAGTAGGGCTGGTATGGCAAGTAGGTGCAGAGCGTAGGATAAAAAAGGCACGTTGCATAGAGGCAGAGTAGGTCCGACGCTCGTGTCCTTAAGATTTCCCCGATTTGCTACCTGGTTTTGCTTTGGACAGACCATGACCTCCCTGAAATGGCCCAGCCAAACTTCCAAGGCATAACTTGTTTGCTTTCACAGGTGGAACAAAGCATATTTTTAATTTCACACACACCCCTACCAAGAAGGTCAAGATCTATTATTCCAGGTGCCAAAGAATGGCTTGAGGTTGCAGGAAAGGCAAATTTTGATCGAAGACTGTGGAGCTAATTCACCAGAGAAATGATGGGCTTCCCTTCATGGGATGCATTCAAGACAGCCATCTGGCTGAGAATGTTTTCATTTGGATTCTGACACTGAGTTGAGCTGTGGCTCAGTGGATGAGGTGGCCTTTTCCAACTCTACCATTGCCCTGTAAGTCGGGAGATAGATTTTGTGTTCCCAGCCGTTTTCCTTCTCCTTATCTCTGTTGTGCCATCTGGACCCATAAACAGTGACAAGGGACTGACGCATGTCCCCATCTGGCTACCTGATGTGAGCCATACTGAATGTGCCCTCCTCACTTAAAAACATCCATTGTCTGGATATCATTAAGGGTGGGGGAGAGAAGCAAGGCTGATGTCAACAAGACATTTAGGACAATTCTCTAACTTCCAAAAGGCAAAGTCCAAAACAGATAGGTCAGAGCTTCTTTACCTTTAATAATTCCTATCCTTCCTTCCATATTTCCCAAGAAAACACATGCTGGGGAATTGCAGTTTTGTGCCTTTGTAAACAGGGCTTTTGTGTTAATTGTGTGCAGCAGGGTTGGACTGCACAGCCTTTCCTGAGCTGCTCTTCCTTGTCTATCAAAGAAAGCATGAATAGAAAACTTTCCCCTTTAAATGCTGGTGACCTAAACTGTACTTGTTGAGTATTTTGGGGAATTGTCCCACAAATCTCTTACTTCCTGCCTCCACCCCCTCAGAGATATAAACTGCAAATTGGAGGGTTTCCTATACTAGGCCAAAAGGCTCTGTTTGCAATTTGAAGACTGTTGTGTGGCTTGGCAAAATTTCAGGACAATATGTTACAAAATGAAGAAGAGAGGCAGATCTGGGTTTGAAAAAGGAAAGCTAGACTTGAAAGAGTGATTGCTACATCTTGCCATCTGAGGATCTCAGCAGGTAAAGTTCTTTTTTCTTTTTCATTTAATTGTGCTTTAAAAAAAATTTTTTTGAAGATCTTGATTATGGGCTGACTGGCAAGTGGGAGTTGCAATCCAATTCATCTGGAAAGTGGCAAATTGCACTGCAGCATTAACTTTTAGGGCTTAATGGATTTTCAATTCCTCCCACTTAAAATGTCATGGGTGGACAAACAAATGCAGGGAACATGATAGGATGTCGGGCAGTTGGTTCAGGTGGCAGATTCTGGAGGCAAGGAGAGCAATGACTATTGAATGTCAGACTAGGTCACATTACTTGACTGGCCTCCCCAATTTAATCTGTTCCCTTTAGGTGTAATCAAAGAGGCTGCTACCCTTCTGCAGTCAGACATTAGTTTCAGCTATTGGCCCAAGTCAGCCTCTACATGTGCAACGAGAAGAAGGCATCCGATCCTTTGCCTCTAAGAGGACCAGTTCTGAGAAGAGCTGGGTTGGGCCAGGAATGAAAATTGAACCCCCAGGCCTTCAAGGAGCTGCATTTGCCACTCTCGGCAACTCTGGCTACAGTTGGCCCAGTCTGTTAGCCTGAAATCATGGGAAGTGAGAATGAAATCAGAAATGAATGTTTCCAGTCCTGAGAGATTTCAGCCAGCTGCATCTCTCCTCTTCCCTTTCCCCTTCCCTTCATGCTTGGTGTGTTAGAATATGATAGGGGTCACCCTAAATAGCAACTGTATTTATTATGCTTATCTACTGCTGAATTAACAAATGGAATAAAGATGACCACATGGTGGTTGACACCAGGTCCAATCCCATTAAGATGTAGCCTAAGCCACCCCCATCCTAACCACAAGGATCTTCTCTGTAGCAAGATTGAGCAACACTCCGCTTGCCTACTCAGAGCCACAGCTTCTACCCTGCCCTGTCCACCCACTTCCACTCCTTTCCAACTTCCAACATGCCACGGTTTTAAAGCCACTTAGGCACATGGAGGAAATGGGGACCAATCTATGAGGAGGACAGTCATGTGGTACCCCAGTTCCAGCATCACATTCTCAAACCCCTGGATGGTATTTCCATCCAGCTGGGCTTTGACTGATGAATGGATGCAATGTGTGTTATGTTTCTATGGCTACAGAAGGAGAGAGGCCCCTTTTCCTCTGCCCACTGATATGACAAACTTGTGACCAGCCCAACTTGATGAGCGACCATGTGGGAGCCATCACAGGAAAGGGGTGGGGTTGGACGCAGAACAGGAATGAGGCTTTAAGTTCTGTGCAGAGACTGTAAAGAGGATGTTTTGATTTGGTGTTCCTTCTCTTGCCACTGTCAAGGCAGCATGAAGCAGATTCTCTCGCTGCTGCTGTTTGTGGCTGTCAGCTGCGCAGCCAAACCGAAGCAGCGGGAGGCAACCCCAGAATGGGACTACAGATCGGAAGGTAACGGGTCCCAAAGAGCATGGGCTTCTCCAGAAAGCAGGCTGCTGCTCGGGACAAAACAGAGTGGTTTCTTTATCGTGAGTCGGGGTGGAGGGACACTTGGCCAGGCTGGCTCCTTGGAACCTAGTTGTGCAAGGGAGAACAATTTCAGTTAGGGGGTTCTAGGCCTCAACCCATCATGCCCAAAGGAAAAGGCACCCTTGCTTTTGACAGTGAATGTCCCAAAGCCCATTTTGCATAAAGGCTGCTGACGTGAGATTCCAATCCCTCCCCCGACTCCCAATTTTCACTTTTTTTTTTTTTTTTTTTTACAATTCTGAACTACTTTTCCAAGTGCATGATTCTTCACAGCTTTAAGTCTCCTGTGAGTATCTGAATTTAGCTATAAATCTGATTTCTCCTTGCGCAGCTCCCAGGACATATTTTCAGGGAGTCGAGCATATTTCGCTTTAGGAAAAACACTGTGTGTCCCAAAATTAACTGTTTAGGAAAAGCAGGTCTTTTTTCCACTCCTGAATATGCAAGCTGACCTTCAAATATTAGGATCCTTTTCTCGGTGCTTATGTTTGATGTTACACTGAAGTAAATTTATTCCTCCTAAACTTGCTCTCCACCTTGAACTCATGTGAGAAGGGTGAGCTGCCATGGTTTGCAGAAGTTTTTGAGCATTTTCTTTTACCTATGCAAATGTCTGGCTGTTGTTCTCAATTGTCCTGCCAGATTCTCGTTTCATGTTAATGGTGTGAAAATGCCTTCTTCTCAGGCACGTACGGCATTTAGGAACAAAAGTGCAGTACAGGAGAGGGCAGAGGAGAAGGAGGAGTAAAATTGCTGTTATTATTACCACACAATCTACCAGATAGTTCTGACTGGATTTGGTATTTTGACTATCAGACTCTTTCCGAGGATCTAGGTAGCTAATGATACCATTGGAATATAGGCACTGTTCCAAGTAATGTGAGTTTTTGTAACTGATGTGTTGAGATTCTGCCCATTTGTATTGTTTTCAAATGCTCTTCCAGATCTTCTGGTATGTCCCCAACACAGCTACTTCTCTGTTATACCATATTCCAGTCTTGTCTTGTCTTGTCTCTTCTCTTCTCTTCTCTTCCAGCTGATAAAGTTAATACGAGGGGATGTTCCAATCTTACTGTGGTCCTTGACAATTGGAAATTTGCTATCGTGACTCAAATCAGGAATCTTCTCCTCCATGATCACCAAACAGTGTTGCCTGACTATGGAAGGTGAGGACTGAGGGCCAGGCAGAAGTCTGGATAAGTTTCTGGTGTGACTTGGAGTAGCACCTCAAAACTAGCAGGGATTTGATAAATTTCCTGTGTTGGCAGTCAATCCGGAAGAACAAGGCTGGTGGGATGTACTCTCTGTTGTGGGCTGTACAGCTAAACAAGAGAAATCTTTCTGTGTCAATATCACTGCATGCTGTATTATGGAATAAGCCCTGAGAAGTGGACATTTGCTTGGGCAAAGTTTTGGGCAGTTGACTGTATCTATGTAAGTAAATTGCTGCCTAGATGCCACCATCAAGTTTGGCAGCATAGATTTTGCTTTGTTGTTGAACATTGCCAGAATATTATGACTGGTAGAACTTACTCTGGATGAAAGCCTGATCCCATAAGTTACTATAGATTTTTTTTTACCCATATCCCTTCTTTCCTGTTGTCTTTCTAGAATCAAACCTCTTTCTGATGCCCTGGATGACCTATACAAGGAATTCAATGCCTTCAAAGAACATCTTGGGGAGCTGACTAAACGCTTTGAGCGGGTGGAATCTTTTGTGGATGAGATGAACAAAAGACAGAACCTGGCTCCTGCTAAGCCTTACGTATGGGCTGCCCGACTGGAAGCAGAGAAAAAGGGTGCTCCTTTGCCAGCCAAACGCCGAAGAGTCCTGATCCAGAATGGGAGGAGGCTCACGGAGCCCCTTGACTGAGGGAATGCAATAAGTGCTCCAGCTATTTTGGACCTTCACTACAGTTGTGGAAACCAAACCCATCCCTCTGTCTGCCTGTCTTTTCCCCTAAAAGGCTTCCTGTGGAGGGTTCAAGTGTGAAAGACCCAGATAAAGGAATCAAATATGAATCCTTCCTTGGCTTGATAGCCTGGAGACACAATTCCCAAAATATTATTGGAATAAATGCCAAGGAACGGTTCCTTGGTAGCATGGTTTAATCAAATACATGTTGCATTAAGAGTAGACTGTGACTCGAAAAACTCTGTGGTTTTGTTTTGTTTTGTTTTGTTTTTAATAGTCATGCACAGCTTAATTTAGTGGAAAGATGAAATCACACTGACTGGTGTTCAAGCAGATACAGTTCACAGTCTGTCTCAAATTCTCCAGTACTTAAAGATCTTAGGAATGGTTCTGTCTGCTTTACAAAGTTCTTGCATCCTATTTGTACACATTGTAACAGCTACATGATGACTATGGTAGTCCAGCAAAATGCTGAGGAGTATTTGTTGCATATGAACGCTCTTCACAACTGTAGACTATATTACAATCGACACCATCCATTTTGGGAAGTAGAAATGCATTGATTTTTAAGATGCAGAATGCCACACCATATGCTAATATGTACATCCTTCTATTTGCACTGCTGTTTGTTGTGTTCACTGTAGCATTCAAATGTATGGCCCTGGAACTACTTTATGAACAAGCACAGCTGTTTCCCCTGTTTCTTAAAGGTGGCAGTCAATAAAGATGTGCTTATGGATACAGCATTAAGAAAAGTGCCAACTCTACACAGATTCCAATTTATCTGTGTGGATGAATGTGTGTGTACATGGACTAGTTATCTGAAAAGTCTCTCCCTACCTCCTCTAACAAGTGGAGAATACTCACACTCGTCAGTATATTTAAACTAGGAGAGACTATATTGCTCATAAGTCTAGGATGGCTAGATGAGAAGTCAACAATAATGGAATTATTGTATCCTGTACCCAAAACTGCTTTAGAAAATGTGTATCCTGTGCTCTAGTGGCAGCCACATGATTTAAAACACTCGGTCCATGTAAGCATCTTGATGGGAAGCTTCACTTCCTGAAGGTGAATCCCTGCAAATTAAATAAGACAATTGGCTTCCCTGGCTATAAGTTACCAATAAGCTTCCCTTATTTCTTGAATGATCCCTTTTAAAAACCCACTAGTCAACTCAAATGTCACAAAAGAGGAAGCCGAGTGCACGTTAAACACAAAGGATCTGAATTCTTCTCCCTCAGTTGTTTTACAGGCCAAAGCTGGTTCTTGGCAATGGGAAAAGTCAGGCCTAAGTGCCATATACCTACATATAATCTCGAACCAGATTAGGAGCAATTGCATGTTATGTAACCTTTCTGGTGCTCCTGGGTGCTGACAGACCCTTCTGGAAGGCTTGATGTTACGTATGGCCGGTAAGCATGTGCCTTGAAGGTCTGTATCTTGGCTACCAGGCCTCACAGGGTCACTGCTGTAGCGTTTTAGCAATGGAAAAATACTGAGAACTGGCTTCATTTTTTAATCAGCCTAATGGTTTGATTGTTTCCAGACTTCACTTTTCAAGCACCAGGGACACAGATTTAGCACATCTATCAACATTCATGTTGTGCTCAATGCAGCTGACTTTTTAGTATGTTCAGGATTGTAGTATTCACAGTTCCCTAAAGGGATTGAAACCTAGATTGCAGCTGAAGTATGGGTGGCATAACCCCTGAAAAATCAGGCCATCAGCTCGCAAATAAGCTACTGGAAAAAATGCCAAAGTCAACTTTTGCTGTAGAATTTCCAGCCCTTTGGACATGAAAGATACGTGTAAAAGTGCTGCATGAGTTTTTCCTTATTTGTTTTGAACTATGCTTGTCAACAACGTTCCAAAAACTCTGCAAGATAATTCATTCTCCCCCCTCTTACCATTATACAGCTGGTTTAATTTTCAGCAGGATTTAGTAAATTATATTCAGTGTCTTAACAGGTACAGACAGCATTTTTGACAAAAACCATGAAGGTCTATATATTGTAAGCTATAGCTTTCAGAAGGCCAAATTGTGTTGACTCATTCACATACACACATACACCAGAGAGAGAAAGCGCGCATGTGCATTTAACTGGCTTTGCCAGAAATATTTTGGTGTAAAGAAGCTAAGCATTTGAGACTGATATTTCTGAATCTGCATTTTTAAGTGTGTATTTTTTCAAAGCATAATTTTTGAATGTACAAATAAACCTATATCCTAATCTAGTAGTTATTTTGTTACAGATCCTAGTAACCAAAATGAAGTATTCGTTTCATCTTTATATAAAT
The DNA here is from genome assembly GCF_035149785.1 of Candoia aspera. Taxonomy (NCBI): domain Eukaryota; kingdom Metazoa; phylum Chordata; class Lepidosauria; order Squamata; family Candoiidae; genus Candoia; species Candoia aspera. The sequence goes on along the minus strand of NC_086154.1, from coordinate 117,233,669 downwards.
GTATTCATATTACTAAAAGGGTTAAATTAACAAAATGTGTTAAAACAATTAATTGAGGCTTCCCTGGAAGCATCTTCAAGTCTTACTTCAGTCTAACACTTCCTGGGACATGTTATGGCAACTCATTAAGTTTAATACACTGCAAAAGCACAAAGTTATTCAAATTTGTATCTACTAGAATGCCATTCTTGAAGCTCAGTCTTTCTGAAAAATGTCTAGAATCTATAAATTATTCTATGTCATTGTGTATTTTTACTCCAAATATGTACACATATTTTAAACAGAACCACTTGTAGACTTTATCTTTGAGCTTCGTTTTTATATCTTTGATTTTCACAGTTGTATAAGCCCTTATCAAAATCTACAAAACTGCAAAGTAAAAATTAGTTACACATATAATCACACTTTGCAGTTGTCTACAGAATAGATTTAAATTAATAATTTTAGTTTGTGAATCAGCAATTAAACTTGGTGAAATTAAAAAAACAGTAAGACATACCAAAAGCAAATGATTAATAGATAAGAGAAAATAAATCATGTTGTCTTCAGTTGCTGGGATTTGGGCTGAAGAATGAAACCCAATTAAATCAATTAAGCTAAAACCTAACTGATTATAGTTCCTTGTTTTTGCCAGTCTCATGATGATATTTTGGAAGGACAGCTGACACTGCAGGCAACACTGCCATCTACTGGCTCAACTGCACTATGACCTTTTTTTTTTACACCACTATGTACATGCCACTATTGCTGGGAAATGCAAATGCCGCTTGATTGCCACTTTCTCATTTTAGCTTTGAAATGTGCAGTTGGATCTGAACAATTATTTAGGAATTTTAATAGAACAGAAAGCTGTAGAATCAACAAAAAGCAACATCTTGCCAAATATATTATTCTCCACAGTGCCCAGCCTATATGAACCCTTGGTTGGCTGGCACAAAACCAACTATTATTTATTGTATTGATATTCCACTTTTTAGTCTGGGAGCAAAAGGTGGCTGACTTGGTGGGAGGGGTGTTTTTTTTTTCTGATTGTACTTATTCATATCAATTTATTTATACCTACAACGATCCTATAAGGTAGGCAAGAGAAATTAGTACAAAGTCAACCAGTGAGCTCATAATTAAGTGGGGAGTAGTACCAGGGCTACAACTGGGGGGGGGGGGAAAGCGGGGCATGTGCCCTGGGTACCGTGCTGGGGGGGCCAAAATGGGCACGGAATCCATGTTTGCCCCAGGTGACACAGACCCTAGTTGCAGGCCTGGGTAGTACCTGGATCTCCTGATCAAAGTCCAACACCTGAGCCATGACATAACACTTAGCATTTGGAGATAAATCACTTTCAAACATGGGTGATTGGGGCTCTTTGGAATCCAGATGTGGTTGCTTTTTCTCCACACACCTGATTTCTGTTAACACAGGGTAGCTGCACAGCCCACACTTCCCACAAACCCAGGCGTCCTCAGTGTGTTGAGTCTAATATCTCCCAGAGTTCCAGTATTAAAGACACCTTTGAGTCGAGCTGATTCCTACTGGCTTCATGGATGCATCTACGCAGCTTCTTTGCCATCAATGCACATGTATTTTTCATTCCCCAGTCCAGCCCTCTGATTTCTTGGTGGTCTCCCATCCAAGCAGGGTCCAGACCCGACAGTGCTTGGCTTCCGAGCCCAAGCAAGATCGGCCAGGAGCTTCCTCCGGCACAACCGGAGGACACCAGTCCAGCCAAGAGCGATTGAGCCCACTCCTCCTGCAGTGTCTTCTTCTCCTCCCACCCGTCAAAACCACTCACGCTTTCTACCAAGCTTTCCCCCGTCATATACAAATGCAAGACCATGCATCCGCCACGCACAGGCTCCGCACGCCCATCTGTCTAGCCCAGCCCCGCCGCCCAGCATCCTCTCCTTGGGGTTCCCTGGCACCCTTTTACTCCCTAGCAAGCCGCTCCCATGCATGGAGCCGTTCTTCTCCCCATAGCAACCGCGAGCCACACCATGAGGGCGAGGATAGGAACGTACAGCTCACCCTCCCCTCTTCCCTCACTTTACGGCGCGTCGAAAACCCATCTCTGCAGCCCGCTGCTTCCGCCAGCTTCAGTCGACCGCCGAGCCTGGAGAGAGAGATTGAGAGAGAGAGAGAAACCGAGAAGGCCGTAAAGCAGAGCCGTCCCCGCGCTTAGTAACTGGTGGCATTCCGATCGCTGCCTTGGAGAAGAGGAGGCGGGGTCAGGATAGCAGCTCCGCCCCTTTGGCTTTGTGGTGGGGGGGTGACCGACGCCGTGGGGGGAGACCAGTTGCTAGCATAGCTCCGCTGATTGCGATTTATGAGGCTTCTCTTTTTACGGTGTCGGGAGTGCTTTGCCTTGCCTTGTCTATTGTGAAAGGGTTGGGGTCTTCCGGAGTTTCCTGGCTTCTTATTCTCTTCGTTCCCACCGGAGGCGCGGGGGCTGGGGTAGCATGGCCCGGGTGGGGCGGCCCCTTGCACGCAAGCTGACCTGCCCTGTTCCCACGTGCTTTCGCAGAAAAGGCGGGGTGGCACCTGAAGGGCTCTCCCGTTCTGCCCCCACATCTCTCTGATCCCCTTTCCAGGCTGGCACCGGCGGTCATGGCCCAGGTGGGGCACAGGGTGGATTACCTGGCAGGATTCTGCTGCCCGGTCGGGGGATTGGCAGCCGGGAAGCCCCGCGTGCTGTGCCACGAGAACCAGATCTACCTCTCCAATGGCACCGAGTACGTCTATGTCTACGACCAAGAAGGGCGGCTGATGAAGGTATGTCTGGACTGGCGCTTGGCTCCTGCTAGCCAAGACCAAGCCCTCTTCTTTTAGGGGCAGGAGCATGTGGAGATGGAGACGCTGGAAATCAGGTCAGATGCTGGGAGACAATTTTAGGGCAATTTGATGCTGATGGGGTGTCTGGGGGAGGCAATCTTTAACGATCTTGACAGTGGCATGATCTTTAAAGTTTGCAAACATTGGCATGTTAATAAATATGGAATCATAGTTCTCTTTCATATGTATGTATGCATGCGTGTGTGTGTGTGTGTGTGTGTGTGTAAATCTGGTTTAAAATCTCCCATCAGTGTGCAGAACAATGCATTGTCTAAGCACTGAAAATAATTACCAGTGCAGTTCATTCTGCATCCCTCAGCGTTAGCTTAAAAGTACCTTCCCCCATCTGACAGCCTCCAGATGTAATGAAGTACAATTCCACTGCTCTTTGTTTAGTGTACGATGGGGATTGTAGTCCAAAGCATCTGGAGGGTGCCATGATGGATTAAATCTCACCCTGTGTTGCAGCAGGTTGCTGTATTAAGCTGACCTTGATTGATCTCAGAAGCAAAGTAGAGTCATCCCTGGTTAGTATTTGGATGGGAGACCCTCTAGAAATTTCAGGTCTGTAGCCTGACTGGGAACTTGAAAACATGTTCTGCAAGAAGGCATTGGCAAACCATTCCATATTGTTGGCAAGAAGACTACATGGGTGTATCTACAAAGTCACTATAAGTTGAGTTCAACTTGAAGGGTAAAAACTGATTTGAAGAGATGCATTCATTCTCTTGGTAGCTCTGTTTCCTAGTTAGTAATTTTATGGTGAGTTTTGTTGAACACCATAAACGCTAAAAATAAGCATGTTAATACATTAGCACAAAGCAAATTCTATACAAATCTACCTTATGTCACTAATCCTAATCCTAAATACAGCATTTGAACTGGGAAAAAAAAAACCTAGAGCAGCATTGCCACACATTAAAAATAATGATATCCCTAATAGGACCTTGAATGTCTCTGCTCCTTCCTCTCAGTAGGCTCAAAGAAAGAAGCAGTGAAGTGCCTTTGGTGGCTTTATTTAGGAGAATTAGTCCAAAGCTAAATCCTGCACCTGGAAAAACTGTATAAAGAAAAGCAATACTTACATACCATGTACCTTCTGCTCAGTGGGAGGTAGTTTGGTGCCCATTGGATGGTTTGGACTACAAATCCTCTAATCTCCCTCTTACATTTATGGGTAAGTTTTGGACTCTTTTCCAAAACTTCTGTAGGACACTAGCTTACCTATCCCAGTCATAAACAGTAACCTGACAATATGGGATCCATTCAGCGATTGGCTTGTGGCCAGTATTTTTTCATTGTTCATCTTTTTAGGATGCTTTCAAAGCACATCGATTTGCCATTTGCTTGGTCACTACTGGGGACCAGAAATGCTTTGCGGATGAGTGCTGGAAGTTGTCTTCCAGCATGTGGATTTTTAGGAGAAAAACAGGCAGTGGAGAAAATGAAGTCCGCCTTTCAGAGCAAAGGAGATCCACGGCATTCTTTTTGCCAGCACAGTTAGTCCCTATGCTACTCCTGACAAAAGAAAAACTCCTCCTTCACGATCAACAGTGTAGCTTAAACTAGGGTGCTGTGTTTTTCCCTCATCATTCCCCTGAGCTTCTAATCTGTTTTTTTAAAACTACTCTGCTTATTACTCATAAGAGGGTCTCCCATATGAGCAGAGAGCAGATGAGTAGAATGCATTGTAAATGCATAGCTTTTGGGCGGGCGGGGGGCTTAATAACAAGAGTGGCACAGAGGTTTAGAGACAGAACCAAGGTGAAATGGTTGCTACAGTATATGCTTAACCCAGCCTGGTTTGATGCTATGTTTTCTTCTTTCCCATCGCTTTACTATAAGTAAAGCACAAGATCACCCAAGTTCTCTCCCTTCTCCCCCATTTGTCTGGTATTTTTACATAAATAGAGAAGTCTATTGGAAACCACAGCTTAATGGTTAAAAAGTCCTTGGGTTATTAATTTTTTTTCCTATAAAATTGAACGGGCAGGGTGGATGTGTGGTATGTGGAGATGCTCTTAACTGTTTAAACCCTTAATTTAGATTTTCAGTTGACTTTTTATGGTATCTTTTTACCATAGCAACCTTTGGTATTGAACTGGTTGTTCCTCATAATTCACCTACCTGTAGCATCCAATTCTTGACATCAGTCTGTGGTGATTCCCCTCCCCCCCTTTTTTAAAATTCCCACCTCTGACCTTTACAAATCTGCCTCTTCTCTCTAGGGTAGTCTTGTTGAACCATAAAATGAAGGGTATGTTTTCTGTTTGCTGTATTGTCACAACTGACACTTGTATGAAATACTTTTTCCCCAGATTCCATAGATTTTCCACTGCTGATTGCTAGATCTAAACCATACCTTCACCACATGTTAAAGCAGTGTTTCTGAACCTCGGCAACTTTAAGGTATATGGACTTCAACTCCCAGAATTCTGGAAGTTGAAGTCCACACACCTTAAAGTTGCTGAGGTTCAGAAACCCTGTACTAAAGGCATCCCTCTAATTTATGCTTTTGATTTTTCCTAAGGAACTTATTATGATGATGCCAGCTGAACCTCCCACACTTTCCACTCACATAGAGAGACAGGTGACCAATAGGTTAATATGCATATAGATCATTGGTTTCTCCAATCAAATGTTATGTTAAAAATACAGACTTTGCAGGGCTTTCTCCCACATAGATGGTGCTCAGTTCTCTTTTTTCAGCATGCTGTTGCAGCTTTGACTGCAGGCAGACGTGTTGGCTGCTGCTTGTTCTCTCATTCCTGAAATGAAAGCCCCATCTTGGATAAAATATGCCACTTGTTCATCAGCGACTGTTAATGGCTTAAAAGGAGGAATGATATGTGAGATAACATTGTCCTCTTATTGCAGGGTATGCTTTTAGGAGAAACAGTAACAAGTGCATATCCTCAGCTAGAGAAACAAAGCATATAAGCTTTACTTCAAGCTTCGCTCTAGTTGAGAGTGAAGCTTCTTTTAAAGCAAAGAGTATACAGAAAATGGCTTCAGACTACATGTGCCTAGGTGTCTTAAATAATACTCAGAGGATCCTGCGTCTGAATGGGCACAAGCTGGGCAGGAGTTTATTATTTGATTTGTTTAGTAGATTTCTATCCCGTGATAATCTGTCCAACCCTTGGTGGCTGTTAGTCCTTCAAGGTAGTCCAGGCAAGAAGCACAACAGTGAATACCAGCTGTCTTTATTGTAAGGTTATATTAACAGATATCTTGTAAGACTGAAAGTATTTCTCCCCTCCTCTCCTTTTACTCTCTGGAAAACTTGAAAGGGTCCCTTCCGAAATGCTTCCCATGCCTCCTCTCCTTTTGTGGACTGAGCTATCTTTTACATGCTGGTTGGCCGGTCTGTGGCTCTCCCTCCTGTCTTCCAACGTCATTCCCATATATCATTACAATACAAATACAATAAAGCACATAATACAAAAAGAGAAAAATACCACAAGTAATCCAACAGAAAATTCACTGCCACTCCCTTTGGTGTCACAGACCCAATGTCCTCCAGAAGAGATTGGTCTTTAGTTCCTTCCAGAAGGAAGCCAGGGTAGGAGCTGATCTAACCTCAAGCAGGAGGCCACATCAGATGGCCGATGCTACCGCTGCAAAACAATGTTTCTGAGCATCAGCCCCCTGGACCTCCCAGAAACAGGGAGCAGTTACTTGTTTCTCTTGACATACAGTAGGCAGGCCAGTTTCAGTAGGGAGCTGTGGTTCTGCAGGTACCCTGTTGCCAAGCATAAAAGTCTTTGCAGGTCAACATCCCCACCTTAGTTTGCACACAGAAGCCAATGAGCAGCCAATGCAGGGCCTGCAGTACAGGGGTTATGGGCTTGAGCGATGACTGCTGGTGAGCATTTGGTCCGCTGCATTCTGTACCAGCTGAAGCTTCCAGATGGTCATTAAAGGCAGCCCCATGCACTGCAGCACTTTAGACAGGTGGCGATATAGCAGGCGCTCCTTTGGAACCCACGGCTGTAGCTTTCGGAGAGACAATTTTTCAACTTCCCCCTTGTTTTTGTTTTCACTTTTTCCCAGATGAACCTCGTGGCATCTGTGGATGCAAGATTACCAGCTTTTTACTGGTGTTGCATCCATGCTTTTGACAGGAGTACCATTATGGGGGTGAAATTTCTCCATTTGATTTACAGGCTGAGAAAAACTTTACCTACTAAATTTTGTCAGAGCAGGCTGCTCTTACTAACCAAGAAGCAGTACCAATAATAATAAAAAAAGATAAATTCTATGGTATAAGACTCTATCCTCTATAATGAAATAAGGTTACAGGTAGACCTCACTTAACGTCTACTCTGTTTAGCAATCATTCAAAGTTATGACAATGCTAAAAAGTAACTTTACAACTGGTAAAGTTGTAACGTTTACGACTGCTGCAGCATCCCTGTGGTCACATGATCAAGATTTGGGCGCTTCACAACTGGCGGGCGTTTACAACCGTTGCAGCGTCCCGCGGTCACATGGTCACCATTTGCACGCTTCACAGCTGGCTTCCGACAAGCAGAGTCAATGGAGAAACGGGCAGTAAGATTGCCAGTCATGGTCATGTGATATCTTGCTTAATGACCACAGCTGATTTGCTTAACAACTGTGGTGGAAATAAGGTCATAAGTCCATCACATTCATGTGATGTTTTGCTTAACAACTGCGCCACTTAACAACAAAGTTGCTGGTCCCAGTTGTGGTTGTTAAGCAATGGCTATCTGTAGTACGGCAGTAAATAATCTACACTTTTGGTTTATTTGGAACAAGAGCAGGTTATATTAGGGAAGGTCCCCCCTGATCATTCTTAGCTACTGATGAACGGTTGGATGTGTATTTATGTGCCTGGTCTTCCTGTGAGGGTTAATGTGACTCCATAAATCAGAAAAAGGGCTGCAAAGGTGACTCCTAATGCATTCTTTTACACGGAAAGTTACTGAAGGTTTTCTGTGATCCTCCTTCCCGTTTTCTTCCTAGGCTGTCTACAGGTTTCCTGATCAAGTCTGGCATGTGGAGCTCCTGCCCCTCCACCATCAGCTGTATATCCTGTGTGCTGGAGTTGGCATTTACTGTGTGTCCTTGGACTACCAAAGCAGGTGAGGAATGGAATGTAGTTGCACCAACTATTTCAAATGTCCTCGCTTGCCTTAAAGTCTGCACTGAGGTTGAATTAAAGGCTTGACTGGGAGATAGTATCACCTGGACTAGTATGGGAAGCCTCTGGCTTATTGGCCAGATCTGGCCAACAGAATTTCTCTGTTGAGCCCATGGAGGCCAGATGATGCCGGTGAACAGGCTGAATTTCTATGACTCATAGAGAAGCTTGATTGGGGGCTTTGGGAATGGTCTTGCTGTTGATGGCATCTAACTCCCTTAGCCTGATAGGGAGCGATGCCTATAATAGGGAAGGAGGATGGGGTGTGTATGCAAACATGGGATTTAAAGGAAGTAAGCAAGAGATGCCAACATGAAGGTGCTCTGGGAGGCAGCTCTGATGTGCCAAGTAGCAGGAGAGACAGCATGGATCCTTGGAGGATGCGGGATATTTCCAGAAGGCTGAGAGTCATGGGCTTGAAGAGCAAAGGTCACAGGCAAGGATATACTAGGATAGGAGAACAGGATTTTTGAAGACTCCTTTGCAAGGCTGAGCATGCAATACAGATGTCTTCTTCTGCTATCAACAGTGCTCTTCAGACCAAATCAGATACATTAAAAAGGGGTCTCTGTGTATGTGTGTTTTTTAAAAAAAATATTGTAGCTGAGCAAGGGGTCAAAGTTACTTACATCTGAATGCTGCTGGGCAATTTGCAATGTATCTATAATAGGAAAACATGTACACACAGAGACACTCTTAAAAACCACCAGGATAAAACCTCTAAAAGTCCTCGGTGAAGATGTAAATATTTAACCACTCTCTTAAGCCAGAATAAGTTGGGAGCTTGCCTTGATTTGTTTCACCCTGAAAAAAAGGGAAATGCATTGTTGATATTGGATACATTGGTAGTGAGACCTGCAAGAGGTACTCTTTTGAAGACCTAGGTGGAGTGGGCAGAATTCAAAAGCAGGCAGTTCTGCAGGTAGTGGGCTGAACACATTAAACTCTTTGCACACCAAAGTGAGCACCTTAAATTGAGCTAGGAAATCCACTGGTAGCCAGGGTAGCTGTTTCAGTATGGAACGAGGGGGGGCGGGGATATGACATTTTCATCTCTGTTGTTAGATTCTGGGCCTGCAGCAATTTCCAGACCATGTTCAAGAGCCGAGAAGCACAGTGCAATAATCACATCTTGGTGTTACCAGGACATGTGTTCCCAACGGCAGCTCTCTAGGCAGAAGTTGAGCAAAAGGCAAAAGATCTTTAATGTGGTTCTCTGTGTCAATACTGGATGTAGGAGGATCCAGATTGCCGACATGTGTCTTAATGGGGAGTGTGACCTCAGACGAGGCATATCACCCAAATCCTGAAGCTCAGACTCCCAAGAATCCATCTTGCCCAAAGTCATACATCCAGTCTTCTAGAACCTAGAGCAGCCTTTCTCAGTCTTTTGGCCTTGGAGGAACCCTTGAAATATTTTTCAGGCCTCGGGGAACCCCTGCACATTCAGGCTCAGACAGGCCAGAAGTTACAAAATGATTATATTCATTTCATGGGTAGGCCTGCATATATGCATTAACGGTATTCTTAAACTAAAATTAAAGAATGAAGCTTACCTCTTTCATGTGAAGTTGCCTGAATTTGAAATAATTTTTTAAATAAATTGTGATCTCCCAGGGACCCCCAGTGACCTCTTGCAGAACCCGAGGGCTCCACAGAACCCTGGTGGAGAAACCCTGGCCTACAGACATGGGGGGGACTATCAAAACGTACAATCCTGAGCTTTGACTGGTATCTTGGCCTTGTGGAAATCAAGGTTTATCTTTCCCTTCCCTCACCATGCTAATTTTCCTGAGGTTCACTGGTGTAGGCTTTCACGGCCAGTATCTGTTGGGCAGTGTTGAGCTGCAGGGTTTAGTGAGCGTTGTCTAGATCAGCGTTTCTTAAAGTATAGTCGGAGGATCCCTGGGGGTGCCCCAAGACCCTCTCCGGGGTCCGTGAAATCAAAATTATTTGCCAGATATTGAAGATATTTGCAAAAATTTAAAGCACTGTCACTTTTCTCATTTTTTAATTTCTTTTTTCATGAAAAATATTTTTATTTATGTTAATATAGTATCTAATATAGGTTTAATGTTGTTTTTACATGATTCAATAAATAAATATTCTATGAATGTGTCAGTTTTAATTTTTAATATGGTATCGATCAATATAACCCATACAAATAAAAGCGCTTTTGGGGTCCTCCCTAATTTTTAGAAGTGGGAAGGGATCCTGAGAGCAAATGGTTTAAGAAACATTGGTCTAGACAACAGATTTCCAGATGTTTCACTGGCAACTGTGGTTGGCATCCTCAGAGGCAAGGTGGCAGACAAAATATCAGGAAATCTGTTGTCTACACCACAATTGTTAAACCCTGAAGCTCAACACTTTCCTGAGGTTGCCTGCCTTTATCTAGCAAAACTGTTAATACCATCATGCAACATGGTGCAAACAGCAGCTTCACACCTTTCTGCTTTTCATGTGGGAGAATGGGGCAAGGGGAGCATTAAAACCTCTCTGCCAGCCTCATTGACCCAGACTGAGCCTCCCCGCTTTATGTAGCCTATATGAACAAATTAGAAATCTGTAGGGAGTTCTCTTCTTGGCTCTCTGACATCACATCTAGGTTGTCCCTTGGCTGCTTGTGCGTTTCTGCCATTCTTTTCCAGGTTCCAAGCAGCTTAAAAAGAATTCTTAGACAACAAAAGAATTAAGTGTTTGGAACCTCCCTCCAGAGCTCTAGTTCTGCCTGGCTTAATCCAGCTTCCCATTCCTGAATCCAGCTCAGCGAAGCGGATGCTAAACTTTCTGATTTGTCCTTGCTATTTCTGAGCTTTCTCCCTTTGGCTACTCTGAGAGGTTTTCCTTGTTTGCTTTGAAGGTTAGTGAAGCAGACGGATGGTGAAGAAAACGACTGCTTTTCCAGCATCTTCCCCATGGGCTGTGATGCCTGCACTTTCCCTGATGCCACACTTTGCACCTTCACGCTACTCAGTGATGTCTTAGTCACCCTTTCCCAAGTCCAAGAGAAGTGGTGCATGAATCTTCACAAACTCCCAGGCCCTGAGGACCAAGAGAAATTGCCAAATCAGCCAGTCAGCCACGTGGACATCACCACTAGCACAAGCAATGATGGCGACCTGTCTTTAGCCCACTTCCTCCCTGTCCTGTGCTGTGCATCTGCTCCTGGCGCCAGTGACCGCTGGGAGGGACTTCGCCATTCTGGGGGGTTTGTGCTGGAGGAGCCTCTCTTCAGCCTCCTTTTTGGTGTGGATGCCGCCATGCTGGATTCTCCCATGATCCTCTGTGGCTTCCCAGATGGGCAGCTGTGTTCTGTGCCTTTGAAGGCCCTGAGTTCCCCTGGGGGCCATGGCTGGGAAGACTCGCCTGTCAAGATCCTTCACCATCTGGAAGAGCCAGTTGTCTTCATCGGAGCCCTGAGGACTGAACGGAAATCCCCAGGTGCAGAGGAACCTCTGGCCTATGGAGGCTTGGGTTGTGACTGTGTTGTGGCTTTGGGACACTATGGTAAAATGGTGGCCATCAAGGCCTCTCAAGAAGAAGAAGTTAAGGTCCCAGAGCTCCGGGAGTATTATCTACAGGGGCCAGTTCTGTGTGCAGCATGCAGTGGGGGGAGCTGCATGTACTACAGCACCCATTCTGACATCTATGCAGTTGACTTGGACAGCAGCACACCTGAGGCTGAAAAAGTGGAGACTTCAGCAGGGACCCTTCCTTCAGCTTTGTCTCCTGCCAGCTTGAGTATCTGCAGTGTGGTGGCGCTTTCCTTATCTTCCCGGGAGTCAGAAGGTATTAGACTGTCAGAAGAGGTCTATGGTCTGGAATGGTAGAGTAGACCTTGATGTGAGGCTCTTGCCTGGATACATCCCATTGAACCAATGAGTAGTAAATTGTGAGGAGAAACAAATAAGACATGAGGAAATAGTGGTGTGGCCAGAATGTAATGTACTGTATTCCAGGCTCAAGTGCTGAGTCAAGTTTGCTCCACTTCTTTTGCTGAAAATGAATTTGTCTGGCATGTTACCTCAGAACAAACAGGGTCACTTCCAAAAAAGCAAGAGGGTTTTTTTTAGTGCTGGCCTTTTCCTTTAGAGTAGGTTCTTAGGCCCAAAACGGCCTTGAGAGAGATGGCCTTTTGTGCCTAAGTTGCCAGGGCAGCAACCAAGTGCTTTGCTGCATCAGGCTTGTGAGGGAGCTATTTGAAGGAAGAAGGTTGTGTTGCTTTGTTCCAACATGTGTCAAACAATCCCTGAGATGCAGGCTTTTGCCAGGAGATGGATCCCGGTTGATCCATCCATCAGTTTGTGGCATTGCTGAGTGACCTTGGCAATCTTGGTCAAGATTGGACAACTTCTGGGTCCAAGGCTGCCCTGAGCAGCTTCCGTAGCAAAACGCAGAGGCACCAGAGTGAGGACATCTGAGCATTTGGGTCATCATGCAAATGCTGCCATTACATACTGTAATTGTGTCCCAATGTCTGACACGGTAGATAAATTGCAGCAAGGGCGAGATGATATCAGTATCCATGGATTGTCGTTTACCCACAGACACTCATTTGGCCACAGTGACAGCTCGTGATCAGATAAAGTGGGTGGATTATGTTGTCTACATAAATAAGATTTTTCAGTCTACCCCTCTTCAAGGAGTAGAAGTTCTGGAGGTTTTCTCTCCCCCACCCCCATTTATTAATTTTTTCTCTGCCACCCATCTTGTGTATGATGATTCTGGGAGGCTTACAAATAGTAAGTAAGTTTTCTCTTTTTAATGATGATAACACCCTTCCAGGTCTTAGATAGCGCACTTGCAGCATATTGCCCAGTGCCCAATGCTCACTGTTCTATGTGACCTCTTCATTTTTAATAAAGAAATAGGGATCAATGAAAATAGGGAATAATGGAAATTTGATTTAATTAAAAATAAGGATTAATAGAAAACTCTGTTTAAGTTTTTTTCAAAAAGGGAAGCTGGCATGCTGCAATGCAGCGTCACAGGCGCCAGCATGGTATTGTCCAGGAATGTCTCCAGGCTCCAGAAGGACTTTTTAAAAATAAAAGTACTGGTGGCTGTAGCCCCTTATCTACCTGCCCATGAAAGGGACAAAAGTAAGGGATAGTGGAGCGCAGTCCGCAGGAGGAAGAGCTAGAGGAGGAAACAGCTGGCATACTGGTAAATTGGTGCTTTGTAACCAGTTAGTCCCCCAGGCAGCTATTTTGTGAATGGGCAGGATGTTCTCAAAATTCCAAATGAACCCATCAACCCCCAAAGCTAAGAGAGCCCTGGCTTCTATTATGGGGTTCAGGTACAATATTCCACTTAAAAATGGCAGGAAAACATGCTACCAGGTTTCAGAAATTGTGATCTGAGGGTCAACAAAAACTGAATTCATAGCTAGATGTAGCTCTGAGGTCGTAGATTGCCTATCCCTAGTCCAGCTAAAAAGTTCTCTTTCCTACCCTCTCTTCCTCACCTTGTTAAGACTATTTTCTGTAGCTTGTTTGTATCATACTTGCCCCATCAGCCTGGGGTGTCTTGATTTGAGGTGAAGGGAGCCAGCTTTTGGGAAAGGCTGTTCTGTATGGTCATTATATGCTAGCATGATACTTTCTTGATTCAGGCCTTTGCACAGAGAAAAGCTGGAGGCCAGCTCTGATCAACCTGAGACCCAGCAACAAAGCCGGAGGATGGAACTGCAGTTCAAGCACTCTGCCTCCTTTCAGCAAAATGGCTCTACAATGTTGTAATCTGGGGAGGCTAAGCAGTTCGCCCCCTCTTCCTTTCTTGTGCAAAACAGCTGCATTGTGCTTGCTTACCATGCCAGAGGCATTCAGATCCTGTATGCAGGAAACAGACTTCCTTTCTAGCAAGGCTTGGTGGAGGCCATTTGTCTCCCCCTTTAACACAAAGGAGGGGAAGGGGGCTTGCTCTAGCTGCCAGCAAGGTTTGAGGAAGCGCAGGGCTTTGCACCCACCCTTCCCATCACCGGGGCATTCGGCAGGTGAGGTGGAAAGGCCTTGTCTAAAGGTGCTCCCTCCACGGTTTCTGCAAAAAGTGGACATTTTGTAATCCCTGGCCAACAAAGAAGCAAGCAAAAAAACTGAGAATGTTTTGTTTGTGTGGACAAATTGTAGTGATAGTGAAGCAGTTTCTAAAAGCAGCAGGGAGGAGATTTAGAATTATGCAGCATGGGAAAAGCTCGCTTTCTGGCCCACTATAAGCTTTATATTTAGTGCTGCTTTAATTTCTGAGCTGTTAATAGACTCTTTCTCTTTCAACCTCTTTACATGCAAATGAGACCTAGAAACAAGTTTTAATTTAAAAGGATCTTGATATTCAGGAAGTCAAATTCTCCGTCCAGTCCCAGATCTTGTGCTGGGGTTGAGTTGTCACTGTACCCCTCCCTCTCCCCATGGGCTCTTTCTTCATTTTCTGGACCCCAGTCCCCTAAGGCCTTGCGTGTTACGATGAAATTGTTCAATACAGAAAGGGTCACTTGCAAGTAAAATGAAGTGTTCAACTAGGACAAGGATTCTTGTAGGGAACATCCCTGGATATACATTTGCCTATCTTTCTCTTCCTGGAAGCCGCTTTTCTGCCTTCCCCACCCCTTGTTGCTGCCCACCAACTTTCAGCATCACCCTCTACTGAGATCATTTGTGGGGGAAGATGCAACACAAAGCACTGGTCTCTGGAAAGGGCGGGGTGTCTGCCTGGCAGCAGACAGCTGGGATCTTGCTTTTTAGTAAGAAGTGGTAAAGCAGCAGCCGCCACTGCCTTTCCTTCCGCTCCCTTTCCTTTGGTCAGTCCTGAAGTGTGCTGAGTGTCTTCTTCACTCTCGAGTGTCTTCTGGGGCCACTGATTTCTTTGCACCCTGGGGTGATCTACAATGGCTCCGCTCCCAGCATGGGCTAGACAGCAACTGAAGTTGCTTTCTTTGAGCAGAAAGTGCTCCTAGCCCTTCCAAGACAAACTGAGCTGTACTTTCTTCTTGCAGCTTTTCCTGCAGGCTGAGGAGAAGAGTTATCCACAGGTTAACACGTATGGGCCCCAAGCCCAGGCAGGATATACATCCTCACAAAACAAACAAATATGCCACAATCTATGTACAGCATAGCCAATACTCCTTTTATTCTCCATTACCTCTTTAATTCTCCCACGATCTTCTTTGCCCCTGTTCAAACTCCCCCCCACCGCAAAATACTTCCTATCATCAGCCCCCTTTCCAGCTTGCTTTTTGTCCTTTTCCTGTGTAGGTGGGCACACTTCCAGATAAAATACTGTGCTGCAGCCACCTGCCATTTTATTGTAATAAAGGTGATGGAGTTGTGGTTTAATTGGCAGCATGCCTGCTCCTTTTCTCTCTTTTGTAAAAAGGAAAGAATCTTTTGAATTCCTGGTGTGGCAGGGATGTTGAGGGGCAGGTGCATAGGCAGAGATGATGCTATTGCAGCTTCTTGTTTCATCATGAAAGCTGTCTTCCGGATGCTGGTTAGATTGCCCATTCTTTCCCTCTCCAGGTGCCTCCAGGTGTCCTGTAACTGCAACCTCAGAATTCCAAACCAGCATGGTGGTTGCAGAGCTTTTATCATCAGATGGTTGTAGAGCAATGTTTTTCAAACTTGGCAGCTTTAAGACACATGGACTTCAATTCCCAGAATTCTCCAGCCAGCATGCTGGGGAATGCATGCTGGCTGGGGAATTCTGGGAGTTGAAGTCCACATGTCTTAAAGCTGCCAAGTTTGACAAACACTGGCCTAAAGTCTCAGTAATAACATTTCAGATGGCATTTCCAAAATCTGCTTGTATAGAAGCAGGACCTTCAACCATTCTCAGCCGTTTAATTCTGATATCACACAAGTTATTCTGTGCTATAGAAGCAGAGCATAGGAATTGGCAAAGATGCATTCTATCAGAGGATGTGGTTTCAAACCTGGTAAAAGGCCAAGCAAGTTCTAACCCAGTTTGGAGAGAGGAAACACTTGCAGTATATAACCTGAGATCGAAAAGTGCTTCCCTTCCTAATGAGCATCTGTCAGCGGACCATGCCTGTGCCTGGATGAAGTGCAATCTGACTGTGAAGCTTAGGGTCATGCTATCAATTACCTCAACTCTCCAGTTGTTGGGCGTTTCTGGCTGGGTTCAGATGTACCTGAGTCCCACCCATATGCCTCTCCTGTACTTCTGGGTCTGGAGGCTTAGCTGGTGGGATAACAATACCCTCCCCCAGAAGACAAGTCAAAGAGGACTGGGAAACTCTCTCACATAACTTTGCAATGCATAGTGCATTGCAAAGCAATGTGTGCCTGCGTGGAACATTTTTTGTGAGCACAATTTTTTTGTTGGAAAAATGTGTACGGAAGTACCTATCCCTCATGGGATGAGCATTTCCGAATGCAAGGAGTGCACGGATTTTAAAAGCTGACTTGGCCTCTGGGCGACATGCGAGGGACTATTCTCCAAAAGGTACTAGTGGGGTCAGGACAAAAAAATTAAATTTCATACAATTATCCTCCCATTGTATTCAATAATTTTCTCCTTCAGTTAACGCTAAAGATGATAATATGGGAGCCACTTTGGAGGTCCCTTGTGAAGGCTCTTTGGGGCTCTATGCACCCTTCAGACTTCAGGTTCTGCTCCTCTGCTCTCACGCAGGGGAGCGGGGTTGAAATCTTTCCTCCAGTGCTAATTCTCTCCTCTGTTTGTCTCCTCTGCATCACCACTCTGCTCAGGAGAGTCTGAATTTCTGGCTCTCTCCGCCAAAGGCCGTCTCATGACGTGTGGCTTGTGCAGCCCAGATGACACGCAGCCGGTCAAAATGAACGCTGACAAAGCCGGGCAGAGGATCAAAGAGCTGCTGTCTGGGATAGGCCATGTGTCTGAAAGGTAAGCGTTGACCTTTCTAGGACCAGCATCTCCGCATGTACAAATCCGGCATTTTCCCGTGTGTGCCCAGTGAAGCTCACCTTTGCTAATGCTACCTGGATTGCCTGCCGGAGCAGCTGATGTGGGAAAGCAGCTTTTGAAGTCCAGCAGCAGGATTTGATGCTAAACCATGCACACCATTAACTGAGATCTTTTGACAGTTACGAGGAAGCCTGTGTGTGAAGGGGGGGTTGTTAGCTTTTAACTCATGCACGTTAAGAAGTAACTGGAATCTGCTCTTGTAACTGCCTCTTGTAGAAATAACTGAATTTACATGAAAAGAGGGACACTTTATGTAAAATGACCCCCCCCCCGCTTTCAGGAAAAGGAGACAGGAAAATATTATACAGGCAATTCTCATTATTGTAGTAGATACGTTCTGTGCAAATGCTGCAAATACCAAATTAGCAACTGCTGAAACCTCAGCTGGAAATGTGCACGTCGGGCAGTTCCAGTGTTTTGCTGCTCTGCATGTCTGCGAATAAGCGCAACAGTGCCACAAGTACTGATTTTGGAGTGACAAAAACATTTTTGTGACTAAGCAAATTCGCAAATACGGAACTGTGAATAATGAGGATTGCATATAATCACATATGGAAAATCCTGTGCTATGCCTTCCTCATCTATCAACCCAGAGTTGTCCATTCCAGCTAAAACCATTCCTGGAGATTCCTGATCTCACCTCAATAAACATCTCATGTGACACACTTGTATATGGGTAAGTATACCTGCCAGAAGACACACTCCCCCCAAAAGGGCAGGACCAGAACAACAACAAAATAATGTTAATTGAATTAATAACTACTGATTAAAATTTACTGAGAGCCAGTTTGGTGTGACGGTCAAGGCATCAGGCTAGAAACTGGGAGACCGGGAGTTCTAGTATGCCTTAGGCACAAAGCCAGCGGGGTGACCTTGGATCAGTCCCTTTCTCTCAGCCCTAAGAAGCAGGCAAAGACAAACCATTTCTGAAAAACCTTGCCAAGAAAACTGCAGGGACCTGTCCAGGCAGTTGCCAGAAGTCGACACTGACTCAAAGGTACCCCCCCAAATTAATTTCCCATGAAATAATGTACCCCAAATACTCCTTTTTCTTTCTCATACACAAATATTTTTGCACATGGAAATGCACAAATACACATGCATTCCCTTCCCTCCTTTCAGCAGAACAGCAAAAAAAGAAGAAAACAAAATGGAGCTGGGAGAAGGGGAAGGAGTAGCTACACTGGGAAGAACAGGGAGAAAGACACCATGTTTAGATATACCAAAAGAGTTGTAATTCATCAGCAGCAGGGATGAGTCCCACCTCACCTAAGCTAATTAGTCTTCAAATGGATCCATGCTTTACAGCAGCTATTTGTACATCCCACCCATATGTGACACCCCTTCCTCAATTCATAGGCGGTTATTTTTAGAAAACACTAATTTTCCTCTAGTTTACTGGTGTTGACTACCTTAAGTCAGGGATGGGCAACCTTTACCGTTCCTTCCCCACAATATAGCTGAAATCTTGAAAACTCTTCCATCTGATCTCTTGAGATTTTGGAGAGAATTGCAAGATTTTAGTGCTCTCACATGAAATATAGTACATTTTGGCATTTTTTCATGAGACCTTGTGAGATTCTGATGTTTGGGGAAGCAATACAGGTAGTCCATGAATTACATCCATTTGTTCCGTGACTGTTCAAAGTTATGACATCGCTAAATGAATGGTAGTTATGACCGGTCCTCAAAGTTCCAGCCATTGCAGCACTCCCACCCTCATGTGATCAAAATTCAGGTGCTTGGTGACTGGCCTACATTTACGACTGCCTCAGTGTCCCAAGTCCACGTTCTCCTGCCCTGCACAAACTAGCTCTACTTCAGCTCCCCATCTCCCCCCATTTCTGCCCTTGTGGCTGCCCTGCACTCTGCCACCTGCTCCCTCTGCCCCTGCCCACAGCTGACCTTTGCCATCTTCCTTCCGCTGCTGGCCGGGGATCCAGGAACCGGGCAAGTGGGTGGCCCTGGGGTGCATGTGGCAGAGCCTTTTCTGCTGAAGGGGGCTCACTGGAGCTGGCTGGGGAGGAGGCAGGATGGTGGTGCAGGCAGAGGAGCCCTGTCTTCTGCTGCTGGTGCAAGGGGTGTTAGCCCACAGACTGTGGAGAGTGTGGCAGGATGGGACAGTGAGACATGACACACTGTCACTGGGCAAGGCAGGAGACATGGCAGCAGTGGTTCCCTGGGCAAAGGTGGCAGCTGTGCAGGACATGCTGTTTGGAGTGGTGGCAGAACTGGAGAAGGCAGAGTGACAAGGGCTTCCCAGAGGAGCAGCATGCACTCTGCGGATTGTGTTGGAAGCACCCCTGGAGAACTGGCCTGTGGGCTTTGGCAAGGGGTGGAGGTGAGCCCAGTGCCCACACAGCCCACCTGCAGGCCCTCTGCTTGCTCAGCCAAGCCTTCCTCCTGCAAGGCCTCATGAAGGGCCAGTAGCTTCCAACGTGTTCTGACAATGGTTTTCCAATGCATATCTGTCTTTGGCATATGAATTTCTTAGGCTGTTTTTACCATCCGTATTATTCAATATCTCTTTCTCTGCTGATACCTGCAGAGTGTCCTCCCTAAAAAAAGCTGTGGACCAAAAAAATCAAGCGTTGACATGCCTAAACCAAGTGATGAACGTGAGTGCAGCTTTGCTGTCAAGCCAGAGTGGTCCGAAGCCCATCACTTGCACCATCACTGCCCATTGGAGCCATATGCTGGTTCAGGACACCTTGACAGTCTCCTGCATCTTGGAAAACTCAAGTGAATGCAGCCTTGAGCGGGGCTGGACCTTCTGTGTCCAGCTTTTTGCCAACTCCTGTGACTTGGAGGAAACCTCCTCAGATTCTGCCACCACCTATACCTTCCCTATAGATCAGCTCCTTCCAGGGAACAAGACAGAAGTGACCCTTCCACTCGGCCCTGCTGAAGGCTCCAAACTGGATCTGCCTTTCACTGTCTCCTGCTCGCTCTACTACAGTTTGCAGGAGATCTTAGGCACTGTTTCTGAATCCACTGAGCTTCTGGATGACCTGTTTTCTGACGATTCTCCTGGCCTTTCCCTGGACAGAGAAGGCATCTGCCTGCCCTTGAAGGAAGTCACCGTTGATCTCCTGCAGTGCCTTCGCTTGGATGACAGTGGGATGTCTGAAGCTAGCCCACCTGCTGTGGCCATTTCTGTCCCTGGGGATCCAGTTGAAACCTTCTTGAAGTTATCTCTGAAGAGCATGGGAGAGAGTGATGGGCTTGTCCCAGAGGGACTGAGTACTGTTGATAAAAATTACTTGGCTCCAACTGTAGCTTCAATCAAGGTATCTTCTGAACTGCTGAGAACAGCCTTGAAGGACTTGTGTGCAGGTGTGTGTTACCTGTGAATACCTTTAAACTTCCTGCCTTTTGTCTTCTCCTTGCCCTTCATCAGGTTTAGCACCTCCAAGGCCCACCTGCATTGGTAGTTCCCATGTTGTTTGCCCTGAAAAGAACTGTGTCTTTTATCTGCAAGGCAGCTGTTGTGAAAAGTTTGGGAGGTCTCGCTTGCCAATGGGCCAGTTAATAACGTTCTTGGCTGAGTTACATGATGGTAGGACTTGCTGGAATTTTGTTTTGTTTTGTTTTTCATGCTGTCAGCAGAATTCTAACAGAAGGGTTGGGGATCCATGGCTCTGCAGATGTTGCTATATCACTAGCCAACATGGCAGTGGTGAGGGATGCTGGGAATTACAGTTCTGTAACATCTGCAGGGTCCAGGTTTCCTACCTCTGTCCTTCAGAATCTTTTCCAGAACTAGAGAATGTCAAACTAGTAGACTGAGAGCCAGCAATAGCCATCTTCGTGTTTTAATGGGCTTTCCAAGCCTACAACTGACACCCAGATCCTTTGACTTTAGCAAGGGACAGTGTTGCAGCCAAACTAGTGATAGAAGCTGGATAATCTTCCTCTTGGCAATTAAAAATAATGCAAGCCGTGCACCATGTACCTGAGCAAACCCTCATTTCCAGCTAATCCTGAGAACTGATTTCAGCCAAGACTAGAGTGGACACTTTGCCAAGACAAGCAACCAAGTGTTTTCAATGGAGATTCAAATTTTATATGTATATGATGTTGGGTATAAATTTGCACAACTGTTCTCAACAAGGTAGTGTTGCAGGGAGGAAGATGGCAAGATTATGAAGATTTTGCAAGAGTTGTAGCAGAGATAGACTGGGATTGTAGGTGTTCCCTTCATCCATCTTACTAGAACAGAGATCTAATTCCTATCGGCAGTGTAAGTTTTTAGATCTATGTGTCAGACTCTTGTGGCAGATCCCCCCATCTCAGGTCCAGTTCAAGGCTTCCGACTGATTTATGGAACATCCAGTCATTGTTGGGTAGCTTTTTCTAAAAACTTCACTGGGATTCTTTTAGTGACCATTGAGACCTCAGATTCCTAAAGGTGGGCCCTTACATCCAACAGGTTATTGGACAATCAAATCAATCTAGCACCTTTATTATGAAGTCACACATGTTCCTAGACGTACGTACTCTTAAGTATGTTTGGAAGCCAGTGGCAGGGACAGGGAATGTCGGTCAGGTATCCCAGGGATCCTCATGCTTCCAGTAACAGAGACTGCTCTTCTTCCCTTCTTTTGTCATCCCTGCTCAGAAGCGCCACTCTGCTGTGCTGTGCTGCGATGGCTGCTGGCTGGAAATGCTGACGTGGATGCCCTTCGGAGCCAGGAGGTGGCAGTCGTGCAGGGGCTGGCCCCAGATGGAGGCAAAGTGCAGCTGAACATCGGAGAGGCAAGACATGAGTTGCAGCTGGGCCGGCAGGGGAGGGGAGTCGGGGGAGGAGAACCTTCCCGATTCAGGACTGTGTTTCACTCAGTGTGTGGAAACCGGCATGGTGGTCCTAGACACGATGCCCTCTGTGAAGATCCATACAGTAACCTTGAGTGATTTCAGATGCTCTCTGCCACTTGCAGGTCCCCTTTTGTGGGCCAACTGTACCCTTGCCACGTGTCTCAGAAGGTCTGTGGGTGTAATCCAGTCTTTATTTTTAAGGAATCTGAGCCAAAAATATCTTAAGTGAGAAGGTTAGAGTTTTATCATCCTGCAACAGAATCAAAGTTGTTCCTTTTTTTGAGGTTTGTCATGTAACGCAGGGCCAAAGGGAGAGGATTTCTAGCTCCATACAACTTCTTGTGCGGCGTATTCAGAGTTCTTCAAGAACAGGGATACCCTCGTCCCTCTGGCTCTCGTCCAGTTGTTGTTGCATATGCAGCCAAGGAAAACAGGACAACTGACTGTGCACCAGTGTCTCTCCCTGCTTGCTGGAGTGGCTGGATCATGGTGGCCAAGTCTGGCAGAGAGTAGTTCTCCAAGAATACCATGGAGTCTGAGGGGAATAAGAACGCCTGTCTCTTAAGCCGGTCCTATTGCACAAGGCCAGAGAGTCAGTCTCCAACTCCAGCTTTAATTCTTTACCACATGGTGGTGGTGGTGGGGATGTTGCTCATGAACTAAAAGATGTGTTTAATTCCATTATTATTATTATTATTATTATTATTAACCATTATTATTGGAGAACATGGGGAGAAAGACATTATTTCAGTAAAAAGATCTATGGCCACCAGGTAAATGCCATAAAAACTGTGTTTTCTCTGTGTGTGACTGTCTGTCTCAAAAGAAAAGATTTATCTGATCCTATCCCAGCTTTAGTTCTCTTTTGTGTCTCTTATCTCAGTTAAGGAGGTAAGCCTGAGGTGGCCATTTGGCTAGGGCAGTCAGGTGTTGAGCATCAGATGACTGACATCTTTGACTCATCCATTTATCTGTTCACGCTTATTTAGATTTAGGTACCACCCAACTCAAAACTGACTCTGGGTGGCTCACAATATAACAAAAGAAGATAAAAGCACAATACAAAATAGATAAATGTGTTGAGATCCTCAGTACAAAAACATAACCAACAAGGCCTGGAGAACAGCCAGGTCTGCAAGGACTTCTAGAATGCCATCAGGATGGAAGCTGCACAGATCTCAGGGGTCCTGACAGAATGAAGAGTGGGTTCTCCTTCATGGACATGTTGATGTGGAAGCTGCACACCCGTTTCTCAGGGATGCTTTAATTTGGATTCCTGCACTGGATACGGAGTTTGACTCATGGCCTAAGTGAGCTACCCAAATTCTCTGATTCTTTCCCAGGAGGGTGGCAGATAGTCAAGTTTGACTTGTTCATCTCCCACCATTAAAGCTGTTGGTGCATTGGGCTTCATTGCTAGCTGTGTACTCAACCATAGCTGGTTAATCCTTACAAGAGAGACTTAGGCCAGCTAAGCCCAGGCAGTGACCAGGTTCTTCTGGCTTCTTGCACATAAATATAATACTGTTCTGTTTAATGGGCTTCCTCCTGCCCCAGGTGAGGGGAGATGCATTTAGTTGGAGCACAATCAAGCTGCCTCATTTCATTTGACTGCAAGGGCTCTTCTCCCAAAACTTAAGTTGACCCCTCTGGAAGAGCAAGGCATGTGTTAAGCGCAGTGCACATATACTGGATATTTGGATAATATTGATAAATTCAGAAATGAGAGGATGGTGTGAATCTGATACTTCCTTGGTGTTCTGGGAGATTATCAGGGTAAACAGGCTGTGTCCAGCTGGAGGGAAAATATTGAGGACAGTAGATTTCTTCAAAAGACCCAGGAAGGATTTTCATTCTTGTTCAGGAGCTTCTTGTATGTGGGATTGGGAACGAGTTTTGGCCTAAGGTCTGTTTAGAAGGTCTGCATTTCACTTCAGCTTTTCTGCACTATAAAAGAGTGTTACTTTTTGTGTTAGCCGCATTCTTATTCTTGAACTAGCATCTGGATTCGGTTGAATCTGGCTCAGAGTTGTATGCGTGATCAACACTGGTTAGTCTTCCCATCCCAGTTTTAAAGTAGTGAAGATCTGAACTATTTTCTCTGTATTAGCTTGAAGCATTGGAGCATGCAGATTTTACCTTATTGCTAGAGAAGAAACAGACAGAGGCATTGCAGCTGTGTTCATAGGCCTAGTTCCTTTTCATCTACACTGGCGGTGGGTTGTACTTCAAGTATGAAGCTTGAAGTACAAAATTTCCATCCTAAATTTTGCTAGCGGTCATACTACATGCTACAAGCTGAAGTGCAACGTAGCCTTTTAATGAACTAGAAAAACCACTTCAGGAGGAGTCCATTGACTCCCTTTCCATTCCAGATACATGCTCTTGAAGAATGCTTTGCTCCTGCAAAGTTTTAAATTTTGTTAAGCTGCCTTAACAGAACAGAAAGAGGGTATAAATCAAGGAAATAAGTGAAAATGCAAAATAAATGCTTATTTTGGGAAGGGAGTATTGAGCCTCCAGGCGGAATAGCTTGAAGCAGGGAAGAAAGAAAAAATTGTTACATGATAGTTACACGCTTAAAATGCTGTTTGGCCTTCAGCACTCTTACGTAATGTGCAGCTCTGTTCTTTTCCTCTCTCTCTCTTTTTCCTCTTTGAGGGTCAGTGGTTTGGAACAGTGATTACTTTCCCCTGCCAAATGAAAGGCTTTTTTTAAAAAAAAAGATGACTGACACTTCCTTACTTCGCTTTCTCACTTCCACTGCTCAGTGAAACTGGTGGCAGTGACATTGTTTTCCTCCCAGGTGACTGTCAGTGACCTGAGCCCAGCAAGTCCTATCCAAGCTGTGGAGATTGTCATCCAGGGCTCTCCACTGGCAAACATGTGTCAGCTGCATCACGCCGTGGTTCGGCGCATTCAGGTATGTGCTGTGGCTGAGAGACAAGGAAAGAAGGCAGTATGCTTGCCTGCTATGTCCTGAAAACTTCTGTTGAACAAACAAGATAGAGATTTGGGTTGCGATCCAGCTGGAGATGGGGCTGTATGGCATTTTCCTGTTGTCCTACCCACTGGAAATCAGGGCTGATTTATGAAATAAACTTGTAGCCACATAGACTCCCACCCTCCCTCCTAAGAAAGGGAGTGAATATTCCATTGTCCTCATGCTAAGGAGCAAAGACCTTTGAGGTTTTTCTCCCATCAAGTAGGCTGCGAAGGGAACAGAAGTAGGTGTGTGTCTGTGTGTACGCCTCTGTACTGCTGTGAGTGTGTGGGATGGGCACTTACTGCAAGAGATTGTCCCCCTCTCCCTTTCAAATCTTGCCTTTTGGGGACAATAAAGAAAATATATACTTGGGCACATTGTATGGGTTTCCTTAAGGCTTTATGGGTGGGAGGTGGGGATGGCAGGATATTTTACATTTTATTTATTTTATTTATCATATTTTTATCACCGCCCATCTCCCTCATATGGGGCACTCTGGGCGGTTCACAATAAAACAGTTTAAAATTCAATAAAATCATAAATAATATCATTAATCCATAAATATCAATATCAATAAATAAATATAAAATGTAATGAGATCCAAGTAATGGCAGATCTAATACCACCCAAAGGGGAACAAGACCAGCCCTGGCAGGATTAGGATATCCTAAAGAGAGGGAGAGAATAGGAATCCCAGAGGTGCTGTGCCCAATCCTCTGTAAGTTTGTTCAGGCCATCATCTTGCCCCCTGAGGTGAGGTTGGTCCCCCCTCTTCTGACCTTGAAGAGCGTCCAGACCTGGCTCTGCCAACTAGCTTGGGGATCCAAGAGTGATAGGCTGCCCTGGGGGTGGCTGGTGGCTTAAAGACGCTCTCTCCACTTTTTAGTTCCCCTCTTCTATCTTCTTCTATTTTTTTGTATTTTTTCCTATTTTTATAATGGTTTTATAACTTTTATTTGTAAGCCGCCCAGAGTCACTTTTATAGTGCGATGGGCGGTATATTAATTTAACAAATAAATAAATAAACAAACCATCACTTCACATTGGAAAAGCACAGGTGGTTGGATTTGAAGACAAAGAGTTGGATTTCTCGATTAACTCACCTTGCCCTGACTTTTATTTTCTTGATTTTGCTCGTTTATAGGCCCTGTGCTCATTAATCAGTAATAATAGAATGAATAAATAACTATCAGGACTAATAGTGATAATAAACCCAAATATTAACATCATAAAACCATCTAAAATCAGGAACAAGCGTTACAGAATTACAACATCAAAACAGTGAACCAAAAATGCTTAAAAATACATTAAAGATAAATGGTGTTGGTGGTTAAGCATGGCTACTAGGGAATGAAAGATAGAAACGAAGAGTATGTTTCAAATTTTTTCTCAAAGCATGACAAAGAAGAAGCCAGCTTCTCGATTTGGGGAGGAAGTTCCAGTGTTGACAACGCCATCAAGTACTGTAGATGCTTTCCCTATTTAATTCCAGGCAGGCTTCCTTTTGGGACAACACACAAACAACGCCCTTGTCTGCAGAGTGCAGAGTCTGGGTGGGACCATGTGGAGAAAAACATTCCATCAAATAGGAGGGTTTTAATTAGTCCTTTTTTTTTTAATCTGATTAACACAGACTCTGATTTTGGAACAAGCTGCCCAGGATTCTTCTCCCCCAGATATCCGAGTGCAGTATCTCCACCAGATCCAAGCCAACCATGAGGTAAGTGGCTACCCAGTGCTGGAGGAAGCCATGTGTGTTGCACACTTGTTTCAGGATGGCTGTGGGAGAACTTCACCCGCCTGCCCACGGGCTATGCTTTGTGATTTCATCTGCACAGAACAGGAATATAGGTAGTCCTCACTTAACACACCTAATTGGGACCGGAATTTCCATCACTAAGTGAATCAGTCATTAGGTGAAACATGTGACTGCACCACTTAGCAATGGCAGTTCCAGTAGTCCTGTCTGAGGTCGTTAGGCAAGGACCGTGCGGTCGTTAGGAGAGGACCTCATGCTTCTCCTGCCCTGCCGGCTCGCCTCCACTTCAACTCCCCCCACCTGCCTATCTTCTCCCCATCTCTGCCCTTTTGACGACACACAGGAGGAACAAGACAGCGAAGGTCAGTGGGGGGCAGCAGAGGTAGGCGGTGGCGGTGGAGGACAGGGCAGCCAAAAGGGCAGAAATGGGGGGATAGGCAGGCGGGGGGAGTTGAAGCGCAGTGCCATCGTAACTTTGAACGGTCGCTGAACCAATGGTCGATAAGCGAGGACTACCTGTACAGTCTTCCACGCTTGTCTTTAGCTACTCCATTGGAACTGGATAGACTGAGCCATCTTAGTCTCAGAATCTGGCTTGACAGGGTCAATGAGAGAATGAATTTATGACTTGTTTCATAATTGTGGGCTGCCTCACCCAGTCTGGCACTGGCTGCATTCATCCTATATACGCTTTCCGTAATTTGATTAGGAATACCATTCTTTCTTCCCTGCCTTAGCCCAGGGCTAAAAGCAGACATTTATATAAAGCATGCCATGTGATTTCACAATGCCCCCTTTTATGCAACTAAGGATTTCACTGAGGTTCAGTTTTGTCTTCTCACTCTTCTCCCCACCCCTCAGCACTGGAAATACATGTTGCCCACCCTGCATTTACATAGAGCATCTGAATAGCCCTGCTCCCTCAGGACAAGGTGCATTTTAATCCAGCACTGTGTTTCTCACAGCAGCCAACAAGATGCCTCTGGAGTGCTTACAAGCAGGAGATGGAGATACACCCTTCTTGTTGTTATCGCTCCTGCTGCTGCTGAGGATGATGATATCAGTTTATCAGGCCTCACATTAGCAGACTCTGGATATAGTAGACAAAATATCCTACCATTTCATGTATACATAATATGATTTTATGTATGTGTAAAGTCACACTTGCTAAATAGAGGTCATTATTTTGTTCTCACAACAGCAGTAGCGAGGTTGATTGGGCTGAGAGACAGTGAGGGACTGGATTAAAATTCCTCTGCAGGTAATATTCTTGAGGCCTGCTTCCCCCAATACCTGCTCTTCAGGACTAATAGCCTTTAGTAGAACCCTCCTCGATCAGTTTATCCTCTCATTTTACAGACTGCCAGTCAGTGGCCCTCAGCACAACTTGTGGTAATAGATTTCACAGATTAATTATGTGAATAACACATTCATTCTGAGCAGTCTGTGGTCTACATGTGGCCACTGAGTTACTTTCTGTCCATGCCATCAAAATTTAGCCACAGATTTTAGAATCAATGTTCTCAGCTTTACGATATTCTTACTGTTTTACAATAAGCCATTAATATTCCTCCAGAAAAGCTGGAGGGAGGGGGAGAGAAATCCAGAAAATAGCACCTGCCCTCCATTTCAAGGATGCAGCCTAGTATAAACTGGGAAGGGGGATAATTAAAACCTCACCAGCACAGCTGAACTCCCAGGGGTTCCCCACAAAGACACCTCTGATAGGCTGCCACAACTCTGGACTCCCCCAGTCTGTCCAGCTGGGGTGTTCTTTGTCTTCTGTCTGGGAGGGATCCTTTCAGCCCAGCTCTAGGAAAAATAGAAAAGAAGATGCTTTGGATCTTCCTACATGAAGACCAGATGTAACAAACCATAACAAACTCTGTGCCAATCCTGAAACACAAGAATAGCTGCAGAACCATGCAGTCTTGTGCATGGAGAAGGATTTAATGGGAAATCCCCTTTTTAAATCAAATATGTACAGGTAGTCCTTACTTAAATACCATAATTGGGACTGGCAACTCCATTGCTAATGATGCAGTTGTTAAGCGAGACATCACATGACTGCGACTTGTGATTTTACTGCTGGCTTCTCCATTGACTCTGCTTGTTGGAAGCTGCCTTTGAAACGTGCAAACAGTGATCGCATGACTGCAGGACGCTGTGACAGATGTAAGTGCGAGGACCAGTCGTAAAGTTATTTTTTCAGTGCCGTCGTAACTTCAAATGGTCATAAACACAGCAGTCATTAAGTGAGGACTCCCTGTATTAGTTTTATGTATCTTCCTGTATCACCAGATTCTGGGCAGTGTACAAAAACATAAAAGCAACCTATACAAGAAAACATTATGACCCTTCCCCTCCCAAAACAGAACACACAAATACCCCCCACCAAAACGTATACAAGAAGAAAAAGTGGCAGCCCATTAAGCTTTGAAAGCCCACCTGCATGAAACTATTTTCACAGCCTTGCAAAACATTAGCACCTAGTGGGCCAGCTGTATCTCTGAAGGCGACATGTTGCAAAGCGTCAAGGATATATCAGAAAAGTCCTGTGGTGGGGTGGCTAGACCTTGAACAAGCCTTCATTAGAGAACTTGCCAGGACAGGGAGGAACATTTTGGAGAATGCAGTCCCTGCTGAGCCCAGAATAATGCCATAAGGGGCCTTATAGGTAACCAGCGGAGCGCCTGCAGAATAGGGGCTGCCTTGCATACCCATGGTAATTTCCAAGCTGTCTTCAAAGGCAGCCCCGCCTAGAGTGCATTGCAGCACTTTGGCTGTGTGGGGAGAAGGGCTTAGAAAGCCACGTGCCCCAGTTGGGCCTAGGCCTGCCCAGCAAAGGCAGCCACTCTGGGCAGCTTCTTGATCAGCCACTCTTCTTATTTAGATGCTGCTAAAGGAGGCCCAGTCCCTCCGTGGTAACCTGTGTCGGGGGAATGATTCGGATGCAACAGTGGAGAAGCTTCTGCACGTTTACCAGCAGCTACGCAACCCCAGCCTTGTGGTCCTGTGAGGGTCAAGCAGCGGCACCCCTGTGCTGGAGGATCTCCCTGCCGCCTCTGCCTGGAGCTGGGGGATGAAGGGAGCAGCAGGCTGTGCGCTTTCTAGACAGGAGGCCAAAGCAGAGGCATGGCAGAGAAGGGGTGGGGGATGCCAGCCGGCAGACCCTGGCTCCCCTGCGGACCGAAAGTTCAGGGGCCAAGCTTTCTTGTGCAACCCCCAGCCCTCTTCCCTTTGAACACGACTAGCTCCCCTCCCCCCCGGGCTCCACATTTCTGCCCACCCCAGACAGGCGACTGGGTGCATTGTGACGCTCTCACAGGCAGACAGACAGTCCGGTCCTTGTGTGCACGTGTGTGCAGAGATGCCCAGGTGCATGTATGTAATTTGGATGGCCAGCAAGATGCCCTCGTGGCTGTGGGTGCTGTGTTGTGGATTACACTTGATGTTGTTAGTTTAGCTTTTCTCACTTTTGGTGGCACTTCCTTTGCTGTGGCAGGCAAGTCTGGTGAGTTGTGGAGGGGGAAGGGAGGGGGAGATTTTGCTGGAAATTCAGTGCTTTTCTGTTCATTCCAAGCAGCAGCCGCCACCACCAAAGGGCTATGCTTCTAGCTGTGTCACATTTTTCAAGAACACTGTGGAAAAACAGGCTGTCACATACGTAGGGAACTTGGGGGTGCTCTTAGTATGGCATCCCTTTTTCTAACGGGACATTTTGCTCCTTTTTCCAGTATTTTTCCTTTCTATAAACTATTTGCTTGTCAATTTCCAAGGCAGAGACTCCTGCAGAGTTGTGTGTATATGTCTTCTAACCCTTCTTTCCTTCCCAAAGGCCTCATATCGATGAAAAAATGTCCAGCACTTTGTCAAGCTGTTAACTCTTGAGATAGCCTCCCTTGGCTGGGCAGTCCAATCATCGTCCCTCCCCTCCCCTCCCCTCCTCTGCCTGCAGGCCCTTGGCAGCTTGGGGGCTTTGCCTGCTGCCTCCCTGCGGAGCTAATGCAGCATCTGCTTTAAAAGCTGCCTCCTCCTGATGAATAATTGAAAAGCCAGGCCGGGCACTCACTGGCCGGCACTAAAGGCCATTAGGAAGCCCACCAGCGCTCAGGGCTGAAGGCTCCACGTGCTTTCCTCTTGTCCAGTCTGGAATAATTGATGTCATGGTTGCCCTCTGCCCTCGGCGAGAACCCTCCCTTGGCTCTTGGAGCTCTTTCCAGGCAGATGGAGCCGCTCCCCCCCACCCCCCACCCCTGTGCAGCCCTTTCCCTTGTCGTTCCCAGTCAGCCTGAAAATGGAAATGTGGGGTGGAGGGAGAGCCGCCACCACCCACCCATGGGGGACGACTGCTTTGTGCTCGAGGGCTGTCTGCAGCCCCGTTTCTTGAATCCCTGGGTGCCCCTCGCCTGGCCTTCCTTTTTTCCATAGAAGTGAGGGCCGGGCTGCCCAAAAGGCACGGGCTCCAGCTTCCTTTCAGTAGCCCCATTTCTTATGGAAGCTGCAGTCTTCTCCTGCTTATGTAGCCATGTCAGGCTCCATAAATACACTCACACACACACACATGTAATTAACCTTCTGAAGTGAAGGTTAAGTGAACCTTCGCTGTTCACTTGCGAGGGCTTGCGAGCAGGTATTGAGCTAAAGGAAGAGACGCTGCTGTTTCCCCATCCCGCCTTCTCGAATTTCTCTTAATCAATCGGAATCCAGTGGCGTGCTGCCGCTCAGCCTTCACCTGAACTCGTGCAATCAGGGAGTGCTCTACCAGCAGGATCCGCAGTCATAGGAAGGATCAGGGGAAGCGGACAGGTCTCTTGTGTCTGCATGGGAAAAGCAGGGAACCAAACGGAGAATGGTCCCAGCATCATTCCTTGGAAAAGTTTGAGTTTCAGCTATTGAGGGTGCTCATGCGGGCTGTGATTCCCCGCTCCCTCCTGTGTCCTTGTCTCCTGCCTCGCCTCCTGCTCAGCAAGTCCTGAGTGGAAGAATTGACAGATCTGGGTCTATGGGTCTTCTCAACCTCCCCGCAGTGCTAGCCTAATTGGACACCAGCCAACCACCATCCAGTGCTAAGCACGTACAGAGAGAGTCCAGCCCCCACCCTCCTGCTTTGCAGTTGGTAGAATGCCAGCTCCATCAGGAACAAGAATTGCTTTACGGACCAGCTCTGCTTGGAGAAGCAGGTTGAGGTGCTGTGGAGAAAGCATAGCCGGAGATTTAATGAAGGGGAGGAAGAACGAGAGGTTCCTAGTCACTGCTGGGAGGAGGTTGCTACTTCCTGGGCCTGGCTGGAATTGTTCTGCCCAAAGAAGAATGGAGTCAAGTCCAGACAAATCGAGTTTCCAGACTGCCCATTGCAGAATTCATCCTGGCACTAGAAACACAGTCCCGGGGTCCTGGTCAGTATATGTGGCTTGGCTCCCACCTTGTTTCCTTTCATAAAAAGTATTTGTTTATAATCAGCAGCATCAGCAACACCTTTGCCAAACTGAGCTCTGATTTATCACATATCTCCACATATACATACCTTTAGGGCCATAAGAAATTTGCACAGCAAGCAGAAGCACTTAGGTCTTCTCATTATGCATTGTGTATAATTCCTCTGCACATCACTGAGCTGGCCATAGGCAAGCCGGGGGGGGGGGGCGGGGGGGGCGGGAACATTGGGACAGTTGCACTGCCCTGTTGCCGTCAGCAGGGGTCGTCATGCCACTAAAATGACTCTGGGCTGCTCAGGTTTCTCCGCAGGTCCTGTGGAGGTGGATGCTGAGCTGCTGCCTCCTTAATGCCGTTTGGGCTCTAAGGTCAGAGGTCCTTAGCCAACTGGGCCACACTTGTAATTCTTAGGTATATGTCTCCAGTTTATCATCCCAGGATCTGGTGACTTTATGGTGGAGCCTTTCTACCCTGCTCTCTTGCCTCAGAGATGGCAACACCATATTCACCCAGACCACTTAACTCACTTATTCTAGTGAGCTTTCTCCAACATCACACAAGCAGCAAGTATGCTGGGACCAGCAGACATTAAAAAGCTCGCTTGCTCCTTTCCCAAGATCTCTGAGCAATTTTGAAGCAGCCAGTTTGGTCTCGTGGTTAAGGCAACGGGCTAGAAACCAGGAGACTGCAAGTTCCAGTCCTGCCTTAGGCAGGAAAGCCAGCTGGGTGACCTTGGGCCAGTTGCTCCCTCTCGGCCCAACTCACCTCAGAGGGTTGTTGTGGGGAAAATAGGAGGAGGAAGGAGTATTAGGCATGTTCACCGCCTTGAGTTATTTATAAAAATAATAAAGGTGGGATTTTAAAAATATTTTAAAAAAGCATGCTCTGAGCACTTCCTTTTGTGTGTCTGAAAAACTAGCACTGTGATAGAGCTGTTATTGCCTCTACAGTACAGATGCTTTTCTTCTGCTATCCTTTTCCTATGCAGACTAGCTCAAAGCACAGTCTGGGTCTAAAAAAGGATGTTTTTGTTACACAGTTGTGGAGTGTCTTTCCATTAGTCACATAACTGTCCTTCAGTTTGAAGCACAATCCAAAGGACATACAGATGGGTCCACATGTTGCACTAAACCATGGCTTATTTCACCATGATTTTTGGATTTCTGGCTTAAGGCTCACTTGACTGGGCTCTCAGAACAGCCAATTATATTTCCGAATCGGAGTGACCGGATTCATGCAACGTGCAACATTAAAGCCAAGCAACCCGTATTTGCATATATCTATGTTGCCCCACTGAGGATGATTTATAAAAGTACAATTACAGCTGACTTTAAATGGTGTGGCTCAGCACAATAAGCGAGCCTACTCATAATTCTCAGTACGTCTCAATACCATTGGTGAGACTTGTTATGCGGTAAAAACTGAACCTTTGCTTTGCAGCAGCTTGGATAAAACCCAAGTGCACTCACAATGGTTGTGAATAATGCACAGATCAAACATTTTGCTCATGTCAAGATAGCTTGTTGCTGCAGAGATGCTCACGCTGACGTCGTGGCTTTTTGATGAATGCCTGCTGTGGGTGCATCAATACACTCTGGTATCGTTCCCAGTGCAATTACAGAAATGTCTACTGTATGTGGAGACAGTGCGGGGGCTACATAACCACATGAAAACGCGCAGTTCTTAAGTTGTTTAGACCAAACGTATTTACATCCATACACGTTTCCCCCCCCCCCTCTAATTAGGTGGGTCTTTCAAGCTTTCCCACGCTAGAAACATAACGAACGCCGGAGACCTAACCGTGCCTTAGCACAGCAGCCATAACTTTAGCCCGATTTGGCTGCTTTTCTTCCTTTTTTCATTGAAATTCGCGTCAGGCTTAAGCTGGCGTTCACTGTCAATGTCCCACAGGCAGGACGCAGCAGCGCCCGTTCATTCTTTCCGCGCTCCGGCGCAGATCGTGATTTACGAACCCCGCCTCACCCAGCGGAAGACTGAAGGGCGAGCCTCTCAGTCGCGCTCTCTGCAAACGTCCACAGCTGCATATGATGCCATTCTGCGCCCCGCTGCTCCAACAGCCATCTGGGCGGCTCCCATGGCAGATAAAGGGGCGAGAAGGTGGCCGGGGGCAGGCGCCGCCGCGGTCCCCAGAGGGATTCGCTCGTCCTCTCCGCAGCGCATGGATGATGAGCAGCCGCCGTAGGCGCAGGGCGAAGCGGAGCCGAGGAGCAAATTCCGTATGAATGAAGCGGGGAGCGTGCCTTTTTTCCCCACCCACCGACTGCATCCCCTCCCCGCCCCGTTTGGGCACCACCTATGGCCCTAACCTGGCTTTCCCGGGAAGAGGGCAGCTTGGGCGCCCGTATCCGCGATGTGATGTTTACTCGGGGAGAAAGCGGCGCTTCCGTCTACAGGCCGGATTGCTAGAAAAGCGACGCTCTGTTCTTTCTGCCTTTGATGTGAGGCGGTTCGAGATTAGCAAGATTAGATACCGCATAATTGCTACTCCTGTGAGGTTTCATAAGGTCTTGCTGGTTCTGGGGCCTAAAGTCTGTCGCTCTTTTCGCCTTATATGGCTCTGTCCGAACTTGCCCTCCTTCCTTACAGGGCAGGAAAAATTGCCTTTATAAGGGCCGGGGGCAAGAGAGCTCGTCGCCGCCTTCCTCTGCGGCACAAAGGATTTCCGCTTCTCCTTCCGCGTCTTGTATGCGATCACCTGGTAGACCCTCATTTGAATGTCTGCAGCCTCCGCCCACATTCCTCAAGACGAAGAGGCCAATCGGGCCGGCTTGCTGGCTCAAATCCTAAATCAGCCGGTTTTTCCCTCCCCCTACCAGCTGTTTGTAACCTTTTTCCAGAAAGATCGGGAGATTTCAAAAGCTTGCATAGTTTAACGACCTTTGCCTTGGCCCAGTAAAAGCATTGCCCTAATATGGCTTTTGAAGGACAGGCAGGAGGGCAATAATTTATTCCACACACACAGACAAAATTGTGTGGAAGTGGCAACTGCATTCTAAGGCAGGTGGCTTCTTCCTCGGCTCAAGGGATCCCTTTGCTTACTTACCTGAATTATTGTCCGGTACTTGAGAGAGGCCATTTCATTCCCCATGATGGAGCCTTGTTATGGGGCCCTGGGGAAGACTTAAATGACTGCCCTCACTGGGGCACAGCTGCCCCCCAAATGAGTGCTGGCCCCAAGGCACAGTACAGCAGAGCAATTTTCTGCCTTTGTTTGCATACAGCGCTGCATATGCAGTAGCAAATGTTTTAGCAAAGCATGCTATGTGAGCCCACCCAATGGGGCTAATTCGCAGTTCAGAATGCCATGTACACCCAGAACGTTAGCTTTACTGAGTACCCAGTAAGTAGGTCAGGTGTGCAAATGTATCCAGTCTTGAGTTAAAGGGGTAAAGTGGCTCTGAAATGCAGAGTGTATGAGATGTGCTGACTGAACATTCTGCTGGCAAAGCTGTGCCAACTGAACAGTCCAACTGGGTCAGAGTCCGGGAAGCAGGGGGGCCATGGCCACAGGGGCTGTGCCCTTTATGCTCCAACCACACCCCCATTTATGCCCTGACTTCATAGTGGCCATGGAACTGACAAGGTGAATGTGTTTCTTACTTCTCTGAATAAACATGTGCACATTCATTGAGGGGACTGGTACAAAAATTGCTTTGGCCAGATGTTTGGTCACTAGGAGAAACTGCATCTTCTCAGGTCATTAGATCAAGATCTGTAGTGCTGGTACTGGCTGATAATAATACTGGCAAAAAAGCACTGGCTAGAAGGTTCTATTTTCTTATACTATGAAAGCTTGTAAATCAGGTGTGTAAGAAAGCCTTCAAATTAGAGACAAGGAACCCCCAGGAATTGTACAGGTAGTCCTTGCTTATCAACCACTTGTTCAGCGATTGTTCAGTTATGATGGTGCTGAAAAAAGATAACTTTATGGCCAATTTACAACTATTTACAACCTTTGCAGCATCCCTCAGTCACATGATCACCATTACAGTCAGTATGCATTGTCCTATGCCTGACCTGTTTTTTTCTCCCTCGCAGAGAGATTGGAGAGGAAGGGATTGCAAGAGAATAAGCTGTTTGTTCTTCCACACATCGAAAGCAATGCAATTGCACCGGCAGCCCAGTAGTTGTGTGCATGCTATGCAAACAGCTTACAGTATCTCTTAAAATCTTTCTCTCCAATCTCTCCGCTCTGCAGAGGGGGAGACAAAAAAAGCAAGTGATTTCTGTAGGCAATCTCTCCTTTGACCCTTCCCCCCCACCCTGCAGAGCAGAGAGATTGGAGACAAAGAGATTTCAAGAGTAAAGTGTTTGCTCTTCTACACATCGAAAGCAATGCAATTGTGCTGGCAGCAGGAAAGGGTCAGGTAAAGGAGAGATTGCCTACAGAAATTGCTTGCTTTTTTTCTCCTCCCTCCCTCCCCCCACCTCGCAGAGTGGAGAGATTGGAGAGAAAGAGATTTCAAGAGAGTGCTGTAAGCTGTTTGTGTAGTGCGCCTGTGGCTCCCAGCCCTGGGCTGCCAGAAGATCGCATTGAATTCCATGTGTACCAGCAGTAAGAAGGTACTCCAGCATCCCAAGTGGCGGAGAGCAGTTAGGAGGCAAACAAAAGCAGACGGTCAGCAAAACTGACTAGTCTTGTCTCTTTCCAGCCGCAGTCATGGTCATGTGATTTTCCACTTAGCAACCATTTTGCTTAGCAGAGGAGTTGCCAGTCCCAATTAGGGTCATTAAGCGAGGACTACCTGTATTTATTTTTTAAAACTATATAGGCTGCTTCTTCATCCAAACCCACCTTCCCTCCACAATACAAATACAATACAAGCCTATGCAAGATTGGTTCAACTATTCTGTTTTATGTGTGGATCTTTCTACAATTAATTTTGTTCATCTTTATTACAGTTTAGTTTTTCTGGTTTTGAGGGGATGTGTTCTTAATGAGTTTAAGTTGAAGAAGTAAATACTAGTCTTGTTCTCAGGTGCAAGGATGCTCATAAACCTTTTGGACAACAAAATCAAAAACAAAACTGAAATACTCATTAAATTAGTATCCATACCTCTGCCTGTTTGTTGCCTTTGAATAATGAGTCCCTCCATTTCCAGTGGTGAGAAGAAAAAAAAAAAAGGGGGGGGGAGCGGTGGAAGGAAAGGCTGTTTCCACAGGAAGATTTCTGTTTTCCCTGCACTGCACTGCATAGCAATAGTTTTGCTTTACAACTGCTGTGCACCATTGTAAAAATAAAAATAGAGAAAGGGCGTGTCCAGAAATTGGCAGCAGCTCTGAATTTATTTGCTTCCTCAGCCTCTGTTGTCCTCCAGAAGGTCTTTGCTTTTTCCAGTGCGGTGGAAGCAGACCCATTAGGCAGGAGTAGCAAGGGGAACCAGGTCTGTAGAGTTCTCACAGAGAATGGTGTTGCACTGACAGCTGTTGGGGCAGGAAACTCCACTAAGCCAGCATCCTTCCTCTTCAGGTTATTTGCGGAAGAGATGTTGGATAGGGAGGGGGAGTGAAGTAGAGGAGAGGCTGCTTCAAAATCTGGACAGTCCTGGGCATTGTGAAAGTTTCCTGAAGGGCTGCAAAGTCTTGATGTAAAATTAATCCTGTCTGGGGCAAGAGTTCCCCAGTCCCTCCTCATTCTTCACAAAGAGCTCATCAATCACTAATTTCCCTTCCCTTAAATCTTTGTTGATATTCTGCAAACGCAACGCAAAATTCAATTTACTCCCCTTCTTGTCTTCCTCCAGTATTTTATCTTATTAAACAGCTAGCAGCAGCTGGACCACCTCATTCTCTTCCTACCAAGCATTTCTGAGTGCATTAGCTTCTAAACTACATCTCCAGCATCTGGAGTAGAAGATATATTATATTTTATTTATTGCCTTTATTAGATTTATATCCCACTTTTTGTAACAGCAGCTTAAGAGGGTGTACGTAGTGTGCTCTCTCTGTTTTTCCTCACAACAACAACCCTGTAATGTGGTGGTGTGCAGCTGTGAGGAACAGCTGCACACCACCACATTCCTCCCATCTTTGGGCTACAACTTCTGGGTCAGGGTATTGAATGTGGCAAGGGCTTGATTCAAAAGAGCCACTCTTAGAAACAAAAGCAATGGAGGGAAGGCAGGATTTATCAGACAAACTGGCAGAGCAAAGAAAAGAGGAATGTCCTGGTCCTATTGCTGTCTAGCTCAAAGGGCCAGATTTTAAGGGCCAAGTATCTCCATAGCCTTCATTACATTGAGAACTGGGACCAATAGCACACGAAACTGTGTCTTTGGTTAATGCATCCCACTAGAAGAAGCCAAATCCCCACATTTGCAGTGAATCCTGGAACTGTCCTGTTTCCTCTGTCTTTGCAGAGTAGACGTCACCTATGTCATAGCACGTTTTCTGGAGTGTTGACATACCTTCATCGGATGCCTCGTGAGGTATGATGCCTCTGGAGGAAAAAGTGAAGACGCCCTAGGGGTGCTGGCAGGGAAAGGCGACCTCTGGGACTTAGACTGGCACATCACAGCAACTTCCTCCTAGGAGCCTTATGTGTGTGCCGCTTTTAAGCTTAGGCAAGGAAGACCAAAAGACCTAGGGCAAGGGGCTCCTCTATCCTGCGCCACCGTTCTCCTTGCAGGGTATGGACGTCTAAAGCCCTTGGGTCCGGGTGCCAGAACTCACCTTCCCCTCACAGGCCACCCAGGGTCCAGGCTCGGGCTCCAGGCCAGGCCCCAGAGCATCCCAAGCCCTGGGGCAGGGGCTCAGTACTCCCAGAGCGTTGCACGGTTCAGGGTATCCGCATCAGCCCGCAGGGTTCCAGCCGGGTCCCCTCGTAGGTATTTGCCATTCTTCCCTTTAATGGCCACTCGGCTGTACTCCCGGAACTCAAGGAAGAAATCCTCAGGCGTCTCGCCATCGCTGCACACGGTGCCATTGCTGGCCACGTACCAGAACCCACCCTCGAGGCCTAGGAGCACCAAAGATGCAGGCGTCACTGGAGTGCACAGAAGAGAATACCACTGGGCTTTTAATTCTAAACTCTTGCTTGGAAGTCTCCCTGAGAGTCTTCTTTATAGGGAAAATACATACAAGTCAGAAATCATCATGGACCAGTATGTTTGACCATTGTAAAGTGGAGGATTGAAATACGAAAATGAGCACTGTGCCAGGATGGTGATTAGGAGGGTCCTTTAGAGTGGGGGGAGCTCTAAAGAGACAGCATTTGTCCACTTCTCTTACTCAACAGCCAACACAATCAAGATCACAGTACGGAATCTAGAGAGCAGGTGGTTCCGTATTATGCAAGAACGTATTATGGGGAGGGAAAACAAAAGCCATGTTAAAAATAACATGAAGCACCAGACTCCCTAGCTAAAACACTGGCATGTGCATCCTTTGCCAAGGCCAGTCCTCTGTTTAAATGTCTTCTAGTTGAACAGCTGTCCACAGCTGGTTAAGGCAGAGGCACAAGATAAGAGAAAAAGGAGTTGCCAGTGGTACCTGGAAGATGGAGTGAGCAGGACACTCTCACTTGGTCACAATCTTCCCCAATACAGACAGGTTTGATTCCTATTAACATCCTCATAATTATTTCCAAATAAGCATCCAGAAAATAAAATGACCATGGGCAGTTTTGGGTTCTTTTGCAAATCAGTATCTTCTTTCCTCATGTAGGGTGGGGGTGATGCAACAGCTGGAGTGAGGAGGAAACGTTCTCCATCTATTTCATGTGTACCAACAGCAGCACAGTAGCTAGCTACAATAACCCAGAGACAGCCCCGTATGGCAAGTCAGGTGTGAGGCTCTCATGTGGTTTGGGTAACTTTTACCAACTTAATCTATTGTGTGAAATTAGCTGATGGATTGTAAAGTTTCTATATAAGGTTGCTCTACATTAATTTTTTAAACTCTGATGCTGCCAAAATGGCCCATGTGATCACATGTTTAGTAACAGTAAGTAAAATGTTGCAGATTCTTCTCCCTTCCAATTTTAATTTTCTTTCTTCAACTATCAGTGGTCTGTGACTGTTGATCGTGTTCAATTTTCATTTGAACTTTTTCTTAAAGTTTTTTTCCCCCACTTCTATAAACCTTGGAATCAAAGGCACCAATCCTTCCCTCTTGTGGATGGTACTGTTTTGACTACAGAAGCACTGGCACTCAGAACATTTAATTAACGATTAGTATATAGGATAGGGATGAAGTATAGTGAACAAGATGGACACGTTTGCATGTGGTTGCATATGGGAACTTCAGAGCATTAAGAATAAGCAAATTTCAAGTACATAGGCTCACACTCACACAATGGCAGTGGTCCACTATGTTTAAACTACTTTTGAAATGAAGGTGGGGATGTCCGTAGAAAGAAAATGGAGGAAAAGACATTAACTCTGTTTTAAATGTGATTAAGCAGATTTCGGCTTAAATAAATGAGTTTAGTCACCATCATGGCTAGTCTGACCCTGTCTTTTCCAAGGACAATTTGGGCAGAGGACACCAAACAGGATGTCTTTGACTGTTACCCCAGTATGCTCCCTGACTACCCTGTTAAATGTAGGTGGCCAGTTGCTGGAAATTAGCAGCATAGCTTTCTGCCATTTTGAAAATTAAAACTCATGGAAACGAACATTTGCCTTAAAACAGACGTAATATTTAAAAAAAAAACCACAGAAAAAATCCTACTCAGAAAAGGTAAGAACCAAACACAAACATAAAATCCTGGCCCTGCCTACTTCTGTGATGCAGTTCCACCTATTTTTTACTATTATCCTACCACCTGAGGCCAGCTCACCTCCTCCCCAAAATTCAGCATGGACCCTGGCTACAAAGGCTGCCTATTCCTGGTGCAGAAGCAGCTGAATCAGACTGTGGAAAACAATAAGCTTTGAGAACCTGTGGCTGAATTCAGAACCTGTGGTTGTCCCAGCTGGATTCGCTATGGGCTATTCTAGCTGGAGTTGTTAGGAGTTCTAGAGCAGCAACATCTGGAGGACTACAAATCCCAATTTCCATCCTGGCTGTAATATAGGAGATGTAAAAGACTAATTGGTAGTGGTGTAAAAAATGCCATAGACAACCTGGGGCAGGAAGATAACTGGGAAGCTTATGGCTATGTTAAATAAAATACGGGTTCATCTGGGTTTATGTTTGTAGCCTTAACATTATTTCATGTGCAGCATCCCTCTTGACATGTGATCCAAATTAATTCACTGTGTGAATGAAGAACGCTACCCAGCTCCCTCTCTCTTCTGACCTCCCAGTTTGTGGACAGCTAAATTACCTTTGATGTGGTAAGCGCCATCACTGAAATTGAGGTGGAAGACATCGTAGATGGAACGGTTGGCATCCAACAAGTTGGAGTTGCGATGGTAACAAACAAAGCCATGAGCCCCACGAAGAACTAGGATGGGCCGGTTGATCAGCTTGAGAACAAATTCTTCATCTTTCCCTGTGGTGACAACTGCAGCTCAGTGCATTCTGAGGTTCATGTGTCAGCCCTCCCAGGCAGACCAGACAGGAAACACGACCAGATGAGCTACTTCTACTTTATAGTTAGGCTACATTCACAGAATCTTGCAAGCCTGAAAGTACAAATCTCCCACCATCCCTATTTACCACCCAACCAGTTAGGGCGGGTTCCTTCTAAGTTTCTTTCTCTGCCTGTTACTCAGTGGTGGACTGGTCCCTCTTTTATCAAATCGTTCCCTAGGCAGCATCTCCCCCTCCCCCCACTTCCCACCCTCTTCCAAGGTCATTCTCACATTTCATTACATAATGTGACTACCGTGACCGTGAAGAGCTAGGAATCCAAAAGGGGCATTTTACACCAAGTGAATACAAGGTTGCTCCCTAGAAATGCCTATTTCTAAGAACCTGTTCATGCAGGTATTTGGCAGACATAAGGGAAGATTTTAAGTAGTTAGGACTATGAAGTTGTGACTCGTTTTATGGTCCTACTTCTGCAAGCTCCCTGCATCTGCCAAAATGCTGGAAATGTTGAAGAATCCTGCTTCTTTCCATGCTTGGGCAATCAACACATAATAGTTCCTTAATTCTGAGACTGAATAGGTCTTGCTTTAGTATTCTCTCATTAACTGAAATTGTTTTCATATATGGAATGTATAACTATTTACCAATAAAGGAGCTTTTCAGCTACTGGAATCAGCTCAAGAACACTATGATGTCCCCTTGTCAGCCTGTATTGAGCAGGTATATCTCCTTCAGTTTACCTGTTCCTTAATGACTGTTCTGAACATCTGCTTTGCTAACTAGCAGTTCAAAACTGGCTGGTCAGTGCCTACCTAATCAATGACAAGGTTCCTGTATCATGCTAAGCCCATCATGCTTAACCATTCTTTGTTCATGATGCCACTATTAGCCAGGTTCACATAACATGTTTAACTCAAAACAAACATACAACATTATGCTTTATGTTGAACCCAGCCAGCATCTCTAGAAATGGAGTGGCTTTTTTCCAACTTCCTTGGAAATGCCAGCTTTCATCTCCAGCTCTATCTAGCTTTCCAACACTACACAAAAAGACTTTTCAAGATCTATTCTAGCTCTCTCCAGTCTGGTGCCCTCTTGACTTTCAAATGTCCCAAAGCTTATTGCTGGCAAGGGAGGGGAAGGGAGAGAGAGAGATTATGAGAGTGTAGTCCAACATATCTGGAGGGCTCCAGGTTTACATTCTTTCTCTTGCCTACTAATTAGGGCTATACAGCAGCTAGAACCGTATTTTCAGGTATCGCTAGACTCATCTGGCTTGATTCTGTTTCACCATCTTCTAGAGTCCACAAAGTATGTAACTGTGTCAAACATCTGATGTCTAGAATTGGTTTGGATTATTCATCTTTCATAGCCATGTTTCATATGAAAGCAGTAGAAAATGAATGAATTTGACTAACCCACTCCTCTACTAAAATTTGTTAGCAGTCAGCTAGCATGGCAATTGTCAGAGATGTTGTGGTCCTCCAGTATCCGAAGGACAACAGATTTCTCACAGTAGTTTCCTATTTATTGGTCCAGAAGGCCTGAGCTTCTGAAATAAAGCCCACAGGGAGCTTCAACTTCAGGATCCAGAGGTAAGACTCACCCACTCTGTCACTGACAGCTGCCAGTTGCCCATTCTTCTTGGTGCAGATGTATTTGCCATTGCCAGCTTTGAGGGCAACACGGTGACCACGCCATTCAAGATCGAACATAGTGCTGGCAGATCTGAGGGAACCAAGGCAAAAGGGAACAGCACAGAG
Source organism: Candoia aspera (assembly GCF_035149785.1). NCBI lineage: Eukaryota > Metazoa > Chordata > Lepidosauria > Squamata > Candoiidae > Candoia > Candoia aspera. Next base: position 117,190,444 of record NC_086154.1, on the reverse strand, counting down.
AATCAGAAAGGAGAAAGTATTCACTTACTCCAAAGATTTTGCTTTTCCTGCCCTATTAGGTATTTATTACACATATAAATCCCACATATAGTACACTAACAACATTCCACAACATGGGAGAAAGATTTATGGAATCTTGATACATTTGTAAAAATTGCACCTTGGATTGTATTGCCCATGTGCTACTATTTACAAAGGTTTATCATGCTCTATTGCAACCTCTTCCTGCAGGTTTGGGTTGTACTAGATGCATTCATATTGAACTTTACCATACCTTAACTCATTGGGTTTACAGGTTGTTCCCAATGGAGAGCAATCCTCAGCATTATTCATACTACTGCACTTTGCAATCCACAAACTGAGAGAAGGTGGGGAATGTGCCTCACTAACTCAAAAATGAAGGTCAGGAAATACATTTGCAAGTGCAGATTCCACCTAGAGTGGTTGACGTGGCAAGGGTAGCTGGATATTTTCCTCCTTCTTTTGACATGGTTCCACTGTATGGAAGCATGAAAGCTTCCAGGCTATTTCCAGGGCCAGAGGTAGGGTTTCCCCTAGATGTGATAAGGACAGGGAACTTCAATGCTTCATCTCATTGCTAAGTCCAATCAGGCCCTCATCTTTTACAGAGATTCAGTTCACTGAAGGACAGTAGGCAGAAAAACAATTTTTCATTAGCCTCTACATTTATATTCCAAGAGTTAATCCCACTCACTGTTAAATATTCTAATTTTATTCTAATCTGCTTTTGTCCAGTTTTAGCCTCCAGTCTTTAGCTCATGCTTGTCTGGATTGGAAAGTTCTTAAATGCTCCTGCTTCAAAGAAGTGTCACATGTTAAAGGTGAAGTGAGGGCACAGTTGGATGAGAAGGCAGAGAAGCTGTCGCTGGATCACCCAGATTCTAAAATAAAAACAGCTAAAAACAGTCAAGGGGGTGGTTGTTGTTCTTTACTGCAGTGAAATGAGGACACTGAGAAAAGATGTCATTCTTTTCCTCATGTTGTTTTCCAGAATTAAATTATTTCCCTGAAAATACTACAGTATTTGCCCCAGGGGGATGGAGAAAATGGCATTCAGGTACTCATATGGATTTCTATTGAACAAACAGCTGCTTCTGAAGGGGAGGTTTTTTACCAGGAAATGACTGGGGGAAAGGCTGACCCGCTTCACTGCAACCCCAATCCCATTCCCCCTCTCCTGAGTGTGCTTTTAATTTCTCAGCATCCCAGATCTTCCACAGAGTTGGTTATGTGGTCCAAAGATGCCACTGACATATTCTCTCATCCCATTATAAAAACTTCTCAGGCAACTAAGAAAACATTTCAATAAAATAATCATAATCATAATCATAATTTATAAAACTTGTATGCCACCTGACTCTCAATGACTGTGGCTCACAACAATCAAACAAATTACAATAAAATCAGTGTAGACCAATGTAGAATCTATGAGATTAGATTCTGCAGAAAAGGACCACAGAACTGGTTCTGATCAAGCTGTTCAACTATTTTAGCCTTCCACCAACTGACTGGCAGTTATTTGTGTAGAAGCAGATGAATGTTTTTACAGAAATAACTTTTTAAAAACACCCACGCCATCCAAATGTCCAACCATGGATTCCAGGATCACACACGTGTGTTTTCAAAGGGATGGAATCATTTGCACAGGGCATCTTCCAACCTGTTCCACTCTTACGTATTTGCAAAGTTACCAGTTTGGGCCGGGGGGGAAGACAAGCAGAGAGATGGAATTCTGCTGCTGGTGGAACAGCTGCTGCTGAAGGAGGAAGGGACACATCCTTGAGAAATACAGCAATTGTCTAAATGCAAACTCTGCAGAGGAAGACAAAAGGGGGAGCAGATGCCAAAAGCAGCATCCTGACATCATGGAACAAGCTCCCTGCTTTTGTACAGGCACAGCAACGTGGCTGGCCAGCAGAAAAGGAACAGAACCTGCACTGCAATGGGGTAGTGTTGCCTTTATCATTTTCATGAAAGTCTACAGTAGCCCTTTGCTAAATCTGGTGGCCATTTCTCCCCCATGTTAGTTCTTCATTCTGATACCTAGTACAAACTATAGACTGACTTCTAAAACCTGATCACTTTAGGTGAGGGCTATGTAATCTCCTTACGCATATGGGCTACAGACCATGCCACTGCTGCCATTTCCAGGGGATGAGTTGCTTCACCTGCTGTTGCCTTCACCAAAATGGCTGTCCAAGGAGGTGGCGAGTGATCTCTCCCTCTGCCTCACAGGATGGGGAAATCTATTTCTTTTTGGAACCATGGGCCAGATGAGCCACATCCAGCCCAGAGACCATAGGTTGTTGTCCCCTGCTTTAGGGACCTGCCAGCAAAATGAAGATGAGGTACAACTCACATTTCAGTAGCCATGGCTTGAATCCCTCCATGTGCCACCAAGGTCCAGTAGTTGCCTGTGTTGGAATGGAAAATACACTTCTTGGTTTCTTTATCAATCTGCATCTGGAAGGTCTCATGGTGTGTCTGTTCATCCTGATTGGCTGAGACATTAATACCTAGAAGGAAGAACATATCTTCAAATCATTTAGAGCTACCAGATATCCCAAGTCACCACTGATTAAGCCCATGAGAGCAGATGTCAAGATCCTTAGACAGGGCTCAAGTAGTGATATTACTTTAGATACAAGGAACTTGTAAATAATTACTCAAAGAATTAAACAGTATAATATGCTTTATTAACCCCCCATTATTAATAATAATCAATATAAATTGATAGAACTATTTATAATCTCTCCCCAATATACGACAGGCCCCAACTCTGCTCACCTTTAGGAAAGCCTTTAAGACCCTCAGGCATTAGAGGACAGCTAAATGAGAGTCCCTTTTTCGTTGTTCTGTTACGTTGCGAGGTCACCATTTTTTATTTTATATTTACATCTGTTTATTGTTTATTATAAAATATATTTGTTTATTTGTTTATTGTTACATGTTGGCTTTCTTATTTTATTTATTGTTTGATTTTATTATGCTGTACACCACCCAGAGTCACACTGTTTGAGCTAGGCAGCCTTATAAATCTTAAAAATAAATAAATTTATTTCCTTTGTCTTCAAGACCACACTAAAAGATGATACCATTCACACAACTATCAATTATGTTGACGTATAGTAAATAGAAGGCCCAGGAGGCTATATATGTGATCTGGATTAGGGAAAGCACACTGGACGGGGCTTGCAATTTATTCTTTAAAAAAATATCCAGGTGTGAATGATGTGAATAGTGTTGCATGTAACTTGGTCCTCGTTAATTTGCCTTGCCTGAGTCTCCTTTTCTATCCCTTGGAATATGTATTTGTCTGTTTATTTATTTCACAAATTTATAGGGCCAGCCATCTAACAATGGGCAGTGAACAAAGATAAAAACTGTAATTGTCCAAAACAATTAAGAAGAAAAACTGAGTTGAGGCTCTTGTAAACATCTAAGACAAGCAGATCCCCTACGCCAATGCCAAAGTTCCATTAACCTCCTGGCCCCAGGGCCTTGGGGAAAGGTCAGGTCTTCATGGACTTCTGGAAGGCCAGCAGGTTTGTGGCTGTCTATATCTCAGAGAGGGGTGTGTGTTGTTTGATAAGACAGGCACCATGACAGAGAAGACATGCTTAAAAGGGGCCACCAAGTGACACTATTTCACCGAAGGGACCTAGAGCATACCTACTCTGCCTGATCTGGTGGGATAGGCAGAAACATTGCAGATAGGCAGTTCCACAAACGTAAAGTCCCATGGCACATAGGTGACAACCAACACCTTGAATTGCACCTTGAAGCCTACTGAGAACTAGTGTAGTTCACATAGTAATGGTGTTATGTGGGTGTACCTTAGTGCACCCAAAACTCTATGTGCAGTTGCATTCCGGACCAGCTGAAGTTTCTGAATGGTTTTCAGTGTCAGCCCCATGTTGCAGTATGTTGCAGTAGTCCAATCAAGAGGTGACAAAGGCATGAGTGACTACGAGTAGTGCTTCCTGATCTAAGATCAGGCACAACTGGTGCACATGAAGTATTTGTGCAAAGGCTCAGCCACAGCTGCCACCTGCTCCTCAAGATGCAAATCTAGAAGAAGTCCCAGATTGTGCACCAACTCTGCCTGGGGCAAAGATGGAAAATCACTAGATATGAGAGGCCCTAAAACCCAGAGCCACTCTTTTTTTTTTCAGGGTTAAGCTGAAGCCAGTTCTTCCCCATCTAGATCTGTACAGGCACTGGGAAAGTACCTTGATGGGATCATTTGGATAGCCCAGAACAGAGATATATAACTGAGTATCATCAGCATACTGATTATTTTGACCCTTTGCCAATGGATGATCCTGCCCAGCGGTTTCATGTAGATATTAAAGAGGAGTAGGAAGATGCAACCCACATTCTCATCTCATCCTGACCTTGTGCAATCCCAACCCCTGGGGGAAGAGCCAGATCCCGAGTCTTCTCAGGAAGGATAAAATGGTAGGGGCCTACTGGATCTCAGTGGGGAGGGTGTCCCATAGGGCAGGGGCTGCAATGGAATCCGCTTCCTCCAGGGCCCTTTGGAGCTATGAGCCCTCATAAGCTATAAGCCAAAAAGGGAAGGTTGGAGACTGGATGGAAATTGTCCAGTACTGCTGAGTCCAGTGATGACCTCTTGGGGAGGGTTGTCCCTTGCTGAACTCACATGACTCTTCACTGGGGGTGGACAAAGCATTTTGAGTCCAGAATAGATTCTGACTTTCCTGGAAGCCCTCCAGATGGCTGTTTGAAGCCTGAGACAACCATTTCTGATTTCAAAATGTTTTGCACACTTATGCTCCTCACTAGCATCCTTCTTACGCCAGATTTGGGCATTATATTTGCTCTCCCTAATCCTGAACATCTGGGAATTAAGGGAACTGAAATTCAGGGCACCAAGAAAGGCTGCATTACCCAAATAATCTGATGTCACATCTAATCTAATAGGGAGCCTGCACGCTTGTTATATTATATATAACATCTTCCTTCTCACGGTCTTGCTTAACTATGCTTATTATTTTAATGGGTTTGTAAAATGTTTTAATTCCTGGTTTTATTGTATACCTCCCAGAGTCACTTTGGGTGAGATGGGGGGCCATATAAAGTTGACAAACAAACAAACTTCCACAAAGCCTTGTGATGCAAATCGTTCCCTCTTATTCTATAAATGCTGGGGTTTGCTCTAAGATAGGTACCTCCTGAAGCCAGTTACTAAAATTGTGGGCAAAAAAGTAGTGTAAGCTTTAAAACCAAGGAAGTCTCCAAATTTCCTCTAACTCTGCCTCAAATTCTTGACAATCATGGCCCCATCCCCTTTGAATCATCACCCTACCAATTGAGGCCTTCTACATTCAGGGGCCAAATGTGGCTCCTGGCCATCAAAAGTTTGTTTTTGTTGTTGTTTATTCGTTTAGTCGCTTCCGACTCTTTATGACTTCATGGACCAGCCCACGCCAGAGCTTCCTGTCGGTCGTCAACACCCCCAGCTCCCCCAGGGACGAATCCATCACCTCTAGAATATCATCCATCCATCTTGCCCTTGGTCAGCCCCTCTTCCTTTTGCCCTCCACTCTTCCTAGCATCAGCATCTTCTCCAGGGTGTCCTGTCTTCTCATTATGTGGCCAAAGTATTTCAGTTTTGCCTTTAATATCATTCCCTCAAGTGAGCAGTCTGGCTTTATTTCCTGGAGGATGGACTGGTTTGATCTTCTTGCAGTCCAAGGCACTCTCAGAATTTTCCTCCAACACCACAGTTCCAAAGCATCGATCTTCCTTCTCTCAGCCTTCCTTATGGTCCAGCTCTCGCAGCCATATGTTACTACGGGGAACACCATTGCTTTAACTATGCGGACCTCTGTTGTCAGTGTGATGTCTCTGCTCTTAACTATTTTATCGAGATTTGACATTGCTCTTCTCCCAAAGATTAAGCGTCTTCTGATTTCCTGACTGCAGTCAGCATCTGCAGTAATCTTCGCACCTAGAAATACAAAGTCTTTCACTGCTTCTACATTTTCTCCCTCTATGTGCCAGTTATCAATCAAGCTGGTTGCCATAATCTTGGTTTTTTTGAGGTTTAGCTGCAAACCAGCTTTTGCACTTTCTTCTTTCACCTTCATCATAAGGCTCCTCAGTTCCTCTTCGCTTTCAGCCATCAAAGTGGTATCATCTGCATATCTGAGATTGTTAATGTTTCTTCCAGCGATTTTAACTCCAGCCTTGGGTTCCTCCAGCCCAGCATGTCGCATGATGTGTTCTGCGTACAAGTTGAATAGGTAGGGTGAGAGTATACAGCCCTGCCGTACTCCTTTCCCAATCTTAAACCAGTCCGTTGTTCCGTGGTCTGTTCTTACTGTTGCTACTTGGTCGTTATACAGATTCTTCAGGAGGCATACAAGATGACTTGGTATCCCCATACCACTAAGAACTTGCCACAATTTGTTATGGTCCACACAGTCAAAGGCTTTAGAATAGTCAATAAAACAGAAATAGATGTTTTTCTGAAACTCCCTGGCTTTTTCCATTATCCATCGGATATTGGCAATTTGGTCCCTAGTTCCTCTGCCTTTTCTAAACTCAGCTTGTACATCTGGCAATTCTCGCTCCATGAATTGCTGAAGTCTACCTTGCAGGATCTTGAGCATTACCTTACTGGCATGTGAAATGAGCGCCACTGTTCGATAGTTTGAACATTCTTTAGTGTTTCCCTTTTTTGGTATGGGGATATAAGTTGATTTTTTCCAGTCTGATGGCCATTCTTGTGTTTTCCAAATTTGCTGGCATATAGCATGCATTACCTTGACAACATCATCTGGCAAGATTTTGAAGAGTTCAGCTGGGATGCCGTCGTCTCCTGCTGCCTTGCAATGCTTCTTAAGGCCCATTCAGCCTCACTTTTCAGATGTCTGGCTCTAACTCACTGACCACACCGTCAAAGCTGTCCCCGATATTGTTATCCTTCCTATACAGGTCTTCTGTATATTCTTGCCACCTTTTCTTGATCTCTTCTTCTTCTGCTAGGTCCTTGCCATCTTTGTTTTTGATCATACCCATTTGGCCTGGAATTTACCTCCAATGTTTCTAATTTTCTGGAAGAGGTCTCTTGTCCTTCCTATTCTATTGTCTTCTTCCACTTCCGCGCATTGCTTGTTTAAAAATAATTCCTTATCTCTTCTGGATAACCTCTGGAATTTTGCATTTAATTGGGCATATCTCCCCCTATCACTGTTGCCTTTTGCTTTCCTTCTTTCTTGGGCTACTTCTAGTGTCTCAGCAGACAGCCATTTTGCCTTCTTGGTTTTCTCTTTCTTTGGGATGTATTTTGTTGCCGCCTCGTGGACAATGTTGCAAACTTCTGTCCATAGTTCTTCCGGGACCCTATCTACTAAGTCCAGTCCCTTAAATCGATTCTTCACCTCCACTGCATATTCCTTAGGAATATTAGTGAGCTCATATCTAGCTGATCTGTGGGTCTTCCCTAATCTCTTTAGTCTGATCCTAAATTGTGCAAGAAGAAGTTCGTGATCTGAACTACAGTCCGCTCCAGGTCTTGTTTTTACCGACTGTATAGATGTCCACCACCTTTGGCTGCAAAGGATGTAGTCAATCTGATTTCGGTGTTGTCCATCTGGTGAAGTCCATGTATAAAGCCGTCTCTTAGGTTGTTGGAAGAGAGTGTTTGTTATGCAGAGTGAGTTGTCTTGGCAAAATTCTATCAGCCTATGTCCTGCTTCGTTTTGTTCTCCCAGGCCATGCTTACCTGTAATTCCAGGTGTCATTTGACTGCCCACCTTAGCATTCCAGTCTCCTGTGACGAAAATAACATCTCTTTTAGGTGTGTTGTCCAGCAGGTGTTGCAGATCCTCATAGAACTGATCTACTTCAGCTTCTTCAGCATCTGTGGTTGGGGCGTACATTTGGATCACTGTGATGTTAGATGGCTTGCCCTGAATTCGAATTGAGATCATTCTCTCATTTTTTGGATTGTATCCAAGCACTGCTTTAGCCACTTTACTATTAATTATGAAGGCTACTCCATTTCTTCTGTGGTCCTCTTGTCCACAGTAGTAGATCTGGTGGTCATTTGATGTGAAGTGGCCCATTCCAGTCCATTTCAGTTCACTGACGCCCAAAATGTCTATCTTTAATCTTGACATCTCACCAATAACCACATCCAATTTGCCCTGGCTCATAGATCTTACATTCCAGGTTCCAATGGTGTGTTGATCCTTAGAACATCGGATTTGCCGTTCACCACCAGCACCGTCGGCCGTTAGCTGTCCTTTCGGCTTTGAGCTAGCTGCGTCATCACGTCTGGGGCTAGTTGGACGCATCCTCTGTTCCTCCCCAGTAACATTTTGACCATCTTCCGACCTGGGGTTCTCATCTTCCGATGGTATACTGACATATCTCTGGTTGTTTTGATCCATTTAGTTTTCACGGCAAGAATACTGGGGTGGGTTGCCATTACCTTCCCCAGGGATCGCATTTAGTCTGACCTCTCTGCCATGACCTTCCCCTCTTGGGTGGCCCTTCACAGTTTAGCTCATGGCATCATTAAGGTGCTCAAGCTCCAGCACCATGATGAGGTAATAATCCTTTGCTGAAGCATCAAAAGTTTGCCCACTGGTAACTAAGATACCCAATAAGTTTGTTTTTAATCCAGGTCCAACATTCTTGGTATGGTAATAGTAAATTAATTCTCAGTGCTGATCAGCATTTGGAAGGCATTATACAGACACCAGGGAGAGATGCGATAATAGCACATTATGCACAACTTGCATGGAAGGCTTCACCACCTGATCCAAAATGTTTGGTAGCCAGTGTTCCAAAAGATGGAGAATTGTGTCACAGGCATAGTTATATATTAGCAGAACAATTTACTTATCAGCTCCAAAACTGCAGCCATTGGCCTAATGACATGACAGGATGAAAGCAGCACAGCAAATAGATATATCCCTGCCACTTAGCTTCACTGAAAGCATAAAGGAAGGTATTTCATCAACCCTGTGCTCTGGATTACAATCAAGCAGCTACAGCATATACTTGGAAAGAGGAAGGACCCATTCAATCCAGTTCCACCTGCAAAGTCTTCCAGTTATCTGACCCACCCCTAGCATCCCCATGGTAGGAGGGCACTGGAAAGAGAGTCTGTATGCAAGCATTCAGCTATTTGCCCAAGGAGTCAAGCTACTTTACCAAGGTTGCTACAGTCTTTGCCTGATAAAGGTAGCTACATTTGCCAGTGGGCATTGGCCCAGCTTCTGAAGTGTTCTAATGCGGGTAGATCAAGAGCAGGAGCATGTTTCAGGCATTAACAAAAAATGCCTCTCATCTGACCAAGTAAAAGCTGAAATAACCCAAGAGATGCTGAGACGAGGGAATGTGAGAGGCACCCAGAGATTCCTGGAAATGTTAAACGACCTGGCAAAATTTTGCAAAGGCTGTGCAGATTACAGCGAACACAACAACTGACACAAGGGAAACTGAACAGGAATGGTCAAAAAAACCATTGGCCGACCATCGATAAAATTAAGACAGAATATTCAAGATCACTGTACTCTGGTTACAGTCTAGGAGAGCAATTTGTGTCTCAGAGGGATGCCTCAGAGACAGTGCTGGGAGATGCACTGTTATAACACCAGCAGCCTATCACGTGTGCTACAGAGCCTTATCTGGAAGGGAGGGAGCCTGCAAGCAGAGTAAAAAAGAACCATTGGCTGTAGTGTTTGGGAGGACTGCTTCCATCACCTAGACCCTGCAGGTAAAATTAGACCATAAACCTGTAAAGCACCGCTGAATTCCCTAAAGAGGCTTTAGAGGATGTGGATTATGATGTGTACCTTGAACTACCCAGGTAAATATTTCTTAGTGGCAGATTCTTTAAGTGGTGCCTTCCTCTATGAAGCCAGCAATAAGGGTTTGTAGAGAAATAGAGCCGATAACTACCTATCTTACTGGGGTGGGGGCAGATATGCACCCTGAAGCTTTACAGATTGTTGGGAATATGGAAGATGGGTGGCCCAAGACAAAACATGAACTGCCAGTGGAAAACTACATCCTCATGCTCAACGAGGGATGAGTTTAGCATCTGAGATGGGATTACTGTGCTATTTCCAACTCGCTGAAGGACAAGGTGACTTGCATTCCCATAAAATGCTGTGTCAATGTTGGAAAAAGGTTTAAAAAGTTAAAGAAATGTAAAGGCAGGAGAAAGTCTACCTTATAACTGTAGATTACTATTCTAATTCTTTTTTTAAAAATAATTTTTATTAAATGATTTTACATAGGTAATAAGAAATACATTCAAAGAAAGAAAAAAAGATATTATTCTAATTCTTGGCAAACAGACTCAGTGTTTGTACCAGATTTCAGGTAGCTGTATGTAAGCTTCAGAGTCACTTTGCCTCTTACAGATCACTCAGACAACGGGCCACAATTTGTATTGAGGGAACTCAAAGCCTTCCAGGCACAGTGGGGATCTGAACATGAAGCATCTTCATCTGCTTCCCCTCAATGCAATGGAAAAGCAGAATAAATGGATCTAGATGGTCAAGAGAAAAGGGAAGAAAGTGGGGTCAGATTTCTAGCCCTGCTTTTCCAGAATTTTTTTTTGTACACCAGCTGGGACAATCGGAGGGCAAAACTGAGACAATCCGGGTCAAATGAGGACATACGGCAAGCCAAGCTGTGCTTGACCATGGAATTATATCTTCATAATTACCACTGGGGTAAGCAAGTTTGGTCCTCTTACAGCATGTCACTGTAAGAGGACCAAACCTGTTTACCCCAATGTGGTGGGATGGAGGGAGGAGAGACACTACTTTTGATGCAGACAAGAAAACTTGAATGGAGGTTACCTTCCCAGCAAAAATGTTGCCATTCTTTGCCTTTGGGCAAGCAGGAAGGGTGGAGCAGTGTAAGGAGCTTTAAGACAGCAGGAGTGAAAGACAGCAGAAATCTGACGTCAAGTGTCCACACAATGGTTTTGGGGAGGGATCATAGATAGCTATGAAGCAACAGCTCACCTGCTGGTGATGTGGGAGGGCAAGGTTTGGGATACCACCCAAGGAAGCCAGTAAGGACGCTTCCATGCTTGATCCCTATCCTGCAAGGAACCCTGAGCCTCACTAAAAAAACGAATAAGCTCAGCTCACCCACCAGCAGAAATCACCAATTCCACCATCACCTGAGAAGAGCAACTTTCCCTGCTGTACTTAGAAATCAGGCTCGATGATTTCTGTCTGAAAGATTTTGCTTGGTATTTGGTATATAATTATATTGAACCTTTGGCTGGCTGGAGAATTCTGGGAGTTGAAGTCCTCACATCTTAAAATTCCCAAGGTTGAGAAATACTGGGTCAGATAGATCCCTGGCCTGAACATTCCATTGGCAGCCATTTCCAGCCCATCAGCTTTGCTCAAATTTAGTTCCTCCCTGGACTGTCTTTTTCCATTTTCATTCATCTAGTCTTCCTGCATTTTTTACTTTGAATTTAATGGTATCTATGTACACATCAATGCTTGGAAGGCACGGGAACTGTGTATAATGTGGAAAATTTATAGCATGAATTTTTAAAATGTTTGCGCTATTAAAAAAGAAGCAGATTCTCCATTTTTTCTCAAAGCAGCAATTATTTGATATTAGCAGATACTTTTTTCCCTTTTGTTATTTTTCTCTTGAAATTGCTTCTGAAGCTGCTTTTAGTTCCCTAGAGAGAGTAAGGGATATGGGGTTATTTCTCATGGCTGCATTAATATGCAATCCTCCAATCCCTGAGTGACCAGAAAAGCATACTGACATAAATAGCACTGACTCAATGGCCAAACCTTATCCTAACATATTGAATGGAGACAAGTTCAGGAAAGTGGTGGATTCCTCTGGCTTCCTTGCCCCTCCCACTGACCATCACCTGCTGGTGGGAAAAATTCCTACCAATCATTCTCCCTAAACTGAGGTGAGGCTGAGAAGATGAATTCTGACACCTGAACAGTTGTTCCCTCTCTCTAAGTTAATTTCAAAGTGTGATTTTTCTCTGCATTCTAGATTAAAGGACAGGGAGCAAACTCTTGAGGTTTCTACCACCTTAACTGAAAGAGAGGATGAAACATTATCTGCAGCCATCTCCAACTAGTCTGCAGATTGAGAGAGGGAAGGGACTGACAGCACCCACATGCATATTGTAGACACATCCAGCAGCATAAAGTAGCCAATGGGAACTGAGAAAATTCCAGCATCATCAGCAATATTAACAAAACGTAGCAGACTGCATGGTGAGATTTATGCTGGGAAAAGAGGAAAAGCACTATTGTAGCAAATACTGAGGCCCAAACCTTTCCCAGAAACCCTCTGGGCCTTTACATCCTGATCCTGCCCCCTGTCTTGGTATAGCAGCTTGATAATTCCTGCTTCCACCACCTCTTTTCTAGGGGATGTCTCACCTGGCATTCAGCTTCTAATCCCACTGTCCAAGAGGGATAGGGCTTTTGCACCCTGGCATGACTTTCTGGCAATTAAAACTCAAAATACAAACATTTAAATAATTTTGATAGGGCCACCTCCTAACCATAGAGGTATGGTAATTAGAGGTTTCAGTCCTTCCTTCCTCTCCTTAGGAGTTAAATTATTCCATGTAAGAAAAACAAAATACAGCTTTTTAATTTTTTTGAAGAAGATAAAATGGAAAAAGAAACCTTCTTTGACATTGCTTAAAATACAAATATTCACTGTGAAAGGAGGTGATTACACTTGCTTAGATCACAATAAAATAGGTTGCAAATTAATTAAGAAAGAAAAAAACTGTAAGAAAATGCAATATCCCAGGCAGACCATAGGGTGGTGGTGGTCTGCTACAAATGAAGAGCCTTCTGCCCAAAATCTTGGAGGAGGAGATTGGAGAGAGTTCAAAATATTACAGGGCACTAGAAGATTCTAAAGATAAACTCATATTTTTGAATATGCCTGAATATGCCTTTGGCCTTAGTATGTGCTGCCTATGTTCTGCTTTTGCAGTTTTATGTTTATTGCTTTCTCTCTTTTTGTTTTAATCTTAAATTAGCCATTCAGAGTTGCAATCTGCAAGTTGGATGGAGAGAGAGAGAGAGAGAGAGAGAGAGAGAGAGAGAGAGAGAGGCTGAAATCAAATACCCAATTCCATAACTTGTTCAGTGAGATTAAAAAAAATGATTTAACAAAACACAGGAAACAGAAATTTAAAATTCTAGCTCAGATTCCTGCTTATAAGTAATTACCCCTTTCTACTGAAATTCAAGGCTTCCTGAAACATATGATCCTTTGCTTCAAGTTTCTGGAATTCTCCAGCTTCTCAGAGATTCCCAACATTAATCAGTGTCTGCTGAGACAGTGAAAGACCTGGTTTTTACTCAGTCTCTTTCCATAGACTTCTCTTTCTGTTCCCCTGTCTCTCTTTACAGCATTACAACACAATTTTTTTTATATACAGCAGAGAGGGGCTGGGACAATTGGACTCTGGGTCCACATACATTACTAACAGACATCTCTCACTGAGGAGGATGTTGACTGTGTGTCTGATTCTGCAGATTGATATACGGGCTACGTTTATAACAAATGCTTTAAAATTAGAATAATTAAATAGTTTTTCCCCACCTTATTCTGATGCAAGTTTTGGCTACACCATCTGACATATTTCCCCAATCTTTCTATCAGTGTCACAGTCAAGTGACCTCTAAGAGGTAGGATCAATGTGGCACTTATTAGCCATTCTAGGCTGGTGTAGGCACACTTCCTCTCCCAGCATCTCCTCCCTTTACTGTCTTCCACTGCTTTGGGCAGTGGGAGAGTCCGGTCTTTTTTTCAGACCAGACTGTCCTCCTGGACCCATCCAAGACCTGCCAAAAAGAGAAAGACTGAGGCTAGTTGAGATTGGTGGGCTGTGGCTGCAATTGATTTGACGCCATAATATTGCTTTTCCCATTATGGCCTTCTCTGTGTGTTGCAACTGCAGCTCTCAGAAAACTATTCTGGCTGAGAATTGTGTGACCTGGATACATTGCAAAAGTGACAAGTTGTGAAAGACTGATATCTTCACCTTACAAGAAGAAACTAGCTTCGTAGCTTTCCAACATACATTTACACTTTTGTTCCCAAAAGCATATTTTATTCATCAACATAAGACAGATCCTCTCTCTCTCTCTCTCTCTCTCTCTCTCTTTCTCTCTGGTAAGCAATGTTATCAACATGCAGAAAAAGAGTAAAACATAGTAAGCAAAAGAAACTAAAGGCATGAGATAAGAGAAAGAAAGGGAAATAGATACATCTACTTTAAATTAACACCGTATCTCTCCATTCCATACTTTTCTATCCTGCAAACCATCCTTGCTTGCACTACAACAGCACAGATTCATACATTGCCTTTTAAACTTCTCACCTCTCTTTTTGAAAATCTCATTGGCTCCATCCAGTCATGACTTTTTTGGTCTGTCTTGGTCTTCTGCTTCATTCATTCTCACTAATGATCAAATCATCTTCATGTATTTATTTCATACTAGTTACTTTATTTTGTATTAAATCCACATTCATTCATCGCCCATAGAGTGCTGAACCTATCTCTTCTGGTTCTATAATGCACTTAATAAATTCTCCTTTTTCTTTGCATTTAACTTACTTTTTGTTTCTCCTCACATACCAATGTATAACAAGGTAGGCAGAAGTATGTTCTTATACACAGCCATTTTTCCTTCATTCAGCTAAAATTAATTCCTCAGACCATTTACCTTTCTACCAACAACTGCATGTCTTAAAAATTTTCCATCCATTTCCCCATCTTTATTAAACATTCTATCAAAGTACATAAATTCATCCATTTGTTCTGGTTTTTCAGCTTTTATGTATAACTTGCTATTGTTCCATTTTCATATCAGAGACAACTAATTTGGTCTTCAATACATAACTTTTCAGTTCCATACTCTCTGTTGCATCATACAATTTAACATTTATAGCAAATCATTCAGTCAACAGTATAGCATAATCTGCACACACATATACAGACTGCAAACAACATACCTCTGGTTATTACAAGCACCCATAAATACATTAAATTATCAAGGGAACATTACATATCCTTGTTTTACTCCTTACTCAAATGCTGGTGCATTGACTAAACCTTTCATTAATTTGCATGCATGCTTTACTTCCATCATGTACTGCTCTTATTGCATTCAGCAATTAATCTTCAACTCCATATTTGTGCAAAACATCCCATGCTTCCTACTTATTCATATTATCATACATGTTCTCTAAACCAAGCAAAGTACAGAAAGCATGCAGAGCATGGCTTCTGGAATTCATTCCAATCTCTTAGTAATAGCAGTCCTCTGGATCCTATGACCAGGAAGGAAGAGGGCTTGGAACAGAAAAGCTGAGACTGCAACATCTTCTTTCCTTACATCCGCTTTCCAGTCATTCTGCTGTGAGATTAATCTATCTCATACTTTCTCTTCCTGTATTTTCACTCTCTTTCTTTCACTTCCTTCCTTTTCTTTCATGTTCATTTTTTATCAAGATCCACTGTTCCACATTCTCATCAACCCAGTATCGTTTGCTATTTCTCTCAATCTTTCATCATAAAGAATCAAATCAGTCATGCTTTTTAATTCATTCCTTTGCCATGAGTACATGTGAATAGACTTATAACTAAACTTCACATACCAAACAAAGCAGCTACTGACACACAATCATCACTCTTACTCATTCTTGGGTTTCTGAACAGCCCAACTTTTTATGCATTCTCTCCTCTCATTTCCACCCATCTATTCATATCTCCTAACACACAATTTTTTCCCCATGGATCACATTCATTCAGAATGTCGCACAACTTTTCTTCTAAACTTTGTTCTTCCATTAACACAATTCTCTGCAACATAACATACAACTATCACCAATTTTGAATTGGTGATAGTTGGTTTGGATTGAATTTAAACCTGAATAACTATTTTGAAATAAAATGGAAGTGGCTTTCTGAAACTGAACTATATTCAGATGCTCAGGAAATGCAATATTTCTCCCAACTCCCAGGGAAGTATAATAGCGAAGATGTCTAGATCCCATGCAACAAAATCAGTTGCAGCTATATTTGCAGAAACTGACTCAGCTATAGACAAGTTCATAAACAGAAGGAAAGGATATGCAATCATGTAAACCTCTTGGAACTGCTTGGTTGACAATCCCCCCCCCCCCCCGCTCCATACTCAGCATCAGCAAACCTCCACGTTTAGAGTAGGCAGAGACAGTGCTTTTCTGCAAACTGACAAGCTACTAACCCTATGGATTCTTAGCATTTTAAAAGCAAAATTTCAACCATCTGTATGATGGCCTATTAAAAAAAAGACTAGTAATTTTGCTACTAGTCACAAGAAACATATTTCAGAGAGATGGGTTTGAGGTGGAATTGGAATTAGGGTCAAGGAAACAACAAAGAACTAAAGCCCTTTCATCAGGCAATTGTCTATTGCAAGTAAGCTATCTGTTGCAAGTGTGGTATGTGGGGAAGAGCCCAACGGGCAGATAAGAAACAAGAATGTATGTGTATTCTGTAGCAACTAGGTGAGAAAAGATAAGGAACGGGGAGGAAGCTCACCAGCTCCTCCAGGCTTGTTTCACACGGCTTGCTTTTGTAGTTATATCATATATCTCTAAGTTGACACTTAGTCTATGCTGTATAATCACCCAATGGGGGGGTATAAAAGAAGTAGGACCCCGAACCTTCGGGGTTCAGAATTTGAAGCATGAGCTTGTCTGAACCTATGCGCATATTAAACTCTTTTCCTGAATGAAGACCTGAGCGTCCTAGTCTTCATTTCTACAACAGGTTGGCAGTGGAGAAATCAGTGCCTTTACTGAAGCCATCCAGTAAATTCATTTATGGTTTATAAACTGAGGTTTTTAATGGGAATTTCCCAGCTCAATTGCTCATGCTCTCAAACTCCAAACTATGTTCCATTCTTTGAAATAAGATCTCTGATAAGGGAAGTCTCCTTGGCTCAGTGTCCTTTTCATAGCACACTTTTGCAGGTTCCAAACGAACGTAGAGGAGCAAAGTTATTATCAGAACCTGCTTTTGGACAGGGGCATCCAAATGGTATGGTGGTCTTCTGTTACATCTGAGATCAACTCCCCAAGGAAATTGGCATACAAACAAATTAACATTAGCCCTTGGGCAGTGTGGCACTTCCTGATCCTACTTACTGTTTGCCTGCAGCCATTTGGCTGATTCATCCCGATGTTATGGATTACAATTCCTACAACCTCACATCACTCTCCATAATGCGTGTGTCTGATGGGAGCAGTGGTCAAACCCTTTGGAAGCGCCAAACTTGGGGAGGATACTAACAAATCATTATATAGGGATGTGGAAGAGAGGTGCAGTTTTACACAGGAGTTTGTGCAGTTAAAACTTCCCCTGAGCAAGGATTTCTTGAGAGGTATACCTTTTCAATGTAGGAAAACTCAAGACTGATCACTTTGTCTGCATATGGCTATTTATTTTGGTGCAGATATATTTCAGAATGGCTCCCTGGCTGTTGTTAAGATGGAAGATAGTTTCTTTTACTTTTAAAGCTCTAATTTAAAGCACTTGGTGCAAAACTGGTAACTGCTGACTGTTTCACAAACTTGTGTTTTTGATATACATACATACATATTACAGTGGCTACTAAAGAAGAAGAAAAGACAGCAATAGAAAGTATGGCAACAAAACATATACATCTATGTATGTAATTGAATTTGGCTGAGGGAATCTATAATTTATACTTCAATCATAGTAATAGTAAGTGGTCAAGAGATAAATAGAATTTGCCCCTTCTCTATCCAAAAGCACTTCCATGTAATTACTATTTTTACTCTTGAAACACTTAGAAATCGATTCACATTGCCTTATGGTTGCTCTTACCACCACCATTCACAAAACAAAACCTGTGATCTGAGCTGATCAACACTGCTTCCAGCTGACTAATAATGGAGCACTCCCTCAAAGTCCAGCCAGTGACCCGCCCCTTTCCTCATCCTTAGATTGCCCATTGTTCGTTTGTTTTGCTACATTTGGGGGAGGGGAGAATGATTGATTACTGTGAGAAAGAACTAGATCTTGGATCAATTTTAAAAGCTGATATGCCACAACACCTTCACCTCGACATCAAAAAGGAGAGTCAGGAAGCTGGGAAGCTGGATAAGGCAAGGTTTCCTGCCAATGGGGGGAACCATCCTGCCCAACTCCACCAAAAACTCTGCTTCACAGCTATTCCTCCTGCATCACACCCCAACCAGAAGTTAATTGGCTCAACCACTGAAGACAGAGGACAACACTGAAAGTCAGGGACGTGGCACCCATGTTAAGTAAGTGCAAAGTGGCTGTATGGATGAGCCTTCAGGAACCAAGCGGCCTACTGTATTCTTGCCTTCACTAGGACCAAAGAGAGGAACAAGGTATAACATTTGCTACAGATCTGAGCTCTATAATCAAGAAACCTCTAAGGCTCTCAGGATGGCTGGTGCCCTAAAATGGCCCTCATATATACACGAACTGAATTAGAACTTTCACTGCCATCTGGATTTTATTTTATATTTATATCTTGTATTTGTATTTATATTTTATGTATTATTTATGGTTTTATTGTATTTAAAATCTTTTACCTTTATTGTAAACCGCCCAAAGTCCCTCCTCTGGGGAGAGATGGGCAGTGGCAAAATTTGATAAAGAAACAAACAAACAAACAAACCTAAACTTTTAGTGTAGTTTTTCCCCCCAGAATATCTACTGATTTCTATTGTTTCTCTCTTGTTTTTCAGAGTAAGATTTTAGGCCTCATGAACTATATAGTTCTACAAAGAGCAAGATAAAACATATGAGGACAGTCTGCAGTAGTGTTTTTTTTTTCCAGAGCTCAGATTAGAACTGGGAAGAAATTGTAATATGTATATTTCCTTTTTTGCTTTTGGATTTCATGTCTTACCTTTCAATATTTAATATACATATTGATCCTCCTAGACCTTTTCTTAATTTTCTCATTCATATATCATGTTCAGGAAATGTAAGAATAAAACAGTAAACCATTTGAGTAGAATAAAATATGTAAACCGGTACTCGCAGAGGAGTTTGTGTGCAGAAACCAGCAAGTTATTTCTTTTCATGCAGAAAATAACATTTTATTCCCTGTGAATCGCCTTACATTGCTACCATGAAAGGGTAGTTATTGGTCTCTGATTCCAAAATTGGCAATCTTATATACTTTATGTATTCTGGTTGGACAGTTGGGGATTTAAGCATGGAATTTCAGTTTGTTTTACACTGGCCAAAAGATCAGGAAAAGAGATGTGCTAACCTCATCTCAGGAAGCCTGGACTCTTGAAACAACATTAACAAGAATAATGATTCGTGTATGTTTCACTTTTCTGTGGGGAAAGGAACAAGGGCCCCTCTCCAAGCAGATTTAAATCAATGCATTATTCCTTTGGTTTGCTGGTAATATTACTGCAGTTATTATCATTTTAAATTGCTAACTACTCTTTCTTTTTAGGTTTGTTCTCAATGCCAAGGAATAGACAATCGACATCAGCGTGTTTAAATAAATTCACCTATTCAAACAGCATTTGTTTTTTATAAACTACAGGGACACTAAGAAAACATTTTTCCTATCTGTTGTGACAGGGAAGGTACAAACTACAGCACAGTAAAAAAGGTCTAGCAAATAGTTAAAGGAAAGCATCCGCTGGATTTCCTGCACATTTCAATGATACTTTAATACAGAAAGAGAAAGGATTAAATTATACAATAGTCAAAGACTGATTCCTGCCTCCTATACTTCTTATATATCTTTCTGTGTGAGTTTATCATTCTACCATATCTTGGGAGATAAGATAGGATCCTACTTTTTGTCCTGCTCCTCTACCATTAAAACTGAAACCTAACATCAGAAATTAAGCAGATTTCTCACCCTTTGATCTTCATGTAACAAAAAGTTTCACTTACTTAATTTCTTCCTGCTAGGAGACTTTATAGCTTGAAAAATCACAGTCAGATATTTGATGATGGTGATGACTGACGGCAAGAAAACATTTATTCACATCAATTTGATTATGAATATGTTTGCCAGCTTTTGGGGTTTTAATTTGCTGTATTTCTATATCTCTTCTGTACATGAAACAACAGATATTTTTCCCGATGTTGTGATAGGAAAAACTCAATGTTGCATGGTGGAGCTCTGTTATAGCAGAAGGGTAGGATAAGCATAAAAGCTGGCATCAGACTGGAAACTGAATATAGTCTTATGCATCCTACTGTTCATGCTGCTGTTATGCATACTGACTGAGATAATCATTGTTCAATTACTGGGGGCAATCAAGGATTGTTTTCAGCTTACAACCCACTGATCCTAATGGGGGGCAATTTTGGATTCTCCACTCACCATGAGGTGCTCTTCTCCATCAGAAAAGTGAGGAAGAAAGCAAGAAGGAAAATTCCATGTATGAAGGTTCTTTGAACATTTATGTGGGGTTTCTTTTTTAAAAGAAAGACCAAACTCCAAAAAAAGTAAAAGAAATACAAAAAATACAAAACCTTAAATTGCTATGCTCCTTGACAGAAAACTTTTCTTTTGAAGCATTGATTTCCCCAGGAAATAGCAATAAAATAAGCTGGTATCTGTAATGAAACTTTTAATAACAGCATCCACATGGTCAGTTAAGACATATTAATGTGGAAAGAAGTTGTCCACAGACAAGAGTGCTTCACACATGATCTGCTGGAAATTGTGTGGTTGCTTTGTACACTTGTTTCCCTTGGAGGATCAGTGTTGTCCTATGGGCATGTGGGAATAAGATTTTATTAGGACACTTGTGTTCAGATAGATAGCCCATCACTGGGTACCCACAGAAAAATATCCCTTCTGCTGAAAACAAGCAGCTAAGGTACAGAGTTAGCTTCACAGTGGCATTTTGGATTTTTATAATTTTGGAATTCCAGGAAAGGGGAAAAACAAAACAAAGAGATACGCACACAGTATGCAAGGCAAGTGCTTTGTTGTTCATAACATCTTGGGTGTTCAGGGGAAGAAATGAGGAAGACATGAGATGAAGGATAGGCAGTAATTCACAACAGATTCCCTCACATTTTTTAGAAGAAAGCACTAGGGAACATCTACATCTGCAAAAACTTTGCTTCTGTTTGCATTATTTTTTTCTTAAACAGATTATTTTGTTAAGGTAAGGAGCAGGGTGGAAGCCATACAAGGGAGAGATAAACTGGGTTGGTGACTAAACCAACAGTGTTGTCTGGATGATCTATGAAATTACCACAACTTCATAAAGGTCAGGTCTGTAGCCATATGAAAAAGTTACCTCAAGGGGGTTTGCTTTCTCATACCTCAAAATTCAGCACTGAGATGAAGGGGAAAGCATTTTCAATAATGCTGGGCAATTTATATTTAAGAAGATAATTGTCATGTTTCCTCAGGGTAGGTGGATAAGAACTAAACATGCTTGGATGCACCCTGAAGAATTTGCAAAGCGAAAGTGGAAAATGGAGTTTGATTTATATGGCTGACAAGCTCTGAGTCTTACTGATGGACAGCACCCAACACGGATAACCTGAAAAGAGTGATTTGAAACCAGCTAGATGAGACCGAGAAAGCTGGTCTCAAGTCTCACTGAACTGACTGGACCGATTGAAATCGGCAGTGACTGAGTTGGAAGATATGCTCTAAGTACTATTGCCTAATGGCACAGAAGTAAATTAAAGGTAATGAGCATATTCGTGGTCTGTGTGCTGCTGAAATTTATGGAAGCTGTGGGACAGCTGTTGTACAAATCATACTTACTTGACAAAGCTTGTGCCAAAGAATGCCACACTAGATGGGTGATATCCAGGGACTTACTTGTTTTCCTTATGGGCCACTCTCTTGTGTGTCAAAGAGGGAGAGATAAGCCTCAATGTAACTGCCCCCCATGACAAGGCCCTTTATCAAGGGCTCTGAAAACTCTGCCATTTCTCAATCAGGTTCTCAGGCATTTTGAGGAACACCTCTATTCTCTATTCTTTCACACTTGATTTTTCAGTCTCTTATGTCTAGACAGAAACTGAGAGCAGTTAATGAGATCTACTACAGGCAGAGAAAACCTCACACCTATTTTAGACAGCGACCCCTTCATTCACATACAGAAGCCTGCAACCTGGTGGCCACTCACTGAAGGCAGGCAAATCCTCCAATAGCTCTGCAGTCACTGGAAAACAAGCTCTTTTCCTCCTGCTCCCAGTAGTCCTGAGAGTTCCAAAAAGCAGGTGTAAGCTGCTTTAGGTGAGGCTGATGTGGGCTGTGTTAACCCACAATTGCAACAGCTTGCTAATTCAAAAGAAGGTAGTGTGGCGGGACTCAGTGTATCTCTTTCTTGCCAAAGAACCAACAGAACCACTGGTAGATGCAGTAGAAATGCCAACTGATACTACGGAGTTCCTAAAATTATTGCATAGGCTGGAGACACTTTCAGTTTAATACCCATCTAGCTGACAGTTGCAACAAAGCTCCAAGACACTCTGTGGCTGCTCACTTTGGTAAATGTCCTTCATTATCAAATCCCACCCCAATACCTCTTGGATGCAAA
The DNA here is from genome assembly GCF_035149785.1 of Candoia aspera. NCBI lineage: Eukaryota > Metazoa > Chordata > Lepidosauria > Squamata > Candoiidae > Candoia > Candoia aspera. The sequence goes on along the minus strand of NC_086154.1, from coordinate 117,167,797 downwards.
TCCCCTTTGTACAACTGAGGCAATCTCTACCTTTCACAGCTCAGATGCCAGCCCCATCCATACATCACATTAAAGCTATGATTTGTTGACTAAGTCCACAAGTGTCAGAGTTCATACATCATGTTATATTGTAAACCATAATTTACAGTGACTGGATTCAAACAACATTCCAAATATTCCATATTATAGTTTATCACATTCATGCACCAGTCAGTGTATGGATGAAAATTAAGAAACATTATTATATACTTGTTGAAATTAAATCTTCTGTCCTTTCCATTCAGGTGTAATGAAGGACAGGAGGATGACTACAGAAAAGATCTAGAAAATCAAATGCCAAATAATCTTCAGAGACTATGACAGTACTGCCATTATTCCCACTGTGCAGTCAGCCATGGTTAAGCACAAGCACGTTTCCTATTTACAAGGTAGACCAATATAGAGTTAGGCACACATAAGCTTGTTACTGAAGTAGGAGAGAAGCATTGTGTGGCTAAGGGCAACCCCACAAAGCAGAAGGGAATGGATTTACCTTGACGGATGGAGACGCATCTACCATTGGAAGCCATGAAAACTACTTGTGGATGGCTCTCTTCCAGTTCAAAGAGTTCGTCTTTTCCTGGCTTGGAGCTCCTGCCAGATTTTAGAGTGCCAGTAGGTCCTGTAGGTGCTAGGTATTTCCCATCACAATCCTTGAAGGCCAACTTGCCTGCCTTGAACTCCAGGGTATAACCTGTACGATGGTCAGGTTCCTTGACCAAGATACCATTGTTGCGCAGGTAGCGATTGTCACAGGTTCGCAGGCAATACTTCTTATTCTGGAAGGTAAGTGTGATAAGCGAATCCACACCCCAGGGGATGTTACTGTCAATAGAGATCTCATCTTCTTGGGCACTGAGGTGTGCATATCTTCGCCTGCTAACACTCAAAAGATTAGCTTGTGGGTGGATGGCCAAGTGTACAACCCAGAGCTCAGTTTCAGTAATGGCTTGGGCAAAACAGGACAACCTGTCTTCAGAACCACCAAAGAAGCGCTTGTATGGTTCTGACTGGAGTGCCCAGCGTCCATCTGACTGAGTGACAATGATAAAACACCCACCACTTTCTGGCTTTTCAGCTTCACAGGAGACCTTGCCATCCTTGTCGGCAGACAAGTACCTACCCAGGTGGCTCTTCAAGAAGACCACCGAGCTGTCTCCATCTTGTTCCAGGCTCCATATTTGCTTCCTTTTCAGACTAGGTGCCGAGGCATTGATTTTATAGCCAAAGTGCTCTGCTGTTAAATATCGATTATCAGAGTTGATTAAGCCAAACTGGATCTTCAAGGCCCGGTGGATCCCATTTGTTGGCATCTTCAGTCTGGACAGCAAACAGTCCTAAGGACTGGGGTGAAAGTCAAGTTTTTCCCAGTCCTTATTATAAAAAACCACGTGTGAATATATGCCCAGCTTCACAGTTGAGGAATCTGGATTAGCAAAAATGAACATTTACATCTCAGTCAAAGCCACAGTGACGTGTAAATGCCCTAGTTCCAGGTCTCTCTGCACCACCTCTTCCTTCACCTAATCTGCAGCCCATAAAACCAATCTTGTTTGTTACTTTTCCCCACCCTCCACCCCTCTTTCTGGCAGCATTGCTCTCTCCTACACTGCTCACATTGGCTCCTCCTCCTCCGCATGGCACACCAGGGATGGGGGGAGAATGTTCAGAGAAAGTACGCACTTCACACTGCAGCAGCCTTGCTTAATTAGCACAGCTAGGATTACAAAGCTTTCAATGAGCTGCCAGCTTCCTGTAACCAATAGTGGAGCTGCTACATAAAAGCCACAACGAAAGGGGGTTGACAGGTGACACAATGCCTTTTGATCAGCTGTATTCTTCAGTGGTATCTTGTAGTCTATGTTAGTGGTGTTCTGCACTATAGCTATGTCTCTTTTCCTTTGTGGTCTCAGTATCTCTAAATCTTTCATAGATCCCTAACTCCTTCCCATCTCAGGGCTATGGTTCCTTGCAACCAAACCTGCTGCCTTCCTGGTTGATTTCCTCGGAGGACGGTGTATTCCTCTTTGCTCCTGTGTAAAGTTACATGGTTCTCTGAGTCCACGTGGTAGGTCACCTTCGAGCTGAATGCCTCGTTGGTCCAGCTTCTAATCTCCTTAACTGGGCCTTTCTATTAGTGTAACTCTTTTATCCCCCTTCAGATCCTTTGCCTCCATCTGTCATGTAGCCTCAAATCCCTAGCTCTTTTAAAAGGATAGTTGCAGGATCCCTTCAGTTTAAGGAAATGGCCTAGCCAGAAATTGAACCAGCACACTCTATAAAGCAAATGGAGCCAGCTAGGATGGCAAATCCAAGTCTTGAATAAGTAAATCTCAAAGAAATGCCGTTTAATTAAACATTAAAACTTGGAATCTGCTAAAACAGAAATCACTCAGTAGAAAAATGGAGGCTACACGAAGTACTGTATTTATGCAGTTGCTAAGAATCAACACAAAGTTGATGGCATATAGTCAATCAATCAATCATCCTTTGCAATGTGGAGGACAACCAGATGAATCACTCTGACTCTCCATGTCATTAGCAAGGGTGGTAATGGCAACCATTTACGTATGGCAGTTCAACTACAGGACTTTACATAGGAGCTTACTACAGAAGTCCGCATACTTGCTGCATTTTGGTCAGAGGTATGACCTTCTCTCCCACTAGACATAGCTTCTTCGAGTTTGCAGTCCAAACAGCCAGCTGATTTGTGTGTCAATCACTAGGCCATCACTTTCACAGAAGACTTTTTCCTAAAACTGTAAGAACCTTTTAAAGTAAATATGCTGAATAAATGTTATCTATCTGAAACATGGAGATGTAAAAGAAGAAATATTGCCCTTTGAGAAATGAGAAAGGAAACCTCACTGTGCAGCAAGGAACCCCATCTATCAGAGGTAAAGACCTGCAGTCCTCCATACGTTGCTGAATTGTTACTCTCAATGTAATCAGATGGCTGTGGCTCTCAGATGTTGTTCAGCATCATCAAAAGGCCCATAGATTCCTCATTCCTGCCATGTATGGAATTTGGCCTTAGAGAAAAAAGGGCTGCACTCTATGCTGTGCTGCTTGCCTTTCTGAAAAGAAGCTACATGGCCATTTTCATCTAAAATGAAATCTGGGCTGGAAAAAATCCAGAGGACCCCCAAGATGGCAGCAAAGAGGTCCTCTGAAGCTTTGAAGGCCAGATCTAGTGTCTTTATTCTTTCCCCTCCAGCACAACTAGGTCCTCATAAAACTAGCAGAAGCTTATCCTTCTGAGTGAGCACTAGCTGAGCTGACTCTCTTCACCTATGTTTCATTCTTCCTCAAGGGCAAAAGAAGAACACAGTAGTATCACTGAGGGTTATCACACATCTTCCCTAGTTAGGAAACAGCATCTCTGTGTTGCTCGAGGACATGTCATTCCTAACCAGGGAAGGTACAAAGTGACTACTGGATCCTGCCAATTCACCTAACTTGTATCTTCCCAGATGGGGGCAAAGAAGTATCAGGTGAATCACTCCATGAATTGCTCCCCACTTCATCCACCACAGAGTGCTCTTACCTCTACAGGAGGACATGAGTAAATGGAAAGAAGATGTGTTCCAGACATTACTTCATTACGCCCCATCTCCTGACACCTCCTGGCTGTTGTGGGTACATGAATTTCTTCCATGGATCAGTTCCAGATCTCTGGGATATCTATGTATAAAGAAGTTATTTAGTCCCATAAAGCCAACATTTTCCAACCAATCTAAGTGTCCCCAAACAAGTTTGCCTTATTTTTCTCCTACTAATCTAGCTGTGAACTCTTACAATCTGAATTTTCATTTCATTTCCTGATTACAGAATGAAAAAGCTAGTTTTTGTTCTGATGCGCTTAAAAATGTATCTTTGGCTATCTGAGAAATAAGCAGCTGTAGCTAGATTTATTGACCCTTTTCATTCTGAAACTAACAGGAAGCACCTCCTGCACGTGTGAAACAAGTGTTTGCAGAATCATTCTTGCAGCTGTAGGTAGGAAGCCTTTGTTCTGAGGAATGCCAGTTCCTCTGCCTCTGCTTGAAGGAAACCACAGATATTTCCTCTAGAGCTGTCTGTTTCCGTTCTTTAATCTTTTTCTCCCATACAACAAATGTGTAAAGGCAGCCACGTATTCTGTTAGATTGCCTTTTCAAAATGGTGGGTCAAAAAACAAGGCCACACCTTCTACTGTGCTGTTTTTCTTCTTGGCAAATGGTTGGGAAGTCACAGGGATCTGGAACTCCTTTAAGACAGGAAAAAGCATCTTCTCAGAATAGAATATTAATAAATAAAAGTATTTTTGTCCTCCTGGGGTATATAATCTCCTTTAGCTCAGCTGGAAGATGGTTCCCCTCTGAGTGCTGCTGGCAGTGCATTCATTTAGACCAGAGGATAGATAATTTTCTGCAGACAAAGAACTACATGTGGGTTGGTATCAAGGGCCTCATAGCTAGCAAAGGGCTAGATGACAGCAAGGTGCTAGAGTTAACTATATCTCTTTGCTGCTATTTTGTGGTCAACTGGAGTTCTGCAGTCCAGATCTGGTAGCACGAAATATAATCAGAGAAGTTGAACATGGGTGGCTCATCTCTGATTTAAATCAAGATTGAATAACCTTACCTTGCTCTTCAGAAAACATTTCCAATCTGGTGCCTCCATGTGAGTTGGACTTCCCTACCAAGTTTGGGAAGTTTCTTCTTGGTGGGGTTTTTTCCTACTTCCCCCAAAGTTTATGCTTGAGTCCAATGTCTAAACTGTATATGGTGTCCAGTTTACATTTTGTAATAGATCTAAGAACCAGTCTAAAAAAAATGGAGGGAGGGTAAGATTAGCTAAAACTGATGTGAATTGTGGGGGGAAGACAGCTTGTCAGTTTCATTTACCCAATTTTCTTTTTGTATCTCTCTCCCTCTGTGCTTACATCATGAATCTTTGAATGGACTCTTCTGCCAATCTAGTTTTGTTTCCCTGTTTTCATTTCTAATTCTAGGTTCTGAAACAATTCCATGGCTGCTACCCATGGCTCATCTTTTCCCTCATTTTTGCCTTTGGAATGGACTCTCCTCTTGTGACCTGCAATCCTCTCAAGTCACACTTCATTCATTTCCCAGATCTTAATTCTGTACTCATGGAAAAGCAGCCAAAAGCAATGAACATATGTGCTTCAAGCAGAGCTGCAGATAATAATCACATAATCTGCTTATCCTGTACAGTATATGGGGCTTGTAAATATTATATTTGTCTAAAAAGAAGGTGAGTCTGAATTCTCCAAAAGGGAGGGCACACAGGCAAAACCTGTGCAGTATTAAGCTTCCCCATCTTACCAACTTGGGTTGCCAACTTCAGCTGAAACCAATCTTGAAGATTCTCTGCCCTCACCTAATAAACGTGTGCTTGTGACGCACTTGTATTATAGTGTATGTATGGTTATATGTATGCCTATATATATATATATATATATATATATATATATATATATATATATATACTGTACATATATACACACATATACACACACACACAGCTGTCAGAAGCCATACTCCAAGAAAGAAGAGGACCAGGATGGGAAAAAGAAATATACTTATTGAATTACTGATTAAAATTAATTGACTGTAAAATGAAGTACCCATTTACAAAATTAAATTTGCATACATCAACTCTTCTGTCTCACACAGAGAAACATACAAGTGCAAACTCCTTCCTCCTTCCAGCAGAACAAAAGGGGAAAATTCAGGATTTCTGATGAAGTTGAGGGGAAGAAATAGCTGCCTTTGGGAGCCAAGGAAAGAGAAAGGGGGAGAAATTGGATGGAGATAAGATTAGCCAGGAGATAATTGAATAAGGAAATCCAGGTTAGGCATTACAAAAAGGATTCACTTACTTGACCAAGCAAACAGCCTCTCCCAAACAGCATCTAAACTTCAAAAGCATCCACCCACCCATCCATCCATCTTCTCTGCCAATTCACAGGTGATCATTTGGGGGAAAATGCATTCTATTGGGTGAATTGCTGGGGAGGGACAAGCCCCAGACTTATCTGCAGGATGACTATGAGGAATATTCCAGCTATCTGACAGATGAAGTTCCCAGGATTTGTTTGGAGTTGGTCTCCAATAGGCATATCCCAACAATCATCTCCATCCACTTCACCCAACTGTGCCCACAATTACAGTCAATGCTCATTGTTCACAGTAATTATGTTCTATAAAGTTGCTGCAAACACTAAATCAGGAAATACTTAACCTATGGGAAATACAGGGTCAGGTTCTTACAAGCCTGTCAACCAATCAATACAGTAAGAGAACCAGTTTGGTGCAGTGGTTAAGGCAACTGGCTAGAAACCAGGAGACTGTGAGCTCTAGTCCCGCCTTAGGCACCAAGCCAGCGGGGTGACCTTGGGCCAGTCCCTCTCTCTCAGCCCTAGAAAGGAGGCAAAGGCAAACCACTTCTGAAAAACCTTGCCAAGAAAACTCCAGGGAATTGTCCAGGCAGTGGCCAGGGGTCAACACTGACTTGAAGGCATACACAAAACCTTGTTTTATGTGTGCTTAAACAGAAATCTTATTTAATATAATTTCAGCACAAAAATGAGAAAAACATGACACTAAATAGACTGTAAAAAGGACACTTGTTTACAGTATGTAATGGTATGTGTGACTGACCCTAGGAGACAGGAGGGAGAGCTGCAGACTGGAAAACTGGCGTGTAAAAGATCTCTCAGCCCACAGAAGGGGGGAATGGCTTGGGAAACATTTCAGAAGGGACCCTCCCTAGTTTTCCAGAGAGTAAAAGGAGAGGAGGGGAGAGATACTTTCAGCCTTGCAAGATTCTGTTAATGTAACCTTACAATAAAGATAGAGCTAGTACTCCTGGTTGTGCGTCTTGTCTGGACTACTTTGCAGGGCTAACATAGTATGAGAACTGAATCAAGAAGGCACAGCATCGCCTTGTCCAACCTTAGCTGGGAACGTGCACGTTGGGTGATTCAAATTTTTCACTGATCTGTGCTGTCCACAAATGTCCATGAAAGCGCTGCAAGTACTGATTTTGGGGTTACAAATAAATTTTAGTGAGTAGGCGAATTCGCAAATATGGAATCTGCAAATAATGAGGACTGACTGTATTACTCTTCCTAGCTGCTTGAAGAACAGCCTTCCCATTCTTTCATTTGCCCATTCTTCAAGCTACTTCCAGGTTTCGTTATAAAATATGGATTGTATGTAGGTGGGCGGGTAGATAATGGGATCTATGTTATACTACCAGAGAATTATAGGAGTTTATACCCTTCTGCAGAGTGAGAAATTAAATCCATATTATTATGCTTTAAGGCTGTGCAGACACCTGCACTCAAGGGCACAATGGGGTTTGGAGCACATGGGGGCATGCATATAGCCCCTGTCACTGGGAATGTATTAAAGCACTAGCAACTTTTCCTGGGTTTGCACAGCTGCCCTTTCCAGCTGATGCACCATCCGCAGAAGAGACAGGTCTGGTTTAAGGTGTTTCTGATAGATGCTACGCATATGACTGTGTGAGCTCCAAATTAAATCCTGCCCTTTGAATCTGGATCTCTGCACCCTTCTATTATGGTCTATACCAGTGTTTCTCAACCGTGGCAACTTTAAGATGAACTTCAACTCCCAGAATTCCCCAGCCAGCCAGGTTGAGAAACACTGGTCCGTTCTATATTTGCTGGGTCTGTGGCTAACAATGATAATCTTATGTTACCTAGAAATTATAATTTCCATAATTTAAAAAAAACCCTTCCAGTTTAAGATTATAATATTAAGCACACTGCAATGTTCTTTTATGCTTCAAAAGCCAGCAAATTGGAAATTATCACGAACAATTGTACAACGTAAGCTGTAACTATTTTACTCATATGCTCTTAGGGATTTAGAAATGACACACCTTCCGGTCACAGCCTGCGCTGATATTTCAGGTCCAGCTTGGATTGGGGAGGGATATATCCAGGGAGAACAGAAGGGGTGTAACTACCTAATCACTTCACAGAGATGCTTCTAAGGAAATTATGTTTGCAAGGCAAAATTCTACCCAGAACAGTAATTTTGTAGCCAGAAATTCAACTCTTAGAAATACACCTTTTGAAGTTCTACCTGATATACTGTATATTGATCTAATTCTCATTATTCTAGGCAATTTCTATTATTATTATTTGTACAGTCAACAATTCAACATGTCTACAATCTATTCATTTATATTTTATTTCAAGAATTTTCTAGAGGTATAAGTGATGCTTAATTGATGTGTACTGGCATGATTCACAGTATTATGAAATTGTATTTCTATGAGATTCTATGTATTTCTTATGGTATATCAACCCTGGGAATAACTGAAAAACTGGAACCTTACAATGGCATGGAATTTCCATTTCTATTAGAGCAATAATTTTCTCTTGTCCTTTGCCCTCATTGTGCTCATTACCTCTGGTGTGAAAGCATGGTAGCTGGAACATGGTGGTTCCCAATTTGGGGGTCCTCTTAAGACTCACAGCTCCTGCTCAGTGAGCAGGTTGGAGCTGGGGCTTGGCAGGCACAGATACATTTGGTATGCCGATTCCAGTCATTCATGGTCCAGGAAGTCCTCTTCACAGTTGCACCCCAGTCATCTTCTGTTTGGATTATACTGCAACGTGCTTTATATTGGGCTGCCCTTGAGGAACATTTAGAAGCTAGAGCTGGTATAGAACACAGCTGCCAGGGCAGAGTTGGGTATATATATTGATATACCTGAATGACCCCACTGCTGAGGAAGCTGCACCAGCTTTGGGTACAAATCAAGGTGCTAGTTGCCACCTTTAAGGCCTTACATGGCTCCAGCTTTGTTATCTGAGGGACCGTCTTTTCCTGTATTCTTCTGCCTGTCTGACCAGATCAAACAGGGTCAACAATCTTCCAGGTCCGTCCCTACATGACTGGCATCTCATGGAGCCTCAGAAGTAGGCTTTTCAATAGCTGCCCCCACACTTTGGAACTCCTTTTCCTTGGAGATTTGGCCAGCTCTGACCCTCCTGGGCTTTAGGAATGCTGTTATGATCCACCTGTTTCATCAGGATGAATTCCACAGCACGGGAGGAGGAGATGCTCCAACTGGAAGTTGGGATCACCCAACTTTCCACTTCTACCTTTTGATTCTGAAATCTTTTAAAAATATTTTGAGGTTCTTTTTTTCTTATGGATGCTTTTATCTTATGATGAGATTCTTAGCTGCATAAAAATGAGGCCAATAAACAAACTCCAAATACCAGCCTCTCTCCCTCTTTCTTTTTTTTCTTGTTCCTTCTATTCTTTAATTGTGAAGTAGCATTTACAATCCTGCTGCTGTGGCTTCAGTGACAGGAGCCAACTGTTAACATCAATGCTGACAAATTGCTAATGACTTCTCTTATTCCATCTGTAGAGTTGCTACTGTAGGTGGATTTTGCCTTCTACACATGCATTAGATGTAATAAATTTAAATAATAAATACTTTCATCAAGTGTATACAGGGTAACTGAGGTAGTTGCATCCTTTTTTGTCTCTGCTCCATCTCAGGCTGGACATGAAATATTAGTGCGAAGGGTGGCCTGTGGAATTATCACTTTTAAATCCACAGTAACATATCAACTAAAAAAGCACTGCATTCTCCATTTGTGTTGTGAGGTTAGTCAATTCTTAATTTCCTATTTGCTGTCTTTAAAAGCACACATAGAAAATAGAATGATATTAATACCATCACCTTAAATAGAAGTGGTTTCTTTTTTAATTAATGGAGATGAATGTGCAAAATTCACCAATCTGGGAATAAATAGTACATTCTAGAGAACTCTCCAGAGCATTCTGTTTCTCTCAGAAAATGTCAGACTTCCTCTCTGAACATGTCAGGTTGATAGCTTCCAGAAGCAAATTGTCTGGACTAGAAGCAGTCCAATGTGTTTTGAATTTAGTGTTTATGGGGAAACCCAGTGTATCTGGAGGCTGCACATTTCTTGAAACACTTCAAATTGCTTCTAGTTCAGAAAATTAACTTCTGGAAACCACCAAACCACCCCCCAAATGGGATGGCCTGGAGGAAAACGTAATGTTCTCCAGAATCTCCCATTCCCTAGATCTACAAAATTTTGCACATTTCTACTTTGAATTAAGTGCTTTTTCAATTAGAAACATATGTTCTCTATAAAATACAGAATATATCCTGTCTGTCCTATGTAAAACCTGTTAAAAACATACACTGAGGCTGATCTAGGTGAAAGTGCTGGTGCGCAATTTGGGTGATTTGCATATTGGAGAAAGAAACAGCTGAAAGAACTCTTCCCCCCTCAAGAGTATGGCGGATTGTGAATTAATAGACTTTTGGTATGATAAGGTAGGCAGTAATATAATGTGCCTGGTGTAGATTCCTATGTAGTTATGCAAACAAGACCAACTCAGCATTTGTCAGATGTATTAGGAGTACAAGGCCTATCATCCCCAGCTAGCAGGGGAACAACAGTCCCACAAGATTAGGTTGTGGGAGGTTGGTGTGGGTTCTGATTTCTCCTTGAAGGAATAGTTCAAGTTTCAGCTGATACCAAGTGGCAGATATTGTTGCTGAAAACAGGTCCAGCGGATTGGTTGCCTAATGATTTTTTCATGCTTGAGAGCATTCTTTTTCTCCACCGGCTCCATTTACAGTTGCCTGGAACTGGCTGATTTTCTCTGAAGGCAGGTATAGGTTACCCGAGCAGCACAGCTACAGTTTAGTGTAACAGACTCTTGTAACGCTTAAGAAAACCAACTGAACTCTGTAATCGATATGCACCCCATGGTTGGTTTTTCCAAGCATGCAGCAAGGACAAACTGGGTTTGGTGTCCCATTTGGATTGCCATCTTGCAATGGAAATCTGGCCCAAAGACTCAAAAGAGCAGGGGAAGTAGAGGGATGACATTCATGGTTCTCTGCCACTGAGGAATGTTCCTACCTTGGCGGTGGTTCCGCATGGCTGCACATTAAAAAGGGCCCACTGGCCACAAGAAAGAGTGAACTAATCCTAGCAGGAAGCAGGTCATTACCCCTTCTGCTTTCTCAGACCACAAAAACTATTTACACTACAATCTGATAGTAGAATTAGTCATGATACAGAGCATTAAGCTACGTCTACATAGCTTCGCCCTTTGTGTTTTGTGCACCATGAGCGGTTATCCTCATCTTCCCCCACCACCACTTGAACTGGCCAGCGCTCCCTCCAGCTGGCCAATGGAGGAAGAGCTAAAATGGCAGCTTGCTGGCACCCTTCTCCCTTTTTTTGTTCTTCCCTCACTGTGTGGAACAAAAACTGTTTAAAACCTCAACTGGACACTGAGTGGGGGAAGCAGCAGCACCACACTTTGGAGCAGTTTGGAGGTGAGGGTGAGGGCCTCGAGGTGCAACAGTTCTTTGCCATCTGGTGAGAGAAGGGAAATTCCAGGCTTTGGGGAGCAGGACAAAACAAAGGGAAATCACCCACCCCACAGCTCAAGAGCAAATGCTCAAACCTGTCTTTGCAGCATTTCTCTGGAAGAGCTGCTCTGCCCACCTCAAAAATTGTGTGCAGCATTTATGCAGCACATTTTATGCACTTTGGAGAACTGAATCGATACAATTTCACTTATGGTCACTGTAATCTGCAAGCTGATCCATGCTGTCCTGGGAGTAAGATGGGGCTTACTTCTGAGGAAACAGATACAGGACAGCAGTGCTTATTTATGGAGTTGTTTGACTGTTCCCAGTCTGGGTTATTCAAGCAAAAGTCAGGAACACCTTTTGCAAGAATATACTTGCATGGCATCAGATTAAGCACTGTGGATGTTGTTTCTGTCCTGTTACAGACCCTTTGGTCTCCACAGACCTAGCCTGGGATCAAGTTTCTTTTGCAGACATGGAACACAAAACCTGTATTTTCTCTCCTCTCTCAGGAATGTGGGAAGGTTGGACCAGACTGTGTCACGTGGACTATACTGGAGATGGGTTCCATCAGAAAGGACTGTTGCACCTGGGACTGTGTCAGCCCAGGGGCCCACCTGGTGGCTTAGCAAGGGAAGGGCAGCACAGGTAATCAGAAGGTGGTGGTGCATCACCACGCAGGATTACAATGGCTGTAGGGACAATTTTCTGAGACGAGGCAATGGGATGTACAATGCTTCAAAATGGTGATTCACAATGTGTAGGAGCTAGGATGAAAGTGGAGTGGTGTGGCTCTGCATGTATGCACATGTAGAGACAGCCGGAAGCAGCTCCCACAGCAGCCGTGGCAGCCTCGTAAATGACGCTCCCATGCCCTTCTTCCACAGGATTTGTGCAGCCCTGTAAGGCAGTTACCTGATCAGGTACCAGCTTAAAGTTTGGGGTAAGCACATGAAGTCATGTAGGACAAAGAGGCAAGATTTAAGGGTAGCCTAATTCTTTATACTTCCAGTGTTGAATCATTCTGGAACACTGGGGTTGCAGCACAGACGATTTGAATTACTTGGGCTTTGACAACTGGGTGTGCTGGCTGGCACATTTGGGAAGTGCAGCCAAAGGCATCTGGAAAGCACTAAGGATCTATATATTCCATAATATGTGTGAGAGTGGCAACTCAAACAGTGTGTGTACAAGAGCCTATTTTAATGCTTATGCATAAAGTAATAAATGCATAAGGGCTGAGCCGCCTTGCCAAATCTGATACCAGTTAGTGTGAAAGCTAGACTGAAATGGGTTGCCAGACCTGGGGGCAGGGTAGGGAAGAGCACAGAACGTGTTTGTGCTTCAGCTCCAGCCAGCTCTATAAGTTCATTAAGAAAAATGAAATGCACTTATAAACAGGGACTTTTCATTTCAGTCACTGTGTCCGTGTTCTCAAAAGTCACAATTGTTTCCAGCACTTCGGGAGTCTGATGGCCAATTCTGAATGTGTGGCTAAAGTCTTGAGAGGATTAAAAACACACTGCTCAAATGTGTTTCAGGAAAGGGCGCAGCATGAATCAAAAGGCAGCCATTTGACAGCATGCCAAGAGGAAATCTATGCAATGTGAGCACACAATGAAAACAAGCATCCTTTTCTCTATCCAGGGATTTTTTCACAGAATTCTTCTGGCTTTCTCCATTTAGTGCGAGAGAAAAGACACCTCATTATCCAAGTCAGAGTAATTCAGTTTAAACTCAACAGACCAGTGTTTCTCAACCGTGGCGACTTTAAGATGGGTGGACTTCAACTCCCAGAATTCCCTAGCCAGCAGAGATTAAAGATGCCAAGGTTGAGAAACACTGCAACAGACTGTATGCACTGGTGCATATTTGAAATCCTGTGGAGGAGTGGAGTGGGTAAGGGGAAATGGTACGCAGTGAAAAGGTTTACGGTGCCCATCTCTCCCCCCACCTTGCAAAACCCATTCTGGAAAATGCCTTTTTTCAAAAAAGCATCTACGTCTATAACGTGTACTTGTGCATGATGCCCAGCCCAACTCTCACACAGCTGGCCTTCTGAATATGCCTGGCTGGAATGAAATGTATTTGTTTATGATGTCATTCTAATTTCCCCAGAATGAAACATTTCAGAGGAAATGATTCCCAGCCCAAAGGATCCCTGGGGTGCAAACAAAACTCTGGATTAGGGGGTGGGGTGGAGAGGGATTTGGCCTTTAAGAGTAGCTTGGCCGCAGAAATCAATAGCTAAAGCTTTTCCGCAGCAGGGAGTGAGAAGTACAAAGATCTCAAGTCTGCCCTTAAAGGCACAGCGCCCGAGCAGAGCCGCACCGTTAGCCTGTTTTCACAGAGGGCCCTTTCTCAGCACATAGCACATTTGTTTCTTCTCGTATTTCAGTCTCCATATGTTGGAGCTAAAGACAATGACTCCTCACACACATGGCCGGGTTTTGTTATACATTCTAAAACCTTTCCACAGTTCAAGACGGCAGATAAGAATCAAAATGAAAATATATAACATCAATCTGAAACTAGTACAACAATCCAAAACAAAAAAAAGCAACACACAGGCTGTGCTCACACAGCAGGCTAAACCATATCAAAACTCATGGCTGCATTCACACAACATGCTAAACGTGGTTAGTTTTAACACTGGGTGTTGTTCTGTGGCAAAGCTTTTAGCATGGATCCAGGCCATTGGATTAGTTTATGATTCACTGTATTACACAGAAATAGAAAACGGGTTAATTCAGTATCTAGGCTGCACGAACAGGCTGTTTTACTGACCAGACAAAAACGTCCTGATCAGCTGATCTAAGATTAAATGAGAAAGTTATGCACTTGTTATTACCAGTTATCACAGGCAATGGTTATAAACTCTCCCCTTTAGAGTCATGAATAGCAGTTATATTTCATTATCAGTTCTATGTGGATTTGTGCAAAATAATTTTCCTTAACCTTGAGAACTAGGTGACTCTTGATAATAACTTCTGCAACTGTTTGCTCTGCAGGTACTTCCTTATCTGAATCAAGCCTACTCAGTGTCATCAGGGAAATTATCCGATGGATGGGGAGAGCAAAGGGCCATTTTGCCCCCATGTTAGACTGCTGATACATCTGAAAAAAATAAAATAGATTACATACATTTGTCCCCTTTCTGCTAGCTGCTCTACCACATCACCCTTCCCTCCCTGAAGTCCCTGGACTTTTACAGTCACCTATGAACAAAGGTAACTAACCCAGCTCTCCTCTACAACAAGAAGCACCAAGTTCAGCCAGATGGAGTGGAAATCCATAAAACCTATCAAAAAGCTGGCACAAATACAAATACACATCATTTTTCTAATCAAATGCAAACAACATGACATTGTCCCTAAAGGACCAAAAGTGAAGAACTATCTACAGTCTACAAGCGGCACAGACTACAGCCAAAGACTGCTGTATGCTAAGTTCTCTCCAAGAATCCATCTAACCAGCATCCTTTACAACAAGCAAAAGCTAATCACCAATGCCATCTCTACCCTGGAACTTCAACTACACCAGCGCTTCACCAGGACAGGACAATGAACCTACACTACAGAACTCACCTCTCTGAAGAAAAAGAAAGAAAACAGATGTCCAAACTTCTACAGCATTCGCTCAATAAAATGACTCCCCACAATACTGTCAATCTGTGCAGCCACACACTCAGCCAAATGGAAGAGTCCATTCTGGCACAAGGCTTATCCTTTTGCCCTGCTAAACCCACACAGAATATGCAACTTGGTGGGGACCCTGAAACATTTTTTCGCTGCTTGAGATTTAAGGAGTACTTTCAAAACAAGAAACAAAATATAGACACACAGCCATAGACACAGCACACCCTAGAACAACATACAGTTGCAGATCACACCAAATCCCAAATGCATTAAAAACAAAACAAAACACCCTGCTGCATGGATGCCCTCAGTGGATGCAACACTGAATTGGATTTTTATACTGAATGCTTTTGCCAACAAGCTAAAGCCACAATCACCAATAAAAAAAACTCCCTTTACACAACAATCTCAGCAGAGCAGATCAAGATGCCACCTGAGGCCTCAAGAAAATAACAGTGACATCATAATCAAACAGGCTGACAAAGGAGGGGCAGCTGTCGTCATGAATAAGATGGGTTACATCAACAAAGCAGAGAAGCAACTCTCCAACACTACATTCTATGAACTTCTATCCTCAGATTCCGCAATAACCTATCAGAAAGAACTACACAATCTGATGAAAAAAATTTCTAAAGACATACGGGACTGCACCTGCATGGAAACACCCAGGAGTCCTGATCAGGCATCTTTTACCTTCTTCCCAAAATACACAAATGGGCAACCCAGCCACCCCATTGTCTCAAGTATCAGAACAATCACAATTTCATCAGGCTTTATGGACTCTGCTCAGACCTTATACCACCAGCATTCCCAGCTACGTAAGAAACACCACAGACTTCCAAAGAAAATTGAACTCCATAGGCAATCTCTCTAACACCATTTTAGTCCCCATGGACGCTGAGCCACTATATACCAACATACCCCACAAACATGAACTTCAAGCCACCAAGAACATCATCACTGATGCTGAAACAGCACACCTTGCCACCAGACCATGTGACTTTGTAGTCATCCATAACTATTTCATCTTTGCACCTACAGCACAAAGGTCACACACCTGCAAATCAGTGGCATAGCCATGGACACATACATGGTTCCAAAATATGCCAACATCTTCATGGCTGACTTAGTGCTTTCTTAACTCTCATCTCCTGACCACCTCTTTTACCTGAGATTCATTGACGACATTTTCATCATCCCGCCAAAATGAATCTCTTGTCAAATTCCATCAAGATTTCCATCCTACCATCAACCTCAGGCTAGACCTATCTATCAAACAAGTCCACTTCCTTGATGTAAAACTACACAGTGGACACATAAGCATAATTATACAGGAAACCTACAGATTGCCATGAATATCTGCATGCTTCCAGCTTCCATCCAGAACATACCACCAAATCTATCATCTACAGCTATGCTCTATGTTAGAACTGCATTTATTCTAACCCACTTCACAGAGATGCTTAACTGATGGAATTAAACCAGGCATTCAGGAGACTGAACTACCCACCCAACAAGATCAATAGAGAAATAAATAAAGCCAGATCAATTCCCAGGCAGGACCTATTAAAGGCAGACCACAGAAACAGGACAACACAACACCACTGGTTGTCATTTACAGCTCACAGCTCAAACCACTGAAATGCAATATTAATAAGCTTCAGCCCCTACTGGACAATGACACTACACTTTCTCAGGAACTGGGTGGCATACCCATACAGTACTTGCACACAGACAACCATCCAACCTGAAGCAGATTCTCACAAGCAACAAGAAAAAGCAGGAGAATGATGCCAACACAAGAACCAGACCCTGCAACGAACCAAGGTGTCTACTTTGCCCCCACCTCTACCCCAGCAGTACTATCACAAGCCCCAACAAGCATACACACAAGAATAGAGGCATCCAGACATGTTCTTCCTTCAAAGTTCCATCATCTGCCAGCAGTTCTCCTCTGTAGCTCCCCCGTCTAATTCAAAAGAATTAAGGGACCCAGGCTTGACACTGAGATTCAAAACAAGGACAAAGTAATATCAGAGCATTTCAACCTGTCAGGACACTCTGTAGGAGAACTCAAAGGGGTTGTTTTGGAAAAGTGGAACTTTAAAAGTACCACTGAGTGAGAAATTGCTGAACTCACATACATCAAAAGGTTTCAGGCAATCTCAGAAGGTCTCCACAAACATAATGGATTTTTAATGCATTACAATTGTTAATTGATAAGGTACTTGCAATCTCTCTCACATGTAACCTGCATCTGCACAACCAACCTATCTTCCCCTCCCCTCCCCTCCCCATCTTTCCACCCACCTCACCTCAATTAAAATTCTCTATCAGTCTGCCACTCTATGCATCTGATGAAGTGAGCTGTAGCTCACAAAAGCTGGTGTCTTTTAATATAAGTTGTTATTTGGATAAGGTGCTACCAGACTCCTTCTGATTTTCTACCCACAAAGGGTACTCCGCTCCATCCATCCAATGAAGTAAGCTGTAGTTCTCAAAAGCTTATGCCTTCCAATAATATTTGTTAGTCTGAAAAGATGCTACCAGATTCCTGCTTTTTGGTGATCACAGACTAATACGGCTCTCCTCCTACAAGGTCTACTCACAAAGGGGAGTTTTTGCAAAAGAAGAATAGAAAAATGTTGGAAACTTAGTATGTGCTTGCCAAGACTCCTCTCCCCATCCCCAAAGGGAGAGCAAGGAGATGAGAGCCAACAAGTGGTGAGGAAGATCTACTACAGATCATTCCCCACAAACCAAGAGAAAGAAGCTATGTGGAACAGCAGATTTGTAAAAAGGAATCTTATTAGTTACCTTTCAGCTCTGGTGGTTCCTTTTCCACCCAGTTGTCATAGACAAATGTCAGTGAACCTATAGAAGAAAGGCAGGACACAAAGAATAACAAGTTTGTTGATAATAAAATTGCTCTGGCTTCATGAACAGTACCTTTCTATCAAGGGACCGCAAAGTCCACCTATATGGAAGAGCCACTTCTCTTGGGGAAGAGGAAGACAACTGTTTATTTACTACAATTCATGGGAAATCATCATCCAGCCAATTTCTGGCTCTATATAACTCAAACTGGTTTTGCCAAACCTGGCTCTCCCATGAACTGATGGGCTGTTTCTTTGGGTGTCCTTTGTCTACCATTAACCATAAATCTGTCACTCAAATCGTAAGTGCCTCTGGGATCTACTATATCTGTAGATTCTTGTAGTAGATTAGGATTTACAATTTGTAAATTGTATTGGAATTGTAAATCCCAATTCAACAAAATACCTGGGCTTATTGCTTTCTCAAGGTTTTTTGTAATGTGTTGAATTAAATAAGTCCAAGTGTACAGATGGAGTTTCAATAGATATAATTGGATGGTTAAAGTTCCCAGCTCCTGCCAACCTAGCAGTTCGAAAACATGCAAATGTGAGTAGATTAATAGGTACCGCTTTGGCGGGCCGGTAACGGCGTTTTGTGTAGTCATGCTGGCCACATGACCATGGAAGTGTCTATGGACAAACGCCGGCTCTAGAGTCAGACACGACTGGACTTAATGTCAAGGGAAACCTTTACCTTTACTAAAGTTCCCATACCCGAAAGATGATGATTAGTGTTATTCAGTAATTTTACATTGAGGTTAATATATATCTTAAGAGGGGTTTCAATGTTAATCCCTGTTAGATATTTCACATAATTTCTGTGACAGGCTAAAGGTCCTAAAATATCTCTCGCTAAATTTTCCCAATTTTGTAAAGACAGTGGGTTTAACCTACCAGATATATAACATCTATATTTTGGGGGAAAGAGATTTATTAAGATCCCTTTCCTCTTTGGCCCATTTGAGAACAACTGTGTTTTAGGGTCCAGATTTACTAAACTGGGATCTTTGTTTCATGCTTTGAAAGCTGCTAGGCCTATCTGGCTATTAATAGGTAAGTGATTATGTTTTGATCCCAAATCATGTAAGAAGTTGACACTGTGGTATAACTCAAATTTAACAATGGCAGAAAAGATGTTCTACTGGAATGTTTGGCTAAACAAAGCATTAATACTTTACATCTGGCTTTAATTTTAATATTGAATGTAAGTTTTGCTGGTCAATGACCAAAATAGATGATGATGATGATGATGATGATGATGATGATGATGATGATGATGATACTTTAAATCAGTTGATTTTTGAATGATTGTTTTTAAAAATTTGAGATATTGTGTTTTGTGTTTCACTTACCTCTAATATACACTTGGCTCTATCCATCCATCCATCCATCCATCCTGGATGACATACTGTTTTAGTTTCTCTAAGAGATGCTATGTTTGGACAGAAACCAACAATTCAAATGTGCAATACACTTCCTATAATTTAAAAATAAATTAATCAGAAAATATTATTGGGCTCTATTGGACCTCTCAAAGAATGTTTATGAAGGGCTGGACATTAGATTTCTTATGTTGGTGATGTAAGAAATTTGAAGGTTCTTTTACTCACATCATTTAGTCTTGTTCTGTTATAGTTCTGGTTTGGTTTCAATTCAATATGTATGCTGATATAACTTTGGGAAAAAATGTTGTATTTAAGGATCTCAATGAAATGCTGAATTATATTCCTAAAACATGGAATTTGTCATCTCATGAAGAGTTTTGGCTGGGATAAGGTAAAGAGGATAATCCTGCTTAACTGGAAAGAAAGTCATTCTCCTGAATTTAAGGAATGATCCAGGATATGAGTTTACCTATTTTTAGAAAGTCTTTGCTTTTAAAAATGAGAAGATGAGATATAACACAGTATGTTGCTATACGATCCAGATTTAATGACAAGGTTAACAATAGCATTAATTCCATAGGTTTTTATAGCTGTCATATGGAACTTTTTAGCTGTTCATTAGGGTTGGGGTGGGGACTTGTTTAGCTCATTTAATCACAGTAACAAATTTTTGTTTCCTTTTTCTTCACTGTATAATAACTGTTTAGTTTAGAGTCTTTTCTTTCATATTTCACTATTTTTACAAATAAGTTAATTTAAAAATTAAAATCTCAAGTGAGGGTGTGCATGTCATTTTGCTTGTCAGTGTGTCCTTTCTTTGGAAGGAGGGAGAGAAGAACCTGCTTATTTGTTATCCTTCTATATTCACTTTGTGGGTTTTTTTTTTAATCTGTTCATTATGAGGTAATACCAAAGCAACTCAACTTGTGAAAAAATGTATATGCACCTGTGTGTGTGTGTTTTAACAGAAGGACCACTTTCAACTCAGGATGACACAGTCAACTCTACTTACAGGCCACACTCAGGATGTCTGATATGGACAAATCCTAGCAGGAAACTTCCTTGTAATGCAAAACATTGAAGACAAGTTTTTAAATATTTAAATAGGTACAGAAAACAGAATATCTCCCTACCTCAGAATAGGGAACCTAGCGGAAAACTGGGTAAATGAGTTAATCTGTGATGGCTTGTAAAGCATGGTTTGCTTGGAGGCTGTCAAATTTTATTTACTTGGCTGACCATAGAGGTGCAGAAGCCATGACCCCCTCAGCCCATCTTCCCTAATCTGGTTCTCCCCAGGAGTGTTTATTATCACTCCCACATTCCCAGCCACTGGGGAAGGCTGCACCAAGCTGATGCAGCCTGGCAGCCACATGAGACAGAAAGGCTGGTAGATCAGGCCCTTTTTACCTTCAGTAAATTGTTCCTTTATCTACACTTGGTCCACAGAACACATCAGATGCCCATTATCACACTGCCCTGCAGCTCTATGTAAGGGTGTACTGAAATATATGTTTAAAAAGCTAAAGTTGCACCATACTTCCCTCCAGAAATGTCTGCTTTTAAAAAAATACTTCAGAAAACTGACTTGTTGATGAGGGATGAACTGAATGATGCATTTAGTCAACTGTCTTGTCCCTCCCCCTGGCTTCCTTCTTCTCTTATTTTTGAAGTGTGTCATGTACATTAAACTAAAAAAAACCAAACCAAACCCAGAACCCCATTGAAAAAACAATGTAGGGGGGAGCAGATGATTTTATTAATGCCACTGGTTTCAGCTCAACTGTGCGTGCCTACCTTCTGCTGTACTTAGACAGCATCTGTTTTTTTCCCTGAGTTGAGTTTGGGGGTGAGGATGGTACATTAGAGCAAAACAGAGCAGCTGCTAAATGTGATTGGCTAATTTGTGGCTCTGTGTGACATGTGAACCGAGCCAATGGTTTGGCAAGTTGTGTGAACCCAGGGAGCTGGGATAATTCAGTAACTCCTGCTTCAGTTAAACGTGGATTATCTTCTTATGCAAACAGCCAGGGAGTGCAATTTCAGGATAGCCTTGCTACTCCGCTGATGTATGACTGCAGTAATTGATCACTACAATGCCAATAATGTTCCTTTTGTTTTATGCATTCACAACTGAACTATTAACTCTGATTCGCCCCACTATATTAGAGTGACCACATTCTCCTCAACCACTAATACTTGTATAAAAGAAGAGATTTCAGTAAGTGTCACTTGTATCCTAAGAGGCATTAGCTGGAACTCCCTCTTTTATATAGCTCTTAAAAGAATAGGTGCTCTGCTCTCTTTTTGCATCTGGCTTCCCTGGTAAGAATAAGCATGAATATTTCTAAAAAGAAAAGAACAGAGACAATTTCTAGAGCAATAGTTCCAGCTGTTGTGCACTGTCTGCACAACAACTACCTCCTTTTGCTGTGCAGGTAGTCCTCCTTTAGTGACTGCCTCATTTGGCAACCGTTCGCAGTTACAACAGAGATGAAAAAGTAATCTTACAAACAATCCTTGCATTTACTACCTTCACAGGTCTGTTAAGCAAAGGAAGGCTGAAGTAAGATCATAAGTACAAGTCAGTTTCACTTAGTGACTGCTTCACTTAATGACCAAGTTGTCAGTTCCCATTGTGGTCGCTAAACAAGGACTACCTATCATAACATTTACCAGCAAGTTAAAACTTCTATATGTTGCAATGACTCAACAGCGCTCCTAGAGAATAGACCTGAACACCTGTTTTCCTTCTTGATATGAATCCTCAGCAAAAGCTCTTTTTATATGACAGATTGTCCACTAGCCAAACCTTTTGTCATTCAACTGATTCATCTGGTAGATTGAGCTGCTGGATACAATTCTCATTTGCTGGCTGGATCAGAGACACAGTATATTATTTGATTGTGCAAAACAAAATAACTATGAATCTCCTTTAGGTATAACTAGCTTCTTCTTGTTTGCATTGTTTTGCGTTGCTTTCAACTTATGCTGCCCAGAGTTGTTATAAGTAGGATGACCTACACATTTATCCAAATGAATAAGTAAAATAAAAATAAATTAAAAACTTGATAAAAATTAAAAATTTGATAAAAATAAGTAAACAAACATAAATAAGAGGGTAACTTTTCTTTTATTCCATTTTCTATAAAATTGCAAGGCCATTTCTAAAAAGAACATAGGAAAAGCTTCAGCGGTAGCATCTAAATGGGAGTTTCTCAAATGCTCTTTCTCAAAATATATTATGCACAGAACTCGTCTGTTTTGAAACTTAAGATAATATGCAACTAGTTTAATTACACTGACTTTGTTTTTACTCAGAATTTTAAATGATTGTTGCCTTCCTTTGTTTATCCTATTCTCTCTCTTCCCAAGTAAGTTCCTTTATAAATCTAGAGGGTTGGCTGTATTGTTAAATTTCTCATTAAAATCTTCCTCACATATAAAACTGTACAGTTGAACAGATATCCCTTATGTTCTCAGGATTTTCACATGGAGTATTAAATTCTGGGAAGATCAAAGTACCCCCCCTCTGCCAGTACTGGAATAAAGGGGGGGGGGGAAACCTTGATAGAAGGGCTTAGAGCTCCCTGACTGGAGAGATTATTCTAATAATTTTATATTGGGGAACCTTGAAAGAAATGATCTACTTGTAAAGTCATTTCTCCTCCAGGTCCACAATAAACACATTAAAGCTTTTGTAGGCTAAAACCCCTTTCCCCATCTGCAAGGGATGGTAGCAGAATCTCTGGAATGAATAAAATATCATAGTGATCTTTAACATTCTTTAGCATGATCAGATCAATCAGATTTTCTGAGGAGGTAGCATGGTAGGAACAGGGTTCCCATGTGCTGCTCTGGAGCTCCATTTATACAGAAAGGCCTTGCTCAGCAACAGAACACATGCTTTGCATCTAAATGGTGGGAAAGAATGCTACTGAGCAACATGAAAGTGGGAGAACACAAGCCAGCAGATCATGATAGCTTTACAATAGAAAGGATGAGACGTTATGCAGACTTAACGCTTGGTGCAAAATTGTATTAAATTGTACCAAAAGCTTAAAAAAGAATACCAAGTTTGCTCTCCTTCCATGAGTGCAATGAATCAGTTGTTACTCAGTTCCATTTCTACGACTGATCAGAACATAGCAACCTAGTGAGAAATAAAGATTCCGCAGTTGTCAAATCCTAACATTAGACTATAGAGGTCCCTCTCCCTGAAGATCTAAGAGGTCTTCCAGACAAAAGTGTGGGCCAAAATTCAAACAAAATGGGGCCCCTACTGATCATAAGATAGTGATTGTAATTGTGTATCATTTTGAAATATCCCTGTGCTAATGTCGTATCTGTGATATGAATATATCATTTCAAGACTGCATACGCTGCTGCAGAAAGAGCAACTTGTTGCTGCCCTGTGCTTGAAGGCATGGTCTCTCTGCCCGCTGGGAAGGATTCTTGGGTCCCCTTATCTCCCACCTCCAGGGGGAGATGGGCGGTGATAAAAATTTGATAGATAGATAGATAGATAGATAAATAGATAGATAAAGGAGGCCAAAAGCTAACAGCCAGCATGTCAGCATCAGTGGTTTTGCAAGCAGTTGAGGTTGTCAGCACCAGAAACAGGAAAATACAAGCACATTTTATTTATTTGCTGAAAGGGGAGGCACTCAATTATTGGCTTGGAAGTAAGCACTGATTGACTAACAGTTCTCTATCTTCAGCTGTTAGCCAGAAAGGGCAAACACTAAATGCTGGGCATTTCTTTATTCAATAGATGTCAACAGTATGCCTGTGTATGTTCTGAAAATGATTTGGAAAAGATGGTTCATGCAAGGGCAAGCAGAGCACCTCTCTATTACATATTAAAGTATCCTGCCTTTTTTTAATGCTTCTCTGCCAGCCACTTTTCAGGCTGGCATGGAGGCTCCCCAAAAGTCAGCTTTAATGAATAGTACAAAGGTGCTGCACTCATATTTGCAAAGTCTGAAGCACTTTTCCAGAGTCATTTTTGAAACCTGCACAGCCCTAATAAACAGGTCTGTGCTCATAGTATTCCAATGACCAAACAGATCTGAAACAATCAACATGGCATGGATCAAGTTCAGGTCCACTTAAAAATGGGATTCAGTAGTGCTGGGAAATGGAAGCACTTAATGCTGCTTTTGAATGGCTAAATTTATAATTCATCAAAGTAGATAAACACTGAAAATTGCCTGTATGCTTCACGGTGCTATAGGAGAACACAATCTCAGCTGGTGCAACTTCTCACAACACAGTGCGATGGAGGAAAGAAGGATCACAAAGTCTGCACTGGATGAAATAAGATCATCTACTTTAGTTTGATGTTAAAGAAAGTCCTGCTCTCCAATGTGTCTGATTTTGAATCCTATTATTAAAATCATCTGCTTTTGCTTCCAGTTTTCCAAGCTTGAATTTCCACTCTTGCTGCTCTTTTGCTTGTTTCAGGATATGACTCCAGATCACTAAGGAACAGGCAGTGCAGTCACTATCTTTATGTTGCTGAATAGGTGTGCTGAACAATGTACATAACAGCTTCCAGATGAGGCTCTATTTTGTAATCATCTTGCTTCATTTATGGAATTTGAAAGGAAGGCCCCTCCAGATATTACTGTCGCCTACTTCTACCCCTTCTGTTTTTTCCATGCTGCTTCTCTCTTTTGCCTGTCTATATGTAAAATCTACCTAGAAGAGAATGACAGAATACAGATAGACCTTGTTTAGTGACTGCCTTGTTTAATTACCATTTGCAGTTAAAGACCATGATGAAAAAGTAACTTTGCAATATTTTATGACCTTTGCAGGTCTGTAAAGCAAAGGAAAGCTGAAGTAAAATCATAAGCACAGTCATGGTTTCATTAGTGACTTCTTCGCTTAATGACTGAATTGCCAGTCCCAACTGTGGTCACTAAACGGGCACTACTTGTAGTTGCATAAATACATTTGGACTAGCAAATGTTAGGAGCAGCCCGTGTTTATTATTATGAATACAAGCAAATTGCTCCATATTGACTGAGAGGGACAAGTAGAAATCTCTCTGGTCACTCTCTTAGCCTACTATTTACTTCACCAGGGAAAATGAAAATTGAAGATCTCTTGCATCTGTGCTGCTCAGAGATAATCTTCTATAAAACCTTGGTAGGAGCCAAGGAGCACATATGTACTTGTGCAAAAGCAAAGTATTTCTCTGCACCATCCTTATCAAGCTGCTGTTCTCCTTACCTTGGGAAAGACTATCTTAGGTGCATTGGATCTGTTTTGCATGGAGGAGCTTCAACCAACCACTGGCATCTGCAGTCAAAAAATTAGAAAACAAGTGAAATAAAATGGCTTGACTGAGATCATGACAAACCACAAATCGGTCAAAGTGGACAGTATACTTGGCTAGGTTGGTAGACAGCCGCCTCCTCCATCTGGAGCCCAACTGGTTCTTCTGCTGCCAGCAAAGACAGTAACCAGTAACAACAGCAGCAACATAAAACTTCCTGTGTTCCCCCATGAGCTCCTGACCATTCATCCACTAGTGATACTCCTTAGAATCTAGACAGACAACTTGATTTCAGAGGATTTCCCCCCTCCCTTTTGTTTTCTTTAGGATGAAGCGAATGGAGAATAAGAAAGGTCCTTATTGTGGTAAAAAGCCACAGGAAACAGATGAGGGAGGGGGGTAAACTGCAGCAGGCAAAAAGCGCTCAAACACCACCACGCTTCCTTATTTTAGAGTGGAAATACAATCTGTGCGAGGATGTGCTTGCTGGAGCAAATGGCTTCCAGTCCTACCCCAGGGTTCAATTTTCTTACTGCTGGAGGTATTTTGCCTCTGCCATCCATTCTCCCTATCCCCATAATGATGGAAGCTGCTCCTTTCAGAGAGAAGCATTTCCTGGTGCTTTTAGATCACAGATATAAAATGTGCTCCTTAGCAAGGAGGGGGGTGAGGGATTGGAGGCTGCCCTTGTAGAGGATCTAAGCCTATGACTCAAATCAGCCTCTGAAGACGTCTTTGTCATCGTCTCTGTACGTTATTACTGGAACGGGCAGAGGCCGTGAATACTGTTATTTCTGAGCAAGAAGGGCTGGGGGGAAGGCCGAATGGGCTGCTCCCTCCCTTTTCATGCGCTTGCACATACCTTGCAACCATTTCAATGGCGCAGAATCAAGGTACGTTTGCACTACTCATTATGTGAAGAAGAAACTAAAGGTAAAGGGTAAAGGTTTCCCTTGACATTAAGTCCAGTCGTGTCCGACTCTAGGGGGCGGTGCTCATCTCCGTTTCAAAGCTGAAGAGCCGGTGTTTGTCTGTAGACACTTCCATGGTCATGTGGCCGGCATGACTACACAGAATGCCGTTACCTGCCCGCCGAAGCGGTGCCTATTAATCTACTCACATTTGCATGTTTTCAAACTGCTAGGTTGGCAGGAGCTGGGACTAACAGGAGCTCACCCCGTCACGCGGATTCGAACTGCCGACCTTCCAATCGGCAAACTCAGCAGCTCAGCGGTTTAACCCGCAGTGCCACCGCATCCCTTCTAGAAGAAACTACCTTACACTTATTCACACAGTGATTTATATCATCTGCCAAACAGCTTAACACGGAAATCTCTCTTCTGCTGAAAGACACCATCCTGTTCTTCAGATCACAATTAGGGTGGGATCAAGACTGACAGCAGTGTAATAAAATGAGCTCCACTGGAAGAGTCTGGCTTGCCTTGCCAAGCAGACTAAGCGGTTGAGCTCTCTGTATATTATAAATATTTCTTCATTAACACCTTGCTTGACAGGTAATAAGTATAATTCAACATACCAGAATGCAAAACCAAAAAATGAAAAAACAAAAATCAGAGCTCTGTAATCTGTGATCAACCACAGCTGCTTTCTCCAGCCTGGTAGAAAAACAAGCTTCCAGATTTGTTAAGACTTCTCTGAGAGCTGGGAATCAGGCGAACTGCAGCCCGATGCATCTGACCTATGTCAATGGGATTTGGAGCAAAGAAGCTGAAGCAGCCACCAAGGAATCTACAGCATATAGTTTATGTCTTGTTTATACTCCGGGTTGTAAAATGCGATTCATCCACACTGACCAAATGTTTTACTAATTACGATGATCATTTGACACCCCACCATAGCATCCACAGTAGACAGAATAGTACAGAGACCCTTCTGATTATTCCTGGCTATTTCCATCCTCCACCTTACTTTCTGAATTTGTACAAGCATGGCTCTCACATTTGTTCCTGGATTCAAAGTAGTTTCCCTGATCTCAGTGAATTTGCAATTTTTTTTAATGAATAGGGCCTCCCTCTAATAAATTCCTAGGAATTTCGACGACCATGCAAGAAGCTACATGATACTCAGAACATACATCCAAGGGGAGTAGATACAGGAGATGCTTCTTAAAGAAGAAATGGTAAGAAGAATGGCCGTGAACTCAGAAGAACTGGCACAGCTGGCAGAGCAAGTGCAAAACGTGCTTCTCTGGTTTGTGTTCCCACATGCAAGAATGGGAACCATTACGCAATCAAGTGACCGCTGCCTGAGTAATGCAAGAGTGGGTGTTCCTGCCTTCAGGCTAGAATGCAGATACCACACCAAGTGAAAAAGAAAGGAGACGGGGGAGCTACAGAACCACAAAGTTGTTGCTACTTAAGGAATCCACCTCACACCTATATTTCAACCCAATTCTTTTTGTTCTCCTTCCCGCCCCAGGCATGATGACAAAACCAGGTTTTTAAGTTTTTGTGGAAGTCCAGGAGCAATGGGGCCTGTCTCAACTCTGGGTGGAGAATGTTCCAAAGGGCAGGAGCTGGTGCAGAGAAGGCACACTTCTGTGACCCCACCAGATGGAACTCTCCAGCAGATGGGATCTGTAGCATGCCCTCTGCATGCCCGGGTGGGACAGGTCGATATAATGGGGATGAGACAGTCCCTCAGGTAGCCTGGCCCCATGCCATGTAGGGCTTTAAAGGTCATAACCAACATCTTGAATTGGACCCAGAAGCAAACTGGAACCCAGTGCAGCTTGTGCAGTAAAGGTGTTACACATGCCACCCTTGGGGCACCAAGAATTACCCGTGTGGCTGCATTCTGGACCAGCTGTAGCTTCCAGATACTCTTCAAGGGTAGTCCCATGTAGAGTGCATTACAGTAGTCTATGTGGGAGATAACCAGAGCATGAGTGACTGTTCAAAGGCCCTTTCATTCCAGAAAAGGGCATAACTGGCGCGCCATGGAGTTGTGCAAAGGCCCTCCTGGCCACGACTGCCACCCGCTCTTCGAGCAGGATTCGTGAGTCCAGGAGGACCCCCAAGTTATGCACCGGATCTGTCTGGGGCAGTGTGACCCCATCCAGAATTAAAGATGGTAATTTCCCAGAAACCGAGGAGCCATTAATCCACAGCCACTCCGTCTTACCAGGGTTCAGCCGAAGTCTGTTGTTCCCCATCCAGGCCCCCACAGCCCCCAGACACTCAGATGGTGGTCACAGCATCACTTACTTCACCCGGGGTAGAGATATATAATTGAGTATCATCAGCATATTGATGATACCTCATCCCGTGGTGACGGATGATCTCGCCCAGTAGTTTCACGTAGATGTTAAAAAGGAGCGGAGTGAGTACTGAGCCCTGCAGAAAGCCACAGAATAGGGGCCATGGGCTGGATCTCTCGCTCCCTATCAACACTGACTGGGACCAGTCCTGGAGGAAGGAGGCAAACCAGTGCAGGACCATGCTGCCCACCCCCAACTCCCTGAGACAGTCCAGAAAGAAAAATATAATATAAATTATATTTTATTATAAAATAAATGAAAAATATTCCTAAGGAATATGCAGTGGAGGTGAAGAATTGATTTAAGGGACTGGACTTAGTAGATAGGGTCCCGGAGGAACTATGGACAGAAGTTCGCAACATTGTTCAAGAGGCGGCAACAAAATACATCCCAAAGAAAGAGAAAACCAAGAAGGCAAAATGGATGTCTGCTGAGACACTAGAAGTAGCCCAAGAAAGAAGGAAAGCAAAAGGCAACAGTGATAGGGGGAGATATGCCCAATTAAATGCAAAATTCCAGAGGTTAGCCAGAAGAGACAAGGAATTATTTTTAAACAAGCAATGCGTGGAAGTGGAAGAAAACAATAGAATAGGAAGGACAAGAGACCTCTTCCAGAAAATTAGAAACATTGGAGGTAAATTCCAGGCCAAAATGGGTATGATCAAAAACAAAGATGGCAAGGACCTAACAGAAGAAGAGATCAAGAAAAGGTGGCAAGAATATACAGAAGACCTGTATAGGAAGGATAACAATATTGGGGATAGCTTTGACGGTGTGGTCAGTGAGTTAGAGCCAGACATCTGAAAAGTGAGGTTGAATGGGCCTTGAGAAGCATTGCTAATAACAAGGCAGCAGGAGACGACGGCATCCCAGCTGAACCGTTCAAAATCTTGCAAGATGATGCAGTCAAGGTAATGCATGCTATATGCCAGCAAATTTGGAAAACACAAGAATGGCCATCAGACTGGAAAAAATCAACTTATATCCCTGTACCAAAAAAGGGAAACACTAAAGAATGTTCAAATTATCGAACAGTGGCACTCATTTCACATGCCAGTAAGGTAATGCTCAAGATCCTGCAAGGTAGACTTCAGCAGTTCATGGAGCAAGAATTGCCTGATGTACAAGCTGGGTTTAG
Organism: Candoia aspera; assembly: GCF_035149785.1. Lineage (NCBI taxonomy): Eukaryota > Metazoa > Chordata > Lepidosauria > Squamata > Candoiidae > Candoia > Candoia aspera. The sequence goes on along the minus strand of NC_086154.1, from coordinate 117,137,728 downwards.
AAAAGGCAGAGGAACTAGGGACCAAATTGCCAATATCCGCTGGATAATGGAAAGAGCCAGGGAGTTTCAGAAAAACATCTATTTCTGTTTTATTGACTATTCTAAAGCCTTTGACTATGTGGACCATAATAAATTGTGGCAAGTTCTTAGCGGTATGGGGATACCAAGTCATCTTGTATGCCTCCTGAAGAATCTGTATAACAACCAAGTAGCAACAGTAAGAACAGACCACGGAACAACAGACTGGTTTAAGATTGGGAAAGGAGTACGGCAGGGCTGTATACTCTCACCCTACCTATTCAACTTGTACGCAGAACACATCATGCGACATGCTGGGCTGGAAGAATCCAAGGCTGGAGTTAAAATCTCTGGAAGAAACATTAACAATCTCAGATATGCAGATGATACCACTTTGATGGCTGAAAGTGAAGAGGAACTGAGGAGCCTTATGATGAAGGTGAAAGAAGAAAGTGCAAAAGCTGGCTTGCAGCTAAACCTCAAAAAAACCAAGATTATGGCAACCAGCTTGATTGATAACTGGCACATAGAGGGAGAAAATGTAGAAGCAGTGAAAGACTTTGTATTTCTAGGTGCGAAGATTACTGCAGATGCTGACCGCAGTCAGGAAATCAGAAGATGCTTAATCCTTCGGAGAAGAGCAATGACAAATCTCAATAAAATAGTCAAGAGCAGAGACATCACACTGACAACAAAGGTCCGCATAGTTAAAGCAATGGTGTTCCCCGTAGTAACATATGGCTGCGAGAGCTGGACCATAAGGAAGGCTGAGAGAAGGAAGATCGATGCTTTGGAACTGTGGTGTTGGAGGAAAATTCTGAGAGTGCCTTGGACTGCAAGAAGATCAAACCAGTCCATCCTCCAGGAAATAAAGCCAGACTGCTCACTTGAGGGAATGATATTAAAGGCAAAACTGAAATGCTCTGGCCACATAATGAGAAGACAGTACACCCTGGAGAAGATGCTGATGCTAGGGAGAGTGGAAAGCAAAAGGAAGAGGGGCTGACCAAGGGCAAGGTGGATGGATGATATTCTAGAGGTGATGGACTCGTCCCTGGGGGAGCTGGGGGCGTTGACGGCCAACAGGAAGCTCTGGCGTGGGCTGGTCCATGAAGTCATGAAGAGTCGGAAGCGACTAAACGAATAAACAAACAAATGAAAAATAAAAAAATTATTATAAATTAAATAATTATTTTGATATTGAAGGATCTAGACTAAATTGCACTTACAACACAGGGTAGGCTGCATAAGTAAAGTGACAGATTGTCCATTGCTTCTAAAATCCATCAGATGCCGCTGGCATTCAGGATGAGTATGTGAAGGAGCGGGAGATTAGCTTATCACTTTTCACACACACAATCCCTTACATTTTTCAATCTCCTTGGTTCCAGCATGGAGTCAGTTGTGCCGGCTCTACATAGGCTGAGGAGCTGGGGAGCAGGAAGCCCCTCTGACAACAGAAACTGCTTTCTACCCAGTTGATCCTGTTCCTAAAACAGCCAATCTGAGGCCTACCACTGGCTGTGATACCGTTACACTGATTAAGTTCTCCATGGGTTTGACTCAGCCTCCCAGGCAGACAGAGTCATCTGCAGGTTATGCTCCTGACAGGGACTAGCCTTTGCCCTATCCTGCCTCTCCATGAAGTGTGTCTGCAGAGCTGGACTTACCTATCTCCACGTGAAGCAACGGGATTTAAGTCATGACCCCAATGGTGTCCAAGTTCAACAAACTTAATCTGGGCTCAATCCAATGACAATTTTTATTGAGCGGCATGTTATCTTGTACTTCATTTGGAGATTTTGGAAATATTCAGATGCATTCATTAATTCATGAAGCTGCAAGAAGGATTATGATTCAGTCAATATTTTGTAACAGTTGACAGTTTAGGATAATTTCCTAAATCACAACCCTGTGATACTAGACATGCTTGCAATTCATCTGTCTGGTTCCCTACCACTGCTTAACAAGGTTTGAGAAAAAAGTGGCTCACAATCCCACGAAGGAGATCTGCTCATCAGTGCAATCCAGCCTTCTGGATTAATTTAAAGCTGCAATCCCACATATCCACACTTCCTACCGAATGAACTGCAGGGCACTACAGAGGCCGAACATCTGAGCAAAATGTGTTTATGATTAAAGGGCAGGTAGGCTGAGAGAAATGTTTTTGGGGTGAGAGGGAAGAGAGGTAGGAATAAAAAAAAAAAAGGAAGTGGCCTGAATAATACAAAAAGCTGATTAGAGTGGTCCAAGTCATATCCTGTGAAGACAAGGGAGGGACATATCTTTTTTTTTTTTAATCTGCTACTTCTTCCTTCCTTCCAGCATGTTCCTGCCTTCTTTAATATTGAAATGTTTAAAGTATGCAGAATGTGCTTAGCCTTGCCAAAATAGAAAGCCAGGCAGGCAGATATTCCCCATTCTGCCACCTTCACCTTTACCCTGTAACAATTCTTACGTATCACAAAACTAGTGCCAGTTGACCCTATATGGAGATATCCAAGAACCAATAATCAGAAGAGCAAAATAAGCAGAACCAAACTAAGAGTTGATTGGGTGGTGGAAGGTGTGAGACTGAGATTGCTCACAATTTAATCACTGTGTGTTGGTTGTTGGCTATGGCACAGACAGGCAGCTAACCAAGCTGGCTGATTTTTCTCAACAGACTGACCTAGCTTGGGTATTGCAACAAGTCCATTGTAACTAGCTAAGCAAATTGCTACAGACAGGGCCACAAATCAGCCTCCACTTCTCCTTTCTCTCCTTTTTTTCCTGACCAACTTCCTACGGCTTGAAAACTTGGGAGTGATTTTGTAAACCTAATGGAAGTATTGCCAACATGCATTTTCCTTTTCTGAAGCTATTGCACATCGAAATGTTTCTCACCAGTTCTTCAGAATATGCAGTTTCACAGACTTTCCTTTTGCTATACCTCCCTTTCCTTGTTCAAAATCCACTATAAATGGTGATTACAGTATCTGGGCGTTGGCTTTTTTTTTTTTTTTGCACAGGGATTGTGGGAAATTGTATGTTACCATCAGCTGAACTGCCAAACAAAGGTTTCAGTAATAGGTGATTCATTCTCACTTTCTCCTTCGTCACAGACATTATTAATTTATATTTATGGATTACATGCTTTCCTTCTGTAACTCTCAAACTGGTAGGAAACTTATATGGCTCTTTAAAATCAAGGAATATGGAAATAACTATTTCCTCTGCAAACAGATTCCACTAACAAATTTCCCACCTATGAACCTGTCATCTTCAGCCATCTCATACAAAAACATCTGTAATTTCCTACATAAAGTGGTCTGCCTGTTACAGGGTCACAAAATTATGGCCTGTAGGATAAAATATGGCCTCAAGGATAACTAATGACTCTTGAACTAAAGGCATACTGTTTTCTGAAATGGATCCAATACCAATTACTAATTATACCAAGTCCAGTATCAGGCAAGATTTCTCAGAAGTAAGGCAGCTGTGTATGATGCAGGTTTATTTCCTAAACTAGGACCTCAGCCTTAAAATTATTTTTATATTTTGCACACTATGTAAAGGATCTGTACTTGGCTGTCTCAGCTTGTGCTTAGCTGGAAGTTGACTCTCTTAAGCCCATATTTCCATATTTTAACAGAATAGCGATACTTCCGAGTAAAACAGAATCCTTCTCTTCCTGGGTAAGCTAAAACGGCACAGCAGCGACCGGGGCAGCGGAAGAGAGACCACGTTATTCCAGGGCCCGGCTGACTCTTGTCCTAAGAATGCACTGCCTCCACCCTCCCTACCAGCGATCAAGAATCAAAGTCCAATGGTCCACCAACAGAAACGATTTCGCCTTGCCCGCTGCCCTTCGGCGGGAGGGGCAGTAGGTGTGCAACTTCCCCGAGCACGAAAGGGCGGATCTCCGAGACAGCGGCCAACCATCTCCAAATATAGGCATAGAAAGGCTGCTTTATTTTCCCTCCCCGCGCGCCGTGTCACCTGGGCGCCCCAGCACCACTTCGTTGCAATCCACACCCACAGGGTTTCCATGCACTGCTCCCTCTCAGCCCCGCTCTGCCCGAAACGAATGACGCGAACGCCTCGCCGAGGGAGGGGGAGGCGGCCTGGACTGACGACCAGATTCCGAAAGCTTCGCTTTGGGCGAGGGGTGGCTGCGTAGCGAGCGAGGGGGCGGGGGGAGCGTTCATTCATTTCAATCACAGGAAGCGAAAGGCGTTCTTTGCCCCGGCCCTAGGCCCGCGGGCCGTTTCACCGCCTAGGGTTAACGGTAGGGGAAGAATGCTCTTAATCGAGAAATACGGTCTTCGAGGCACGTGCTAATAACTTCCTTTTCTTACGGATCAAGGCCCAAAACTGATACCGGAGGAGAAGGGGGACTTTCAAACTAACTCGAGCCTTTTGAAAACTGCCGAGATTAGGATGGAAAAGAAGGGTAAACGGGGAAAACTCATGCCAAGGTGGACGACGTTGAATAAAATGAAGCGCTGATCAGAAATTAACGGGGAATCCAGCTGGTTGCAACTCGGGTAACAGCTAGATATCCGCATTAAAGCGCCCCTGAAATGTTTTCAGTGTTTCAAAGAAACTCACATCCTGGTAGCGAGCGGCGCCTCGCCCTTCCGTGCGTCATGTGCTAAAGGCAGGAAAGTCGCCCCATCCTCGTCAGCATATCTGCGCTGCGCCCAGATTTTCCATCAAACCCAGCCCCCCGCATCGAGCGCTCTCCGCTGCTCACCTCTCCTCCCCCTGCCTCCATTTCGGTGACGTGACGGAGGTATATGCCTTTCGTTATTGAGAGACCCCGGGCTGCAAATGTCGCTTCCAAGGTTTGCCGGTCTTGGCTACTGAGCCAATCGCTTTCTCTCTCCCACCCTGCCCCGCATTCCTGTGCTGTCTATAAAACCAGCAGCGTCTTCTCAAAAGCAGCCAACATCTGCGGAGCAGCGATGCCCAGCAAGCACAGCACAAACTAGCATGGACCCCGCCGGAGATGATGCTGTACAGAGACGCAGGGGCCTCGCCGGCCCCGCTTCTGCTCTCATGCCTATTGTAGCCTAGCAGCGCATGTTTGTTGCTGCTGTCTTTGCCAGCGATGGTTGGGAGGGCCAGGAACTGGCTAAACGGCAACCAGCGACGACACACGCGCGCGCGCCCCGATTCCTTTTGGGTGGGGCACCTCTACACTGGCGTACCGACAGGGCAAACGGGAACAGTTTCTCTCTCTGCTGTCCGCAGCTCTGGGAGACTCAGCAGCAGCAGCGATCTGTCTCAGGAGTGCAATCTTGGCTGCTCCAGAGGAAACACACCCTCTCTTTCAGCACAAAAGAATCTGAGAGGAATGCAAATGACTGGAAGGGAAGCCTTATGCTTTCCAGAGGGCTGCTGCAGGAAATAACCGGGGCTTCCGCTCTCCAGCTTGAAGCCCCTTAACTGCAATGTGCCTCGCTTATTACTTGGAGGCGCTTTGAGGGCTGCGTCCAGATCTTTCCCTGCATAGCTGCAGGCCAGGGACGGTTCAAAGGTGTGTTCTAACAAGCAAATGCGTACTAGTTTTTTTTTTGCCTTCCTATAGTTGTACGAGGATTTTATTGTAAACCATCCAGAGTCGCTCTTTGAGTGAGATGGCTGCGACGAAAATGTATATATGTATGTATGTAAAATTTTGATAGAGGAGGTACGGAAAAAAGACATTCTCGACCCACTTTGGAGCAGAAGTACCATATTGGATCTGTGAATAATAACTACTTGAGTTTAAGTGGCCCGAAAATAGTAAATTAAAAATAAACATGCCAACAATCAGGTGGCTGATCATCTGAACTTAGCTCACAGAGGTATAGTGCTATGCACAAACGTAAGTTCTATGGTCTCTTTCAAAACTTGTAATTTTTGACCTCTGAAGATACTCCCATAAATGTGATAGAAAATGCCAGCAGAAGCAGAAGGAACACCACCTGTGCAAGTGGAAATGTTGGAGATTCTTAGAATTCAGAGAACCTTTTCCCTCTCCCCTTTAAAAACATTTAACTATCCAAGTCCTTACAACAGTTCTAATTTGAACAATTCAAATGCTAATAAAAAGGAATGCGTTAAGGAGTAAGTAGAAATGACCGAATGAACCAGGGATGAGTGGTATTATTGCTTCCATTTTAGCATTCTCTCCAGGGCTACTGGAATTATTGATATTTCCTGGGTTATAGATAAACCCATATAAGGAAAGTAAACCTAAATATAAACATGCCTACTGGGTGGAGCCAAGCTGCTTTACCACTGATGGACAATAATGGGGATTCTCCACCCCATCTTTTCATAAATTTTTGTCTGTGATTCTTTGGAATCTTAAACTCTTTTAACATTTTGAAATCTTATGAATATATATTAGCAGTTGAGCAACAGAAACCAACAAAATTATTTCCTCCTTAGATGAATCTGATTTCTATTGATTCAATGACTAGTTTAGATTGCAAGGTTGGGGGGGGTTGGTAACTCAGCTATCACTTGAATTGGCAGACCTTCCCAATTTAGGAACATGAAGTAGGTTATGCTTTTATGGGAAGGAAAAGCTTAGTCATCTGCTTATAGGTGAGGTCTGGTTATTTTTCTAGGTGTGTACATAGAACAGGGATGGGCAGAGACTACTGGTTTTACCTATGTTTAGGAGGTTACTTTTGCAAACAACACTGCAGCTTATGCGGGTTAAAAAGGAAGCATTTTGTCTCCAGTCTATTATGGCTGATTCTCAACAGCTAAGTCGTGTGGGTGAAAAAACAAATAATGATTAGAATTTTTCTAATAGTGACTCCCTCCCACCCCACACTTACATTTTCTTTCAGAGATGAAACAATGAAGGTGAAGCAGGATGCATTTCTAATGCTCTGATAGTATTAGGCAGAACTCAGCAGAGCAGCTATTTATAGGGCAAAATGTGTTGATACTGTGCAAAATCTAAAGGGGAAGTTATAGCCAAGGGAACATCAATGCTTTTCTTTGGCAGACTCTCAGCTCACTGTTATGTCATGTAAATATGTATAGGATCACAAGAACCTTTTGTTCATTATGAATGAGATTGTGTCTTCTAAGCCTGCCTTGAATTTGCTCTATCAATATATTAAAATAATTAAGTGTGCGTCCTGTAAGGTAGATCCAAAGACACTGGAACATTTTGGTTTGAATTTCAATAGTAAATTCTGTAGTAACACCTAGAGCCTCATTTACTTGGATCCCTTAGAAACAAAGGTGAAAACCTTTTATGCTTCATATTTTTCTAGCTCGTGCAGTGTTATGAACCAAAGTTTGCTTATTTTTTTTCTTTCATACATATATTTATTCACTGCTTCTCATACAATCATTATCTTGAAGCAGTTTATAGTAAGTAAAATAAAACAATAAAAACAGCATGTTAAAAATCATTTAAATGGTTTGGGGAAAAGGAAAACAAAACAAACATTCCTCCAACATTCATATAGTGAAGGCCTAGGTAAAGAGATAGGACTTCAACAGGTACCTAAGAGATGTAATGCTAGGCACCTCATACATTTGAGGGGAGAAAGCATTCCAGAATGCAGGCAACACCATAGGGAAGACCCCCCCCTGCCATAGGCAACTGCAGAATGGTGCACTGCCAATCTATGCACATAGCAGGACCTCCCCTGCTCTTAAAAAACTTAATTAAAACACTGGCCTTCTTGGCATATAGTATAAACCAGGATTCTTGGGCAAAATATTCTCTATATCCAATTTACAGGACTAAACTCTCAAATGTTGGACACCTACAACTGGTTTGCTGCACAACCTTTTCTCATTTTTTTCACCACCTGGCAGATACAAAGCTTCCTATTTCATATGTTTTGCTTTATTAGGGTCTGTTCAGTGTGTTTTGTTGTGAATCATTTCTTTTGACTGGAGAAAATAAGGATATCTCTGGCATCTTTGTGTTCCTTGAACATTAACTCTCCTATATGTCCTTGAGGTTCATTAAAACATTCTGAATATTAGTGCATCAGACTGGTTTCTGCTTGAATAGAGAAAACATTACAGTGCTGTGACTATAGGGACAAGAATTTTGCTGCCCTCATTCATCTAAGTCATCTACTAAGGCAGTCTTCCCCAACTTGATGATCAAAGTTTATTGAGTTACAGCTCCCATCATCGCCAGATAGCATAGTGTCTTGACTACATTAGTGAAGGATCATGGGAGTTATAAATAATCCAGTACAAATGGAGAGCCCCAAATTGGGGGAAACTGTGCAAAATGGGACATTCACTACTGTGAATCCAATGTGTGAAGTGTTGAACCACAGTCAAATCTGGCAATGTGTGGGCCAAGGAGGCCATTTCAACCAAATGAAGCAGCAGCTCTTTTAACACAGGATGATTTGGCCATGAGAAAGGTGGCACTGTATTTGGAAAAAGACAAAGGTCTTGTCCTTGGTGGTGGTGAAACAGATGCAGTCAGTTATCTTTGGCATCTGGAATACTTAATACAGCATATAGTAATTTTCCTACTAATAGTTCCTTGGCTACATTAAAAAACTCCCTGCTTCGGGTTTCAGGTGTGCTGAACTGCTTTGCTGAACCCAAGGTACAAAATTAACTGTCACATGAGTAGTTTTGCTCCATTATAGCAGAGTACCATAACCCAAAAGCAATCACGCCAAATTAAGATTCACGTGTGATCTTGGTACCCCAGTAGGTATCCTGCACTTGTGGGGGGCGTTCTCTGCTGGCACTGTAGTTCCATCATTGTGTAGCCAGTAGTCAGGCCACAGGAGGCCTTAGGGCCCCAAATGCAATCATGTAGCTAGGGGGTTGGCAAACTGGTACCCTCCAGGCGTTTTACACTCCCATCACCTCCAGAAAACAGGGACACAGCAAGGGATTGTAGGATATCAAGTTGGAAACATCTGGGGGCACCACCCTGAAGTACTGGAATGCTTCGACCTCCGGGTACCCCAATATACCCCCTACGACCTCTGGTATGATTCGGTGATTCCTGAATGTCCGTTTCCATCCTGGGCACAGAGCTGTAATCGTCTACCTGGGCCGCCCCGGCCTCCGACTCCTTCGGCGCCGCCCTCCTCACCTGCTAATGGAGTCGAACAAGGGGCTGCGGCGAAGGGGTCTTCTGCAAAGGGAGCGCCCCTCCCCCTCTCGCGGCTCATCCAGATTCCGGGGTTCGAAGAGGCGTCGCCAAGCCACCTTCGTCTACCCCACGTGGCCCAGGCCCCATCAGCCAATGGGAGCTCGCACTTCTGAAAGATCTCCATATATGGCGATGTTCTCAGCCGGAGAGAGGGGGCCGGCTCCCCCTGGGTATAAAAGGGGCGGGGCTGGCGTTGGGACGGTCTCACTCAGCCGGCGGCAGCGGATCTAGCAGCATTGGCTCCTTTTTTTCCCTTCTGAAAATTCCTGCCGCTTAACAGGTAGGTGCGATATCTGGCTGCCTTCACCGGGGCCTTCGGCTTTTGCCTTGCGTCTTCCTTACTTAATCGTTGAGTAGGGGAGCGCGCAATTTGTTATTCAAATTTCCTCGATAACTGTTCAGTTTCCATAGCTGAGGGTCGTTAAAGGCTCTTTGCGCCCTGGTTTCCTGAGGTGGGAGAGGGGCAAACGTTCTTAGGGGGCTCGGCGCGAGCGACCGGCTCGTGGGCGTAACGGCTTCTTGAATGGGGCGAGCTGGAGGGGGCGGGGTTGTTTGCCTGGTAACAGCCGCTCAGATGTGGTTGGCTGGCTTCGCTCGTTGACGTAATCGGGCGGGAAAGTGAGGGGGAATCCGTTTCTATGAAGAACAGCGTCAGAGGGAGAGGCGCGATAGCTAATGTTTCGAGGGAGGATGGATTTTGAGGGAAGATGTCTGGAAAATTAGGCGTTTTCAGGCGGGAGATCAAAGAATAGTAGTGGTAGGTGGTTAGGGAAGGTGGAGTGAGGGTTTATATGGCGTTTATGAAGAAGCTGGGTGCATTGTATCCGTAGCCAGCGTTATAATGTGCAACCTGGGCTGGTACAGTTCTATATTAATCTCTATACCTGTAAGTACCACTGCATGACCGTTGATTTAGCAGAAGGTTTGACAACGCAATTTTATGGTCTTGGTTAAATTGTTCTGGTGTAAGATCAGAATTGGCTTCCTGGAAGCCATGTAGTTACCTAATGTGCTTGTCTTTCAAACAGGATGCCCTGATGGGAATATTTCCTGCAATGTTAAGCATGGGTGTATGGTGTAGTGGAAGCTTTTCACAGTGTGAATACCACTGAATTTGGTTAGGGCAGACAGGGTAGCCTTTTGTGTGGAAGGAGAAAAGATATCCAGGGTAGGTACTAGAATGTGTTGGTAGTAGTATTTAATTAGGAGCTTTGGCAGAGGTTCTGTCATGATAGTTAAGCAACAGTTCTCTGCCTGCTTGGAAGTAATTCTTAATACGATACTAATAGATTAAGCATATCAGACTGCTTGGTTTTGGTGACAGATCTCAGAATTGGAAATCACTTAGGACTCTGCTGATTCTGCAGTGCAAGCTGAATCAAGTAGGCTAAAGTGTAAGCCATGGTGAAAATCATAGTGAAGTGGGTGGGGTTCTCATACAAAAAGGTTTTCAGAGCAGCCTCTAGTGGTAAAAAGCTGTAGCATCAGATAAGCACTAATTGCTGGTGTAAAATTAATGCTGTAGCAACAAAACAAATCACTGTTGCTAAATAGTTTTTTTAATTGAAAGCAGATCTGCAAAATGGAAGAAGAAATTGCAGCACTTGTCATTGACAATGGTTCCGGTATGTGCAAAGCAGGCTTCGCTGGAGATGATGCTCCTCGTGCTGTGTTTCCCTCAATTGTTGGGCGCCCACGCCACCAGGTAAGTTACCAAATAACAAAATTAAGTGTGTGGAAAGATGAAGCTGCTTTTTCTTTATAATGTGCTAATTTCTCTCTCCTTTCAGGGTGTCATGGTTGGTATGGGACAGAAAGACAGTTATGTGGGGGATGAGGCCCAAAGCAAGAGAGGTATCCTGACCCTGAAGTATCCCATTGAACATGGGATTGTCACCAACTGGGATGATATGGAGAAGATTTGGCATCATACTTTCTACAATGAGCTTCGTGTTGCCCCTGAAGAACATCCAGTACTGCTTACAGAAGCTCCTTTGAATCCCAAGGCCAACAGAGAGAAGATGACACAGGTAGAACATTGGTGCATCTGTTGCATCTATGATTTCCATCCATTTCCATAATTTCTTTTGGGTTACAACTTCTCTTTTTTATTATTTTCAGGGTTCTGTACTCTCCTGGCATTTCCTTCCTTCAAGTCTCTCAGGTTTCAGTTGTATTTCTGCTTGCTTTCTTTTGGTTTCTCCTCACATCAAATACTTTGCATGTTAGCATGGCTGTGCACTAGTGTGTAAATTTGTTCATTATTTAATAATTGTTTCCTTTTGTTTTAGATTATGTTTGAGACATTCAACACTCCAGCCATGTATGTGGCCATCCAGGCTGTGTTGTCCCTGTATGCTTCTGGTCGTACCACTGGTATTGTAATGGACTCTGGTGATGGTGTCACACACACTGTGCCCATCTATGAGGGCTATGCTCTTCCTCATGCCATCTTGCGACTTGATCTGGCTGGCCGTGACCTCACAGACTACCTCATGAAGATTCTGACAGAGAGAGGCTACAGCTTCACCACCACAGCTGAAAGGGAAATTGTCCGCGACATAAAAGAGAAGTTATGCTATGTTGCCTTGGACTTCGAGCAGGAGATGGCTACTGCTGCTTCCTCTTCCTCCTTGGAAAAGAGCTATGAATTGCCTGATGGTCAGGTGATTACAATTGGAAATGAGAGGTTTAGGTGTCCTGAAGCCCTTTTCCAGCCTTCATTCCTAGGTAAGGATTTTGAGATAATAGAAACACTCTCCAAAGAAATGTGTGGCTGGTGGTTCTTGTGTAATGAATAAATTGGTATGATTGAGTTAGAAGTAGCATATAGTATAATCGTGTTTTTCTTCTAGGTATGGAGTCCTGTGGCATTCATGAGACCACTTTCAACTCTATCATGAAGTGTGATGTAGATATCAGAAAGGACCTATATGCCAACACAGTATTGTCTGGTGGTACCACAATGTATCCTGGAATTGCAGACAGAATGCAGAAGGAGATCACAGCACTGGCTCCCAGCACAATGAAGATCAAGGTGAGGGTAACTTGCATCATAAGGGCGAGTTCTTGCTCATATTTTTCTCCTTTCTAAAACTTCAGAGCTGTTTAAGGCAAATTATTTACATATATGTCAATACTCCCTTAACTACTTTGCCTTCTCTTTCAGATTATTGCTCCTCCTGAGCGCAAATACTCTGTCTGGATTGGTGGATCCATTCTTGCATCTCTCTCTACCTTCCAGCAGATGTGGATCAGCAAGCAAGAATATGATGAGTCTGGCCCATCTATTGTCCACCGTAAATGCTTCTAAAAGGACTATGGCAAACGCGCAGTATTTGCTGCATAAGTTTTTTCACCAGTATAAATTTGCCTGGGCAAATATATACACCTCATGCTAGCCTCATGAAACTGGAATAAGCCTTCTCTTCAAAACATTTTGTCATTGGGAAGTCTGCCTCCAATAACCTTGTGAGGATAGCTTCCTGTTGCTAAGACCCTGAACTAAAGTTCCCTTTGTACATAGCAGTTTAACTACCCTATACACATCTGGCCTAGGACACAGTACAGGTAGTGTTGATAAACACAAAGGTTTAACTGCCTTGGGATGATAGTCTCAGTGTACCCAGCTATATTATAATGGAGTCTGAGCCTAGATCTGTACAGGGTAGCAAAAGACCAGACTTCGCTACACAAAGCGCTAAGAATTCCAGGTCCTTATTATCGAGGCTGGCAAAAGCTTGTGAAAAGGATGGCCGTTTTTGTCTTGCCACTGTTCTTAGCAGGATTGGAAATGTATTGTGTCCAAGCCTTACGAACCTGTTTTACTTTCCTTGCCCACCCATGTCCCAGCAAGACATCACTGGGCAAAACATTGTTCAACTTGAGTTGCTCCAATGTTGGCATTGACACCTGTAAATTTAATCATCAGGTTTAATTTATGTAAGATTTTTGTACGTTGCCTTAATGTTGTCATATGACAGTAGAAAACCAAAATTTGTAAGTCATCCTAAAGTTGAGAATTGTAATGCCCAACACTTCATTGTGAAAGGAAAATAAAAGCGCTGCAGTAAATGAAACAAAACCTATGTTGTCTAGGGGACATCATTTACCATAATGCCTGTTTAGTTTTCATTCAACTTAATTTGATCATACACTAGGCCTTAATTTGGTACGTCTTAACACTGACAAAATTGATACCAGTGTACCCATCACTGCTGCAACTAAGTCTTCCATCTTTCCTGCCACCTTTTCCAGCATTACTTGACAAGGAAGCTAAATCTTTGGATAATGTATCTGAAGTGTAATAGCATTTGGAGTACCTGAAACAGGGAAGATAGCAAAGATAAGATGGGGTGTTTCCTCATAAGGTGCTATCCCCTAAGCATATTAGAAGAAGCATTCTTTACTACTGAGTCCTGCAAAACAGCATTTCTAAAAATTCATTGAAACTTGAGTAAAAAGATTGCTTTTCATAATCTAGGCCATGGTTGATGGATCCTACAATAGGGTTCTTCATAAACTTCAACTTCTTGCATCATTAAAGTTTCCTTTGATTATCTGCAATATCTATGCCCTTTAGGTGTTAAAATTGGTGAAGTGTGTTTCCATAAAAAGTTGGGATTCCTTGAAACAAAAAATGAGTAACAGTTACATGCTATTGAATTTGTTCTGGAACAAAGAAATTGGTAACAGGCTACCAGAAGATAGATGCCCCTGTAGTTCCACTAACTACAGCTTTCTCAGATGATTAGTTCCATGCTTCTAATAGTACATTTTCCAGAGGCCCAAAACATCTTAAATGAGTTCTTGGTACTCTCTCAGACTAGTTTTCCTCATTGCCAGACTAGGCAACATCTTCAGTGTGATAACTGAATTAGGGTAACCAATGATCCTTATTCTAAACAATGGATGTTTGTATGGGATCTTAATACCTAAACTAAATAGTTGTACAAAAGCTTTACTGGAGTAAGTGCCAGGTGCTACCATTGTCTTTTAACAAAGCCTTTTTGTCTTGTTAAATAGGTGTGTTAATCACACACGGAAGAATAATTGAAAGCTTTCTTTTGAATTGCATAACGTACTTGACAAGCCAACTCTGTTGGATTTCGTAGATCCACAAAGATCTAAAGCTAAATTTACATTATAGGATATGATGTAATATTTCCAGTTTTGAGAAAACAGCTCCATATGAATCCGGAGAAGTGTATTTTCAAAGGAAATTTTTTTTGTTCAAGCATGAGATAGACTGCACAAAATAATACTGTAGCATTGTTAGCTAAAAACTGAAGTGACAGTATAGGAGATGGTTAAGATGAAAATTGGAAATGCATTCTCACTTCAGGAAGATTTGATTTTTGAAGATCCTTTAAAGGAGGCAAAGTAAACTTTTTAACCTGTTTTAAGGAAAAGTCAGGGAAGCATTGCCTTGCAGACTTATCCTTGGCAAAATTGCTGTTAAGAAAAAGGCATAATTTAGTGGGATGGGTGTTAAGGGGTCAAGTGATCTTGGATGGTAGTACCACTGTTTATGTTAATATGTTTTAGTATAACTATAACCTGTATACTTTAGTTTACAGATAGTCAGGGATAGGGAGGTAGTGGATTTGGGAGTCTCCTGAGCACTTTGAAATACCTGCCTTCTACATTGCAAAATCTATTCCAATCCTGAATTTTTACTAAAAGTGAGGATACTTCCAATTGTCTTCTGAAATAAGGATTAAAAATGACCTTTTGAACTGCAATCAAGGAAATGCCACCTATTAGAAACAATGGTTGAAATGGAACAAAAGATTTTATTGATGGATGCAATTTGTATGGGGAATACCTGGTGCTTAGGAAACTGCACTGATCTCTAGATAACATCTTAAATATAAGAGAGTAGGCTCCAACGATGACACAGAGTTCCTAGCGCTGTTACACACCAGTCATTTTCATCTTGGAAATGAGGCTTGTTAAAATCGGTTTATATCAGGACAACCATAGAGAGACCCTAGTGATTTGATTGGAAACATCCAGAATTGGGAAGATGTTCTCACTAGCCCTGAGTTCCCTGTCACTATAGAATATGTATGGTTATTGCACTTTATGTAACGTCTGTTGCAGAACAGATAAAAGGTTTGGTAAAAGTCAGATAATGCCCTATTGTGTTGGAAGTGAAGACCAGCCTGCAGAAAAGAAGCAACAGAGGCAGATGAAAAGGTTAGCAACATTGCAGTTCGCAAGGCCTCCCCCACCCCCAGCCTGTAACAACAAACTTCCAAGGTCTCACTTTTCTGAGACTGAATCATGACAACACAAAAGCTATAGGAACTATAGTTGCACATTCATCCAAATGCCATGTATTGCAATGAGGATGTGCAAATCTTTTCAATACAAAATTGTGTCTTTCCCCACAGCTTCACTGGGGAGGTTTGGAAAGGGATCACCTGAGTCCAGTCAGGCATACAGAGAGTCACTCCATCTGTTCGGTCTTACTTGATTGAACATGCCAGATGTGGAGGCATCAAAATGCCCTTTAAAATGACTCAGTTTAAACTTGCAGATTCTGATTCTGGTTGACAGATTAAAGCTTTCCTTACTACTGCATCCTCTTTTCATCCCATAAAAGTACAAAACCTCTGGATCTCTTTGCCTGGGCAGGTTAAGGCACATAACCTGGAGAAAGAGGAAGCTGCTCAGTCATGGAGTGCTGTTTATGGAAGACACTCTTCCGGAAAGTTCATTTGCCCCAGAACCTTTCAGCATCAGATGTAAGACTTAGTATATTCCTAGGCTTACAGTATTAAGTTTTTTTATATACTTGCATAATAAATTTATTCTTTCTACTTCATTGTTTTGGATTACTGAAAGTGGTTCTGGAATTCTTTATATTTAAAGGTGACCAACCTATGCTTCATCAATGTTTTTAATAATAACTTCTGTTTTGTCTAAATTCTATCTAAACTGAAATCCATGTTACTGCATCCTTTGCCTAAACAATATTGATAAAGGTCAACAACTCACAATTCTGGAATTTTGCTTCTGATATTTCTAAATTTCTTCAGTATATCTGTTATTGTCTTTTGATTTCTGCACCACGGAGATGCTTTATCAATTTCTAAGAATAATCCAATTTCTTCCTTTGCCTCCAGCCATCTCTTTATAAATCATCAGTTCTAGGTATATGACATACTGTTAATCTCTGCCCCGTAACTGTTTGCATCTCTCAGCTTGTTATTGCTGTTAGAAACATTAAGGCTAGACTCTTGAACTGTCCATTCTTTTGTAGTTATCTTTCTGGACATCCACTTTACACATTAAAATGTTCCAGAACAATTGAAATCTGATGAAATAATTCCAGATGTTCTGTTCATTTTTTCAGGATCATCACTGCAGGTTTATCATCTCTGCCACAGCTTAGGGCATTTTTACAACTATTACAGAATGAAGTCAGCATTGCTTTGCACAGTCCCTCTTCTGTCAGGAAAAGGAAAGGAAATGAAGATTTACCAATTGTGCCAAATTCAATATTTGTATTTTAGTCATCACTTGCTCATAAGAATATCATTAAATAAACCAGCCACACCCTGAGAATTCATGTAACCAACATTTGTTTCTGAAAAAAAAAGCCAATAAAAAGATGGCCAATTCAACATGCTATAATTGGCAGTGAGGTGTTGCTCTTCCATCCTATCCCATTCCTCTCTTTAAAAGGGATAGTCTACATCTTGACAACACCCTCTTGTTGTGTTCCAACCCTTTGCATTTAATTAGCCATTGTAAAAAAAGGAGGGGGTGCATCACCTAGCAATAGTA
Source organism: Candoia aspera (assembly GCF_035149785.1). NCBI lineage: Eukaryota > Metazoa > Chordata > Lepidosauria > Squamata > Candoiidae > Candoia > Candoia aspera. The sequence goes on along the minus strand of NC_086154.1, from coordinate 117,120,771 downwards.
GTTGGGAACACAATGGAGGGGGCCAATATGCTAAACTGTGTGTGCATAAGCTGCTGAGTAATGGGATTAATGGAGGGTGCATTGCTGCCAACACTGTGTACTGTGCCTCCTGCTGTTCTCTTGATTCAAGGCTCTTTCACCACCCCCTCCCTGCATTCCACACCCTTGGACTCCTTTGTCTGGGAATAAAAAGACCTTCATCCTAGGGGATTTGGCAGCCAGATGTCACATACTAAACATCAGAGGAGCTAGACTAATGAATTCAACTCTCCCCCTGGCTGTTGAACTGTTGATTTGTCCCTCTCCCACTTCAGTTCTAGCATTCCTGCTGTCAAGCAAGGTATCTTGCATGCAGGATCTTTCATGAGACCTGACCATATTCTGATAACAATGCTGGCTTTTACCTGACCCACCTCTGTAGCTCAGAGCTGTGGATGCAAAAGATTGTTGCATCTTTCCAGTCTTCTCCGTCTCTTTTGCTGAGAACCTTAACTCTCCTCTCTTGGTACTAGAGTTTGGAGGAGAAAAAGAGCTGCCTATTTTGGTCTTCCACTGCAGAGCAATTATTATTTATTATTCAAATTTTGCTACCGCCCATCTCCCCCAAAAGGGGAGTTAGAATTATTCTACCCTGAACAAGACATGGCAGGAAGATTTTCATAGAGGTCCAGGTTAAAATGAGTTTCTGGTTTTGTATGCCTATCGCCACTGAGATGTGCTTTTACCGCTGAAGGAGCCCAAAATGCTCTGTTTATTTCAAGCAACTAAGCGGAAGGGATTCTCTACTTAATTCTCCAACAGTGAATGTTCTTATAAACATTCCATTGGAAAGTCAAGCTTTCACATTGCCATAACAATATTATGGTGGCATGTGAATTCTTTCAAAGAAAATCAAAAGAACCCCCCAGCATTTCACAGTTCAATATTTATGTAAATAATTTATTCCTGATTACTTTTCTTAATTCCTCATACAAACTATAGCTGGTATAACAATTTTAATGACAGTGGTCTATATATGCTGTAAGCTCGCCTTACTCTACTGTGTTCCAGGAGTGAAGAACTATTCTCCCATCATCTCCTGTCAATATGAAAGGCTTTAGTGAATATACATACTCAAACACACTCCTGATGTTTTTGAGTGTGGGGCAGGAGAATAGAAATTACCTATGCTAGTCAAGAACTGGTGTAACTGGGGAAACTAATCCCAGGGTCTCTTGAGGGAACAGAGGTTTTGAATCCAGCAGAGCTAAAATTGCTTTCAGCCACAGTTTGGAGCCTACCTCTTAGAGGACTACTTTACCTGCTGAGCTTTCCAAGGCTGGGACAGATGCTGAGGAGAAGCATTACCGCTCATTCTTCACCCTCCTCAATCAGTATCCAAACGAATGAAGGACTGAATGGCTTCAGGTTTGTAAGCTAGCGTCTCCTTTGATCAATGTGTTTACATTTACAAATCAGGATCTGAAAACATTTCAAAGACAAGTCTCACCCATGTTGAGTTTTCCCTGAGAAGGTACTCTTGAAAATGCACTCTTACAGGTTCACAGGAAGGATGTTCTTGCTCACCTCTTCCCATGTTTCTGACCAACATCCCAATGGTCCCTCTGATTTCTGTGACTTACGTTTCAATTACTTTTGTTCTAATATTTGGCTGACTCACACGCGTATGATTTTTCATTCTAGTGTTATTTGGTGACACTTACTGAGATTGTAAGTCTCCAGGTCATGGGCTTATTGTTTTATGTTTCTTTTTATATAAAAATCTAGGTTTTGCAATAACAGCATTTTTTTCCTTAGGCACTTAATCAAATGAGGATATTTGTCAGTCAATTACTCACATGCATAAATTAAGCCATCTTGACTGGATCCACGTGCAAGGTTTTCATAGCAACTCACCCTAGTTCAAGCGCCATGTTTCTCAGCAGAATGGATTCATGTTTTCAATTCTTGAGTCATGAAGTGCTGAGTAATCAAGTAACCAGAAAGCTAGCTCTGTATAAGCCTGACTTGATTGGTCTCTTGCCCTCATCAGCAACTCCTTTTGCCGGAGGGCCACTTTGGGGAATGATGTGTGAGATGGTGAATCAAGCAAATCGGGTTATTACAACCACCTCTCCTTCCTCAGCAGATACTGTAGGAGGAGAACTGTATGCGCTAGTAGTAGTCCCAAATCAGAAGAAGCCTAAGAGCTGCATTTCAGTCTAGCCAATTGTTTTAAGCAACTTAAGTGTTTGATGCAGCTCACAAAAGCTGATGCCTTTTAATTAAATTTGTTGGTCTGAAAAGAGGGTATCAGGCCCCTGGTTCTTCTTTAGCACATGTGACCTGTGGTGTGGGTTAGAGCTGGCAAAAAGGTTCCAGTTGCAGATCCTTTGCTAGCCTCCTTTCAGCAGGTTGCTCATGACTTCCCAGTCATCCGACGGGAAATGGCTGCCTCGCTGAGAAGCAGAGCAGGCAGAAGTAGTGTGATGTGTCCTCTCTCTGCCATAGGACAGCATCGGAAGGTAGACCAGCTGGGTAAAAGCACAGCCCCTGTTCCTCCTCTGGAGCAGCTAGGGCGGAATACCCGAGGCCTCCAGCTGTCTCTGAACCAGCACATCCAGTGTTTTTCACACTGGTTACACTAACTGCTGGGAATTGTAGTTCAAGACATTTAGAAATAGCTTAAAATGAAACTGTAATACACAGTGTCCTTATTGCTCCATTTGATGGTCTGTTTCCCTCCTTTGCCAAAAAAGAAAATGCTGGAGGTACCAGTTTTAACCCATTTCCCCCTTTTCAAGCTTTGGGAACATTCTTACACTGCTGTACATTTTGTACATTCCTTACAATTTAATTGACCCCAGATCCTTTTCACTGCTCGACACCTTCCTGTCTTTATATATTGCACCTTCTTTGTTCCAGAAATTATGTGTAAAGGTTGAGAAACTAAATCACATTTTATATTCATTTCTTTGAGCCCTGTTTGTTCAGATTCCTGGTCCTTTAAAAGGCAAATTCTTTTTCATGTCAATCTCAGCTCCTGGCAAGTTCATATACATATTCCTGTGGTTTTCTTGGCAATAGAATGGTTTGCTATGGCCTTTCCAGGATGCTTTTTATTTCCCAGCCTAGCCAAGAGCCCAGGGATTCACTCGGACCCACCCCTACCTCGCTTTTAAAGATTAGCTAAAACCAGACAGGTGTTGCCAACTTCCTGGGCTCTGAGTATGAGATCTACCTAAAAGGCCTCCATGGATGCAGAACACAGGGCAAACATGCCAAGTGGCGTAGCACATCTAATGACCTCTTCCCATGTTAGAGTTCCTACATAAACGGCATGTTCTAGGATAGGGATATTTTTTTTTTCTTCCAGTCACGAGCTTTTATTTTTCTGTTCTTTTAAGCAAATTACTTTTCAGCCTCTGAGGACAATAGGGGGCATTTCTAGGGTCAATGTAAGGTCACTGGGGGGATGTGGAACATTTTCAGCATGGGAGGGGAAGGCTTAAGGGTTATTTTGAGGCCTTCATGGGCAAAATATAACAAAAACAAACGTTGCACTCCTTAGGATCAGGGGATTTGCTGCTGAATTTCAGCAGCACAATCTGGGGCTATTCCAGAGTTATACAATGGGTAACATGGGGTAATCAGAGATTGTTCATCCCTGTTTTGCTATAAATGACAGCTTTGGCCCAAATCCCCATATCTTTACTCTCTTACAAGGCTTATAAACTGCTCCAATCAAAGCCAACTCTGAGTGGTGTACAATTGCCCATTTTCGTCAATTTGGATTAAAACAAAAGTAAACAGGTGAGCCCACTGATATTGATCCCCATCTGGACATGGCTTTGGTGGACTAGATTGCCAGCCTTGTGTGTCCTATGTCCCATGCAGCATTCCCTGCTGACATAAAGGACAGTGTCAGTTTTGGCACATTTTGGCCAGTATGCCGTAAGTCTGGCCAAAACCCTGTTTCACCCCCAAACAAGCACACACTATACTCTGCAAGATAGGATGTCTAATCTAGAGACTACTTTGCAAGCCAATTTTCACATCCTACCAACAAGGAGGTACATGCAGTGTATTGACAAAACTCAGGATACTTAGGAAAACTAAATAGTTTGGGGGGAGGGGTGACAAAAATGAAATGGGGCACAAAATAAATATTTTGAGGAAGGCAGTTCCACAAGTGAGTGTGACATAGAGAAAGTGTTTGTTCATCATTTGTCTGATGATTGGAGAACACAATACCTGGATAGTAGGTTCACATGGGAAAACCTAGAATGAGGAATTCTAGGCCCACTTGCTGGGCCAATTTTCTTTACAGACCATAATTTTGTATTTTTAAAAACTGAGAGGACTTCCAGATGGATGCTCTGACCACGTGCTCTCAATCAAAAGATATGGGTGCGCACATTGCAATCACCCATAATTTATCTAACCATGGTTATTTAAGAAGCCACAGCATCTTGATTCACACATGCTAAGTTACAAACTCTGCTTTTCAAACTACAGTCATTGAGTCCACCCTTTGCACCAAAGCAAACCACACGATGAGTTAATATGATGTGTGAAGTCAGCCAAGGTGGGACTTTTCCCCTGCAAAAGGCACAGATATTTGTGTTCCCCCATTCTCCCAATGCTGGAAATGATTCAAAGGGATGGAGGTAGGAGTGGAGAATCCCCAGAAGTTTGAATGCCAAAAGTGGTATATGGACAAATCTTCAGAGTTTGGGATATTATTTTAAGGTATTCAGATATTTGTGTACCTTTCTGCTCCCATCAACATCCTATTATTATCCAAATTAGTGATATGTCTCCCAAGTGTACTTGGAAACTGTGCCCCCACGTGGTGCTCTGTGTCACTGCTCTGCTGCCGGGAAACCAGGATACAACTAGGATAGTTCTATGAGGCTGTCCAACCTTCCAGTACTAACTGCTTCATATTCCTCAGAAGAGACCTAGCTGGCCATGCCTACTCTGGGGCTTAGGTGGCAGAACATGGTATTAGTTCAAACTGTTTCGGGACGCTCTTCATGTTGGGATTTCTATTCTACTTATATGAGATTTACTCTCACACACACACATACAGTGCATGTATGTGCACACAGCATGTGCATGGCTACATAAAGTAGTATTTCTGCTAGAAATTCTTTTCTGCCCAGTGAACATCACACACTTCGATATGAACTGCTGCAAGTGGTGATCCAGGACCGCCCCCCCCCCATAACTTTTCATCATCATTCGCCTCTTTTTATCCCATGGCCTACAATATTTACTAAAAAAGACCCTCCCCCCACAAGTAGCATACTTTTTCCTCAAAATTATGTTACCATTACTACCTCTATTATTAGATAGAAAGCCTTCCTGTTCAAAGGGTGTGTGCATTTTCTAAGGTACTTTGAAAGCAATGTCTTCTTGCTGAAGCAAATTCCTCTCCAGATGTGCTCTCTGTACAGCCCTTCCCCTAGTGGTGTTTCTGAATGTCTCAAAAACATGGCGATGGCTTAATTGGAGAGGTGGGAAAAACAAAGGTGCCTAATTCAGGGATTTTTAAAAAAATTTTTTTTACCAGTGAGAGCCTTCTTTGTAATTAGCCTTCCTTATCCACTCCAAAAGTTCTCCCATAATATTAGGAGACCTGACTCAATTTTTTCCCACTAATTTCTTCAATACTTACAGTATTGTAGGTGGTGCTTTCCATCAAATAAATAATAGCATAGCTTACAGCACTCTGTGAATTGCTTCTTTGCTGTATTTATGTTAGGTTGAAGAATTGATTTGTTCCCTAAGATATATTGAATGAACAAAATGATCTTGTGTGGGTATGGTTATTAACTCCTTCCCTTGTCTCCTTTAAGGCTACACTTTTACATTTACTTAGGAGTAAGCTCCATTTCATTTAGTGAGGCTTCAGAACAAAATCTGCTTCTCATTGCATACACCTGGAAACATTTCCTGTCTGGGTTTCAAAAGAAAATCCCATTCAAACACTTAAAGGATGTGACACCACCATTCAGCTCCCGTGAAACCAACTATTTAAACACAGCATAGCAGTTGAAAAGGACTGACTGTCAGAAGAACTGTCTGAGATATCCACCCAACCAAATTAATAGAAACACAAACAGGATCTGTTCCTCTGGTTTGAAATGGTGATTTGCAACCCAAGTTCTGAATTCTTCTCAGCAGCTAGGAAAGGAAAACATTTTTGACTTGCGAAAAGATCTGAAGTTATCACAGCTTTAGGAAACCACCACAGAGACTGGTCACTGGTTGCTAGGATCCTGACTGGCCTTCCCCAGCTTTACATATTTACTCAAAATAAAGTAAATAGTGGGTCAGCAATAGGTAAGATGCAAAGGCACAGCTTGGCTCTTTTAACAGACCGAGGAGGGAACGTAAACCTCTGTGTTAGAATTGAACAACATTTCAAGCAGTAGGTATGTAAATAAAGGACTACTGAATCTGGGCTGCAAACATCCAGACTACCACTGGATAGCAGTAAAGAATTAGGATTTTCTGTAGGTCTCTGCGGCCATCTAGCAATTGTCTGGATTTGCAGCCCAGATCTGACAGCCCTAAACAGAGATTTAATCAAGGCTACTCTTCTGAGCAAACACTCTCCTCATTAGAGCATGTTAGATGTGAGTTTTTTCATTCTTCTGCTATGTTGCCTCCTCAAGCTTCCGTTGCTATGCTGTAACTACTGGAGTGTGTTCTATGTGGGACTGTCATTAAATGGTATCTAGAAACTTCAATTAGTAGAATTTGGCAGTCTATTTATTAGCAGGACTGAATAGAACATAAAACACTGGTGTTGAAAGATATCTCCCTTGGCACCCAATCTGTTTCCAGGCAGTTCACAGGAACTGCTTTTTGTCCTTTAAAGTCCCAAATAGCTCAGATCTACTTTACCTTGGTGAATGTCATCTTCCATATCAGCCTTCTTGCAACACTAAGAATGTTGGAGGAGACTTTTTTTCCTGGCCCATCTTTATTGTTTTTTTTACAATGGGGCTCCCATGCTATGGAGGTGCCTCATCTGAGAAGCAGATAAAGCCATCTCTGCTGCAGGGTTGTTGTGTGCTTACAAAGGGGGAAAATCCTTTTTTTATAATTCTGGCAGGCAATTGAGGAAGTGGGTGAAGTAGTTTTGTTGACTTTTTTCTAAGACTATGCATGCTCAGTATATTTTACTGATGATTGTTGTTTGGCACAGCGTTTAGAGGCCATCTCTAAGTCTTTTCTTTTTTGCATCTGGTCACTGCTTGCCCGTTTGGATGTGTTCCCATGCTAAGTTTTGTAAGCTTCTGTAAAAGAACAGCTGAGCCCATGGAATGGAAGACTGATAGCCTCCGACTCCTCTCTAGAAGTCTTATGGGTCTTCACACTCTGGCCTTGCCTCCTGCCTTGGAGTAGGTGGTTCCTCTGCCACCACCTATCCTCCAGAAAGGGCCTCACTTGATGTCTTCCCTCTAAACCCTGTTGTGTGAAAGAGATAGGGCTCTTATTTCGTCTTCCTTTCTGGTGATTAAAAGATAAAAAAGCAAAGAAGTGAAATAACTGCCCAGAGTCCTTGTAATATAAGATGGGCAGGGAAGAAATATGATAAATAAAATTTCACCTTCTGGCCAGCAGTATCCATACAGGGCAGTAATGTGGGTCAGACTGATAAAAGCAATGTCACAGGATCACAACACAAGCCCTGCCCCTTTTCTACAAGTATTGCAACCTCACAAGCCTTCTCCAAAGGGTGGAGCTTGCAGCACTGTGCCATGATGCTGCTTTTGTCATTCTGATGAAAGCAGCGAGATCCTGCAGACACTGCTTCTCCAGCCTATATAGTGTAGAGGTAGGAGGTTAAATAATTCAGCCTTTCCTTCTCTCCTTGGGAGATAGGCCAATCTCACCAGAGCTAAACAAAATCAAAGTTTATTTAAAAAGTCAGGGAAAATGTAACTCCTTTTAACTTTAAATATTAAAATGCAAATAGCTAGTGTTGGTAAAGATAAACTGTAGAATTATTTAGATTACAATGACAGTTGGTAACTTAAGAGGAACATTACAAAAGAAAATCCAGTGCTACATATGGTTCATTCTCCCTTGGAGACGGGAGAAGTTGCAACTGAATAGTATAGACTACATGAAGATTTAAATAAAATGAATATCTTCATTCAAGCTTAAGAATGGTTAAAATCTGAAATTACAGTTCACTAGCTTGTAGAGAGAAATAAATTACACTTACATTTCATTTAGTACAACCCAAACAAAAAATACACATAGTGTAACTTCCTGTTTGAACGTTTTAATCTATTACTACAGAGATACAAGACTCTTGAAGAAATGCTCCCCTTGCTTCAATTATTTGGATTGTTCTAGTGTCTAGGGACATTGCCAATCAGAAGCAATAGGCAGGGAGTGGTCTCAAGCCCCACTCTTTACTAGACTTGATGCTGCAACTTCTGTCTTTGTTTTAAAAAGACCAACTTTCTCATATTTTCCCACAGAGGGAGAGGCTGGAAGCAATCTGATACTGATCTCTGTGTGTACATGTCTTTGTCTCATGGATGTGGACTGCATGTCTGAGAGAGCAGCTTGTGCAGGGACAGTAACTCTGAATATTCATGCTTTCAAGTGTGTAACACAGCCCATTTCACCTGTATAGTGAAAATCCACCAACATATTGGGGAAAAAAACTTTGTATCCTCTGATCATCTGCCACCTCTCTCCCCCAAAATCCCTTTATTTTAATCATGCCATGAGTAAATTCACTGTTTGAGACAGAAACACGATACAGTAATATCCTTTGTTTGCCTTTGGCTTAGTGTGTTGTGTGAAGCCAACCTTTCAGGACTGTAGTTGACATGTGAACCTGGTCATTGTGGCTTAATGAACAAATCAGGTTTAGAACAAACTATGGGTTAATATGATGTGTAAGTTCAGCAGTTGCAACATCCTCTTGTGTGATGTTCTCTTTCCCCCACCCCATGTATTTTCTGACCTTCTTACAACTTGTAGGTCAACTTCTTAGCATATTCACATGTTGCTAGAGGCTCCTTGGGCAGCTGCTGCTACCGAGGTCATAAACTCTCCATGGCCTTGCCTCTGACTTGGCAAAACATGATGCCTTGTCTGAAGGGAGTGCTAGTTCCTGTGCTGCAGACAGATCATGCGCACAGGTGCCTCAACATCGGTGCGATGCATTGTTCTTTAAATGACAATTGTTTCTAAATATGTAATTAAACATACACATTAGGAGATGCATTTTTTTGTAGATAAGTATCCACATTTCTTCTCTTCTTTACTGCTGTATTAGGTGGCCAGCCTGATCTCCTAATGATTCAGCTGACTCTAGAAGTTTTACCAATCGAAGCAAAGAAGTTTTAAATGAGCTAGGAGACAAGTTGGGAACTTAACTCTGTCAGAGCTGTTTCCAATGTTATGATCACCCTCTTGTGCAAACTGCATTTATCTGGATGTGTCAGGAAGTGGAAGACTGAAACAGCGTGAGTGAGTGGGGGAAGACAAAGGAATGGCTCACTCCAAGTCCAGCTCCCAGATCTAAGCTTGTTCTCTTCCTGCTTGAGGTATGGCCAGTCAGAGGTACATCACAATAACAATACTCTGCTTTGTTTGGTTTGGGCAGAATGTGATGTATGAACCTACACATTGTGATTTGTGGCTGAAGGTTATACTGTATGTGAACTATGCTTGTTCAACAAATCATGGTTAAAGCAAACCATAGCCTAGTGTAATGTGTGAATCCTTGCGGCCAATCACAGCCAGAACCACAGCCCGGTTGCTTTCCATTTGGGGAAGTCTTAATAGATGGCTACTCAGCCAGATGCCTGATTTTGCCCAAGGCCAAGAGAGCATTATGGGATGATGTGAAACTGCAGCACTACTTCTTTTGCTTTCTCTGCTTGCTTCCTAGGACTAGGGTGAGTGATGGCAGCTGTGCCTTTTGTTTTAGCTTTAACTGATTGGTCTGGAGAGGGCTTCCTTTCAGCCCCCCCTCCTGATTCCCCTAAGAATGCTCAGTGAGAGAAAGCTTTGTGAGATGACTCAGTGATAGATTGATGTAGAGAAGGGACAACAGGGGAGTCATAGATGGATGAGACCTGGTGCTGTGGGGCAAAGACCAGAAGAGAATGGTGTTATCTGCACAGGGTGAGTCTGGGTGGGGCTTGTGCAAGCCACGTGCCCCCCAGATAACCATCTTGGCTAGTTTGAGGTGTGGTCAATGATTGATAGTTTGCAGGTTCACTTGCTTAACCCCTTTGGGGTATAAATATTTCTTAGGCAGGTGTAGATTGAAGCTAGAACTTGTCAGACTTACCTGGAATTCTATTTTAATTTTATTTTTGTTATTTTATATTTATTTTATGCAAATGTGAGAGTAATGAATAACCTCTGGGTAGCAGACCTCAAGGTAGGTAGATTCAGAATACTATCTACCCAGCCAAAGATGTGACACATCCTGGTCTGGAAGAAGAATATCATTATACTTTTTCATTATAGAGTTGTTGATCTAGGATAACTATCAGCTGTTAATTTAAAAAAAAAATTTGCAATAACTTAAGCCTGGATTATTAGAATCACCACTATACCCAAAGCAGTCCATTAAGAGGGCAGGGAGGAAAAGCCCACATTAATGAATGAGAAAGTGAATACATGTTAGGGTTTTCTAATGAATATTAATGGATCTTGATTATGTGCTGTGCAAAAAAAAAAGTGGGTAGGGAAGATATTCTGTCCATTTTCTTGCATTTTTTCCTGATCCCCAAAAGTGTGTTTTCTAATGTAAGTTACCTTCTTACAGTGTCTTTTCCCCCTCCCACTTTATCAGCTCTTAATAAGATCAGAAAGGTCCTGACCATTACTGCACTGAGAGGGCTTTGCACTATTTCTGAACAGGAGAAAATGTCTTCATTTAGATAATCTCAACTGGTATTTTTTTTTGTAAATGTTCAGAAAAGGATCTGAATTTCTTGTCTATTAAGACAATGCTTCCATTTAGTAACTGCTACATGAAGTATTACATATAAATTTTACTATGCACCCCAGATGTTTGTTTTTTGAAGCATGTTCTGCCCTAATACAATATGACAGACTTATATCATACAAACGCTTTTGGAATGTTTAACATATATTTTAAGGAATAGTGACAGGGTGCCTTCTGTTCAGATTTTTTTAAAATTCACACTGGCCATGCCTAAAATAGCCTTTCTGATCTTTTCTTGTGTCTATATGTATGCATGTGTGTGGGTGTGTTTGGAGAAGAATACTGAGAATATCATGGACAGCCAAGAAAACAAACCAATGGACTATTGAACAAATCAACTCAGAGTTCTCACTCGAGGCACAAATGACCAGGCTTAAATATCCTACTTCAGGCACAATATGCAAAGACCTAGTTCTCTGGAGAAGGCCCTAATGCCTGGAAAGGTGGAAGGAAAGAGGAGGAGGACAACCAGCAGCAAGGTGGATAGACAGTTACAGTGGTGATTGGTGCAGTGTTGGAGGACCAGGTTGGGGATGGTTATGACCGTCTGTAAGGAACTGTTAAGATGGTTATGACCAGGTTGGGGATGGTTATGAGGTGATGATGGTTTTTACACACACACACACACACACACACATATATATATATGGTGGCCAACCTCATAACCTTTTTCAGAATTTCATTATGAAGAAACTAGAAGGTGAAACTTTTCATGTGAATATCTAAACACAGTCACTGTGCCTGGTGAGCCCAACATGCTGCTATCTTAAAATGTGGTTGACTGTTTTATAGCTTGCTTTTTCATGTGAATCCAGGTATTGTAATGATGGCTGAATGATAGTTATAAGAATGGCTTCTAAAGTTCATAACTTAAGATCCTGGCTCCAGACTCATCACAATAAATAGTATTTTGGCTGACTGACTGCATACTGAGACGATGTTCAGGTGACCACTGAGAAGTCTAAGCAAACCATTATATTCCATTTGTCTTCTTTAAAAGCTTTTTAAAAAAACCACTGTTTTAAAAAATGGGCATCTTTCTAGTTCATTCTTTTCCTGTTGCCTTGCTCCTTCTCACTTACACTCATAAATTAATCATGAGCGACTAATTATATTTTGAATCTCAGGTGCAAGAACCAGTCTTATTCTGTTGGGCTGAAGCAACTGAACTCTGAGCATCATCTCATATCCAAATTGTTTTCTAGGATGGAAACGCCGCCTTTGGTATCTGTGCAGTTATTGCATATTAATGGGGCGGGGGGAGTCCGATTTGGAATTGTATCTTTTCTTATTTCCTTTACTTATCTCCAAAGATAGACAAAACCCACCTGGTTTAATGAAGTTCATAGATATTGTCTCCTCTATTACAGCTCCAAGACGACCATTTCCACCATCTGCTGAAGCAACTGGTGGCGTTCAACTCCACTTCAAATCATGTTTGTAATATGAACACTAGAGGGCAGTCTGGCACTACCGCAATAGATCTGAGAGTTTGCAGCACCAGTCAGCCATCCGAAGGTACCCCTGGTGCTAGTTTTAGTTCATCCGGTGAGGAGGGGCAGCAGACCCATACGAAGGGTAAGCATTATTTGAAATCTTTTCTGACCTCTGGACCATCAAACCCAATCCAAAGGGTGATCATCATTTGAAAAGTCTTCTGACCTCTGGGCCATCTTCACACTCATCAGCTGCGAAGGACAGACTTTGGTTAAAAATTAAGGACCAAAGGGGAAGAGACAAGAGGAAAATAATAAGGTGAGAAATATAAAAAGGATATTTCCGTTCATTCCAAAATCTTGTTTGACACTGAATATTTTGAGGCCATTTAGCCCAATCAAATGAATGTATTTTATTTTGTGTTCTTTTTAAAAAGGGACACGTTTTCTAAAGACAGATGCAGCAGCAGTAATCTGGGCAAATAAAAAGCTGCCACATCTTGTGTAGGATATCCCTATCACTCTTGCCGCAATCTTTTATGGCTTAAGAGCGCAGAACTCGGTCTTACTTCTGAGCAGGTGCGCCTAAGAATACACTGGAAATCTCTTTCCACAAACTCAGTTTGGGCACAGAGACCAAGCAGTTGTTATCCAAACATTGAATACAGTTTGGTATACTGTAGATAATGGAATATATGTATGGAGACCATATTTTATTGGAAAAAATAAAGGACAAACCTGAAAAAGGGGTAAATCTGAAAGAGGTTCATAAAGATAAAAAATGTTAATTTATAACTTAGCTTTACAAAGGAAGATTCAAGAGCAAAGCCAAGAAAAACTTTACAAAAACACATTCTGATAAAACTATCTAAAAAGCTATGAAGTTATAACAAGTATTAAAAAGGATTTCTGCAATCAGACTGTGCATTAAATGGTACCATTTGTACAGTCAGAGTTAAATGACCAAAATAAAGGACAAAAGTTTTTGAAAAAATATAAAGGACAGCTTTCTGAAATGAAGGACTGTCCTTTATAATAAAGGACATATGATCACTGTAGGTATACATAATATCTATTACTGCAAGGCTGTGTTTCAGTTCCAATGCGCACCATAGTTTCTCTATCATAAATACACCATACTTTGCCCTGTGAAAATGTCATTCAGCCTCCAGGTAACGCATCTGTTGCATCCTTTCACTTGCAATATGGAATCTATTCACTTCTGCAAACACCAGAGGACCAAATGTGTGGTATGTTGAGTGACATCATAAGTGTCCCTTCCAAATTCTTGGGAACTTTTAAAAATCTCTTGCCTAAAAAAAAAAAAAAATTAAGGGCAGTGCCCTTTCCCAACATCCTCCCTAATATAGCACCAGCGCTAATTTAAAAAGGAATCTCAGAGATCAAGAGCAGACGAGCAAGAAGGTATCTTCCCACTGTGTTGCCAATCATTTCAGAGAGACATTTTGTCCTATAGAAATAACTCTTGCAAACAGGAAATAGCATGACCATCCTATGCCAACTTGCATGGGAGTCTGTCTCACTGAACCCAAGGGATTTGCTTCTGTAGGGAGCTGCACTGCAATTCCCTTCCTCACTTGCCTCCATTACAGTCTTGATTTCAAATATATTGAACTGAAGCTTGCGAGAGCATGATGTGTCACCGAACCCTGTACAGTATTATTCAGAAGCTTAGACCCACTGTATTCCACAAGGCCTTCTCCCTCATCCCATGCATAGCTGAAAATGACTTTTTTTAAAGAAGAAGATGCATCAGGTGCTCATCAGGAAATTTAGAAAGGGCATATGCCAAGAGGTACGTTAATTTATTCCCCGATGCTAAGAAAGATACTGGTTTTATGAAGGCCACACACTGAGGCTGCAGCTGGACTAGTGTTAGACCATTTCTCCCAACTCCCCACCCCCATGACTAATTTCAGCACTTTAACTGTATTGGTGCAGCTTGATTCTAAGGTTTCTGATGTCCCTGGATTATGAGCCAGGCTGAAAGCAGGCGAGATCAAAGTGCAAGTTTAAAATAGACCATTGCCCCACATCCCTGTTTATCCTGACATCACAACCATTTGAAATGGCTGTGATATGCAGATAAATAGGAGAGGGAGCAATGGAGCTGTCTGTATTGGGGAGGCTTCTGGTGACTCCACATTTATGGGCTCCAGGTGTTCTGCCCCTTCCCCACAGATACACACCTATTTTCTCTCTCTTCCCCAATGTCTCTTGCTTGAGGGGAAAATTAGAGAAAGAGGGAAAGAATCAGTTACTCAGCAGAGGATGAAGAGTACAGGATCTCATCTGATTAGTTGTTTAAAAATAAAAGGTATGGTATGGCTGGTCCTAAACTAAGAACCCTCCTAGCGGTAGGTTCCTGGACCTTGTTCCAGTAGCCCATGCTTCCAGAATGTACAAAAAAGATGATTTATTCCTTGCTACTCTTTAAACTTCCCAAATTGGCAAAAAAAGGGATTACTGTACCTATTTATTTATTTATTTTCTACCCTGCCTTTATTATTTGTATAAATAACTCAAGGCGGCAAACATACCTAATACTCCTTCCTCCTCCTATTTTCCCCACAACCATCCTGTGAGGTGAGTTGGGCTGAGAGAGAGAGAGGAACTGGCCCAAGGTCACCCAGCTGGCTTTCGTGCCTAAGGCAGGACTAGAACTCTCAGTCACCTGGTTTCTAGCCTGGAGCCTTAACCACCAGACTAAATTGGCTCTGATGAAGACCTTGAGGTGAACTAATCTGATTAGTTTCTTATTGTAAATAAGAAATGTACAATAATGGTATGAGGCATCTAGGTAGAGTAATTATCTACCTTGGCTGCTTTGGAATAGAAGGATGTCCTTCCTTCCCTTTCTTTCTCCTCAAGACTTTATAGGCAGAACACTGAGCTAGATGGACCTTCAACTTCTGTAAAGTCTCTGCTCTCTGGGATAGAATCCAGAGTTGCAGAATGGATGGTCAGACAGGAGAAGGGATACAGCCAAAGGTCATAAAAGTAGAGGACTGAAGTTTATACAAATTAGAAGATGATGGATTAAGGCCATAGGGCATATTTTCAAATGTTGAAAAATGTTTGGGTCATTAATTTTAACTTTTTGAGGAACAAGCTCCACACCAAAGTTAAGAAATGCATGGATTTTTACATCAAGTTGGATTGGGTTGGGCAGGTAAGAAATAACAACGCAAAGCTGCTGTCCCTTTAAAGAGTGGAAAGCCATGAGTCCAAGATCTCCTTGGCACAGAGGTGGCCTAGATGAAAGAAGTGAGATGACAAGCCTTATTAATAATGGGTAAACATATACTAGCTGTGGAGTGAAATGATTAACGCACAAAGCTAGAGCAGAAAGAGAGGCAGCAGCTGCTACTGGCTGGACTGAGATGTGGAGTGCACTGATGTAGGAAACTGAGTTGCCTAAGGGGTCCCAAAGTCACCACCAACAATCTGGGTCATTCCTGAATTCTTTCTTTTCCACATCCCACTGGGAGATACTATGCAGCATGATATATGTAAGGCTCTGTAAGATTCTCATTTGAGCCAGATGTAACATAGAATGTTTGAATTATAGTTTGTACAACCTGGATGAAAACAAAAGTTTTCACAGATATGTCCTATAGGGATAGTAGAATCATGGAATTATAGAATTGGAAGGGATCTTGAAGGTTATCTGCTCCAACCTCCTGCTCAGTGCAGGATCCACTATAGCATCTCTGACAACCATCCAGGTTTTGTTTGAAGACCTCCATAAAGGAGAACTCATCACTTTTATGTAGCAGCCTGGTCCACTGAAGGCTGACAACTCATACAGTCAAGAAATTCTTCCTGATGTCTACCCTGAAGCTGCTTCCATATAGTTTAACTCATTGGTTCTGATCCTGCCCTCTAGTTTATGTGCTCTTTTATTTGACAACCCTTCAGCTATTTCAAGACTATTATATCTTCATTCTGCATTTCTTTTCTGTAATTAAATATACCCAGATCCTTTAATTGTTCCTTGTAGGGCTTGATTTCCAAACCCCTCACTATCTTGTAGATTTCCTCTGAACTTACTCTAATGTGTCACTGTCCTTTTTGAATTGGGGTGCCCAGAACTGGACACAGTATTCCAAGAGAGGTCTGACCAGGGCAGAGCAGGCTGGAACCGTTACCTCCTGCGGTGGTGTTCTTAATGTATTCCAAGGTAGCATTTGCCTTTTTAATAGCTACATCACACTGCTGCTCATGTTTAATTTGTGGTCAACAAGGACACATCTTTTTCAAGTGTAGTACTATCAAGCTATGTCTCCCCCATCCTATATTTGATCCTTTAATTTTTTCACCCACATGCAGAACATTACAGTCCTCCCTGTCTAGATCTGTTTGAATTATTTATCTCCTTTAAAGTATTAGCACACCCCACCCCAGCTTCATCTGCAGGCTTACCTCACATACAAGTCACTGATAAAAAAGTTGAACAGCGCAGGATCCAGGATAGAGCCCCATGGCACTTCACTCAGTACATCCTTCCAAGCACTCTTTGGGTGCAGTTATTTAGTAGCTGTGAGCCCACCTAAGAGTAATATCGTCTTGCTTGTATTCTTTTACCATTTCATGAAGGAGAGTATCATGAGAAACACTCCAAAGGCTTTTCTGAAGTCCAGATACACTATGACTGCAGCATTTATTTATTTTGTTTTTATCAATAACGCAAGACAGCGAACATACCTAATACTCCTTCCTCCTCCTGTTTTCCCCACAACCACCACCCTGTGAGGTGGGTTGGGCTGAGAGAGAGGGACTGGCCCAAGGTCACCCAGCCGGCTTTCATGCCTAAGGCGGGACTAGAACTCACGGTCTCCTGGTTTCTAGCCTGGTGCCTTAACTACTAGACCAAACTGGGTCTCCAGCTAGTATCTCTATCAAAGAAGGAGATAAAGTTTTGTTGTTGTTTATTCGTTTAGTCACTTCCGACTCTTCGTGACTTCATGGACCAGCCCACTCCAGAGCTTCCTGTCGGTGGAGATAAAGTTAGTCTGGCATAATTTGTAACAAATCCATGCTGGCTCTTGTTAATTGTAGCATGCCTATCCCATTGGTCACAAACACACCGTTCAATAATTTGCCCAATATAGACGTCAGGCTGACAGGCCCGTGGTTCCCTGGGTATAACGTTTGTAGAAAATGTAACTGGCATTCACCAGCAGAGTCTGGTGAAGAAAATAAGAGCCATTAAACTCAGAAACTGTAGTCTTAGGTGCACTACCACAAATGCCCTATCACTATTTGCCTTCAGGGATCACTACCTATCGGGAAGAGACAGCAGCCACCCCCAACATGAAGATGAATTGGACTCCATAATCCTCAGCCAATTGGCCATATTGGTTAGGAAGTGATTGAATTTGAAATTCAGTACATCTCAAGTTACCAGGTTGGAGAAGACAGGTTTAGATTGTAGAATTGCCAAAATCCTTCTTACATGTTGCTCAGTGTCTGGCAGGGCAAGACAGGATGTGTTATGCACCATCTGATGTCATTTCTCTGCAGCTGCATTAACCATAACGTGGTTTATTTAGCTTTGTCTTGGCATGCTGTGTGAACTCAGTCACTGTGGTTGGTTAGTTATACCTGAGAATGAAGTATGAACTGTGCTTTATTCAACAAACCATAGGTGAGTAAACTATAGCTTAATGCCTTGTGAAAACCAGTCTTCAAATCTGATTGTGTGAGACAGTGGCTCTGGTATATCCCATAATTTCTGGAAACATTCCCTTCCCCACAAGCAGGCATCGTTAGTGTCAAAGAAGAATTAGCAAAAGAAATGGCTACATCAGATGAAGGGATGAGGAACAATGTCTGAGAAAGAGGGCTCATGTGCAAAGTATCAAATTCAATCACTGGTATATCCAGGTATGTCTGAAATCTTGGAGACAAAGTGAGGTAAAATGAACAAGTTTCTTTTTAGGCAGGTTTCTAATAAGAAATAGACGCCCATGATTGACAGGTTGTGCCTCCGAGTGGCCAATAACCTGGGGAAAATCTGGCTTTCGATTAGCTGTGTTTTAGGAGCTGTTTTCTTTGGTTTTAGATTAACAACTGATTATTTCACACAATGGGCAATGAAAATGATGGAGCGTGATGTGGCCCATCATGATTGGATATCATTTCTGCTCAGACAGGCAGAGAAAATACTGCCCTGATGTATCACAGCTGCAATTCAGCATCTGCAGCAGGGCTCAGGATGGGTCCCCTGTATAGGTAGATAAAAGTTGAACACCTAGTCTACCTGAATCACAGCAATCTGGCCAGCCTGCAGGGGATCACTTGACTTTGTGAGGCTTAAAAATAATCAGCCAGTGGGAGCCTTCTGCATAGACAGCAAGGCATTGGTGGGAGGGAGAGATGTCCATGTTGGGCATTTAGCTTTTTCTTTGCAGGGCATGTTGTTCTGAAACACATGGACTTTCCAAAAAGGCAGGGTCTACTCCCTGTCTGATGAACTGGGGGAAAATGCCTCTGCCTTCTTTTCTTAATACTCAAATCCTAACAAGTGTTCATGCCACAAAGGAATATTGAGTGAATGAATTTTTAATTCCCCCAACACTTCAGGCTCCAACTTGATCCAAGTGCCTTGAGTTTTGACAGTAATTGGGACTGGAATTTCCATCACTAAGTGATGCGGTCATAAAGCGGAACGTCATGTGACCACACCGCTTAGCAATGGCAATCCCAGCACTCCCTCTTGCCATCATTAACGGACTTCTACAGATCGTTAGGTGAGGATCCACCCCAATCCAAGCCACTCCTGCTTGGTCCCTCCCAGCCCCGAGCCTTGGTAAGGTAAGGGACTGCCTCGTCTTCAACTCCCCCCACCTGCCTATCTCCCCCACCTGCCCTTTTCGCTGTCTTACACTCTGCCACCTCTGCTGGCCTGGCTGGCCTGTGTTCCTCCCGCCCTGCTGGCCATGGCGGCCTGCACTCGCTAGCCTTGACAGCCCCGCTGCCCTGCGCTTGCTGGCCCTGCCACCTCCGGCTGACCTCCGCCGTCTTCTTCCTCCCACTGCTGATGAGACACACCCAGCCTGGCCCTGTGCGAGGCAGCTGCTGGCCGCGCCAGGCCTTCTTCCTGAGGCCTCTTGCGCTGTTCTCCAAATAGCGCGGGCCATTCTTGCAGGCCTCAGAAGCTTTCTGAAGGCTTTCCGAAGCATCGCAGGAACGGCCCGTGCTATTGGAGAAGGGCATAGATGGGCGGGAGATAGGCAGTTGGGAGGAGCCGAAGCGGCCTTGCGGTCATAAGTGCAGGCGGGCTGCCAAGCGCCTGAATTTTGATTCCATCACTGCGGGGGCACTGCAACAGCCATAACTTCAGGGACTGGGCGTAAGTACCATTCGTTCAGCATTGCTGTAACTTCGAACGGTCGCTGAATGATCATGTCTCGAGGACTACCTGTACATAGGAAGGAGAAATAAAGTGTGGTCCTTTTCCTCTCTGTCCTTGGATGGCAGATGGAGGGGTTGCTTGATCATAGTTTCTATTCTCTTTTAGGACCATCTTGACCTTTGATTTTAAATTTATATTAGCATCACCAGCTGAGTAGTTTTGTACTGACTCGGCCTGGCTTTTCTCCTTCCCTCCCTTTCCCTTCCCTGGTTTTCAAAATCTTGGCTCTGGTACCACACAATCAGTTTGCATACATTTTTTACTGGATTAACATACACAAATGAGTACTGGTCTTTGCCCCCCCCCCATCTCTTTTCCCTCTTCTCTTGAAGAGGTGGCAACCACAATATACATAAATGTAATAAATTAGCAGGTGGCTGCCATGGAGATGGGGCTGGTTGTAGATGCAGAAGTCTGCCTTTGGCAAATTGCACTGGAAAGCGCTTAAAGCTGGGGGGGAGGTCCTTGCTTTTTTAAAAAAATGCCTGGAAAGGCCAATTACTTTGATTGGATGTAAGATGCAGCCTATACAAATCTGCTTGCCATGGGTTGCAAATGTCAGGCTTTCCCCCTGATATTAAAAGAGGGGCTGAGGTGAAGCCAGGAAACGGGGAGTGGATCCACGAGGCAAGGGGGCAGGGGACAAAGATTAAATGTAATAATCAAGACATGTTTTTAAAACAAAACAACAACAATGGCTTGCTTCACCTATAAATAACATTTGTTTTGGGTATGATACATGAAGCTGGGAAGCAGGCAATCTGATGGCTTTTTTACGTACATTTGTGCCAGAATGATTGTGTCTGCAAGCAGGTGAACTAGTGGCATTGAGACAGAGCAGGGGGAAGACAAAGAAAAAAAGTTTCGTCAGAATAAAACCCAGAACTGATCGTGCAGCTTGTGGGACCCTTTCTCCAAAATTGCAGTCCACTTTGGTATCTCTGGTGGACAGTTTCTCAAGTGAGAAATAATTCAAGGTCACTTGCTGCTGATTACATCCATTAACTTAATTCACCAACTATCTCAAAAAATCCAAACAAAACAAACTGACAGCAGGGTTGGGTAAAAAGGGCAAAAGGCTTAATTCTTTCCCCTTTTTGCATACACTCATAATCTCTATTCATCTATGCTTGGTGACTGCAGTGGGATGGTTTGAGTGGCTGTGAGCAACTTGGAGGATACAAATGATTTGCTTTTTAAATTAGGAATAAAAGATTGTCATTCTCTGTATGCATCAGACACAATAATTCAGTATCAAAATGTTCCAGAGCAGGCAGAAAAAACGATTTTTTTTTCTTGAAGGTGTCCCTGTACAGCTGATTCTGGGAGGGCCATGCTTTTCTGCAGCTGCAGGTAGGCAAAGTCGCTGAAATTAGACGCCGGAGCTGCAGTCATAAAACAAATTTACTAAAAGCTCTGGCTGAATGCAAAGGAAATTCCAAGCAAAATACTGGGCTATAACTTAATATTGCAGGTCCAACTGCTGGTGGGAGACGGCATGCTCAGTCGATGGTCCTGCTGGATGGGGATGATGGGATCTGTAGTCCACTCAAATCTGGGAGGCACCATGGTATGGAAAAGGCTGAATGAGAAGGAGGCCTGCTAAAACGTGCCAAAAATTAGTCTCTGCTATCGCAGGCTCTGTCTCCCCACAGCTGAGCATTTGAGCTTTGGCAACATTAGCATACCTGAGGGAAGGCAGTGCAGGAATGTGCCAAGGCAATGTGAATGCATGCTGCAAAGTTCATTGATCTGGGAGTAAAACTGATCTGGGGTTCAAATACTGGACAAGCCTGCTTTGTCAAAAGGTAGCAAAAGCAGGAGCTAGACAGCCCCATTCAGTACAATCTACTCTTTTTTAGCTGGTCTCTGGACTGAATAGCCCTCCTAAGGCTGGTATGCAAACACTGTCTTGCTGAAATATCAGCTTGGCAATCAAGTCAACGAATTGCAGTATAGTGGCAGCAGAGGCAGAGAAGGTGCTGGGAACGTTTGCCAATGAGTGTCTGTCCTTGTCCAGGTGGTAGCAAAAGCTGCCAATCCTAACTTCCTTCCTTCCTTGTCTTTTCTTTTTTTAACCTCTTTCTATTGGCATCCCTCACAGCTCAGCTCTCGCCAAATTGGCTGCATATGATTGTTCACTTGTTAACTTGCTTAGTCGGTGACTTCTTAGATCGTGGCGTTGGAAGGAATCCCTGCCAGGCGGCTATACCGCGGATTGGGGAGGGTGGCTCGATCACGGGAGGCACGCGCGCGGGAGAGGGAGGCTTAACTCTTCAGAAGCTGGCGCGAACTCGAGAACCCGGTGGCTGGTGACGGGCGCTGGGGTGGGAGAAGTAGCCCGGTCCGCTGTCTCTGTCGAGGCAGGGAGGGAAGAGAAACTTGGGAAGGTTACAGAAGGCCAGAAGCTGGGAAATTTTCCATGGTTTGATCCAACAATCCATACATCATCACGCGATGGCTAGGTGACGCTATAAATCGCTAGTGAGGAGAGGCTGTACGCAGGCGAGGGGTTTAGGAGCTTCAGAATAACAGCAACTTCCTCTAAGGCCGGAAAAGGGTTTGCTCGCCAAAGTGGGGGAGGGGAAAAGGAGGATAAAGAACAGCACGCAGAAACGTCTTTAGAAAGAGTGGGACTTGCCCTGATACTGAGTAATGTGATTCTCGTCGGGAGCAGTTAACCCGAGTAGGCTCACAGTTGCTACCCACTTTGAGCACCAAGAAAAGGAGAGTAACTTGTTTCCCACCTTGGAGTAGGGATAAGGTCCTGGAAGCTGCAGAAGGCTGCTGTGGATGTCTAGGGCTACCGGATCTGCTCTGCAAAAACCTGGTCGACGCTTGATGGCAGCAAAGAGTTAGCGTTTCTGGATCTCTGTGCTACCACCTAGAGGTCGTCCGGGTTTTTCCTCCCAGATTTGTTTGCCCTATGGTTGCCGAAAGTTAGGCCAAGCACAGCAAGGAATAGCCGCGTAGTAAGCCGGCGACATTTCCTCCAGCTTGGCTCTCAGGTTTCGCCTTTCCCAGACAGACCCATCTGCGTGATTTTCACCCAGCCGCCTTTCTCCCCCTGAGAAGCCCCGGAAGTGGGTTACTCATTTCCTAAGCAGTTTCGAGAAATCTTGCCCCTCTTTACTAACAGGCACTTGGCCTCGGTATCCTCCCACGCAGTGTCTTAAAGAACAACTGGGCCCGCGCTGTTCAGACGGCGAGGAAGATTCTTCCGAGGTTGGGCTATTCAGTTTTGTCCCATAGCCCGCCTGCCGCCTTCTGCGAGACCTTTTCCTTTCCTCTCCCCAAGGGCCCACGGAAATATATAAGACAGCTGACCGTAGCGGCAACGTCTGCGTATTTATTTCGAGGCAAGGCTCCCCGCAGTTATTCTGAGTTAGCGTACACATATTGCAGTTATAGGAATTCGCGGGTTATGGTTTGGCTTAACGTGTGGACCCAGCCAACGCTGGGGCTTAAACAACCCACAGGTAAGCCAAATGTGTGATGACGGTCCTCGTGTGTTAAATAAATGAGGGGATGGGCAGTCACTGCAGGAAGCCTTGGCGTGGAGGGTTCGTGCGTCGATCTCTAATGTTACGTTCCCTTGCCAGTGCTTTCTCAGGTTTAGGGTCTGGGGGTGCCCCCGAAACAGCCCTCTCGAGCTTTAGGCATGACTTGCCCACCGTTACAGGGCAAAGTACATGGACCCGGCTCCCTTATCGGCACAGAGGATGTCTTTCTGTTTCGCTGTTCCTCCGTTGAGCTGTCGCGGTGGAAAACCTGTTTTGGATCTTCGCCTTGTTACTTGCCCCGCAAGGCTTGTTTGGAGGGAAGACAGACATGGCCTCTCCTTTTTGCCTTGGGGCGTGCTGAAAGCCCGTGATCTCGTAGCGTGATGACACCCGTCCTGGGCAGCTCCAGACGAAGACCCGGGGCCAGAACGCAGAGCTGGCGGGCGAGCTCCAAAGCCACGCTGCTGCTGTTTCCATCCTGGATGCAGACCGAGGAGCTTGCGTGTGCGCTAATGACACGGGATGCTATAACTTTTATTTTGAAAATCGCTGTGTCTCTTTCCTGCACTTCGGATAGATCTCGCACCGTCTGCTTTCCAGCTTTCCTCGGAAAAGGAGAAGAAAGAGTTAACTCTTCTGAGGTAGCTAGAACAAAAGAGAATGCGGACAGCCAACGGGAGCGCAAAGCTTCTTTTTGACACCCTCTGGTTGGCTGTGAGTCACCCAATGAGTGGAAAGCTTCGGCTGCCCGTCTGGCCCCACGTGGGGGAATGAGATTAGAGGCTGGTATTTATTGGCTGGCTGGGGGCCCCCTCATTGTTCAAGCTTGTCTCGCTGCCAATTCTGGGCCCTGCGCGCGGCGCCCTTCATCAATCAGCCTGCGTGTGAAAATAGCACATTTCTGACACTCCCTAACTCACTGCTTAACAATGTTAATGGGCCTGAATGTTTGGAGAAGGTGCCTGCTTAGCCATAGCTCGGGGTATTTAAAGGCGCAAAGACCTTGCAGTGGGGAATGCCCCTGGATGAGGCTAGATGGGATGGGGGGCGTGGTTCTGCCTGGTTGGAGGAGGGTGGGAGCGGGCACGTCTCTCTACTTCCGAAGCAGTTTGAGTTCCATTTCGCTGATTGATCTCGTGAGAACTTCGCCTCTGCCAAGGCTGCTTGTGAGACGGAAGGGTTTGTCCAGGCGCACGTGGTGTAGGCAGGGAACTAGCAGCGGTTTTCTTTGCCATTGTTGTAATTATATTTCTATAATCAGGGCACAGTGCGCGATATAGCAGTTCCTACCGATCGCTGGAAGGGGGTAGAACTGGATACGTCTACCCGGTGCGGGCAAACGCTATAACGTGTCTACGTGGATGCGGGTGATGGACAAGCAAACTGCAGCATGGCACAGAAGGAGGGGATTCTATAAAATCGCCCGCATTATAGATATAATTGGCAGAAGGTGCTTCCCCTCGTCTTCGTGTGGCGTGCAAACTGGGGAGTGCCTCTTAGCAGATTAACTGGCAGCAGATTTAAATCAAGCAAACAGCACTGATACGTTTTTGGCAATGCCGGAATCTTAAAAAGCTACACGGGAATCTAAAACGCAAACGTCAGTTGTCACTTCATCTCGCCATGCCAGGAAGAAGGGGAGGGGACCTTTATCTGTTGAATTTATGCCATATGTGCTGCGCGTGCACTGGGTTAAACTATCAGGAAAGGAGTGGCCCAGGCAAACAGCCTGCAATCAGCCTATGGAACTCCCTTTAAAAGAGATTTTATTTATTTAATCAATGTGTAAGCCACTTCAATTGCTGAAGCAACTCCAAGTGATGTGATAGCCACAGAGATTCAAAATTCTCCATTTGATTTCTCAAATCTGGTTTCTGAGACTGATTTGGAGATTTTTATTTATTTTTTGGTTGGTGGTGTGTGCTGAACTTCTGGGCAGTTGGTGCAAGAACACCAAGTTATCTCAATACCTTGATTACAATTTCAGTTGCTTTGCACTCAGCTCAATCATGCAATCAGGGTTGCTTAGTTTTCCCTCATGCCAAATTGGCGACCTCTCGTTTTAGAGCTTTTTTCCATCACACTCCTGCTGTTTGGAGCTGACTCTCCCTTGAACTGTTTAGAGTCTGGTTTCCTGAGGTTCAAAAAAGCCCTTAAAATGTTTTTTCTTCTTCCTCTTCTTCTTCCCTTTATGATGCTGGAATAACTTCTTTTCAGAGGGAGTACATTTTATTTTTTAGCCAACTTTTACAGCCACCTCATGAACAACTCTAGGCAGCTAATGAGGTTTAAAACAAAGCAGAATTAAAAACAGCCACATTGGTGGAGAGGGTTATCTTATAATTAAACATGGGTCATACTTGCTGGGGGGTACCCATGGTGTCCTAGTCCAGTGCCTGTAGAAAGAACCAGGTCTTCAATGTTCCCTTGAAGGCAGGTGAATCTGAAACTAGTTTAAATTATGGTAGTACACAGATTAGATAATGTTTTTAAATTGATTATCATACAGGTATTGTTTTACTGTTGATACTGGTTTTACCATGTTACAATTTTTATTGTTTGGCTTGTATTATACTTAAGTATAAGCACATTCCAACTAAAAAAAAAATATTACTACTATTGCTACCCAGAACTCCAGTATGTAAAATTAGCATAAGTCACCTTAATTGTTAACAGTAAGCTGTGAAAGTAAGTTTCAAGATGAATGGAATTTTGTATATTTTTTCAGATTGATGGGGTATATGTGTGTGTGTGTGAAGTATTTCTGGTTTATATAGGTAGTCCATTGAATAATATAACTCATCACTGCTACCCAGGCCAGGTTGTCTGAAATCAACTGAATTATTAGTAGCTTTTTGCACCTAGAATGTCACTGAATGTTTTCCCATGAAAATTATCAGAGCAAAGAGAAGACCTTAATGAAAAATTATCTCATCCTCTTGCTACCTGGTCTCAGTTTCTTCTTTCAATGATTTGTACCATCAGTATCTTTTTCAAACCAGGCATTTCCTAGAGATAGTTGTAGCAAAGCAACATAATGTAGAGAGCATGGTTATATCACATTACAGTATTTTCCCTCCAGTCAAAGTTTGGCTACTTTATGAGGTCATGAAGTAAGAGCCAGCAAAGGAGGCCAAGTTTTTGCTTGCTCTAATGAAAATGTAACCCTGTTTCCTGGGTGGGCAAAGTTGTGATAGCAGTGGGCTGCACTTAATAGATTTGGGGAAGGTAGAGGAACACAGTGACTGGAACGATAATACATAATTGGGGGGGGGGGAGTTATATCAGACATGAGGACAACACTGGGATTTGTTGTTTCCTCTCTTGGGTTTTTGGGGTATTTTGGTAGGTGTTTTTCCTTTCCTTAGCATTTTAAGACAATGCTAAGTCTATTTTCGGATTTATAATATTGGATTCATGCATTTCCTGCCTTGGAATGGTGAGAAAATGATATTAATTGCTGTAATCAGAAAGGGTCCTGGAAGCTGCAAAAAATAGGGAGTAGATGTGGCTCTGTGGCTGTAGGTTTTCCCACATTGTGTGTGTGTAGAAAATTAGAAGTTTTCTTGCCTTTGTGGGATTAGTGCCCAAGGCCAGTCAAAATGGCAGATTACTGTTCTATTTCCATTTTTTTATATTGCAGAGCCAATGAACATAGCTTGCTAAGATCCTTGTGCCACTGAAGAGTCAGAAGTGTTGTTACAGGAACAGCTTTTCCAAGGGTTCATACTCCAGTGCCCACATAACATTTGAAGGCAGCACGATCAAGGAGCATGTGTAATGACGATGAAAAAATGTGCCCCATGATGCTCTTGTGACAACTGAAGAAATTCTAACAAGAGGGTGTGTATGTGTATGTATGTGTGTGTGTGTATACACACACACACACACACATACATACACTGTATGCGGGATGGTATATGTTTATCAGGAAGTTTAGAAAGGAAATAAGAGCCTTGTTTGCAACTAGAGGCAGTGTGAAGGCAATTCCTATGGTTGTATATATTGTTCCATTGGAATAATCTCTAGATTTTTTAAAAGTGTTCAAATATTCTCAACAATATTTCATCTGCATTGGATGCCTAATGATATGAGACTTTAGTATTTGGCATTCAGCAACCAATACTTTGCAGAATTTGATAGATGAGATAGAATAGCATTTCTCAGTAACAATGGCTGATACACATCAATATATCACAGTGATTTTCAAACTGTATATCTTTATGAGTATTTTATAAATCAGCATTTGCTCAGGAACTTTTGCCATAGGTAGGAGAACTTGGTTGTGAAAAGACATAGAAGTTACATAAGTAAATATACAGTAGTCCCTACACTGCATAGTACATTTTGGATGGGGGTGTGTGTGATCGTGGAAGCATCTGCCTGGTCTAGAGGTGCTTCTGACCTTCCCAGACCTCCAGGATCTATTCTTGGTTGCCACAGTTTGGCTGCTTTCAAGGAAGAAAATACAGATCCGATCCAGCTTCTATTTGGTCTAGGCCTTAGAATGTGCTCCAGCCCGTCAGCAGGAAGTTTTCACTGAAATCCCCATTCAGCCAAACAAATAAAATAGAATAAGAATGAGAGGGCAACTTTGAACCACCAAGTAAAGTTACCAAACTTAGGTAATGCCTCCTTGGAGAAGGTTTAATTCCAACACTGGCTAGCCATGTAGGGTATTGTGTGTACCAAAAAGTGTCCTTAGAGGATATTTCAAATTGGGTTGGCATGGATCGTTTCTCTGTAACTGCAGCTGCTACATTGTATGTTTCATTACTGTCTGAAGTCTTTTGGAAACTTCTTAAATTTAAATGTCCCCTCCTACCTTAGGTACTGCCCTCAGTTTTCTTCCCATAAGCTATACCACTTGAGAATCTGTGGGAGGTTCTGTGACCTTGTTTAACCATGGTTTGTTGAATGGATTGCAGTTGGCTGAGTTTGCACAAAATGCTAAGCCAAAATGAAACAAGCCAAATTACAGTCTAGTGCAATGGATGAACCATTCTGAGAATGCTGATACTTTAAGGCTCGCTTTTTCTGTAGCTTCCTGATTCTGTGATTTTGTGCATCACCGTTAAGATTGCCAGAGTGTTTGGTGCTTTTTTTGCCTGCTATAATAACAGGTTGGATGGGAAGTTAAGCTTTTCCTATAACAGTCTTCGCAAGTCAGAAAAAAATTGTTTCTTCATATCTACATGATGAAATGTGATTGAGCAATCTGGTTTATAGCGTATCTTTCAATCAAAGTAAAATGGCAGAACCAAAAACAGAAAAAATGATAATTCCAGAAAGGACAAGAGGCATGAGTAGGCCTGAGGGGAAACCAAAGGATAGATTATAGGAACAGGATGAGAGCAAATAGATTAGGACCACAGATAAATTGTGGTCATGACCTTCACCAAATGTGGGATGAACTAGATTTGTGGTCTACAACTCCTATCATTTCCAATAGTACAGGGATTTTTCAACAACTCCTTGAGAAAGGTGGATGCACTTTAAAGGATTTGAGTCCCCTTTTTTACTTTGTGTCAAAACCCATGATCAAAGAATTGGTAGATCATTTGATCGTGTTCTCTGCCAGTTGTATCAGCACGTGTCAAGCACCAGAAGGGAGGGGGAGATGTGCTGAGTCAGGTCATTACTGAGTTCATTGTGTCAGATCCTTACACTTTGATGCTTCCTTTTGTCAATGGAAAGGAGAAACCACATTTTTAGAACTGGCACTATTAAATCTCCGGATTCCAAAGAATCTCTGGAATAAGTAATCACAGATAACGTTGTAATCAAAGATGACATTGAGCTATGAGGACTTCCGGTGGGAATATGACAGCCTGAACAGCTGTGCCCACAAGCTCCATGGGCAGATCTGACAATGCGGCTTTTGGAGGGGGGGCTCAGGCAGGCTTTTCCTGAAGCCCTAGAGCATTTTCATGGACAGAAAATGCTCGGAATTATCTCATTTGTACTGTAGAATGGTGTCTCATAGCCAGAGGATTGTGAGCAGTGTTGGCGCTAATCTAGTAAGAGACGCTGGGAGGTGGGGACGTCGCCATTTCCAAGCCGTGCTGTAGCCTTAAAGGGACACTAAGACCAGCCACCCCATTTCTAAACCACCTAATTTACTGTATATATTTTTTTTCAAATTTATGTACCCTAAGAGAGGCTTTCTAGAGCAAGGAGTAGTGAACTCTCTTGGTGCTTATCATATCTGGATTAATTTAAAAAAACTTTCTTTAAAGCTTTGGTGACATTGAGATACTCCTCCTGAACATTTGAATTGTGCAAATTGGGGTTTCCGGTGAAGGAGTATGGCGGCTGGTCGAGCCTTGTAACAGCTCGGAAAAATTGATATCTACCACGTGGAGGTTGAGAGTTCTGCGGAGTCAGAGAGAGACGGGCAGACCTCATAGGCAGCGTGAGAAAAGGAGCACTGCCGACGAAAGACTCCAGCGGCTTCAGAGCGGCAGGCGAAAACTTTGCTTTCTATTTCAATATTTCACTTTCGCCGCAACAACAAAGCTGCCAGGAAGCCTGGAGGTACATCGGTAGAACCCGCGTGAGTAGCCTAGTCATCTAGGCAATTCTGCAGCCCCCTTCATCTCTAGTAAAAGAAACAACAACTTTTGACTACAAAAGTGAAAAAGAAGAAACTTTCTAAGCGGAGGGGGAAAAAAAACTTTTCTATACTTTGGAGACCAAAAAACTTTACTGCCAGTCCTCACTTAAAAGGAACTGAATTAATTAATTAATTTCTAATGCCATATTGGACTATATTGCAGATGTTTATAAGATTATCTTGAATTGTATGCCCTGTATGTTTGGATATAAATACTATACACTGCTTTATATAGATAAATATAACATTAGGTGTAGTGATTAAGATAGGTAAATAAAGATTTTTATAAGGACAAAATGAACACAAGGAGACAGAACAGGAGAGGCTCAGAAACTGGGGAAGGAGAATGGTTGAAAGCTATGTTTGAAGATTTTATGCAAAAAACAATTCAAAATATTACTCAAAATTTAACGCAACTATTAGGAGAAAATAGATGGCTTTGAAAAAAGGTTAGATCATAAGTTAGAGACTATGGACAAAAGAATAAAAGCAGATATTCAAGAGGTAAGAGAAAGAGTGGAGAAATTAGAAGTAGAAAATGATATAGAATTAGACTGATTAACTGTGTTAGAGTTAAAAGAAAAAGAATATTGTGTTAGACTTAGAGGTGTACCTGAAAAAAAAAAGGCAGAAATAAGAGAAATAGTGGTTCAAATGCTTGCAAGTTTAATTGAATGGGAGGAAGAAAGGCTAGAAGAAGATATAGAAAAAATATTTAGAGTTAATTCAAAATATGCAAAAATTAATCGGAAACCAAGAGATATAATAATTGAATTTGCGAGGAGGAAGACCAAAGATTTGATAATACAGGCCTCCTGGGGGGAAAAATTAATATTGAAGGAGAGGAGATTATGATATTGAAAGACATACCACTGAGAATATTAAAAAAAAAGAAGAGATTATTTCTTTCTTACTGAAGTCCTTAAACGAAATAAAATCCCCTTTAGGTGGGAAGTACTGGAAGGAGTGAATGTCACATTCCAACAACAAAGATATAAATTAAATACTATTTTTAAGGCTCAGGAATTTCTCAGAAAATATAAGAAAGATTTAGAATCAGAAACAGATAGAAGGGAAAGCCCAAAAAGTAAAGAAAGTAAAGTGAAACATTTAAATACAGAGGAACAAAGTGCAGAGGAACTAGCTTCAAGTTCTAAAGAATTTGCAATACTCCTTTCCAATGAGTGAATTAAAATGGAATATAAATGGAGCCAACACCCCAGCTAAAAGGAAAAAAGTCTTTCACTATTTATACAAATTAAAACAAGATATAATAAGTCTTCAAGAAACTCATATTGCGAAAAAAGATGGTAAATATCTAGTAAATAACAAATTAGGAAATGAATTTATAGCAGCAAATGAAAAAAAAATAAATGGAATTGCAATATATGTAAACCCCCATCTAAATCCTAAATTAATAAGTGTTGATAAAAATGGGAGATACTTAATAATAGAATTAGAATTACAAAACTCCAAAGCAATACTGGTTGGAGTATATGCCCCTAACGATAATCAGAATAAATTCTATCAAAATTTATTAAATGAACTTTCCGAATTATCTTACAACAATTGGATTATGATGGGAGATTGGAATGGAGTTACCTTACCAATTATTGACAGAAAATCTGAACAACAAATTAAAAAAAATCAAGGAAAATTGCCCCAATCTTTTTTTGATATGTCAGAAAATTTGGCTATTGTAGATGCCTGGAGATATAAAAATGGTACTGCTAGAGATTATTCATTTTATTCAGACAGATTCAAATCATTCTCCAGGATCGATATGATATGGGTATCTAAAAATTTGGCAAATAAAAATTTAAATGTATCAATTCTTCCCTGATCCTTCTCAGACCATAATCCAGTTCAACTGGCTATAAAACTTCACCCAGAAAGTTATAGGTGGAGATTAAATGAAACTTTGCTGAGAAATAAAGAACTTGTAGAAGATTGCCAAAAGAAATTGAAAGAATTCTTTGAATGGAATTTAAATAACGAAGTGAGGATATTTTATGTATTTAAATAGTTGCTTAAAGAGGAAAACACAACAAAAAATTCAAACAGTTCTTGACCAAATTAAGATAAAAGAAAAAAATCTTCAAATAAGACCATCAGATGAAGGTATAAACCATCAAATAAAAATTTTACAGCAGCAATTAAAATACTTACAACAGATGAAATTGAAAGAAAATTGAGATATATTAAAGAAATTTTGAATATGGTAATAAACCTGGAAAATGGCTAGCATATAAATTAAGAAAAGGGAAAAAAAATATTACTAAAATTCGAGAAAATGGGAACGAAGTAGTTGACAATGAAAAAATTAAAAAGGCATTTCATAATTTCTTTACAAATTTATATAAGAAACAAGAAATTTCAACTGATAAAATTGAGAACTATTTATTAAAACAAAATTTAAAGAAATTAACTAAAGACCAAAAAGCATTAATTAATAATCCCATCACAACCCAGGAAATTATAGAGGCAATTAGAAAATTGAAAATAGGCAAAGTTCCAGATCCAGACGGATTTTCAGCAGGTTATTATAAATATTTTCAAGATCAAATTTTGTTACCACTTAAAGATTTATTGAATGCGATTCTGTTAGGAAATCCAATACCAAAATCTTGGTCAGAGGCAAATATCATACTAATCCCAAAAGAAAAAAACGACCCGTCACTATGCAAAAATTATAGACCTATTTCGTTAGTAAACAATGACTATAAAATGTTTACTTTAATTTTAACTGAAAGACTAAAAACAATTCTTCAAGAAATAATTAATTATGACCAAAATGGTTTTTTACCCCAAATATACATAAAAAACAATATAAGGACGGTCTTAAATATAATAGAGTATGCTCAATTTCATAATGAAAAACAGATTATGTTGTTATTTTTAGATGCTGAAAAAGCTTTTGACAATTTAAATTGGAATTTTATGTTTAAGAGTTTAGAATTGATGGATTTTGGCGATATATTTATAAAAGCAATAAAATCAATTTATACATTTCAAAAAGCCAGAATTGTGATCAATGAAGAGATAACACAAGAATGTCAAATAGAAAAAGGAACAAGGCAAGGCTGTCTGCTATCTCCTTTATTATTTATATTGGTATTGGAGGTTCTAACAGAAGCTATTAGAAAGGATCATCGAATTGAAGGGATAAAGATTAAACAAGAAACATATAAATTAAGAGCCTTTGCGGATGACTTAGTTATTATTTTACAAAACCCATTAATATCAATTGATTACTTATTAAAGACACTACAAGAATATGGAGAATTAGCTGGTTTTAAAATAAATAATCAAAAAATGAAGATGATAAATTTAAATATGCCACAAAATAATCAGAATGTATTAGAAATTAAATCAGGATTTAATAGTGTCAAAAAAGTTAGATATCTAAGGATAGAGATTTCAACCAATATTAGTGATTTATTCCAAAATAATTATGTTAAAATATGGAAGGAAATTAAACAAGATTTATTGAGGTGGGAAAAATTAAATTTATCACTTATGGGACGAATCTCTGCAATTAAGATGAATATTCTGTCAAAGATGCTATTTTTATTTCAAACTATTCCAATATTTATAACTGATAAAACTTTTAAATTATGGCAAAAAGATCTTTTAAAATTTATTTGGCAAGGGAAAAGATCAAGAATTAAATTTAAATTACTACAAGAAGACAAGGAAAGAGGAGGCTTGGGTCTTCCCGATTTCAGGCTATATTATGAGGCATGTGGTTTATTATGGTTAAAAGAATGGATCACCCTACAAGATCATAAATTACTAAATTTAGAAGGGCATGATTAAAAATTTGGATGGCACGGCTTCTTATGGTACAACAAATTGAAAGTAAATAAAACATTTAACAATCATTGTATTAGATCGTCTATTCTTAAAATTTGGGAAAAATATAAATCTACTCTAACATCGACAATACCACTATGGATTTCCCCACAAGAAGCTTTTGTAAGGCGAGAAACAATAGGAAACTATAAGTGGCTAAATTATTCGGATTTAATAAAATTTGTAGGGACTAAATTTACAATGAAAACAAGAGAAGAATTGGAAAATGAAGGATATTTATGTCATTGGTTTACATATATTCAATTAAAAGAACAATTTAAAATAGATGCTAAAAGTTACAAATTTACAAAAAAACTATCTTGGTGGGATGAACAAATCTATGCTAATAATGACCACATGATATATAAATATATATATCATATATTATATAATATATATAATATATATATAATATATAATATAATATATAATATTATAATATATATATCATGTATAATATATAAAATGTTATTACAAATGAGAATACTGAATGTACAAATTAAGCAATGTATGAATAAATGGGAAAAAAAATTGGATACAATATTGAATATGTTTGGGAAAGAATGTGGATTAAGGGATTAAAATTTACATCAAATTATAATTTAAGAGAAAATTTTTATAAAATGATGTATATGTGGTATACCACCCCTGAAAAATTATTGAAAATGTTTCGGAATACGTCAAATGTCTGTTGGAAATGTAAAAAAGAAATTGGAACTTTATACCATATGTGGTGGACCTGTAAAAAAGCGAAAAAATTTTGGTCATCTATACATAACATAATTTGTAAAATGCTGGCAGTTAATATTGATAAATTACCGGAACTCTATTTATTGGGCTTTATGAACAAAGATTTGGAAAAAAACTATGGAAAACTTCTACTGTATTTGATTACTTCGGCCCAAATTCTCTACGCTGCAAAGTGGAAAGAAGAATTAATCCCATCTGTGGAGGAATGGATACTTAAATCCCTAAATTTGGTGCAAATGGCAAAACTGACAGACCAACTAAATGATAAAAATATGGAAGATTTTCAAAAGGACTGGACACCTTTTTTCCAAATATGTGGAATGGACTCAAAAAGTTAATATGAATATATAGTATATAAATAGCAAATTACTTAATTGTTTAATCTCTTATTAGAATTAAGGCAATTTAGAGAATTAAGGAAAAAAAAAATAGCACGTTAGGATGCGAAGCTGTACCGTCTAGAAAGTTGGAAACCCTAATCTTTCTATTCATTTATTTATTTTTCATCTTACCCCCCCTTTTATTTTATATATATATATATATATATACACACACACACACATATACATATATTTATATACACACACACACACACACATACACACACACACACACACACATACACATACATACATATATATACACACACATACATACAGACAGACAACTTTTTTCTTTTTTTCCCTCCTCTTTTTTCTTTTTCTTCTCTCTTCTTTTCTTTTTTGTATTGTAAGATATTATTGTTTGTATGTAATTCTATGTTTATTAAATAAATTAATAAAGATTAAAAAAAATTTTTTTTTTTTAAAGCTTTGGCTTGTTTCCTCATTTAAATACTAAGGAGGACTGAGAATAAATAATTGTCTCCTTGTTATTATTTTTGCTTTGAATTTGAAGGATTTAATATTTTCCTACACATTGGATTTGCTGTTTTGAATCTTCAGTTTTCTGTCGCCACTTTCCCTGGGAGCTGGTTGTTAGCATACTTTCTCTTATGTCAACAACTTTAGCAAATTCTCCATTAACTCATTAACTCCTACTCTCACTAGTCAAGTATCTAGGGCGCCATAATCTACTGCCTGAAACATGGAGGATCTCAAGCAGACTTTCTTAGAGTTCCATTGTGAGTTTAAACAGATATTTTATGATACCTGTCAAGTTATTCTGCAAGATATTCAGGACATTGCAGAAAATATCAGCCTTAAAATATGTCCTCTAGTTGAAGATGTTGTGGAAGAAGTTGAAAATTTTAACAAAGATGGCAGTGAGACTGAAGCCTTTGTTGAAATGCAAGGCGGCAATTACGTTTTGGTGTTGAAGGGGTTAAAGGGACAGTCTGAGTTGCAGATTAATGGAGTTCTTTTTTTGATGGAATGTTATGGGAAAGAAGAGGCTCTGTTCTGTGGGAGGTTTTTTGCTGAGAATTCTGAGTTTCTAAGGGGGGCAGTTGGGCTGTTTGATTTCTGTATGAAAAATACCTTGTGTGTAATGTGGAGATATGTAAATGCTCTTGTATATTTTGAAGTGGGGTAAAGAATTAAGAACATTTATTTGGATTGATATTAAGGCTTATATGATTCCATTTTTCTTCAATGATTTGGATTAAGATTTACTGGATTGCTTTTAAGGTTTGTTTGATTTTTAAGATTTATAAGATATAATAATAATTGCTAGCTTTTAGGTTTAATAAGGTTAAGATTGTTATGTGAGTGAAAGGTCCCCTGTGCAAGCACTGAGTCATGTCTGACCCTTTGGGAGGACACCGCTTTCATTATGTTTTCTTGGCAGACTATAGCGGGGTGGTTTGCCATTGCCTTCCCAAGCCATCACCTTCCCCAGCAAGCCGGGTGCTCATTTCACCGACCTCGGAAGGGTGGAAGGCTGAGTCGACCTGAGCCGGCTACTGTCAGGGTCAGTCTCGCTTCGCAATAAGACACAGACTCACTTAATGGGTATTAAGGATTTCTGGTTTATTGGAATGGTGGCTGACAGAACGAAAAATGGGAACGGGGGGTGTAGTGTGGAGGTACCCATTTTATACCCTCTTGTATGGCCCCGGGCTCCTCCACCCTCTATTGTCCCAATCCCTCTTGATGGGGTCCTTGATTGCTGCATGGGCATTTTCCCGGTGTCTTCTCTTGTCCTTTCGATTCTGGTGTGTCCTCCAGGGCACCAGGTGCGGCTTATCTCTGCTCATCCGATGTCCTTCTTTTCAGCTGTATATGGGTCCATGGGTGTGGGTGCTTTGGGTGCTTGTTTTAATCCCTGGTTTAATTATCTTCTTCCTCTATTCCTTGATGATCATGATCTACGTTGTGAGGCTCTTTGTGCCTTGCAACGAGGTCATGACAGCTACCCAGAGAGAACCCAGCTTCCACTGGGATCAAACTCGGGCCGTGGGGAGAGTTTTCGGTTGCAATGCTGCCGCCTACCACTCTGCACCACACGAGGCTCTAAGATTGTTATAGTATTATTAATTATAAAAGTAGAAAATTAAAATGCTTTTATTATCTGATTTTTATTATGGTGGTAGGAAGGAAATAATCAAATAAATATTTTTTTTGGGGGGGGAGTTGATTTGGAGGTTAAGAGAATGTTAAGACTAACTATTATTTGGTCTTGGCTTAGCATATTGAGTGAGCATATACATTATGGTTTGTAAGTCATGCTTTATGATATAATTTGCTGTATAAATCTAGGCAAATTTGTGTTTTTTTCTTCATAAACTGTAACTAAGCAAGCCATGGCTTAGAACAATCTGTCAACTAGGTTTCTAGTTCCATTGCCAAAGAAGAGAAAGTTATCACCAATCAAGAGGACAGAAGAGGAATACTTGTTTTTTTAAAAATCACATATGCTAATTTAAATAGAGATAGGACAGTTCTTGCCATAGTGGGAAAGACTGTGGCCAGGTAACATTTTTGCCTACTTAGTCTGTTGCTCAGATGTTAGCATGCCACGGCATTAGATTAAATCAGTTTATGTAGACTGGAGCATCCGATTTTCCACTGCCAACATTATGGGAAATGCTGGGAATAGAAGCTGAAAACCCAGATCTGCACAGGGATGGGTTGCTGCTAATTTGGAAGGCTTATGGTCAGCCTGTGGCTGTTTACTCTTCTCATTTTGCTTTATTTTCATCAGAAAGGTTACTAGGGAACAAGTCTGCTCTCAAATCCACCATTTCTTTACAGAGTCTAGAAGAAGAAAGTAGACCATGAAAAAGTTACCAGTCCTCCTGACATCACAGGACATGTTGGAATAATTGCAACATGACCCCAAGGAAAGCTGGCCACATGAACCCTTGCTGTTGTTAAACCCTTCCATGATTTTGGATCCTCTGAGGAAAGTAGCATTAAACCCAAGTTTATTAAGGACCATCCTGGGAGCTGTCCCTCCTCAAGCTGTCACATTTCTTCCATGGAAAGTGGTATCAACAGAGGGGCTCTTCGTTTGCCTTTGGGAAAGGGCTAAGTGGAGCTGTAAAAGCACTATTTAGCTTCCGAATCAGAATAGTGTGACCACAGATGAAGTTCAGGGTCCAAGAGGGATGGTTTTGAACCCAACACATGTTCACATTGAAAAACAGTCTGTGCTGCAAGACTCTGCTAGTAAGAAGCACCGGTGAGAGGTCACTAACAGACAGCTATAGTGGGATAGAGAATTGGGAAGACAGGGGAAGGAGAATGAGAGATGATAAGTCTGGCTAAGTTTGGGAGGCAGATAGATCTCAGAAATGGATAAAATGGCTCCAATTCTGAATTTATTCACCAAACTAGAAAAATAAACCTAGACAGAGTAATTGGTTATATGTGTTAACTGATCAGGAATTTTCCTTCCTTTAAAAAACAAGCAACACCATACCATCTCAGAAGGATTGCTCATCTTTTCCAAGACAGAATGCTCCCAGTTCTCTTTACTAACCCAGCTTGAGAGGAAATATATTCCTTTATTAGATTTTTAATGTGGAGATACTCCTATTCCATCCTGGGAATTATTTTGGTATCTCTGCTCTGGATAAAGCTATCTTCTGGGACATCTGTCTCCTTTTTTCTCTAATTCTGACCATTATGGATCCACAGGATTTTGTAGCAAACTTTTTCACCCCACATTGACATGTATATTGAAAGCTGAGCTGAGTCCTTTAACCCATATCTAGACAGTGCTTGGAAGAGCTCATTCACATATGTAATTTTACAAGTTGATTTCCTCACCATTTGATACCTTGCAGTTAATGCCAAACAAGTGGTGCAGGTTTGAATCGAATTATCCATTCAGTCATATCCGACCCTTGGCGATTCCATAAGCCGGCTCTCTCCATGATTTCTGATCTTGTACAGCTTCTTTCTTCCTTTTTCTTTTCTTTTTTTTTGTGTGTGCAGGTTAATCATATGTAAAACATGTTGTATGTAGTTCTCTTACAACATAGAGGTTGATTGATTTAGGAGATGAACACTGGAGAGAATGAAACTTGCCCTTTCCCCATCTTTATCTATTTTAAACTTCTTGGTCCAACTGAGGAAATCTACTTCAGAATTCTGGTAGGAGGCAAGAGAAGGGGAAAGTTTCATCTCACCTGATTTTTAGCAATGGATACCTTTGTCTTGCTTTCTATCAGTGTATTGAACTGAGAGCCAAATTCTAGTTTGCTCCTGAAGTGATGAACTGAGATGGGAGGTAGGTAGCATGAAAGTTCTGTGTATGGGCTCTGCCCTCTTAGTCTGTGAGTCACACAAACTGCAACAATCATGTCAGATTATTATACTTGGTATTAAGTGCAGGCAGTCCAAGTATTTTAGGGATTATAGATCACACGTTTCAGAGGAAAAGACAGGATTGAATTTATATTATTTCTTTTTCAGTATTGATCTCTGGAGGTGAGTTAGAGTATGGGTATACTTGCTTGCCATTTAGGCACTTCCTTTCTTGAGTGTATGACTGCATTTGTGCAACAGACTTTTAAATAGATTATTTCTAGGCTTGGTGTGTTGTGAACAGTAACCTGGTCAATTTAGAGTCAGGCAAGAGATGATTTTAAGCAAAACATTCTTGATTCAATAATTAGAGCATTTTTCCCAGTCATGCTGAGTTACGTGTGTTTGGGGCTTGTGGCCCTGTGCTGTCCAGTCAGCCCTCCAAGGAAAGAGATTGGGGGGGGGGAGTGCTTTATAACAAAACTCAGTGCCAAGGCCTGCACCCATAAAATACTAATGAGTTGCACTTCTTCAGTTACCCCCACTGCTACCTGCCTGGCCATTGAAGAAGGAAGCGTTGCCAGTACTTTTCTTGGAGCAACAGGTCATGGATTATCAGGACTAGAAGAAA
Organism: Candoia aspera; assembly: GCF_035149785.1. NCBI lineage: Eukaryota > Metazoa > Chordata > Lepidosauria > Squamata > Candoiidae > Candoia > Candoia aspera. The sequence continues at coordinate 117,080,858 of NC_086154.1, read as the reverse complement.
TGGGCTGAGACTCACTTCCCCCCAGTTGGATCCCTTGGTCCAGGTAGTATGACTGTCTGGTGCCAAATCATGCAGGAAGGAAGTAGAATTACATGAATGGCTATTTGGGATTGATCTCATTGTACAAATGCAACTTGTCTCAAGCATCACATGTCCACCTATAGGGAATTATCTGGTTGGTGGGGAATTGAATTTGGAAACATTAAACACAATTTCCTCCCCTTTGCTAATCTAACCCTGAAAGGTGTGTATGTGTGTGTGTGCATGTGTGTGCCTGCCTGTAATAGACTACTGCTTTCACTGTAGTCTGGAGAGTTATTTGGAGGCTGACCAGCTACTGAAGCATATCTTTGTGCATCTGCTTCTCTTCAGTTGGAAGGCTTTGAAAATCTCTCTATTTTCTCTTGTGTTTTTGCCAAATACTGGGCTAATGAAAGAGACCATCTTGTAGATCCAAAGGGGGCAGGCTGGCCCTGCCAATGGAGCTAAGGGAGCAGTTGTTCCTAAGTCCTCTGCCCTCTGAGTGTTCCCCCTCAGTTGGAGGACAATTCTGCGTCCCTTGGGGCCTGTCCTGGGTTGTCTCAGCTAGCCTGCTGTCCTCAGGTGCTGGCAGGTATGTTATTTTACCATCTGTGCTGAAATAACATTCAACACTCTCCAGGATTGGGCATGAAAAGGTGACATCATCCTATCTTATGCCTGAAGCTTCAAAGGACTTGAGCCGGTGCTCAGAGCCTTTCCTAATCCTTTCCATCACACAGGCAGGACCTGACTTCTTTTGCCGTAGATTTTGTGCCATGTTGGAACGTTGGCTTGGGAAATGTTCTGGTATTTGGTCTGTTCTGTCAATTGTCTTCTTGGCCTTTGACCCACCTGTGAAAAATCTGTGAAGACTGGTTCACACATGCACCTGACATTTTGCAAGTGAAGTATGTTAACAATCCTCCCTGGGGGAAGAAGTGTTGTGTTGGAGGAAACATAATGGACCACTCACACAAGCAAGTAATCACATGGGGTTAATTCCCAAGTGATACAATTTTTGTGTTCACTTGCTGTTTCTGGTGAGAGAACCGAGAAATATCAGCGTCAGGAGAATTACATTTCTGCTTATGGGTTTGTCACCTAACCGGGGGGGGGGGGGATAATTTAAAATCTCCCTGGCAGTCCGCTTCTTCCAAAGGTCCCCAGTGAAAGATAATTGAGATAGGCTGCCACCAACCAAGCTGAATCTCCTGACACCCCTTGTCTGTCTAGCTGGAGTCTTCTGTCCAGGACTTTACTACTTAGCCAGCTCTAAGAAATAGGAAGGAAGGTGCCTTGGTTATTCCTGCCCAAAGTCTAGATATACAGAAATTAACAAACCTTGGGCCCATTCCCCAGCACAAGAGGTAGCTATGTAATCCTGCAGTCTTGCACATGGGAAGTTTTAATGAGAAATTCTCTTATAAAACTAATGAAGCCAAACCGCTAGGTATAAAAAGAAATTTATTGAGAAAAGATAATCTAAGGAGGAAAAAAGGAAGGCAACAAACAAAGTATTCCCAATAAAATCAGTATTGTCATCCTAGTTAAAGCAGTTGCTTTTTACTTCCTTGAGTAAGATCTTGAGTTTCAACACATGCTCATTGCAGAGAGGATGATTAGAAATATTTTGAGCCTCATGCTTGAATGTTCATAGGCAAAACTTTCTTGCTCTTTCTTCTTTTTTTATTCTGAGCATTTCTCCCAAGTCTTGCTGGGGATATGTGAAAGCCTGCCTCTTTGGGGGACTGACTGTTGCTTTGCGCAATCAAAAGCAGTGCTCCCTCTATGTTGTCCTGGGTCTAGGGCTGAGCCTACTTTCCTAAGAACCCATGATGGAATTGTAAAGGCACTGTCTAGTTTTCACCAGTGCTGCCTTGGGATGAATGGGATTACATGGAAGAGGCATTTATGGGAAACAAAAACTGAATTCCCTCTCTTCAGGCCTATCAGCATGGAGTCAATTGGCCAGATCCTTCAGAGGGCCCTAGTGTGTTATCCCCAAGGTAGAGGTTTATCATAGAGTTATAAACATAACAAACACCATAGTATTAAAATGAATCTGGATAAAGAAGGATTAGAAACAAACCAGGATGTGATGGAAGGGGACTCCAGCCCTGGAGCTCTTCCCAAGCACATGATAGCTGGTAGCCTAATTTTTCACGGAAAAGAATCCCATTGGATTTGTGGGCAGTGTACCTCCATGTACAGAATGCATGTTGTACTTGTTTGTGGTTAACTGCATCATTTCATTAGTGTGACTCCTGATAAAGTATAAAAGAATGTGCCTCTTCTGAGAAGATCACACTCCAAAATCTGTAATCCGGGAGACAGACAAAAAAAATAAGAGCATACGGGAAGAAAAATAAACAGGAGTATTGGTGGGAGGCGGTTAAGGCAAGGAAATAATTTCATTCACATCCATGAGATCACTGCAATATACATTTCCTCTGCCCACACATCCCTTGTGGCGGGTATTCTGGTACTAATAAGCTAGTTTACAGTCTGGGGGTTCTCCTGGATTTGTTGCTCCTGTGAATGGCCAGGAGACCCTTTGCACAGTTACATCTTGTGTACCAGTTGTGACCTTTCCTGGATTAGGAGGCATTGAGTACAGTCACTCAAAGTCCTTGTCGCCTCACAGCTGGACTACTCCAATTTGCTCTACAGGGGGCTGCCCTTGAAAACTGTTTGGAAGCTTCAGCTGGCTGAACAATCAGTAGCCTGAGTAGTTATGGGAGAACTTTGGTTCATCCATGTAATACTAGTGTGGGAGCTGCTCGGGCTGCCACCTAATCTTTAACGTGGCTCAGGTCCTAAATATTCCCAAGGCTGTGTGCTCTGAAATGAATCTGACTGTCCTGTAAGATCTGGGAGAGTGGCCCTGCTAAGGGTCCCATCACCTAAAGAACTCCATCTGCAGGGACTCCAAATGACAGCCTTCTCCATAGGGGTACCTAGGCTGTGAGTCATGCTGGCCACATGACCCGGAAGTGTCCTATGGACAACGCCGGCTCTTTGGCTTTGAAACGGAGATGAGCACCGCCTCCTAGAGTCGGACACAACTGGACTTTACGTCAAGGGAAACCTTTACCTTTACTAAGTTTGGGGTCTGCCCCTTTGGATCATGTCATTGCTTGCTTTATTTCCTATTGTCTGTAATTGTGTTTTGTCTGTACACCACTAAGAGTTGTGTGGAGTAGAACAGCAGAGAAATGTCAGCAAGTCCTTGAAATATACGTGAATTCTAGTGTTCTCCAAGTTGGAACCCTCTTTTTGCCCTTTCTGGCAAGGATTTCTAGGAGTTGTAGCCCCCAGTCATCTACAAGGCATTAGGTTGGGGAAGGTTGTGTGAGACTGCTTGGGTTCACACATAATGCTAAGTCAGATTTTTTTAACCATTATTTTTTGAACAAGCCATAGTGGCCTGCTTTATACATAACTCTAAACCTTAATATCACACATCACTCAAACCTAAAAGCCATATAATGGCTTAGTGTGATGTGCAGACCACGCCTATTTTCATCACTGAATATGATAGTACATAGTATATATGAATGTATTAAAAAATTACCCTGGCTTTTTATCTTTGCAGATTTGCCAGACTGGCTAGTTCTTAAAGAATGAAAGCTAATAGCACTTTCCTGAAAGCAACTGGGCCTTCTTGATTTCAGTAAACCTCTGATCTGAAACCTTGGCCATTCGGCAAGTATTCATTTAGATCTCAGGGCTTCTTATGCTCCTTTCCCCACCTCCACAACGCTTGCCATCTCCACCCCCCCAGGTAGAATCCTCCATCTGGAACCGATCATATAAAACTGGCTGCACCAGCCTCTCCCCGCCTCGCCTGAACAATAGCTGTCTCCCAATGCCTCAGGGACACGCTTCTGCAATGTGTTTGAAAGAAACTGACAAAGTCCTTTTGCAGTTCTCCAGCTGCAGGTCAGACACATGCAGTTAGAGCCACAGAATAAAACTGGTAGAAACAGCTGGCCCATAAGAAGCAGCAGCTTGCATCCCTGCAATGTCATACTTTTACCCCAGCTTTCTAAACAAAATGCCCATATCCCACCCAGCATTCTATCCAATGAACAAGAGGGGTGGCTCAACCCCTTGATGGAGGCTGATTTGGTCCTTTGTGTTGCTGCCCATAGGCTTGCACAGAAATGGATGTTAGGTTCTTAACATTGTGATTTGTCCTTTAAGGTGGACTGTAACATCACTATGCTAAAATTCCACCCACTACCAGCACCCCCAAAAAATCAGAGCATTTGCAAAAAAGGATGAAATAAACGTGTGTGAGGTCAGTTAGATTTTCTGATGATTTATGTCCTGATTTCAAGCATCTGTGATTGGGCCTCCTGAAAGCAGGAGCATCTGTTGGTCCCTCTGACAAGGCCAGACTGCAGCCTCTCTGCTGATCACTGCAATCATATGCACGGAGTGGGGCTTACCTGCCAGTAAAGCCGCAGAAGATTGCCCTGCCAGTCATCCTGAAAGAAAGGTTGCTAGTATAGGTAACTTCCCAAAATAATCATCTCAAAACTGAAAAGCCAGACAGAAGATCAGCAGTTGGATAATACATGATTGTGGGATAATACATTAATTGTTATTTTTCCTTTTAAAAAGGGAAGGAAACATTATCAACAATCTTGGTGGTCTGGGAAATTTGGACGTGAAATAGTGGACTGTTCTTCCAAGGTTCAGACCTTAGAAAGGGACTAAATAAAACAGAGGCTAATATAATATTAATTTATAGAACAGGCTATGGTGAAAGCTTTGCTCAAGGAGCTTTTAGTGGGGGTGTCTTTTAAATTAATTTAAAAAATACTTGGAAATAATGATATCAACTCTGTCATCAACCCTCTTTCAGGATTGAGATATCTTACTGGAAATGATCAAAAATATGTAAGGCATTAAAAGTCTTTGATTTTTAGTTTTCTATTCAATGTTTTCAGCTCTGCCCATTCTGTATTTTGGACTGTTTCTCAGTTTTCCCCAACCCTGTGCTCTTGGTTGTATTGAACTTCAATTCTTGTCATTCCCAAGGGCAGTGTCTGCTGGGAAATGATAGAAATGTAGCTGAACAAATCTGAAGGGCATTATGTTGAATACAGTTGGATAATTTTTCACTCACATCTGGAGGGCTCCAGGTTGGGGTACATCTTTGCATTTCTTGAGGCTTTTGGAAAAACAACCTGAAAAGGGTTTTACTTGCTGTTTAGCTCCAGCTGTTTCCTTGGAATGCATCTGGAAAAACAGAGAAGCCACAACTGGTAGCATAACTGATGTCATGGAACAGTTCTCTCACTTTTCCTGACCACCCAAAACATCCTGGATCATCTTAGTTCAGCAGTGCTTGCTTGATGGTTTTGGAGAACTATCTGTTTTTTTCAAAATAAGTTTCATTAGTTGGCCTGTTCAGCAGCTGCTTTAATTTTAAAAAGCCAGACTGATATCTCCATTTCCCATGCCCCACAGTGAATCACTGCACCAAGGTGAGTAGGGTTGCTTTGCTACCCGATTGCCCAGTTTGGGATTGTATGGTCCTGAGGATTCTATTTAGAATTTCTTCTCCCTTTGCATTGTCATCCCCCTTCCCTAGATTTCTAAATAAAATGACCAAGAGTAATCTACAGTACGCCTTCTAATACAGTTTCTTGGGACACCTGGTTGCTTGCCTCCCACTTTACCATCCAGCATTTCTTCAGCTGCATGTGCTGCTTTTGCTTTGCAGATTGCTTCCCACTGAAAGATGCTTTGCCATAAAACAGCATCTGTGCTTCTTAAGAGAATTCATCTGTTTTGCTACTTAAAGTATCTGTCAACTAAGGCGCATACATGCACACATACATAAGCAAGACCTGGTTGTTCACATGGGTGAAGGGAGGGTTATTGGTAGAGTGTCTGCCCTTCAGGCAGAAGATCCTAGGCTTAATCCGCAAACTCTCCAAGTAAAGCTGTGGGAGAATCCAACCTGAAACCCTGGAAAGTCACTACCAATCAATACTAACAATCTAAGCCAGCCTTTCTCAACCTTTTGACCCTGAAGGAACCCTTGGAATATTTTTCAGGCCTCGGGGAACCCCTGCACATTCAGGCCCAGATATAGGCCAGAAGTTACAAAATTATTATATTCGTTTCATGGGTAGGCCTGTATATATGCAGTAACCATATTCTTAAACTAAAAATAAAGAATGAAACCTCTTTAATGTGAAGTTGCCTGAATTTGAAATAATTTTTTAAATAAATCGTGATCTCCTAGGAAACCCCTAGTGACCTCTCATGGAATCCCAGGGCTCCACAGACCCCTGGTTGAGAAACCCTGGTCTAAGCTAAGTGAAGAATAAAATGGATCAGTCAGTAGTTTATTGTGATATAACATAATTGAAGTTGCTGGTGCTGCCAAGGACAGCCATCCCATGCTTTGATGAAAACAAAGGTTCCTTCAAGATGGGACACAAATTGTTGTAATCTAGAGTGCTGCTTAATGAGATTTTCCTCACTTTAAACTGTTTTCCTCACTTTATGTCTGCAAACTGTTAGGTTCTCCCAAATCACCTGTTATGCAGAAATAGTGCTGTTTTGGTAATACCAGGATGGGGGTCCTCAGAGAATTAGTTTTATTATTTGTGGGTGGACCTCTGCATTTGTAAGGCTGTTTTGATACATCAGACAAGACATCATTAGTCTTCTCTGCCTCCATCTCACTACGCTCCCTCTGTGTCATACTGCCCCAAACAAGCAACTGAAGCAAGGTGTCTCATAAACTGACTGAAAAAGTTCCTTTAATACATACAGAAAACGTAATAATGTTTGATAAAATATTTGATCTCTCTAAGGATCTTATTATACTTAAACGCACACACACACATTTGGCAGCCTTTATAATTTGAAGAGTGGGTTACAAGGAGAATTGAAGGGAAGTCATTGTGTGCTGGCATTTGGCATTGCTCGGCTAGCCTTTGTGTGCATATCTATGCGTGTCAAGATGCATCTGCCCCTTGCTCCTATGTTGAATCTCCAGTGCCCCGAGGGACAGGCTGGAATATTGTAGTGCTTCAATGCACCCTAATAACGTTGGAGGAAAGGTATGTCTAGCATCTCCCTAAAAGGCAAAATGGAGTCATGCTTCTGTCAGGTTTGGACATCAGAAAGTAGGGTTTGTCACCAGAAAATAAAGGCAGGGTGAAAAGAGACTACAGTGCCTATTGTCAAAGACTGATAGCAGATGATTCTGGAATCTATGGGGGTAAAGGTAAAAAACTTACGTTTTGCCATATAAACCAAAATCATAACATTGTTTTTAATGTTAAAATGGTACAGTCGGTAGTTTTTAATCTCCTGCTTTTGTACTCAATTATATAAAGAAATATATTTTTTAAAGTTCTTATCAATTTGGGGTGTGTTTGTTTTTTTGTCCTTCTCCAGAACTGATCAAAGAGGCAAGGCAGGTTTTAAGAAACAAAGGCCTACCAAATCTGTTTGGCAAACAGGATGCTGTGACAAAAAAATAGTGACTGTGTATATCACAGGCAACTCTAGCTTTGTGGAACCACCTCCATCTCTCTGAGTTGCTATCCCTGTAACACTGATTTGATCTTACTACATTCACAGATACTGTTTGAGCAAGTGGGAGAAAAAAATACAGAATAAAGAGTGAGATCTAGGACAGAACGTTTGGAACCTATTTCTTCCAGCTCATGGGGAAAATGAATTAAAATAGAAGGCACATGATGAAAATTAAGGTGTTGTTAGTTTCAAGTAAGATAATAAAAATTGTAATTGGAATGTATGGCCATATAAAGTCTTGGTATTATAATAATCACAACTGTAATACAATTGAATTTAAAAACATTAATGAACCACCCATTAATTGAAGATTGAAAATCTACATCAGAAGGAGCTGATGATCAGTGATTAATATTTACGTTTTTAAAACTATAGTTTAGCTATCACAGTTCCTTCTACAGATCCCTGGGAATTTTAGCTCCTGAAAGGGTTGTGGATGGAGGGCCTCTTGTTCTGTTGGGTAGAAGACATTCCCCCATTTGAAGAGCTGCCGAGGGCAGTCCTTCATTTGAAGGTATCCTCTGTTTGAAGTGCTGCCCAGTTCAAATCCAGTTTAACAGTGAAAATGAGAAAACAGAACCTTTGCCCATTCAAAGGTGGTACCTGGAGCAACAATACAAGCTACCTGGTCACAGGTGACCCACAGGACAGGAGTGCATTTCTCTTTAACTTAGAGTCATTTGTTTGTACACCTAAATTAGTATATTCCAGGTTTAATTAAAATCTCTTCCTACTTTTGATTCCTAGCTGCATAGTTGGGCTGGTGGATCTCTCACGTGGAATTCTCTGTGTCTCCGTTATATTACAATCTACAAAATTTCCTGTGATAATGTATGACATGATTATTTTAAATACGTTAGATTGCTGGAAGTGAGAGAAAGAACAGGTGTGGTTTGTAGGTAAAGAAGAGAGATAGGAAGTACCACTTGGATGTGAGATGTGCTGGAAAGTGAAGTAGGGCAGCAGTTGCGATGAGCATGCAAGAAGGAGGAGCAACCCTACGTTATAACACCAGCACTGTCACTACATGTAAATAAATAAAAGTTTTGCAGGATCACCTAAAGAGTTCTCCAGGCAAATTTTTCACAGTCTGGAGCATTTCTATAGAAAATACCCTTTTCCTCATGTAAGCTATTTCTAGGTTAGATTTTACAGCATAGATATTATAAAATGTCTCACATAATCATAAGGAAATTCAGATATGATAAGGCAGCAGCAAACTATATCCCCGTACACATACCACGTTATTCAGAATTCAGTGGCAAAGAGTTTACTGTGATTAAGCCATCTTTGAGAATGGTTTGAATAACCAAGGATTCTTGAAGCATCACCCTTAGATAAGAGACTTTCACATGGGATGCAAGGTGAAAAAAATTGTTAAGGTTTTCACTGAAAAATGCCCGTTCAGGTTTAGGGCATTTGTGTTCTTCTGTGAATAGTATTATAAGATTAGAATTCTATGTTAGATTAGATTAGATGTCTTCAAACAAAGGCTGGATGGTCATCTGTCAGAAGTAATCTAGTGGATCCTGGAATGAGGAGGAAGTTGAACCACATGTCCCCTAAGGTCCCTTCCAATTCTGTAACTCTATGAAATCTCTGGTTAGCCATCACTCGGTTAACCCATCATGCTAAGCTATTATGGTTTGTTTGATTTTCGATAATGCCCCAGTGCCTGAGGGAACAACCAGGTCTTAATGGCCTTCTAAAGGGCAAAAAGGGAGGGGGCCTCCATACTGATGGGGAGAGGTTGCGTTATGGTGTGGCATAGGGGACTTGGAGCAAGCCCATCCTATCCAAACTTATGGGATGGGTAGATGCCCTCAGGGAGAGGAGGTCTCTCAACCTGGCCCTGTGCCATACAAGGCTTTAAAGATAATAATCAGCACCTTGAATTGCACCAGGAAGGAAACTGGAGCTAGTGCAACTCACAGAGCAACAGTGTGATGCTGGAAAACCTTGAGCAGAACTACACACACTGCTACATTCAGGACCAATTGAAGTTTCTGGGCGGTCTTCAAGGGCAGCCTGGTATAAAGCACATTGCTGTAGTCCAAATGAAAAGTCACTATTGTACAAGTGGCAATGAGTAACCTTCCCCCCCAGTTCAGGAATGGGTCCAGTTGCCACACAAGATGAATTTGTGCAAAGACCTCCCTAACCATGGCTGTCACCTGTTCCTCAAGGAGGACTCCCCAAATTGCATACCAACTCCATCCAGTGCTACCCCATTGAGAATTAAAGATAGCAATGCTTCAGGTCCAGGGGACCCAAGAATCCAAAGCAATTCTGTCTTGTAGGATTAAATCACAGCTGGTTTCTTCCCATCCAGACCCTCATATCCATCAGGGACTGGGTGAGCACCTGAACAGTATCATTTATCTGGCCTGGGGCAGAGATGTACAACTGTATATCATCATCATGTATAACCTGTCTACATGATCCATGCCACAGGATGACCTCACCCAGCAGCTTTATGAAGATGTTGAATAGGAGGGGTGAGAGAATTGAGCCCTGAGACATCCCACATCAGAGGGGCCTAAGGCTAGATCTCTTCCTCCCCCCCAACCAACACTGACTGGAACCAGCCAATTGGGAAAGGTGGAGAATCACTGGATATCCATGGCACCCAGTCCTAACCCCCTAAGCCAGTCCAGAAGGACACCATGGTTTGAAAGCTGCTGAGAGATCACTCCCCATCTGGACCCCTCCAGAGCTCATCCACAAGTGCAGCCAGTGCTGTCCCAGTACTGTGATTTGGCCCAAATCCCAAGTGAAAAGGATCAAAATAAGCTGATTCTTATTTATTTATTTATTTATTTATTTATTTAATCAATCAATCAATCAATCAATCAATCTAAAAGATTTGTATGGCTGCCCATCTTAAACAGCTCTGAGAGAGGTTGGAAAGAGCAGGAGCCATAGACGGACTGCCCTTGTTTTAGAGATCAGTATGTTTGTATTTGGTGAAGTTGGTAAAATCACTGTATGTAAATCAGGAAGCCACTGTACGAACTCAATATGGAGACACTGATTGGTTCAAGACAGAGAAAGGTGTGTGACAAGGTTGCATTCTGTCACCTTTCTTATTCAACTTGTACGCTGAAGTGATCATCAGGAAACTGGAGCTAGACGAATCAAAAATTGGGGTAAAAATTGGCAGAAGAATCATCAATAACCTTCGATATGCAGATGATACAATCCTCCTCTCAGAAACCCAGGAATGCCTAAAGCACCTAATCATGAGACTCGAAGAAGAAAGCGAGAAGTTTGGCCTCTTTCTGAATATCAAAAAGACCAAACTCATGACAACTGCAAGGAATGGAAACATCAAATAGTAATTGATGGAGAAGAGATGGAATGTGTGGAAGAATTCACCTTTTTAGGATCACTGGTCAATCAAAATGGCAAATGCAGCCAAGAAATTAAACGCTGAATCATGCTGGGTCACACAGCAATGATGAATATGAATCAAATTTGGAAAAACAAGGATGTCACCTTGACGACAAAGTGTAGACTAGTCCGCACTATCGTGTTCCTTATAATTACATATGGCTGTGAAAGTTGGACAATGAAAAAGTTGGATAGAAGGAAAATTGATTCGTTTGAACTATGGTGTTGGAGGAGGCTCTTGCACATCCCTTGGACTGCAAAGATAACAAAGAAGTGTTGAAGCACATAAAACTGGTCATGTCACTAGCAGGAAAAATAACAAAACTTAGACTTAGTTACTTCGGTCATGTCACGAGAGCAACATCGTTGGAGGAAGACGTTATGCTTGGAACGGTCAGCGGCAAAAGATGACAAAGACGCCAAAGAATGCACTGGTTGGATGTAATCAAAGCAGACACAGGCCAAAATATAAAGCAACCAAAAGAAGTTGTACAAGTGGAAATCATGGAGAGAGCTGGCTTATGGAATCGCCAAGGGTCGGATACGACTGAATGGATAATTCGATTTGATTCGATGTTTGTATTAAATGTATTGTGCGTTTGGGTCAGCACTTGCCAGGCTCAGTGCTGGATGGCTTTTGTCCAGACTGGAGGAACGAGCTGGGAGGCGGGCCGTGCTTGTGCTGACCACATTTGAAGAACTTGCTGCCGCTGTGTTTTGTCATGTTGCTGCTTGCTGCTCGCCTGCTGACTGCTCGCCTGTTGCTTGCTGACTGCCACTTGCCTGTGTCTTGAATCAGCTTGCCTACGTTTGCCTGCTGCTGCTTGCTGCCGCTTGCTGCCTGCCACTTGCCTGCATTTGAAAAGCTTACTGCCAGGTCTGGAGAACTTGTTTGGAGAACTTGTTGCCTATTGCACTTGCTGCTTGTTTGCCTGCTTGCTGCCTGCTGCTTGCCACTTGCCGCATTGTCATGTTTGCAGATTTGTGGCCGAGGACCTGTGGTTGGACAGCCTGTCTGAGCTGGAGGAGCGGGTTGGGAGATTTGTGCTTGTGGCATTGACTGCACTTGCTGCTTGCCACTTGCTTGCCACGTTCGCTGCCTGCCGCATTTGCTGTGTTGCGGACTTTGGGACCATGTCTTTAGAGCTTGTGGACTTTGTGGTGGTTTTGTGCTGTGCAGTTTTTCTCTGCTGCATACATCTCTCCCCACACGGACCTTTTGCTTTGGACATTTACCCCTGGGTGGACATCTCTTTATTTGTGGACTTTTAGTGGAGACAAGGGTGCTTTCTGGATTCCATCTACTGGCTAAGTTGCTGATGATTTTGGGCTGTGGGCTTCCCACTGTAGCCTGCTTCCTCTCCTCTTGGTGAGAGCCAGAGAAGGGGCTTGGGGGGCTTGGGGTAAATGGAGAGGGAGCCCTTAACCAGCTGGTGAGAACAGCAGAGAAGGGGCCCCTATGAGTGGGCTTATTGTGAGTGTGTTTGTGTGGGTGGAGTGGAGTGGGGAGGTGGTCACTGGGTACTCTGATGGTGCTGAGAGCTAGTGAAGCTAAAGTGCATCAGGGTGCCTGGCTTCTCCTCCCTGGGACAAATGGAATGGAGGACAGTGGGAGATCCCTGGTTCCAGGAACTGGGGGGTCTGGATTGGGGGATGGTGCTGCCTTTGAGGGGTAGGGGTGGGACAAAGTATTATGGTATGACAGGCTTGGGGAGATATGGTGGGAGACAGTGTGGACTGTTCTCTGGGAACGTGGGGCTGTTGTATTATACCGGTTTTGCATTGTAGCTCCCTGGTCTCAGTCTCTCAACCCAGTCAGCAGATCTTCAGAGGCCCCAGTTTCTGGCTGCTGCTTTGAAATGCCAGGTCAGTCTGTAATAAGGCCTCCCTCATCTGCGATCTAACTGTTAATGAGAGGGCTGACCTGGCATGTATTACCAAGACCTGTCTGTACCTGGAAAGGGGGTGGTGGTGGTCCTTTTGGAGATGTGCCCAGCTGAGTTTTGGGTATGGCATTAGCCAAGACCCTGGGGCAGGGGTGGTGGTGTGGAGATTGTCATCCAGGAATCCCTTATGGCTTTCGGGGACGCTGCTCCACAGGTCACCGGATATGAGACCCTATTCATTAAGTTGGGCTCTCAGGATCAGTTGGGATTGTTGCTATTGTACCAGCCTCCCTGCTGCACAGCAGCCTCCCTGCCTGAGCTCCTTGACTCCATTTCTGGGTTGGCAGTGGAGTTCCCAAGACTTATGGTCTTGGGGGACTTCAATCTGCCTTCTCTAGGAGTGGGATCTGAGGTGGCTTGGGAGTTCATGGCCACCATGACAGCCATGGACCTATCCCAGATCATCCAGAGCCTGACATGGGACAGTGGTCACACACACCAGATTTGCTGTTCCTGTCAGAGCAGTGGCAGTCTGAAATTGGGGGAGCTCTTGGTGTCTCCCTTGTCATGGTCAGATCATGCCCTGATTACCATGGGGTTCTCTAGTGCCACTATCCACTGCAGGGAGGCTGGACCTATTAGACTGGTCTGTCCCCAGTGACTGATGGATCTGGATGGGTTTCAAAGGGAACTTGGGATTGTTTCTGCTGGTCTGCTGCATGGTCCATCTGAAACCTTGGTTGTCGCTTGGAATGGGGTCTGATCACAATCTGATCAGATTGTGCCTATGCAGCCTCTTCCCTTTCATGGAGCCCGTCACTACCCATGGTTCATGAAGGAGTTGAGGGAGATGAAAAGAGAGAAGAGACATCTTCTAGACCATTGCTGACACTCAACAAAGGACGAACTTGACTGAACATAGGTTAGAGCTGCTATTAAGGCCTACCTTGTGGTGGTAAGGGTGGCAAAGCATCGGTATTTTTTCACCCTTATTGCATCTGTGGATAGCTGTTCTTCAGCCCTGTTTTGGGTGACATGTGCCGTCTTGGATAGAGGGGCTTGGAGAACCTCCTGCAGGGGAATGCGGAAGAATTTGTTCAGCATCTGTTGGACAAAGTCATTTGAATTCGCTTGGAGTTGGATGCTGGCCTTGTTGCTGGTTTAGAGGACATGCCTAGTGAGGAGTCTTCCCCAGTTATCTGGGAATGGTTTGAACCTGTTGGGCCTGAGGAAGTGGACAGAGTCCTTAGGACTGTGAGCTCAGCCACCTGCTCCTTAGATCCATGCCCTTCCTGGCTTGTTAAAGTGGCCTGGAGTGTTCTAGGGTGGTGAATTCTTGAGTGAGGGCGTTGTTCCTTACCTCTTAAAGAGGTTGGTTTGCCCCTTTCTCAAGAAGCCATCACTGGACCCCACTATATTGGGCAATTTTCATCCAGTATCTAACCTCTCCTTTCTGGGGAAGGTGGTTGAGAAGGTGGTTGCACAGCAGCTTCAGAGGACCTTGGATGAAGTGGATTATCTGGATCCCTTTCAGTCGGGATTTGGACCTGGGTATGGGATGGAAACAGCATTGGTCATGCTTTTGGATGATCTTTGGTGAGGGTGGGATGGGGGTTATGTATCCATCCTTGCCCTACTTGACCTCTCTGTGGCTTTCAATACCATTGACCGTGGTATCCTTCTGGATTGACTCAGAGAACTGGGGGTGGGAGGCACTGTGTTGTGCTGGTTCACCTCCTTTCTCCAGGGTCGATTCCAGTCAGTGGTGATTGGGGAGGAGAGATCTCACCCTCAGCCCCTACTATGTGGGGTGCTGTAGGTGCTTTTCAACATCTACATAAGGTCACTGGGCAAGCTCATCCATCGCATTGGGGTGAGGTATTATCAGTATGCTGATGATACCCAATTATATATCTCTGCCCCTGGCAAATTAAGTGATGCTGTGAATGTCCTATCCTGGTGTCTGGAGGCTGTGAGGGTCTGGATGGGGAACCCTGGCAAGACTGAGTGGCTTTGGGTTTTGGGGCCTGCCAATTTCAGAACTATGCCATCTTTGGTGCTGGATGGGGTTGCACTGCCCCAGAGAGACCTGGTGCGCAATCTGGGGGTCCTTCTGGATTCACAACTCCTGCTCAAAGAGCAGGTGGAAGTTGTAGCTAGGAGGGCCTTTGCACAGCTTCGTGTTGGATTGGAGGGCTCTGCTCACAGTCACTCATGCCCTAGTTACCTCCTGATTGGATTATGTGCTCTACATGGGGCTGCCCTTGAAGGGTATCTGGAAGTTTCAGCTGATGCAGAATGCAGTGGCACAGGCAGTTATGTGTGCCTCTAGAACAGCACATGTTACACCTCTGCTCCATGAGCTGCATTGGTTGCCAGTCTGCTTCTGGGTCCAATTCAAGGTGGTGGTTTTGCTTTAAAGCCCTTCATGGTATTGAGCCAGGTTATTTGAGGGACTGCCTCTCCCCAATTACATCTGCCCATCCCATCAGATCCAGTAGAAGAGGCATGATGTGGGTCCTGTCTGTTAGGGAATTACACTTGGCAAGCATGAGGAGGCCGGCCTTCTCTGCTGTGGTGCATGCCTTATGGAACATCCTCCCCTCCGATGTGAGGTCAGCTCCATCCTTGTTTATTTTCTGGAAGCCCCTCAAGAACTGACTATGTCATTAGGCCTGGGGGTCCCAGGGGACTGGTAAGATCTTGAGGTGGCTCCCTTGCTAATCTTTTGTGTGCCTTACACTTTTTAAACTTTTTAACAATGACTGTTTTTTAACATATTTATTGTTTTATATCTTTGTTGTATGCTACGCAGAGTCACTTCTTGTGAGATGGGCTGCCATATAAATTTGATATAAATAAATAAACTATAAAACATAACCATAAAACAATAAAACAGTCATGCAATCAAATTAAAATAAAAACCCTGCACCTGAATCATCCCCTTAGGATGTCCCGCAGCAAGCTCCAATTACCCTCATTCCATTCTTCCTATCCTATCCTATCCTATCCTATCCTATCCTATCCTATCCTATCCTATCCTATCCTATCCTATCCTATCCTATCCTATCCCAGTGCCTTGGTAAAAAGCCAGGTCTTGATGACCTTCTGAAAGGCTAAAAGGGTGGAAGCCTGCCGAATCACTGGGGGAGGGTGTTCCATTAAGTAGGGGCAGCCACAGAAAAGGCATGCCTCTAGGTCCCACTAGGTGGCAGGATTTCAGGGAAGGGATCTGGAACGTGCCTACCCTATCCAATCTAGTGGGATAGGCAGATATTTTTAAGGAGAGGCAGTCCTGCAAATAACCAGGTCCCATGCCAGGTAGGGCTTTAAAGGTGATAACTGTCAGAGTGCTAGAAAGCATTTGGCCTGAGAGATCAGAAAAATCACACACCAGGCATTTCTATAAAAATAAATGTATTTACAGAAAGCACAAAAACATATTTTACAAGCTGTGCATTCACATGCGCTCAGAGAGGACTGGGCTGCAACTGGGCTGGCAGGCTACAAAAGCGAAACTAAACAAGTCCGGGCAAGTTCCTCCCCCAGGCAATCCAGCTTTTAACACCCAAACTGAGGACAATTAAGTTTGACCTCTTCACCCTGCCGATACTTAAGGAAGTACTCAATTACCATGGTAACCTAGTGGCTTGGTCCGAGCAAAAAACAAAGAAATGCCAACAATAACCAACACCTTGATTTGCACCCAGAAGGAAACTGGAAGCCAGTGCAGCTCATGCAATAGAGATGTAATGTGGGCAAACCTATGAACACCCCGTACTGCGCACAGTGCTACATTATGGACCAGCTGTAACTTCCAAGTGATCTTCAAGGATAGCCCCATGTAAAGCACATTGCTGTAATCCAAATGGGAAGTGACTAAGGCATGAGTGACCATAAGCAAGGCCTCCTGGTCCAGAAAAGGGTGCAATTGGTGCACAAGATGGATCTGTGCAAAGGCCCCCAGCCACGACTGCCCCCTGCTCATCAAGCAGGAGCCGTGAGTTAAATTGTTATAAAGGCTCATAACTGTGCCTATTGAGCCATCTTAAAGTATAGTCTGAGGACCCCTGGGAGTCCCCCAAGACCCTCTCAGTGGTCTGTGAAATCAAAATTATTTGCCAGCCATTGAAGATATTTGCAAATATTTTAAATAGGTTGTTTTCATGAAATATACTGTTATGATTACCTACCCTAACAAAACCAGACTCGATGAGCATGACGATGAGCATGACATATACTTTCTTTATGTCTAATGGGTTTAATACTGTTATTTTTACATGATTCAGTAAATAAATATTCTAAGAATGCATCAATTTTAATTTTTTAATATGGTAAATATTGATAAATATAACCCATACAAAAGCTCTTTTGGGTCTTGCTTAATTTTTAAAAGTGGGAAAGGGTCCAGAAAGCAAAAAGTTTAAGAAACACCCTGAAATCAGGGAGCTCTATGCAATCCACAAACACAGAGAGTACACTCAGGCATGATCTGATTCAAGGTCCTAGCTGCATGCTCAGCTCATGCTATGACCAGGGTCTCTGCAACCGTACACCACTGTTTCAGGAGTAACCCCCAAGTTCCCTCTGAAACCCCACTGGGTCCATCCTGGGGTGGGCTGATCAAATAGACCCTTTCTTCCTGCAGAGGGGAGCAGCTACTGGGAACTCCAGGGCCAAAAGGGAGTGATCTGTCTATGTCAAGGAATTGATACTAACATCTCCCAACCCCAGATCACATTGCTACTTCGCTGAGACAAAACCCAGATCTAATGTGTGACCATTGCTGTGAGTTGGGCCCTTAATAAGCTGGGTCATGGTTGCCATGGTAACTATGGACTCCAGAGCCACCTCCAACTCTGGGCCCAGAGAAGGCAGGTTGAAGTCCCCCAGAACCATCAGTCTAGGGAACTCCATTGCCAACCTGGACACAGAGTCAAGGAGCTCAGGTGGGGATGCCACTACACCGGAGGGAGGGAGGGAGGGAGGGAGGCAAGCAGCAATCTCAACTGATCCTCACAGCCCAATTTTACAGAGAGTCACATCTGGCTACATCTGGGGCAGTGCCCCTAAAGAGCACCCAAAGCCCCTGGATGACAGCCACACCCTCACCGTTACTCTGAAGTCGCGGCTGATGCCACCCTTGAAACTCAGAAGTCACATTTCTGCAAGAGGAGGACCCCCCTTTTTGGCCACAGTGACTTGTTCAACAAGCTATGATTAAAATGAAGTATGGCTTAACCTGATGCCTGAATTTACCCAACATCTCTACCTAAATTAGAGGTTCTTATATTTCATCCAGCATTCCTTGAGGTAGGAGTGGGAAACAGAAACAATATAGAGGAAAACAGCTATTGCTATTGTAATCTTTTTTCTTGCACCAGCATTTCCCAGCTCAGTACCTTCCAGAGATATTGAACAATAAGCCTCATAATCCCCAATCAGCCTGTTGACTGGGGATTAGGGAAACTGTAGTCAATACCTCTGGAGGGAACAGAGTTGGGCTAAATTGCCATTCAGGCTTCCTAGACACAAAGTGAGATCAGGAAGGGCAGAGATCAAAATCATAGCAGGAGGCCCTACTGAAATGGGACACTTTGCTTCTGCGCAGCTGGAGCCAAAGAGGCCACAGAAGACTTTCAAAGACCAGGTAAGCAAATAAATCAGCTGGGAGATTAAATTTCTGGTGCACCCAAAAGCCCCTGTAAAATACCAGAGAAAATTGACCTGTCTAAGGAATAGATGGACAATGAAAGCAGTGTATGCCTTCCCCAGATATCAGCACCCTCCCTAGAAATCCCTGGGGATTTCCTGCTGTCCTTAAAAAGACACACCTGTTCCCCTCAGGCAGCCCTCCTCACCCAACACCCTCTGGGTGGGTTGGGTTGGGCTGGGAAAGCAACTTGCAGAATTTGGGAGCTGCAATCCCAGCATGGCTGGAGGGTGTCAGGCTGTGGAATGCTGTGCTGCCTGCTGAGGGAGGCCATGCATTTAACAGGCTGCTGAATCCACCGAGGGGAGGCCACCTGCATAGTGACGGCAAAGCTGCAGCAGCAAATAAGACAATAAAACAGATGAAGACCAGCCTTCCTGTCAGCAGACAGTTATAAGACCTTTCTTTAATTTAATCTCTTCTCTGCCTCCGCCCGCGAGTGAACCATTTCGGGTAACCTCTCTATAACCCTGTCTTTTCCCATGCAATTGCCTGAGCAGCCCTGATAGCACAGGTGTCCTTGGAGCTGTTGCAAGTGTGCCTCCTGCAGAAATGTAGCTGGAAGCTCTTCAGGACAACAGTAGAGGCGGCTTGAGGAAAGACAAGTGGGGTTTGGAGAAAAGAGGTGGAGTGGGTGTGTGGCTTGGCAAAACAGCCTCCTCCTCCTCCTCCATCTGTAGAGGGCTGTGTGTCTTCTCTTAACATTCTCTGATGAGGGTTAAGGTGGATGTTGCTATGTTGGGTGGTCTCTTTCCTTCCTTTGGTGAGCAGTGCTCCAAAATGGTGCTTATCTGTGGGAAAAATGGCTGCTGACCCTAAGGACTCACAGAAGTGACATTGGTTGGGAGTCAGGGCAGTGTCTTGATCATTTGTCCCATTTTCTTGAGGTCATTGGCTCCCTCCGGGTGTGAATGGCATGTGATGTGATAGTGACAGCTCCTGATTGATAGACATTGGCAGTGTTGCCATGGTCCTTGGGGCATGGTTGCCATTTTTGCACCTTTAGTGCTGTGGTTTCCTCTCCTCTTCTGGGCTGATTGGGGAATGGATTTAGCACCTGCATGCGATGGCTGTCTTGGAGTCCTCAAAATGACTCTTGGAAGGGCAGAGTGGAGAGAAAGGTGTCAGTGGTAACCAATTATGTCACAGGCAGAATTGAATTGAATATATCAAAGCCGGTAGATGTATTTGTCATTTCAAGTGTCAGGGTACCAGCAGCAATCCAAACTGAAATGGATGCACTCAGAGAGGAGCTGGGAGCGAGAGATTACATTTTCTCAACAACCAGATATTATAATTGATTGCTAGGAAAATTGCATCTTCCTCTTAATTGATTAATTTTATTAACTTGATGGGTTATAGTCTATGCAAGGGCACTACGTGAAAGAAAAAACTTGAATTCTCTGCTGTTACTTTGCATCATTGGCACAATAAAGTGTTTATCGGTGCAGTTGTAGAGTCCCCTGCATATATTATAATAATAATAATAATAAAAACAGAAGCTTCTAAAAATTGCTTGCTCTACCTTTGGATAGGAGCAGAGAGAGATTACTCTAGATCCTTCTGTGATCCGTCAGGAACTGATCACATCAGTGGATCTTAAAAGTGTTCCCAACAGTTCAGTGGCTTGTTAAATAAGCATTTCTTCAATCCCTGCCAGGCTGAAGCTGGAACATATGAATGCAGTCTCTGTATATAAGGAATCTCTGCTCCTGTTTGTGTCCTCTGTTCAGTCCTATGGAGTTGAGTCAAAAGAGTTTTAAAAGGTGACTTTTAAAAGTGCAGTTTGGACTGAAACCTAAATATTTGCTGAATTTTATCCTCATTAATAGGATTATCTAGCATTCAGTATTGATTGGCCTGATAGGTTTAGGATGTGCATGACAATAGAATCTGCTAAAATTTCATTCAGCCAGTCAAATGATATTAAAAAGCTGGTATGGCTCAGAGGATGAAGCGTTAATAGAAAATGGCAGACTTCGGTTCAAATTCCATGTTAGACAAGAGCACTCCGGGTGGCCTCAGGCAATTTACTATCTCTCAGCCTCAATTTTCCATCTATAAAGTGGGGATGATAATGACCTGCCTTCTCTCAGAGTGTGAGAACGAACAAGATAAATATGGTAAAGTATGGTGTGCATTAAGTATGCTATATAAATGTCAAAGTGTAACATGCCCGGGGCCATGTGATACCCACTAACCAATCTCAAATTACAGAATTATTGATTATTGGATGGCATATATCAAACTAAACAAAAATAGGCAGATGCTATCATTCCAATGTGTCATGCTACCATTCTGATATCCTCTTTTAGTCCTATTTATGTGACTGTTTCCCCCATGGAATAAGGCAGCTTTCCCCAACTCGGTGGCTTGCAGATGCATTGCACCACAAGTCTCCATCAGGTGGGGGAAGACTGTTCTAATCTGACACATCTGAAGGGCATCTGCTGGGAGAAAGCTGATATTATGCCGTATTTGTTTGTTTGGGCAGCTCTGGGTCTCCCAGACTGACAGGAGCTTCCAGTCCCAAACTTGCCTCTGAAACAATGTTGCAATTCACTATTGCCTTCACTTGGAATCTAGTCCCCAGAGGCAGCAAGCCTTTTATGGGGAGCACCTGGGGTCTCCACAGAGAATGCTCCATGGCCTTGCGTTTAGGAGGCATCTGTGTTCAAGATCAGTTGGGTGCATAAATCATGTTAATTCAATTAGCTTAATGCACAGCCTTTGCATTTTGGGTCTTCTGAAGGATTAATACAGATGGCTTTCTTGGAATGCTAAAAAGAACCCAAAATCAGAAAGCTAAGTTGTGGGTAAGTAACAGGGTGCCTATCCTGAATTGAATTCATTCTTTTTTAAAATGCTGGTTTCATAACAGAGATAAAATAACAGCATGAGAGTGCAGCTTCCACTAATTTCAATGCGGAGGGGGTGTTCCAACATCCCCCGTAATATCCTGGTCCTGTATTGCCTTATGAAGCATTTGCTCCTCTGAGTGGCCTCGTGCATCATCATCACTGAGCATAGGACATGCCTGTTAAAAAATTGGATTTAGCTTTCCATTCCCTGGCTAGCTCAACCAGCCTTTAAAAGCTGCGTTGCTCAGAACCTGGCTCAGTGGGAATGATGGGAGTCGTAGTTCACATCTGGAGGGCTCCAGTTTGGGAAAAGTAGGATTCCCTTTAAGCAGAATGGGAACTTATGCTATCCAGCTTTAGCAAGCAGTAAGAGGTTCTTACTGCAGGCCTCTGTGCTGCTCCACAGCCTTCCGGCTGGAATGCAGCTGTAAGCTTCAGCCTGTCACTCTCGAGCTTCAAAGCCATTGCTGGATGGATGCTGTGACTATTTAGTTGTACTCTCCTTTCAAGTGAAAGCCTTCTTCACTTGATGCTTTTTATTTGCTCTGTGATGGGAACACATGTCTCAGATTCCTCCTTAGAATCTCTTACTGCAACTTAGGAGAAAAAGGGTTGTGCTTCAGGCATCCCGCAGGGGGTTTAGTGTGAAGGCCCCCCTTTCCCCCATGACTTCCAATCTGTGCAGTAATGTGTGGTTTGATCTTGTGAGGATGCACTTCACAACTAAGTCTCCTTCCACCCATGGCTGGCTTCCCTCCCACATAAGCAACATCTTTGTGCCACAGTGCAGCACCTGACAGCTGTCCTCACCTTCCTCTTCTTGAGCCAACTACTCAGCCATGTTTGCTGCAAGTGGCCGGCAGATGAGGTCTAAAATAGCTAGCTGGCATTGCAACCCCTTCCTTATTTTTCCCTCATGGCAGTTTCTTTTGATAGTGTGAGGAAAAAAGTGAAAACAATCTAACTGGCTTCTCTCATGCAGCTCGGACTGTGAGGAGAGGGCAGATTGGGGGCAAGGAAGATGGCATTTCTCCCTTCTGGCAAGAGGGGAGCCCCCAGGGGGCTAGATGAGGTGAGAGTTTCTGCTGATAGAAGTTGTCCATCCCACAGCTGCAGAGGAAATGTTGCAAAACTCTCTTAACAATTTTTCTCTGGAGAAGGTGCTGTGCAGAGAGTTAAACAGTTTCCCAAGCATCATGGAAGTCTCCAAATGCCATGGGAAGAACACAGGCTTTCCCCTCATCATCAAAACAGTGCAAGGTAATTGCTTTTACCTGCCATTTCCCCATGTCATTGCCTTCAACTTGTCTCTGACTCACACCTTTATGTCATCCTTGGCAATTAGGTAGTGTTTCCCCCTTAAGCAGACAACCAACTGCAAACATTATACAAGTACAACTTGACCCGCTTCTCCAACTGTTTTGTTGGTGGCACAGTCAGATGATGCCTACGGGGTGGCATCAGCACGTGACTCTGTTTGGGTTGCTGTTGAATACAGGTTTGGTGAACTTTCAGACAAATGGTAAAGCTATGTTCCAAAGGTCCCCCATAAACAACTGTGGGGAGAGGGCTGGTTGCACCGCGAAGCAGCAGCAGAAAGAGTGGTCTCCACCACTCCTATCACCTGTTATTTGGGATACCTTCAGATACAGGTTTAAGCCCTCTTCTGGAACAGCACTAAATCCATGTTCAAAAGCAGGCAGCTGAGAGGCCTGGTGAGGCCTTTTCAAGAAATGCTACACAGACAACTGGCTGTTGCCCCTAGTTACACCTGTCAACTCTTATTCAGGTTGCTGGTTATTTGGGCTGACCCAGGTCACCAAGCCAGAGATCCTTGGCTCAGAGATCTGGGAGATCAAAAGCCTTTTCTCCCTTTAATCTGCCACTTCTTCCAGTGAGGGCAGCTGATCCCCAAGTGGGGAGAAGTTGCAGGTGAAGGAGTGGTTGAGTTCTGACAAATAGCTAAAATGATGGGTCTAGCCTTTGGTTCAAATCATCAGTCATAGCAGTGCCGTGATTTCCAGTGGGAAAACCACTGGCGACGTTGAGAAAGTGGAGGAAGGGCAGACTTCTCTGAACAGGAAATGAGAGCACGTCCTCTGTCTGCTAGCCAGAACAGAGGCGATGGGGATCGCCAATGGGAACAGCAAAATCTATACCAGTTTCATTTTCTCCTGGCTCACACCTGGCAGATGAGCACTTAAATGGAACCAGGAAGAGGCTTTAGAGAACTCACATGGATGTTTTTGCCTCTATCCATTTTTTCCTAGTAGCCCTGAGGGCAGGGTTATTATGTTGTAGCTCTCATTTACTCAGTGGACCAGTTGATTAAGAACAATTAAAACTTTATTTAATAATAACATTGTATGAACAAATACTATAGGATAAAAATAGTATTTCTTTAAAAAGGTGTGTTAGTGAAACTCTGGAGTGCTTAATAATAGAATGATTATGACAAGGGCTTCTCTGTGTGTGAGATTGATCTGTCTATCTCAGAGTGTCTGTGTGTATGTATGTGCCTGTGTGTGCATGCAATATATATAGGTAATCCCTTTTATCTTTCCTCCTTTCTACTCTGTCCAGCTGCCTCTCTCCTCTATTAACCCCCCTCCTTTTCCCAGTTTCTCTTTTCCTTAAAGGGAAATGTCCAGTTTACTTTCTTCTTATTTTAGTGGAAAGCAGGTTATCTACCATTTCATCGAATTGACAAAAGGTTTATTTTCTTATTTTTACAGCTTGTCTAACTACAGGTGGAGGAAAGGAGAGAGAGAGAGAGAGAGAGAGAGAGAGAGAGAGAAGAAAAAACAAGTAGTTGTTTTCATGCTCTCCCTGCTATGTGGAAGAGTGGTCTTAAAAGAAAAGGAGGCAGACAAGAGAAGTTCTCCCCAAAGCCATAGCTGTGCAAGAAACCTAGTTTGGGGATCAGTAACTTTTCCTCTTTCTGGAGCAGCTGAAGAAATAATGGTGGGATTTGATATTCCATTCTAAACAGTTGACTGAAGCTTTCCTAGCAGGCAAGATTATTAGTGGTAGATAAGGAGGAATGTGCCAATGAAATTTGTTCAGCACAGTTATTTCATCTAAGAAAGGTGATCCATTACACGAAGACATCATCTTGCATAATTAGCATGGAATCCGGCTGCTATTTGTGTAGCCTTGGGTGAAAATATTCAGTGCAATTTGGGTTATCGTATGGAAGCTCTTTTTTTGTGTGAGTGAATGGATGCTGTATGTACACTGCATCCAACCTCACTCTCTTGTCTTGCAGGGTTGGGGGGCGGGGAATGCGAAACACCTCATTCTTATTCTGCAGTGCACAGCCTGTTGCCATTATTTGTACATTTATTTTAGATTGTAAGCTGTCTTGACAGGCATGTGCCTTGTTCTTATTTTGTTTATCGTACCTTCTACAACGTTAAGTACTTAATAAATATGGTAAATAAAGTAGCCTTGGTGCAGAAAACCCAGACAAAATATATATCTAATTTTCAAGGAAGGGATGGGGTATAGGGATGTGAACTGAGCTGGAGGCAAACTGAAGGAGCAGACAGGAGCTTGTGATCTGGATACTTGGGTCATAATGCAGGAAGAATAATTGGGAATCAGTTATCCAGAGGCAACTGCTTTCTTTGGCCCTACTATCACAGCCATTGTCCTTCTAAAATCCACCACATTCTTTTTTGGTTGAAGTGGAGGACAGATGAAATTAGGAATCTAACAAAATAGATTACAAAGAGTGCTACAATTCAGGCTTCAGCCCAGACAGAATGCAATAGGACCCAAAAGCCCTTTGCTTCCTAGTCTATCTGTATTAATCATTGTGCTGAAGATACTTTAACTTGTTCTGCGTCGCTATGGTTTTTCCCAAGTTCATGGTGACAGCTGATCACCATGGGGTCATATCAGGGATGCCACAGGGGAGACTTTAAGGTAGGGTGGTCTTTGGAATGCAGTCGGGAGGGTCCACAACTGCAGCAGATCTAGTTTAGGCCTTTTGAACATGAGAGCTACACATTATTACCCAAAGATGCTATACTCCACCCCCCCACCAAAAAAGGGCCATGTCCAGGACCTAAATATATTGCATAGGAAGCTGCTGCTTCTATGCAACTTAAACCTTTTAGTCTGGATATTTGAAGCAGCATGAAGATCATCAGACAAACATCACACTTCTGGGGAGAGCTGCCTTATTTGTCTGTGTAAAGTAGCTTCCAAACAAAATATCAATGGCAAAAATAGAGAGTTAATATGCTAATGTGGTGTAAACTACCCTGGAACACTGGATGTGGAGCCTCATGAAATGATTTAGTTCAAGGGATGATGCTGAAGCCTTCACACACCTTTTTACCCCTGTCTAACCTACAGCAGCCTTGCATGCCTGGAGCCTTGATACTCTCCTTCTCAGAATATCCTGCCCTTATTTGCTAGGAATTCTGGGAATTGCATTTCCAATATACCTGAGAGCACCAGAATGGGAAACCGTGTGTGTGTGTGTGTGTGTGTGTGTGTGTGTGTGTGTGTGTGTGTGTGAGAGAGAGAGAGAGAGAGAGAGAGAGAGAGAGAGAGAGACTCCTAGCTTTGAAATTGCACGACAGCGCCCCCTAAAGCATCCGGTAAGCTGAGAGGTTAAATATGGAATTTGGGTTTTGTTTCCCATAAATGTGTCTCCCATGTAATCCCTTTCATAACAATGGAATTGTTATGAACTGGTGAACCCCAGACAGTGCCTTTACAATTCCATCACAAGTCCTGAGGAAGGTGGGTTCAGCCCTTAGGTAATGCCAGATTTGCTGACTAGACCCAGGACATCTTAGAAGGAACCTTGTCTTTGATTGGACAAAGCAACAATCAGTTTCCCCATAGAGCAGAGGTTCCCAAACTTTCTCAATTCACCGCACCCTGTGTCTCACAGTGCCCCTAAGCCAAAACTATGAACTATCTTGGCAACTAATTTGAACATTTAATGTAATTTTTATAATAAATTGTCTATGAGGCCTTGACTTTTGGTACACCCTGTATATTTAAACTTTGTTCCTGGGTACCTTTCTAAGCGGTCTGTCAGTGAAGTTTTAATTTATCCCTTCTTCTGGTTTGTAAGAGGAACACACACACGGTAGTGCAATCCCAAAAATGGAGTTTACATAGTTTGTATTTAAAACTCGTTTTAAAAAAGGCAGTGTTGCCCTAGCCCAGTTTTCAACAATGCCCTGCCCATTGCAGATCTTACTATTCCACAAAATGGTAAGTACAGTCTTCAACAAGTGAAAAGTCATCAATCCCTGTCTTAGAAGACTATGCACCTAAGACTGACTGACTGAGGAGCTGTAGGATATGGCAGAAGCCACATTAAGACAATGAAGCATCAAGAACATGGTTATGGCGATAGATCTGCTGGCAGGATACCACACAGATGTCAATTTGCTGGTGAGTATCCTCTGAAAAGCTTTCCCTGCTGCTTTCTTTGGACTGTTGTTAAGAGCACAAGAGCAAAGCAGACAACTCTCTTGGCAACTATCCCGAGAAGTGAAACCTTTCTTTAGAGAAGGAGTGTGTCTCTCTGAAAACCTAGTTTGGGGAGCCCAGAGAGGAAGACCACCACCTTCCTAACTCATTTGTGAACTTTCTAGAGAGGCAGGGCTGTCTGCTATCTGAAAAGGTTGGATGTACATTTGTCTGGTCCACTAAAGTAGGAAGGTCTGTGGCCCTTCAGATGCTGCTGAACCACAACTCTTTGCATCCCAGCCAGCATGAGGGATGCTCAGAATCACAGTTTAGCAGATCCAGAGGTACCCAGGTGTGCCGCCTACTCTAAGCCAATAAGGCTGTTTGAGGACACTCTCTCCAACCAGACCGAAACAACAGCCAGATACATCCAATCAGGATACAAGACAAGCACTGCTTTCTCTCCCCAATAAATAACTTTGTGCAAGTTAATGATCCTGGAGCTGGATGTAAAAATGATGCCTAGTGGGGTGTGGATAGGAGGATTGCATGATCAGAGATGCTTTTGAAACGATAATTGAGTTAATGGAAGCTTAGCAAGTGCTTCATTTGGGGCAGGCAGAAGGAGGAGGGGGGTAATTGGTCGAGTTTTGTCACTTGTGTCCATTTACAAACTTAGCTTTTCTTTTTCTTTATTGATTTTTCCTTTAACAAAGTGAGGCACTTAAAGGCAATTTCTGAAAGCCCCAAATGATTAATAAAACCCCATTTCCCTCTCTCATTAAAGTGAAGGAATTAGAAGAAACTACTTGATTTGTTTAACAATCCTGCAAAAACTTCACCGGAAGCTGTTAACAATGTCCAATTTCTTGTAATAATGGATCAAGGAAGGAAAAAAACACTATAGGATGAGTCAGTAGTCAGCCTTCTTTGTTAGTGGTGAAGTATGAACTGTATTGAGTCAAGGTACTTGCTCACCATTTCAGCAGGTGGCAACACCTGGTCAACCTGGTCTCTGCTTGACAGCTAAAGCAGGCCAGTCCAGGTAAGTACTTGGATGGGAGGCTCCTGGGGAATTCCATTAGGTTAAACTGGAAAGTGAAAAATTATCCCAGAAGAAGATAATGGCAATCCACTTCCATACTGTTGTAAAGAAAACTACATGGATGTATCCATAAAGTTACCAGGAGTTGAAGTTCCCTCATGGGAGACCATTGTTAGCTATCTGCTCAGCAAAGAAGCCGGCCTGATGGTTCTTAAGTTCCCAGAATGGCTACAGTATGTGTTCCACTTTCCAGAAGCCATGTCTCTGTTTAAAGGGCTGTCCAGCCCATATCTACTGTAAAGATAAACCAAGAGAAGAACTTTGAAACCATCTATCAGCCACTTGTACCTTAGGCTGGATGGAGCAGGTAGAGAAGTCCCTGATTTCACAGAACACTGAAATATGTTCTATTTCAGTTTAACATGGAGTGACTGTTTCCACATTTGCATGTATAATAGCTTAGCATATGTAAATCTATGCAGATCAGTACCTTCTTTTTTTTCTTACACATTTCATTGACTTTTCAAATAATTAACCAAAGATCATGCAATGTTCAGCCAGAACTAGAGAGGTCCAGAATATATGAGGCTTCATTATATTCTCTTGCTGGAAGTAAGTTGCACAGAGCTCTGGCATGGATTTTTCCCAGTCCTGCTATCTCAGATTCTGCAGATGCCAAACTGCAGATGCCAAACTGTTTTGTTTTCCCCCCCCCCCAAACTGATTCCTTAAGCATGTTTTCCAGCACTCAGCTATGATCTTGTCACTGCTTCTCCCCTACCAAGATAGCCCCCAAACAGCTGGGATCTCTGAAACTGGGAATAATAATCAACCCTTTTCTGTAGCCTGGCTTTATATACGTTTCTGAATCGCACTTCCCCTATCTGCCAAAGAATAATAATAAAAAGTCACAGTGCAGCCTTACAAGCCAATAGATGTGAAAACTTAAAAAGGACACTTGAGAATTAAATGCATGGATTCCATGAAAGTTCCTTCTGTACCCTCCATCTCTTTTGTGTGACTTCACTTTGGCCTCAGGCCTATTTTGGCTCTTTCCCAGGGCCAACATCAGGATGGGACAAATCAATCTGTAATCAATTTGTACCCAGTTTGTGGTACTTCAGCATGTAATTGATTTATCCCTTCATATCTATTCCCGTTTTCATGTTGAGCCCAATACAAAAATCACACAAAAAATGCATATTTGTATTTTTGAGTGGTTTTATCAAGGTTCATGCACTTGACTGTAAAATAAACATTTTCACATTCGTTTTGTTTTATTTTCTTAAACCCAAAAGCTCCATGGCAAAATTCAAAGATAATTGTGTCCTGATTTGTACTTTAGTCTGGGAAGTGCAGATCAGATGGCTTCACACTGTGAACCATGCAAGATCTTCAGGTATTCCTAGCTGAGACCGAGAAGAAAGGGCTCTTTCATTGCAATGCTCCCTTAATTTCTCCTCTTTTTTCAACTCTGGCTATTTCAAGTCTAGTTATTTTGTTATACTCAAAAATAGAAGGCTATCGTATCTTTTGACAATTGATGGGTCTTTGGGGAAGCAAGCAGTAAGGGAATTCAGCAACAAACCCTTCCACTTAAGAGAGGGGGCACCAGGTCGTACACCTGTCCAAAAAGCCTTGCTGATCTCCTTGGAGTTTCCCTAAGCTAAGATCCATTTAAGCCTGAACCAGTATCTTCTGGCTAGCATCTGCATTAGGATACTCCATCTGCAGCTCTGAAAACCAAATACATCATTTCCTGGGATCACACTGCAGCTGCAGAGTGCAGCCCTGTACTTCCTGGGAAAAGTTGCAGCTGTTTCAAGGAGTTGAGGACAGGTGATATGAAAGCACCCCATGTGCTTCAAAGCACATTTTGGCCTTTGAATCCAAAGCACTTTACAGGCTTAACCTACATGACAGGGCTCAACTGATCGAAACAACTCTAGTATTATAGACAAGGATTAACCTCCCTCTTCCCAAACTGAAGTACAGTTATAATGGCCCCAAGTATCCATCTCCAACTCTTTCCTGCATAACTCAGAGCCACCCATCCTCCTGGCTGATAAGAGGCTATCTTAAAGAGTTTGTCTTCATGCAGTTCATCCTGAGGAACCCTGCACTTCCCAGCGGTGTGGCTCAAAGAGTAGCCAGCAAACTAGGAATTAGATTTGTACTTGATCATACTGCTCTCTGCTCCGCCCTCTGTCTCTCTCTCACTCCCTTTTACCTTACCTTACAAAAGTAGCATTTGAAAGCTAACCTTTTTGTTTTGGGTATTCGGAAGCTCATTTAGTACTCTGCACTGTAGTTGGCTTCTTTTGTGACCAGCTTTGCTGGCCATGTGGCATACAGAACCTGGAGAGGATGGCCTAACTTTTCCTTTTAGCAGCAACCAAAAAAAAAAAAAAATTGGGTTCATATTTCCAATTCCTGGAGGAAGAGTCTGAGGATAGTAGGTGTTCCTGCTGTCCATTGGCCAAGAAGCTTGAAGGCAGGGTGGTCATAGAGCTCCCTAAAGGGTTATGCGGCCCTGCCTTCCTGTCACCAACAACATTGATCGCACCAAAACTGGCAAAACTATGCAAAAGTATTTCCATGGAGGTATTTCCCCTACTCAGTAAGGATCATAAATACCAAGTAGCCACAGAACACGGAGTGTCTGGTTGGATAAGGAAATAAAAAAAATCAGGAAATAAATATTAAAATAAAATATATAAATTAAATAGGAGGATGGAATAGAGTATCCTAGAAGAGGGTGTTGCTGACTTGCTGGAACACTGCAAAGGCGTTCTCTATATTACAAGGTGTTATTGCAAGTCCTACTTGTTCTGCTATAATTCTGATGGGAGAAAGACGTTCAGGTGCTCAGGGTTATACAGGGTTTATGAAGATCAAACTAGATATACAAGTAGCTCATTCCTAGGTGTGAGAGGTGGGAATGCAGGAAATTATTTATGCATTTAAGTTGTACAGGGTGTTCTTCAAGATGATGTATGTGAAAAGATGATTCCTAGAAATAGATTGGAAGAGAGGCTGGAAAGGCCCCAAAAGGATTCTAAAAGAACTAGCCAATTTTCTGAAAGCAAAGCAAAACATATTGATGAGTGATAGGTTGAGGGAGAGAGCTCTCCTACATAAAGTTTCAGTGCTGAGAGCTAGAAATGGAAGGTGCACCAAGGATCACCTTCAGTGGCCATCCCTGTCAGCTTGCAACGAAGACTCACATGGGGCCCAGTGGGAGTGAAATGGGGTTGCTGCCAGCCTTATCTCCCACAAGGTCTGGAGAGTTGGGCACACAGAGGGGGGAAAACATGCAAGAGTGAATGGGAGGTGATACTGAAGGGAGTACAAGAGAAATTCCAGTCAGAAATCCTGCATAAGCAGAACACTCAATAGGGAAGTGTATGTCATTGCTCTGCAAAAAATACCTGCTTAGATGTTAATTTACTGAAAGCTATGCAAGCATTAAATAAGGTTAACCTTTAACTGGGGCTGAAAAGTAAATAAAAGATTGGTTTGGAGGGCTGGGGTGGGAAAGAAAGACGTCTCTGAAGACTGCTTAAAAATTAATGATTTGTCAGCCCTCTCGAGCAAGAAAAAATGAGCTGAGCCAAAGCTGCTTTGGATCTGCTTGGCTCTTAATTCATCTAACACCAGTATGGACTTCTCTGATTAGGACAGCCTTCCCATAGGCATTGGACTACAGCTCACATCATCCGCAGCCAGCATGCACATTGCCTACGAAATAGCAAGGGATCAGGGGAGTAGCAGATGGGCCTAGCATCAATGTGGGTTGGTGATGATGCTTCTTTGTGTGCCTCTTCCTTCACATGGCTTTTGGCGGGGAAGGTGGGGAGGAAATAACTGGGCTTGAATACGCAACATCAGTAGCTGTGCGTGACCACGGAATCCTTCCAAATTGGCTCCATGGATTAAGAGTGAGTGGCACTGTATCGTGCTGATTCTCTTCCTTCCCACAGAGCCAATTTCAGTTGGTGTTGATTGGGAGTGAGCGGTCCCACCCTCGGCCTCTACAGTGTGGGTTCTGCAGGGTTTGGTACTCTCTCCACTCCAGTTTAACATCTACATGAAGCTGCTGGGTGAGATCATCCATCGCCATGGGGTAAAGTATCATCAGTATGCTGATGATAGCCAATTATACACCACTGCCCCAGGCAAACTAAGCAATGCTGTTGATGTCCTGTCTGGTGCCTAGAGGCTGTGGGGATTTGGATGGGGAACCACAGGCTTCAGCTGAACCCTGGCAAGACCGAGTGGCTTTGGGGTTCAGGGTCTTCTGGATCTGAGAATTTACCATCTTTGATGCTGGATGGGGTTGCGCTGCCTCAAACAGACCCAGTGCTCAATCTGGGGGTCCTTCTGGACTCACAACTCCTACTCCAAGAGCAGGTGGCAGTTGGGGCTAGCAAGGGCCTGTGTGCAACTTCATGTTGAGATTGGCCCCGACCCTACTGATTTTCTGGAAATCCCTTAAAACTTGGTTCTGTTAGCAGACTTGGGAATCGCATGGAAACAGGGTGCCCACAAAATGGCTATATTGCATGTAAGACCTTGAATGCACACTTCTGTGGTTTCATTTCTATTTATGTTTTTCTTTGTTTTTTTAGGGTGTTTAAGGCTGTTTTTAACTGTTTTGTTTTGTTTATTTATTTATTTTCTACCCCACCTTTATTATTTTTATAAATAACTCAAGGTGGGGAACATCCCTAACGCTCCTTCCTCCTCCTGTTTTCCCCACAACAACAACCCTGTGAGGTGAGTTGGGCTGAGAGAGAGGGACTGGCCCAAGGTCACCCAGCCGGCTTTCATGCCTAAGGCGGGACTGGAACTCAGAGACTCCTGGTTTCTAGCCCACCACCCAGAGCCACATCTGTGGGTGGCTATATAAATTTGATTGATTGATTGATTGATAGATAGATAAATAAATAAATGTACATAGTTGCTGACGTCATCTTTTTCCTGAAACAAAATGATGCTTATTGCCAAGCTCTATAGCTGTCAATCCCTTTTCCCGCCTCTCTATTGATTGATTCTTAAATCTAGTAGCCATTGGGACAGCTTTGATAGCAAGCATCCAGCCTCCCCAACAAAGGAAATATTAGGCAACAATTATTAACCTGTGCCTAGGAATATTCCTAAATCCATTAAGAGGTATGTGGTGTCCTCCAGAAGTTTTAAGCTATAACCCCCTAAGTCCCTTTTCATTGGCCATGTTGCCTGGGGCAATAGGAGTGGTGGGAGGGCCTGATTAACTCTTGGTAGTCCAACTTGATCTTTTTTTGTGTGAAGTACATAGCTATTTATGTTGTGCCTGTGCCAAATACCTTATCTTATCGTCTTAATATTGCATTTAAATCTTGCTTTTCCTCTGGGACTTCAAGGCCATATATGGGTAGGGCTCTCTTATTTGATCTCCACAACAACTCTATGAGGTGGGTTAGGCTGAAAGATAGTAGCTGGCCTGAAGTCATCCAGCGAACCTTTAGACCAGCCTTTCTCAACCTTTTGACCCTGGAGGAACCCTTGAAATGTTTTTCAGGCCTCGGGGAACCCCCGCACATTCAGGCTCAAATATAGGCCAGGAGTTACAAAATGATTCTATTCGTTTCATGGGTAGGTCTGTATATATTAAGTGTTCTTAAACAAAAAATAAAAAAATGAAACTTACCTCTTTAATGTGAAGTTGCCCAAATTTGAAATAATCTTTTAAATAAATCGTGATCTCCCAGGGAACCCCTAGTGACCTCTCACGGAACCCTAGGGCTCCACAGACCCCTGGTTGAGAAACCCTGTTTTAGACTGAGTGAGAACATGAATGTGTCTCCCTTGGCCACTACTTTAACTACAATGCTTCATTGGTGTTTCCCCCCTACTGCCAAGCCAGGGTACGTTGGTGCACAGACAACCTCCATAGCAAAGCTTCCCAAAGTGGATTGCTGGGGTCATGCATCTGAGGGTTTCATTGCAACTGGAACCACAGTGCAGTGAGCAGAGCCCCTACATTTCTGTACAGAAGGTCCCAGGTTCAACCTCTGTGGTGTCGGACAAATTCAAGCCTAAGATCTTGTAGAATTGCTAAGAGAAAGTCTTGGAAGTACCTGCTTGGAGGGTGAAGGATCTGGCTCATCAGGAAGTAGGCTTGTGATGTGCCCTATATTGTTGTTCCAAGAGCTAGCAGGAATCCAAGTTGTCCTGCCTATGCTTAAGGCTCAGATTGTCCCATTTTGATTAAAAAAAGACTGACTTCCCCATGGATGGGGGTGGCGGAAATGAGTCAGGGCAGAATCTGGTATATGTTAAGAATGGAATCTGCCCAGCACTAGAGCCTGCTGGCTTTTCAGATTTCAGCACTAGTTCCCTCACGCCATGCAGTTTTATTGGTCAGACTGAAAATCCTAAATGATTAGCAATCATCCTTGGGGCCAATTCTCCCATGAACCATTCCTTCAGAAGAGGTTGCTGGAAATGTTTCCCCTGTAGAGGCAGCTCCCTGGAATGGAAGGCTGGATCATCTGCTTTCCTTGGAAGGCAGCCGGATTTCCCGCAAGGCCCCTTCCTAGAGCTGTCTTTCAGGGAAGCCTTGCCAAACAGAACTCTACGGCCCTTTCCATGCCTTTTGGGAGCTGCCAGCACCTGGCACTCATGGCAAATAGTGGGACGGGGGGGGGGGAAAGGGTTGAGCCACTATTGGGGTGGGGCGATACAAGCACACAGAGGCATGGGACACATTTATTCAGTAGTTTGGGGCTGATGAGTTGCAGGTGAGCAGATAGCACATGGTTTGGATTTCAGAGATTAAGGGGGAGGCGATTGGAAACACATTGCTGGCTAAGCCAGCTGGCTCATTCCAGGAGGGTGTGACACAGCAAAGACTCAGAGCAGGAAGCCTTACCAGAATCATAGAGCGAGTCAAAAGCACAGGTCATCCAGTCCAGTCCCTGCAGTCAACTACAGGTCAAGCCAGTCAGTCAAGAGCACAAGCTGGCCACAGTCATACAGCAAATGTATTGCTTGTTGTTATTAAGGTTCCAGTGAGCAAAGAGCTCTGAGTGACCGAAGCCAGAGAGACAGGCTGTTTTTATAACTTCATGGACAGCACAGACAATCACTGTAATTGCAACTTGGGAAGTCTCCTTTTCAAGACAGACCTCATGTACTAATTTTGCTTTTTCAAATGTGGTGTCTTCCAGATGTTTTGGGATGCCATAACTCCCAAAGCTCCCTATGAGCTTTGTAGTCCCAACACATGGAGGAGAGTTTGGCTAAGATGGTACTAAATTGGCTTCTTAGGCAAGTTGTTATCTCTTAGACTTCCCTTCACTAGGATTTGGAAATAAATAAATAAAGACCTATTTTATATTGCACTTGTAAGTCCTATACATACATGAAAGTTCTTGGCTATTGCTAAGTACAAGGTTGTTGGTGAAAATGCTGCTGCTGTTATAGAAAGATACAAAAGATTCTTCAGAGCAGGAGGCCTCTTGCTAAGACTATTGATCTTTCACACCTTGTTTGGTAATCAGTTTTGTCTCTGGCACTTGCATTTGAGGATCCCACTCATCTGAAAGCAGCCCTGGACTTCTGCAATCCCACAATATGGACTGTGGCTGAGAACTGAACTCAAGTATTTCTAGCTCACCACAAATATGCATGGAAGGAAGGAAGGAAGGAAGCTCTCTAGAGTTTTTAAATGTCTGCTTCACCATTTGCAGGAACTTCTGCCTCAGGTCCTTTCAGGGGAAGCATGGCTTGATGGGCGTTGCAGCTCTCTCTTATAGTAACTGCTGGATTTTTTTCTGCATATGAGCAGAGAAATGCAGACAACGTGAACTAAGGAGATGAACAATAGAGAGAGAAAGCAGGTGCAAATATTTTATTTTCCTTTTTCATGGAATGGGGAATAAGGACATTTCTTCCAGATGGGCAATAATGTCAGAGCAAATGACCTTGTCTTCTACGGGATATACCATTGGCTTATTCCCTAAAACCAAGTTAAAGTGCTATTCACTTATCCTTGAGCTCGTAGAAAATGTTACTGGTAAGAAATATGCTGCTCCCACCCCAATTGCCAATCTCTATCCTGTTATAGTGACAATGGCACCACATGGTAGCATTCTATTTGCTCTGTACAGGGCAAATTAAGAAAAGGGATGGATGGATTCCACTGCTTTATTTCTCTCCCTTTTCCATGATTACCAGCCAGCAGGAAATATCCACCAATCAGACTCTTTAATGTGGGCTGGGGAGGAAATGAGTTTTGAAAGATAGCTGGAGCCATGGTGTAGCCATTTGTCAAGATGTGATGCTGAGGCAGCTGATTTGGGGGATGGTGAAAGCTGCCTGGGAAAACAGAAGAGACATTCCTTGTGGAGCCTGCCCTATTTCTGCCCAAACACAGTTGGGAGGGGTGGTGGGAGAAGGGAGAAACTTTTTACCCACCAAATCTCTGATGCAAAGGAACTTGGGGGAACCAATCTGCCAGGACCTGTCACACACCCTAGAAAATAGCTGGCAGATACCAGGGGGTGGTTGTATGGTGAAGAAGGAGAGATGTTTCTCCTCTCAGCTCCCCAGTGCCTGTCAGTTGTTTGGGGGACTAATTTTAAACAAGGGTTTAGTGCTCTTCTGAAAGAGCAATGCACCCATATTCAAGTTGCTTTGAACATGGATTTACCACTCTTTCAGAAAAACATGGCCGTGTTTCAGTAACCCAGCTGAGAGCTGTGCTCAGGACAGTGGGAAAGCTCTCTTCTGTTTTACTTCTTAAGCTCTGCCACACATACACATGCTGCCTGTTAGCTGTTTTGTATACTATATGGGGCTTAGCATTTTTCTGAAAGGGTGGCAACCCTGTGTTCAAAACCAGGTTGAACAACAGCTGAACATCTGAAACATGGGGCTGAGGGTTGCATCTTGAAGCAATGAAGAGCTGTCTCTCTCCTGTTTCACCATGCAATCCACACACACCCCATTGCCACCTCTGGAGATCTGCTTCTTCGAGGTCATTCGTATCTCCAGGTTGGGACTTAGTGTAGAGACCTGGTTGGTACAGGGGAATAGCCTGGTTTGAAAGTACTGAGCTGTCTGGCTACCCAAGCAGAACGGTCCTAGAATATAATTCCCAAAGATCGGAGGTGTGGGAGATTTGCCCACACCAACCTAAAGTATCCAATAGACATTGGAGATATGGGATGGTGTGACCTGACCTCAACAATGACCAAATGGTCGCTGAAATGCATCAGATGGCACTATGGCAAAAGTGCCATGGCTTGATGCCTGCTAACACCAAAACAGCTGAGAATGACTTTAAGTTGCCTTGTGTGGCTTGGGAATGAGATAAGACAGCTGGGGCACTTCCACACCATGTTCAGGTGCACCTGGGAAAAGGTCCCATGACTGCTCGATCCAGGCCCAGCAGCCAGAGTGTTGTGGCCAAAACAAACAGGTGTCCCTGAATGTGGAATGTCATACACAGGTTGAAGGCTGTTTCCCCCCAATTTGTCTGAGGGTTGATTTGTACATCTACTTTTCATAATCCATGCTTCATTACTGTAATGATAAGCTATACATTAAGAGTCAAATAATGATAATGCTAAACTATACATTAAGAACCAAATAGTGATAATCTGATAGTGGGGAGGGAGACATTTGTAGGAGAGATCTAATAGCCTGGAGTGAGCATTAACTCTTCATCTG
The DNA here is from genome assembly GCF_035149785.1 of Candoia aspera. NCBI lineage: Eukaryota > Metazoa > Chordata > Lepidosauria > Squamata > Candoiidae > Candoia > Candoia aspera. The sequence goes on along the minus strand of NC_086154.1, from coordinate 117,043,205 downwards.
TCTGCGGTTCTTTCTTGAAAATGTTTTCTCCCCCAAATCCCTGGGGAAATGCTCAACTTCTTTTCCTCCAGCAAATTTCTAAGAATGGAAGAAAGTAGAATTCAGAGATGTACAACCTGGGAAAAGGGTAGAAATATGCAGGAAAATATTGGCAAGTGCTTAATTGACCCCATATCTACTTGCTGTCCCTTGCAAACATCCTAAACCATTCTTGGCTCATTTTTCTCCGGGCAAGTTAAACCTACTTCAGGCAAGTTGACAGTTAACACCTGTCAGATATTTTATTGCTTGAGTTGACCAACAAATGGTACTTTTCCTCAGCCATAAAAATATACAACAGCAATATATTAAATAAGCCACCATTTGCTGCTTTTTGTTGTCGCTGGAAATCAGTTGCCAAAAGCTATTAACACATTCTACCTAGCAGTACCTTTGAAGGATGCACCTTCAGGTGGAATTTTTGAGAGAAGGAAATGTAAAGGGATAAGCACCTTCTCCTTCTCCTCAGACTAAACTACCTTACTGCTTGTTCTCTCTAGTGACTTCTCCAGAAGCAAATCAACACTAGAGAGACGGCTAACTCTTACTGTTCAGAGGACCAGAAAAGATAATTCTTCACAAGGGTCTTTTCCATGTGGAACATGTTGCACCTCAGGTCTCCCAAGAACTTTCAGAAATGCCCAAAGCCTTTGATTTTATCAAAGCATAAAGGACTTTTCCCTGATTTATTCCATCCATTTCATCAGAAAGTTTTCCCCACTGTCATTGATGACATCAGATTATGGGCTTGGGAGGTTTGGAGGTATTAGTACTTCTAGAGGCCACTGGTTGGGGAAGTCCGGCATAAGGGACAGACAAGACCTGAGCAAAGCAGATGGTTCTGAGCAGATAATATCCTCTCTTGGAATCAAAGGAATAAACAGAATAGGGCAGAGAAGGTGGTTGGAGGTGAAATCTGACCCAGCATTTTGACAGTCCAGCAAAAGTGCTGAGAAGCCACCATTAGCCTCCCATCTCTGGGATAAGACTCCCTGAAGCATTTGAGGTGCAGAGATAATTGATATTAAAATTAAATTTAAAACTGGATAAACAGCATAATTTCATAACTCCAAAGAAGTGTCTCACTTATCACATATTTCATGGTGACAGGAATTCTCTAGGGTAACTTTCTAATGGATTAAAATAATTGAAAACCTTTAAATGTTGAGTAGCACCATGGCTTCTTCAACACCTCTGCTGGCTATTGAGGGCGTACACCTCTGGGGGATTAATATGAGCAGAATCTGAAGATATCTTAGCAAGTGAGGGAAGTAGTACTTATTCCATGATGTCTGATTCTTAGTAATTTCAGGATTTGGGACTAGTAGGGCACACCTTCCTTTAGCATCCTACAAGGTTATTTGTTTCCTTCTGGATGTCCATTCATGGGCCCAGGAATTTGGGTGGGAGGGCAACCTTTTGGGATAGTGAATATGCTGGGAATGCTACGAGCATATTATGGACACTGTCACCAATTGGTTGTTGTGGAGGAAAGGATTGCCTGTTCATGAAATGGCTGCCCTGGTGCTTATGAACAGTGAGAAAACATTGATTTAGCAGAAGGCAAAGATTGCCTGTCCCTAGGGTTACCTGCACTGAGCTACAAAATTCTAGATTACACTGGATGCAGATACAAATAGATGCAGAAAAGCCTACTCTTTACCGCCTTCCAATTCTACTGGTTGCCTAGATTTTTGCAGGCCCAGTACGGTAGCATATTCATCACCAGTCCCTCTTGCTTTTCGAGATGATCCTTCTCACTTTCAGCTTATCTCTTTTTTTTTCTGAGCAGGGAGCATCCTTCCAAAATAAGTCCTGGGCTGCAAGTACACAGTACTCTTTATTTGCTAAAGATGCCTATGGGATTTGCATGGAGACCAAGGTCTTCTAGTAACTAAAGATAATGTTGAAGATGGGGTGCTTTGCAACTTGCCAGCTTCCTAATTATTTATTTTTAATTAAAAGAGTTTCCTAGAAATGGAAAAAAAAGTCATATAAGACAAGAGCCTAATGGGCACCAAGGGAGCTGTTGGCAAGCACATGCTACCCATGCATGCCATGTTGGGGACCCCAGACTGACACAAATATTTAAATATCATTATGCATCCACATTGAGGTTTTTCTTCCTAGTTTTTTCCCTGCGGAAGAGGGGCAATTTTTCACCAGCCCTTCACCTCTGGCCCATCTTTGCAGTTTTAAGACAGTGGATGGTTGGTTGGTTGGTTGGTTTACAATATTTATAAACTGCCTCAGTTGTGGGATTCTGGGTGGTATACAACAAAGCAAGAGAATAAAACGGTAACATTGAAAAATGAACAAGCCAGCAACAAAAACCATATGCCCACAGATGGAATACCCACAGTTAGTCAGTTCAGTTACAGCAAAAAGTACAGGGGAACCAGAATGTTATCACTGCCTTGCAGAAAGCAAGAAAGGAGTGTGCCACATGGGCCCCTGGGAAGTATATATTCTAGAGCAGGGTTCCCCAAAGTGGTCAATATCGATCCCAAAAGGTCGATGGGACTATCCAAGGGGTTGTTGTTATTCATAGTACTATTAATTAAAGTAGTATTTATTGAATTATTTTCATCTAATAAATGTTTGGGGGTTGATGAACAATCTAAACTTCATGAAGGGGTCAGTGAGCTGAAGAGTTTGGGGAACCCTGTTCTAGAGCATGGGTGGTGTGCCTAGCTTTATGTGGGCTATGAAAAAAAGAGCACCTTTGGTAGTTAGGAATCAATAGGGAAAGTATCAAAAATAAATCTGCTAATATAATGTTTTGATACATATTTAAGGTGGGACCACTTGGGGTATTAGATACCATTTTGTTTGCCCCATCTCCAAAGAGTGTAAAGGTACTAAACTTAAGAATCTACTAAAAAAAAGATAACCAAGATTATTAGGAGGGTGGAGCTCCTTCTGTTTGAGGATAGGCTAAGGTGTTTGTACATTTTATGGGGCAAATTAAAAAAAATAAATGAAATGAAGATATGCTCAAAGTTATAAAATGATATAGGACTTGGTAGAAGTATTGTAAGTGAAAGATATATAGAGAAAATGTCCTTTTCTCATAATCATACTAGAATCTGAATGGTAGGAGACACAGAAGAGACAAAAGAAATATGCTTCACTCAGTACTTAGTTAAACTATGGAATTCATTGCCAGAAGGGATGGCTTTAAAAGGGGGCTAGAGAAATTTATGGAGGATATTTGTCAGTGGCTAGTAGACGTGATGGCTATCTACTACCTCCAGATTAGAGGCAGCACATCTCTGAGTACAAGTCACTTGAGATCAACAGAAGAGAGTTAGTTTCCTCCCACTAGACTTCCAACAAGTATCTGCTTAGTGATTGTGGGAACAGAACCCCCAACCACAAAAGTCTGCAGCTGGATCCAGCATGGCTTCTTTTCTGTTCTCATGGAGTTTTGTGGAAAATCATGACTTAAAAATCTGCAGGTGAAGTATCAGTGGATGAGGGTTAGCTGACCTCAGCCCTCCTCTAAAGTAATATATCTGTGATCTAAGTGTGAGATAAGCACAATGATCCCAACACTGTCTTCTTCTCAAGATGAGTTCACACATGCTGATTCATCACTCAATCACCGAAAAATGAAGGGATGACCCACAAGTATGAAGCAGGCATCACAGATCAAACTTCAGAGCCAAAGTGCTTTTGTATCACCTGACTTCATTTCTTTCAATAGTCGGCTGCCCAGCCATCTGACGGTCACTGAGTGATGAGATGATATCAGATAATCTGGATGCATCTGTGTAGCATCCCTAAGACGACTTTTTCAGAATCTAAGCAACCTTTCAAGCACTTTCCTGGCACAGCTAAGCATCCTTTCCTGTGGCTATTTATCTAGGCAATTTGCAGCTGCATGGTCTAAAGAAGTACAACATGATCGGATTCCAGTTGCCTTGTTTAACTGTTTCTGCTTTTCATGACTGAATGCAGAATGTTCTTGCCTTATTTTAGACTATGCTTTATTCTTCTATGGTGATACAGGGTTTCAATTTCTATGTTAAGAGAATATTGAATTTTTAGCCCAGCCTTCCACAATTTGGTGTCCTCCAGATATGCTGGGACATGCTAGCTGGAAATACTGCCAATTCCAGTCCTAACATAACTGCAGAACACCAGAGTGTTTTGTTTTAGCCCAATAATTACAAGAACTTTGGTTTTCTGCATGTCTGGCATCTTTCATGCCTAGGTTTACGTTGTCAGAATCATAATATTGTGGCATATACAGCGATCTTTGGTGCATGTTACTATTTAGAGGAGATCTAAGTGCTGTAGACCAAGAGTCAAATGTAAGCATCAGCACTTAGATTCCATTAGTCCTAGTCTTTAATCCCTGCACTGTTCAACATCCACTGTAGGATGTAGAGATGTGCAGTATTTGGATCTCTAGCTGGAAAGGCACTTTGGATCCAAATAGCCTGCTAGTAATTTGTGATGAAGCCAAATGGCATTGCCCCTTCCTTATTCTTCACACTGCCTCCATCATCCAACTCCTCTATTTGATGCTATGACTGCCTAAAGGGCTATAGAATGAGGATCCCTTGTATGAAACCACGTAAGGGACAACTAGAGCAGGGAGACTTGGTTTCTCACATGGAGACATTTAACTGCAATCCAGCTTACCTTGGAGAGGGCATTGTTCATGCCAGTGTTTGGCTGGCTGGGGAATTCCAGGAGTTGAAGTCCACACATTTTAAAGTTGCCAAGGTTGAGAAAGACTGGTTCAGGGTGTAGTCAGTGTAGACTCCAGAGGTTTTTCAAGGTCTATCTTGTTCAGTAAGCAGGCCCTTTATTAAAGAGACAACAGGTATGTCTGTTAGCAGATGCTGGGAAAGCCTTTAGCCCAGGAGAGGTCAAAAAAGTCACACACCAAGCATTTCTATAAAAATAATTTATTTACAGAAAGCAAAACAAAAGCAAAACATATTTAAAGGACTTAGCTCCCCTTTGGAGCAAGCCTTGCTTGGCTACATTGCCGGCAGAGAAAAAAGAGGAAGTAAGAAACAAGTCCGGGCAGGTCCTCCTCCCCCCAGGCAATTTGCATGAAGCACGTGAAAGGAGACAATCAAATACAACCTCTTCACCCGGCCAAAATGATGAGGTACAATAGCAGTCTTAATCGTTAGTAGGAAAACCTCAACACTCCCCTTTTTACACTACAGATTAAGATGCATAACCAATCTTCTCTGACAACTTTATATGTCTTTCCATTCACATTACTTTACCATTATCTCCCCTTTGGTTTAACAGAAAGCTACCATCCTTCTTCCTGTGTTTTTCCAAACCTAGGTTGTTATAATTCCAAGGCTTTTTAATGTGAAATGGCTTTTCATGCAGGCTTCAAAATCAAGCCTGTTTTTCTGTTGATGTGAACAGCAGCAAATCAACATGAATGCACAGATACATACAGCCTTGTTTGTCCTTCTTCATATATACACAGGGATCTGCTTTTCCTTTTTCAAAACCAAAATTCTGCAGTTTTTCATCTACTTTTTGGTTCCAGGATCTAGCAGCTTGTTTTAACCCATAGATTGACTTCTGCAGTTCACAGACTAGATTCTCCCCTTTTTCATAGCCAGGGGGTTGCTGCATGTATAATTTGTGGTCTAAATCACCATAGAGAAATGCAGTCTGAATGTCATAGTAGTTAACTGACATTCCCTTTTAGTGCAGCAACTTTTAACAGTAATCTAATTGATTCACCTTTAGTAACTGGTGCAAAAGTCTTGTCAAAGTCTAAAACTTTCCTTTGAGTGAGCCCTTTTGCAACCAACCTTGCTTTATATTTTTGGATTTTGCCATCAGCATCCCTTTTCAGTTTGAAAACCCACCTACAACCCAGACAGCGCTCATTGGGAGGTAGATTTACCAGTTTCCATGTTTTATTTTCTTTCAAGGATGCTAATTCCTGTTGCATGGCAGAATGCCAATTTTGTGCAATCTCAGGTGGTAAAGCATTCACTTGTTCTAAAGACTCAGGTTCTGTGAATATGTGAAAAGCCTTTACTGTTTCAGCCTGAAAACGTGATGGAGGAACGCCTTTATTACTCCTCTGAGATCTGCGAGGTAATACAGGGCTTAAATTTTGACTCCTATCACTTTCCTGAGAAGCATCTGTCTCATCAGACAGATCTTCAGTTTGCTTTTCTGGTTTAATGTCCTCATCAGGCAAAAGATCACCATCAGCAAGTCCTTGCTGTTCTCTTGTGGTGGTCAAATCAACTGGAGAGCTAGAATTTAATCTCCCCCAGTTTTGTTCAGCAAAAGAAGTGCTTTTGCTAATTATTAATTTCTCTCCCATTATGAACCTGTAGCTCCTCTGGCTTTGTTCATAGCCAACAAAGATGGTTTTCTTTGTAGTGGGGCCTCCTTTCCTTCTCTGCTGTTTTGGAATGTGAACCCATGCAGTGCTACCAAACACTCTAAGATGGCTTACCTTTGGTTTCACACCATAAAACAAATGGAATGGAGTGTCCTGAATCACAGAGTTATACAACCTGTTCTGTACATAACAAGCAGTCGATAAAGCTTCTCCCCAGTACTTAAAACATAATCGTGAATCTTTTAACATGCATTCCATCGCATTTTGCAAGGTTCTGCCCTTTCTTTCAGCAACACCATTTTGCTGAGGGGTGTAAGGGTTAGAAAGAATTTGTTCTATCCCTTTTTCCACTAGGAACCTTCTGAATTTGTGAGAAAGGTATTCTCATCTTCTATCACATTGGAGTGCAGATACAGGCCTAGGGAATTTTCCATTTGCCCATGTCACAAAACTTTTAAATTTCTCAAATGCTTCATCTTTGTTTTAAGATGTAGATAAATGTGTATCTTGAGAAATCATCAATGATGGTCATTGCATACCTTGCTTGTCCAAGACTTGGAGCAAAAGGACCAATAATGTCAGAGTGTACAATTTCCAAAGGTCTAGTTGTAACTCTGTCACTGTGCTTACTCACAGGAGCTTTTAGTGTTTTGCATTCTTTGCAAACTATACAGTCTAAGTATTTATCACAGGGTTTTATCTTTAGGTCAGCACACAGCTGTGGCATTTGTGCTATATACTTGAAATTAGCATGACCAAATCTCCTGTGCATCAGGTGTACACATTGGTCATGATATGGCGTGTTGCCAACTGCAGCCTTGCAGCTTGGCTTCCTTGCACTTTGCACAATGTACAAGGAGTCTTTTAACATACCAGTAGCACACAATTTCCCATTTTTTCGTATCTCACAACCATTTTTCTTAAATGTTATGATATACCCTGTTGCAGCCAATTGTGCCACAGATAAAAGGTTTGATTGTAAATTTGGCACATACAACACACTTTTTACAGTTTCTCCTAAGCAGGATAAATACAAGTCACCTTGTCCCATAATTTTGGTCACAGACCCATCAGCCAAAGATACATTTTGTCTTTCAGTTTTAGACAGTGACACAAAAGAGCTTTTACAATTACATAAATGACAACTGGCCCCAGAATCTAACACCCATACATCAGAATTACCCTTCTCAGCAACCTGTGCAATCTGGGTTGTCTGAAGAGCCTTCTTCTGTGTTGCCCTTGTTTTTTTCTTCTCTGTCTTTCTACTCTTGGGTCTCATGGCACAGTCTCTTTGCAAATGTCCAGCTGAACCACAAGTGAAGCATTGCTGGCTGGCTAGCGCTGTGGCCTCAGGTTCCTTTCCCTTCTTTTCCCTCATTTTCTGGTATTGCAGCTTTCCAGAAGAGACGGGGGGGAATCTTTCCTCTCTCTTCTCCCATTCAGCGAGTAAGCGCTGTGTAACATACGATGGGGTGAGGTCTGTTTCAGGCATAGCCTCCAGGGTACAAATCAGCGTGTCCCACATTGCATTTAGTGAGGACAGGAGGATATAGGATTTTGTGAGAGGTGTAAATTCCATTCCTCTCTCCTGCAACTCAACAAACAGCTGCTGAATATAATGCAGGTGCTCAGGAAGGCTATCTCCTTCTGCAAGGTAGGCTCTGTACAGCTTTTTCGTCAGAGTAACTTTACTCCCTGCTGTTGCCTTTACATTTAAGTCTCTCAAAGCGTCCCAAAGTTGCTTTGCAGACTGCATGCCTCGCACGTGGACTAGCTGATTGTCCTCAACTCCCAAGATAATGGTGGCTCTAGCCCACTCATCCTGTCTCAGCCATTCAGCACTGGGATTTGGGTGGTTTTGCTCACCAATTGGCAGCCAAAGATTCTCTCTGCGAAGATACATTTCCATCTTCAGGGCCCAATTCAAATAGTTGGTCTCTGATAGGCGCTCCAGAGGCATCGCTGAGGGCTGGGAGGTAGCCATGGCTTCTTCCTTCTTTTGCCAGTCACCTCAGCTGGCTTCTTTGTCCTGTAGACCAGCAGTTGCTGGAAAATCTCCAGGCGGCTCTAAAGAAAATCTTCACAGGTCTTTGCTACCTGCCTTTAAATTGTGCATGAGGTGTGGAGCTGATCTCTCTTTTCTCTCTGGGTTTTACTGGGCTTACTGGGTTGCTCACTGGGCCCATAACCTGTTAGCAGATGCTGGGAAAGCCTTTAGCCCAGGAGAGGTCAAAAAAGTCACACACCAAGCATTTCTATAAAAATAATTTATTTACAGAAAGCAAAACATATTTAAAGGACTTAGCTCCCCTTTGGAGCAAGCCTTGCTTGGCTACATTGCCGGCAGAGAAAAAAGAGGAAGTAAGAAACAAGTCCGGGCAGGTCCTCCTCCCCCCAGGCGATTTGCATGAAGCACGTGAAAGGAGTCAATCAAATACAACCTCTTCACCCGGCCAAAAATGATGAGGTACAATAGCAGTCTTAATCGTTTGTAGGAAAGCTCAACAATGTCCACATCAATGTCTGCTCACAGAAGAAGTTGATACAGACTTCCTTGATGGTCAGTTAAGAGATGTTGGCCTTTAATGTTACCTCCTGGTTGGGAACAGCACACCTCCAAATATCAATTGTAGAGGAACAATGCTGGGACAAGTGTATGATTCTGTCCCTGCCTGCAACCATTGGTGTCCACAGGGACAACAAAGGGAGCCAAATATTGAATTGTGTGTGGCCTGCCATCATGACATAAACCCTGCACAGTAACCTACTTGTGTCAGATGATGGGACAAAAGTACATGAGGGTGGGATTCCCATCATGACAGTACTGTGCACCTGTGGTCATTTTTGCATCATCAGGGCTTGTTGCAGACCCTGTTGCTACAACCCTCTCTGAGGCAACTGATTGGCTTTTGTGCAAAACATAACCTTGGATTAAGATGGACCTTGGCCTCATCCCGCAAGGCTATTCGTAGGCTTTTCTTATGCCAGATGGCTCTGGGTAGGGTGGAGACAGAGCTGTAAAGACAATGCAATAATTTTAAACAAACAAGAAATAAACTGAGACAAAAGCTCGCCAACCTCTGGTAATAAAGTTTTCTGTTTGGTATGGGTGGAGTGAGGGCTTAACAGTGTTGACCTTGGAGCCAAATGTGTGGGAGAGACAGGGGAAAAATAATTACCAGCTGTAGACAGATACATTCTGGAAGGGATCAGAAATATTTATTGCTGGGGATAACTGGCCCAAAGTTACAGTTGCAGTGCTTTTTCCTCCAACCACCAGCTTGCTTTTTCTTATTCATTTCCCTATTTTGGTAAGAAAGTGAAATCCCTTTTTGGCAGAATGTGCAGGTGAAACAGCTGCAACCTGTAGTCTGGGCAACCTGAAAATGCTAGCAAGTTCTGACACTGACATAAGATGACTTGTCATTCCTCTAGTCCTACCTGTCTTATTCTGGGGGTCACTCAGGTCAGCAAAAGCAGGAGAAATACTAGATAGTGATCTACAGATCATGCCACAGGCAATAATAAGTCAGCTTTAAAAGTTGGGGAGAGGCAACACCAAAAGGGATCCAGAGAAGAACAAAGACTTGACAAACAAAACTAGGCCAGAAGCAAAGAAATTTGGCCTAAGAATTCAAATGCTGAAAAGGCTGTGAAAGTCAGCAGCTGAGCAATCACATTGCAAACACATAGTAGCAAGGCTGATACTAAATGTTGTTCCAGCTGCAAACATTTTTATGCCCATGTCTTCAAAGCTATTGTTAGCCCCAGCTGCAACCATCATTAACTAACTAGCAGTGTGGGCTAACTTTCACGCAAACGTTTGCTCCTGTGTAGTTCTGCTGAATTCATGGAGACTTTTTCTGCAAGTAAGTGCTCTGTGCCACTCTCTGACACTCACAACACTGCTCTGTGCCACTCTCTGCCACCTCTCTGACTTTGAAAACCTTGGCACTGGCATTGCTTATTGCTCAGTGGGATCTCAATCGCTTTGCTGGGGTCAGAGGATAAATATTCTGATGCTGTTGATGTCAAGCTCAGCAGAACTTCCCTCAGTGAACCTGAGTCATGAAGGTCTGGGGTCCTACCTCATTCTCTGAGGAGAGTTTCTCCAGGGAACTCATGATGCTTCTGATGATCATTTGACAGAAGGAGTTGGCTAGGTCAAGTAGGGCTGAAGTACTAGACTGAAGTTATGCAGATTACCACTAGATGGTAGTAAATGGCTACAGAAAACTTTGACTCTTTTCTTCCATCTTGTGGTTGTCTAGAATTTTGCAGCCCATCTACAGCAGGCCTACCTCAGGCAGCAGATTTTAGATATTAGGAAAAGACCAGAGACAGGTGGTTGTTCCTCTTTTTTTTAATTTCTAAGGAAGGGTAATGAACTTAAGGTGTTCTGCCTATCTTAAATGACAAAATAACTTGGTTGACACTGAGAATCTCCTTAGTCATGGTGAAACCATGTGTTGCTACTTCTTAGGCAGGAAAGTGTGTTGGGCCTGATTGGTTCATTTAGGCCTCCTTGCTGTCATTCAGGATTTATTCTTGACTAATTCATGCTGTCTGCTGATAATCAGAGCATGGCTATCAAGCCATTTGTAAACCGACATAGTAAGGAAGTTGCTAGAGCAATGATAGAGAAGTCAAGCTGATTGGGCTGTAATTTCTTTGGTTGTAAGAGTTACTATATCTGGGCAGCAAATATCTGAAGCACTGCTAGATGACAGCAAAGATCTATAAAGAACTTTAACTTTTTGCTACCATTTAGAGGTCATCCAAATTGTTGTTGTCCACATATGGTGGCCTTACTCTTCCCATCTCTGTTTTGAAGACAGGGACATCTGTTTTCCAACATTTTTTCCAAGAGAATAATTGTTATCTCAGTTATGACCCTACTTGAATCAAGATTCCTTAGCAATGGTAACTTGTGGCCTGCTCATCACACATACCCCACCCCCCCCGGCTGGACTATGCAATGCATTGTACCTGGGGCTGCCTTTGGAGACAACCTAGAAGTTACTGTTGGTAGAAATGCACCAGCTAGTTTCCTAATGGGTGAAGCTGCTCAGGCAAGATAACACCTCTTTTGAAATCACTGCATTGGTTGCCAATAGGCTTCTGGGCCCAGTTCAAAGAGTGTTATGGTGCAGCATTAGGACACATCAGGCAACACCTTGCAAAAATTGAATCTGTTTATCTGGGCCAGTCATCTAGAGAGGGCCTTCTACAGGTCCTCATACCTTGCAAGATCCATGAAGTGTGAGACAGGCCTTCTCAGTGGTAGCTCCTATTATATAGAACATCCCCCCACCAGAGCATGTGCAATCTCCATTGTACAGGTATTTCAAAACTTAGCTAAAGCAGTGCTATTCCAAAGGGTGTTTAGCCCTTACTGTAGTTTAATTTAATAGTATCTAGGACGTGTTACATTTTTACTTTTATTATCTGTGATTTTTAATACCTTGTTTTTGGCTTGATTTTATTGTACCCCATCCATATTCTGTTTGGAATGGGGCAAGCGTTAAATATTGTTAAGCAAACAAGCAAGCACAGCTCGAAGGCTTCCTAATCAAATTTCTCTAATACACCAAGAAGCATTCTTTTCTGGCCATGAGGACTTGAGTCATTGAAGATAGTTATGTATTTCCTTACCAGCCTGTTATCAATCTTGAACTGCAATGCTGACTTCTTACAAGTCACATTATTTACATGAGTTGCACACATCTCTCCTTTTGGGATAAAATGCAGGGTGGGGGAGTAGGAATAGGACGGAGCCGTCTACTTTTTCTTCTTCCATCCATGCTGAGCAACAGGCCTAACATTTCCTTCCTTTTGCTTCCAGCTTTGGTTTTCAAATCTTTCATCAAGCTTGACTTATCCTGAGCTTTGCTTTCCACTTTCCAGCTAAACCAGGGCTACCCATCTATACCTGACCATGGTGATCTATCCTTGTCTTATACATGATTTAATTTATAAGTTCCCCACTAAATTTTTAGGACACATTATTTTTAATGTTATGAAAGACGTCCCCTGTTCTTCTTTCTCACTGGAATATCAAATAAGCATATTTGACCATATTCATCTCTGGGTTCTCATAAATTCCTGGATCACACACCCACTTCCCCTAACCCTGATCCTGATTTTATTAATCAACTCTTTCCTTTGTTCCTCCTTTCCTTTTAAAAAAAGGAAGTTGTCAGCGTAGTGTAGTAGGAATTTGGTGGCCATGCCATATTTAGCAATCCCCAGCAGATATATCAGGATTGGCATTCTTCTCCTATTACTAATTTCTGTTTCTTCTGTAGCATCATCCATACCCTCTCTGGTCTGGCAATCTGTAGTGGACTCTGACCACAAAGTTGTTTTCTATTTCAACAGTGTTGTTGTTGATTTTTACCCAGGTACTCTCCCAAGTACTACTGTCTTCACTCTCTCAAATTTCTGTGCAGATGAACACTTGTTTGGTTGTGGCACTCCGGTCCTAGAAGTTAGTCTCTCAAGTGGGTCCAAACCCCAGCCATTTTTTCCTGCAAACAGTCATTGTCTTCCAAGCCCTCCTTGCTTTCAGAATTGTAATGCAGCACTTATAAGTTCTCTTTCATATTGTCCTCTGGAGAAAGGCACTATATTCCTGTCCATCGCACTGAGCAGCTTTTGAAGGGCTGTCCATCTTCCTCCAATCTGCCTCGCCCGTTGCAACTCTTGGCTCTCCCCTGTTCTCTCTCCATAACTATCAGTATTTGTGCAGCATGTATGCTATAGATCTAGTCATCTATATATGTTGTTGTTGTTCAGTTGTTAAGTTGTGTCCGACCCTTTGTGACCCCATGGACCATAGCACGCCAGGCCTTCCTGTCCTCTACTGTCTCCCGGAGTTTACTCAGATTCACGTTCATTGCATTGGTGATGCTATCTAACCATCTCATCCTCTGCCGTCCCCTTCTCCTTTTGCCTTTAGTCTTTCCCAGCATGGGGGTGGGGGTGGGGGTGGGGGTGGGGGTGGGCAAATTCTGGGATGGAGGGTGGGTGGGTAACAAATAAAAAACCAACAGCCTCATTCATACAGTAAATGGATATCTTGTTGGGGGCCAGAACAGACATTGTGCAAGTCTAGAACTTCAAAAGCACACATGGAAAATAAGTGTGCGATTCTCTTTTTTATTTCTGAAACATGGATTCTGGAGCATAGAATGCCTCTCTTTCCCTTCCCTACCCCTCTTTGGTATTTATACAGGATTCCAGAAGTATAAAATTCTAAAGTGCACCCTTTCTTTTATTGCTGGCTTGAATCTGGTGTAATTCCAGTGAAGTAGTAAAACTTGGGGAAGACTGCCTTAAGTCCTTTGGACATTCCTTATCCTATACCGGATGCTTAATATTGCTACCTCATTCTCATGCCCTCAAAGACTTCATGCTGTGTACAGCCTATAGTTTTACACTAAGAAAAAAATAATTTGTTCTTTTTCTTCATAGTCATCTACCATTTTCAGGTGGGACAGGCAACTTTTATGGACCAAGTGTCTCTTCTGGTGGTAGCCAAAATCTAAAGGCATGAAGTCCGTACTTGTAGAACTGGGTACAGTTTACTCTCCTGCCCCTATTTACATTGTATGTTTTGTTGGGCCGCATTGTTAAAAAAAAAAAGCCTGGGGGGGGGGGGAAGCCCCACTCCCCGCTGTACTTAGCACATCCCACCCCCATCCTTTTTTCTCCTGGGAGAAAACAAATTGGCCTGGTTCATACATAATACTAAGCCAGATTTTTAAACCATGGAGTTTTAAACAAACCGTAATGATGGAATCACAGAATGTGATAAACTAAAAGCAAACAAGCCACCTTATTGCTTAGCATAATGAGTGAACTAGATAGGGAAAAGAAACACATGGCATTTTTCCTCTTTATTTTCTCTTCCAACAAGATTTTTAACATATGCCTACTCAGAAGTAAGTCTTACTGTAATGACTCAGAACAGCAGGCAGAGCATAATTAATTAAATTCAGATTTAAAAAAAAGACATTATTTTTCCTTGACTTCCTGTCCCCCCTTGCTTCACTCGAATGGACCAGATAGGCACTCAAAAGCACTATTTATTTTATTTTGCCTTTATTCAAATTACCTTTTTCCTTACCCTCAGATAACTCCTAGCCAGGCAATGTCCATTGTTTGAATTTCCCTCCTGTGGAAGTCATGCCACAGGGACCACCGAGTTCAGTGGACTTCAAGCACTCAGGGGCAAAACCAAATGGCCATTCCCCTGCTGTTTCCTCTTACCACACAATTCTTCTTGCTCACTCTTTCCTGGTAGCAGTAGTGTTGCTATTCGCCCTGCAGTCAGTCACCCTCCCAGCCAGTCTCTCTGCAAGACTTGCTCCAGATAGGTCCTGAGGACAAAGTATGTACTCACGTTGCAGCGCCAGTGGCCACGTCACAATGTGCTGCTGTGAGGACACCATAGAGCAAAGTTCCTATGGATGTTGAAGGTGGCAAGCTGCTCCACAGAGGCACATCATAGATGCAGTGAGGGATCCGTTCTGGGTGACAAATCAGGATGGCATCTGGAGATGGCCTAACCCCAACTAGCTGCTGCCTTATTCTAGTGCCTTGGCTGAAATAGCTGCTTCATTTCAGCTAATGGTGGGACTGACCCAGCTCAGAGATGGTGCTGAGCGTGCTCCAATTCAAGTAGCCCAAAATGAGAAGAAACATTATGTGTGAAGCTAGAAAGAATGGAAAAAATAGATAAAGGAAAAAAAATCTCTGCAAATTAGCTAATTCTAGTCACTATTAACTTTGGAAATTACAATGCTTTGATTCAAATGGCTATGCCATACAAACTCTTTCTCCCACTGTCAGAATCTAAGAGGCTAATAATGGTCTGGGTAGATAGGGCTAGGATAATCTAATACAGCTATCTGGGAAACCAAATATCAGTGGTCATGGAGAAGCTATTTTCATTTTGAAGGTTCTCATTTGAAGATTTCCATTGTTGCAGCAAAGACTGCTGCTCAGAAAGTCCCCAGACTTATTAGGGAGTTTCTGAGCTGTCATGAGAGTTACAGTTAGTCACAAAATGGTTTCTTTGGGAGCTGTGGCCAGTCACAAAATGTTTGAAGTCCAAAGATTTAATATCTGAAAATGAAAAGAGCAGATAAAGACAGGATATCACAATAACAAATGTTTTGGTGTGACTTATGTTATTGAGTCCCGTAGTGTTACTCATTCAGATCATTTCCACCCACCCACTATGAGTCACCTCATATTTTAGCAACAGTCATTGGGACTGGTTTTTATTTCAGATTATTTAAATTTACTTAAGTGGACCTGAATTTGGCCTTGGGAAAACTGATCTGTTCAGAAGTTAAATAACATTGATTTGGTTTCAGTTGGTTTGGGTCAAAGTATTTCTACAAGCAGCTTCCAAATGGCCAAATTAACTCTTATTTAAAGAAGGTTCTACTGGACTGTGATAAATGTAGGGTGTACAGGGCAATTAAAATGGAGATGGTTTAAGGAAAGTTCATTTTTTCTTGATTGGGCAGGGATGGATTAAATTTAGCTGATTTGGTAGAATTGTATTCTTGGGCTGTGAGGTTGAACTGATTAGGGCTGAAAGAGATAACTTGCTCTCCAAATTTTCCCTCACTTCCTATTGGTTCCTGCTCACATTCTTTTCTTGTTTTTAAGGAACACCCTTTTCAGTCAGGGGGAAACAAGGGTGGAGGCATTCATTACCTGACTAAAAGAAGTCCATTGCTATTGATTCTTGCCCTGTAGGTGAAATAAAGCAATTGACTGGAAGCTTTTGTCTTCCATGCAAATACCTTTCACCTAAAGCCCAAGCAATGAGAAAGGATGATTCAGGGGCCTCCAGGGAGGGGAGGGGTCCTTTTGTTGTACATGTCTGCAGAGAAAGGTCAATGTGTCTATTAGACAAAAGGCTCTTAAACTATTCCATACACTTTTCCCATATAATCTCCACTGCACACATTTAGCAGCAGTAGGGCTATGTCTTTCTCTCCCTCTCCGCTTCCTTTCTCCTGGATCCATTTGAGCCAGACTGCTGAGAAGCAATCTTGAGATTTATACAAACTAGGCAACCCATTTCACAAATACCAAAGGAGTATCACCAAAGGCCCTCTGAGAGAAAAAGAAGTAATTCTAACACCCCATTTTGTTTCACTGTTTAATTAGTGAACAAAAGTCTTAGGTTCTTTGCAAGTTCAAACAGGTCTGTTTGTTTGACTCACAGTTTTGAGGTTATCTTCATAGCCTTGAGGGCGGAGAACAGGAGAAGAAATAAATTACTGCTGATTATCACCACCCAACCCAGATTATCAATCATTTTCAAGCACATTTCAAGTCTGTGGTACCACATGATCCTCACCTGCACATTTTGAATTGAATAGGCTCTGTCTGCACAAAAACCTGTTTCACAAAAGCATTGTCCTTGAAATTTAAATATAGCCAACAGAGCAAGGAATAAACCCTAGGCCCTGAAGTAATGGTTCATGTTGGATGGCAGGCCCACAAAATATTGAATTAGGGTTTAGTACATATCACTTTTAATGGCTTGCCTCTTCAAGTTAAATTTATTGTCCTTGGTTTGTGTTCCTAAGACCCTAACTCAACCTAAAGTGCTGTACCATGTTAGCCATCTTAATGTTCTGTAGTGCTATCAACATTTGATTTCAAAGTAACTAATTGGTGTGTTCTGAGTAGGATGGGGAGGAATGGGGGAGGAAGAATATGCAAGTATTCCTCTTCCTACACCTCTTCCCCCATAGGCAGCCATCAACATAACCTCCTGTTGGATCTGCTCTCACTTGTTCTACTGTCTGCCTTCTCTGGGAAAGGTAGCTGTGGAGGTACCCTATCCCTGTGCATGCAGCAGTGTGTGAAATAGTGCATTAGGCTGAGTTTAGCAATTTGGTGTTCTATTATTGGGATGAGTAAAAAGTAGATGGGGTAACGATTTGTAGTACATTTCTCACTTACATCATTTAATAATAGCAACAACAAAATGACCTCTCCTAAATTATTCTGCTGAAATGAAGAAAAGGGCAGGGCCCTTGTAAGGAAGAATGGATTTTTTGAATGGAGCAGTGACCTCGGCTCCCTTCTGATTTTCAAAACAGATTACAGAGCCAAGAATTCTAGAATGCTAAGCGTAAGCTGTTCTTTTATTTTCTTTTGCACCAGGCTCCCATTGGTTGATCTGAAGTCCAACAAAAGAACAAAATCCGGCAAGCTTGTCCCACTAAAAGCAGTTAGCGTGCCCCATACTGGGCTCCTTCAAGAGCTGGGCTCGATTTCCTGAAAAGTTTTAATAATTGCTCCCTGAAAAATAAGAAGAATTTGATGGGTATGAAAGGAAGACAGGAGAGAGTGATCGTGGGGAGGAGAAAAGCTGGGGGAGGAATGGTTGTGGTGGACGCTGGCTAGTGAGCAGGGAGGAGGAGGCATTCTTGCACTCTCAACACTTCCCAAGCACACCCTTGATCATGCCCATTTTTCTAACTTCCCCTCCAAGTTAATGGGCAATGAAGTGGAACAGATTTTACATGTCTCAAGGCTGTCCTTGGACTGTATTGGGAGGCAGGGGGGCGGGGGTGGGGAGGGGAGAATACTACTTAAATACTATGACAAGCTTTCCTCCCTCATGGGTTGGTGATGAGAAAAGGGAACATGGTGGGAAGAAGAGAGGAAGTTGGTATTGCCAGTTGCATGATTGTGCCGTACTAGGCTCCAAGGGGGGGCGGGTGTTAAGCTCCAAGAGGGGCCTCCAAGGGGGGCTGGGGCCATCCAGTAGCACCTGTGAGGAAGAAAAGAAGCAGAATATTTGTTTTCCTTAGAGAGAAGTTGAAATGGAGCGGGAGGGGGGAGCAACACATGAGACATAAGATTTGCAGAGGAGCCAAAGCACAAGGGTAGCAGATAAGGTGTGCGTGTGTGTGAAGGGAATGCACAGCTGATGGGATGACAGATTCTCTATGGAGTGGAGGAGTTAACAGAAAGAGGGGTTTACAGAATGGAGGCAGTCCTGCTGAGGTACTGTGTTCAGCCCAAACAGGGTATTTAAACCAACAGGAAGGGTTACAAATAGAGCCATACATGCTGGTCCTGTTCCCTGGGCTTCTGTAGATGCTGTCCCTCTGGTTTCAGCCTTGCAGTCCTAAGCCTCATGGGCTGAATGGGGGTGAGGGTGCACCTGCATTTCTTTGAGAGAAAGAAAGAAAGAAAGCTGACTGCTCAAAATACAGGTAGCATGCTCTGCTCCCACTGTGTTAAGCATCACAGCAAGGGATGATACAAAGCCTGCATATGAGGACTTTTACATGCATTGTATTATTATAATGTCCTGCTCAGCCTGCATATTGGAGCAGAGTTTCAGCTAGCAAGCAATCTAAGAGCTGCAGTTAAACACAAATAGATCGAAGGATTGTTAACTCATTCCATTTATACCAATTGGGACAGACTACGGGCCACGCAAGCGTACAACCCCAGCAGCAGCTTCGTATAGCCCTTGATGTCTCCTATTTTATTTGCATTGTATGTTCATTGCATGTGAAAAAGGGACAGGGCCTTGATCATACAGGGCCATCTTGACATTTCTGACTCCCCCATGAACAGCCCTGTATTTGTATCACAATTGTGGTACAGCTGAAAACCTATATTGGATTTGTTGGTGGAATTCAAGCCCAAAGTGTGGGTGTAGTTCTAAGACTTAATTATAATTTGAAAGTTTACTGCCTGACTGCCATCATCAGCTAATTCTCCTTGGATCACCCAGCTTCTGAAGCCCAAGCCCTTGAGGTGCCCCTTTTCTTGCCAACACAGTTTTACCAAAACAAAACATTGGAAGAGACTTTCAATTTCCATTGGTGAAAGGCCCATACAGAAGTTAACAAAAACTTGTGAAAATCTTGAGGACAGGAGAATATTTGAAATCATACAGACTTGTACATCAAACTATTTTATTTATTTATTTCCCCACCCTTATTATTTTTATAAATAACTCAAGCTGGGGAACATATCTAATACTCCTTCCTCCTCCTATTTTCCCCACAACAACCACCCTGTGAGGTGAGTTGGGCTGAGAGAGAGGGACTGGCCCAAGGTCACCCAGCCGGCTTTCATGCCTAAGGCGGGACTAGAACTCTCATATCATGCCTGATTGGCTCTTGGGCTGAGAGAGAGGGACTGGCCCAAGGTCACCCAGCCAGCTTTCATGCCTAAGGCGGGACTAGAACTCTCATATCATGCCTGATTGGCTCTTGGGCTGAGAGAGAGGGACTGGCCCAAGGTCACCCAGCCAGCTTTCATGCCTAAGGTGGGACTGGAATGCACAGCCTCCTGGTTTCTAGCCTGGAGCCTTAACCACTAGACCAAACTGATAGATAATAGATAGATATGACAGATATCAAAAGTTTATTTGGAAAAGAAAAAAACCCAGAAAATGTAAAAATAATTTACATAAAAAGACAGAGAATTCTAAATAAAATCTAGAGTGTATTTAACTTAGCTTATGGCACATTATCTACTTGAGTGGCATTGGGTTTTACAGCATAAGCAGTTGCCTTGAATGTTTGGTCAGGGTTTCTATCAGATGTCCTAAGACAACTTTTGGCTTCCAATTATCCCTAGGAACAGTCAGACTGAGAGCAAAGTCACATGTTTATGGGAATCTGAGATCAATAAAAGCCAGACTATGTTGATTTATCCAATAGTGCAACATTCTCCCTTTCTGATGTCAGAGGCTAGCCAACAAATCAGAAAATAATGTAGTAGTTGGATCACTTCTTAACAATTCCAAGTGTGTGTGTGTGTATTCATTCCAGCCAGGTGGGCTGATTTTAAAAATGAGCTTAGCAAACAAATATTTATTGGAGAACAAAAGATAAGATCTAACCCATGCGCGTCATCTGGCATGATGCCTGCTATTCACCAGATGCTCTAGGGGGCAATGTTGAGCCACATAAGAATATAGTGTTTTGTCACATGTACACATGGTATATTAGACATATCTGTGATCTGCACATATAAAAGCATTCAGTGATATAGACTGCAGTACGAAAAATGTTGCATTTGATGTCACTAGCTCTTGTAGGCAGGGGCTTACAAATTCTTCTGTATTAATTTTATATGAAACTTACTATTGAAAATACTTGGTTTGCAACAATGTAATAATGACGCAAATTATACACTAATTTGTGGCTCTCTTCCTACCAAAATACATCCATTTTTGACCAATAATGAAAATAAAGGCAACAAATTTCGCTCCAAAATATCGCTATTTGGTTCCACAAATTAAAAACAATGTTAAAACCACTTTCATATTGGCTTATTTGAAAAATAAAAAGTAGTTTTAAATTAATTTTATTCTATTGTACATAAATTCAAATAGATCACGAAGTTCTTAATTGTGTTAAACTTGCTCATCAAAGGAGATGAGGTTTTGCAAACAGTTCTCAGTTAATCAAGCAGCTGTTCTTTCAGATTTTATTCACCTTATGCCAGTTGCAAATAACAGTCTGGAGGACCTCTGTGAATAAATACACTGTGAACAATTTAGATTAAAATAATCAGTGTATTTTTAAAAAATAGCAACGAATGCAAAGTGATAAATTAGAAATCATTAGGCAGTAGAGTGGCTGCTTTCATAGTGGCAGTCTATCCCCTAAAGCAATGGTGCACCTAGCAATCTTCATTGATCCTGAAAAAAATAAAAAAAAGCAATTTTATAAATATGCCTATGTAATATTTTGGGCAACTTTATTTTTTTCTGGAATTTTTTAAACTTTCAAATCTTGCCTACAATTTTGGCATTTCCTGGTGGTCTCCTATTCAAGTCATAACCAGGTCTCACCTCATTTAGCTTTTCAAGTGTACAGAAAGTTGATTAGAGGCTGCAGCCTAGCTGGGTCTTCCTAAATTAGGTGCTCTAATTAAGGAGGTTAAGGATAGAGAATCAGGAATAAGTTTTTGGGTGAAAGGAACTGGAGGCTCACTTGCAATATCGAAAGTAAATCCTTGCGCTGGACACCCTGTTCCTAATAAAAAAGGAAAGTTGATCCTGGAATCCCAAAACACATTGTCTTCTGCATTAGACTATATCCTCTGTAAGGGGAGAGGTTTAGGACAGGAAATCAGAAGATGTTTAATTCTTGGGAGAAGAGCAATGACAAATCTCGATAAAATAGTTAAGAGCAGAGACATCACACCGACAACAAAGGCCCGCATAGTTAAAGCAATGGTGTTCCCGTAGTAACATATGGCTGCGAGAGCTGGACCATAAGGAAGGCTGAGCGAAGGAAGATCGATGCTTTTGAACTGTGGTGTTGGAGGAAAATTCTGAGAGTGCCTTGGACTGCCAGAAGATCAAACCAGTCCATCCTCCAGGAAATAAAGCCAGACTGCTCACTTGAGGGAATGGTATTAAAGGCCAAACTGAAATACTTTGGCCACATAATGAGAAGACAGGACACCCTGGAGAAGATGCTGATGCTAGGAAGAGTGGAGGGCAAAAGGAAGAGGGGCCGACCAAGGGCAAGGTGGACGGATGATATTCTAGAGGTGACGGACTCGTCCCTGGGGGAGCTGGGGGTGTTGACGACCGACAGGAAGCTCTGGTGTGGGCTGGTCCATGAAGTCACGAAGAGTCGGAAGCGACTGAACGAATAAACAACAACAAAATTCTTCCTTACCTAGCTAGAGGGTTGTTATTGTAGATTCCGTGAGAGATGGTGGAAACTTTTCCATAACCAACCAAGGGCAGGAGATGGGACTCCAGCAATAATGCTCTCAGCTATCACAGAACTTGGACAGTGCACAAATAAAACTGAAACCACATCAACCAGATAGACCTGTGGAATGTTGGCAAAATATTTCAGCAGGGAGCCTGTGCATTTATCATGTCAAATAAAACTACCTACAGCGTCCTTGAGTTTCTTCTCTCTTCTTTGCAATTCAAGATGGTATTTATTTTTATTTTATTTATTTTCTATCCCGCCTTTATTATTTTTATAAATAACTCAAGGCGGGGAACATACCTAATACTCCTTCCTCCTCCTCCTTTCCCTACAACAACCACCCTGTGAGGTGAGTTGGGCTGAGAGAGAGGGACTGGCCCAAGGTCACCCAGCCGGCTTTGTGCCTAAGGTGGGACTAGAAGTCAGAGACTCCTGGTTTCTAGCCCAGCACTGTAACCAGTAGACCAAACTGGCTCTAATCTTTCCTGATCGAGGCCACAACAGCTTATCTTTCACGTCTTGCTAGTTTTTGCAGTTCAGATTTTCTCCCCCTCCTTTGTGCTTGATTTATCTTTCCTCTCTTCTACTTGATAGTAGTTACACAATCAGGCCACTCCAGAAAAGATTGTGTCCTCAAACACGCGCACACAAACTGCTGCTATGAAACCATCACTGTAGCTATTCTGTACCAACCTCAAATTGATTCTGTTTCTTCTTCTCTGTTAATGTTCTGTGTGCTCTAACAAGTCTCATATACCAAGGACAATCCCATTGTTCTAGTCCCTATCCTCAGTAAATCATTGTTGCCATTTTGCCCTTATTTGGAATTGCTGGACAGGAGTGAAGAATCTGTGGATCTTTCAGATGTTGCTGAAATATGCAGCCCCAGCTAATATGGCCAATGGGAAGGGATTCTGGTAGTTGTAATCCAACCTCATTTGATGGGTCATAGGTTCCTCATCTCTGGGGTACAGCTCACAGAGCTATGTTGCTGGACCAGCATTTTAGCATTGTGGCAGAGAAGACAGGAGCTCTGTGGTTTGACCCCTTGATTCCAGTGGGAAGGGTCAAGCAAGAGATGAAAGAAAAATCTGCTTGAGACCCCATGGAGTGTCTGCCTGCCAAGTAGAAGTTGCAGAGTTAGGTGGACCAGAGGTCTGATCTGATGTTGTTATTAACACTAAGTAGTATGTAACATATACACTATAGCTATAGTATAGGCTTTTTTTATAGCATACTATACACTATAGTATAGCATAGGCGTGTGCCTTCGAGTCAATGTGGACTCCTGGCAACTGCCTGGAGAAGTCCCTGCAGTTTACTTGGGCGAGATTTCAGAAGTGGCTTGCCATTGCCCCTTTACTAGGGCAATGAGAGCAACTGGCCCAAGGTCACCCAGCTGGCTTTGTGCCTTAGGTCAGACTAGAACTCACAGTCTCCTGGTTTCTAGCCTGGTGCCTTAACCACTACACCAAACTGGCTCTCTGTTGTATAGTACTACATAGTATGTAGCAATGGTCAATCCTTTTATGGCCTGCAGCTGCTGGACCATACTTTGAACTCCTGTAGAAAAAGGGAATTCCTGATGGTCTGTAGTAAGAAAACATAGGAAAAGTCTTATCTTTTAAAGTGGTGCAGAAATCAGAATATTCTGATTTTATGCAGCAGCTTTGGAAGAACATTCAACTACACATGGGGATAGGCCGAACAAGTTCAGGCTGTGGTTCATAGGATGAATATCAAGATAGTACAAGCATTCCCCTTTCTGTCACTACGCACCATCACGTAGTAGCTCCAGGTCACCATTCACCCGGACTCTTGAGTTCATATGTAAATTCTGAACGGTGGGGAGGGGAGGAACAACTTTCCTTCCAGAAACTTGCAGCCATCCAAGAGTTGCCATCCCGTAAATCATGCAAATGAGAAGCACTGAGCACTGCATTCCTTCCTGCTTGGAAGCATTTAGCTTCAATATGCAGTCTTTCTTGCTCCCTGTGCAGACTGGTAGAGCTGACAGCTACCCAGGACAGCTGTCTCAGCATTTCTAGAGAACTGGGAGCAGGTCACAAGAAACCATGGCTGCTTAGCTGAATTTGATCACATCAAGCATGCATGTTCATACTGTTGTCAAAGGTACCAGAACTCTAATTACAATATCCAGTTTTCTCGCTTCCCACAACTGAGTGATGATGCCACCTACCCAACCCTTGAGGGAACCTGAGACAATACTGGCTCTGAATGTTCTGCCCCCATTGCCAATCACTCTTCTGCTACTACTGCATCTACTCCACATCCCTCCCAAAGGGGGCTGACCTGGCTTGGGAGGGTGCCCTCCCATGAAGGCAAGATGTTAGGTTTCCTCCTCTGGCTTTGCTGCCATTTCCCTTCAGGTTTATGGGCATCCCACCCTTGGAAAGACCACTCTCAAGAAAACTGGCACAATGTAACATCCATCCTGAATATTTGCTGCTACCCTTGAAGGAATTCCAATTATTCTTTGTTTCTGTTCATTCATTCCCAACACCATGAAAAAACAGGGATCAAGGAATGCCTGCAACAATCCAATTGTTCCTGCCGTCTTGGAATTTGGAGATGCACGGTGGAGTTGGTGCCATTTTTTCTCGATTATTGTAACCCAGCAGCTTGCTGTGTCCATTACCAATCGCCAGGCTTCCTCCAGAGCAGGCCTGCACACCATGCAGCCTGCCAAGCAGCTTTGTATGGCCTGCCAGTGTTTTTTTTAAAAAGTCAATACATTTGCCATCGCTGCACTGCTGAGCACCTCCAAGGTCTCTGCTAGTCACCAAACAGCTGATTGGTGCACCAGGTATTTCTTTGCAGCCCACCATGATTTTTAATTTATCAATGTGGCCACTTCCCCTCTACAAGTTGTACAGACTTGTTCTAGAGCATCTGTCCTGAGTCACTGCCAAATGATGTCACCCTGGTTCGTGAGTATGACATGCCTTATAGACCAGCAGCTTATCCCACCCCCACCCCTATTTTACTTCTACCCCTTTTGGCACATCATTAGGGGAAAATATCTACCCATCAAGGCATTGCAGCAGAGTCTTACTTTGGAGTCAGCTTAGGGTTCGCCACATCTCATCTGGGCATCTCCCAAGTTAAAATAATGTGAAATAAAGAAGCATGGGAAGACAGGCAGAGAGGATGAGGGGAGACCCTGACATGACTATGCCATTAGTCAGATCCTGAAAGAGCTGCTGGACAACCAAGCCCTTCACCACAGAGACAGTAGGAGAAGCATCTGAAACTGATAAACACATGGAAACTGTCAAGTAAGTAACAAAACCGAGTTCAACATCCCTTACTACTTTTTGGATGTGGCCATAAAGAAAATAGGAACTGCTGCCTCTAACAATAAATATACCTTTCAGGATAGCATTAAAGTGGATTAATAAAAGCATGTCCCCTCTTTTCCCCCCAGATGAAATACTTGGAAGACTGCTTTCCTCTTCTCTGCCATGTTGGAAAGTTGAGAAGAAGTTGGTGGAAAAAACAGTGGGAGTGGGAAGATGATGGATCTGAAAGGAAGTTAGGAACAGAGGGTTAACAAAGAAGGAACACTCTGGGAGAGGAAAGGCTGTGGTAAAGATGGGCTAGTTACCAGAAGACTTCATAAGCCTTTTTCACACTTCGACGGTGAACAAGATAAGGACAACTTTGTGGGCGAAACTTGTTCATTCAGCACATATTCGTGCTTTGCTTAAGGGCAAGTGGGACAGGTCCTTAGTCTATAGACACCATCCAAGAAAGTGAAATGATCCATGATGAGTTTGTTTCTCTCACCTTGAAATCCAGCCCTTGCCACTATCACTACAAGACCACTACATTGGTTCTCCTTGATTTACTTACCTCTAAAGAAACACAGGATTTTCCCTATGACTTGCAACTCCACATTGCTTGATGGGAGAAGAGATCATGAGATCCTTCTCACTTTCCTTTTATCCTGGCTTGTAGAGAACAGAATTGGGCAAGGCACCAAGGTTGCCTTCTGCCAAGAACATCTCCTTTGGTCAGAGCATATCTGTATCCTTGCTGTTGTGAAATCATACTCTACTCATATCCTTTCCTAATTTACAGCTCAGTTCAGGAGTATCATACCATTTCAGTTACATTTAGTTGAGTTAACGAAGTAACAAGCAACCACAAGAAACATAAATCTCATAAGCTACACTAATCAAGCTTATTATCTGCTTCCCATTATTTTATATATTTTGCAATGTGCAGATAGATTATGTTCTTAAAATTTGGGAATGGGAGATGGTTTTACCTTACAGATAGACCTCTTCTTCCAAGGCCATACCAGCTTTATCTGTGTCTTATGTATTTACAGATCCCTACCTTCCTGAATCTGGTAATTGCAAGTACGTTAGAATACAATCATAATGATCATCAGCCAGTAGCCAAGGGTGTGTGGGTGGGTGTGTAGTGCAATACGTTTGGAAGATACTAGACTAATTCACTTCTGTACAAAGTATATAGGTCAAATGCATGAACCCCTAAGCCCTTTTCTTAAAGGCAAAGAGAGGTGGGCAACTGAGCATAACCTTGCTGGCGTAACAAGTGTTCTTGAAATACACTGCTCACCACTGAATATATCCTCAAGCAGAGCTTTATGGATTGTTCTCTCTCTCCCATCTCCCTCTTGGATTCTAAAATGGTGCTCCTGAGTATTGCCTGCATCTGGTCCTGCCAGCTAGTTAGAGATGGACAGGTGCAATGGTCAACCTAAGAAGAATCCACATCAACTATGGAACAAGAGACACTTTGACCTGGCCCTCTACAACCCAATAGGGTTACATCATAAGGTAAAGGTAAAGGTTTCCCTTGACATTAAGTCCAGTCGTGTCTGACTGTAGGGGGCGGTGCTCATCTCTGTTTCAAAGCCGAAGAGCCGGCGTTTGTCCATAGACACTTCCGTGGTCATGTGGCTGGCATGACTACATGGAACGCCATTACCTGCCCACTGAAGAGGTACCTATTAATCTACTCACATTTGCATGTTTTCGAACTGCTGGGTTGGCAGGAGCTGGGACTAGCAACGGGAGCTCACCCCGTCACGCGGATTCGAACCACCGACCTTCCGATCGGCAAGCTCAGCAGCTCAGAATGCCCCTTGATCTTTAACAAGGAACCTTTGACCTTGGAGTTTCTGCTTCTTTATATTGCCCAAGTCACAAGTGTTCATTGGGAATCTTCTTCCACTGTGTGATCTTCAGGTTCTTACTGCTCAGTACTAGTTCTGCCTGTATCAGGGCTCAGCCATGTATTAAAACCTATCCACTAGTCCTTTAGCTAGCAGAAAAACATGCTGCCATAAAATCTGCTGCCCCAATTGCTGAGCCCTATGTTTCTGTAGTAATAGGAAAAGCGATTGGTACTGCCCTTACTATTTTAATGATGGACAAATTAAAAAAGGTGATTGGTGGATTTCCCCAACTTTGTTTCTCTACCTACCAAGTATCACCAGTTTGTTGAAAAATAACCACCAATCACTCTACTTAGCATGGGGTGGGATGGGGCAGGCTTAGTAAATGTAGGTGGGTGCTTGGAACAATGTGTTTAGCAAGGCAAGGATGACTGAAGCTCCCTTTTGAGTTGTGTTGGTCCACTTTTGTTGCTGCCCGTTTTTTGTCATTTAATTATTTTATTCCTGTTCATTATTGTTTCTTATGCTTTATTTGTGAACTGCCCAGAGTCACTGAGAGTTGGGTGGGCTACACATTTATTAAATAAATAAGTAACCAACCCGCCTGCCAAGTTGCCTGACTAACAGATCACAGGTGTGGAGATTCTCCATGCCAGTGACTTGTGAGTCAGGCTGTTTTTGAACATGGATCTTATGCTCTTCTGAAAGAGTGCTGACAGTACCAAAAATAGACTGGTTGACAGGCCAAGGCAAAGAGGGACACAGAGGGAAGCAGGAGGGAATGATAGGTATTGAGCTCCATTCTTGACTAATCTGGTTCTATCCTCGTAGCTGGCTACACTTGGAAGTAGCCCAGGGATAGTCATGGAGTTGGAGAGGGGAAGGCAAAACAGTGCACCTTTCCCCCAGACTAATAAAAATGGTAAAAAGCATGGTCGCATAAAATCCCTTGTTAACACAAGTAACAGAAAACATCTAATGCACCCAGTGATGGTAAAAACAGCAGCACATCAAGGGCAGAGCCCAACTTCCTTTCCCAGTTTGAATTGACCGTCTGTGCAGGATAGGACTTGTGCTCTCTCCTGCAGACCAAGCCAAAATAATGACTATAGAGAGCAGTTTCTAGAGACTGTGGGAGAGGGGGGAAACACATGCCCACAGTTGCCTAAGGTGGACAATAGGAACAGACTCCATATCTTACCGTGTCAGCAGCCATATAGTCAATGAAGTGTGCTAGATCATATCCATGGCAATGTTGTTTTGGAAGGAGGAGGAGGAAAATACTACTTTAAAACTGGAACAGCCAAAGGCAACTTTTAGCTGCCACAGCCATGGGCTGGGGATAAGACAAAGGGACTGTCATGAAGGCAGGTGACTGGGACATGTTCGTGCCATGATTAGGGAGACATGAAGATGAACCCTAGAAAGGCAGCTTTCTTCATTCAATTATAGCTTGGGCCTTTTAGATGACAGTTACTTATGATGTATCACCTAGGTTTTGGCAGCTGGTGAAAGGCACTGTTTTAAAGACAATTTATTGTGGGAGAGGGTTGCCTGGTGACCCATGCCTGCTTAGTTTTCCTGTCTCTCTTTCCCTTCATCTTCAAGTTTGGTTGGACACCTGAACAAGAGAGAACCTGTATTTCAGACCAAGAAGAAAAGCTGGGGGTGGAGGGGAGGCAAGAAGTAGAATGGACTTCCCTCCTGGCCATCTCTATTAGCAATCAAACCTTCACAGGCCTGCCTCACCCTGCCAGTCTCCTACCCCAAGAAACACCATCTCCCACTCTTTGACGAGAGAGATCTGTTCCCAGACATCTGAGATGCATGGGCATGCTGGGTGTATGCGTGTTTCACTCTATCATGTCTCATCATGAAACCTGCATTTCACTGACAAGCTGGACAATAGTTTGGGTGAGGAAGCAGAGAGGAGATGGTGCTTCCCCATTCCACCACTGGATACTTTGGTCAACCTGTTCCTCATGTAACAGAAACACTAGTCTTGCCAGGGAAAACTGACATTTCTGAAAAAGCTTTTACACCCCAAAATCTGGAAGTTCTCACACACACATATTGCTCCTCTCCAAATCTATTCTACCCACAGTATTTTTTTTCCTAAGCTAAACATGCTCTCAAATCTTACTCTTGTGCAGATAGAATTGTTCAATTTAAAAGATGGGTGTATCTTTTTAGGTTGGTGAGGTTGTTTGGAATTTCTGAGAGCATATTTTGAGCAGTCTCATAAAAGGGCAGTCATGAAAAGACTTACCCATTCACAAAATGGCTACCTGCTGTAAATGTAAATATATGTCAGGTTTTGTTCACAACGTGGGGTGTATTTCATTTCTCTGTTGTTGTCTTTGTATTTCTTAACCCTGAAACACCCTCTGATTGGGCAGCCATTTAAACTGAATGAATAGATGGATAAATAAATAAATATTCCCAAAATATCCATTTACCCAAAGGCAAGCTGGAGCAAATTCTTCCTCCACGCCCTCAGACACTTTTAACTATAGTACTCCACCCTTTTGGGGGCAGATGTGTGTTATGACGTGGAAGAAGAGACAATAAGTAGCACAGACCTCTACTTCAAAGGGTTCCCCAGTCAAAGATTATTATGACAGGTTGTCATCTGTCAGGCTAAACCTCCTGACATATCCTAGTCTATCTGGAGAATTTCTTAGCTCTTTTCTGTAGTACTTCTCCCTTCTGTCCTGTGCTCAGGAAAATAGAAAGGAAGGTGATTTGCAAACTTTGCACACAACAAACTTTGCAAAGCTTATGCCAATCCTGAAACCACAAGGGGAAGCTCTAAAATTGTGAAATCCTGCACATGGGAAGAGTTTTAATGAGAATTTCACTTTTTAAAACAATGAAGCCTTAGATATCAAGGCTTTGTAGGGAAAAGGGGAGTACAGAAGGAAAAGAAGCAATCTTACGCATAACATTTGAGATAAAATCAATACAATCAGCCCAATTAATATTACCCACTTGCCAAAGGTTATGGGTTTTAAAAATACTTCGAGTTTATTCCAGAGAGAATGGTTGGAGAAAGATCATCTGGGCTTCCTGCTCAGATGCTGTTGAGCAGATTCTCCTGCTCCTCCTCCTCCTCCTCCTTTGAGTACTAACCTCATAATAGATTAGAATGTGGAGGATAGTTGAAAGCCACCCTGTTTGGCTGTTGCGTTACCCAATGAAGCCAAAGTCTCTGATGTTGTGGCTCTAAACAGCAAATCAGAACATTATCTGGCAGCTGAATCCATCTTCCTAATGACCCTGTGGTTGGATGATAAAGGTGCCAACTAGTTTTCAACAGTTATGCTCTTGTATTAAGAGGATTATATGGGAGAGACATGTTTTGGAAACAAAAGATGAATTCTGTCTATCCTGGTCTCCAAGCATTGGATCTACTTAACAGGTACTTTAAAGGCTACTATTGTATTGTTAAAAAAAACACACACACACATGCAACTGTCATAGTGACAAAGCTGGAAGGAAAGTATGCTTTGAGTTGGCAGAAAAGTATGTTGGTTTAAGTTGCTGCCCCTATGGCCAAGTTCTTGATGCTCTCCTTCAACAGTAATAGGTGACAGGTTAGGAGAAGTGATTGGTAGATTCCCCTGGTTATGTGTCCCTTCCAGATTTTGAGAAAACAATCACCAGTCATTCTCCCTAATATGCAGTAGGGCTGAGGCTGGAGAGGAGGTAGATTTTGTCAGATGACCAGAGCTGCGGTTTCATCACCTGTCAAAACTTGCCTGGGTGTTGTGCAAGTGTTCTGCAAAAGTGCATTCAGAGGAAGCCCATTAATTGATAACTGGGCTCTTTTTGGACATGGGTTTAGCACTATCACAGACCAGAGTTCTCTCCCCCTGGAGTGGTGCTGTCTTTCCACATACCCTCTTCCTAAATGCTCTGGCTCAGAATAATTTTTTGGGAAATCAAGAATGGGCACTATTTTTATGCTCCGTATTTGTCCTGCCCAACATGCAACTGAGTAGCTAGGAATCAGGAGGGGGAAGCAGCAGACTTGCACAGGATGTGGTGGTGGTGGGCATAAATAAAGGCCACTGAATTAAAATTGAATTGATGGATCTCTGCCAAAGCCCCCCCCCCCAACCTCCCAGCATTTTGTCAATTTTCAAAACCTGGTCAGTTTCACAGTGAACTCTTTCAGCTCTCTTGGATGAAATGGGGGGAGTGACTAGGGCATTTTTTTTTCTTCCTGCCCTACACAAACAGATGCACATAAACACATCTGTCAAGAGTGCACTAGTCTTGTTTTTTTTAAAAACAAAACACCAGAGCCCATGAACACTCAACAAGTACTTCACAAACTACCCATCAGGCTTCTGCAAGCTGGACAGATCCCATCCCCTGTCCATGCCATCAAGCACGTTGTCAGTGAGACACTGTAGAGCATTTATATGGCAAGATCTGTGTTGGAAGAAGAAAGAAAACACAACTTTTAAATTGGAACAGCTGCTAAAGATGAATGTAAGCTGGCTCCACTGTGGGTTGTGAATCAGACAGAGGCAATGCCATGAGAATACATCCTCCAAAAATGATTAGTGAGGAATCTTAATGCTGTGGTTAGAGCAGTGTTTCTTGACCTTGGCAACTTTAAGATGTGTGAACTTCAACTCCCAGGATTCCCCAGCCAGCTGGGGAATCCTGGGAGTTGAAGTGCAGACATCTTAAAGTGGCTGAGGTTGAGAAACACTGGCTTAGCCCATGGCCTCCTCCTGGAATTGTTCTGTTTGTGTTTGTCTTGGCAAGTAAGACCAGAGGGAAGTGTCTTTCTCAGCCTTATATTTGGAAGGATTCTATTTTGAAACACTTCAGGAATTAAAGAGCTCTTTTTTTCCTGTGTTGACTTTTTTTTATCTGCTTTTTATGTTGAGATTATTTTGCCAATTCAGGAAGTATAGTGGAGCAGATATAGAAAAAGTTGTGAAATGTTTATGGATGTACTGTAACACAAACACATACATGCAAAGCGCGGACATTCACATATATACATGCACATAAATGCACAGCATGATACATCCTACCACTTTGCTTTTGAAGCAAGTAGGACAACTGAAATGTCATGGAAACATACCTAGGCAGCAAAATTCCAGAAGGCTGCTAGAAAGCAGCAGAAAGATGCCTGAGATGCTGCTTGTTTGCTGCCAACCAGCCAAATGGTTGTCCAGATTTCTATAGCCCAGATATTGTAGCCCTAGGTATCAACATACTGTATATCTGTGCTATTGTCTTATTTCATTCACACACACATACAGCAAAAGTTGTACACAGACATGCACACACAGAGCAAACAAAATGAATCCTACAAAACTGTTATTAGTTTTTCCACAAATCATGGCTTAGAGAAGGGAAATGATTTCTAGGGCATCAGTTCCAGATATTAAAACAATTTCTGCTGGTAAATTATTTATTTAAAAGTGATTTATTTCATGTAGATGGGATCACTAGCCAAGTTCTATGCTTGGTCTCTTTTTACTGGTGGGTGGTAGTTTAAGAAAGAGCCTTTTCAGCTAGCAATTTCCATCCTGTGTTACGAATACTTGCTATGGCTTGGCTACACCCTCCTCATGGAGCCATGGATAGCTATGCTACGTTGTAGCTACCAAATTCAATTCACGTAAAAAGTCTAAAGAATAGCAATCTTGCTGGAAAAATCACCTGTAAAGAACTCCAAATCTGGTGTTCTTCACATATTGGTTGGGGCTGTTGGGAAATGTTGTTTGAAACAGCTGAAGGTACCAGGTTGACTTCTCTGACTCAAGAATATACTTAAAAACAAAACAAAACAAAACAAAAAACTGTAATTTTTAGATGCTCTGGTATTACAATCTGCACTGTTCCCCAGTCAGGCCTACTGATTTATCTGCTTTGCAGCCAGTCCCCACTGCTATGTTTGTTGCAGGTGTGAAGCACAATTAGCTTACCTTAATCTTTTAATGTAGCGTCTGCCTTAAGCTTTGCTTCTTTTGATTGTTAATATATGTTATTAGTCCTTTAAAAGAAATCAAGTGGAACTTTGGGAAAAGGACAGAAAAATGCAGACTCCAGGGCAGTTATTATACTATTTGTATTTATAGTACTTGCCTGTCTGTTGGTTCTAAGAATTGAGTAGTTACTCATGCTTCCATGCTCTCAAACACCCTGTTCTCAGGTTAGCATTTAATGGAAAGAGATAAGTTGATGAATAGTTTCATGGGGTGGGGGGGAGGACAACATGTGATTACAACAAATAATTCCATAGCCTTGCAAAACAACACATGCCATTATTCATTTAACCCCAATATCCACAGCCAGAGATGGAATAAACAGAGGCAAACTCAGTTAAACTAAACCACTGTAAAAAGTTTCTGACCATTTCACAGCTAGTGATTTACAGGGTGTTCTACCAGCATCCAGCCATTGCTGAGGCAATTTAAAGCCTGTTCTGTTTATTGAAGGATAACTAGAGGATATTATATGCCACTAATGAGGATCTCCCTTTGGATGAGAAACTGGATTGTTCCATTAAAGGTATCTAAGGCACATACTTGATATACATCACTGTTATGGTGAAGTGGGGAATAAATGCAGTGATAATTTTTTCCAACCTGATAGCCAGTAGCTGTGTGGGACTGCACCTCCAAATCTCCTAAACCAGCATGGCTAATGACCATGCAGGATGGGGACTGTGGAAGTTGTAGTGCAACATGTCTGGAAGGTATCAGACTGATTATGTTCTTAGAGTTCTCCTGATGTTCAGACCCATTCCAAGTTATCAAAGTTTGACTTTAATGTGGGTGTACACATTGCACTAAGCTATTAGGTAATTTCTCTGGTTTTTGCTTAACATGTTTGTGAACTCAATAATTGTGATTTGGTTTATATGTCATGGTTAGAACAAGCCATGCTTAGCACTAAGGTTTAAATTAATGTTACCTCTCTGGTCTGGGGTATAGTTTCATGATTCAGACCACATTCTCTTTTCTAACTCTATGTAATATGGTCTTCAGTTCAGACCTTAGCAAGACGGCATGCAAGAGGATAAACCAGGTATAAGGAGCAGAGGATAAGCCATATACACAAACAATAGAGTCTTGCTGAGAGTTATGAATTAAGTATCTAACCTGGGGTGCTTCCTCAAAGAAGTTCCTAGTACTCTCAGCTCTTTCTGCCTGGCACTGATTATCTTTGGGGAAAAAAATGTTGGGAAGGGAAGAAATTTAGTAGGAAAAGAGAGTGAGGAAAAGGAAGATCCTGAAAACTACAGAGAAATCAGTCCAACGTTGGGATCTGGAAAGGCTCTAGAACAGATTATAACGGAAGTAAGCGTTTCACCAAGGAAACAGAAACCAGACGCATGGGATGTGGAAAAGAACTTGACATTGTTAATTGCAAACTGAATATGAGCAGCAGTGTGGCGTGGTTGCTAGGAAGACAAATGCAATTTTAGGCTGCATCAACAGAAACGCAACTTGCAAATCATAGGAAGTAAACATGCCACTCTGTTCGGCTTTCACAGACACCACTTTGGGTACTATGCACCTGATTCTGAGCATTACACTTTAAGAAGGATTGAGAGAAATTGAAACAGGTTCAGGGAAGGACAATGATGATGATTGGACAACTGGAAACTAAACCCTGTGAAGAAAGATGGAAGGAACTGGGTGGCGTTTAGCCTTGAGAAAAGATGACTAAGGGTAGCAGCGCTCCTTGATGGCACTCTTCAAATACCTGAAAGGATGTGACATAGAAGGAAGACAAGAACTCTTCTCCCTTGTTCCAGAGTGCAGGACACAGAATAATCAATTTAAGGCACATTTCAACTGAACGTTAGAAGAAACTTCCTAACAGTAAGAGCAATTTGATGGCAGAGCCAATCAGCCAGAGAGGTAGTGGGTCCCCCTTCATTAGCTGGCTTCTAGAAGAAGCCAGCCAGCCATCTGTCTGTGATGCTTTAATTTGGGTTCCTGAACTGAGCAGGAGATTGGACTTGAGCACCTAACTGCCCCCTTCCAACTCCATGATTCTGTCTAGGTTCCTTCTAAAAGGTCATGGATAAAGCAAGATGATTTTAGAATAAAAGCTTGTCTGGACAGACCCTCATTCAGAAACATTCGCTACAAAAAACAAGGGGTGACCTTAAGAGGTACTGTATGTTGTCGTTTTTAGAGTGCTCCATATCCTTCTAACAATTCCCTCCTCTAGCCAACTATTAAAAAGAAATGGATTTTGGATTGTCTTCTGTTTGTCACTCTAACCCCATTCCTACCTTTCTGCTCTGCTGCTATTTTATTGGTTATGGAGTTTGTAGAAAGACTACATACCCCTACAAAACTTGTTTTTTAGAGGAGCAAGTGAGATGTATAGTACCAGCGTCTAATATTTTCCTGTTAACTACCTTCAACTCTCTGAGGGAAGGGGGAGAGATCACCTGCCTCTGACCTTAATTTCCCATTCCCATACTGGTGGGAAAATTGTCGTATTAGGAAGAATGCAGTTAGGCTGTCACAAATGCCGGCATCTCAGCTTGCTTTCATGAAAAGCAGAAATAGATTGGCAGGTAGGCAGCTAAGAGTGTCAGTATTTGGTCCACTAACATCTGGAAAATATAAGTTATGAGATACATTCTTGACCTTTACAAGTTGGGGCTTATCCAGAGTTCTGATATTTCTAAGTGGCTTGCATGGGCCAAGAATTCAGAGCAAGAAAGCTGGGCTATGGAATGGGCAGGGATGTAGACACTTCTCCGAGGCACAAGGAAGGATGATTTTTCATGTCCCCAGCCCATCCCATTGCTAACTCTGTGAGGATCACCTGAAAACATGATTTGGGATTGGGAAGTCCCTTCTGCCAAGATTTAAGCATACAGTATTTGGCTGTGGTTGCCAAATGTGAAGTCATATGTGCCTCTTCCTCAGTCAATTGACGATGATGTGGTTCACACACACTAAGCCATGGTTTGCTTAACATGATTGACCAAACCATAATTGATATATAAGCTAAAATTTTGTGTGAATTCAGTCAATCATTTATGGAGACTAAATGCTACAAATGGAAAGTTTATTATGTTGCCTCCAATGAAATTATTTTTTCCATTGAGACAAATTTGCAGCTACTCATAGACTAGATTCATACTTCATGTTAGGCCATGGCTTGTTTAATTGTGGTTAATGAATGTCTGGGATATTGTAAGATGCTAAGCCATTAAGCCTGGTATACTAACCTCAAAGGCTAAATTTATTATAGTACAATAAGCCAAAATCAAACTTTGGTGGGATCTGTTAACCGAGCCGTTGAGTATTGTGTGAATCAAATATAAAATATGACATGGAGGGATGGACCTGAGGTAGAAGCACTGCATATCTATGAGATGATCCTTGACTCCAAAAGCCAAGACAGCTCTGGGCAAAGAGCTTCCTGAGGGGTTCTAACCAGCTTCCCTGGTGGCAGTGATTGGCTGGAACATTGTAACCAGCTGGAAGTTGCCATTTAATTTCCTTCTGATGCTGGAGCATCTCTCTGGAGCTAGGAAATTAAGATGGCAGCTGGATGGATGCTGCAGCGAGGAAGAAAATGTGAATGGTATTTCCAAATGCTGTCCTCCAATGTAGTGGGCTCATGGTACCTGTCAGTCAAGTGGTAAGAACAGCTGGGGGCTTCCAGGTATAAGTAGTTGCCCAAGGATTTTATGGATAATGTTGCAACTAGATTCAGTGGTCTTATTCTCTTTCCTCTCCACCCCCTGCTTGAACCTTTTAGAGGCCTAGATTTTCTGCTTGGGAATAAAATCAGTATCTGTAGTTATGTATATCCCAGCTGATTGGACACCCCATGAGCATTCTTCACATGCATCTAATTATGGTACAAATGTGCCCTGGCAACCACATTTTTTTGCCATGTCCTAATGGTGTCACTTCATCTCATTCCTGAAGCAGTTTAAATCATTCTTAGCTGTATGAACGTTCAAGCAGAGTTTTCCCCTTATCACAACCAGGGATCTTGCAATCTTCACCAACGTTCAGTCAGTGGCACAGTAAGGTGACCCCAAGGGATGGGCTCTGCCCAGCACCTCTTGGCCACTTTAGCCCAGTGCAGGTACTTCCCCTCTCCTCTGGTCCTCGGCACTGTCTCCCAGGTCTGTTCTGCTTTGGGCAGTGGGAGACTCTGGTTCTTTCAAACTGGGGTGTCCCCCTGAACCTGCCCCCAGGGCCACAGCTCTTCCTGTGTACTGCTCAGAGACCTGGCTCAGAATAGCAGCCGACCAGCCAGGATGATGGGAAGGCTGTGTGTGTGTTGGTTGGAGTAGCAGTTCTCATTCTGCTATTTCACAGTGCAGTTTCCTCCAAGCCTGCCAGCCATTGTTGAGGCTGTTTTTAAACATGGATTTAATATTCATTCTATCTGCGTCCAGAAGAGCCCAATGATCAGCTAATATCAGCTGATACTTGGTCTAACTTTGAGCAAAACACTTTTGCAAAACCAGACCGAGTTTTGGCAGTTGGCTAAACCTGCTAGTCTAGCCATCTGTCGAAATGGGCTGCCTCC
The DNA here is from genome assembly GCF_035149785.1 of Candoia aspera. NCBI lineage: Eukaryota > Metazoa > Chordata > Lepidosauria > Squamata > Candoiidae > Candoia > Candoia aspera. The sequence goes on along the minus strand of NC_086154.1, from coordinate 117,005,332 downwards.
TTCAACCCAACCTGACATTAAAGAGAAGAATTGGTAGATGTTTGCCCCCTGCCTAATGATGCTTAGTGGGGTCGGGGCAAGGAAATCAAGCTACAGGTATTGACTAATCCCTGTCCTTAATGTGACCTGTATGTATGTCATAAATACGGACTGTCTCATTTGCTGGCATCAGGTCTGAGGCAGAATCGGGATCACTAGTGGGGGCAGCAGTGTGATGCTGGTGGGGTTTTGTGCTGACTCAAGGAGTGGTGCATAGCATTTCAGCTCAGCCAAGGAAAAGCACCTATCTCTATCTTAGGCATATAGCAAGGATGGTTTTGCAATCTGCAGCAAACATAGCTGCATTTGGCACAGCCATGGCCATGTCAGCCATGGTATAAACACCAAGCCTTGGTTGCTGCCCTTGTCATCTGTTCCTCTTGGTCGGTTATTTACCTCTGCCGAACTGGCCGCCTGGTCCTTGGACCTTGGTTGCAAAATCCAGTTTGCTGCCCATCTGCTTCTGTCTGCTGCCATCATTTCACGCACATCTCTGTTCAAAAACTAAATTCCACTTTGCCTTCCCTGGATGTTTTCTGTGCTTGTTTGAATGGCAAACCTCTAGAAATTGCCTTTCAGCTTTTTAAAAATAACACAGAATAAAGGTCCTCCTTTACAGTAATTGATGGGGGCAAAATTCAGTCCTGCTTAGCAAAGAAGCAACTGTTCCAGTCCTGCTTGAAATGCCAGATTCTTTTTAGCCAGCTTTCAAGATTTAAAGTGAATAAATATGCCCCAAAGTGATGCTAGGAGGTTGTAATTATTTTAATTAGAAAAGGTGGCCTAGGAGAGTCCCTGGGTCTCAGTCTATTTTATGAAAATGCAAAGGGGTGGGGAAAGAAAGGGAGGGGGGAAACATCAGGAGGTCTAACACTTAATAAATGTGAACTGATTACAAATCTTCTTCCTGACAACTGTCCTTTTGTCTTAAATGGCTTAATAGGGTTTTTGTGAATGTGCCCACGTGTGTATTTAAAAAGGCAATATAAAATGGGCAGGGCAGTTTAGAAAATAGAGGTGGATTTGGAATGTTAATTTGTAATACTGTTCCTGGGGAAAACAACTTGATTTGTGTTTGGCCTGGTAGAGCCCAATTACTGGAGTTAGGGATTCATGTCCAGACCAGCCCTTCCAGCCAACAATTGATTTCATTCCCACGGCTGATATTTTTCACTCTGAGCATTCATCTTGTTGGCAGGTGGATGTCCAATAGCTCGTGAGCCCCCCCTCCTCCAAACTCAAATTTTAGAGGTTTTCCAGTGGGGCTGAGTCTCTCCTTGAGAAGCCCTGCTGAGGTCAGCAGCAGCAGAGGGAGGCTTTCACATAGGTTTAAGACTCCCAGATGGAGGTGGGGCGTTCTGATGAGGTTGGCTTCTGATGGGAACAAGCTGGTGGGGGGAAGGAAAAAATGAGCACACAAGCTCCCTTAGGAGAGTCCTGAGCATCCTTATGTGTCAGTGAGACGTCATTGGAAAAAATCAATAAAAAAAGTTCTCAGACTAGTTAGACATTCCGAAAAGAAATGTGAATATTAGACCTTGCTTTTCCACGTCCCTGCTAGAATTTCCCTGTTTACTGCTAAAGAGATTCTTTACTTGCAGTCCTTTGGAAGGGCCACAGGCTTCCTTTTTCTACTGGATGGAGATGAGAAATCGTGATGGCCAGAGCACTGAGTGACATTCTTTCTAGGACAGATTTTAATTAACGCCATAATGCATCTCTTCAGGTATTTTCTTTTGGCTGTCTTCAATAACAGGAATTGATGATTTCTACAACTATGCATGCATGCATGCATGCATGCATACACACACACACACACATATATATAAGCATCATTGCAGCTTGTGGGAGGGAATACCAGCAGTCTGTGGTTTGGGTTTGTTCGGCGAGCCTAGGTTCTTGGGTTGGGGCTGGATAGCCTGCCTGCTTGCTCTTGTCCTCAGAGCTGTTCCAGTGTGAACATTCTGTGTGATCACACCAGCTCAGCCAATGTCTTTCAAGGAACTCTTCCCTTACAGCACGATGTAATATGGATGCCACCTCTTACTTTTCTGGTAATAATATTTAAAAGTTCCATGTAAACTATAGGCCCAAGAGGAAACAGAGCACCTCATCTTTAGAGACAGAATGGGCTTTGGTGGAAGAAATGCTTCAGAGAAAACTGATGTCTGTAAGGAATCACAGTTCTGTGAAGATTTCAAAACCAAGATCCATAGCACATCTTTAAAAATGGAGGGTGAGATTTAAAAGCCTCCTGTGTGATGTGGTTCTTGAAACCATCACTGCAAATCATGATAATTTGATTTGGTGATCCTCTCCAGTAAGTTTGAACCACTCCTTGGACTGAAAACCTTTGCAAGCACTGCATTAAGGTATTACTTTCCCACATCACCTGGGCCTTCAACTACCCATTTCACAGACTAATTTCATGGGGTGTCCTTACCCCCGCTCAGTTTCTAGAAAGAGATATGCCAGAAGTTAAGCCTTTCAAGAAACTTGTAAATTCTGAAATGCTGCTGGGTTCATTCAGTGCCTCTCCCCGTCTGCGCAAACATATCCTAGCGACCTCTTTTTCCCCCCCTGCCCTGTCCCCATGATGTTGCCTTCACGTTGTCCCCAGCCTATGAGTCAGATAACCTTAGGTTGTCCTTAGCAGTACCGACGTTAACACACTGTTTTGCCCTTTATTCCAGCACTGTCCAAGGGCAGCCTCAAGATATATACAGTCTGTTAGGCTTTATCACCCATTACCTTGGAGGCAAGACGGATGACTACAGTACCTTAAAACAGTCAACAGAGGCAGGTAGGGATCAGTAATGGGGAAAGCAAATCTTGCATCAGGATAGTTTTTTGCTGACTCAAGGGTGGGTAGAAAGCCTTTTAACTCAGCAGTGGGGAAAGGCTCTCTGCTTGGGAATAGGCTGGATAGGGTTACACAGCAACGGCACTTTTCATATCCTCAGAGATGCTTTATGAGAGTGTTTCCTCTGGAGCTGAGTGCCAGCATTCAGAAATGGTTCTCAGGTTGAATCTGGTGAGCCCTAGATCAGGTCAGAGCTTCACAAAAGCAATAAACAGCCCCAGATGGGATCAACCAGGGCTATGGGAGAAGCTCCATTTGCTACAGTGAGCACGGGTGCGGTTCAGGCACGGGGTCATTTGGAAACCCCCCCACCCCACCCCCACCCCCACCCCCAGTTGTTCCTCTCTCACAAAATGGCCGAGGAACTCTCAGGTCAGGCAGAACCAGAGCAGCTTGTCTAACTTGTTAAAAGTGCAATACATCTTGTTACTGCCTCTGAGAAATATATGCATGCTGCGTCTGGGGCTTTGTGCCTTGAGCACTGCAAAATTGCCTTGCCACCTGCCCAGCCGCTGTGCTTTGCCTCTGATGCTGGTGGCTTTTTAGCCTCTTTTTCTCTCTCTGCCTCGGCTCACCCTCAACCCACCCTGTTGAGCCTGATTAGTAATGAGAAGAGAGCCTGCCATGCTCTCCTTTGCAATCATTCAAGCTTCCTTCTGGGAAAGTTCAGCAATTAACTTTTGGTGAAGATGCTTTTGAAACACAGGAGGCATTCGAGAGCTGGAAGGAGGGAGGGGAAGAGAAGGAGGCGGAGGAGGAATGGAATGGAATGGTGAACTCAAGGTTAGGGTGGGATGAGACATGCCAAACTGAAGGCATTCCTTAAATTGGAACAGGCTGGGGCTCCTGGGAGGGGAAAGGAGGGAACGTCCCATATGGCAGCAACAGATGTTGCTCCCTCCCCTCTCCTGTCCTCCTTCCCTGCTGGATGCAGGTCAGCCCAGTTCCAGAATCTTTCAGGAAACACAATGTTTCCTACATCCAAAGTCCAACAATAAGGACACTCAAAGTAAAGATGTTCTACAGCAGCTTGAGGGGTGGTGACTCAAAAGTCACATACAATTCTCAGAGCTATTTTTGTGGCCACCCAGCCTCTCTGCTAGCTTGCGCCACTGACATTGGGCAGCAAAATGTGAAAAATTGGCAGTGGAATCATTGAGGATATTTTTTCATATAACAAATATGGAATATCAGTGTGTTAAGCATTGCCAGGGCTCTCTCCTGCTGTATTTAGCCTAATGTTTGTGAGTCATGACTCATAGTATCTTGTAAAACCTATCTTTAGTGGGAAAAAACATCACTCAGAATGTTTGTTATCTTTGGGCCAAACCTTCCAATCATATTTTTCAGGGGGTGCCAGTTTCTGTAGCTGAGCCTCCTGATTTATTTGCTGCAACTCCTCTATTGCTGCAGAGCAGAGTTTGATGGAGCAGGGAGTGAGGTTTTGCTTCTGTGATCTACTTCACTTCTTCTCATGCTGCTTCACTGAACATGGTGGCCAGGACAGGGATGCAGTGGTAGGAAGAGAGGTGGAATCTCTGCTGGGCTTCATTCTGGCATCTGTGACAGTGGAGATCTTACTGACCCAATCCCCCCCTCTTCCATCAGCCTCCATATATAGTAAAATCTTCAGGGGACTGCTGAAGGAGTGGTATATCTGCACCTGGGACCAGATGTGGAGCAAATTGAAATAACACAGTAGAATTTGTTCTTGAGGAGCACACAGCCAAGCCAAGACGGTGGTCTCCAACTGCCCTCTGTTTTCAACAACATGCAGAGGCTTTGGCTGGCCCATGGCAATCATTACAGATGGACTTGAACCCACCAGGTTGGGCAATTACATCAGACTATCCACATCTGCATGTACTGATACATATGGAGGATTGTCCTTCACCACCTACTCAGCCATTTGAGATATAAAACAGGCATGGCTTTGGGATACAGACGTCAAAGAATGTCAGATTCCCTGCACTTGACATTAGTGCCAATGGTATCCTGGGGGTTTACATTAAAGGACTCCACCTTGGTCTCCTGTTCAGTCCACTGAAATCTAATGTAAGTGTGGATTTCTGATGTGGAGTAGCCAGTTTGGTGTAGTGGTTAAGGCACCAGGTTTGAAACCAGGAGACTGTGAGTTACATTCAGCTGGGTGACCTTGGGCCAGTCCCTTTCTCTCAGCCCTGGGAAGCAGGCAACGGCAAACCACTTCTGAAAAACCTGCCAAGAAAACTGCAGGGACTAGTCCAGGCAGTTGCCGGGAGTATAAAAACTGACCTGAAGGCACCCAAAAACAACAAAAAAAGAAAGAATGGGGTTTTCACTATACCTGCTACTAAAGCCATGTGTCCCTGTGGAATTAGGTTAATGGATTATGCCATGGGGGCCCAGTTAGCCCACTGAAACCACTATTTTCAGCACGTGTTGCTATGCAACAGTCTTGGGTGCCAGTTCCTGTACACGATCCTTCCTGTAGGTAGGGAACATTGCTTCTGGGAAGGACACCCCCTGCCCCCCAGTCAACATTCAAGTAGTTATTGCAATCAATATATTAATTTTCTTGGTTAAGGTTTGGCACAGGTACCGGGAGAAGCAACCACATCCAGAGTACTTATTTCACAGTTACAAAAGGAAATACAAAAATGTGCTGCCAATATGCAGTTGCCACTTTCCTTAAGTTGCAGCTCATGGATGCCCTATTGCAGTGTCCCTTGGGTAGATTCAAGGAGTGAAACTAGTAGCTGCCTGTAACGATTGCCTAAACCCAAATACTCAGTCTCACAAGCTCGGGCTTATAGATAACTGATTTATTAAAGGAATAGTATGCAAATACAGAGAAAGCTGAGAATGAGCAAAAGCGCGCCAAATACAAACTTAAAAGCCTTGCTTGTAAGCAGGTCCCGCCCCGTCGCCCGTCAGGACGCTCCCCCTCCCAGGTGCTGGAAGCCGTCAGACGCGCCTGGGAAAGTAACCTTGAACAGGAGCGCAAACCCAAACATGCATTCCAAGCCCTCAAAACAATGGAGGGCGAAAGAATGGAAAAACCCCGGGTGAAGGAACACGGAACAGAGAATGACATGTGAAACGTTACAATGTTAACCAGACATTAGAATGAGAAGATGACATATCGCCCCCCCAAAAGAAACTAGGGAGCCGGCTTGTCAGGATAGGCAGAGTGAAATTGGTCTACGAGACGAGGAGAATGCACGTCTGGAGCAGCCACCCATTCGGGATGAGGGAAATGTTTCCAGCGGACGAGGTATTGTAAAGCGGAGCGCTGGCGTCTGGAGTCGAGGATAGATGTCACCTCGAAGTGTTGCTGGTTGTCAATCATGAGGGGAGGTGGAGGAGTGGGTTGTGGATGCCAACGGTCCGATGACAGGCAGGGTTTGAGTAAACTACAATGGAAAACAGGATGTAAACGTTTAAGGTTGTGAGGCAAATCAAGTTTAAACGTAACAGGGTTGAGCTGAGCAACAATTGGAAAAGGACCGACAAATTTAGGACCAAGTTTCTTAGAGGGTTGTGGGGACTTGATAAACTTAGTTGATAAGTAGACTTTATCCCCGACCGCAAAGGATGGTTCTGGGGAACGCTTTGCATCGGCATGGCGTTTATAGGTAGCCTGGGCATGGCGGAGAGCGAGTAGAATATTAGACCATGAGTCTTTGAGAGAGTCTGCCCAGTCAGTGAGGGTGGCTGGTAGCGGTTGAGGATGAGGAAGTTCAGGAATCGGAACAAAGTCACGTCCAAAAACTGTTCTAAAGGGAACTTGACCAGTGGTTTGATGAATGGCATTGTTGTAAGCGACCTCAGCAAATGGGAGTAGATCGACCCAGTTGTCTTGCTGGTAGTTAACAAAAGCTCTGAGGTATTGTTCCAATGTAGAATTAACCGCCTCTGTAGATCCGTCCGTTTCCGGATGCCAGGCGGTAGAAAGTGACTGTTTTGTACCCAAAAGTTTCAAAAATGCCCGCCAAAATTGTGACGTAAATTGTGTGCCTCTGTCACTCACCAAACGGGCGGGGATACCGTGGAGGCGGTACACGTGGATGAGGAAGAGGCGTGCCAGTTGTTGTGCGGTGGGGATAGAAGCGCATGGGATAAAGTGAGCTTGTTTGGAGAAAAAGTCTTTGACGACCCAAATGACAGTTTTGCGTTGACTAGGGGGTAGATCAACGATAAAGTCCATGGAGATATCCTGCCAAGGGACAGATGGGGTGGCAACGGGTTGAAGGAGACCTTGGGGCTTGCCTGGTTTGCGCTTGATTGCCGCACATACAGGGCACGCAGTGACATACTCTTTCAAGTCTTTGAGTAAAGTTGGCCACCAGAATTGACGGCGAATGAGGTGCAAAGTTTTTAAGTAGCCAAAATGTCCAGCTAGCTTGTCATCGTGGCAGCGCTGGAGTATGGTTTTTCGCATTGCTTCGGGTACATAGAGACGATCGTTGCGCCAGGCAAGATCATCGGTGAAAGTTAAAATGTGTCTATTGGTTTGTAACCAAATATCTGTTTTAAGGTGGGAGAGCAACTGTTGTTGCAAATCGGAGGGAATTGACAAGGGCAGCGGGCGGGTGGAAGGCAGAGCGGCTGGAGGCGGAGTTGATTGCGCTCGGGTCTGGCTGCGAGTCACCGCTGCCAAACTTAATTGTTTGTCGGTCCAGACGGTGCCTTGGACCGTTGGCCCTGGGCCAGCATCTTGGGGTCTGCGCGAGAGTGCATCAGCTAAAAAATTTTTCTTGCCTGGTATAAATTTAAGAGTGAAGTCAAAGCGGCTGAAAAACTCCGCCCAGCGCAGCTGTTTGGGACTGAGTTTCCGACTGGTGCTTAAAGCTTCCAGGTTTTTATGGTCAGTCCAGACTTCAAAAGGGTTTGAAGTGCCTTCCAATAGGTGTCGCCATGTCTCTAAAGCTATTTTTACAGCAAAAGCCTCTTTTTCCCAAACATGCCATCTTCTCTCTGTTTCCGTGAATTTGCGAGAGAGGTAGGCACAGGGTTTTAAAGCGCCAGATTGGTCAGATTGTAATAGAATTGCTCCTATGGAAAAATCAGAAGCATCGACTTGTACAACGAAGGGTTTAGAGGGGTTTGGATGCTGTAAAATTGGTTCTGTGGTAAAGATTTGTTTGAGCGCTTTGAACGCTTGCTGACAGGCTGGAGTCCATTTAAGGAGCGCGCCTGGGTTCTTTGAACGTCGCGTATCCCCCTGTCCTTTAGTTTTTAGCAGTTCAGTAAGGTGGAGGGCGATTTCCGCAAAATTTTGGGCGAATGCCCGATAGAAATTAGAGAATCCAAGGAAACTCTGTAATTGTCTCCTGGTACGGGGAGGTTCCCATGCCACGATGGCTTCTACTTTTGCAGGGTCCATTTCAATGCCCTGAGCTGAAATCCGGTACCCTAGGTAATCAATTTGCGACTGATGAAAGGCACATTTTGACAGTTTTGCGTACAACTCTGCTTTTTTCAATTTAGCCAGTACCTGACGCACCAAGTGGATATGTTCTGACATGGTTTCAGTATAGATCAATACATCATCCAAGTATACCAGTACCCCCTTAAATAGGTGGTCATGCAAGACCTCATTGATCAGTTGCATAAAAACCCCAGGTGCCCCAGATAAACCGAATGGTAGGACTTTATATTGGAAAGCCCCAAGAGGACAGTTGAACGCTGTTTTCCACTCATCCCCTTCCCTTATGCGAATGCGAAAGTAGGCTTCTCTCAAATCCAGTTTTGAAAAAATTTTGCCTCTGGCCAGATGTGATAACATATCTTTGATCAGGGGCAAAGGATATTTATTTAATATTGAGACCGCATTGAGCCCGCGAAAATCGGTACAAAGCCTTAATGACCCATCCTTTTTTGGCCTGAATAGGACAGGAGCTCCTACCGGGGAATTTGCCGGCTCAATGAAACCCCTAGCCAGATTTTTGTCAATGAACTCCCTTAGCGTGGTAAGCTCTTTGGGAGACATGGGGTATATTTTTGGGTGAGGCAATTTTACATTTGGTAAAAACTCAATGGCACAGTCCGTTTTTCGGTGGGGTGGCAAGCGATCCGCTTCCTTTTCCCCAAATACTTCAGCAAAATCTTGGTACTGATTGGGTAGTCCCTCAAGAGGTTGAAGCGTTTGCACAGTGGTATACGCTACCCCTCCACCCTCCATGTCCTCCAGTAGGTCCTTTTCGGGTACTTTGTAAAATCCATCTGCAAACGTCACAGTTCTATGCAGCCAGTTGATAAAAGGGTTTTGTTGCACAAACCAAGGCATCCCCAATATTACCAGAGGACCCCCCACTGGAGCTACCACAAATGGCAGCTTTTCCTGATGGGAGCCCATCTGCAAGGCGACCAGTCCCGTGGAAAGATTGACTGCTTTCCCTCCCGCCATAGTTCCATCCAATTGGGTGAAAATCATGGGTCTTGGCAACGGGAACGTGGGCAGTTCCAGAGCCGCTACGACATCAGGGTGCATCAGGGAACGGGAGCAACCCGAGTCTAGCATGGCCCACACTTCCACCGTTTTGGTTTTTGAGCTCAGTTTAACTTTAACAGTCAGTGTGGGGAAGTTTCCACTCACCGAATCATGGTTACGCCCGGTTTCTTCCACCTGCCCTAGGGCGCCCTTCAGGGCAGGTGGTAGGCTTTTCCCGCCGGCTGCTCGAATTGCAACTCTTCCTCCTCTTCTCCGAAGGGAAGGTCTGGGGGGTCCAGTTCCGCGAGGGCTGCCTTCAGTTTTCGCGGTGGAGCAGGAGCAGGTGTCTTTACCGTGGGTTTCGTCTGTCGTTCCTCTGGACGGCGTCTTGGGCACGACGTGGCTCGATGTCCTTCTTTCCCACATCTGAGGCACTGACCCTTGGAGAACCGTTGCTCCCTCTCTTCTTCCCAGGTTTTTGGTTTGGGGCGGCTGGCAAGTCCAGATGTGCGCGCTCCTCTAGCGAGACGTGTTTGTCTAAGCTCTTTGGTATGGGCATAGGTTCGTAGGGCATTTTCTGCGCTGCCCGCCAACTGAATCCACCCATATAGCGTTTTAGGATCATCTCTGCCCAGAGCCCATCGAAGGATTTCGGGTTCAAGCCCCTGCTTGAACAATTCGATGATTGTTGGCTCAGACCAGTCTTCCACTTTTCCTGCCAAAGCTTTAAACTCCAACGCATATTTGGCAACTGAGAGGGACCCTTGGTAGAGTTTCCGCAGGTCATTTTTTGCCGTTTCTTGAGCTAGGGGGTCTTCGAAATGCTCTTTAAGTGCCCACAAAAATTCATCGAAGTCCTCTAACTCAGTTGCCTCAGCTTGGCATAGTTGCACATACCAATCCGCTGCCTTTCCTCTCAGCTTGTTGGCAATGAAATTGACCTTGCCATGTTCAGACCGAAAATTTCGACCCCAATCTTCTATATAGTGCTTGGCATTAGTAATAAAGAAGGAGAGCGTTGTGGGATCCCCATCGAACTTCACTCCAAAGGGTGGGAAGGTTCTTGCCGGCTCAGCTGGCTGTGGCGGTGCCGCGAATGTCAGCGTGCGCCGAGCCCCCATGGGTGGTCGATCCCTAGGAGGTCTTGCCTCTCGCTCCCCCCCTTGACGGGCTGATCGAGACTTGCTTCTCCCCCGGGTCGACATGGTACTATGCCTGGGGTACTGTGACGGCTCTTCCTCCCAATCCTCCAGGATGGGCTCTGCCTCTCTGGGTAGATCCTCTTTGGGTAGATCCTTAAGGATCGTCACTATTAACTCCATTTTATCCTCTAATGCCCTCATTCGGGCCGGAGTGACTGGCTCCTCCGAGGGTTGGTTGGTTACCACCACCCTCGGTGACAAGGGGACTTCGTGCTCCCAGGTCAATTGTGGAGACCCCCTCCCCTGTGTTCTTTCCATAACGGTTCTATGATCACTCCTGAGACTCTCCTGCATGGATATCAGCAGCTCGTCCAATTGGATATCTCGCAACTCCCGACGTGCTGCTCTTTGCGCTCTCGAAGTTAGCACTGGCCGGCTTTTGGCCGCCTCCCGCTCTTCTTCGCTTCCCTCACTTGCGCGAAGTTGAGGTTCTGTCATCGCTAGCGTTCCCTCTTATCCAATGATTGGATGGGGCTAGCGGAAATGGATAAAATGATTCTCAGCTTTATGTAACGATTGCCTAAACCCAAATACTCAGTCTCACAAGCTCGGGCTTATAGATAACTGATTTATTAAAGGAATAGTATGCAAATACAGAGAAAGCTGAGAATGAGCAAAAGCGCGCCAAATACAAACTTAAAAGCCTTGCTTGTAAGCAGGTCCCGCCCCGTCGCCCGTCAGGACGCTCCCCCTCCCAGGTGCTGGAAGCCGTCAGACGCGCCTGGGAAAGTAACCTTGAACAGGAGCGCAAACCCAAACATGCATTCCAAGCCCTCAAAACAATGGAGGGCGAAAGAATGGAAAAACCCCGGGTGAAGGAACACGGAACAGAGAATGACATGTGAAACGTTACAATGTTAACCAGACATTAGAATGAGAAGATGACACTGCCTGAGTCTGCCCCAGCCTTCTTGGTCATGAGATAACAAGGCAGACCCAGGATTGCCTCTCCTGGAAGTTTGTGCTGTTCTGAAGCCAAAATTCAAACAGGGTTTGCGCATCCTGCCTTGGGCAGAAGCATGCTGGACATTTGCTTTGCTACGGGTCGCAATTTGTACATTAATCTCCTATCAGGGTGGAACTACAGGTCATGCTTCTTGCTCTTCTTTCTCTTCCAGTGTGCTCACCTTTTCTCCAGTTAGCATGTTTTCTCATTTAGTACAGGAAGCAGGCTGCTGGGGGGCATAGGGACTTTCAGAAAAGGGCGATTTTCTAAGATGCTCTTGTATCTTTTGATACGTTCGGTTCCTGCACATGCACTATTAGGTTATGTTCCAAAGTTTCATTTAACAAATTGCTCTCTGCAAGGCAATCCCCAAGGCTGCCAGGACAGGTCAGCAGGCAGAGAAGGGTCATTTTGTTGCCATCATTCTTGCCTGAAGCCAGAGAGACCCTGACAAAACCTGTCTAGAAAGAGGAGGAACCAGCTGGTTAGTGCAGCTGTGGGCACCTCTGGGATTCTTTTGATACCCCCAGCACAGGACATGATTCCAAAGCAGCACCGTGCTTGGAAGCAGGTGCCACAAACTGCATGCACTGTGCTTCAGACACAGCTGTGGATCCTGATGCACACAACTCTGCAATTAGCATGTACTTACTGTGTCCCTGGAAGGCTGCAAATAAGCCCATCAATCCTCCTCTCCTGAATGCCTTTTTGAGAATCCCTTGCCATCTACTTCCAGGGCTTTGGAGTAATCAGACAGCTCCATAATAAGGATCCATCTCCACATACCTGCCAGGATTCTTGTGCTACATGCTGGGGACCACCAGGCAGGGCATATGCAAATATTGTGGAGATGCATTTTTTTGTTCACTATGCCCATACAACCCATAACTCCCCTGGTGGCCCAATTTAAGCTGGCAGGAGCAATGTACCCAGCCTCCCCTCCCAAGAACATGTACCTCTTCTATAATGGGAATCATTTCAAGAAAAGATCAAAGGTATTCATATCTAAGACAGCTTGATACTGTGCTCCAGAGAAACAGTGGAGGAAGGAAACCAGGGCCAGGAATGCTTCACTGGATCCATCCCCAAGACCCCCATCAAAGTAAGGAAGCACAGACACAGAGGCTCTCTGCCGTTGTGTGGAGGACCTCCACATCTCAGTGCTCCAGAACAGTAAACCTGAACTACTTCCATCTTTGTTTCACTCATTTCTTACTTTGGCCTATGTGAGAAGGAAAAAAAAAGGAGGGGGGCAGGGAAGGAAGCACTCTGTCCTGGACCTGCCTCTTCAGCCATGCTGCATACAAAGAGTCAGGAAGGATATTCCCAGGTTTACCCAGGCAGAGGGAAAATATGTAAAGGTACTTCAATTGAGAAATCTGAAGTCAAGAAGAAGGGGCAGAAGGAAAGATAAATCAGCCCACTTAGAATGTATGGGATGACAGGATGTGGCAGACAGAGAGTATCAAGAGTCCACAAGGTAGTTTGGGGAAGGCACAAAGGCTCTAGGCAGGCTTTTGCCACATGCAGATGTAATAGTAGCATCTCGCTTCTTTAAATTGGCAAGATGGTGTTCTGCACACACTGCTATGTACGCGTGTTGCAAGAAGTACAGATGCAAAGTTCAGATTTCATCTTGATTTAGAGTTGTCATTATTAAGTTTTCATCCAGCAAGATTGGTGCTCGGATGGGGAGCACAGAAAGCCCGAACAGTCACCTTGTGGCTACTTCCACCCTGGAATATGAGTTGGCAAAAACTGTATAGTGTGAACTGGTGAAGCATACAATAACAGACCTGGAATTCCAGCTGAGATCATGACAGTCAACCTTGCTGACGTAGCTTCGCTCTTTGCCTTTCTTTGACCTCTCTTAATGGTGACAGCAATAAACTGTCCCCTGGAAGCCCAGAACAAAAGGCTGCATTCTGAAGAAATGGAGGGCAGAGGTGGAAACCCAGAGAAGCAGCTTCCCCTACTCATCCAGCTTCTTCCCATCATCCCCTTCACCACGGTTTCATCTGACATGCTCATATGTATTTAAGTAAATATTTTGGGGGGTGAGAAGTCATTCATTCATTCATTCATTTGTTCATTTGCTCTTGTTAGATTTATATCCTGCCTTTTCTCCCCAGGCTCAAGGCTGCGTACATTATTCTCCTTCCTTCTACTTTTCTCTATAATAACAACCCGGTGAGGTGGCCTGGGCTGAGAAAGAGAGCAGCAGGCCCAAGATCACCCAGTGAGCTTCCATAGCTGGGGTGGACTTCAGCTGAAGTCCTGAATCTCTCTAGCCCCAGCCTAACAGCTTCGCCACTGTCCCACAGCAGGAGCTCCCCCATCCTTCCCAGGCCATATCCAAGCAGTAGGATGCCCACTGTGCAATCTGGCCATCTGCCCAGTTGCTTCTGGCACTGACAAAGAGCTGACTCCCACCCCACCTCTTCTGATGTCACAGCGTCACATTCTTTGCAAGGCAGTCTAACCCCTGAGGGCAGGCAGACCCACCCACGCTTACAAAGCCATTTCTTGGGACAGGATACCTTGATCTGGGCGTACAGAGCCACTAGAATTACGCTTTCCCACAAAAGAAGGATGAGAAAAAACCACACTCTTAGCCATTGGCACAGCACAGGATCTGAGGGATGGTGCTCTGTTTCCTTTCCATAAATGTTTGCCATGTGCACGTAGTTACAGGGAACCACTTGGGCTGCTAAGGAAGCAAAGCCACGGAGAAGCAGAACACTGGTACACTCTACTGGTGCAGCCCTCCAAGGTCAGCAGTGGTTGCCTGTGCTGCTTTGCCCTCTGCCATGTAGAGATCACTACCAGACTGGTAAGGTCTTCCCTGTGTATAGAGTCTTTTAGATGCCACAGTCTCTGCCCCCAGAGTCAGATGCCTTTTTCTCTCTCAAATGTTCTGTATCTCAGCACATGAGACTATTATGCACACAGCATTCTCCTTAGCCATTGGTAGTCTTGCAGTGAGGTGGCGCCACTGTGTCCTTAATCATCCAAAAGCTCTTTCTGCTATATTACTGTATTCATTAAACAGACAACTTCTCTTGGACCAAAGCCTCCTGAAGCACATTACAGACACACTCACACTGCAGGATCTGGAATGCCTCCTGCACAAATGACACAGAAATATCAAACCACCCAGCACCACCCATGTCAGATTCACCTGGCCCCAGAGCTGAATTCACCTGCCAGGGCAGCACAGGCCATGTGGCTATGAGCCACCAGCATTCCTTCTGCTGTTTGTGCAAGGGGATGCTGCACTGCATGTGTTTAGGTGCCATGCCTGCAACCCACCAGAGAAGGTGGGGTAACTGCAATTTAGTACAGGTGCACTACTGGGGCTTTTCCAGATTTTGCATTGTCTGCCCCAAAACACTTGTGCTCCAGTTGCAGTGTCCTTGTTTTCGTCTGGCACACTATTGCTAAGCAATCGTATCTATGTCCACATAGTTTTTCTGCACTTTTCTAAAAAAATGTCTATGTTGTAGTGGCCCCTGCCAAACCTGTGTCTTGCTCCAGATTTCCATCAGTGCAACTGTCTCAGCGTCTTTCCATATGCTTCCTTGTCAGCACTCTGTGGACTGGCCGGTTCATGTTGAAAAGGAATATGCAATTGCCTGCAGACTTGCAGAAGGTGGAAGGAGCTCCAAAGGGGTGAATCAGTGAGCTCCGGTCCATACTTGTGCTGCAAGGAAATGGTGGTGCTTATAACAAGTGGCCCAGGAGTTCAGTTCTGACTTTGAGGCCAGCAGCATCCTGAAGGAGCTGATGGACAGCCCTGGAGAATGTTGGAAGTCCTGGAAAATCCAGCATGTCTCATTAGCATATGGATGGTTGCTCTAGGATGCAAACTCTCCGTGCTATTGAGGAAGCTGTTTGTTGCCACTCCCACTTCCTCCTCTCTCTCTTCCTCCTTCTACCACCTACTGAGGAGGCAGCAAGCATGCTGCTCTCCTCTATCTCCATCTTGGGCCTAAAGCTATGTGCCTAGCCCTTTCTTCCACGCAGCTCTTGGCAGCTATAGGGCTAAGAGATCACTACATATAGGTAAAGAACAGAAGAAACAAGGAACATCATTTTTCACCAAAGATGAATGTAACTGGACCAAAGAATAAAGTTAGTAAAACTCTTTTTTACTTATCTTAAACCTACTTTGTCTAAGTGTGTGATTCTTTATGCTTGGGAGGGCTGAATGTGTAAGATCAATAACCTGTGTTTCTCTGATGTACTCATTAAAGCTCTTTAATAATATTCTTTTTCTGAACACAGCTTCTCAGCTGTGTTAAGTTCTGCTCCATTAGGTGGTTCTAGCAGGCCACTAAATGGCTTCAGAGAACACATGAGCCAGAAATGAGTTCCAGACTTGCACCAATGATTGGCCCATGAGTAATAACAATAGTGGTCACCATGGCAATGACTGCAGCGTCCCGAAGGAGCTGGTGGATGCCATGGGCATTGGCATGCACTTAATAATAGCCATTATCATGCTATCTAGTACCACCAAAGACATAACAGAGTGAGCAAAATGATGCCTCCCCCAAGGATGACACAAATAACCGCAAACAGTCCCAGGGCCATAGTTGTGTGATACTGGTATCGGGAGTTTTGAACTAGCAATTCACAGATGTCAAAACCAGGTGAGCTTTCCTGGCTGAAATAGACCTTCTGTGTAGCACAAGACTAGCATTCTCTTTAAAATGGGCTAGTGTTTTTTTTTTTAAAGACAGGACTGATGTTGTCCCAAAACTGCACTAAGCCTGAATAGGACCTGCTAAGTGGGAAGATGCCTCTGCAGAAGCCAAGTGCTTGGTCTCCATTGCATCCCAAGCCCTAAAGGTCTTAGAGGGCATCCCTGCAGCAACCTAGGGCAGTCAATAAGAGCTGGGTGGATCTCAACCCCTGACCATGCATCAATGACATCATCAAAGAAGAGTCCTTGATCATGTCCACAAAATTAAGTCAGGAGGAGAGGAAAAGCATTAGTTTAAAACTAGAGCACCCCAGGTTGCTTCAGCTGTGTTCTGGAGATAAGATAAAGGCATTGTCCTGGGGACATGATCTTAAAAAAACCAATTACCAGGGTATGCTCATACCATTATTAAGGGGGTGTAAGTTGAGTTCATTATCTCCCAGCTGAATTTTGCATTAGCTGGGAGGACCAAAATACATGGTCACCAGATGATGTGTTGGCACATAGAGGCATGCAAGTTAAAGGGGGGTGGGAATAGCTGGGGTCTTTGGTGTCATGCAAACAGGGCCTATGTATGGGAAGAAACAGAAGTGTAACCCATGCTGTTGGAACAATCACTTCCCAACACTTTCTGTGATTGCAGAAATACCACAAAACTCATGGGTTCCTCACAGCACGTTAATTTTAGCAAGTAGGTTTTCCAATAAAAGTACAGCCAGTTACTATTTTGGGGTGCACCTGGCTGATGATTACACTGTAGCTGGAGTAATGGATTAGATGTGGGGAAGGGAGAGAGAAAAGCAGATTTTATGCTGTCCGTGTTGTCTTCTTTGTCAGCAAATACTTTGAACAAGAGAAGTTCATTGAAACTACTTTAGAGAAAAATACCCTCCTTGCACTTTTTTTACAGTTGGTGAACCCCATTCCAGTACTCAAGCCCGTAGGGTGCTGACATTCAGATGTCATCATGGAGCGACTTGTGGATGGGCTTGAACGGATGATTAGCTTTAACCAGCCAGCGTCCCATTATGCTTTGCCCACTAATCAAGATGGGACCTATCAGGATGCGGCTCATCCTATTCAAACTCTAGTTACGTGGCACATTGCAATACAAGACTGGGAGGCAAATGCAGCTGCTATCTGGAAGGGCTTCGTGATGCTGAGTAAACCCTAAATAGTTTTCGATTCCCATCTTGCTAGAAGCAGGCCAAGAAGATGGCTGTCTCCATCTGCCTGAGACCATCTGGCTTGCCACTGCTGAGGAGCAAAAGTCTGGAATGAAAAAACCCTAGGTCTGATTCAGCCTGGGCTCTCTTTTTCAGCAGGAGGCCAGAGATTGTGGCCTCATTCTTTTGGAATGTCTTAGTCTGCACTCAGCCTTTCAAACGCCTCCGTGTCACTGAGAACTGCTCCAGAGAATGGCTGTAGCTGGACAGGAGGAGCGACACCCGCTGTCTGAATGGCCCATGTGTCTGTTTTTCTTGCTGCAAGGAAAGAAATAACCAAGCAGGGCTCTTGCCTTGCCTCAAGACATTTGACAGAAAGTTCTGCAAGTGTAAGGAACACTCACATCTGAGCGAGGGAAAATTCCCTGCTGCGCATTGTCTTGCTGCCCCGAGCTTCTGAAATTGGCAAGTCAAGTCTCCAGATCTGACCCAGCAGCCCTATCCATCATCATGAGCTTGCAGAGTAGAAGCCACTTTTCCAGGTGTGGGACTCCAACAACTGTTGCCTGCCATCTCGACAAGCCAAAGGCTGCAGGCCAAGCTGAAATATGCAGAAATGAGTCAGGTTAAGAGCAAATGGGAGACATGCCTGTAAGTCTGTGTGTTGAGCAAGAAAGGCAGCTCTGGGGAAGAAAAACCACTGCTGCAGTGAGGTTGATGAGAGATCTGTGCAGGGCAAGCCCCAGTATATTTCAGGATGGGGTCTTGAATTTATTGTAGTGTCATTTTAGGGAGATGGGAAGCAACAGGAAATATATTTTGTGGAGTGTCTGTACTATGTTGGGAGTATTTAGGAGAGAGTATGTTCACCTAGCAACTGCCTGATCGTTCTCTTTACATACCTTTCAACATTTGGCAGATGAAAACAGTCCCTTCAGCTTTACAGCCATCTTTCCCAGTATGGTACTTCCCTATACATACATACATACATACATACATACATACATACATACATACATATGTCTATAGTTCCCATCATGCTTGCTAGTGATGATGGGAGTTCGCATCAACCCACCAGGGAGCGCTGAGGAAGGCTGATAAGCAACAAGCAAAGTTCAAATTCTTATTCTTATACTGAAGAATGCTAAATCAGCTCACTCATAACATGGAGAGGCCTGATGGCAGGTGTCCCACTAAGTTCTCCAGGCAAGAAAACACTTTCTGCTGCTGACAAAGTAGAGTTTAGTCCATGAAAGGTGATGGATAACTAAAAAAGAGTGAGAGAGCTATTTGTATGTAGCTACATATACGTTTCCCATATACATAAGCTCATTTTCACAATGGCAGGATGGTTTTGTTTCAGAAGAGCTAATTTCCATTTACATATTTAAGCCCAAAGTGACTGCTCATGGAAATAAGATCCACTAATTTGGAATACTTGCTAAATGCTCTGAAGAAGTAAATCGAGAGAGGGAGCCTTTTGACCTCCAGAGGTAGCTGAACTATAGCTCCCAGCATGGCTCACTATTTACCTTATAACACAGAGCTCCACTTATACTTTAATTCATTCCTGCTTTCTGCTGGGCTGGTTCTTCCTCAGCTTTGTATCTCCACCAGGGTTCCTGCTATGAAGACAACTGCTTCCTGTAGCCACTGTGTGGACACATGGGGGGAGGGGGGAGTAAGAGGAAGCAAATAATGACATGTGCATGACAATGCCAGCACGCAAATGCTGTGACTTACATACTTTGCATCAGGGGTCTGGACACAAACACGTAAGGGCTATATTTGTACTGTATGATGACATCATGCACGTGCCATCAAATTAGCATCATCATGGTTTGCTGTAGACAATCCTGAGCCACTTTCTCTTGACCAGTCTCACTAGCACTCTTCTCCCTCTTCCCCAAGGAGCAAATCATGTATCTTTATCCACTAGATTTCTTCAATAATTCAAAAACTCATTTCTCTGCCTGCATCAGTCTGATAATCCAGTAAGTGCCTTTCTGATCACTCCCACTCTTGGTCACCTGATTGCATCTCCAGCATTAAGAATGGTGAAGTCTAAGAGATTTTTCATACTTTGGGAATGTCCTTGCATGGCATTGGAATAATAGGGCAATGCTGCTTTAACACCTCTACAGTTAGAGACAGCAGAAGCTTGTCTCATTCATGGGCTGGGGATGAGATGAAGGCAACATCCTGGGGAATGGCAGGGACATCACCACGATCAAGGAATGAATGTGCTGTGGTTAAATACAAATGGTGGCATGGACATAGTAAAACTTCCTGCTAAATCACTATTATTTTCAATTATTTTCTGCAGGGAGGGGATGTGATTTAAAACAAAAACAAAACAAAAGACTAAGCCTCTGTCATGGAGTATTGGGCAGCAATTTCCCTGAAGTGCTATAAACCTTACCAAGATGCCTTTGCACCAGTAACAACACAAGTATACACAAAGTCCATTTGGCCCTTAGTTGAAGGCTGCTTGGTGCCTGGAGGCTTTCTAATGCCTAATGCTTCTGGGAGAGGAGAGCCGTAAAGATATATCTGTAGACAGCCAGCAAAGAGAACTCTGACAGAAGCCTTTTCCATGGCTCTAGACTCCTCTGGTTTCCTTTCAAAGCATTATCTGCTTCTCATGGGGCAAGAACCAGAGATCCGCAGGAATATTTTCTTGTGGAGCTTTATCACTTCTCTGCTGAAGCAAGGAACTAAACCAGGCACAACTCTCTCTTGAAATCTGGGCGAAAGGGGAATACAGGAAAAACAAGGGAAAGCAACAATCACTCACCCAACATTCCTAATAAAATCAATAGACAATCTTTCTCTACTGCTAGGTTGAAGGGCTATCTATCCATCCTTGCGGTGTCAGAAAATTATACTGGCACAAAATCACCATTGCTTGATCCCTAACAAGTTGATTTTATTAGGAATGTTGGGTGCGTGATTGTTACCTTCCCTTGTTTTTCCTGAAAGAAAATGAAAGAAATAGGTAATAAAGCTGAATAGATTTTACATATCTTGGGACTGCTCTTTGCAGTGTTGGAATAATGGGAGAAATATTATTTTAAAGCTGAAATCACTGAGGATGACTTAAACCATGGGCTGGGAAATGGTGAAGACATTATCATTGGAACACAGAAGAAAAAAGATATTGCCGGGATGTGTTCATATTGTGGTTATGTGCAAATGGAAGAAACCCATAGCCAGTCTAGCTAAAGCAATTACTTATTACTTATTACCGTCTTGCATAACAGCTTGGAATGCAGGACACGTTCAGTTCACTCCAGAGAGAAGGGCTGGTGAGAGGTGATCTGCATCTTCTGTTTGGATTTTGTTAGGCAGGCTCTCCTCCCAACACCACAAACTCCTCTTCCTCCTCCTTTCCTGAGCAGTATCCTTTTGTTGTTTATTCGTTCAGTTGCTTCCGACTCTTCGTGACTTCATGGACCAGCCCACGCCAGAGCTTCCTGTCAGTCGTCAACACCCCCAGCTCCCCCAGGGACGTGTCCGTCACCTCTAGAATATCATCCATCCACCTTGCCCTTGGTCGGCCCCTCTTCCTTTTGCCCTCCACTCTCCCTAGCATCAGCATCTTCTCCAGGGTGTCCTGTCTTCTCATTATGTGGCCAAAGTATTTCAGTCTTGTCTTTAATATCATTCCCTCAAGTGAGCAGTCTGGCTTTATTTCCTGGAGGATGGACTGGTTTGATCTTCTTGCAGTCCAAGGCACTCTCAGAATTTTCCTCCAACACCACAGTTCAAAAGCATCGATCTTCCTTCTCTCAGCCTTCCTTATGGTCCAGCTCTCGCAGCCATATGTTACTACAGGGAACACCATTGCTTTAACTATGTGGACCTTTGTTGTCAGTGTGATGTCTCTGCTCTTAACTATTTTATCGAGATTTGTCATTGCTCTTCTCCCAAGGATTAAGCGTCTTCTGATTTCCTGACTGCAGTCAGCATCTGCAGTAATCTTCGCACCTAGAAATACAAAGTCTTTCACTGCTTCTACATTTTCTCCCTCTATTTGCCAGTTATCAATCAAGCTGGTTGCCATAATCTTGGTTTTTTTCACGTTTAGCTGCAAGCCAGCTTTTGCACTTTCTTCTTTCACCTTCATCATAAGGCTCCTCAGTTCCTCTTCGCTTTCAGCCATCAAAGTGGTATCATCTGCATATCTGAGATTGTTAATGTTTCTTCCAGCGATTTTAACTCCAGCCTTGGATTCCTCCAGCCCAGCATGTCGCATGATGTGTTCTGCGTACAAGTTGAATAGGTAGGGTGAGAGTATACAGCCCTGCCGTACTCCTTTCCCAATCTTAATCCAGTCCGTTGTTCCGTGGTCTGTTCTTACTGTTGCTACTTGGTCATTATACAGATTCCTCAGAAGGCATACAAGATGACTTGGTATCCCCATACCGCTAAAGAACTTGCCACAATTTGTTATGGTCCACACAGTCAAAGGTTTTAGAATATAAAACAGAAATAGATGTTTTTCTGAAACTCCCTGGCTTTTTCCATTATCCAGTGGATATTGGCAATTTGGTCCCTAGTTCGTCTGCCTTTTCTAAACCCAGCTTGTACATCTGGCAATTCTCACTCCATGAATTGCTGAAGTCTACCTTGCAGGATCTTGAGCATTACCTTACTGGCATGTGAAATAAGTGCCACTGTTTGATACTTTGAACATTCTTTAGTGTTTCCCTTTTTTGGTATGGGGATATAAGTTGATTTTTTCCAGTCTGATGGCCATTCTTGTGTTTTCCAAATTTGCTGGCATATAGCATGTGTTACCTTTACAGCATCATCTTGCAAGATTTTGAACAATTCAGCTGGGATACCATTGTCTCCTGCTGCCTTGTTATTAGCAATGCTTCTCAAGGCCCATTCAACCTCACTCTTCAGGATGTCTGGCTCTAGCTCACTGACCACACCGCCAAAGCTATCCCCGATATTGTTATCGTTCCTATACAGGTCTTCCGTATATTCTTGCCACCTTTTCTTGATCTCTTCTTCTTCTGTTAGGTCCTTGCCATCTTTGTTTTTGATCATACCCATTTTGGCCTGGAATTTACCTCCAATGTTTCTAATTTTCTGGAAGAGGTCTCTTGTCCTTCCTATTCTATTGTCTTCTTCCATTTCCGCGCATTGCTTGTTTAAAAATAATTCCTTGTCTCTTCTGGCTAACCTCTGGAATTTTGCATTTAATTGGGCATATCTCCCCCTATCACTGTTGCCTTTTGCTTTCCTTCTTTCTTGGGCTACTTCTAGTGTCTCAGCAGACAGCCATTTTGCCTTCTTGGTTTTCTCTTTCTTTGGGATGTATTTTGTTGCCACCTCCTGAACAATGTTGCAAACTTCTGTCCATAGTTCTTCCGGGACCCTATCTACTAAGTCTGGTCCCTTAAATCTATTCTTCACCTCCACTGCATATTCCTTAGGAATATTAGTGAGCTCATATCTAGCTGATCTGTGGGTCTTCCCTAATCTCTTTAGTCTGATCCTAAATTGTGCAAGAAGAAGTTCGTGATCTGAACTACAGTGAGCTACAGGTCTTGTTTTTACTGACTGTATAGATGTCCGCCACCTTTGGCTGCAAAGGATGTAGTCAATCTGATTTCAGTGTTGTCCATCTGGTGAAGTCCATGTATAAAGCCCTCTCTTAGGTTGTTGGAAGAGAGTGTTTGTTATGGAGAGTGAGTTGTCTTGGCAAAATTCTATCTGCCTATGTCCTGCTTCGTTTTGTTCACCCAGGCCATGCTTACCTGTAGTTCCAGGTGTCATCTGACTGCCCACCTTAGCATTCCAGTCTCCCATGATGAAAATAACATCTCTTTTAGGCGTGTTGTCCAGTAGGTGCTGCAGATCCTCATAGAACTGCTCTACTTCAGCTTCTTCAGCATCTGTGGTTGGGGTGTATATTTGGATCACTGTGATGTTAGATGGCTTGCCCTGAATTCTGATTGAGATCATTCTATCATTTTTTGGATTGTATCCAAGCACTGCTTTAGCCACTTTACTATTAATTATGAAGGCTACTCCATTTCTTCTGTGGTCCTCTTGTCCACAGTAGTAGATCTGGTGGTCATTTGATGTGAAGTGGCCCATTCCAGTCCATTTCAGTTCACTGATGCCCAAAATGTCTATCTTTAATCTTGACATCTCACCAATAACCACATCCAATTTGCCCTGGCTCATAGATCTTACATTCCAGGTTCCAATGGTGTGTTGATCCTTAGAACATCGGATTCGCCGTTCACCACCAGCACCGTTGGCCACTAGCCATCCTTTCAGCTTTGAGCTAGCTGCGTCATCACATCTGGGGATAGTTGGACTCATCCTCTATTCCTCCCCCGTAGCATTTTGACCATCTTCTGACCTGGGGGTCTCATCTTCCAATGGTATACCGACATATCTCTGGTTGTTCTGATCCATTTAGTTTTCACGGCAAGAATACTGGGGTGGGTTACCATTACCTTCCCCAGGGATCACATTTAGTCTGACCTCTCTGTCATGACCTTCCCGTCTTGGGTGGCCCTTCACGGTTTAGCTCATGGCGTCACTGAGGTGCTCAAGCTCCAGCACCACGACAAGGTGACGATCCTTTGCTGAAGGCAGTATCCTTAGTTTTATAGAATACAGATGATAAGCAAAAGCAATTCTCTTTGAGATAACTGACTGTTGTTGGCCCAAACAAGTAGATGCTTCCTTTCTGATGTTTTGCTCTGGACAGAAAGTCAGAATATAATCTAATGACCCTTAATGAATGATGATGGTATTAGTTCTAACCAGGTATGCCATTCATTAAAAGGATTATATTGGAAGAAGCTTCTATCATCTATCATCTATCATCTATCATCTATCTATCTATCTATCTATCTATCTATCTATCTATCTATCTATCTATCTATCTATCTATCTATCTATCTTTATCACCACCCACCTCCCTCCCAAGGAATGGAAAACAGAAAGTGTTCCATCTGTTCAGGTCTCTCGGTCTGGGGTCAAATTATCAAATGGCCTGGGGGCATTACTGTGCCATTCCACAAACCACGGGTTTATCACAGGGGTCTTTTAAAACAAAGCAGAAAAAGTCAACCAAGGGTTGAATATAGCTATATGGAAAAGGGGTTGCTACTTTTGCTACCAACCCTCACATCTGTGTTTAAAATATACTACAGCAGGGAAACAACAAGCCTCCTCTTATGTGCTTTTGTTATTCACTACATGATGCTCTTTAAAAAGTATAATGTTAAAAAGGCCACAAAAATTGGAGTCCGTATAGCTGCAGGATAGGTGGACCATGAAACACTAGTCACGATCTCACTGGTATAGTTGCATTTTCCTAGCAACTATTAATTGCTGAAACACTGGGAAAATCTAGGCAACTTTTTGGTGGCTTGGGTTTTCATATGAACCCTTGCAGGAAGCAACACTGCAGCGGCTGGGCCAATGATACAAAATGGGTGGAACTCTTGCTGAGGCTAACAGAGGTAGGCTGAAAAATTCTGACAGATCACTAGATTGCATTAGGGAAACACAACAGTCCAACTCTTTGTGGCCATCTAGTGGCTGGCTGGATTTCTGCAGCACAGATCTGATAGCCCTACTGTCACACATACTACTGTGGTGGGGCTGAGACAGTTCTTTTTTCCCCTTGGGTTTTTGGAAATAATGTAATTCTACCCATTTGGTATCATTGCTCATGATGTTAGAGTTATGTGTGAACAAACCATGGTTAAAATAAACCATGCCTTGACACAATATCTGACTAGCTCTCAGTGTGATAAGCTGAGATGGGCAAGGCTTGTGGAAGCAGCTGAGGTTCCATCCATCAAGAAACTGAAGCATTTCCTCTTTTCAGTTGGGAAGATCTGGCAACTTCACAAGTCCAGGCAGGATGAATTCAAGCAAGAGACGGCTTTGCTTTTTGATCCCTGCCTTGCTAGTGCTGTTTTGCTCCTGATCTTGTCAACTTGGGAATGTGACTTCTAGGGACTCAGCTATAATTGCCTCCATTGCACACTCTTCTACAGGGTCTGGAAGAGTCTTCCTGGTGCTTTCCCCACAATCCAGGTGGTGATGATCCTCTGCCAGGTTGTCAGCAGTATAAATCATGTGATTAGTTATGAGACAGAATTTGATGGATTTATGAGCGGCATAAACTAAGGGGCTGGGCCAGTAGGATGCAGAAGGCAGGCTCTCTTGTAATCTAGTACTTCAGTCATGTTAGGTGCCAACATCATTAGAATTTCTGCTTTCTCCTGCTTTGTGCTTTTTTGCTTACCCCCTCCCTCCCTTCTTTCCAGCTTTGTCCTCTGGAGGCTGGAGCAATTTGTTGAGGGACTACATAGTAGAGGACTGTGTTTTCTTGCTTGCTTGCTTCTACTCTTTATTAGTTTGTGTTAGTTTTTATGCTCTTCATAAAACACTTAAGAAAAATGATAGATAGATAGATAGATAGATAGATAGATAGATAGATAGATAGATAGATGAAAGAAGAGAGAGAGAGAGAACTGGTGGGAAGGACTTGAGATAAAAGGAAGTAGGGATCCTTGTTCCATCTGGCACCTCTATCTTCTTCTTTTCTGGCAACTTTCTCTCCAGATTAGTGGGTGGCAGGGAAGAATAAATTGCTCTTACAATTGATCTGAACTGATTTCTGACAATATTTTTTTTAAACTAGGCAAAGAAGGCTAAAGATTGCCCATTCCAGTTTCATAGCACCCTCCAATTTTTAAAGCCATGAACACATGGAGGGCCATAGGTTCCCCATCACTGATCTAAAGCTATTTTGTGGCTTGAGGGCATATAGCTTCTTTGCTAGCTCTTGTGCTCTGCCGAGGTCAAAGGTGCTTGGCTGACGTATGCACAATCTAAGGAGGGTTGCAGTGGAAGGGATCCTGTTTCACTCCTGCTCATTGGACCAGATGGCCTTCAAATCCCTTCCAGTACACCATGACTTTGGTCTGTAACTGTGTCAAATATTCTGACTAATGTTTGACTATTAGTCAGAATTTGGTGAAGGCTTGGTTTTCAATCAAACACTATTATTTTTACATACTGTTTGTTATTGTTCAAGGCTTACAACTCTATAAATTTTATAGGGATGCAAGTTCTAACTGGTAGATGCGCATTTTAATCTGCAGAGCCTCAATTGAAAGACAGAAATTTGTTCCTTGAGGCTATTCTAATTGTAAATTAATATAACATAGAATGAGAAAAAAATTAAAAACAGCTATCCTAACACTGAATGGTACATTTTCTTAAACTTCATGTTATCTCACAGTTTGTTCAGTTTCTCAGAAATAGATATTCAGACACATCATGTGCACACATGCACACCAGACAGAAATATGTAAGTTTATTTCAATTTCATAAGTTGGCAGACAAAGCTAGGGACAGGAGAACTTCTTATTTTTATTTACGTTCTCATCTACTTGTGCAAATAATATTTGTTATATTTTTGTACCCATTGCTTTCAATAGGAAGGGAAATAACAGCACCAGCTTCAGGTCTTACCTAGTCTCCCTACCAACACCACACCTCTGGGAGCGTGTCCAGTAAAGAAGAGGGCTTTGGAGCTGTGAATGCAAAACCTCACCCAATCTGTTCTGGATGCATCATCTTGCGGTCTTTCCCCATTCCCCAGCCATCACAGTCACAGAGAGTTCTGCTATTAGTCAAGGAAGACACTCCTCTCTGCAAGCAGCCCACCTTCTCCAGCCTTGAAGTAGCGAACTACAGGATTGTATCGATATTGCATTGCATTTATAGATATGTGAACCTGCTCCCAAGGACCTTAAGTCTGCACTCTTCGCTGTCTTCCTCAGCAAAAAACCATTTCATGGTTTAATTGTTCAAACTTATATAATCTTGAGTTTCAACTTAATCTTTGTAGATGGAATAAAGTGCCTTGGGGAAACAACTTGCAGTCTTAGCCTGTATGGTCAGTAATCAAGTACTATGGGGGCTGTAGTTTGAAACAACCAGAAATCACCAGATTCTCTATCCTGAATAGCTTGAAAAAAATCTGAATAGTAGTACCTACATCCAGGTAACAGGTAAGAATGGGAACCTTTATGCGCAGAGGTCATCTACCTTTTTTTAACTAAAAGTCAGCACATCAACTGACTCTGCCTTTAATGATCAGCTCAAACACATATTCAGAGTTGAGAGGTGCCATTAAGTCCTTTCCCTTGCTTAGTGCAGGAGTCCTTATTAACTCATCCCTGGCAGATGGCTATCCATCTTCTGCTTGAACATGCCCAGGGAAGGAGAATCCATAACCTCCCTCCACAACATTCATTCATTCATTCATTCATTCATTTATTCATTCAATTTATATAGCTACACATCTCACATACATGACTCTGAGTGGCTCACAGAGTTAAAAAGAACAAAAACAAAAAACACCTGTCAAACAACTACAACAAAAACCATTAAAAACAAATTAAAACATTTAAAACCAATTAAAACCATAAACATAAAACATGGGAGTGTACAGTCAAATCTGTTGTTAAACAGGTCTTCTCAATAGGAAGTTTTTCCTAGTGTACAACCAGAGTCTGCCTTCCAGTAACTTAAAAATTATTATTCCCACATTTTGGGATGATAGAGAATTGGTCTTGAACTTCTTCCATGGAACACCACTTCATTTTCATTTCACCCCCCAGCTGTCATTTCTCAAAGCTGAACATGCCCATTTCTTTCACTCTCTCTTTGTAAGATTTAGCTTCTAATCCCCTCATCATCTTGACTGACCTTCCTTGCATCTGTTCTAATTTCTCTGGGTATTTTTTAAAGAACATGTCCACAATTAGGCATACTGCTCTAGATGTGGCTTGATCAATGCAGTGGAACTACCAATTCTGGTTATATAAAAAACTATACTTCTGTTGATGCAGCCTAAACTTATGTTTGCCTGTTTTGCAACCATATCGTATTATTGAATAATTTAATTTATGATCAACTACACTTTTTGTGTTCAGTCCATAAATGCTATTGTCAATTCACTCTTTAACTGTGTGATGTCATTGTTCTAAAATGAATAGGCTGAAAAGAATTGCACAAATAATAAAGGCAAAATGCATTTGCCTTTAGTATTTGTGCAATTCTTTTCAGCCTGTTCTTTAACCTTCAAGATCATTTTGAATATTTCTGTCTTCCAGAGTATTAGTATTATGCAAATCATTACTGGGCCCCAAATCTTAAGATATCCCACTTGATACTATTTTCCAGTTTAATCAGAAAGTTTTGATGTGTGTGTATGTTTGTGTATTCATTCATTCATTTATATGGGGTCTTTTTGGCCCGCTGTATATCCACCTAAATATTATCCTACATAGCTTATATTTAATAACATGTTAATCAGAATATTAGCCTCAGAAGATTGGCTAGACTAAGAAGTTAAAAACCATCCCAGCAGATGGCAATGGCAAATTACTTCCATAATGCTGCCAAGAAAACTGCATGGGCGAGATCACCAGATGTTGAGCTCAAGGCCTTTCTTACCTCTTAAATCAGGGTATTCTGTCAAATCCTTGCTGAAATTAAGATATAATATCTCTTCAGCATTCCCACAATCTATTATAGAAATGAACAACTATAAAAAATGAGATGTTAGCTGGGCAAGACTTGTTCTTAACAAATTCATGTTGTCACTGCATTGCTTTCAAGCTATTTACAGATTCATCAATTCATACTCTGCTCCAAATTTTTCCCCAAAATTGATGTCAATCTGACTAGTCTCCTGATCCTCCTTTCCCCCCCTTTTTGAAAATAGTATCAACATTTGCTCTTTTCTGGTCACTTGGCACTTTACCACTTCTTCAGGATTTCTCAAATATAGTGGGTAGTGTTTGAATCAGAGCAAATGTGGCAATGGAATGAACGGTTCGGTGAATTTGGACTTTGACTGAACATCAAGAAAGCGGAATATATGGAATGCGGCCCCCAAACCGATGGAACCATCAGCATTGGTGGAGAAGACTTGAAGAAAGTAAAGATATTCAAGTACCTCGGCTCCCTCATATGCAGCAACGGCGATAGCTTTCTGGATGCCCACACCCATGTCAACGCCACCTGGATGAAGTGGCACCAGGTGACTGGAGTCCGATGTGATTGTTGGATGCCCCCATGCCTCAAGTCAAAGGTCTATGGAACAGTAATGTGCCCAGTCGCCCTCTATGGATCGGAGTGCTGGCCAGCGACAGCAAAGCACAAGCAGGCCCTGCATGTGATGGAAATGCAAATGCTCCGATGGTGCCTTGGACTAACATGATTCGACCATGCCATGAATGATGATGTCCGACGACTGGAAGTCACGTCAATCGTGGCAAAACTGTGGGAAGGAAAGCTTAGATGGTATGGACACATCGTACGCGGCAAAGAAGACTCAGTGGCGAGAACAGCCATGTGTCTGGACCCTGGTGGCCGGCGACCCTGTGGTAGACCCAAGAAATGGTGGATGGACCGCATTAAGGAGGACATGGAATGTGTGAACATCACCCCGAAGATGCCTTGGATCTTTGTCAAATGGAGATGGATATGCTGACAAACGGACCCTGCCATAGCACGGGAATAACGCTAGGAAGAAGAATGTTTGAATCAGAGCATAAGGGATTACTTTTGTATGATATGATGCTGTTAATCTAGACTGGTGTTTTGAAATTATTCATTGTATGCATCATCAGGCATTCCTGGGAGAATGAGTGAAGAATGCCCATAGTGTATGCCAAGAGTATGTATTCCCAGCATGAGGGTCATCCCAGCTGCCGAGCTAAAGCGAGCAGGTGCCCATATTGGGCAGAAGCAATATAGGAAGATGCTGGAGGGAGATGATCACTTTAGTGACAATGGCAAAGGCATCAATTCATACTGCATGGGAGAAGGCAATGGTAAACCATTCCTGTATTTTTATGAAGAAAATCACATGGATAGAACATATAAAATGATTGATGATATAGTGCCAGGTGATGGTCCCCTCAGGTTGGATGGCACCCAGCATGCTTCTGAGAAAGAGCTGAGGATCTTTCAGAGTGCTAATGGTGTTTATGATACGGTGAGATTAAAGCCTTTGGGACATATAGTTGCTGATGTTGCCATAAGGTAAAGGTTTCCCTTGACATTAAGTCCAGTTGTGTCTGAGTCTAGGGGGCAGTGCTCATCTCCATTTCAAAGCCGAAGAGCCGGCGTTTGTCCGTAGACACTTCCGTGGTCATGTGGCCAGCATGACTGAATGGAACGCCGTTACCTGCCCACCGAAGTGGTACCTATTAATCTACTCACATTGGCATGTTTTCGAACTGCTAGGTTGGCAGGAGCTGGGACTAGCAACGGGAGCTCACCCCGTCACGCGGATTTGAACCACCGACCTTCCGATCGGCAAGCTCAGCGGCTCAGTGGCTTAACCTGCAGTGCCACCGCGTCCCCATGTTGCCATACTAGAAAGAAAAAAAATTGCAAATACAGAATTATAGTGGGAACATGGAACATAAGAAGCATGGACATGGGGGACTTCCAGTGGGGACATGGCAGACTGAACAGCTGTGCCTGTGGGCTCAGTGGGCAGAATTGACAATGCAGCAGTTTTTTCAGGGTCAGGCAGGTTTTTCCTGAAGCCCAGGAATGTTTTTCTGGAAAAAGAAAAACACCTGGAATCACCCCATCTGTCCACCAGACAGCCGCTTGCAGCCAGAAGATCGCAAACAGCATTTGTGTTTGGTAAGAGCAGCCGGGAGGTGGGGACGTCGCCATTTCAAAGCCGTGCTGTAGCCTTAAACGGACACTAAGACCAGCCACCCTATTTCTAAATCACCCGATTTATATTTCTTTTAAGTACGTGTACCTTAAGAGAGACTTTCTACAGCAAGGAGAAGCGAGTTCTCTTGGTGCTTATTGTTATTTTTGGGATCAATTTTTTAAAATTCTTTTTAAGTTTTAGACTCTGTTTTCCATCCAAATATTAAGGAGGATTGAGAGTAAATCTCCTGTTATTATTTTTGTACTAAATTTTAAGATATTAGTTGATGAAGATTCTCAGTCATCCAGGTGGAATTGTCTGTAGGTTGAGTCATGGCAACTGGATTTCTTTCTTTTTGGTTGAAACGTTTCACTGCTTGTCCAAGCAGCTTCTTCAGAAGGTATTAGCATTTTCCTTCAAGTTGAATCAGCTGTTTTGAACTTTCAGTTTTCTGCTTCTACATTCCCTGGGGAACTGTCTGCATATCTCACTTTCACTTATGTAAACACATTTCAGAATTCTTTCATATCTTCGACTTTCACTGGTTAAGCTCCTAGGGGGCGCCATAATCTACTGTGTGAGACATGGAGGATTTTAAACAGATTTCCTCTGACTTCCAACAAGATTTTAAACAAATTCTTTCTGATTCCTACCAAGTTTTTATGCAAGGCATTCAGGACATTGTGGAAAACATGAGGTCTAAAATCTGTCATCTGGTTGGGGATGTCATGGTTGAAACTGAGGAATTTAATAGCGACAGAAATGTCTCTTCTAAGAGTGAGATCAGAACTTCTGTTGAAGTGCTAAATGAAGATTGGATAGTCAAGTTGAAGAAATTAAAGAGAGAGATCGATCTTCTGAAATTGATCTTCTAATGGAACACCATGGAAAAGAAGGGGTTATTATGTATGGGAGGTCTCCTGAAGAGAAGTCGGAGTTTTTGAGGGGGGCACTTGGGCTGTTTGATTTTTTAAAGAAAAACGCTCTGTGCATATTGTGGAGATATGTAAATGCTCTGGTTTATTATGAAGTGGGATAAGGGTTTAAGGATACTTATCTGGATTTCCTTTAGGGTTTGGCTGATTTCATTTATCTTTGGCTGATTTGGATTAAGATTATTAAGGTATAATAAAAAATAATAAATGTCTGGTTTTGGGTTTAATATAATTAAGATTCTTCAGCAAAGGATAGTTACCTTGTCGTGGTGCTGGAGCTTGAGCACCTCAACGATGCCATGAGCTAAACCGTGAAGGGCCACCCAAGATGGGAAGGTCATGACAGAGAGGTCAGACTAAATGCGATCCCTGGGGAAGGTAATGGCAACCCACCCCAGTATTCTTGCTGTGAAAACTAAATGGATCAGTACAACCAGAGATATGTCGGTATACCATTGGAAGATGAGACCCCCAGGTCAGAAGATGGTCAAAATGCTACTGGGGAGGAACAGAGGATGAGTTCAACTAGCCCCAGATGTGATGACGCAGCTAGCTCAAAGCCGAAAGGACGGCTAGCGGCCAACGGTGCTGGTGGTGAAGGGCGAATCCGATGTTCTAAGGATCAACACACCATTGGAACCTGGAATGTAAGATCTATGAGCCAGGGTAAATTGGATGTGGTTATTGGTGAGATGTCAAGATTAAAGATAGACATTCTGGGCGTCAGTGAACTGAAATGGACTGGAATGGGCCACTTCACATCAAATGACCACCAGATCTACTACTGTGGACAAGAGGACCACAGAAGAAATGGAGTAGCTTTCATAATTAATAGTAAAGTGGCTAAAGCAGTGCTTGGATACAATCCAAAAAATGATAGAATGATCTCAATTCGAATTCAGGGCAAGCCATCTAACATCACAGTGATCCAAATATACGCCCCAACCACAGATGCTGAAGAAGCTGAAGTAGAGCAGTTCTATGAGGATCTGCAGCACCTACTGGACAACACGCCTAAAAGAGATGTTATTTTCATCATGGGAGACTGGAATGCTAAGGTGGGCAGTCAAATGACACCTGGAATTACAGGTAAGCATGGCCTGGGTGAACAAAACGAAGCAGGACATAGGCTGATAGAATTTTGCCAAGAAAACTCAATGAGCATAACAAACACCCTCTTCCAGCAACCTAAGAGACGGCTTTATACATGGACTTCACCAGATGGACAACACCGAAATCAGATTGACTACATCCTTTGCAGCCAAAGGTGGCGGACATCTATACAGTCGGTAAAAACAAGACCTGGAGCTGACTGTAGTTCAGATCACGAACTTCTTCTTGCACAATTTAGGATCAGACTAAAGAGATTAGGGAAGACCCACAGATCAGCTAGATATGAGCTCACTAATATTCCTAAGGAATACGCAGTGGAGGTGAAGAACAGATTTAAGGGACTGGACTTAGTAGACAGGGTCCCAGAAGAACTATGGACAGAAGTCCGCAACATTGTTCAAGAGGCGGCAACAAAATACATCCCAAAGAAAGAGAAAACCAAGAAGGCAAAATGGCTGTCTGCTGAGACACTAGAAGTAGCCCAAGAAAGAAGGAAAGCAAAAGGCAACAGTGATAGGGGGAGATATGCCCAATTAAATTCAAAATTCCAGAGGTTAGCCAGAAGAGATAAGGAATTATTTTTAAACAAGCAATGCATGGAAGTGGAAGAACACAATAGAATAGGAAGGACAAGAGACCTCTTCCAGAAAATTAGAAACATTGGAGGTAAATTCCAGGCCAAAATGGGTATGATCAAAAACAAAGATGGCAAGGACCGAACAGAAGAAGAAGAGATCAAGAAAAGGTGGCAAGAATATACGGAAGACCTGTATAGGAAGGATAACAATATCGGGGATAGCTTTGACAGTGTGGTCAGTGAGCTAGAGCCAGACATCCTGAAGAGTGAGGTTGAATGGGCCTTAAGAAGCATTGCTAATAACAAGGCAGCAGGAGACGACGGCATCCCAGCTGAACTGTTCAAAATCTTGCAAGATGATGCTGTCAAGGTAATGCATGCTATATGCCAGCAAATTTGGAAAACACAAGAATGGCCATCAGATTGGAAAAAATCAACTTATATCTCCATACCAAAAAAGGGAAACACTAAAGAATGTTCAAACTATCAAACAGTGGCACTCATTTCACATGCCAGTAAGGCAATGCTCAAGATCCTGCAAGGTAGACTTCAGCAATTCATGGAGCGAGAATTGCCAGATGTACAAGCTGGGTTTAGAAAAGGTAGACGAACTAGGGACCAAATTGCCAATATCTGATGGATAATGGAAAAAGCCAGGGAGTTTCAGAAAAACATCTATTTCTATTTTACTGACTATTCTAAAGCCTTTGACTGTGTGGACCATAACAAATCGTGGCAAGTTCTTAGTGGTATGGGGATACCAAGTCATCTTGTATGCCTCCTGAAGAATCTGTATAACGACCAAGCAGCAACAGTAAGAACAGACCACGGAACAATGGACTGGTTTAAGATTGGGAAAGGAGTACGGCAGGGCTGTATACTCTCACCCTACCTATTCAACTTGTACGCAGAACACATCATGCGACATGCTGGGCTGGAGGAATCCAAGGCTTGAGTTAAAATCGCTGGAAGAAACATTAACAATCTCAGATATGCAGATGATACCACTTTGATGGCTGAAAGCGAAGAGGAACTGAGGAGCCTTATGATGAAGGTGAAAGAAGAAAGTGCAAAAGCTGGCTTGCAGCTAAACCTCAAAAAAACCAAGATTATGGCAACCAGCTTGATTGATAACTGGCAAATAGAGGGAGAAAATGTAGAAGCAGTGAAAGACTTTGTATTTATAGGTGCGAAGATTACTGCAGATGCTGACTGCAGTCAGGAAATCAGAAGACGCTTAATCCTTGGGAGAAGAGCAATGACAAATCTCGATAAAATAGTTAAGAGCAGAGACATCACGCTGACAACAAAGGTCCACATAGTTAAAGCAATGGTGTTCCCCGTAGTAACATATGGCTGCGAGAGCTGAACCTTAAGGAAGGCTGAGAGAAGGAAGATCGATGCTTTGGAACTGTGGTGTTGGAGGAAAATTCTGAGAGTGCCTTGGACTGCAAGAAGATCAAACCAGTCCATCCTCCAGGAAATAAAGCCAGACTGCTCACTTGAGGGAACGATATTAAAGGCAAAACTGAAATACTTTGGCCACATAATGAGAAGACAGGACACCCTGGAGAAGATGCTGATGCTAGGGAGAGTGGAGGGCAAAAGGAAGAGGGGCCGACCAAGGGCAAGGTGGATGGATGATATTCTAGAGGTGACGGACACGTCCCTGGGGGAGCTGGGGGTGTTGACGACCAACAGGAAGCTCTGGCGTGGGCTGGTCCATGAAGTCACGAAGAGTCGGAAGCGACTAAACGAATAAACAACAACAATAATTAAGATTATTAAAATTGTTGTATTATCAAGTATAATGGCAGACAATTTATATGTTTTTAGTCTGATCTTTATTATAGTAGAAAGGAATGTGTAGAATAGTAGTAGGAAGGAAATAAATAAATGTTATCTTGGGGGGCAAGTTGGTTAGGTTTATATTTTTTTTCTTTTCCTTTAATATAAGGGGAGGGAGCAACTGTCTTTAGTGATTTTTATAATGTGCCGATGGAATGATTTATAGAAATAATGTGATTTTGGTTTAATACAGAGTAAGGGATTGATTATGGAAAATTGTTATATATCTTTGCCGTTAAAAGTCGGAAGTCACCTCTTTTTTTAATTTTGAAAAATTTTCTCTTGTGTTTCTACACGTTTTTAGTTTTTTCTTTTTTTCTTCATAGTTTTTTGTTTTTCTGTAGCTTTTATCTTTGCTTGAAACTTAATAAAATTCTTATTAAAAAGAAGAAGAAGCATGAACACGGGGAAGTCCAACACAGAGAAAGATGAAATGAATTGAATACACATTGACATCTTAGACATCAGCAAATTGAAATAAGCTGGAATTGGACACTTTCTGTCAGAAGTTCATGCTATTTACTACTCAGG
The DNA here is from genome assembly GCF_035149785.1 of Candoia aspera. Classification (NCBI taxonomy): domain Eukaryota; kingdom Metazoa; phylum Chordata; class Lepidosauria; order Squamata; family Candoiidae; genus Candoia; species Candoia aspera. Next base: position 116,969,236 of record NC_086154.1, on the reverse strand, counting down.
ACATGGAAAACAAAGAAGGAACCACATTGCTTTTAAGGTTAGGAAGGTATAGCAAGAGCATTACATGGTTACAATGCAATCAATGATCAAATAATATCAATTAGACTTCATGGACACCCTTTAATATGAAGATGATCAAGTTCAATTTGAAATACAGTAGATAGAACAGGCAAGCAAGATGTACTGCTTGTGATTGGAGACTGGAATTCCAAAGCTGGAAAAATTAAGGAGGAAAATGTAGTTGGAATGTATGGCTGAGAAAACTGAAATGAAACAGGAGAACGATTTATCAATTTCTGCCACTCCAGTTATTTCTTCACAGCTAACACTGTCTTCAAACAACCAATACAACAGCTGTGTACATGGATATCACCAGATGGAGTACATGGAAATCAAATGACTATATTATTGCCTAAAGGAGGTGGAGGAGCTCAGTTATAGCATCAAAGACATGGCCAGGTGCTGACTGTAGAACAGATCATGAACTGCTCATGTGCAAATTTCAAGTTAAGCTGAAGAAAAAGAAGGAAGGCAACCAACCAGTTTCCACAATATGACCTTGAACATATACCCACCTATTTCAAGGAGAACATCAGGGATCACTTTGAACCTCACTGATAGGGAACCAGAGGAATTATGGAATGAACTTAAAGAAATTGTTTAGAATGAATGTGAAAAGAGACTGTTAAAGCTGAAGAAACAAAAGAAAGCATACCTGATGTCAGAACAAAGTGTGGAAATTGCTAAGAAGAAAAGCCAAAGCCAAGAAAGACAAACATCTCAGAAAGGAACTTAAAAAAGAGTCTCCGAAAGCTGTTGGAAGAAACAAGAAGCAGAATTACAACAACATCTGTAAAGACATAGAAGATGGAGACAGACATGGAAAAACAAAGAAAGTCTTCCAAAAGATCTCTAAACTCAGAAGGAAGTTCCAGCCTCAAAATGATATGCTAAAGGACAACAGCGGACAGATAGTAACTGATTCAAAGTAGATCAAATAAAGATGGAAGGAGTATACTGAAATACTGTACAGTAGAGATGTCAACATCCATGATACTTAGAAGTTATTCCATATTACAAGAGCCTCTAGGACAAAAAGATTAAGTTAGATCAACATTCCAGTCCTTACCAAGTCAGAAGGCTATAGAAACTGATGAAATACAAACAGATATATGGCAAGCAACAGAAGAAGAATCAGTAAAGGTTCTAACCAAGCTGTGCCAATAAATCTGGGAAACAACACAGTGACCAACAGATTGGAAGAGGCCAATCTATATTCTGATACCAAAGAAAAGGAGACTTAACAGAGAGTGCAAACTATTATACAATATCCTTAATTTCATGTGCCAGCAAAATAATGCTTAGAATCACCCAACACAGATTAGAGCCCTGCATGGAAAAAGAGATGCTAGAAGTCCAAGCTGGCTTGACAAAAGGCCAAAGAACACAAGAAATTATTGTTGATGCATGGTGGATAATCAAGAAAGCCAAATAATTCCAAAAAGAATTCAGTATGTGTTTTACTGATATTTCATTTATCATGTCAAGCTGTGGAATATGCTTAGAAAAATGGGAATCCCAGAACATCTCATTGCCCTCGTACAAAACCTATATACAGGTCAAGAAGCCACAGTGCAGACCAAATATGAAAAAACAGACTGGCTCCAGGTTGGCAAAAGAGTGAGACAAGGCTGTGTACTCTCCCCTTATTTATTCAATTTACATGCTGAATATATATTGAGGGAAGCTGGATTGGAAGAAGATGAGCATGGCTTTAAAATTGGAGGAAGAAGCATCGATAACTTGCACTATGCTGATGACACTACTCTAATAGCTGAAAATGCAAAGGATCTGCAAGTTCCAGTAATAAAAGTCAAGAAGCACAGTGAAAAAATGGGACTAAAATTAAATATAAAGAAGACCAAACTGAACATAACAGGTAGAATTGAAAAGGAAGATTTCAAAATGGTAGATAGCTTTTGCCTTTTAGGATCAACCACAAGCAGTTAAGAAATACGCCACAGACTAGCACTTGGTAGAGCAGCCATGAAGGCCTTGGAGAAAATATTCAGATGCTTTTTTTTTTTAATTGTATGGCATAGCAGTTTGGTGTTCATCCTGCTTTTTCTTGCTGGGAAATCCTTGTGAGGTCCAGCAGCCAGATGTGTAGACTATTTAGCCGTGACAAGTCATGTTGCCCAGGGTGCACCACGAGGAGGCTAGTCTACATTGCACCAAGTGGGGCTGAGAGAGAGGGACTGGCTCAGGGTCACCCAGCCAGCTTTCATGCCTAAGGCGGAACTAGAGCTCACTGACTCCTGGTTTCTAGCCCAGCACCTTAACCACTAGACCAGACTGGCTCTCATTCAGATGCTATGATGTGTCTATACCTACAAACATCAGAATTATGCAAGCCACGGCATTCCCTGTGACACTCTGTGGAAGCAAAAGTTGGACTCTGAAGAAGCAGGATAGGAAGAGTATTGACGCTTTTGAACTTTAATGTTGGAGAAGAATCCTGAGAATACAACCAAGAAAACAAATGGATCATCGAACAAATCAACCCAGAGTTCCCACTCAAGGCACAAATGACCAGGCTCAAATTATCCTACTTCAAATACATCATGTGAAAATCTACCTTTCTGGAGAAGGCTCTGATACTGGAGAGGTGGAAGGAAAGAGAAGAAGAGGATGACCAGCAGCAAGTGGCGATGGATGCACTTGGACCAGGTTAGAGACAGATCATCAAAGAGAAAAGCTATCTATGTGGTTGCTAGAATCGACACTGACTTGATGGCACATAATCAATCAATAATCAATTGCCTCATCTATCAATCTCAAGATGTAATCCAGCCTTTTCAATTTGCCTAAAAACATACTCTCTTGTTGGAAGAGACTGAGTGAAACAGGACTTGTGAAACTCTGCCTTTTCTTTATTACCTAGTACCATTTTACCATTTCTACTGAGCAGCTGGTGTATCCATTTCTTTTTCTGTCTGCTAGATGATTGGTATCCAAAGAGCTGGGAAATCAGTGTCATGAGTCCAAGGAAGCCCTTTGGTTTGTTTTCCACAAACAGGAGGCTCCTCTCCATTCCCTTTAGGTTGCATGGCAGCCAGTATTAGAATGTGATGTCTGCTTCAAAACCTGTTTAGATCGTGCAATGACAGTGTCAGGATGTCAGTGTTTTATCTAGGCTAGCATAAACCTCCCGTGAGTGCTCACTGTCCTGGCCTCCACGTATCTTAGCAAATATGTCTTGAAAGCAACAGTTTTGGTGGGTGGGAGGCAACATAACCATAATAAGCTGACTTATACCATCTGCACTGACTGCAACAATTTTCAGCCAACTGTCTTTCCTACCTGCATCTGCAATTTAGAATTATTTAAAGCCTTGGCTCAAGGAAGCTGCTGGCCCCTACATTTCAAGGCTTCCACCAGGAATATCGGTCTCTGCAATCTTTCATTCTGCTTGTTTTGTCATCGGGGCTATGGAAAAGCCGAGACAGCTTGCATGCATGTGAGATCTTTTCCTTCCTTTTCGATTCAGCAACCTGTTGTCTTCTCCAAGCATGAGAAGGCTACTTCACAGATTTGCTGCAGTGTCTTTCTGCTCCTCATTTCTTTCTCAATGCACACAATTCTCCTGGTGTCAGGAAGATGCCTGGCAGGGCCCCCTGAATAAACTCACTAAAGATTTTCCAACATAAATTCAAACAAATTGCATGTTTACATCACAAATGAGGATAGTTCTATTGCTTTTATTGTGGAACAACCATCAATGAAGAGCAGTTTCAGAGGGCCTTAATTGCTCAAAGACTAAAGTTCAATTCATATCTTCAGCACACACTAGAAAATGCAATCTGTCTCTAGTCACGTACCTGGCATATTAGAAATGTAAATAAATTTATGGCCACTGTTAAAAAAAACGAGAGAAGGGGCTCTATATAGTCCATCTAGTTATATAAAGGAGTGGTGGTTAGGCAGCACCAGGATTTTTTAAAAGATAGAAATAAAACACAGGCACTAGTAAACATTTTTATAATAGCTAGATCCATTGAAATGGGCCAAGCACATGCCCAAGACTAATGTAGGGACTCCAATAGCGGATGCCATCAAGCTTGTGAAAAACAAATCAAAAAGCATAGTTGGGGCTTCAGGATATCAAGAATAGGACCTCCTGAGGTCCTCTACATGAGGCTGCCCTTGAAGACCATCCAGAAGGAGCAGCCGGTCCAGAATACAGCAGCACACACAGTTTTGGGTGCCCCATGGTTCACCCAAGTGACAGCGTAAGTGGCACTGGCTCCCAGTTGCTTTCCAGGTGCAATTCAAGATGCTGGTTATCACCTTTAAAGCCCTACATGACCCAGGGCCAGGTTATTTGCAGGACCACCTCTCTCTGAAGGTTTCTGCCCATCCTACTAGGTTAGATAGGGTGAGCATGCTCCAGGTCTCCTCCCTTAAATGTTGTTACCTGATGGGTCCTCTCAGGTGTGCCTTCTTGGTGGTCAACCCAACCCTTTGGAATAGCCTCCCACCTGAGATCTGAGGGATCCCGACCTGTAATGGTATGTGGGAATAACCTTGAAGGACAAAGGGAAGAGATGCTGCCTAGGGAATGATCAGATAAAAGAGGGAGGAGCCCGCAGCAGCTTAATGGTCAGAGAAAGAAACTTAGGAAGGATCCACCCTGATTGATCAGACTATAAAGAGAGTTGGTGGGAGATTTGTACTTTCAGACTTGCAAGATTGATGTCAGCCCTTCCCAGGTAAGCCAGATAGGAAACATGACCAGATGAGCTAATTCTACTTTATTGTAAGGCTACATTAACAGAATCTTGCAAGTCTGAAAGTCGCCTGTAAACTTTTAGAAACTGTGTTATTGCTATGATGAGTAATAGGACACACTGGATTGTTTGATTATAGATATGGTTACAGTTTCAGGTTTTATGTGGCCTACCATGGATGTTTTAATTTTTGATTGCTTTAGTTTTGTTGTTGCTCTTAATTACTGTAAACTATCAAGAGTCTGGTTGCTTGTGGCAGGTATACATTTGATAAATACATTCATGCATACGTACCATTTGTGCTGGAGGCCATTGCCACTTCCAGCAGTAGTGAATTCTCTAAGTTAACTCTGCTTTGTGGGAAATAATTCTTGCTTTTGTCCTGAATCATTTTCCAACCAATTTCAGCAGAATGTTTCTCAGCTGTCATATTTTATTAACAAATAAAGTTAGACACCTTTTATGGCATTGGAGTTGTATAGATGTCTATATCCTCTCCATCAGACACTGTGTGTGTGTGCATGCACATTTTTGACTCCTGGCGACTGCCTGGACTAGTTCCTGCAGTTTTTCTTGGCAAGGTTTTTCAGAAGTGGTTTGCCATTGCCTCCTTCCTAGGCCTGAGAGAGGGTGACTGGCCCAAGGCCACCCAGCTGGCTTCGTGCCTCAGGAAGGACTAGAACTCTTGGTCTCCTGGTTTCTAGCCCTGTGCCTTAACCATTGCACCAAACTGGCTCTCCCATCAGACACTATTCCCCTGTAAACCAGGAAAGGGCAGACTTGGAGGGTCAACTTGAACTCTAAAATCCAGCAGTTTATAAAAATGCACATTTAGAATGAAAGAACATTGTGCCTCAGAGCAGTTGCTGAATACAAAGGCTTATTTCGAGCAGCAGAACTGAGATGAACCCACAATATTTCCACAAAAAGAATCCATTCTAGGTTATCTTTGCTCTAATTTGGAAGCAAGGGTCATTTTGCTGTTCTTGATATTCCAGTGCACTAAAATTCAACAAGTAGGAGTCACGAATGCTTGTCCATCCCCTGCAAATCATCCCAAGAAGGTTTTGATTGTGCATGTCATGAAGGCACCAGGAGTTAAGCTCAGCTGAAGGGAGGCTTCACCCTTTCCCTGCCTTACCCTGCTCGGTCATGTGCATCATGTACTTGTTCGCACCCACAGATTGTCTTGGTCAGCAAAATGTGTATTGTGTGAACATGAGGCTACATTAGGATTAGTGACTCACCAGAGCCAGGAAAGACAATTCTGCCTACATTCCTCTCATTCCAGGGCCAGCTGTGTGTGTCAGGCCTTCTCTCCTGTTGGTAAACAGGGCTAATTGTTTTTTAATTTTATTTTTACAAAATGTAACCCTTTTTTCATTGCTAAGAAGCAATCCCCAAACCTACCATTATTGGAATGCTGATATAAACAACCAAATATATAGAGGAAGCTGGACAGTCTGTAGCGGTTCTTATTTCATGACATCTGCTGTTTCATACAGAGGCTGTGCCTATTGCTTATAGACATATTAAATCAGGTTTTAAACATGACAGGTCTAATCCGCATAACCAAATACAAGGAGTGCATTATACTCCACGCTGCACAGTTGTACCCATTCCATCACAAACTGATCATGTTCGGCTTTATGTCCGGTACATTATGTCCAATACATTCAACATAATAAACTAGATAGATTACATTTGATGCAATACAATACATGAGATGATATACAAGATGTCCTTCTGATAGAGTCTGTGTCCAATGAAGCATACAGAAATCATGCCTTTGGCAGGGTTGGCACAGTCAAGGGGTAGCATTCTTGAATGATGGGATCTCTCGGTTCTATTTTCTGCAGGAGAGAGATTCGCCTGTCCGTATATGATCCTACATAGAGAATAAGCAGTGCAGTGGGTTCTGTTTCCTCATGGAAGCTTGGGATGAGCTAGTGCTATTTTTCCCAGCCAATTGAGACAGTTAATGCAAGAAGGCTTTGCAACCTTCCTAACAATATTATGCAACAGCTTCTGAGGGAAACTCATCTCCTCTGAAGATCTCATGATCCTGATCCCTGATTTTACAACTGTCTTTTTTTTTTTCCAAAAAGTACCATGCATTGGCATGGATTATGATCTGGATGATCTTGCAGTTGTTGGAGTTTAAAAACTTGAAAGAAAGTCAACCTCCCCACCCTACCTCCTCCAACTCCATCTTATCTTCAGAAATTTTGGGGAGGAAAAAAAAAACCCTACCTGCATTCTAACTTTGGAGCTTAGGAATAATTAAACAAAGGAAGCAATCTTACGCTGTGCAATGTTATATAACATCAAGAGGCTTAGCTTAAATTTTCAAAAAAGAGAGAAGCAACTGTGTACCCTGACACTTTGGAGTGGGGGGAATGATTAACCCTGGAGTGAGGGACAGGGGAGGGAGGAGAATCCCCCCTTATTTTTTCCTCCCAGGATGGACACCCTCCTGCCCTCTGGGCTTAGAAATATCAACATGAAGGGCACCCAGAGGCCTTGTACCTCCGCAAAGATTCTCCCACAAAGGGGGCAAGTCCTGTAATGTTTAACATCAAAACAAAGAGGCCTTTCTTTGCTGAAGGAGCCAAGCTGCCCAAATGGTAACTACCTAGCCCTGTTATCTCTGCCTTCCAAGACCAGCCTCAGCAAGGCTGAGCAGCTTGTTTAATTTTTAACAGTGTTGATTGCTGTTTGGAAAAGGGTCTTTAAAACACACACGCGCAGAAGTAAACTTCCAGATCTTCAGACTGCACTCCTATCATAGTGTTCAAACAATCCGGGGGGGCGGCATGGGGGGAATGGGAAACTTACAAGACATTTGGAAAAAGTAGCTATCCTTGTCTGCCTCAAGAAAATAGAAATAACCTGCAAATTAAGAAATGAAATTATTTATGTTTTTCTACAAAAGGTTAAGCATTACACATTGCACTAGTGTCTGGAGTAACTTCAAACAAAGCAACTAGCAAACAAACAAACAAAACAGAATTATTGCTAAGGTAGAATACTCCTTTGCTGCTGCTTATTGCAAATTAAAATAGCCCATTGTTTAGTACTATATGGGTGGGTTACACTGGTTCTTATTTTTCTGGGAAAAACGCTAAGTTGCAAAAGCCATGGGACAACAAATCTCCCTTTAAACCAGCTCTAAGTCTGGAGGAATAAAGGACAGTTTCATAAGGCCAAGTAATGTTAAGGAATTAAGCTGATATGTGGCACTCTGTATTTGTGGCAAGCAGCTAATCTGGAGAGACAGCTCCCAAGTTTTTGCTACCTAAAGCAAAACAACAAATGGCTTCCCCATGCTGCTAGTTGTGGTGCTGGGAACCCAAAGCTGTTGAGTTATTTTGGTATCAGGGGCAGAAGATCCCACAAGCTCTTTTTCCTACCCACTCCCCCCACCCCAACGGAATTCAGAAATGAACAAACTGTGGGGCTTTCATAATACTCAAAGCCTGGTGTTTGAAGTAACCCATCTAAGAGCAGGGCTAGCCTTGGCAGATCAAGGCCAAAATGCCTATTCTCCCCCCTCCCCACCACTCTCCAAGATCCACCCAATGTTTCAGACTTCATAAATTATTTCTCAGGAGCAACTCTTTTTCTGGCCAGTACCTTGTCTGACAATTAAGGAAGTAAGTATGCATGCCAAAGGCGTAAATCATTTTGTTTTGTTTTGCCTTTTAAAAGGAAGTAATTGTTTGCCATGTGTTGGTAACATTGCTACCTATAAAAAAATGAAACCACAACAAGCAATGTTTAGAATATACACATAGCTCTCATCATAGACAAATACTCACTTGTACATAACACTCCTAAGCCATCCCCTTCCGTCTCTTTGATCGGGCCAGGAGAAACCCTCAGGGCAGATGGGAATTTGAATCAAGTTGAGCTTCAGCCTTTGAACTTTGTATCACTCTTCCTGGATGTCCCTTCTGTGTCAAGGGAACTGTGTTTGAAATTATCAGAGCTTAAATCTATTTCCCCATCTCCACTGAAATCTGAAAGGGCTCCCCAATGCTGTAATTATTCCCTATCTGACTGGATAGACTGGAAATGTGACAATAAGAGTGTTGTGCTGGAAATTTCAGCTCTATTTTTCCTAACCATTCTCAGTTTGACAGAAAAGAAATGGTTTGCAAAATCTTAATTCAAAGAAGAAAAAAATGTTGAGAGAAAGATGCAAAGTTCTGTTGTTGTGGTTGACCATTGCACCGTTTTTCCTCCAGCTTCCTTGCTGGAAACCCTCCGCAAGGAAGACTTTGGAAGGAGTTCCTCCTGTGGAGCTTTTTCAAATCATGAAGCATGGAAAGCTGCAGAAGGACAGAGAGGTAAGCGACAAAAGCATCAGTAGTCTCTGCTGTCTCATATTCAAAAAGTCCACCCAGAAACCCCACCCAATGAAATTCAAACCAGAGAGTTAAGCAATAAATCCCAAAGCCTCTTTCACAGTGGAAGAGAGCATTTGTGTATTTGGAAGACGGACTTCAGGAAATGGGAGAACAGATTGGGGATGCCCCATTGTTATATTTTTTTAAATAAATGTCAATAGCCATCTAAATATAGTCACGGATATATAAAAGCCAGCTTCTAATATCATCTTATATTCCAGTATGATGCAAAATCAAAGAGGATGTGCCAACAGGGACAGACAGGGACAAAAATGCAATTTGTAGGGCGGGGTGGAGGAAACCCAGGACATCTTGTGCCACAGAGAGTCCTATTCCACATTTTTACAGGTCAACTAGAACTTTCTGCCTCCTTGCCACTCCCCAGGGGCCTTTGTACATCATTTTCTTCACTGGTGAAATGGTTATCCCCTTTAGAAGCATGGCAAGTGGCCAGATTGGTTGCAGGAAAAGAAAGACGTAGAAAAAGGGCCTGCCAGCTGTGCATGAGTGAGAGCCTGAAGATTTCTTGGTTTCCTTCAGCATAGGGCTGGAAGAAAGAGGAATTGGGCTTCGAAAACATGTCTCTGGCTTACTGTCCCACCATCTGTTGAAATGGGGGTGGGTGGGGGTGTGTAATGGTTGCCTAAACCCAAATACTCAGTCTCACAAGCTCGGGCTTAAAGATAACTGATTTATTAAAGGAATAGTATGCAAATACAGAGAAAGCTGAGAATGAGCAAAAGCGCGCCAAATACAAACTTAAAAGCCTTGCCTTCAAGCCAGTCCCGCCCCAAGTACTCGTCAGCACGCACCCCCTCCCAGGTGTTAGGAACCGTTAGACGCGCCTGGGAAAGTAACCTTGAAGAGGATAGCAAACCCAAACATACATTCCAACGATCCAAAACAAAGGAGCGCGCAGGAATGGAAAAACCCCGAACGAACCCAGCGCGTATACACGGAAAATGACTTGACATGTGAAACGTTACAATGTTAACAGAACATTGAAATGGGGAAACATGACATATCGCCCCCCCCCCAAAAAAACAATGCTAAGGAGCAGGCTTGTCAGGGTAGGCAGAGTGAAAACGAGCAACCAAACGGGGCGAGTGCACATCGGGAGCAGCAACCCATTCAGGATGAGGGAAATGTTTCCAGGGAAGGAGATACTGCAAAGTAGAATGCTGGCGGCGAGAGTCGAGGATTTCCAAAACCTCGAAGTGTTGTTGGTTATCAATCATGAGAGGAGGTGGTGGAACCGGTTGGGGATGCCAGCGGTCCGACGGTAGGTAGGGCTTGAGCAAACTGCAATGGAAAACAGGATGTAAACGTTTGAAGTTATGGGGCAAATCAAGTTTAAAGGTAACAGGGTTAATTTGCGCTACAATAGGAAAAGGACCGACAAATTTAGGGCCAAGTTTCTTTGAAGGTTGTGGTGATTTAATGAACTTGGTGGACAAGTAGACTTTATCCCCCACAGCAAAAGTAGGCTCAGGGGAGGGTTTAGCATCGGCATGCCGCTTGTAAGTGGTTTGAGCATGGAGCAGAGCTTGTTGAATGTTTAGCCACGAGTCTTTGAGAGTGTCAGCCCAGTCAGTGAGAGAGGCTGGTAGGGGCTGCGGGTGCGGGAGTTCAGGGATTGGAACGAACTCTCGCCCGAAGACAGCCTTAAAGGGAACTTGACCAGTGCTCTGGTGCACGGTGTTGTTATAAGCAACCTCAGCAAAAGGGAGCAAGTCGACCCAATTGTCCTGTTGGTAATTGACAAAAGCTCGGAGATATTGTTCCAGAGTAGAATTAACAGCCTCAGTAGAACCGTCCATCTCTGGATGCCAAGCGGTGGACAGGGCTTGTTTGGTTCCCAGTAGTTTTAAAAAAGCCCGCCAAAATTGTGATGTAAACTGTGTGCCCCTGTCACTCACCAAACAGGAGGGGATACCGTGGAGGCGGTACACGTGAACGAGGAAGAGGCGTGCCAGTTGTTGTGCGGTGGGGATAGAGGCGCATGGGATGAAATGGGCTTGCTTTGAAAAAAAATCCTTGACCACCCAAATGACGGTTTTTCGTTGACTAGGTGGCAGGTCAACGATAAAGTCCATGGAGATGTCTTGCCACGGGAAGGATGGAGTGGCAACAGGTTGGAGGAGACCTTGAGGCTTACCCATCTTGTGTTTTGTAGCTGCACAGACAGGGCATGCGGTGACATAGGCTTTAAGGTCTTTCAGCAAAGTCGGCCACCAGAATTGGCACCGAACCAGGTGAAGTGTTTTTAGATATCCGAAATGCCCTGCCAGTTTGTCATCGTGGCAGCGCTGAAGGATGGTTTTTCGCAAAGCATCAGGGACATAGAGACGATCATTGCGCCAGGCAAAACCGTCAGTGAAAGTTACAGTGTGTAGATTTGTTTGCAACCAAGTATCAGTTTTAAGGTGGAGCAGCAACTGTTGTTGCAAATCTGATGGAATTGGCAAGCGCGGCGAGCGGCTGGGAGGCGGAGCGGCTTGAGGCTGCGTTTGACGCGCTCGCGTTTGGCTGCGTGTCACCGCTGCCAAACATAATTGTTTTTCAGTCCAGACTGTGCCTTGAACTGTTGGCCCTGGGCCAGAATCTTGGGCTCTGCGGGAGAGCGCATCGGCTAAAAAGTTTTTCTTGCCGGGTATGAATTTGAGTGTGAAGTCAAAACGGCTGAAAAACTCAGCCCAGCGAAGTTGTTTGGGGCTGAGTTTTCGACTGGTGCTTAACGCTTCCAGGTTTTTATGGTCCGTCCATACTTCAAAAGGGGTTGAAGCCCCCTCCAGTAAGTGGCGCCAAGTCTCCAAAGCCATTTTTACAGCAAACGCCTCCTTTTCCCAAACGTGCCATCGTCTCTCTGTTTCAGTGAACTTGCGAGAGAGGTAAGCACAGGGTTTCAAGGTGCCAGACTGGTCTGACTGGAGTAGTAGTGCTCCGATGGAGTAATCGTATGCATCGACCTGTACTACGAAAGGTTTGGTGGGGTCTGGGTGTTGCAAGATGGGTTCGGTAGTGAAGATTAGTTTGAGCGCCTCGAAAGCCTGTTGACAGGTTGGAGTCCATTTAAGGAGCGCTCCTGGGTTTTTTGAGCGCCGCGTATCCCCCTGCGCTTTAGTTTTTAGCAGTTCAGTAAGGGGGAGGGCGATTTCAGCAAAATTTTGGGCAAATGCCCGATAGAAATTGGCGAATCCAAGGAAACTTTGTAATTGTCTCCTGGTACGTGGAGGCTCCCATGCTACAATAGCTTCCACTTTGGCAGGGTCCATTTCAATGCCCTTAGTGGAAATCCTATATCCCAGATAATCGATTTGTGATTGATGAAAGGCACATTTGGAGAGCTTAGCATACAACTCAGCCTTTCTCAATTTAGCAAGCACCTGACGCACCAAGTGAACATGTTCAGACATGGTTTCAGTATAAATCAATACATCATCCAAATACACCAGTACTCCCTTAAACAGGTGGTTGTGCAAGACCTCATTGATTAGTTGCATAAAAACTCCAGGTGCACCCGATAAACCAAAGGGTAAGACTTTGTATTGGAAAGCCCCAAGTGGGCAGTTAAACGCAGTTTTCCACTCATCCCCCTCTCTTATGCGAATGCGAAAATAAGCTTCTCTCAGATCCAATTTAGAGAAGATTTTGCCTCTGGCCAGATGTGATAACATATCTTTGATAAGGGGTAAAGGATATTTATTTAATATTGAGACTGCATTGAGCCCGCGGAAATCGGTACATAGCCTCAGTGAGCCATCCTTTTTTGGTCTAAAGAGGACAGGAGCCCCCACCGGGGAGTTCGCCGGCTCAATGAAACCGTGAGCTAAGTTTTTGTCAATGAACTCCCTCAGCGTAGTTAGCTCTTTGGGAGACATGGGGTAAATCTTTGGGTGAGGTAACTTTACATTAGGTAGGAACTCAATGGCACAGTCTGTTTTTTGGTGAGGTGGCAAGCGATCTGCTTCCTTCTCCCCAAATACATCAGCCAAATCTTGATATTGGCTGGGCAGCCCTTCGAGGGGCGAAAGAGTTTGTACTGTAGTGTTAGCCACCCGACCTCCCTCTATGTCCTCTAATAAGTCCTTTTCAGGTACCTTATAAAATCCATCAGCAAACGTTACAGTTCTATGTAGCCAATTAATAAAAGGGTTTTGTTGCACAAACCAAGGCATTCCCAGAATCACCAAAGGGCCCCCCACCGGAGCTATGACAAAAGGCAACTTCTCCCAATGAGTGCCCATCTGCAAAGCCACCAGTCCAGTAGAGTGAGTAACAGCCTTCCCCCCCGCCATGGTCCCATCCAATTGCGTGAAGATCATGGGCCGTGGTAGAGGGAACGTGGGCAGTTCTAGGGCAGCTGCGACATCAGGATGCATCAGCGAGCGAGAACAACCCGAGTCCAGCATGGCCCAGACTTCGACAGTCTTAGTTCTAGAGCCCAATTTTACCTTGACAGTCATTGTAGGGAAGTTCCCACTCACCGAATCGTGGTCGTGCCCAGTTTCCTCCACCTGTCCAAGGGCGCCCTTCAGGACAGGTGGAAAGCGTTTCCCGCCGGTTGGTCAAATTGTAATTCCTCGTCCTCATCCCCGAAAGGGAGGTCTGGAGGGTTGAGCTCAGCACAGGCAGCCTTCATCTTGCGCGGCAGGGAGGGCGATTTTCCCGGCGTTTTTCCGGGTTGCTCTTCTGGCCGGCACCTCGGGCACGAAGTAGCACAATGCCCCTCCTTCCCGCATCTTAAACACTGCCCTTTCGCCAATCGCCGTTCCTTTTCTTCCTCCCAGGTTTTTGGTTTAGGGCGACTGGAAAATCCAGCAGCCCAGACCCCTTTCACGGCTCGGGTCTGTCTCAGCTCCTTACTTTGGGCATACATTTGTAGGGCGCTTTCCGCACTGCCTGCCAACTGTATCCAGCCGTATAACGTTTTGGGATCGTCCCTACCCAAAGCCCAACGGAAGATTTCCGTCTCCAGCCCTTGCTTGAACATCTCCACCAACGTCGACTGGGACCAGTCTTCCACCTTCCCCGCCAGGGCTTTAAATTCTAAAGCATAGTCTGCGACAGAGAGGGTCCCCTGGTAGAGTTTTCTAAGGGCGTTCTTCACTCTCTCTTGGGCTAATGGGTCTTCAAAGTGCTGTTTCAGCGCCCACATAAACTCATCAAAGTCCTCTAACTCCGTGGCCTCAGCTTGGCACAATGTTACGTACCAGTCAGCTGCCCTTCCCTTCAGCTTATTGGCAATGAAATTAATCTTGCCTTGTTCAGAGCGGAAATTTTGACCCCAATCTTCCATATAATGTCTAGCATTGGTAATGAAGAAGGAAAGCGTGGTAGGGTCCCCATCAAACTTCACCCCAAAGGGTGGGAAGGTCCTTACCGGCTCCACCGGCTGTGGTGGCTCCGCAAACAACAATGTGCATCGGGCCGCCAGTGGTGGCCGATCTCGGGACGCCCTTGACTCCCTTCCCCCCATGGGCCGGGGAACTCGAGTCTTGCCTCTTCCCCTGAATGACAGGGAACTCCGTCGGGGCAGAAACAGCTGAGAGGGCTCCTCTTCCCAGTCCTCCTGTAGGGACCCCGAGCTTTTGGTGGCATCTTTGATGAGGGTCACTATCATTTCCATCTTGTCCTCTATTGCTTTCATACGTGCAGGGGTGACCGGCTCTTCTAAGGGTCTGTTGGTCACCACCACCCTCGGTGATAAGGGGATTTCGGGTTCCCAAGATGGCTGTGGAGATCCCCCCCCTTGTGCTGCTCCCACCTCGGGCTGGGGTTGGAGTACACCCCCTGTGGCACCCTGCACCGCTAACAATAGTTCATCCAGTTGAGCATCTCGCCTCTCCCGACGTGCTGCTCTTTGCGCTCTCGAAGTTGGAGCTACCCGAGTCTTCGTCGAGTCCGGCTCTTCTTCGCTCCCCTCACTCTCGCGAAGCGGAGGTTCGATCATCGCTAGCGCTCCTCTCTACCCAACTTTGGATGGGGCTAGCGGAAAGTAATTAAATGATTCTCAGCTTTATGTAATGGTTGCCTAAACCCAAATACTCAGTCTCACAAGCTCGGGCTTAAAGATAACTGATTTATTAAAGGAATAGTATGCAAATATAGAGAAAGCTGAGAATGAGCAAAAGCGCGCCAAATACAAACTTAAAAGCCTTGCCTTCAAGCCAGTCCCGCCCCAAGTACTCGTCAGCACGCACCCCCTCCCAGGTGTTAGGAACCGTTAGACATGCCTGGGAAAGTAACCTTGAAGAGGATAGCAAACCCAAACATACATTCCAAAGATCCAAAACAAAGGAGCGCGCAGGAATGGAAAAACCCCGAATGAACCCAGCGCGTATACACGGAAAATGACTTGACATGTGAAACGTTACAATGTTAACAGAACATTGAAATGGGGAAACATGACAGGGTGGGTTTCTACTTTCCAATTTTAAAGAAAGGAGCACATAAGTATGTACTCAAATGTTCTTTGTTTATGTTCTTTATGATATGTATTTGGATGTTAACTGTAGTAGGCAGTCCTCAAACTGGGACTCTAGAACAGCCTTTCCCAGCTAGACGTTCCATAGGTGTGTTGGATGCAGCCTTCCTTATTCCCAGGCAGTGTGGCTGCAACAGCTGAAGACTGATACACCTGGAGGCAGAAGGCCAGAAGGCCCAGTCTAGCCTTGATGTTTCAATAAGTTTGATTTAACTGAGTATTCTTGTCTGCTGTATGGTGTCTTTGGCTGTCATGTCTTCCAGTGGATCTACACCCATATTAGATTGCATTCAGGTTGGTTTGCTATTCCCTGACTTGCAAGTCATTGTACTGAAAAGCAGTTTATAAGTTGCAGAATTTTTTTAAAGTGTGCATCTAACTGGAAGGCAATGCAGTGTGGACAGATGATGTGCTGGATACTGACCTTTGGTCTGGGGTTCATACAGTAGGGAAGATGGGAAGACACTTTCTATCTGGCTTAGACTGGCAGAATTCTGTCCACTGACCAGTGTTTCTCTTCTAAGTGAGGGCACCAACACACAAGCATTCTGCACCACTCTGAAAGTAGCTCCAGACCTCTGTGATCCCACTATATCGACAGTGTTAGATTGCCAAGGCAATTCATTTCCAGCTCAGCTGTGATGCAGCTGGAATGGAAGCAAAGCTAGTATTTTCTTCTGCAACACTTGCAGACACTGTAATTCCAGTGAACTTGTGGGCAGTCCCTTTCACCACTGGAGAAAACTGCCTGACTCCATCCCAGCTCCTGTACTTTAGCTGCCCTTACACTTCACTCATGGGAAATCCTGGCTTGAGGGCGTCAGAGTTCAACTGCCTTTTTTTTTTAATGTGTCCAGACATATACACTCAACATGAAGTAGGACATGGTGGTGGTTATTGATGTTATTTCCCTCTTATATGGAGTGGGGGAGAGTCTTTTTTTTTTAACATCAAGATCTGCAGTAGCTAAAGTGAGACTGTAATTTGTTGACATTCTTGGCTCCCTGTTCCCAGCTTTTAGGTCAGCAGAAGTACGGATTGACTTAAAACTGTTCCTGAGGGTTGAGGAAGTGAAAGTAGTGGCCATGTGGAAGGGGCGCAATAGTGGCTCTCCAGAGATTTAGGCAAGTATGTTCCTCATTATCTGCTAACTCATCTTTTTTTACTGGAAATGCCAAGTTTTGAACCTGGGACTTTTTGCACGCAAACCATATGCTCTGGTCCTTCTTTGTTTCCATGCACAGATTTCTTTAGTTGGATCACCCAAAGGAAAAGGGGTGAGAAGTACAAAGAGGAAAGCCCTTCCTTCCTCTTCCTCTTCCATTTCCTCTTCCTCTTGCATCCTTCTGGAGTAGGATGTGGAAGGAATAAAATACTGTAACTGGTCTCAACCTCTCTCCCCCAGCCATAGCAAGGATGGAGATTTGATCCAATCTAAGAGCCAGATTCAGTCTCTAACCTGTCTAAATTCAATGGGTGATGTCAGGAGGTGAAGTTAAGGATGGACAGTCTCCCTTTGCTCTCTGCCAGGAGAGATGGGGACCCATCGCTCTCAGCGTTCTTTGATACAGAGAAAAAGTCTCCTTGCAGGATACAACAGGGAGCTGCTACTCTCTGATATAACTGCACTTCCCTTTCACGGAGAGCCTTCCACTTGAGTTTGATGGCCTATTGCCTCCCCCTTTCAGGGAAGTGCTGGGTGGCTGAGACCAAGTCAAGCTTGCAGGAACCTCTGGGGGCTTGTAGGCTCGGTCTGCAGGTGGGTGAAGTTCAGAGGGGAAGAAGAATCTTGCCGGAGGCCCCAGAACCCCATGGGACAAGTGATGCAATGAGGCCACAAACAATTTCTGTTCTCTGAACTCCACCACAAATACAGGGGCCAAAATAATGCCGGTTTTCTTTATTATGTCAGATCTATGAGTCTGTTGTAAAAAAGATGACAAGACAATTCAGATAAAGTGTACTCTGACTAATAGGCTGGGGGTGGGGGGTGGAGGCCCATCTTCAAGTCAACCCTCAATAGTAGAAACTCACCGGCTGACTTCAGGTTGGTCCCTCTTTCTCAACCCTGCCTCATCTACAGGGTTGCTGTGGGGAAAATTTGGTGGAGGGATTGTTATGCACACCCCTTTGCATTCCTGGAGGAAAGGGGGCTATACACTGAACAAATAGTAAACAGATAATAAATAACCAATGAAGTAAGGAAGCTATTATCTCCCTTTCCATGTATATGGGGGCAAGCCTTTAACCGAAATAATGCAGATATGGCACTCCCTGTATGGAATCTTTTTCAGATGGTCTGGAAAAGCCCGCCTTTCTCCACAGGCTCTGCAGGAGCACTCTCTTGCAGCCACTTTGCCTGACACATTTCTCTGATGGCAATACTAACCCTGTTGCCTCTGCTATTGCCAGATCTTATGGCAGAATTTGGCTTAGGCGTGCCAAGCAAACTTGTCTGCCTCACTTCTGTGAAATGGGAGTATCTAGGATGTGGATCTCACAGAAGGCTTCAGAAGACAATTGGATCTTTATTTTTAAGGTGATTGCATGCATAATTTTTTAATAATAACATTGCATATTTCATATTGGGTTGTATATAAGATTATAATTTTTTTTAATAGTAATTTTATTACTATTAGTAATATTAGTAGTAAAAAAGATAAAAACTAATACAAACTAAAAAATAAAGGAATAAAAAGAAAAAATAGAGGGTGCAGAGAAAAAAAAGAAAATAGCAAAATAGAAAAGAAAAAATAAGAATATAGTAAAGAAAAAGAAAAGAAATATATAAAGAAGTGACTTCCCCCTTCATCACAAGTATAACAATTTTAGTAATTTATCACCTTCTCTTAAAATACAAGAAATGATCACTTCTTCCCATATCCCATCTCTTATCTATAAGTAAATCCTTAAAGCCTCGTTGTTCAGTTCTGATCAGCAAAAGTCCATTAAGGGTTACCAGAGATAACCACATATCTATTTTAACCTTGATCAAATAAACTATATTCCTTCCTTTTACATTTAACAATCTTGATCTTTAATCCCATCAAATAATGTCCTAGAACTTGATTTTTTTCATTTTTTCTTTGTCACTTCTCACAAAATTCTTCAAAGCTTTAATAAGTCTCTTTGGTAAATCCAATATAAGAAAGTTATCCAAGTCACTCTTTTAGTTTGTTATTTGTATATCCCTTTTAATTATTAAGACATCAGCCGGTTTCATTTGTATATTCAGTATACATCTTTTTCCATATCATTCTTGTAGTCTGTCATTTTAATATCAATTTTAAAAATCTTTAAAGTCTCAGTCTTGTCCAGTATAGCTTGTTCCTCTTCCATAACATCTTTTAAACACAGTGTGTCTATAATGGCAAACACTCTTAAAATTAACTTCTGGATCCATTGTTCACAAATATTCTTCAACACATCCTATATTAAAGTATTTTGCTCCATTCTGTATTAGTAAGTCAAATTTAAATGTTCTTCTCCTTTAATTGTAATCTTTAGTTCCTTCTGGTTCCCTCTAGTGTCCAACCTTCAAAGTCCCACCCTATCTTTTTTTTTAAAGAATTCAAAACAAAAGCATTTTCCCACAGGAAGGATTCTTATAATTAATTCCAAAATCTTATTTCAAATCCATCTGGACCATTAGTCCATTTGTAACTTTCCAAAATCCACATTCTAATCACCCTTTTGCTATTTATTCTCCCCCCACCCTTTTTTTAGTCCTTAAACTTGTATTTAAAACTTCATTCATTAAGGATTGAAGGAAACTCACCCAGTGCGGTAAAACCTGTCAATCCAAAGGTTCCTAATAGCTGAAAAGCAGTTAACAAGCAATTTCTAAAAGTGATTAGGAAAGGAAGCATGTGAACCTAATGTCCATAAATGTGCCAACTGCGGTTTGAGCGAAGATGGCTATTCTCTCATCTCCCAGAGCTCCAAACCTGCCGGAGACCACTGTCTTGTGGTCTCCTCATGAGGAGCAGCTGTCTGGAACACTTGTGGGCAATCTCAAGTCCTCTTCTTGTCTGGAGAGGAATTACGAAGAGCCAGTCTATTCGCTGTCTCTTCATTCTGCCATAGTCATTGGCTCTGCTTTTAGCAGAGCCGTCTTCAGTTCGCCATTTCATCCCCAGAAGTCATAAGGTTAGAATTTGGAAGTGGCACTTAGAATAATGGTGTGAGGCAGCCACCTGGCGATATTTCTAGCAGAAGGGAGAATTTCTCATTTTAGAAGCAAAAATCTTCAGCCATAGCGGCAGATGTAGTTTTTATTGCCAGTTCCATCTAGGACATGTGTTAAGATCAGTTCTTTGGATTATCATATGGCTAATTTTGAATTTTCTTCATCATTTTTTAGATAATAGCCATCTTTCATTTTCACGGTTTCCCGTGAGCTTGAGTTTCTCAGGGCTACATTTTCTCCAGTGATTCATTCATACTGACCGTCCAGTGATGTAAGGAAATGGAGATCTCTCAAATCCCACAACTTTTTAATTTGTCTCCAGGGGAAAGCTTAGAAGCCCTTCAAATCTTCTCCTAGCCATTAACTTCTTAGAGAGTCTTCAGCAGCCTCCTATTTTGCACCTCATAGTGCAACTGAGAGGTAATAATTCTGACCTACTTTACAGGGTTGTGGTTAGAATTCCTGGCAGCATGAAGATGAAACATCTTAAGCATTACAAATAAATATTAAAAATTAATATTAGCTATGCCTGCACACTTAATAGCTGCATTTCAGAAATGCTATCAAAGCCAAAAGATGAGAGCCAGTTAAAAAAAAAAAGCAGAAATCTGGCAGTTGAGTAGTGGACCACTGCACAGAAGGAAGAAATGAAGGGAGAGTTAAATTACTTATTTATTTACAGAAATATGTTTGCCAGTGAAGTGCCTTTCCCAAGCAGTGCATTGAGGACAGTTATGCTGGTTTCATAGACACTTGTGGGAAGAAATACCTTGTATCCATAGTGAGGGCACATTTGGAGACTGTTCAATTATTATTATTTTTATTACTCCTGTTATTGGTGGTAGTAGTGCTGCTGCTGCTGCTGCTTCTCCTGCTAGGTCCTGGAGTTTGGTTGAATGATTTTATGCTAATAAAAGTACTTCAGATCCATCTGGACTAACAGTGACTTACTGGACACAGACACGTAGTTTTCCTGGCAACAAATGAGAAATGGTTTGCTGTTGTCTTCTTCCTGGAACTGTTTTTTAACTTCCCAGTGTAGCCTACAGCCTTCGATATCCTGGTGATTCCCCTATCCAAGCGCTAACCATATATAATCCTGCGCAGCTTTCTGAAATCAGCCAAAGCCAGTTTGGTGTCTTCAGCTGCTAACAGGGTTTGATCAATGCTTACCGTCTTAATACTAGCATTGTATTAGTGGTTTGTGTTCCGTATTTTTATTTGCAAATCACTCCTGTGGCTTGCTATAAAGATCACTTTGAGAGGGCAGGTCTCTGTCTTAATGAACCTACAGACTCAAATCTGACAAGAGAGGGGCCACAAGGATGAGGAAAGGAACAGGCAGGGGTATAGAAGGAAGCACCTGGCCACATGCTGAGACCATTCTGGGGCTTCTCCGTCACAGACCTCCGTTTGTGGAATTCTGCCACCAAAAACATTTGCTTGACACCAGGGCTGTCTCTTGGGCAGCCAGGAAAAATACTTTTCTCCCCAATCCTTTTCATGCATTGCTACTTTTAATGTTTCCGGTCCACTTTTTAAAATAGCATCTTCATATAAACCACTCCGTGACCATTGCTGAGTTTACCTCAAACGGAGAGAGAAAGAAAGAGGTAGGCCCCTTCTCTCTCCCCACTCCACAGCCCATAACTTTGGAGCCTGGGGCAACAAACTAGGTGGAGCCCTGTGCCCTTACTCATCAACCAGTAAAAGCTGCTCATTTGTTCTCCCACGACTTTGCTCTAGATCTTTCAGGAGACACCATCTGGGTTGAAGTTAGGACATGATGGTGATGGTGATGGTGCGTCATGTTCACCGTTGCGATGTTTCTGCATCGCAACGGTTCGCTTGCCAAAGTGTTGATACGTGTTCCTGGCTGGGAGGGTGCTGCTGATAACCCTTGTACGGGAGACGTGCCGGACTGTGCCAGGGAGGAATGTGTTTGGGCTAGCTCTTAAATGTCAAGGTCTTTTTACCCGTTGATCAGCAGAGCTCGTTAGGAGCACCTGGGAATGTGGGGTTGTACTGGATGCGAGGGGTGTGTGTGCTGGTGTTTGAAACAATGCTATTTAGTTTGAGTTTAGGTGCGCTTTTCTCATTCTCAGCTTTTTACTTGTTTGCACTCTATTCTAAATAAACCCAGAACCTAAACTGTGATTTTGAGTCTGAGCGATTTATTCGGATTAAGGCAACCATTACATAA
Source organism: Candoia aspera (assembly GCF_035149785.1). Lineage (NCBI taxonomy): Eukaryota > Metazoa > Chordata > Lepidosauria > Squamata > Candoiidae > Candoia > Candoia aspera. The sequence goes on along the minus strand of NC_086154.1, from coordinate 116,947,155 downwards.
AGCTGAGAATCTTTGTTCAAACCAACCTCGCTACTCTTTACCGAGAAATTTTCTTGCGAAAGGGGAACTAGCGATGGCAGAAGGGGGGAAGGATCCTACGGAGTTCGAGGAGGAGACGGGACAACTTCCAGAGTCGACATTCCCGAGCAGGGACCCGAGCCCCGTCCCACCCCACACCCCAGTCGGGGGACTCCAGCTGTAGCCCGGGATCGAAGAAACCAGCGGCGGAGGACATGACAGGGCAGGAACAATTTTTATGGGATGCCCTGACAGACCCCCGGCCGGGGACGTCCCGCTCCACGTGCGATGGCCCAACACTCCGAGGGGGGTGCGCCCAGACGTGTTGGGGAGCCCACAACCTGAGGGACCGGGGCTAGAGGACTCTGCCACACCTGACAGAATCAGGGTCCTGGAATCCAAGATCGAGTCCATGGAACTCATGCTGAGCTCTATGTCGGCTGCATTTGGGGACCTCGTGAAAATCGTCCGAGGTCCCGGAGCAACGGGGCCGCCCAGCCTCCCAACTTCCCCCTCACAGGCTGCAGAAAGACAAAGCCAACCACGGGACTTTCCACCAGGTCCACGGGGCTCCACTCCAGTAGTGGGGACCCCAATTCATCCATCGGGGGGAGTCCCACATGTTGGAGGAACTCCCCGGGACTTCCCGGTGAAGTTTGATGGAGACCCCGCTAACTTGTCTTCCTCACCAACGCCGCCAGTTATATGCGCCAGCATGGCCACCTCTTTTCTTCAGAGAAAGAGAAGATCTCGGCAGTGGCCACGAGGTTGAAGGGTAGGGCTGCTGACTGGTATGTCCAGTTGTCGGAGATTGGAGCACCAGCCCTGGGCACTTTTGATACCTTCTTGGCCGCACTGAAGCGCTATTTTGAGGATCCCTTGGCTAAAGAAAAGTCTAAGGATGCTCTTAAGGAACTGGTGCAAGGGCAGAAGGCTGTTGCTGATTATGCTCTGGAATTCAAGGTTTTGGCAGGCAAAGTTCCTGAATGGTCCGAGGCCACCTTGATTGATAGATTTAAGGATGGCCTCAATCGCGAGGTCTTGCGCTGGGCGCTTGGGCGAGATGATCCGAACTCATTACATGATTGGATTTGCCTTGCTGGAAAAGCTGAACATGCCCAGCGCACCTTTATGATGGCCACCAAGGAAGATAAGCCTGCCACCCCTACAAAGGGACCTTTGCTGCAATCAAGCTCTAAATGGGATGCTGAGAGGCAACGATGCTTTGCCCGTGGACAGTGCATCACCTGTGGGAAACCAGGTCACCGCGCAGCACACTGCCCCAAAGCTAAGGCGACGGATCGTCCGTCTAAATTGCCACAGAAGACAACAAAGAAACCAATCAATCCTCCTCGCCGGCTGGCGGGGGCACTGGCGACTGTGGACGAGGATGATGTCTACACACCGGGAGACGTTTTGACTGCTCTGGAACAGCCGGCGGAAAACGATTTCCACCTGCCTTAAACAGCGCCGCGGGGCAGGTGGTGGAAACCGGGCGCAGTTCCAACATGGTGAGTGCTGATTGCCCTATCCTCGCTGTCAAAATTGAATTAGGATATCAATCCAAGACCGTTGAGGTCTGGGCTTTGCTAGACTTGGGCTGTTCCAGATGTTTAATCCATCCTGATTTAGTCAAGGCATTGGATTTGCCCTGCTTCCCTCTTCCAAAGCCGCTGATTTTTCAGCAACTTGATGGCTCCACGGCGGGGGGGGGGGGGGGGCGGCCACCCAGTTTACTGGGGAAGTTTCTTTACGTATGGGGTCGCATATGGAACTCATTCAATTCATCGTTACCCTGGTGGGCAATCCTTTAGTTGTGTTAGGGATTCCCTGGTTCACCTCTCATAATCCCTACATCAATTGGAAGTCCCGCTCTATTACCTTTGAGGATGGCTTCTATCAAGCTCCTCTTCTGGGACATTCCCTGGCTTTGACGGTGGGGAGAGCGGAGCTTGTACATCCTATAGCTCCCCCTTCCCCCTTAGAGGGTCTGCCAGCTACGTACTCGGACTTTGCTGACGTTTTTGGGGAGGAAGAAGCCGACCAATTGCCCCCCCACCGCAAGACGGACTGCTCCATTGAACTTCTTCCTGACGTCCCCTTGCCAAAGCCGAAGATTTACCCCATGACTAAGAAAGAGCTCACCGTATTGCGGGTTCATTGAACCAGCAAACTCGCTGGTTGGGGCTCCCATGTTGTTCCGTGAAAAGAAGGATGGCAGCCTCAGACTTTGCACGGACTATCGCGGGTTAAATTCCGCCTCACTCTCCAACAAGTACCCTTTGCCTCTTGTCAAGGACATGCTCGCACATCTGTCCACTGGCAGAGTTTTCTCAAAGTTGGACCTCCGTGAAGCCTATTACCAGATTCGCATTCGGGAGGGGGATGAATGGAAAATGGCTTTTAATTGCCCATTGGGTTCTTTCCAGTATAAGGTTCTCCCTTTCGGACTGGCAGGGGCTCCGGGAGTTTTCATGCAACTAATCAATGAGGTGTTACATGACCACTTATTTAAAGGGGTTTTGGTGTATTTGGATGATGTCCTCATTTATACTAAGTCCTTGGAAGAGCACGAGCGGCTTCTTAAACAGGTTCTCACCAAGCTCAGAAATGCCAAGCTTTATGCTAAGCTTTCTAAATGTGAGTTCCATAAGTCTCGCTTGGATTACCTTGGTTACAGGATTTCGGATAAGGGCATCGAAATGGATCCTGTCAAGGTTCAGGCAGTGCTTAATTGGGAGTGGCCCCGCACCCGGCGCCAACTTCAAAGTTTCCTGGGGTTCGCCAATTTTTACAGGTCCTTTGTCCGGGGGTTCGCTGAGATTGCCCTACCCCTAACTGATTTGTTGCGCACTAAAGGGGTGGGGAAAACCCGCAAGGTTAAGAACCGGGGGGCCATGCTCAATTGGACTCCTGCATGTCAGGCTGCTTTTGATCAGCTGAAGGCTCTTTTCACTGAAGAGCCCATCCTCTCCCACTCTGACCCTGACCTTCCGTTTGTGGTTCAGGTTGATGCCTCTGATTTTTCTATTGGAGCTATTTTGTTGCAAAAAGATTCTGCCAGGCTTTTGAAGCCTTGTGCCTATCTCTCATGAAAGTTTTCTGAAACAGAGAGGCGCTGGCATGTTTGGGAGAAGGAGGCTTTTGCTGTTAAGGCTGCCTTAGAGGCTTGGAGGCACCTTTTGGAAGGGGCTACTTGCCCTTTTGAGGTTTGGACGGATCACCGCAACCTCGAAGTGCTCCGTACACCCAGACACCTCAGCCCAAAGCAAATTCGCTGGGCTCAGTTTTTCAGCCGTTTTAATTTCCAACTTAAATTTATCCCAGGAAAAAAGAATTTTTTGGCTGATGCCCTTTCCAGATTGCTGCAAGATGCGGGCCCGGTCTCCGATGTCATTGGCACTGTCATGTCGGGACCGCAATTGGGTCTGGTCGCTGTCACGCGCAGGAGCACTCGGGGGCAACCTTCGTCTCCTTCATCTACGGTTCCAGTGCACCGCCCTCCAGTCCGCAAGCCGCCTCTGTTGTCAGGCGGATTGCGCTCCGATTTTGTTTCTGCACTGAAGTCTGACCCCTGGCTTCTTGCTAATCCTGACAAGGTGTCCCTTGAGCATGACCTCACCTGGGTGGCGGGGTGTTTGTATGTACCTGACTCTCAACATTCCACCATACTGGCCCGTTCTCATGACAGTAAGCAGGCTGGTCACTTTGGTTTTCTCAAGTCCCTCCATTTGGTCCGAAGACAATTTTGGTGGCCCACTTTGCGGGAAGATGTCAAGGCTTATGTTGCCTCCTGCCCTGTCTGTGCTATGTCCAAGCGTTCCACTGGTAAACCGCAGGGACTCTTACAGCCTGTGGCTGACCCTTCTCACCCTTGGGATGTGATCTCCATGGATTTTATTGTTGACTTACCCCCTAGTCAAAAGAAGACTGTCATTTGGGTGGTCAAGGACTATTTTTCTAAGCAAGTTCATTTTATTCCCTGCACCTCCATTCCCTCGGCGCAGCAGCTGGCTAAGCTTTTCTTGGTACATGTGTACCAGCCCCTCTCGTTTGGTGACCGATAGGGGCACACAATTTCCCTCATGGTTTTGGCGGGCTTTTTTGAAACTGATTGGCACTGAGCAGGCGTTATCGACCTCTTGGCATCCCTAGATGGACGGATCTACTGAGGTCCTTAATACCACACTAGAGCAATTTCTTCGGTCTTACATAAACTACCTTCAGGATGATTGGGTTGACTTGCTCCCTTTCACTGAGGTCGCTTATAATAATGCAGTTCACCAAAGCACTGGGCAAACCCCTTTTCACATTGTTTCTGTTCGGGATTTTGTCCCCATCCCGGAATTTCCCCAACCTCCTATCCCGGCTGTTGCAGCCTGTGATTGGGGCTCTAAGCTGGCTGATTCCTGGTCCATTATTCAGACCGCTCTACGAGAGGCTCAGGCTTCCTATAAACTGCACGCTGATAAGCACCGCCGCCAGCAACCCGTTTTTGGGGTGGGGGGTTTGGTCTATCTTTCTACAAAATTTATCAAGTCTCCTCAGCCCTCTAAGAAGCTGGCTCCTAAGTTTATTGGACCCTTCCCTGTTACTGCGGTGCTCAATCCTGTCACTGTTCGTTTGGATTTGCCTCATAATTTGAAGTGCTTGCATCCTGTGTTTCACTGCAGTTTGCTCAAGCTTGCTCAAGAGTCATCTCGCTGGCACCCATGCCCGCCTCCCCCTCCACCGGTCATGACTGATGAGCAGCAACACTTCGAGGTCAAGAAGGTGCTCGACTCTCACAGGCTTTGGGGCTCTCTTCAGTACCTGGTCCACTGAAAGCATTGGAAGCATTTCCCCCATCCTGAGTGGGTTGATGCACGCAATGTACTAGCCCCTGATTTGATCTGTGCTTTCCATATTGCTTATCCTTCAAAGCCCTCTGCTTAAAGGTTTTTTGGGGGGGGGCGGTGCGTCATGTTCACCGTTGCGATGTTTCTGCATCGTAACGGTTCGCTTGCCAAAGTGTTGATACGTGTTCCTGGCTGGGAGGGTGCTGCTGATAACCCTTGTACGGGAGACATGCCGGACTGTGCCAGGGAGGAATGTGTTTGGGCTAGCTCTTAAATGTCAAGGTCTTTTTACCCGTTGTTCAGCAGAGCTTGTTAGGAGCACCTGGGAATGTGGGGTTGTACTGGATGCGAGGGGTGTGTGTGCTGGTGTTTGAAACGACGCTATTGAGTTTGAGTTTAGGCGTGCTTTTCTCATTCTCAGCTTTTTACTTGTTTGCACTCTATTCTAAATAAACCCAGAACCTAAACTGTGATTTTGAGTCTGAGCGTTTTATTTGGATTAAGGCAACCATTACATGGTGATGGTGATGGTGATGGTGATGGTGATGGTGATGGTGATGGTGACAATGATGATGATGATGATGATGATCATCATCATCATCATCATCATCATCATCTCAGGAGCCTAATTGTTTGGACCCCTCACATGCCCATAAAACAAAAATAGGGATGGCTTCAGTACTGCACAGTCAGTCAGTGTGGCCAGTTCCCTGTCTGCTGCTTTATGTAATATCTCAGTGGAAGCTTCTGCCATTGTGCATGAGGTTAAGCAAAGGGAGGTGCCTTTTGAAGCCATTTAGTGGCCAGCTAGGACCACATAATGGCGTGGTTTAGCACAGTGGAGGAGCTGTGCACAGAAAAAGAATATTATCTTAGATAGCTTTAATCAGCATGTCAGAGAAACACAGGTTACTGGTCTTACACATTCAGCCCTCCCAAGCATAAAGAATCACACGCTTAGACAGAGTAGGTTAAAAGTAAAGTAAAAAAGAGTTTTACTGACTTTATTCTTTGGTCCAGTTACACTCATCTTTGGTGGAAAATGATGTTCCTTGTTTCTTCTGTTCTTTATCTGTACTTAGTGATCTCTTAGCCCTATAGCTGCTAAGAGCTGCATGTAGAAAGTGGCAGCCACATGGCTTTAGGCCCAAGATGGAGAGAGAAGCAAAACATGCTTCTTCTCTGATAGTGAAGGAGGAAGAGAAGGGAAAGAGGAAGTGGAAATGGCAACAAACAGCTTCCTCAGAAGCATGAAGAATTGCATCCTGAGACAAAACTCAATTTATATGCTAATGAGGCATGCCGGATTTGCCAGGACCTCCAACACCTTTTCTATGCAGGGGGCAGGAGCCTGCCTGCCTTCCTTGCCTTTCAGGCTGTGTGGGATCAGACTTCAGGAGTGCCTATATTAAGTTCTCCTTCCTGTTCTGTAGAACACGGGGCAAATGTTGTTGTTCATCCCTCCCTGAAGAAGGGTTCTGGATCAAGCTCCTCCTGTACACACCTTATTTGAATCACCTAGAATGCATCCCAGTGCATTGTGCCCTGCAGCAGTGAGTTCCAAACCTTTGACCAAAAGGTTATCCCCATAAAACCCCACTGCTTGTGGGGAGGGGACTTGGGCCATTTCCCTCAAACTCCACAAACCGAGCTCCTGCCCTGCTGCATTGTGAACCATCCCGCCCCCATTCCAAGCACAAACCCCACAAGCAAGACCATCTCATTTGTTGCAGCTCCCCATTAAAGATAAATATTATTAAGGCCTTCTTAGAGGAGTGAAGGTTGCCTTCCTATTTGAAGGAGGCACTTTTTAGACTCCTTCAGGAAAAGTTCTCTTCTGAACCTTCCAACATTGGCAATGACAGGCCAGTTTCCAACCTTCCATGGTGGGTCAAAGCACCTGAGGTGGTGGGACCTCTCAGCTGCATGCAGTCCTATGAAAGAGATTCCTAAAGACAGAAGTACTCCTTGTCGAGGGCCATGACTGTGAAGGTCCTGACCTGTTCTAGATGGGGGTGACACACTCTGCCAGAAAGGGCAGGTACTCAGCTTGAGAGTAATTCTAGATTGCTCCCTCATCCTTCTACTCTGTGGCGAGAAGCAGTTTTTATCAACTTTAGCTGATAACACCAGCTGCATCCATCCTTAGATCATAATGACCTAAAACCAGAGGTGCATTTACTGATAACCTCCCGGTTTGATTTCAATCATGTGCTCTGCATGTCTTTCGGAAACTTCAACTGATGAACATGCTAGAGCCAGCCTGGTCTCTGAAATATTCCAAAAAGACCATGTTACAACAATTCTGAAATCTTTAACTTGGCTGCCAGTTTGTTTCCAGGTACAACACAAATGTTACTTACTATTCTTAAAGTCCTAAGCAGCTTGGGCCAGAATGTCTAAAGGAGCACGTTCTCCCGCAAGATTCTTACTACCCAAGATCACCCAGGGAAGCTCGCCTTCCACAGATTCCAGTCCTCCAGACGGCTATGCGGGATCAAGCCTTCCCTGTGATTGTGCTGCATCTGTGGAATTCACTTCCTGCTACAATATGGGGACTGTCATCCCCACTGGCTTTGAAGATGGCTTTAAAAACACATCTTTGTCAACGGACCTACACTCTCTATTTGTTTGTTCCATTTTTTTAACACTGACCAAAAGAACAATTTTGTAAGATTTTACATTTTTTTGTATTTTATCTATTTAAAATTGTTACTCGGTTTTTGGTATTTTGTACACCACCTGGGTCCTTGGTGAATGGTGGTCCAAAAATCAAACCAAGCCATTAATTAATTTATTTTTTTATGACTCCAAAATGCATTTTGAATAAGTGGCTTGGGAAACAAAAGCTGGGTGAACAACTTTCTGCATTAGGAATGGGAATGCCTTGTTGAGGTGTGGGTGTTAATGCAGGGTATGAGAGCTGACAAATTTGAACTTTTCAGCCTTTTTTGCAGGTGGGCTGTTTTTAAGTAAAATAGTTAAACCTATTTTACTGCTTTTGATGGAATGCACTCAGGGTTATGAGTGGGGGTCTAAAAAGGGACAGAGTTCACCTGCACATTGTGCTGCTAACTGCTCACTAATGCCTAAAGAGCAGCAAATGCTTACTGATTCTATTTTTACCAATATGGGGGGAGGGCATAACACAGATTGTCTGTCTCAGATATCAGTCAGTAATTGGAGGGATATATTAGCTGGAAATAATAAAACCTTGAGGGTTGTCAAGAGGGATCGTCAGCTACCCGGCTACTTACTGCTGTTGTGCAAAAGGAAAAGAAAGACCCAGGGCTGCGTTTTTTTTTGTGAGAAGAGTTTTGCCCCCATCGCTGGGGCATTTTCCTTGCAAGACATCCCTGTATTTTGCCTCTACTTCGAGGCATCTTCCATTGCTGGTGCTGCCCAAGAACTGTGTCATCCAATGGAATAAGCAAAGGATGTCAAATCTCTAAGCTCCTTTTCCCCCGAGCCATTTTTATTGTATTTTTGGCACTCATGTGGCCTTCTAGATGCCTTGCCTCCCACATCGATTTGAACCCAGTTTCTCATGTGAGTTGGCAATCTGGTAGACAGACCTTGCTCCTCAGAAGGAGAGTGAAGGAAGAAGAAGAGGAGAGTTTTTCTGAAGAAGTCCCATTCTGTGGAACTAGAAATCAGAGCTGGCTCTACCATAAGCATTTGTTTCAGAGAGCAGCTTCTGGCATGGGAAGGGTAGCCGGGTGCTGGAATGCTCTCCTTATGATCCTTGATATAGTCTGCAAACTAAAGGTCCAATGGACTCTCTGTCCTATAGTCAGTGCTGAGATAAAATTCAACCAATCAGCTCTGAGGTATAGACTGGAGGTGGGAAAAGCAGATTTATTTTGCCCGAGGCAGCAAAATGTTTTGGGTTGGTCTTTGCACTTTTGAAGCCCGTGGGCCCCATAAAGGGTTAAGAAGGAAGGCAAGCAAATACATTTAAAATTGGCTGCAACCTAGCTATGTGAAACAGAAACAGGTGTGCAGTGAAAGAAAATGTGCCTGCAAGTCTATTTGTGCACATCCATTTAGGATGCTCAGCTGCTTGAAACAGGTGCACTCATCAGGTAGATCCTCCATTTCTTCAAGCTTTGACTTCATTGCATAGCAACGTACCCCAAGGATTCAGTCCCCAAACTTTAAAATGAAAAAGAGCTGCCGGCAGGACTGAGCTACCATCAAGAACAGTGGGACAAACACCATCAACAGATGGCAGGGAAGGGTGGCATTATAGGGTGGCAAGAGGACCTGGGGGGCAGGGGAGCCTAAGTCTGGATTTCCCAATTCAGGAGCCCAAATGGTTTGATTTAGGCCAGGCCCAGAAGCCATTTCAAAACAAATCATGTTCACTGTGATACTAAGGTTCACATGTGATATTAAAGTTCACCCCAGTTTGGCCTTGCAAAGAAAAGGGACCTTTCCTTTTTTAAATCAGCTTGTCTTGTCTAGAGACATACATCTTGTTCTAGTTTATACTCCAAAAGGATGGTTGGGATTTCGCCTCACCCAGAAATTAAACTTTTAGTGACCCATTTATTCTGCTGAAACAAACCATCCTAGATTCAAGGGCTGATTTTAAAATCTGTGCACTACAGACAGAACCAGAGGGAGAGTCCAGAACAGCCTCTCACCTCCCTGTGCTTGAACTTCAAAGCCCACAATCTGCAGCCACAAAAGCAAACTTGGAACCCATTTGGAGGACATGAAGTTGTGTAGATAGATGGTAACCAATAAGGGTTTGGCCTGCTGGTTTTGATCAACCAGAACTGAAGCCTCAAATTGTAGCCATTTCTAGTGGACCTCTTTTGATGGAGCTCCAAGGAATAGAAGCTGGATATCATCATGAACTACAGCTGGAAATAGGAATCTGTGGTGGTTTTCCCTTTCCCCCAGACGATTGCAAGAGGGACCATCTGAGGGATGGGAACTTTTGCTCCTTAGAGAAAAAGATCAGCAAGTAGTTATTTTGTTTCAAAAACCTGCCAAACCTGTTTAATCAGCCAATGGGATAACCCTGTGTGGGCATGTGTGCCTGTGTGCATGGTCATGGACCATGGATATTCAGGCCTCTATCAGAAGCTATTGTCAGTTTTTTGTCAAAAGAAGTGTTTGCTATGAAGTTTGTATCACACACATACAAATTATATACACGTACAATATATTTAGGCAAAGAAAATTTAAGTACATTCCACTGCAAGTTTACAATGATCTTGAATGTGTTTCTCATTTGCTGTGGCGGCACCATATCTTGCACGGTTTTCCTCCTCCAAGCATTTTCAATGACATTTGCATTAGCACAGAGATTCTCCTTCAGGGAGTCACAAACAGCTGAGAAGGGAGTCCTCTTTTTTTAAATGGCATGGTAGTCCACCTCAGACTTTGGAGTATTACTAACTTCAGTGAAACCATTAGTTCATTCTTTGGGGAGGTGGTGTGTGTGGACATATGGATGCATCATTTTAGGTTGTCAGAGAATCAACATTTAAGAACTGCTGCATTAACATTTTTACAAAGCTGTTCTAAAAATATTCATTTAGAAGTTAAGCCCCATTGACTTCCACAGAGTATTAATAATTTCTCTAGTGTGCCCTTCCACGCAGCCTTTTGGTTGTAACATACCTTTCAAGCCACAGTGTGCAAAGACCTTACTTCAGCTTGAAAAAAAACCTGATGTGGAGATCATGATGGCTCCCATTTTACAGATGGAAAACTTTGAGATGACTCAGGGGCATTCAGGGAAGCAATAAATGAAGCAAGATTTACATCAAAGTCTGTTCCAAGTAAGAGCACTGTTCCCCATTCATTGGAACACCATTGCTTCTATAGGACAAGAGCAGGGAACCTATTTGGGCCAACGGTCAGATTCACTCCAGGCATCTTGGGGACTACAAGCTTTGAGTGGGCTGGACCACCGCTCAAAACAGGCATAGGCACCACACTGTGTGGTCGCAATGCCTTTTCCAGCAGTCACGTGCAAATTCTTCATTCACTCAGCCATGGACACTTGAAGTAGTTGTTATATTCCATTAAGGTAGGCTATTTTAAAACCTGATCACAGTATAGGGAGATGACTTTTTGAGGGGCATCCTAGCATTAGGAAATGGAGGGTCAGTATAGGCTTTAGCTACATGATCATTTTGGATGCCCTGAAATCTGTCGTTTTGTGGATGCCCTCAAATTAATCAATTACACAATAAAAATTGTCCAAGTAAAGATAAGTCTCTGATGCCTCAGTTGTACCTGTAAAATCCTAATTATGTCCTAGTGGAACTTGGTGTATACATTCATAATAAAATGTTGTGCTTCAAGTTCAACTGGCAACAAACTAAAATAGTTGAGCTGAGAGAAACAAATACTGGGCTAGGAAAGATGCAGAATATCATACAGCATTTTACCTGACTTAAAGAAGATAAAGAGGACTTAAAGTGAAAGATAGTATGTATGTAGGTTTATAATCTAAGTCTCTTTCTGAAGTTTAAATACCTGGCTACCCCACATCGTTTTCCAATACCCAAACAAATTCTATTTTAGTATAATATATGCCCTGAGGTTGAGGAAGGAGGAAGATAATTGAGTGCATTTAAAATAGATTTAGAAGTTGCATCTTCAAAGAAGAGCTGTGAAAACCTGGAGAACTAAGAGCCAATGACACCTGTTAATGTTAATTTCAAAGTAAAGTTATTCCAAGTAATGAAGCCTGCTTAACTGGGATGGGGGGGGGGGGAGAAACAGAGACAACAGCCAAGTTTTTAAAATGAAAGACTTGACTTTTTTTTTAATTGGCCTGGAAAATAGCAGTCTCTTTTGCTTCTTCTTCAAACCAAGTCAAAAAAGAGAGGGCATGGTCTCAGAGATTGGGGAGCAAAGGGATTTTAAAGCTCCATTTTTTTCACAGAGATCTCTCTCTTCATGTTGAAGGTGTAAAAAGTGGTGGATTTCTTGTAGAAGGCCACAGTGGGGTCTCTCTGTTCAGAATTGGTGCCTCACCTCAGGATGTGTCCCCGAGAGCGGTGTGTGTGTGTGTGTGTGTGTCATTTGTTTGTTTGGTCAGAGGAAAGCTACACAAGCTGACTGGAGTGGTAGCCTTCTGCAGGCCTGGCCAGTAAAACCTCCTGGGTTTCTCTGTTCCTGCACACCAGAGTGGACACGCCCTGGCTAAGTCTTGAGGCCTTCTTTCTCCCCTCCCTCTGGAAAGGAGCCTGCAGCCACCTGGGAGAGGTTGCAAGACTGAGGCCTGAGAGTGTTGACCAAGTTTTGAAAAAAAGAATTTATGCATGCACGTCTGGGAGTAGAATCCAAAAGATAGGCCTTTGGGAGTGTCGGAAGAGACTGGGAGAAGGATCAGCAAGGAGTTACTGGAAGGCCGTGAAAGGGCGACTCAGCAGATGTTCCGTTTTCCCTCTGGGTTTCAGCAGAACTGGCAGCCCGGTGGGCTGGTTAGAACCACAAAGAGGCCACCTTCCTCCTCGACTTTGGCCTCCATTCATTGGGACCGCAGGGCAGGCAGGCAACCAAAGATGCAGTCTCCTCTATATCCACACCGTACACATGCATGTTTGTGCGTCTAAATGTCCTCCACTAGGATTATTTACTGCGGTGTTGTTAAATTAATAAAAATTGTGCCCTCCCCCCAAGGAAAGGAGCCACCCAGGCAATATTTTAAAATTTTAATAGGCTTGGGAAGCCCCACAGTCTGAACGGGAAATAAGAGCAGTTTCATTGGAGCTCCAAAAGTATCTGGACTGCAGAAGGCAGCAAGGTGGGAAGCATTCTTGTTTATGTGATTCTGCTTACTTTCTGAATCTAACTCAGCTCATGGGGGTCGGCCTTTGCAGGGCACAGGGAACGGCAGCGCACCTCAGTTCTGTTTTTCAGCAAGAGGCCCTGTCTATGGTGTAACTTTCTACTAAGTGTTTAGGATCTGGGTTTCATAGCCGGTGAGATTAAGCACACCAAAAATTTCGGTTTTCACTTGGTTCAACTCAACAGTGGTCTAAAAATATTCAATCGGAGCCTCGCCTGTTATGGGGAGGGGGATGACGACGGCGCAACTGAACGGAGAGCAAGAAAGCTCGCGGATTCACACGAGCACGAAGGCGTTGGCCCGCCTTGTGCCTGGCCACGCGGGACATTTTCTCGGAGAAGACATCTGTTTCTCTCCATTTTAAGCGCAGATCTCCTCCACTTCTCCTTTCCCGGGCGAGGATGATGTGCGAGCCGGGCCACGGGTTCCTTGCAGCCTAAGGCGAAACGTCCGGCGAGGCTCCGGCTCCGCGCGCGGCTGCTTAGGCGCTCGTCCCTGCCTCCGGGTATAGATCGGAGACCGGGCGGGCGTCCCTCCGCTGGCTCGCCGCTCAAGTAGACAATGCTCAGCTCTCCCGCGGCGGGGGCGGCGGCGGAGGTCAGGCGCGCCCCGAGCCTGGCAAGGCTGCGGCAGCAGAAGCGGCTCCGGCGAGCCCTCGAGTGGCGCGGCGGGAAAAACCCTCGCAGCTCCAGACGGCGAAGTGGGACTGAGTCGGCGCGCTGCGCCCGGCGGGAGAGTGGGGGTGGGTCGCGCCGTTAGACCAAAGCTCCCCACCTCCTCCGGGGAAGCCGGTTGCCTGCGCGACTTCCTTTGGGGGCTTCTCGGAAGCATCTGGCGGACCGCCGTTGGAAACAGGCTGCCGGGCCTTTCGGGGCGAGCCGGGAAGACATCTGGGAAGAGTGGCTTGCCCCCGGGGGGTGGCGGCACTCCGGCGAGATCGGCGTTGCGCTTAGCGCTGGTTCCGCGCTGCCTTCACCTCCGCGGTTCCTGTCCTTGGATCCGAGACGTAGCCAAGAGAAGGGGACTCGGAACCGTACGCGACTTTCTCCGATTCCGAGCCTTTGTTTACAAAGGAAGAGGGAGGGAAAGACGTGTGTGTGTGTGTGTGTGTGTGTGAGAGAGAGAGAGAGAGAGAGAGAGAGAGGGAGGGAGGGAGGGTGTATCAAGACTGTCCGCCTCGTGGTACCTGGCACCGCGGTTTTCTGTGTGCTCAGAAAGGGGAGATGTGGGCAGTGGGAAGAGATCTAACACTAAAAGGAACTTTAAAACCCGTACCTAGTGATAATTGTTACCATCCATTCAAGGCTGAATTCGGACGACGAAGTAGATTCAGCGATTTCTCTTAAAATCCACCCGAGTGCAAAAGTATTCCAACGTATATATTGCGTCTTTTTCAACTAGTGTTTTTTTTTAAGGATTCCCCACTCCGCCATTATTTTAAGGCTCTTTTTCCCCCTCCTCGAGGAAAAGAGGTTAAAAAATACAACCGTGCAAACATGCATTTTCCCATCAGTTGAAGCTCTAGGCCGGTCTTTTGGAAATTCCCAGGCCTGGAGGTTTCCCCACCTCCAGCCGAGTTGAGCTGGAAATGGAGAGAGGCCAAAAGAGCGCTGTTTGCTGGGTTCTCCTCGGATTCTTTCTGAAAAGGTATTTCCTTCTAGGAAAGGTAAATGAGGCATGGCAGGAGGTTCTCCTCTGCACGCTTCTACTATTTAAAAAAAAATACAGCAACTTTTCTATTTTCCTAAACCTCAGGAAAATTATTTTTTAAAAAGGCTTTCTAGCTTTCCTAAAACATTACTTCCATGTGGTTAAAAAAGGGATTACTACATTCCAGTCTCTTTAAAAGAGGGAAATTAAAGGCGAGGTGATTTCTCCAGGCAGATTGGGGCTCCGTGCAGCGGCTGGTCAGTTTCTGGGCCCCCTCCGAAGCGTCCGCATCAATTTCATTCCCCTAGCCCAGATGCTGCTCAAAGCGTTTGGCCCGATTTGCCGCCCTTGGAGTTATTTGCGTCCTGGCAATTCAGGCCCCTAGATTTTTCTTCCCAACCTCCACCTCCGTCTACATTTCTTACTTTAAAAATTATATATCTTCATGTCACAACCGTTTTCCCTTTAAAAGCACAAACATCCAATTTGGCTCAGTGTAATAAAATCAGCCGGAGATCCTTAAACGCTACCATTCCACTGAATTAAGTTGTGAAATCTAATCTATTATATCCATAAAGGAGAATGCTTTCATTGTAAATTCAGGTTATAAAGAAAAATTCTACCTGAAGCAGTCGAGTCTCCCCCCACCAGAATCCCCCCTCCCCGTTCGGATTTGTTACTGGATGGCTTATCAAATTACTTAAAAATGCCGGCCTCCCTTTTTTCCCCATATCTCGTTGGAACCAAAATTAAATGTGGCAAGACGTCTCTTTTAACAGCATGAAAAGGTCATAAACTGGGAACAATAACACGAGAAAACCTAAGATACGAAATTATTCCAGCCCTTCACAACTGATGTTCTGTGATTAATTTGGAACTCAGCTTTCCTATACCTCAGCATCCATTTACTCACTCACTCACTCACTGTCACACAAACACACACACACACACAAATCAGTTGCAAAAGGGCTGAAATATTCACCCACAACAAAGGTGTGAAAATTCTCCTGAGCTAGGAATTTGGTGAAACTGCATGGCAATATAAGTGTGGCTACCAATGGCACTCCAACTGCAGAATGGAATTTAACAGACAAAAAAGGGGACCAATTTAAAAATTGATTTACTGGCTGGACCAGGAGAGGACTCCTGGAAACAAAAGTATCTTGGAATTCTTAAAGCCTAAAAAAGAGCCAGTGCCTATACAAGATAATTGGGGGGGAGGGGGAGAGAAGAGAAGCCCCCCCACCCTCCAATATTTGAATATTGGAAAAGGAGAGGAAGAATTCCAATCTGGCGCCAGGCTTTATCTTTTTTTTTCTTTTAATCTATTTCCAGAAAAAGGAAAAAACAACACGTAAATCCATCCATAGTTTACTCTGATACCTCTCAAAAGAAATTTACAATACAGAAGGAAATAACCCTGAGTGCTTAGAAGGTCCAGATCGAGGCGTAGACGCAAAAATAATTATAAAGCAGATCCAAAGTTTCTCTATGAAGGAGAGAAGGAGGTGGGTGTGTGTGTTGGATGTAGCTTTTTGTCAGATCTTGGGAGAAAGATTTATTAATGTGTGGCTAATGTCCCCAGTGTTTTATCCTCCTAAAGCCCTGCCCGATTTCCTAGTCTAATCTTTTATTTCCGTCTAATTATTTTTTTGCCCTGCCACTTCCAACTCATGCCTTAAGAAAGAGTGAGACAGAAAGAATGGGGAGGGGGGGTGGACAGGGAGGGGGACAACTGCCCATCTGAACACTTAAGAAATCTCCAGTCTTGGAAGTCCAAAGCCCAGTTATAGAAAACTAACCTGGGCTTCTGGAAACAATCTTGGCAATATATGATTGGGGTAACAAAGGGAAGACCATCAAGATAAATTTAAATAGAGAGGGGTAAACGGGGGGGGGGGGGCAGCAGAGCCTGAGCCCAGGATAGTAGGCAATATTAAGAGCACAGTCAGGAAAATACATAAAAGAAAAACAGTAGCCAGGGGCAGGCAGCAAAGATTTGGTTTCCTAAAGAATAATCCAAGGACAAAAACTTTGCAGAATAATTACATAGGCTAATAAATGGAAAGCAGAGACTGGCACAAACGGAAGAATGGAGGATGGTACAGAAACACCTTTCCTAATTCAATAATGTTTGCAGAGCAATGTAGTGTTCTTAATACTCCCCATGCCTTGCTCCAAAGAAACGACAAAGTTTCAACTACGCAGAACTGAAAGCAAAATTTTACATTTATTTCACTCAGTTAAAAGCTCCCCAAAACCTTTCAGAGAGAGAAAAAAGGGCAGGAGCCAACAAAGCCATCATTTGAACAAAACAAAGCAAAGAATGGTGAGCTTCATTTGCATTCTGGGTCAAAAATATAGAGATGGAAAGTGATGTTTTAAAAAATAGTACCTACAATCCCATCTTACAACTGGAAGCAAATCCCATTCATGTTTTCAACCGGTTTTATCTCCAAGTAATTGGATTCTATGCACACTCTACTCCTGAGGAGCAATTCTTACTGATTTTTGGTGAGGGAGGAGGGTTAGAAACCGAGTATAGAATTTAAGCTACAGCTCGTAAATATATACTTTGAAATGCAGGAAGGGAAGAAAACCAAAGAATGTGATAACCATAAACTAAAATAAAAATAATTACATGCTTGCGAATTCTCACAAACATTCCACAGCAAAAACAAAACAAAAGAAAAAGAGTTCCACTTTTGCACATTTTTGTATTTAAAATGGGGTTTTAGTCTGGATAAAGAGAAGGAATTAAATAATCTGAATGTGGCCTAGTCAATTCTGGGGCAATAAAACTATTTTTTTTATTTTAACATGTTTAGCTAATACCATGTTATAATTGAAATGTTTTTTTGGGGGGGATAATATATGTTCTAGTAGACTGCCTGCTTCCAATTTGCAAACACTTAAGAATTCTAATAATACTGAATATTTGTGAATTTCAAACTGAAATACACTTGAGCAGATTTTTCCTTGCTATCAAGAAAGACTATCCCTTGAAAAGACCCAGAAAGAAAAATAGAAAGACAGGCTGAAACATTTACAAATGGTGTTGCCATTGCTGGGCATACAATTAACATTTTAATTTAAAAAATGTGGAAGCAAATTGTGGGCAGCTTCCAAAGACAAAAGGTGAGCATGGATGAATGCATTGCATATAAATACCAACTATTCTGAAAGCCTTTTAAAAAAGGAATACCTATACAATATTTCTTTTATTGCCAAGAATAAAAAATTAACTAATGGTCTTCCAGAAAATTATATCCCTTTCCGGGTCAATCTACTTTCAGTTAAATTCAGGGAATCTCTAGGCTATCTAGAATGCCAGCCTCTCATTAAATTGCTTCTGTTCAATTTAAGGAAACCGGTTTTATATTTAATACATTAATAACCTGATCCTATTTAGAGAAGTATTTGCATTAGACCTCCTGCTTCCAAAATATTTTTGCCTTTGTTAATCACACAAACAGCACTCTCTACCCTTGTTTTCAATTTATTTTAATCATTTCTAAGGGTAAAGTGGGGGGAATAAAAAGTAGATCAAAAGGTCCACACTCATCTAAATGTTACCATTTATTTATACCCTGTTAGCATAACTAGCAATGCTGAAACTGAAAATATGGTTCAAAATTTGGCCAGACAACGTTCCAAAACCAGCATTATGGGATTTCTTCCTTTGCACTTTAGGTAACTGTATTGCTAATCTATATATTTTTTAAAATGTCCAGACATAGACGGCAAGAGCCAGTCTTTTACGAAGTTACAAAGCTGTAACGCTCTTTTAAAACAGTCAAAAATATTATTTTCGATCACCGGTATCAAAAATAATTTTAAAATTCTGTTTACGAATGTCTACTAACCTCTCGCAATTCTAATTGGTGCTGTTTTGCACTTGAATCTAATCCTAACATTGTGGCGGGATTAGAGAATAATGTATTGTTTTGCTTTCTGATGGCCGTACCGATTCGCAGTATTAAGTTCCTGCCTACAATCCTTAAAGTTTGGAGCCCCCAACTTTGGCTCAGTGAAGGGGTCTCTTTAAAATTTACATTATTATAAAAAATGAGATATTAGGGTGTGGATGATGACAGTCAGGAGAGGTGGAAATAAGAACACGTACCTGCAAATCCAGAGCGCCAGGCCCATCCCCCCGCCCAAAGCTATTAACACAAAGGGGTGCGGGAAAGGCGGGGTGAAATCTGTACGAGATGGGGGCGGTCACCTACCCTTTCCTCCCCACCCCACCCCACCCTCCCTGTCCCACGAAAACATGCAAATTCAGCGCGGATTCGCTCCCCAACCTTCGAGCAGGAAGGAGTGCTTTCTCGGGGTAGAGCCTCCGGCTAAAATATTTTACAGCTCCAGCAGGGAGGTGGTGAGAGCCGAATGGGAAGCCACGCACATAATTAGATCTGATCCGACCCTCTCCCTTCCCATCGCCACGTGCTCGTGCAGCTCCCTAGCCTTCGTACATCCGGGGATGCCTGCCTCCTCCGCGGCTTTTCAGTTCGGGGACGGCCTTGGGGAGGGAGCGCGGGATTCAGAACGGCTTCTGCCTCGCTTAAGCCGCCGCCCCGGCTGTCGGGTCCAGTCCTTCCGAGCTACGATCGCAGAGCTCGTCTCTAGCCGTCCAAGCACCCGCACTCGCAAGTCGGTCCTAACACCACTTTCCGTTTGGGTGGGTTGGTGCAGGTTTCCGAAAGCCACAAGCCGAGAAGGGGGTCATCAAAGCAGACTTTCCTGCTCCGCTTTAGAAGCGAAGCAGGGGCGATTCTCCGCGCCTCTCGGAAGCGCGGCGACTCTTCCGAAGATCTCTCGTCGCGTCCCCAGCCAAAAACAAAAGTTATTTCGAGCAACCGATTTCTGCCGGCTTTTCCTCCTCCCGTGCCTTACGACACTTCCCCTTCACGTCCACGACTTCTTTCTTCGTTGCAGAATCGGAGCCCCCTTCGGGTACCCTTCTCCCTCCCCCCGCTCCCCGGTCCTTCTTGCCGCCATCCTCGGCGGCTGCATCGCACTGCAGAGCTCCGGATACGCGCCGACTTCTTCAGGGCAAAAGAGAAGAATTATCTTTCGACTATGTGCATATAATAGATCATAATAAATAATGATCTGCATTGGACGCTGCCCGAGAGCCTTCGCGGCCCGCCTCTGCTTCAGGTCTCACCCCCAGGGACAACGAAACCAGAGAAGCAGCCACAGATCTGCGGGAAGGAGCGCCCGGGGCGGGCGGCGGAGGAGGGAGGGCGGGAGGGGGGCCCGGCGGGAGGGGGGCTTTGCTGGAAACTGCCTCCTGAACCTGCCCTTCCCCCTTGCTGGAGGTTTAATCAATGGGGACGCTGCCGCAGCTGTCTTAAGGCGGGACGGCTTCGCTCGGGTCCGCAAATCCGTGCCTGGTGAGCGGTAGCTCGTGCGGCGCGCGCTCTTCTTTTGCCTGCCGGGGAAGCCCGCTCGGGATCCCGCCGCGCTCCCCTGACCGCAGAGCAAACCCAGCCGGATCTCAAGCCCGGAGCTCGGGGCGCGCGTCCACCTTAAATCCCGGCCGCCGCGTTTTTCTCACACATGCCGGCCCTCGGCCAATCAGGGAGACGTTTCGCCTCCCTTGAATGACTCTCGCTCTTTGTTTGCGGAGGGAGGATCGAGGGGGAGGCCCGGCGGCTGAGCCAATCGGCGGCCAGTCTGCCTGGGTGTGCGTGCTCTGAAATTCCAGCTTGCGCTCGGGGATGCCCTCACTAGCGGGGCTGAAATCTCCCGCGCCCTGCTTATTTGTACTGGCCTTTCAAACTCAACTCATCCAAGGAGCTATTAGGCTGTCTGTCTGTCTGTCTAGGGCAATAATGTTTGAACAGGCCTTGCAATCGGTGAGCGTTTCAAGGGGAAGCGTATGATTGATATTTCAAATATGTCTCTTAAAAGAGGCCACACCGTCGGGTTACAAAAGTAATACAGGGTGAAATCGGCGCTCCTTTATAGCCGCCCTCCCCAGGGCGACCTTCCAGCCCTCGGTTGATCCCCTCTGGTCGGATCAAAACGGAGAAAACAAGCGCACTGGCTTTCTCTTTATTTTGAAGGGTGATGTCAGCTCCAAATCAAGCCCATTTTTAAAAATTACAAATTAAAGACTGGGTAATATTTCTAATTTAATTTATCTGCCTATTCTAGAAGTTTGTGTGTGTAAGAAAAACAACACAGTAGTGCAACCTGTTAATGGTTTTAAATCTAGCAGTTTCTTAAGCAGTGCAGCCCTGTTAACGTTTACTCAGAAGTAGATCTGATTGGTTTCAATAGGACTTATTCCCTGGTAAATGGGCATAAATGTATAGCCTTAATCAGTGAAAACAAGCATTGAAATATAAGTGACATTTTGAGCAAATTCGATGAAACTTTCTCTTTTACAAACCAATTAAAACTTTAAAAAGCATGTAGGTCATCTGAAGAAAATTATATAATTTTAGTGTTGACTAATACATATTTTATTCCCTATAATAAGCAAAATATCAAGAAGTGAATGCTCTTCCCTGTGTTTTATGTTCATGTTATTACATTTTTAAAAACAAGAAATAGATTAATAGATGATGGATATACAGCTATAGTGTTTATATAATGCAGAATCCAAAGTAACAGTATTGCAGTAATTCTGCAGCTTCACATTCACTGAATCTATAGCCCCAGCTCCTGCCAACCTAGCAGTATGAAAACATGCAAATGTGAGTAGATTAATAGGCACCGCTTCGGTGGGCAGGTAACAGCATTCCATTTAGTCATGCCGGCCACATGACCATGGAAGTGTCTACGGACAAACGCCGGCTCTTCGGCTTTGAAACGGAGATGAGCACCGCCCCCTAGAGTCGGACACGACTGGACTTAATGTCAAGGGAAACCTTTACCTTTACCTAAATCCCATGAAGTCCTACAGAACATGACTTCCAGTAATTAAACAGTAAGCTGCATTGGTTTTCCTAGCACTTACTTTTAAATATGTATTCATAGAACTGGAACTTAATTTAGGATGGCCTCACCAAAAAGCAGCATCTAAGCAAGTGGCAGCACCTTGTCAACTTTTCTGGAGCTGAGCAGGGCTGGTGGGGTTAGTACACAGATGGAAGATTATTTCGGCAATACCAGGACTTCAGGCTAGACTATGAAATTGAAAGACGCAACAGTAAGCTGCTTCCATACTGCTTTCAAGAAAACTGCATGGTTGTTTCCATTAAGTTAATGTCAAGCTCAAGTCAAGGGGAACAGCTTGACTTCCATTTGTATTCTCTATAGCCAGTAGCCTGCTGCTTCTGTGATAAGGTGTTATTTGGGGCCTGTGTTCAGGCCCACAACTAGGGTCTGTTTCACTGGGGGCAAACATGGATTCTGCGCCCATTTTGGCACTCCCCCCAGCGCTCGTTTTGGCGCCCCCCCAGCGCAGCACCCGGGGAACATGCCCCGGTTGCCCCCTCCCCAGTTGCAGCCCTGCCTGTGTTTCTACATGCCATGTGAACCCCAAAAATGTTCAAGGGAGAAAGCCAGAATACAGTTAACTATAGGTAAGTATCTCCTGGCAATAGGTTCACTTTGTTACTAGGCATCATGGGTGCTGCTGAATCAATACTGTCTTGATTTTACCTGAAATTCAAATGCTGTTTTCAACGAGTACCACATAAAAGGAAGGGCAGGGAAAGGTTGCAGTTTGATTCAAACACATCTTGGAATAAACCCCACTGGAGACAAGGGGATTTGATTTTGAGTAAACATGTTTCTTCAGAAGCAAAGGGTTCAATTCAGACTACAGTTCTTTACACTTTCCTGGAAGTAATACCCCCTAAATTCAATTCAGTAAAAGTGTGAAGGATTGCATGACACTCCTGATCATCTCATCAGATGTCACAGAAGTTGATGTACATTTGGATCCCAAATTACTTACAGTGCAATTAAAAAACTCCTTCATGACAGTGGGGGACGACAGGAGAATCTAGACCAAGTGTATGGAAACATTCCAAGGAATCCACAGTTAATCAGCCTGAGTTTTGCTCTCTAATTATCCCCAGAAGGCATGAAGCCGGTCTTCCAGCCATGCAAAGACCTACTTCCTGTATACATGCTCCAGAATAGAAAAGAGAGCAAAGTTTGATGCTGTTGACAGAGTGATATTGACTCAGTGCTGTCATCCTTCAGTAAGCAGAGTTGGGGACCACCTGCCTTAACTCCATTTATGTCAATGTTATTATTGCCTTTGCACACATTTTCTTGGGGTACTCATGCCAAATTCAGATTTTCCCCAGGGTGAGGTAGTTTGGAATTCACCCTTGAAGCAAATCTGAGCCACATGATGTGGGGAAGTCAACCATAAACTTCAGAAAGCATTTATTCCAACTATTTACAGCAGAAGGAAATTGGGTCATAGCACTGTTATCCCCTGATCATGTTAATCCAGAGTGCAACCCCTCCTCTCCACAGCCCAATGTGTTGGACTTCAACTTCCATAATTCTGTGCTGAAGTAATACCAGTAGGATGATCAGACTGAGATTCATGTGGGTAGCCTAGAGTAGTTAAAGCGAGGGCCAAGCAAGGCACTGTGGCTTGTCTCAGAGGAGAACCTTGGATATCATTAAGAAGCAGCAAATATTCAGTGTCTATGTTTTATTTTATACTAGTGGGAATGGTGATTAGGATTTTCTGCCTCCGGCACCAGAACATCTTAAACTGTCTTTGGCTATCCTTGTTAAACATCTGCTGTTGGGTGTATCATTACTGTCTATATGTACAGCTATATACACAAAACGTATCATTGGCTATACATTCTCAAATCCACACAGCAGCTGCCTCTTATTTTAGAAATTAAGCACTGGAAGCACCAGGACTGGCAAAACAATTCCAGACAGTTTGTCACTTTGGAGATTAGCTATTGGCTGATGTTTCCTAAGTATTTAAATATTTTCTCAGTTTTGTACAGGGCTGTTTGCTAAATATTTGATGCTTGCACTTTGGAATTTGAAGTATTTTCCCAACCCTGGAAAACTGTGGTGTCACTACATTCTAAAACATGCCATTGAAAATCTATAGATAATATATCTAAACCAGTGTAGATGTTTCCCGGATGTGGCAAAAGATGGCAAATCATTAAATCTCTTGCAGCCCAATAATGAGTAACGAATGCATTAATATACTACAGACCACTTCATCAGATGAATGAAGGCATAGACAGAAACAATTGCCTTTTTGAGAGTGGACATTCTCCAAATAATTATTAAGGCTGATACAAATCAAGCTGTGCCGAAATACTGTTCTGAGATTTTTTCCAAGCTCATGCAGTTTGATAGAAAATAAATTGCTTTTGTAAAAAATAATAATACATTCAAAAGAGAAGGAAAAAAACCCAAGTGACATCCTCAAGGGTAGGATATGAGATTGCTGTGTTTAATGTACTTACAAAGTGTCTGGGTGGTATGTGAATATCCTGTTTTTCTTTCATCCCACAATCAACTCTTCAGTGATTTGCAGCCTCTCTGGCTTCCTAGATTCCAACTGGATCTCCAGAAAAGGCCTTCTAAAGAAACTCTGCATTGGGCTTTTGGAAATTAGGGGACAGTCAGGGAGCTGCAGAACGATGATGTGTATTAAACGGGGGGGGGGGGACCAATACCCAATAGCAGCAACCAGTAATACATTAGTTTATTATAACAATAAACTAACGACAAAAACAGCATTTAAAGAGTTCTAAAGAAATTCTAAGTCACTCTGAGGATATAGAAAATGGAGAAAACTTTTGGAAATGAGGAACCCAACTTTTAACACAATGTCATTCTGATGAAGGCTCTTACCTCACTAGTATCTTCTAAGGTCACCAAACCATCACTGAAGCAATATCAAGTCCATCCTCATTTCTGATGTCAGCACAAGGGATGGCTGGGTGATGCTAGAAGATGCTGTAAGTCATTTGGGGGCAGGGGCGGCGGGGAGGAATCCTGCCTAAGATACTCAGTGAGTTCTTTCTTACTGTTTAGTACCCCACCACCCCAACCTTGGGTGGATGGATGGATGTTTGTGTGTGTGTGTGTGTGTGTGTGTGTGTCCCATGACAATTCTTCATATGTCTGATGGAGCAAACTACTCCATGGAAGCTTAAATCCTAATAAATTTGCTATTCTTTAAGGTGCCATAGCATTTGATGTTTTTTGCTGCAAGCAGCAAGCACAATTATTCTTCTGGAAACTACAGCACATTGTAGTTTAGGTATACAGAGTGGGTCATTTCACACCTCCTGGCCTCCAGTTCATAGCATACCCCAGACTTGCCATGGATGTTTGTTGTTTATTCATTTAGCCGCTTCCGACTCTTCGTGACTTCATGGACCAGCCCACGCCAGAGCTTCCTGTCAGTCGTCAACACCCCCAGCTCCCCCAGGGACGAGTCCGTCACCTCTAGAATATCATCCATCCACCTTGCCCTTGGTCGGCCCCTCTTCCTTTTGCCCTCCACTCTCCCTAGCATCAGCATCTTCTCCAGGGTGTCCTGTCTTCTCATTATGTGGCCAAAGTATTTCAGTCTTGCCTTTAATATCATTCCCTCAAGTGAGCAGTCTGGCTTTATTTCCTGGAGGATGGACTGGTTTGATCTTCTTGCAGTCCAAGGCACTCTCAGAATTTTCCTCCAACACCACAGTTCAAAAGCATTGATCTTCCTTCTCTCAGCCTTCCTTATGGTCCAGCTCTCGCAGCCATATGTTACTACGGGGAACACCATTGCTTTAACTATGTGGACCTTTGTTGTCAGTGTGAGGTCTCTGCTCTTGACTATTTTATTGAGATTTGTCATTGCTCTTCTCCCAAGGATTAAGCATCTTCTGATTTCCTGACTGCAGTCAGCATCTACAGTAATCTTCGCACCTAGAAATACAAAGTCTTTCACTGCTTCTACATTTTCTCCCTCTATTTGCCAGTTATCAATCAAGCTGGTTGCCATAATCTTGGTTTTTTTGAGGTTTAGCTGCAAGCCAGCTTTTGCACTTTCTTCTTTCACCTTCATCATAAGGCTCCTCAGTTCCTCTTCGCTTTCAGCCATCAAAGTGGTATCATCTGCATATCTGAGATTGTTAATGTTTCCTCCAGCGATTTTAACTCCAGCCTTGGATTCCTCCAGCCCAGCATGTCGCATGATGTGTTCTGCGTACAAGTTGAATAGGTAGGGTGAGAGTATACAGCCCTGCCGTACTCCTTTCCCAATCTTAAACCAGTCCGTTGTTCCATGGTCTGTTCTTACTGTTGCTACTTGGTCATTATACAGATTCTTCAGGAGGCATACAAGATGACTTGGTATCCCCATACCACTAAGAACTTGCCACAATTTGTTATGGTCCACACAGTCAAAGGCTTTAGAATAGTCAGTAAAATAGAAATAGATGTTTTTCTGAAACTCCCTGCCTTTTTCCATTATCCATCAGATATTGGCAATTTGGTCCCTAGTTCGTCTGCCTTTTCTAAACCCAGCTTGTACATCTGGCAATTCTCGCTCCATGAATTGCTGAAGTCTACCTTGCAGGATCTTGAGCATTGCCTTACTGGCATGTGAAATGAGTGCCACTGTTTGATAGTTTGAACATTCTTTAGTGTTTCCCTTTTTTGGTA
Source organism: Candoia aspera (assembly GCF_035149785.1). NCBI lineage: Eukaryota > Metazoa > Chordata > Lepidosauria > Squamata > Candoiidae > Candoia > Candoia aspera. The sequence goes on along the minus strand of NC_086154.1, from coordinate 116,921,205 downwards.
TGGGGATATAAGTTGATTTTTTCCAATCTGATGGCCATTCTTGTGTTTTCCAAATTTGCTGGCATATAGCATGCATTACCTTGACAGCATCATCTTGCAAGATTTTGAACAGTTCAGCTGGGATGCCATCGTCTCCTGCTGCCTTGTTATTAGCAATGCTTCTTAAGGCCCATTCAACCTCACTCTTCAGGATGTCTGGCTCTAGCTCACTGACCACACCGTCAAAGCTATCCCCGATATTGTTATCCTTCCTATACAGGTCTTCCTTATATTCTTGCCACCTTTTCTTGATCTCTTCTTCTTCTGTTAGGTCCTTGCCATGTTTGTTTTTGATCATACCCAAATTTGCTATTCTTTAAGGTGCCATAGCATTTGATGTTTTTGCTGCAAGCAGCAAGCACAATTATTCTTCTGGAAACTACAGCACATTGTAGTTTAGGGATACAGAGTGGGTCATTTCACACCTCCTGGCCTCCAGATCATAGCATACCCCAGACTTGCCATGGATGAGAGCCTGTAATATCTCCCTTGGCATTTGAATGCAAGTTTTTAATCAGTTCAGTATTTTCAGGGTTGCATTGATGGATTGTTCAGAAAAAGTTGCCAAAGTCAACAAACTGAAATACTACAGGGATACATACATACACGTGTGTGTGTGTGTGTGTAGCTGTCAGTACCAATCTTGTAAGTAGATAAAGACATTTCCAGCATGAACATATTTTTAATGTGTTAGCTGCTTGTTTAAGATTAAGCAAACACTTTGTTTGAATTACTAATTTTGTCTTGGATCAGCTTTTCCAGCCTTGCATCCTGCAGAGTATTGGACTACAGTTCCTATCCCTACTAGCAGCATAGCCATTGGCCATACTGGCAGGGGATGATGAGAGTTGTAGCCCAATATATGCGAAAGGCCTCTAGTTGGTGATGGCCGTTCTGGATGATTGAAAAAAAATTAAGGCAGTAATTTGCTTCTTGGTCTTTATGTTATTTATACAGTATTTCTTAAGGGATCTAAAAAAACAAGCTCAATATTCTAACTGGATAGCTAGTTTCATCTCACTGATTGTGTTTTCCTTTCCTCATTTGCATGTACTAGGATAATCTTGGAATCTTTGGGTTGGGCAAAACCTCTGTAGGTCCAACCCATCCCAAATGATTTGCATTGAAATGAATGTTAAAAGGCCATTAAACAGGTCCTGTTTGGCAATCTCCATCCACACCCTTATTAATTTCATGAAGAAGGGGGGCTACCCAAAGTAAAAGAATAATGAAGTGAGTCAGCCTAACAGGGCACTAAACTGAATATCCTATCCCCAGTTGGGTGCGAGAGGAGAAGGAAAAACATTTTGCTATCTGGCACGCAAGACGTGATGATCAAGTTATTTTGATACCTCAGGCAGAAATCTCACAACCAACTTTCTCCACTTAGGAAGAAAAAGTGCAAGAATAACAATTTTGTATCTAAAACTTTGCTTTCTTTTCATAATACCCAAATTCACTTAAAGTAGCTTTCTGACTTTGCCTGCCTCTCCTCTCCTCTCCTCTCTTATTTTACATAGCCACCCATCTCAAATACATGACTCTGGGCAGTTTACAGCAATTAAAAACAACATAAACACAAAATAGAATATTAAAAAAAACATATAACACAATCTGCAGCTGAGGTATAAAAAACCCAACAACAATCAACATAACCACTGTAACAGTAGTAAGGCTGGCTCTACCTCCCATAGAGACAAGATCCAGATACTGAAAGAAGACTGTGATTGTGCAGTGTAGTAACTATTTTGATTATTTATACTCAACAGTTGGTTCAGACATAATTTCCCCTTCTGGAACAAAGAGGGCACTTAACCATTCCCAAAGGAGAACTTGCACAAATTATGTGGCAGGTCTCTATTACCTGTAGCAGCAATTCCCTAATTTCAGGAAACATGTCGTTGTTAGATGAGACAGCATTTATCATCTAGAATCCAGAAAATACCTCCCAGTGAGGCCAGTATGTTCGTTCAATATTTTGCATGGAAAAAAACATGATGTGATATCCGAATTGGCCTCCAGGCCTGTATCTGGCACAGCCTTCTACAACCTGCTACCCTCTGGATGAATAATCAGGTAGGTGATGCTGGGAATTCTTTCAGTGCACTGCATCTGAAAGGGACCTGGTTGGGGACCGCTGGTTTGGTACACCTTAAACTTGAGAACCTTTTCCAGAGGTGTAGCCATCCTAGCTTATTGCAGCAAAAACAATAAACAGTCTTCCAGCACCTAACAATATTACTTCCGTACAAGTTTTATGGAGTATACGTCTTATTAACACAATAAGAGCACAAGTATTTTTCGTGCATCAATATAGAGGATGCCAGTCATGCCAAGCATGTCATTTCTTCCACTACCTCCAAAAACAGGAGAACCTTCTCACATGTCTTCCCTGAGTGGGCTATTTACTCTGCCCACATGGCTGACTCAGGCTGCTTACCAACTTGTATGGTTATTCTTGCCCTCTGTAAATGTCCCTTCCTTTTCTCAGCTCACTTTTGTATCTGATTGGTTTAGTTATATATCAAAAGTATCAAATGTGCCCCAAATCTGAACTGCAATGAACTGCTAACCAGGCTGTCCTTATCTTCTCTCCAAGTTAATAGCTAGTGTCTTTGTTCTGGCTTTGGTTTTAAGAAGTTTATAGGTAAGTGCCTTTTTAATGATTGAACAGACTTCCTTGAAACCAACAAGATCCATTCATATGGTATGATTGTCCTCTAGGATCAGGAAAGAAGGCTGTGTTTCTGCTTTCTTTTTGTCTTCAGATAGCTATTTTCTAGATCAAGGTTTCTCAGCCAGCATTCTGAGGAGACCTAGGGTTTCACAAGTGGTCACTAGGGGTTCCCTGGGAGATCACGATTTATTTAAAATTACTTCAAATTCGGGCAACTTCACATTAAATAGGTAAGTTTCATTCTTTATTTTTAGTTTAAGAACACTGTTAATGCATATATACAGGCCTACCCATAAAATGAATATAATGATTTTGTAATTTCTGGCCTATATTTGAGCCTGGATGTGGGTTCCCCGAGGCCTGAAAAATATTTCAAGGGTTCCTCCAGGGTCAAAAGGTTGAGAAAGACTGTTCTAGATGATCTAGGAGGGTACAAATTCTCTCAAAATAGGGAAGCAGGTCTTAAGTCTTACATATAGGTTGGTTTCATTATGCCGAATTTTCCTGCAGTAAGATAACTGATTCCAGAATAACCCACTCTCACTGCTACTGAAGTTTTTAAAATTATTATTTTAGCAGACCAACTTTTTATTTCTAAATTCAATCAGATTTTGGGTTCCATCTGCCTATTGAATATGTTGCAATGAGATGAGAAATGTGTAAAGGTTAATATGTCTCACAGTAGCCTTCCTCAACCTGGTACTCTGTCCAGATGTGTTGGAATACAACCCTCATAACTCCCAGTCAGCAGAGTGACTGTATTTGGAAGCAATTCGGCTCCAGCAGCATATGGGAAATCTAGTTTAGGTTTTGCATCAGCCAAATTAGTGGAAATGAACAACTCTAACTGCACTCATGCTTGGAAGCTGGACGTAGCCTTTGGCCAGTCACAAGACAAACATGAGATTCAACATCCTGATTGGCTTCGTGCCTTTGCCAAAGGTCATTGTGTAAGGTTTGGACTGCAAGAAAAGTTGCTTGTGTAATGTCAGGGCTCCAGTTTAGAGTGTGAAAGCCACACACCATTTGCTTCGCGTGTCAGTTTCAGGTTCTTCTTTCTGTTCCTTGCCTTGCTCTTTGTTCCAGCTGCCTTCCTGATCTTTAGCCTGTTCCTGGCTCTTACTCCAACCTCAACTTGATTTACAGCTCCCGCAGCTTCCTATCTCTGATTTTCATCTCCCAGTTTCTGACCAAGAGACAACACGATTCCTGGCTTAGCTTTTCCTTTTAGTTGCCTGTTTCAATGCTGCCTTCTCTGTCTTGCTTCACAAGCAGACTCATTGGTGCACCATGGGTCAGTTAGGGCCTGACCCAAGGACACCACTTTCTTGTCTAACGTTGAAGATTCTCACAGTCACACAAAAACACATTTATAATCCAGCATTTGGTTTCCTACAGCAACTAGCCAGGTGAAGCTGGGAAGCATAGAAATAAACAGATTGTTGTGGTGATTATTCCCTCTGGCAGGGCTGAGAAACTTATGCAGATCCTAATTTTTGCTAAATGACACCCCTCACCCTGGCCATATTGACCGGAGTTTAGCAACATCTGGAGGACTAAAGGTTCTCCATTCTTGCCTTGTTATTCATCTCCAACGTTTGGTGTTCCAGTATAGATTACATCCATCTGCAGACAGTAGCTGAGTTTCTCCTTTAAAGCTCTGCCCATCTTGGGACCTGTATATCTTAAGAAGCACTTACCTTTACATGGGTAAGGAGCTTGTGGCCCTCAGGTGCCCCTGAACCATAGCACCCAGCATTCCTCACTGTCTGTTATCCATCTCGCTGGCTGGAGCTGCTGGAAATGTAAATCAGTAACAGTTGGGGAGCCACAACCAAGAGAAATGTGTTCCCCACCCCTGTGGAAAATGTCCAAATACTCAGATAATCTTCTGAATTCTATCATGGGGTGGCTCTACCTTCAAAGAATAGGCAAGGCATCTTCCATTTTATTACTGTATCACTGAAATACTTCCCTTGTGGAACTTATCTGGCACTGAGTACTAATTATTTTTCATTTGTCTTTCCTTTTTTTATAAGGAGTTATTCTTACTGCTATTGCTTTGCTGCTTAACTTTCTAAAGAAGGCAAATCAATGCAGCTATCATGGTTAGTAGTTATTAGTATATATGTCCTTTCATGATTTGGAAGTTCTTTTTTGTACAGAAGTAGGCATACACAAACTGTTGATATCAAAGGGGCTTTTATCTGATTTGGGGGACAAAGACCATAGCAGGCAGGGCAACATCATAGACAGAAACAAAGTCAATTTTTTGTTCCTATCCATTCATCAGGTTTAACAGAGCTGCTCATTTTATGGGAGAGTAACTTAAACATTTCCTGGTGAACTGATTTGGATATACAAAGGCTAGAAATCAGATGGGACAGGTGCCCTCAACTTTTGCAGCTGGTGGCAGCATGCTATGGCACTCAAACAAAATGGGTGCCAGGAGAAAATCTTGCCCATTTGCTAATTCACCAAATGGGTAAAATAATAGAAACAGTTAATTATAAAATACTGATTACCTGAAGGTAAAATGTGAGGATGCTCTTTCCATAGAATACTGTCCCTTTAAGCTTCTCTTGAAGTTTCCATCAGATCAATCTGTCTGTTTGTCTGCCTATGTCTTTGGTAGTGGAGGGGGAGGGTATGCACCCTTCTAAACAAAGCACTGGGCTAGAGTCACCAATCATTCGTTTTTTGTAAGGATGACTATGGGACCCATTTGGAGTCTAAGAATATACATAGAAATAATTATGATGCTGGAGACTGGTACTCTACTTGGGTTTACAACATGCTAGCTTGCCAGTTAATTTTATTAAATAAAACATTAAAAAAAATTGAAAGATTACCTTGGGCATCGGACCTGGCAGGTGTTAAAGGCAGTGTCCGTAACACCATGCTGGAAAACCTGCAGGTCTAGTCTATCTGTATAGCACTTGAACAAGAATCAGAAAATTGCATGAACTCAACCCTCTGTATTTTTTGTCCTGAAGAGATGCAATGCAAGCATGATGAGATTGATTTGAATTCAGAGGTTCTGGTCTGGATTATCATTGATAGTGTCAGGTCAACAATTCCACTTACTTCAATGTTAACGCTTCTTTCAGTTTTTTTTTTTCAACAAATCCTAAATAATGCACAAAGAAGTTGTTCTACGGTCATTTTATGTGGTACAAGAATGTTTCAACAGTATCTGGCAAGTAGCATGAACAGAAGGGTAATACATCATAGTGGGGAGTTTTATAAAACTGTAAAAGAAGATCATTTCATAAAAATCTGGTTCCCATTCATATTATAGGGAGATGAAAGAGCCCATAATTTTCATCCACCCAAATCCCACATGTCCTTCTGGAGGAATCTGTTGCTTGAATGTAGCAATACAAAATCCTTAGAATGAGGGGGGAAAAGAGTGTTGGTTCCAATTTGTACTTTTCCTTGTAGTGAAAAACTCACATGATTCCAAGTCATTACGCTCAGGCTAACATCTAAGTGTATTGTTATGAATCGTACTAAAATATGATTACAAAAAAGAGACTTTTTTCTCTGTCCTTTCTGTGTTTCTTTTCTTTTCTTTTTTCTGGCCCCAGCAGTCTTTCATTGTCAAAATGTGTCCCCCCATCGTTGACATTTTACTCACCCTTTTCAATAGCAGTTCTAGATCTGTAATATCCTTTCTGAAATCTCCAGAATTGTACACTGGCTCAAATGTGACTGCAGGAAAAGTTTATATGAAACTTGCTGGTTTAATGTCTTCCCCTTTTCTCATCATTCCTAATACCAAATTTGTTTTATCATGGTGACTTACAAAAATGTGAATCTTTACAACACCTAACAGACCTAGGGGGCCAACTGTTTAAAACGTGGAATTATTTCAATGAATTCAGTAATTTACGTATATGGCAGAAATAACCCACTGCAGTTGATCTTTTTGAAAAGGCAAATCCTTACTATCAAAAGAACAGCGTCTAGGGACACTTTATGGAAATCTGCAGTCTTATTCATTGTACTCAGACAAGGAAGGCGTGAAATGGCCCAGTAGTTCTAAGGAAGTTGCACCTGATAAAAGTTCATCAGTACCTTATTTGATTAGCCAGCTGAGGGAGTTACTGAAGACAATGCACACCCATTCTGTTCCAATGTCATATCTCACATTCATTCTGTGGATCGAAGGATTCAGGAAAGAAAGTTTGCTGGTGTGTTGTGGTGGTTAAGGTGCCAGACCAAGGGGACAAAGGCCTAAGTGTATCACCAGCCATGGAAATGCACTGGTTGCCTTTGGGCTGATCACTCTCAGACCAGCCTAACTCACAGGATTGTTGTGGGGATAATCTGAAATAAGATCCTCACATCAACTGCTTTGAACTCCTGAAGGAAAGGTGGGATGGACATCTAACACACATATAAACATAAACAAAAAGAAATGGAGCCTGCTTCTGCAGAAGTCAAGAATCCTCAATCAAAGTCAGAATAATTAGTACATAGGCACTAAGTGCCTTTTACATAAAAGTACTGAATTTAAATTTCATAGTATCATCTCTGAAGCATGTTCTTACTCAACAAATGTGGTTGCATTAACCTGGAAACATATTTCTTTTCCATAGAGGGACTGATGTGCATAAGCTAATAATTAGGAAATTCAAGCTAGCTCTGTACACAGGTTGCATGCTTCCAAAATACCCTGGCTCAATCTTGTTTTCTCCACTTAGGGATAAGGACCATCCCTTGGCTGAAACTCTGGAAAACTGCTTTCTGATAGCTCAAACTTCTGCCAATGGCCTCACAGGACCAGTGAGGCCATTGGCAGAAGTCTCCCTCACCCTTCTAGGACATGGATCTGTTGCTATTATTTTCCTAGGCAATGATTCAATTCCTAGGTGATTCAATTTTCAGAGCTTGAAACTCACCATATCTTGTACTTCAGTTCTTGCTTATATGTGTTTCTTCACCTGAGTCATCAGTTATTTTTTTAGGAAATAGGTATCAAAGCAGAACCTTTGGCTCATCTTCCTACCCAAATAATGTATCACAAGTAAATTTAATAATACTCTGCTTAAATATTACCTGGCTTCAGCACTTGAACCAAGATGTGGACAAAATTCAAATTAATAAGTTAATTAAAGTGCTAACAGTGTAAACCGGCAAAGTACTTCCACATTTGAAATTGCAATTTCATTTTAAGCCAAGTTTTACAAGATCCTTACTCTATTCAGAATGCTATTCCTGTTCAGAACGCTTTTTGCTCTTAAGGAAATATAGCCAGGATCAAGCCAGGGCCTCTCTTTTGGAACCAAGGTTATCCAAATAGCTCAGTTCCCACAAGTACACAGAAAATGGTCTCCCAGACCCATCATACACATGAAGACCTAAACCAATGTGCTCCCTCACGGACAGGTCCCTAGCTCAATGGAGCAGCACATATGTTACATGTCTTTGCCATGATCAGGGAGCAAGGGGTTGAGGTGAAAAAACATAAGCCTGTACCTTGGGGAAACTGCTTCCAGGAACAGTAAGAGCATATTCTGCGCTGGAACCAATAAAAGCCCTCTCTGGCCCAACATTCTGTTCCTAAAATGGCCAATTAGATACTTCTAAAGACAGTGTTTCTCAACCTCAGCAAGTTTAAGTTGTGTGGACATCAACTCCCAGAATTCCCCAGCCAGCATGGCTGGCTGGGGAATTCTGAGAGTTCATGTTCATACATCTTAAACTTGCTGAGGTTGAGAAACACTACTCTAAGATCTAGCAGGAGAAGACTACAAGTAGGACATCAGCTCAGTAGCACCCTTCCAGCCATGTTCTCTGGCAATTGAATTTAGCAACCTCCATTACTGGATTTAATATATAGCCAACATGACTAGTACCCATTAATAGCCTTAACTGCCATTAATCTCTCCAGTTCCATTTAAGCCCTCCAAGTTGGCAGCCATCACTGTATCTTGTGAAAACAAATGGCTCATTTTCACTATATGCTGTGTGAAGAATATTTCCTGTTTTCGGTCCTTAATTTCCCACCATTCAACTTTACTGGCTGACAGCTGGGTTCTAGTATTATGAAAGAGGGTACATGGTATATGGCAATTTCCTATGTTTCAAAATGGAAAAGAAATCCATATATCCACTGCTGAACGGTATCGTTTTTTAAGAATACAAGAGGGACTTCCATAAATCTGAATATTTCCCACATAAAACAGTCCCTATGCCAAGAAAATTAACATGTCAGGGAGAAGTATCTTTTCTCCTAACATGTTTATTGTGCAAAACTCTAGAGGGTCTATGACATGGGTGAACATTCAGATATTTTATTTCCCATCTGCAGTTTGAAATAGTGTACTTCAGAAACAGGAACGTATTTTTAATTCACCCAATAACAAGTTGATCACAAAACTTTCTGAACTAATAAAAACATCGGAAGTACAACAAAAGAATATATATTAAATCCATATTCCCATTATAATGTAAACACATTTCAAAGGTAAACTGTTATCGTAAAAAATAGGGCATTGGCATTGGCAAAAAAAAAGTAGGGTAGGTTCCAGACAAGTCTCTTTGGGGAGAGCATTCCCTAAGTGGGCTTCTAAAACTAAGATTGAGCTCCTCCTCATGGACATCTGAAGAAGATTCTCCATTGAACACCTAAACATATGCCAATAACGGCACAACAAATCCCAAAGCTGCAGCAAAGTGAGGCCTTTATGAAAAACCACCAATTAACAACAACAACAACAACAACAACAAAAAGCTGTGTAAGCTTTTTTGTTCTCTAGAACTCTTCCTCTGCCCTGCAGATTTAATCCAACCCATTTGGTTCTCATAGCCACTGAGGTCAACTGGGCTCCACAACAGTGACTGATGCAAGAGCATCTCCAAATTCAGGCGTGATCTTTCAGTAGAAAAGTATCCTTCTTCAGAACTGAAGGAAGAACACTCAAATAGATGGTCTATCTGCCATAAGGACTCCTGTTTTTTTGTGGATTAAGCTTTAATTTACAAATTATACCAACAACACCTGGAGCTCTAACTGAGATGACAGCTCTATCATATCTCTTCTCGAAGTCTGTTTTAAGTAAGCATGTGTCAACCTGAATAAACTATACTTAAATAATATAAAATATAAAGGAGTTTCTACGACATTAAATAGAAGCCATGTTAGAACTAAACTGAAGTCTACTCTTATTCTTTTTAATAATGATGAATAATCCAAAACTTTCTATTTTTTTTTGAGCCATGGAAGTTTAAGCAGTCTGTATATCCTTTTATTGGACTAACATGCACTCATAATCAGCCCATCTGCTGAAGTCTGAATATCATGATGTTGGAAGCATAAATCCTTTGAAAGGGTGAAGGAAAGTGTGAGGCAATCTTGACTATGCAGGATCTAGTCTAAATGAGGAAAAACAGACCCAATTAGTCCTTGACAGATGGACAAATGAAAACAGAGACAGATCTGAAGATGGATGAAGATACCTGGATAACAAAGAAGAAAAGCAGCATCGATGAAAACAGCCCATTAGACTTAACATGCTCAGAATTGCTCACCTCTGTCACATTCTTCATATCCTCAGCTGGTTTTTGTTGCTTTCCCCAGGGAAAAAGAGGAAGAGTTACATCCCAGCAAAGATTTTGTGGCTCACTTGATGGCTGTTAGGTACAGGTCTGTTATGAACTAGGAGGGGATAATTTAAACTCTCTGATGGACTCTGTCTTCCAAGGATTCCCTGATAAAAGATAATTATTACAGGCTGCCACTAGCCAAGCTGAGCTTCCTGAACCACCCTAGTTTACGCAGCTGAGATGTACTTAGCCAGTAGAAAGGAAGGTGTTTCTAATCCTGAAGCACAAGAAGAAGCTGTGCAACCATGCATCCTGCAGTCTTGTACATGGGGAAGGTTTTAATGAAAAATTGTCTTTCTAAACCAACAATGCCAAATTTACAAATAGAAGTAGCTTATCAGAAAAGGGGATATACTGGAAAAACAATGGAGGCAACAGTCACATACACACAATTCAAAATAAACCCAATAAAATTAATTCCATATTACCTGCTAGAGAACAGTCTTGGCTGTCAGCACACAAAGTTAATTGTATAGAGGAAGGTCTCTGCTTGGATATCATTAGCAAGTCCTTCTTTTTGTTCCTTCTTTCCCTCCTTCTTTCCCTCCTTCTTTTTCCCATCTTTAGAATAAGTGAAATACAGTCTCTTTGGGAAGAAGGATTGTTGCTTGGCCCAGTTAAGCAAAATACTTAAGCAATATATCCCTGATATAAAGAGTTTAACCAGGAATTCAGAAGATTTCCTGGTGGCTGAACCCACCTTTCTAAAAACCCTGGCTGACAAAAGGCACCAAATATGCCTCTGTATAAAAAGAGACTTTTGGGAAAACAAAGTATGACAGCTTTCTATTTAGGTCTTTCACTATAGGGTCAATTTAGAAGATTATTAGAACAGGGTTGTTAAAATATCTTCTGTAGGGTTCTAGGATTCTGTGATAACTTGATGGGGTTCCATCAAGGGGAAAAACATCGACCCAAACACAGCCAATTTTCTATCACTAGAGGTTTGCCTCTTGATGGGAGGTTCCATGAATTTTTTCAACAGGTTCTGTGACCTGAAAGAGTTTAAAACCCCTGCTTTGGGGGCACTATTGTGCTAAAAAAAATAGGTATTTCTTATGAGATCAAAATGACTGATCTAACTAGTTCTGGAGAAATTACTTTCCTTTCAATTCTAAGATTCTATTTCATTTCTGGGGCATCATTCTGCCCAGATTAGACCAGGAATATTTACCTGACAACCTACATCAGATCCCAATTGTATCTTTTTAGCTCTACCATTATCTTATGGGAAATGAGATTCTCCCCAAAGAATAGATAGGATTGTGGGAGAGAGAAGGAGATGGGCGGTGATAAAAATTTGAAAAATAAATAAATAAATTCCAAGCTCAATGTGAGGAATGGCTGAAATGAGCAGATGGTTCAAGAAGGGAGGTAAGGTAATGTGGAAGAATTAAGAGAACTCTATCCAAAGAAACAGCAAAAGGAGAATGGAAAGGAGATGAGCCATACCTGGGGCTTCCACCTTCTCTACCTATGCCTAAATATTCCTTTAAAGTTCAGTTGCTCTAGAGTGTTTTCAGACACTAAAGTAGACAGGCTGTCATATGTTTTTGAAAACTCCAAGCTGAACAACTATAATATTCAATGCTCAGCTGCTCTTGAAGGTGATCCAGAAACACTTTCCTTATGGAAACTGGAAGACTGAGTATAGAGTTGTGTTGTACCAGTTACACTGCTGCTGGTTTAGTTCCATGCCCAATTGCAGGTAATGGGTTGGAGTTTAAAGCTTCTCATGGCCTGGGTCTATGCTAAATAGATTCTCTCTGAATCACCCCCACTGTAGCTTCAATCGTCTAATCAGGTCCTGCTTCATGTTTTGAGTTTTCATTGGGGAAGAGGACCTGCTAGAAGCAAGTCACCATGGAAATGTTTTTTTCCTAAGGCTGCATGGAATGATTTCTCTCCCTCTGTCCTGATTATGTTGTTTCCTTACTCCCTACAGCTACAGAGAGATATAGCAGGACTATATTGTCTCTTCTCTTACGGCTCCAATTTGCCTTTCTCCAGGTTTTAATTTCATCTCTCTGGCTTGTCCCTCATTGTTGTCCCATAAAGAGTAAATGAAGTGATAAAACCATTTCTGCAGATTGCATGAAGAAAAGCCAACTCCCCCTCCCCCAGCATCCTGCAAACTAAAAAACCTGTATATCAGATAGATGTCTCCAAATCTAGCTGATTTCCCCAATATTAGCACTACATGGACAAGTGGCCTCTCTCTCTCTCTCTCTCTCTCTCTCTCTCTCTCTCTTTCTCTCTCTCACTTCCATTTCTTTTGAGGTTTAGGTGAACTTTGCTTCTGAAAGTCACAGTCCTTAATTCAGCACCCCTCACCTACATTATCTCAATCATTTATACCACTTCAGAAATCCATATGGCTGAAAACATGAAGGCCTATTGAGATCTGAGACTGAGAGTGACTTGTTCAAGGCTACCAAGTGAACTCAAGACTGGGATTTAAACTTGGGGTCTCCCAGGTTATTACATTGCGTGGTCTCTGAACTCTACTGTGTGAGTACACAAATTATAGCCAGAGAGGTGAACCTGAAATCCACTGCGCAGCCTCACTCTGACCAATGGAAGCTCCTTACCCAACTTATTCATAGGCTTCCTGCTGAACTGCTAATGGAGGTGGGGGTGGAGGTTATTCACAGTTTAACTCTGAACCTGACCAAGGACTGGCCCCTGAACCTTGGTGGGTATGACACCTGCACTATATTCCTCAGTGAAATTTGAAACTGAGCCTGGTAATTTATTTCCTGCTTCCAAGTTTTCTTCAGTCAAATGGGAAGCTGAGGAGAGGCCATGGGTTTCTGCAGTGCATATGTGTGTCTACAGCTGAGGGCACTGTTCCAGACCCAGCCAGGATGTTGGTGGGAAAGACTTGGCCATGGATCAGCAGTGAAGAACTGTGGCCTTCGATTAAACAAGCCTGGTTCCTTTCCAGTAGCTCCAAATAGCAAACTCTTGACACCTCAAAGAAGGTAAGAACATTCAACTTGGAAACAGCTCTGAGGCCAGAGATGGGGTGCCCAACCAAGGGTGGAGAACAACCTGGGCGCTTGAAGCCTTTTCCAAAAATGATGTTAGTCTATCTGGCTTCCAAGCAGCCTTGCCCTGCCCGTGCCAACTCAGCATTATGAGGGGCAGCTGAGGGAAGCCAGCAGCAAATGCCACACAAACAGGCACCTGGCCCAAAAGCCTCCTTTCTCCAAAGCTCGTCAATCACCTAGGGGAAAACACTGCAATTTTCCCAAATCAGACCAATTTTCCCAAATTAGCCGAGACTTTGTTGTTATTACCCCCATCCGTCCCATGTTTCCCCTTCAGTGATGGATCACACAAGAGAGGCCTGCTCAATTAATGGAACTATTCCCTGGCAGAGAAATGGGGTGGGTGCCAGGATTAACTCTTTCAGCACAGCAGAGGTGCTTGTGAGGCTCTGGCTGCCATTTATATTCCACAAAAGCCTCTTTTGTCTCTACAGCTGGCAGTTCAAAAGGAGAAGAAGAATTCTGAGCTTTTATCCAATGTGGGCTTGTTTGCAGTCAGGGAAGGGCTGTGTGTGTCTTCCTTTCTTAAAAAGTAAGAATAACTATGAAAGCCCGTTTCTGCAAATTTTCTGTACGTTTTAGATTTCTTGAAACCAACAAAATTAAAACCAAATCTGTTTTACTTGTCTGGAGATGAAGACATACATTTACTGAATGCTAAAAATATATCATTTTAAAACACACACACACAGAGGCTACTTTAAGGTTATCATGTCCACTGTCCAAAGTGAATTTGTCTGTAGCTACAGATATGTAAAAGAAACCTACTTCTGCAACACAGAGAGAACAGGGAAATAACTGGTTTTCCCAGCTACAGGGAAGAAGCAAAATTAGGTCCCTCTTTGTAGTCCACAATTGCTGTTATAACAACTATAAGGGAAACAGATTCTACTCCATTAAACCTTCAGGCGACCTGACAGAGTGAAAGGCTCTGGGTTAGGCTTACCTACAACTGGCACTGACTTTATTGTCCAGCTGTGCTAGGACTGCAAGTCCTGGAATTCGCAGCCAGTATACCCCATATACAGTACATCTATTCTGAAATAAAACCCACTACGTACAATGGGATTTACACCTGCAGTGCAAGCCTCTTTATTATTTTTCCCATTACAGGTCATGCTAGAGCCAAAGGCAAGTGGCAAAACAGCTCTGAAAAAGCCCAGTGTGCCTGTGTGTGCTGCTCAGCATCTCCTATGGGACTTGTTCCAACAATGCACTGCAGAACTGCAGTTTGAAAAAGCTCATGAAAATGGAAGGTGCTTGGTCCTACATTCTCTACTTCTCACACTACATTTAATTTTCATCAGCAGCATTGCTTGTTTGCTAGTGGAAACAGGACCCTGAGTCCAATTCTCATCAGAGAGCAAGCTATAGAGATAGGTTTCAAGAATACCCTGCGCGTGTGCTTAATTTATAAGGCACCTATTTCTGAGACAAAGATAGTAACAAACAGCATGAATGGGGGCACAAAATGTGTTTTCTTGTTGCCTACCCTGTTCCTAAAATTCCTGATTAAACAACCACAAAGCTTTTCCTAAATTTGAGCAGAAGGACTTTATCAATTATTTTACTTTATTTTATTTTATTTTACTTACAGAGCTTATAGGCCACTCCAATCAACTGACTCTGAGGTGTGTACATCTTCCCAGATCTCTAATTTGGGTTAAAAATGAGACAGATTAAAACTAAAAATATACCTTGTAAAAATGATCATATAAAAACTGGGAATTAACATTCAAGATGCAAATTAAACTGATCTGTCACCCAGAGGGATAGTTACAACAGCCCTCTCCCCAAGGCTTGATGAAAAAGCCAAATCTTCACCGACTTGCTAAAGACAAGAGCAGAGGGGGCCATTTGAATCACTGAAAGGGTGCCACCCCTCATATTTCCCCCCACCTCAGTATTTGGAACTCTCCCGCAAAAGTGGAGGGGGGGAGCTGGACATGACCATAAGAGTGTAAGTAATGTATAATCTATGTCTATTCAGATACTGTGAGGATAATGCCTTTTCCTTTCTTTTACTGTCTAGATCAGGGTTTCTCAACCAGGGTTCCATAAGAAGTCACTAGGGGTTCCCTGGGAGATCACGATTTATTTAAAAATTTATTTCACATTTGGGCAACTTCACATTAAAGAGGTAAGTTTCATTCTTTATTTTTAGTTTAAGAATATTGTGAACACATATACAGTATACTGGCCATATACTGGCCTACACATGAAACAGATATAATAATTTGGTAACTCCTGGCCTATATTTGAGCCTGAGTGTGCAGGGGCTCCCTGAGGTCTGAAAAATATTTCAAGGGTTCCTCCAGGTCAAAAGGTTGAGAAAGGCTGGTCTAGAGGCAGACATCACAGTAGACTCTGCTGGGAACATGCATTTTGGCAGAGACAAATACTGTTTTCAAAAGTTAAATTTAAAAATGTGGGGGAGCCAAATATTTGCTAAATGATGGGGCAGATAACAGAGGGACAGCAAGTTTGAATCAATAGAAGAAGATCATTGCTGGGTCACACCACATCTAGGATCTAATTTCCAAGGCCAGCCAGAGGCTCTAGGCCACTAGCAAGCTGGACATCTAGAACCCTCTTTTTTGTAAGTTCCCTGATATGATATCTAGAGGTGTATTGGTGAGGAACCTTTTAAAAACCAGATATATACTGTAATAGAAGAATTGGCATAATGATGATGAAATGATGTTATTATGACCACTAACCTGTCAGCGTTTATAACTATAAAACCATATTCCATATGCTATTCATGATCACAACAGATGCACTATTATGGCAGGAATGCTAGAAAAAACTGGATGTGTCCTATGAAGACAGGTTGGAGGAGGTGGGTATATTTAGTCTGGAGAAAAGATAAAGAGAAACCGGTTGATAGCTATCGTCAAATATTGAAAGAGCTCTCATAGAGATAAAGCAAATTTATTCCTGTTGTTCCAGAAGACCGAGTTGAAACAGTGAGGTCAAATTATAAAGAAAACAATGTTAGGTAAACATTTAGAAACATTTCTGATAGTACAAGTTTTTCAACGATGCACAGTATGAGTCAGAGAATGGTAGACTTTTCTTCCTTAGAAGTTATTGGCTATCACCTCTCAGGGACCTGATACTCTGCTGCAATAAGAGATTTCTGTCCCCTACATATTTGAGGTCCTTTTCAACTCTATGGCTTGTCTTTGGAATCATACAGCTGGTGCCTTGACTACAACTGAATAACAACACTGCAAGTATCATTGTAAGAACAATTGGGAAAGACATTAAGATTTATGATATGCCACCTCAGACTTTCCTTCTCCAGAGCTTCCTTTGGTTTTCACTACTGATTATTCATTCCAAGTATTCAACTATTTCTTCCACACTTTTTTCTTCTGAATTCCTTCCAACCTCCATTTTTAAAAGCTGAAGATCACTACTGGATACCTGACCAGGTGGAGAAAATAGTTCAAGTCTTCTGGCGACAAAAGTTCCACTCGCAGCTGTTTCTTGACTTTCCTGCCTCTGTGAGTAAAAGGAAGTCATGATTCTTGCTTTGATCTCTTAGATAATATCTGAGGAGTAGTGTTTTTTCAGGGGTTGTAAGCAAAGCACTATAATTTAGCACCAGACACAGAAAAGAATTGAGATATATATGATTATAATGGCCCAGCATGGATAAGGTATATATTTATTCTTTAATTGTTCTTCCTTACTTTTTGCATATGAGTTCAGCTGCTGCACAGTCTTCCCTGTGTTGTCCCATTTCCTGCCCCCCCCCCCTGCACCCTTCCTCCCATCCCAAGCAAGCTGCAAGATGAGGCTGTTCTCCCAATGCCATTGCATACAATCAGACTCTTTGATCAGCCACACAGAAGGAGGGTGAAGAGGGACAGAATCAAAGAACAGTGATCTCAGTTTCTCCATGAAAGTCTTTCTTCTTCTTTCCCCTATATGTTGGTTCCTGTTCTCTGGCAAATAATCCCCATCGCTCAGCTTCCAAGCACTAAGTTTGAGAGGGGCCAGCCTGCTGGCCAAACTGAATTGGTCTTTAATAAGACCTTTCTCAGGATTAGCACTGAGGCCAGGAGGAAACAATCCTTTGCTTCTGTGCATTGGGGACACAACATGGGCTAGAACTAAAGGAAAGAAGAAGAAATCCAAAAGTGCTCTCTTGAATGAAATCCCTGTCACTTTAAGACACTATGCAACAGAAATTCATAAGATCATGAATATGGATTAATTATCACTCACATTTCTGCTTTATGTTTGGTCTAGTGGTTAAGTGCTAGGCTATGAACCAGGAGACTGAGAGTTCCAGTCCCGCCTTAGGCATGAAAGCCGGCTGGGTGACCTTGGGCCAGTCCCTCTCTCAGCCCAACTCACCTCACAGGGTTGCTGTTGTGGGGAAAATAGGAGGAGGAAGGAGTATTAGGTATGTTCACCACCTTGAGTTATTTATAAAAATAATAAAGGCAGGATAAAAATTGAATGAATGAATGATAGAAGTGCTAA
The DNA here is from genome assembly GCF_035149785.1 of Candoia aspera. NCBI lineage: Eukaryota > Metazoa > Chordata > Lepidosauria > Squamata > Candoiidae > Candoia > Candoia aspera. The sequence continues at coordinate 116,903,322 of NC_086154.1, read as the reverse complement.
AGCCAATAGCTTGGCAGGACACCACAACAAAAGCCAGCCATTCTACCCTGGTCCAGTTTTATGCCTCTTGTTTCACAGCTAGCAACCTTCAGTACATATGGTTCAGCGCAGACATCATGATGTCATTTCAGCTGTTACCATTTCCTCATTATGCTTTTTCATCCCTTTGACTTGGCTAACTCTTGGTTTTACTTTAGCTTCGCTCTGAGATGTCTTCATTTGTCCTAGACAGGTGTGTCTGCCAACATGCCTGCACTGATTCATCACAGCAAGATTTGAAGTAACACATACCAGCCTCTACTCTCCTTAAGGTTAAGCGGTGATTAAAGCTGTAGAATGAAAATTTGAGGAAGGAGTTTTCAGCTCAAGTTTGAGTCTCTCAATTGCCATTGGGCATGAGGATCAAGGTCACTTCAGAAAAAGAATGGGTAAAGTTTGTGCCCTGATTAGTGTTGTAAAGCAGAGTATGAATCTCTATAATCACACATCATGTAAGGAAGGTCATTGCTCTGTGCTAGAGGACATGCTTTGCATTCAGCAGATCCCAGAACAATCCAATCCCTGACATATCTAAGTAGGGCAGGGAAAGAGTCCAATCTGAAAAAAGCCACTTCCGCTAGTTCAGCAGGTAGCAATAGAGTACGGGAACAATACTCTGATTTAATAGAAGGCAGACATGCCAATCAGATGTTCTTTGGAAATTAAAAGGCACACCATTTGAGCATTTAGCTTTTCTCTAGATATTGAGCGTGACAACTGCATTAATGTCCCTTTCATCTATGGATTCTCTCCAGTGAAGCAACCAGGGCTTTTTGTTTGTTTGTTTTGTTTTTGTCTTTCCAATGACACCTTGTATCAAGTTCAGCAAGGAAAAAAGACATAGAAATAGTTTTTCTCCAACTGTTGGGTCGCATATAACCAAGTTAACACAAGCTAGGTCATGGTGATGGATCGAATGTTAGATGATGAATTTCAGTAAGTGGGGGATCAATTAGGAGTCAGAAAGCCAGAAATTATTGTTGACAAGCCAAGATAAAACAGCAATGGGACTGGCCTTTTTGTTAGCCCAGATGAAGTTAGCCAAGGGCTTCCCGAGGATATTTCCTACGGTCTTTGCTTCTTCATGCATTTCGGTAATAAGCCTCGTCTTGCAGTATACAAGACATAAGGAACGATCAGTGATGGCCTGCAGAAGGAAACTGAAGGAAAGAGTACAGGACAGATTCAAACATGTCTGGATGCAGCAGCTGTGAGTGAACAGCTGGAATCAGTTGGAAAGGAAAGGGTTATAGAGGCTGAAGCAGGGCAACACATGTAGTCCAGCTGCTCTGTTTCCCATTAACTGTTCACAAGTAGGTAGTTTACAACTGGAAGGGTTTTTTTTGTTTTGTTTTTTGTTTTAAAAAGAGGCAGGTCTTCCACCAAAGAAATGCAGAAAGGGCCCATGGATGTTTGAGGACTGCTTCCATTTGAAGTGCCTGTGGACAGGTGGTTCCTAGCACCACTAGTCAAGAGACGCTGCCCAGCTTATTCTGCCATTCCCTCCTTAATGGCTTTTTAGTGGTAAAGAAAAAAGACGAAGAGAACTGCTAAGAAAACGAAGGAGGGAAGAGGCCAGCTTCTGCGGCTAAGCACAATCCCAAGATTGAAGGAGAGTGATTGCGAAACAAAAGCCCGGTCTGGAAGCACCTTGGAAGCGATGCAGAACATGACTCCTGAGGACAACCCGCACCCCCAATAAGTAAGTCGACGTCGATCTCTCAAATCGGCCCTCTTCCGGGCATTCAGCATGTGGCTTTGAGCAATCGCCCTTCTCACTCCCTGGCCAAGCAGAAATACGATCGCGAAGCTTCATCTGACGAATGTAAAAGTGCTTCAAGAACTGCAGCCCGCGAACAGCCCACAGCCAGCCTACCCAGACACAGAAGCTCTCTCCGTCATCGTTTTTTCAGGAGCACCGAAGCCGCGGAGGGAGGCTGGTAAACTGCGGCTAACCATTTGGAGCGGCTGGAAAAACAGCTCCACATTTGGAGCGCATCTGCTCCTCTCGGTCGCGGCCGGTCCTGCAGGGTCTCTTGCTTGGCCAAGAGGCCGCCGCCCCAACCGATACCCCAGTTGGCCCCGGTCCAATGTAGCCTCGGGGGAACTGGGGAGAGCGGGAATCTCCTGGGACGTATTCACACCTGTGGGTAGGCGCTGGATGCCAACGCCACGGGCGCCTGCCTGGGAATCCGAGAAAGAGTCGGCGAAGCCAGCCAGCTTCTCGCCGGCGAACCACGTGTTTGCACAGCGCTCCGTTTGTTTGCGGAATTTGTCAGAACTTGAAAGGCTATCCAGTTTACAATGCTAGTTTCCTGTTCCTGCCCTGCTGCCAATATAACCGCAGGACAGGTTCACCCCGAGAGTGTCCGTCGGCAGGCTGCGGTGTGTGTGTGTGGGGGGGAGGAAAGTCCTTGCAGCAGCTTGCCTCGCCCTCCTAGATGGGGTGTGGGGGTGGGGAGAGATAAACTCCCAAGGAATTCCGACGCTTGTCCCGGAAAGGTAGACAGTGAACTTTATAGGTACACGAATACGCCGTTCCCTTTCTTCTGGGCTGCCGAGAGCCTTCCAGACACAGCCGGGGCGTGGCACGTCCGCTGCATGAGTAAATATTTGAGAACTCGCGGCCAGGAAGAGAGCCATTTAACTAGGCATCTTGTGCGAAGAGCGGCAGAAAAATGATCTGGAGCACCCTGTAGCCTCAGGAGGATGCCATCTGGTTTGTCCTCTGAGCGGGAAGCGGCTTCCGGGGGTCCGGAAGTTCTTGCTGGGGATTTGGCCGCAGCCTCAGTCCCTGCGGCCGAGGCATTCCCAAGGGCTCCTTCTAGGCCACTCCGCTTCCTTTCCCCAACCCCCCTAGGGCTGCTCCCCACCACCTGCATCCCAAAACTGAGGAGGGTGAATGGGGCAGAGCAGCTTCTAGCTGACCACGAGGAGGGTGCAAGAAGCATCAGGAAGCCCCTGTTTATGGATTGTTTTGTTTGATGCTTTTATTAAACATTCGTAATTGCAGAGCCACTGAAGTCTCAACCCTCAACACCGCTGAAAAGAGTGGAGAAATGCTAGCAGGAAATAGGCTCAACCCAGGCTTCAGAAAGTTCCAGCAGTTCTACTGGGTGCTGGGAAGAAACTGAGCTGGAGCATCCCTGAGTTAATGAGTGCTAAAATCACACCTGGAGGTGCCCAAAGCAGGAGAGTTCCTCACTTGAAGGCTAGCAGCTTTTTCTTCCATCTTTTGGTTACCAAATGTCCTTGAAAAAGAATCCTAGCCATTCTGGTTCATTAAGCAATAACAAACACAAAGGTAAGTGGTTAGGTACTATCTTTATTAGGTTCAATCAAAATGGCTCAGAAGAGTGTAAATTTTGGAATGCTCTAGGATTTGGTTGCACAAAATCTGGTCCTGGGACAATTTAACTCTTTATCCAAAACACAAGTAGGCTATTTCAGCTTGACTCTTATTCCAGACATTTCCTCCTAGAGATGAGGAAGGTGATCTTCTTAGAAAGTGTTGAATTGTTGCTCTCCTCACCCCTTTACTGTTGACCACATCAGCTGCAGCTGTTTTCAGTCAGAGTCTGAAGATACCTGGCCACATACTATTCACTACCCTATTTCTGTCCCACCGACAGGAAGCTCTGGCGTGGGCTGGTCCATGAAGTCACGAAGAGTTGGAAGCGACTAAACAAATAAACAACAACATTTCTGTCCCACATATAAAAGCCATGTTGGATAAAAGAGCGTTTGTCCGATAACACCTTATCTGAGGTATAAGGTGTAACCTATGAAAGCTTTTGTCATTTAATAATAAAAATCCAAGATGAGGTTGAACAAAAGTCTTTGCTTTCTTATACACTACAGCAGTGCAATGTATTATCTGAATCCTGATCTTTACAAAGCCAAAGCTCAGGCGCAAGTAAGAAAGGCGATATCATCAAGCTTGGGGGAAAACCCTAAAAATAGTTCAGTGAGGACTCTGTGCATGCTCAGTGGCAGCCACATAATACTAAGTGTTAGTTGGGGTGGATGAAGGGAGAGTCCAAGAAGAGAGCATGATTAACTGGCTGGAAAAGTGACTTGGAGAACTTTGCGCTCTAATATTTAGTCCCCACTCGTACTTGTGTTAATCTATAGGCTGGGACAGAAAGCATCAGAATCTTTTATGTACAGCATCAACATGGCCTCTAGGCCCTTGTAATCGCTAGCTGTGATGATGTTTTTGTTCCCGTCCTATTGGAACATCATGGATTTTTCTGCCATAATGTCATAGACTTGTTCACTAAACTGACCCAAATTTGGAAGACAGTGAAGGCAAGTAAAAAGTCAGCTTGGTTAGGAAAAACAAGACAAGATAGGGTGGATAGTACTCCTGAGAAGGAAGGTAGACATGAATTGTTGATTTGGAATACTTAAGCATGTTTTTGCCTGTATTTTGTGAATTCTGACCAGGAAACTGTAACCTTAAAGACTTACTTCCCCTTCCTGTATCTTCTCCTGCACCTCCTTTTTGTCAATTCCTTTGGGATGGCAATGAAACTATTTAATTAAACTGTTCTCTGTTCCAGTCAGAGAGCCAGTTCGGTGTAATGGTTAAGGCATCAGGCTAGAAGCCAGGAGACTGTGAGTTCTAGTCCCATCTTAGGCACAAAGCCAGCTTGGGCCAGTCCCTCTCTCTCAGCCCTATGAAGGAGGCAATGGCAAACCACTTCTGAAATATTGACGAGAAAACTGCAGGGACCAGTCCAGGGAGTCACCAGGAGAACACTGACTCAAAGTTGCACACACGCACCCTCTTCCAGTCTCATTCCAGGTGCCCAGTGTTGAACAGCTAGTAGCCAAGTATAGCTGCATGTCATACTGATTCCCAGACATGCATTGCAGTCCTGCCCAGCTGACCTATAAAAGGTTAGTGTTTGCAGTCATGAACTCAAGATTTCTATGGCTAACCAGCAGAAAGCTGTTGGTGGTGGATCCTTAGCAGTCCTTTGACATTTGTTGCATTCATCCAGCATGCTAAACCCAAAACAAATAAGCCACCTTATGGTTTAGTGGGATGTGTGATTCTACGTAATCATATAGCCCCTCTGTGACCTTACCAGAGCTTTCACAGTTAACCGATCAAAATCTCATACAATCTGCATTACCGTTTCTCAGTTATTAAACTGTGCAAGGCCCATTCTGTCTTCAACAGGCTTCGCTTACCTAAGACCAGCCTTTTCATCTTCCCTGGTGAAATCAGTGGGCATAAATTAAATTAAAACAGTGGGCAACAATCCAGATGACCAGGAGAGGGCAGCAAAGAGCTAGCATCTCCCCATCCCCACCCGCCTTTGCTGCCATTAACGATCATCCGAATTTTTGCAGCCCACATATGGTAGCCCCACATAAATACATTGCAGTGCTGTATCGGCCTTGATATGTCTAGAAACCATTGCAGAGCACAACCGTTCAAATTAGACAACTTTATTTTAGCACTGGGTGTTTTTGCACAAATTACTCAATGCCTTTCAATAGCTTCTATGTCAGAGGGATAAAAAGATGGAAGGCAGAAGTGAAAGAGAACAGGGTTCATGCACTTTTAATATTTGTGTACTGTAAGAGATTTTAGCCCATGGGTAGCTGTGCTGGCTAAAGTCCCCTGTTGTGTACCAATATTAAAGCTGCAGGAACCCTTTCCCCTTTTCCATCTGATCATCTCAGATTTAGCTATTCCATATGGGAAGCTAGTATTAACAAGTAAGGTGGGCAACCTGGTGCTTTTTGACTCCTGTAAACCAAAGGCTGCATGACCAAAAGGAAGGAATTATGAGAATTGTAGCCCAAAACATACGGAGGACATCAGGTTTCCTGGAGCTTGAACAGAAAGGCAATGTTGTAATACAGCATTGTAAAACTGTTGTTTTCTAAAAAGAAAGCGGGAGAGAATAATATTTTCCTGTTCATTGTTTTCTGAAGATTTCTCACATCTCTTATAATACATGGAATAACATGCAAGTAAATTTACATGGTGGGGAGCATCAGTCATCATGGTGGTGCTAAAAAATATGTGCCATAGTAATAGTAATAGTTATTATTGTTATGCTCCCACATAAATTAAATATAAATTAGTAAACCATGAAATGGTTCCATCTTGAAACATACACTGGGATGTGTTCACACATAACACTAGATGGTTTCCAAAACTGCAGAAACCATTTGATCTAAGCTATAGGACAGAAGACTCAGCTCTTCTGCGTATTAATGTATCACTGCAAAGTGTTAATACAAACAATTCATTAAATATAAACTTCTAAAATAAAAACAACTAAGTTTGGTATCTGTGTCAATCAATTTCTGAATGCCTTTCAGGACAGCCAGAGACTCTCAGAGACTTTGGAAGGCCATAAATGGGGCTGACCCTAGTTTTGGGGTGGTACAAGCTATTCAGAGGAAGGGAGCTCCCACAGAGAAGGCTGGTTTCTGAGGCCCCTCCTGCTGCACCTCTCAATAGGTGGGGACCTTCAGTGGGCATCCTCTGTCCTCTCAGACTGGGTGGGCAGAATCTCTCTGGGAAAGGCATCTTGCAGATATCCAAGCCCTGAGCCATGCAGGGCTTTATAAGTAGCAAGCTGCATCTTGAATTACAATTGGAAACAGTGTGGCTACTAGTACAATTCCCATAAAGTAATGGCCATGTTACATGGCAGTAATTAGATTGCCTAAAAGTATAATTTCCTGAGATGGTTAACTCTATACATAAACATTTGAGAATATCAGTAAAATGTTTCCTTGAAAGTTGGATAATTCACTTAAAAAAAAACTACTGTGTTTTTGTGGGTGTACAGAAGAATAACATCATAACATTACTTTTAAATAATAAATTCAATTTATCTGAGGACCTGGGAACTGCTGCTCTCTTTCCATCATATCTCAGTGGCACTCAGTGGCACTCCAACTATTTTACATTTGCAGGACAAGTGTAAGTATGTGATGGTGTCTAAACTAATGTTAGAAGTCTGTGATAGGCAATAGAACTTTCCACTGTCAGATCGAAGTATTTTATAAGCGGCTACCAAAGGATTCTGCCTCATCTAAAATACCATATGTAAATTCTTACACAGCTTTGAAAGTCTGTAAAACAAATGCTATATAAAAGGTAGAGAGTGTGCTATTGCCTTCTTTATACTGTATAGCATGCATTGGAAAGATGATGAAGCCCTTGCAAAGGAAATATTTTTGTCACTAGGGATACATTAATGTATGGAACAATTCAGTACTGGACATCCTTGAGGCCAAAAATGGTGGAAGATGCCAAAAAGAACTTGACCTAAAGGATATTGGTGACAAACTCAACATTTTTAAGAGGATATAGTCCAGTACTATAGTGGAGTTCCAAGGTACAGGTAGTCCTCATTTAGTGCCTACTTCATTTAGCGACCATTCACAGTTATGATGGAGATGAAAAAGTAACTTCACAACCAATCCTCGCATTTATGAGCTTCACAGGTCTGTAAAGCCAAGGAAAGCTGAAGTCAGATCATAAGCACAGTCGCAGTTTCACTTAGCAACTGCTTTGCTTAATGACTGAGTTGCTGGTCTGAATTGTGGTCAATAAATGAGGACAACCTCTTGTGTAATCCCCATTATAACACTCTGTGGAGCTCACGGAAGTATATGATACTGTCCAGTGGTCAAATTGCTAGCTTTTATGGACTATGAACATCCTGTCTAAATGGAGCATTCTATATCTAGATATGAATTCATTTGCCCGGTTATTGAAGATAGGCTGCTAAATCATTTTACAAAGGACAACTAGTAAGCATACTGACTGTGCTATATTTCATCTTTAGCAGAGTGAGGATGAAGCAGATGCATGCCCAGGAACTTCCTATATTAACAACCTGATACTTAGGTATTAAATTAAAAAATGAAAACAAAAACAAAAAGAGAGGCAGCACGCTCCATTATGTTAAGTGAAATGTTTCCCTACAGGATCTGACATTTTCTCACTCATCCTGCTGCATCAAATATGCAACTGCATAGGTGGGCAGAAAGTAGATTACATCAGCACTTTCTGGCTTCTTGTCTAACGTTTAACCATAAGGATGAAAAAGATTATTCCCCCCACACCATTGTAAATTATGTTGCTGAAATGAAAGAAGTAGCTTTCTGTATGAAAGGATTGCTAGCTCTTCTCCAGTTTGAGATTCAAAAGGCTCCAGAATAATTTAGCGCTAAGGATATGCACTTTGCATCAGGTTCTGGTTCATGGGTTCCAGAACTCAGCAAGAAATTAAATCCAACAAGCTTGAAATCTGTCCCTCCAAAGATTCAGCACTGGGACTGATGCAGCAGCCACATGACTCATAAAGAGCACATGCGCTGAATCCAGCTATCACACAACAAGGCAAACCTGAGGGAAGGCCACCACATCACCAGCTTTGCAAGTAGGAAACTGAAGGTAAAAGATTTGTGTTGAACTATGGAAAATGGCTATCTCACTGGGCTTGACATGGCATGGTCTCTAGTGGCAGACAATGCAACAAATGGACAATTTGGCTGCTGTTGTCTAAAATCATCTTGAAATATATCTTCTGTCTTAACCAGTTTGTTCTAAGCTCTTACTTGCTAAGCATTTTCTGCAGAGAAAGAAATTCCAAAGTTATGACAGATATCCCTCTGTTACTAGCGTGGCTGACTTATATGTCTTCTGCTGTTCCCAGGTCATGCTTACTCAGCCTTCATCCCTGTGCTCTGAACCCTCCAGCACCTGGAACAAAGCCTTTCTACCAAAGAAATCAGCTCTTCAGATGATATCTGACCCTTTCTTTCCTGATTTGTCTGCCATCCTGCATATTAAATCCAAAAGCGATCGCTTCCATAACCCTTGCAGATACAGCTAGTTTCTGGGGCAAGTGGAAAAGGGCAACAAACGTCTCTGAAAGGGCTGACCGTGTTCAAAAGACACCTACGGAAGAACCCTGGCCAAGACCTATAGGCGCTGACGTCTTGTTTGGCTGCATCGATTCTCCACACTGCATGCTGCGTGTCATTCCTTCTAGCAAACGATCTGTGCAAGTGGAGCAGAGATTTACAATGGTTGACAGCCAGCCCCCTCCTCTCCACTTGTAACACAGTGTTCCCATCGATCCTCTCGGACACTGACACTCTGGAAATGAAACGAGTGCCTTGTTCCCATTGGCAGTGAGGAAAGATTCTTCAATATTCCTCCAAGCAACAAGGCAGCAGTGGCGGCGGCAGCAGCCGCCAACCACAGCAGCAATCCCCAGCCCTCTGCAGGAGCCCAGCCTGTGTGCCAATACCACATCACAAGCACCACAATTTGCCACGCCCCTCAGCAGCCACCACAATTGCTGTGACATCCAAACCGCCTCCAGCCATGGCAACATGCCACCTGCTAGAGCATCATGACTTCCTGCTGCATCTCACCGTGACTTTCGCAACCAACCACACCACACCCTCCAGAAATCTGCTGCTGGCTGCCGCATGGACAGAACAGTAGCAGGTTTCAGAAGGAGCAAGACCCTGGCTGGCACCCATTCTCAGGGGTGAATGTTGGAAATGCCAGGCAAGTGCTATTGGCCTCCATTTAAGTCCCCGAGGCTGAAAGGCAAAGAGAAGCCAATGTCACCAAGTTCAGTTGTAGAAAACAAAACAAAACAAAAAAAAACCCAACAATAAACCAAACAATAAAGCATTAAAAAGTGCTTATACCAGCTGGGGGCGGGGGGGGACTCTTCCCTTTGCAAGAAGTAACGTTTTTTGTGCTGCCAGTTTTTAATCGGTGTAATTGGTATATAGAATGCACAAGTAAAGCTTTACTTGATTAATCAATGCAGGACAATTATAATCACTAGAGCTCTAGTTAAAGGCTTGTTTGTTTATTTTTTGAGGCTGCTTTGCCTCTGATGTAATACTATAGCAGGGAATTTAAAGGAAGAGATTGATGGTGGCCTTTTCTTCCAGGCTTGTTTATTAAATTGTAAATTACCTTGCATTCCCTTCCGTATCTCTGAAAGTTATCCACCTGCAGGTTCATTTAAATGGGAGTGCACTGGGGCTTTCTGTAGGTACAGTAGGTCTGCATAGGACTGTGATCTTAACTGATTAGTCAGTAAAGGCTGCAGACCTACCGTGCTGCTGTAATAGTATTGATGATTGATTAAACAAAGGAAGTTGGTTAATCATATAAACATGCTTAACCTGCTTGGCTGTAATATGTCATTTGTACCCTTTCATTGCCTTTTTTTTTTAAGTTCTTCTGGGCCTCATTTGTTCAAAAGCCAAGAATTTAAGTCTGCTCCATTTGTTGTCCAGTCTGGGAATAGTGATACTTGATGCCATTATTTGTTAGAAGCTGCTAGGTTACACATTATGCTAAACCATGGTTTTACATAACAGTGGCTTGTTAAATAAGCTACAGTAGCTAAGCTTACACATCACAAAAGCCACAACATGACTGGATTTATGCAACACGCTAAGTCGAAAACCAGATGAACCACTTGCATAGCCTAACGTGTGAATTAGAGCAGTGGGGGAACAAAGGGAACACTGCTGATTTATCAGATGGTCACTGGATTACAGCATTAGTTCACTTGTTCAAAGTAACAATGGACTCTGAAAGCATTTTATAAACCCCAGTGAGTCTTAAATCAATTTAATCTATGAGAAATCACACACTGACATCTTCAAAAATGTGTTCCACTATAAAACTGGTCAATGAGAACTAGTTGAGAGATTCAGTTTGGCTATGAATAAGAATGATGGTATCCTGATCCACTGTGATGGATTCTTCCTCTAGAAAACAAAGGTTAGTTACTGGTGACCGGAGGGCTTTCAAGCTTGGTTCCTATGCCAGGTTCCAAGTCAACAGATCAAACTTTCTCAAAGTCCCACGGCAAAGCAACAGACATATTAGACAAATTGCAACATGAGACTTCGTGCTTCATTTTTTTTACTGTTGGTTATAGGATCCACACAATGTTTAATTCCTATGACAAGAAGGAATTAACCCATGTGGATTTAGGTACATGCTCAGCCAGAAACCCCACTAAGCATAGGGCAGCTGTTATCTTCCTGTCTACAGTAATTTTACACACAGGATTTAAATTCTAGAGGAAGACTAAGATACAAATGTGGAAGACTTAAACCTTAGTAGATCTGCATGTTTTTGTTTTTTCAAGAGAACTGCAACATCAACCACCCAGTTCTAGATACAGAAGATGCATATCCATGTTAAAAGACCTGCACTGGTTGCCAATTGAGTCCAGGCAGTTTAAATGCTAGTTTCACCTTCAGTACCCTTAAACTGTTTGTGATCTGGCTATCTCAGGGACTTAAGGGTGCATTTGAGCATATCTCTCACCTATGAAAGTGTTGTCAGAACCAAAAGTGAGCAGAGATTTCACAGGCAAGTCCACTATTGGTTACCCCAAGCAGTCTCCATCTCAAGAACCTAACTTAACAAGGAAAAAAAGCTCAGATGTTTGTATTATTAAACATTTAAATCAAAGATCACATTCTCTTTGGTATTATTTATCAGGGTCTGCATATCAGTAGTATGTGATGACAGAGTGGCTGATGGGTGGGGCTAAAGCCAAACTGGGGCACCACCTTTCTCTATAAAGCCTCTATTTCTCTCTCCCTTTTTCTCCCCAGTCTTCAGACTTCTGAGAAAAAAACAGATCATTCTTGTCAGAAAGCAAACATAATCACTCGCAGAGGGCTTTTGAAATTTGGCCAAGGGCCATATGAGTAAGCTAACAGGAGTTTTGCAGCAAACGTCAACAGCCAGAAGTCAGGAGAATGGCCAGAAAAAGTGATGGTCATTACTTTATAGAACATTTTACCATGAAAATACAGATGGCCCCAACTCTCCTTGCTTTCAGAAAGCAATAAATCGGCATTATTGCAGTGAGCTTTCAGCCTTTAGTTTTGTTTGGGCAATCATAGTTACCTGATTATCACTATTTTAATAGTTTTGATTTTCATTGTATACCTCACTATTGTATGTTGCCCAGAGTGCATATAGATTGGGATAGCTTATAAATATTATTAAATTAATGAAATAAATAAAGGAGATTCAACAGGATGATTCTCATGGTTTGAATATCAGGATCAAAGGATAAGATTTGTTCAAAGGGAAAAGAAACAAAAGAAAGGGCAGAGGAATTACACTGAACATTAAAAGTATTCACACCAGCTCAGAAATCCAAGTCAATGAACTTGGTGAAATTGTAGAGAGCATCTGGGTTAAAATAAGCAATACAGTAGTTAGAATTGACTATCACCTGCCTAACCAAGGGGAAGAGGTGGATGATGCTTTCCAAAACAAACCACAGATTTTTCAAAGAGGCATCAAGAAGTAATAATGAGGGACTTTAATCATCTCAACAGCTGAAGACAAACTCCATCAAATATGGTCCTTCTAGGAAATTCTTGACTTGCCTTGTTAACAACTTTCTCTTTCGGAGGGTACAAGAAGGCACAAGAAAATTATGTATTTTTGACTCCAGGTAAGTAAGAAAGACTTAGTCATACAAGTGGAAGTAGCAGGAACATTGGGGCATGTAACCATGCTGTGCTGGAGTGCTTGATTTTAATGGAAACTAAAACTCAGCCATCTTTGTTTTTGATCATACCCATTTTTGCCTGGAATTTACCTCCAATGTTTCTAATTTTCTGGAAGAGGTCTCTTGTCCTTCCTATTCTATTGTCTTCTTCCACTTCCTCGCATTGCTTGTTTAAAATTCCAGGCAAAAATGGATATGATCAAAAACAAAGATGGCAAGGACCAAACAGAAGAAGAAGAGATCAAGAAAAGGTGGCAAGAATATACAGAAGACCTGTATAGGAAGGATAACAATATCAGGGATAGCTTTGACGGTGTGGTCAGTGAGCTAGAGCCAGACATCCTGAAGAGTGAGGTTGAGTGGGCCTTAAGAAGCATTGCTAATAACAAGGCAGCAGGAGACGACGGCATCCCAGCTGAACTGTTCAAAATCTTGCAAGATGATGCTGTCAAGGTAATGCATGCTATATGCCAGCAAATTTGGAAAACACAAGAATGGCCATCAGATTGGAAAAAATCAACTTATATCCCCATACCAAAAAAGGGAAACACTAAAGAATGTTCAAACTATCAAACAGTGGCACTCATTTCACATGCCAGTAAGGTGATGCTCAAGATCCTGCAAGGTGGACTTCAGCAATTCATGGAGCGAGAATTGCCTTATGTACAAGCTGGGTTTAGAAAAGGCAGAGGAACTAGGGACCAAATTGCCAATATCTGATGGATAATGGAAAGAGAGAGGGAGTTTCAGAAAAACATCTATTTCTGTTTTATTGACTATTCTAAAGCCTTTGACTGTGTGGACCATAACAAATTGCGGCAAGTTCTTAGTGGTATGGGGATACCAAGTCATCTTGTCTTCCTCCTGAGGAATCTGTATAACGACCAAGTAGCAACAGTAAGAACAGACCATGGAACAATAGACTGGTTTAAGATTGGGAAAGGAGTACGGCAGGGCTGTATACTCTCACCCTACCTATTCAACTTGTACGCAGAACACATCATGCGACATGCTGGGCTGGAGGAATCCAAGGCTGGAGTTAAAATCGCTGGAAGAAACATTAACAATCTCAGATATGCAGATGATACCACTTTGATGGCTGAAAGCGAAGAGGAACTGAGGAGCCTTATGATGAAGGTGAAAGAAGAAAGTGCAAAAGCTGGCTTGCAGCTAAACCTCAAAAAAACCAAGATGATGGCAAGCAGCTTGATTGATAACTGGCAAATAGAGGGAGAAAATGTAGAAGAAGTGAAAGACTTTGTATTTCTAGGTGCGAAGATTACTGCAGATGCTGACTGCAGTCAGGAAATCAGAAGACACTTAATCCTTGGGAGAAGAGCAATGACGAATCTCGATAAAATAGTTAAGAGCAGAGACATCACACCGACAACAAAGGTCCGCATAGTTAAAGCAATTGTGTTCCCCGTAGTAACATATGGCTGCGAGAGCTGGACCATAAGGAAGGCTGAGAGAAGGAAGATCGATGCTTTGGAACTGTGGTGTTGGAGGAAAATTCTGAGAGTGCCTTGGACTGCCAGAAGATCAAACCAGTCCATCCTCCAGGAAATAAAGCCAGACTGCTCACTTGAGGGAATGATATTAAAGGCAAAACTGAAATACTTTGGCCACATAATGAGAAGACAGGACACCCTGGAGAACGTGCAGATGCTGGGAAAAGTGGAAGGCAAAAGGAAGAGGGGCCGACCAAGGGCAAGATGGATGGATGATATTCTAGAGGTGACGGACTCGTCCCTGGGGGAGCTGGGGGTGTTGACGACTGACAGGAAGCTCTGACGTGGGCTGGTCCATGAAGTCATGAAGAGTCGGAAGCAACTAAACGATAAACAACAAAAAACTCAGCCTATATTTTGGACTTCAAGAAAGTGAATTTTAATAAATGTAGAGTGATTCTAATTAGGCTTCCATGAGAACCTAATAGGGAAAGAAGCTCAAAATGAGTAGGAGTTTCCTTAAAAAGGAGATTCTAAAAACAGAATGACAAGCAATTTGAATAGGGAAAAAGTGGAGGACAGCAGAAGAAGCCATTGTGGCTGCACACAAAAAAAAAATAGTGGAAATCTAAAAACCAAAAATGATATATGTGAGGTGGAAACTGGTATAAACAGGTAGACTGGAATGATAGAGATGGTATCCAAAAGCCTAATGCTCAGAATGAGCTGAGCTGGTGGATGCTGAGAATAAAATGAACTTCTTCATACTGAAAATAAAAGGAAGAGAAAAGAATCATTATACCAACTGCTTAGTGAAGTTGGCAAAATGCTAAGACATAACAATGAATAAGCAGAACTATGCAGCTCCTATTTTGGCTCAGTCTTTTCTGACAATAGGACACAAGTTCCACCAGACAATTGTGAAAAGGACAAGATGGAAGTCTGAGAATGACAGAAGAATATATCAGAGAATATCTGGTCAAAGAATGCCTATTTATCCTGAATTATTTAAATCTCCAAATACAGATGAATTGCATTTTGGATTATTGAAGGAATTTGGTGATGGTCTGGACAAACCTTCCAGCACTATCTTCAAGAAATCCTGGAGATCAGGTGACATGCCAGAAGATTGGAGAAGGACAAATGTCTCCATCTTTAAAAAGAGGAGGATCTGGGGTGTACTAGAAAATACTTTGTAAACAGTTATGTCAATTACTAGAAATCGACATGGATATATTAAAAACAAGCCTTGCAAGATGAACCTTATATTGACTGAATAACTTCCTTAGTAAATAGTGGGAATGCTTTAGCCCCACCATATTTTGATTTCAGGAAAGCATTTGAAAAGTACTCCATGACATTCTGATTAGGAAGGCAGATTAGCAAGAGGAGCAGTTTGCATTTTTCAGCTTCTAAAACTTTGATTGCTTGGAAAATGCAAATTGTGTGCCATAGGAGGGATAAATGTGGTATCTAAGGAAGCTGCTATGGTCACAAACATCTCCTACGGTGCCTGCCAAGCACTCTATCCCCACTGACTTTTTAATGTTTTGGTTTCTTTTAATTAAAATAATAATGTGCAACATGGGCAAGTTGCAACGTAAAGTGCCAACCCTCCATCATCATTATTTATGATAATTACTCTGGTTTCCACATGGCCCAGTAGGAATTCTTAGAAAATAAAATGGTGGGCAGCTACAGCTAATTCTTTTGTTTCAGATTGTGACCAGCTGCCCAGAAAGAAAGGAAAGATACAAAAACTGCACCAGTTTTCCTTCTTGTGAATGAATATTTGTGACTGACCATGCTATCAATCATTTTAGAAATAGGCAACATCCCCCACATGGTAGCCGGTTTGTGAGAGCACCGACAATATGCTCATGAAACAGTACATGTGCCCAGCAGCTTAAAGGATGCCTGTTCCTGTACTGCAGGATTATTACTTTGAAGCGACATAGTAATCTGGACCTCATGCAAGACCCCATTGATTTTGGAAATTCATGTGTTAATCACAAGGTGGTTTCATGCAGTTATGATTTCTTTAAATCAATGTTTGTTCAGCTAGACACCATGCTTATACGCTAAGTCACAAACCAGAGATTTGCAAACCACAGTAACTGAGTCTGTACTCTATACTAAACCAAATTCAAACAACCCACAGATGGCTTAGCTCAGCATATAAATACAGTATGAAAAACTGCTCAGAAAATATCCAAACCTGTTGTTTAAATAACTTTGTTTTAGAAACATTTTTATATCATTTTGGCAAGATGCTTCATGCATTCCAACAATAGCTTTTCCCAGTAGTGTATCATATCTGAGCAAAAGTATTGACAGCAAGGTAGGCTTGATCCAGCTTTTTTAAAATTCTACAAAGTTCTAAATTAATGCCTAAACTTAGAAACTTGGATGCCATCAGACAAATAGGAGAGGGTTGCAGAAAGGGTCAAGAAATTAGGGAAAAATGGGTGTAAAAGCTGAGCTCTAACAAAAGTTACTCTAGTTGAGGCTTGGTAGCTTTTAAAACATCAATGGCTAATCTTACCAGGCCTCCCAACTTAAAGGGCTTCTGGTATTATCTTACTAAATGTTCATTTATCAGCATGGTCTCTTTCAGACCCCAAATCTGCTAATACATTTTGGAACTTCTTCATTAGAGTCTCAGGATGGCTGGCTGGAGAGAGACAGCTCCTTGCCAAGAAGTGGCAAAACCCATCAACATTCAACATAATGCAGAGCTGGGAAGTTGAAAATGGGGTAGGGCAGGAGGGGAGAAAGGGGGAAGATGAGTTCTTGTAGCCAGCATTCCATAGAAAACACAAATGAATGTCTATGAAAAAGGAAAAGTCCCACTCTGCAAATGAATGCTGCAGCTTCTGGTCACCAGAGAAACTCACAATGGGGCAGACCTTGTTATCAGCCAGAAAGGAAGGAGGCCCAGTGGCAAGCCTCAAAATCTGACCCACTTGTCTTGAGAGGTTAAGTTGGTGACACTCTTCTGACATGTTTGACAATGAAAAGCAGCTTTGCTGGGTCAACCCCAAAGGAGGTGACCTGTGACCCAGCATGAGGTTGCATCTCATTAAAAACATGTATTTCCATTTCTATATCGACAAGCTTGCAAGGCATCATTAAGGAAATATTGCAGCCCTAGGGCCATGGCGTCAGCTAGCAATCCCCAGCCCAGCAGTGCAGACTGTGGGGTAAACACAGAAGTGACAGTGCACAGCATATAAAACCCAGTACCCACAAGTAGCACCAGACATTGCTTTGGCTGGGTAAACACAATGGAAAGTTGGGTGAAGTTGACCAGGAGCAACCAGAGAGAGATGAGCTTTTGTTTCAGGCAAGCAGTTCATTTAATGAGTTCCAGGAGATGTAACAGCTGGTTGCTAGCTGCTTTTCCAGTAGGTGGAGAGACCAGCATTTGGCCAGGTCAAATAACGGTCAAGCCTACTTGGCAGCAGTGGTATTGTGCCAGTCACCACTCTCCAGGCCAGTTCGGTGGTAGATGCCGTCCATTCAGTCTTTTCAGCTCTTAGTAAACTCAGCATCAGGATCATTGGACTTTCTAATTCTCTACGGCTCACCTCTTTGTAAACTTCCCACAGGTTGGCCCCCAAAGACCTTCCATTGTTCTCTGCTTAATGTATGTTTTCCAAATGTTTGCTGCACTCCTTTTTGTGTATTTAGCAAAGGGATCTTTCAGCATGCCTGGGAATCCACCACTATGAGCTTCACAATCATCCATACCTTTTAAACCAACCCAAATTGTTGTGACCACGTCAGGACTTTATTGCTTCAGAACTCTGGTCTTCTGGTCCTTTAAAGTGTACTGCCACTCTATTTAATCTACTTTTCCTGCTGCTAGATGCATGTTTGCAAAACTGCCCCACACACTTCCCTGGGCAACCACCAGGCTTTCGGCCCCATCTGATCCTTACGTGTTGTGACTAGCTATGCCCGCCATAGTGTATTATGAATGGGCAACCCATTCACTGTAACAATCATAGCTCCCATACATGCTTTCAAAATTCTCATGTGCCCACTGGCCAAAATATGGGGGATCCTTGTGCTCATGGCATTGAAACAAGAGGAATATATGAAGAATATTCTGTTACAAGGAAATATCCCAGGGATGACTGGATTTCAAGGCATGAGAACAAGTTTTTTTTTTCCTGCTGCAATTAAATTATTTGAGCCTTTGAGATTAAAGGGGGGGGAAACTAAAGTGTTAGCAATCAAAGTGAATGAATAAGTAGTCCTGATGAAACACTTTATATCCATGCTGGAAACAAATACTGTCTCTGAACAGATCCAATAACTGGCATGCATTAACTGGTGCCTACCAAATGTGATGGACTACAACTGCTATCATTCCCAGCTACATCACCACTCTGGAAGGTACCTGAGGATGATTGAAATAGTTTTGTATTTAATCAGGGCTAAGAATCAAGCAGAGAAATTGCAGTTGCTTCTTAATCTTGCAAATGGCTTTTCTTGCTCCTGATGTCTTCTCTATGGAATTAAATTTACCAAGGTCTTGACTTCCCATTGATAATTCTTGTCTTTTATGTGACAAAAGAAGACACTAATTAGGCAAGAGCAAATAAAACTACATTTTCATTTCACCCCAAAAATATAGATGTACAGTCATACCTTTTTTTGTTTCTTTATTGTTTATTTGTTCAGTTGCTTCTGACTCTTCGTGACTTCATGGACCAGCCCACGCCAGAGCTTCCTGTCGGTCATCAACAACCCCAGTTCCCCCAGGGATGAGCCCGTCACCTCTAGAATATCATCCATCCACCTTGCCCTTGGTCGGCCCCTCTTCCTTTTGCCCTCCACTCTTCCTAGCATCAGCATCTTCTCCAGGGTGTCCTGTCTTCTCATTATGTGACCAAAGTATTTCAGTTTTGCCTTTAATATCATTCCCTCAAGTGAGCAGTCTGGCTTTATTTCCTGGAGGATGGACTGGTTTGATCTTCTTGCAGTCCAAGGCACTCTCAGAATTTTCCTCCAACACCACAGTTCCAAAGCATTGATCTTCCTTCGCTCACCCTTCCTTATGGTCCAGCTCTCGCAGCCATATGTTACTACAGGGAACACCATTGCTTTAACTATGCGGACCTTTGTTGTCAGTGTGATGTCTCTGCTCTTAACTATTTTATCGAGATTTGTCATTGCTCTTCTCCCAAAGATTAAGCGTCTTCTGATTTCCTGACTGCAGTCAGCATCTGCAGTAATCTTCGCACCTATAAATACAAAGTCTTTCACTGCCTCTACGTTTTCTCCCTCTATTTGCCAGTTATCAATCAAGCTGGTTGCCATAATCTTGGTTATGACATGGTATCCCCATACCACTAAGAACTTGCCATAATTTGTTATGATCCACAGTCAAAGGCTTCTTTTTGTTTCTACATTTGTACAAAACATACATTACACAGTTACATTCACTTCCTGGAATTATTCACATTGACTAAAATATGAACCTCACTGATAGTAGGAACAGAAATGTTCTGAAGATTGCAGATTTTGCCTCCTGGCCATTATACTGAATCAAACTAATGTTCTAATCTATGCACTTGAAAAGATGTGATGATCTACTCCAGCATCCTCTTTAATAGTAGAGAAAAGGATTCCTATAGAAATTCACAAACAGAACAACTGTAGTAGCACTGTGCATCTAGAGGTCCATGACCGAAATTGATATCGTAGAAGAAAAGCTTTGCAATAGAACTAAGTCGTAACAGGCTTCCCTATCAGTTATGCCGTGATCCTTTCCCATAAATCCAACCTCATGAGTTACCAGTTTTCACATTTTAATCCTGAATTTAGATTTTCTTTGCATTTCTGAAACTGTACTGTGACACTGGGTCTCTTTTTTTTTAACCATATCCCCAAGCATACTTTTTGTTATATTTATTGTGACACTGGGTCTCTTTTTTTTTAACCATATCCCCAAGCATACTTTTTGTTATATTTATTTAACACGGCATTAAATAGCGTGAAAAAGAGTCCTACCAGCTGACCGGTTTATAAAGTTTTAGAATACATGTTGCAAACACTTTGCAGACCAGAAGTTCCCATTGGTTTATCATACTAATAACAATTAAAAATACATCAGTTCAGATTAAAGTTTTTTTCTAGCATGTTTTTCAATGCAAAATCAATACTTTCCCCATCTTCAATTTCTCTTGCAAATTTACATAGACAAAACTGCTAGGTTTCTTTCTTTTTTTAGTTCCTTTTGTTTGCCTAGTTTATGCTTCTGACTTACTGATTTGCATTTATAGCAGTCTACCAGGCACAGGGAAAACCCTGTATTTGCTGCTATAGGGAGCTCGGATGCTCTCACAGCACTGGCTACTATCTGATTGGTGCAGGAAAAAATGCAGTTCCTGGTCACAAAGTTTTGGAGGGTTGCATGCTTCAGGCTCAGCCAGACGTTCCTCCAAACTGACCTGCTATATGCTCCTCTTTCTCCTCAGGATGAAGTGAAGCAAACAGCAGAACCCCTTCCTTCTTCAAAGAGTTGGGTAGGTCAGTAATTCACTGGCACCAGTGCAAGCCCATGGTTGAAAGATCCTTCTTCCATGTTGACAGTACTTGGAAGTCATAGCTGGTAGGGACGAAACAGAGGAAGATGCAGTAGCATACGGATGAATTGGGGATGCCTTATGGGAAGGAACGAATAGTAGCATAGCAAAGGTTATAGACAGACATGGCAGTATGGAATGGGGATGAATTAGACATTTACTTATACATGGACATATAGTGGAGCTGTAAATCAGCAGTACTGGCTCCCACTGTCCCTGGAATAACAGCTCTTGATCATTTCAGGCCTTTATCCTTTCAACCAGCTGCCTTCTTTCTCTTTCTCCTTCCAATGCACAAGGAATTTTGGGACTGGTAGTTCCTGGGAGAACATGTGAAGCACAAGTCTCTCTGTCCCTTATATTGCAAGTCCTAGTTTAAATGCATACACCTTTATTTATTTATTTAATTTATATAGCTGCCCATCTCAAACCAGTGACTCTGGGTGGCTAACAATAATCAAAACAATAAAACAATAAAAACAATACCAAAAAATTAAATATAAATACAAATACAAATACAAATACAGCCAAGAGATACTATAATCCATTGGTGTCAGCACAACCATGAAACAGGGCCCTTCACACACTCGGGTCCCCAGGCCCGGGCACAAAGCCAGGTCTTCAAGGCCTTCTGAAAAGCCAAAAATATTCTTTGCATGTGGACCCAAAAGTCTGGAGGAGTCTGATAGCACCTTTTCCGACTAGCAAATTTCATTAAAAAGAATAAGCTTTCATGAGTTGCAGCTCACTTTATCAGAGGAAGTGAGCCTCATCACAAAAGCTTTTAATAAAATCTGTTAGTCAGAAAAGGGGCTACTAGACACCTCTGAGTTTTTTTGCCACCACAGATGGAAATGGCTCTCCTTCTACAAGGCTTGTAGACCAGCAACTCACTAATTAGGATGCTGCTTAGTCTTTTCTAATATTGTTTCTTGTTGGTATTGGCAAACGTCACAAGATTTGGACAAGAACCACATCAGTACAGGAAAGTAAGTTTCCATGAACATCCTCAATCCTGATATTCAAGTTTTCCTTACTGTATTTTTCTTTAATCTAATGACAGGAGAAGATTCATACTGGGTTGTCCCTATTCAAATTTTTCAATCCTGATAAAGAAAAATCTTTCTCACCCAGATCCAAACATAGGTCCTACCTACCAGTAGCACTAAATATCTGCCATTATTTTATTTTTGGCCCTCCACCATTGTCTATATAACAACAGGAAGGCTTTTCCTATCATTCTGGTAAGATCAGCCAATCTTAATCTCCATGGTGGGCTACTGTAAAGAGACTAGATACTCCCCAGTTGGGATGATGGTTAGGATACACTTTTTTTCCCATCAGGGTGATAGCAGGCATTATGTAAAAATATATGGGTGATAGTAGGCATTATGTAAAAATATATGGGTGATATATGGATGATAATAGGCATTAGAGTCCCCTTTTCGGGAGAGATGGGAGGTGATAGAAATTTGAAAAATAAATAAATAAATAAATAAATAAAGTAAAAATATACAAAAATAATGTAAGGGTCAGCATTAGAATGATTTTTTTCTCCTTTGCGGGAGGCTTAGGTTGGGAATGAGGGCTGGGAGGATGGTTAGGGTATGATCTAGTGTTAAGGTTGGCATTTTTTTAATGTTATGCTTCAATGGAACAAAAAAAGGGGGGCAAAAAAAGGAAAACAATAAAAGGCAAAAAGCAACTGTATATGTTTTAAAAAATTATACAGCACAATTTAATATAACACATTAAACTTTGATCACAGGAAATCAGGGGTTTCAGTCCTTCTGTTGGGTAGATAAAGAGCCAGTTCAATGGCTGAGAGCACCCATATTCCCTGAACCCAACTTTTGGTATCCATGGGTGTGTTTGAATAGTTAGGGTAGGCTTAGGTTTATATTACAATGGGGAATGAGTGCTAGAGTTAGGGTTAAGGTAAATCTTTGCACTGATGTTAGGGCAAACTTAGGCTGGGTTAGGCTTCCTTGAGCTCTAAACCCAAATTTACTGTGAGAAATAGAATTAGGGTGATTTTTTATTTTTTTTTGTGGTTAGTGACAGTCTTGGGTTTATGTTCCTGTTCACACTGAGTGGGATTGGGGCATATATTGCTGTTGGCATTAGAGTGAAATTAGGATTAGGGTACAATCTCTTGATATGTATGCAAAAGTTTTATGTGAGACTTAGCATTAAGGTGAATTTTATGGTTAGTTGTGGTCTTAGGTTTATGTTATAGCTGGGAATGAGTCCTGTGGTAAGGCTTAGGAAAAATATTTGTAGTGCCATAATAATGAACTTAAGGTTACTCTGGGCTTCACTGAGGTTTACACTTAACATTTGGTGTGATGGTTAGAATGAAGGTGAAATTTTATGGATAGGGGTAGAGTTGGGTTTATGTTACATTGGAAAATGAATGCTAGGTTAGGGCTAGGGCAAATATTATTATTAGCATTATGTGAAGTCAAGTTATGGATAGGCTTCATTGAGGTTCATTATTAAATTTTGCGTGACAGAATAAAGGTAAGTCTTACGCTTAGTGGTATTCTTAGTTTTATATTACACTTCAATTAAGTGCTGCTGTAAGGATTTGGTTGAATATTTGTATTGACATCAGGTTAAAGTTAGGGTTAGGGTTAGGCTTCATTGATGTCTAAAATAAAAATTAGCATAAAGGTTAGCATTAAAGTGAGTTTTTATGCTTAGTGGTAGTCTTTGGATTATGTTGTGGTTGGAATGAGTTCTCAGGTTAGAGTTAGCATAAGTATTTATATTGGTGTTAGAATGAAGTTAGGGTTAGGGTTAGGCTTCCTTGAAATCTATGGTTAAAAAGTGTGACAGTTGGCATTAGTGTGAGTTTTTATGGCTAGTGGTAGTCTTACATTTATGTTACAGTTCATGGTGAATGCTGCAGTAAGAATTGGTTAAATATTTATACTGATGTTGGGGTAAAATTAGAATTAGGGTTAGCCTTCCTTTGTTTCTTTGGTAAAATTTTCTGTGAAGATTAGAATTAAGCTGAGTATTTAGGGTTAGTGCTTTGTTTGTTGTTTATTCATTTAGTCGCTTCCGACTCTTCGTGACTTCATGGACCAGCCCACGCCAGAGCTTCCTGTCGGTCGTCAACACCCCCAGCTCCCCCAGGGACGAGTCCGTCACCTCTAGAATATCATCCATCCATCTTGCCCTTGGTCGGCCCCTCTTCCTTTTGCCTTCCACTCTCCCTAGCATCAGCATCTTCTCCAGGGTGTCCTGTCCTCTCATTATGTGGCCAAAGTATTTCAGTTTTGCCTTTAATATCATTCCCTCAAGTGAGCAGTCTGGCTTTATTTCCTGGAGGATGGACTGGTTTGATCTTCTTGCAGTCCAAGGCACTCTCAGAATTTTCCTCCAACACCACAGTTCAAAAGCATTGATCTTCCTTCGCTCAGCCTTCCTTATGGTCCAGCTCTCGCAGCCATATGTTACTACAGGGAACACCATTGCTTTAACTATGCGGGCCTTTGTTGTCAGTGTGATGTCTCTGCTCTTAACTATTTTATCGAGATTTGTCATTGCTCTTCTTCCAAGGATTAAGCGTCTTCTGATTTCCTGACTGCAGTCAGCATCTGCAGTAATCTTTGCACCTAGTAATACAAAGTCTTTCACTGCTTCTACATTTTCTCCCTCTATTTGCCAGTTATCAATCAAGCTGGTTGCCATAATCTTGGTTTTTTTGAGGTTTAGCTGCAAACCAGCTTTTGCACTTTCTTCTTTCACCTTCATCATAAGGCTCCTCAGTTCCTCTTCACTTTCAGCCATCAAAGTGGTATCATCTGCATATCTGAGATTGGTACTGTTGGGAATGAATGCTCGGGACAGTTACCCTCAAAATAAATATTACCATAGGCCTCAGTGAAGCTTAACCCCAATTTACTTTCACTCTAAGACAAATAGTTGTCCTAACCTGCAGGACTCAAGCTCAACCATTTAATAAAGCCAAGACTGCCACTAATCATGGAAGCTTGACTTTATGTTAACCTTAATACTAAATTTTACCATAGACCTCAAGGAAGCTGAAACCTAACCTTAACTTCATCCCAGTGGTAATACAGATACTTACCCTCACCCTAATTTAAGTGCTTAATTCCTAATACAACATAAACATAAGACTACAACTAATAATAAAAAGTCACCTTTATTCTAACCATCCCACTAAATGTAACTTTAAACATTAATGAAGCTTAACTGTAGCCCTAACCCTAACTCTAACTTCAGTTTTATGCCAAAGCAAATATTTCATCCAACCCTTATACCAGCACTTGTTCCAAACCATAATAAAAACCCAAGAATACCATCAATCCTAAAAGTTATTTCCGAATGCTAAGCTTCACACTAAATCTTACCATGGACATCAAGACACCTAAACCTGAAGCTAATATGTATATTTTCCCTAATCTTGACCCTAGCCCTTAATCCCAAGCATAACAGAAACCTAAGACTATCACTTACCACAAAAACATTATTGCCTAATGCTAGCCCTCACATTAAATTTTACTATAGACATTAAAGAACTTTAACCCTAGCCCAAATTTCAGTCTAATGCCAAACCAATATTTACTCCAAACTTATGCCAGCACTTAATCCAAACTGTAACATCAGTGTAAAACTATCACTGACCATAAAAATTTACCCTAAAGTTAATTCTTCACTAAATCTTAGAGTAGACCTTTTAGGGTACCTAAACACCCTAAAAGCAATACAAATATGTAATCCAACCCTTTACAGTATTAAATTAAGGGTTTAATTGATTACTTTAGTGTTAGGCTTGGCACCAGGATAAGTATGAGTTAGATTCACATTATGGCTAGAAGTGAATTCTGCTGTTAGGATTAAATTCAATATTTGCATACTGGCATTAGGGTGAAGTTAGGGCCAGTGTTAAGCTTGACTGAGGTCTAAGGAGAAATTTAGTGTAATTAGGGTTAGGAAATAGATTTTATGCTTAGTGATAGTTTTAGGTTTATGTTGCAACTGGAAATATGTGCTGAGATTAGGATTATGTAAATACAGTATTCCTATTGGTAATAGGGGAAAGGTAAGGTTAGGCTTTCATTAAGGCCTGCTATTAAATTTAGTGCAAGGATTTGCCTCAGGAGAGTTTTTAATGGCTACACTAGGCTTAATATTACGGTTGGGATTAAGTCCTTGGGCAAGGGTTAGGGTAGGTATTTGCATTGCAGAAAAGATGAAATTAGGGTTTGGGTTAGGTTTCATTGAGGTTGAAGGATGAAAACCCTATTTTAGCTGAATATTTTCAGATTGCACATGGCAGGGCTTGGTATACCAGAAAGCAGAAGAGGCAAAGCCCCAATTTAAGAGAACTGTGTGGACCCTACAGCCCGCCATCTCTATGGTACACAAAGCAACCTCCTGTGAAAAGGTCAATGGGGATTGAAACTGTGTCACTAATCTTGCTGTAAGATTCAACCACCGACCCAAATGTCTTCTTTTCAAGGAACAGGAAGAAACCACCATCTCTGCCACAGTCCAGGCAGGAACACATCCCAAGTCAGCCCTGAACATGGGGCTTTAATATACTTTCATACTGTTCATTAGAAAGCATCGAACACTTTCCAAACCTGTAGGATTTGGGACCAAGAGGTTGGGACCTACATTAAGGTGCTCTCCAGCATATAGTAATTCTCCTCTTACCCAAAGCTGGGGAAATACTGCTTGCTTCCACTTTTGCCACCCCTAAACCTGTGCATTTCTTTCCATATTTTTCCCCTGCCAGACCTGCTCTTGGCAAACTGCACTCCAGCCTGAATGCTACAACCTAAGGAAAATCCCTTGAGCAGCTGCACATTTCATGCAACTGTCTATCACTGTAGTGTGTCTATGGTAAAGCTAATATATGAAATAATTCTCGGTAGACTAGATTCTGGAAGTTACGGCTGTTTGAAACGAGTCCTTTCTTTAAAAGGTGAAGGGCAATGTAATTTTGCCATTACAGCTGACGTCTGATTCCTGTGTTTGACTTTTCAAATCCCCTTCAGAGCTCCAGATTGGCCTGTTTGTCAAAGGGAAAGCTCTGCTTCACGCTGCCAACTCCCAGTCATATATGGAAATTTGCTTCCCCTGGAATGGGGCTTCCTGATCCACATAAGGGTCACTTCCTTTAATCTGAACCCAAAGGAGCTTCTGGACAACTCCAGAGAGAATGACAAGTAGCTTTCCCACTGTAATTTTTCCCTGAGGTTGTGCTAATGACAGGCGTCTTTAAACACACACACACACACAGACAAACACACCCCTTTTATTCGTTATTGCAAGCTTCAGCATGCTACTTGTATCCAGTAAGGGCTGCTTTGTACATTACACTGCAGGAAACCCAGTTTTCTATCTGGGGTCTGCTGAGATGGAGCTCTATTTTTCTTAATGCATTGTGATTTACATTTTTTTCAGAGTTTGACACTTTCCAATATTTCAGGGTATACCCAATATATTTAATATGCAAAACATTCCTTACCCATCCTCGGCAGTTCCTCCAGCCCAGACAAGTTTTCATGCAGAAATTCAGAAATCCTCGGTGGTGTGTCTCCTTCTAGTGTGCAGCAACCATCAGCAAAATATTAATTACTTTAGAAAGACAAGTCTTGCAGATTTTATACTGGTGGTGATATACAGTTTATGGTGGACTAGACTCAGCTGTAAGAGAACTTTACAGAAGCTTTCTGATGTCAGTGTTTCAAGAGAACTGGTGGGACAGACTAAAGAGATCTGTGCTGTTTGAACACTAGCATGCTTCATTTCCAAAAGGCAGTAACCCAATACAAGAGATTAGCTTCACTGTTGGGACCCCTGGAATATCCAGGCTGATTATTATACCGCTCCCATCACACCTTATGCATAATATCTACCCTGTTCCACCATTATGACTGTTACTGTGCTTGTCCTTGTATTTCACCTCTGACATTGAATTCCCTTCTTTAATCACTCAGGAAGTTGGGGATAGACGATTTGTTTATACGTTTTGCAGAAGAAAATGATACACTTTGGGGAGGGGGAAGAATTGTACTTGTTGAAGCTCCACTTGGAGAATCACATGTTTGAAATTTCCCTTTACCTAAAAGTGTAACTTCCTAGCAAGAAAGGTACACTATGGTTTATCTATCATTTATCTATCCATCCATCCATCCATCCATCCATCCATCCATCTATCTATCTATCTATCTATCTATCTATCTATCTATCATCCATCTATCTATTTTCTATCATCTGTCTGTCTGTCTATCATATTTATATGGCCATCCATCTCACAAAACATGACTCTGGGCAGTGTTTGTCTCCCTGATCCAGGATGCCCTATAGGAAAGGAGATTCTATCATAAGAAAGCATTAAAACAAGAAATGTTTACACACAGTTGAAGACAGAGAAGTTCTAGAATTTGATGCTGCCAGTTTACACAGGCACACTCACAAAACACCAGTTCCATATTTATACACTGGAAAGCAAAGAAGGCTTTGCTTTGTGCAGGCAGGTGGGTGCATGTGCGTGTGCAGAAACAGGCATAATTTCTAAACCCTCAACTGGTTCTGAAGGGTGTACAGCTGGGGTGAGCAGGGAGATCTTAGGAGAGACCATGCTGCACACTTTCTGAGTTGAAGGGAGACCCTTTTTCAATTGAAGGAGACACTCATCATCTCTCTAAGACATCCTTTTCCCCCCTCTTTGTGACAACCTTCCTCTTTCAAAGTAAGGGAGGGCAAAGGAAAGACAAATATATCTTACTAGAGGTATGGACTGATGTCTTGCAAATGTGTTTTAAAATTAGCCCTAAGTGGGCAACCTGCTTCCATCCCATCCCCTCCAGTCACATGCAGCTAACAATGTTCCCATTTCAATATTCCCATATTCCCTCAACTCCTGCAAAATAGTATTCAATACTCTTTCAAAGATAATAACCATTGGCCCAGATTTCTCAAAACTGGGGTCCTGGGATAAGTCGGATTACAACTGTGCTGGCCAAGAATTCTGCCTGTCTGCAACTGATCATCTCCAGAGAACCCCAGCTGAGAGACAGCAGCCTCAATCTAAACATGTGGACAGTTCAGACATATAGTTTGCACTTAAGGAGACAGAAAGGCCCTTGGGTAGAGCTTGCTTTCATGTTGGCAAAAAAGAGGCTGGCAGGTACTGTGCCAAGCAGCTCTGCAGGTGAGAGTAAGACCAACCAACCTCATCTTGAGCAAAACAATTCAGTCAGCTCATTTCCAGTTGAATGTATTTAATGAAGAATTGAACTTTGTTTGTTTGTTTGTTTCAGAAAGGGTCAGCTGCTTCTCCAAATGAAAATGAAACTCAGAATCAACAAAGCAAAGCTTTCTTATTGGGAAACTCTGGCCTCAGCATAACTCAGCCATGCAATCTGCCCCTCGATGGGGCCCCTGGACTCCAGGAGGTGCAGAAGCCAGTGGCCCTCGACTTGCAACTGTGAAGACTAAGCCATATTTTCACAGAAAACTCCAGAGAGAAGGTAGTTGTTCTAGCTGGGCAACCAATAACCTAAGGTGATCTGATTAAGTCTCTTTTAGGTGTTTGGTGCAGATACTTTGCAAAGAGATAACTTATTGGAATGGGGCAAAGATAAAAAAAAGGTACCTTTAAATGTGTAGCATTGCAAATTTTTACGTATAGATGCCTGGTCATGTCTTTTAGTCAGTTATAGACAAGAGCTAAGAAAGGTTGGTCTTGTCGCATGCCGTTCCACGCCTCCAGGTCCCTCCCATTCCACTGAACTTTCACCTTTATGAATTTCAGACTGTACGTTTTGGAGGCAGTCATCTGCCCCCCTGAAAAAATCCCTGCATATAAACAATTAACAATTATTAGTAACTGTGAAGGATGCTACAATTTAACACAATAAGGGGAGAAGATGAACCATTCCCAAACCTAGCAAACATTGGATCAATCTTGTCATGCTGTGTGTTTCTCCACTGTGCACCTGTACAACAGGCTGACCTTTGAAACCGCCTCATAGCATGCAACCCAGAAGAGGTTATTTATTTCTGCAGAGAGGTTTCTGAAGAAGAGCCCTGCTGGATCAGAGCAATCTACTCTCATATTCAATTTCCTGCTTGCCAGCCAGATGCCTCCAGGTGCCCACAAACACAAATGAGTAAAGCACCCCCCCACACTCATGTTCTCCAGCAACAAAGAATTAGTGACATTTTGTCTCTAACGTTGGAAGTGGCAAAGAGCCATCATGAGTTGCAGCCACTGAAAGCCCTTATGATTTGCCAGACGTGGACCTGCTTCCTTTACGTGGCTACTGAGAAGCAAACCCCATTGAGTTGAATGAGGCTGACTTCCAAGTAAATGAGGAATGGAAGACATGGGGCATAGTGCTATAGTTCAGCCTCTCCCAGGTTAATGCCCTATCAATATGTTGGACGAAACTAGAAGAATTTCTACCCATCAGGACATCTGGTTGATAGCAGATAGATATTGAGTCAAAAGCCAGTCTCTTTGAATTTGAGAAGAATTGCATTCTGAGCTGTGGAAATGGAAGGAGCCAAGCTGGCTGCAAAGCAGAAACAGAAGAAGTCTGTAGGGAGAGAACATTTCCTGTGTCTTTGGTCCCTCAACAGCTGGACTGCAATGCATTCTTAGCTCTTCCATGGAGTTATAACAAAGCCTTCTTACAGAGGGACTAGGGTGTCATTCTGCTTAATCATATGTCACAGGCAGTTCTGTCCTATGAACAGAGCAAGACCCTGAGTTCTTAGCCTTTTGCAGTAGGCTTTTCTTGCAATAAATGCTATTGGGGGTGGGAATTGGGGGGAGGGCTCCAATCAATGGAAATAAAAGATAGCCCAGGACATTTGAAAAGCAGAAGAGATACAAAGGCCCTGTGTCAGCACTTTTTGTGTTTCACTGGGGGGCAAAAACTGCCCTTGAGACTGAAGGGAGGAAATTGCCCAGTGGCAAAGAGAAGAAAAGGCCCTCTGTTGAGTCGCTCAACAAGTGGGGAAGCTTTTGATGTTGGAGATGATAATTAAAGTCTGCAGTGATAATAAACGCAGATGGGGAGGAAGAGAGCAGGATCAGGAGTCCAGCAGTTAATCCCCCAAGGGTAATCTCACCAACTGGAGTAACCACTCAAGACACATTCCTCTGCTCCCTGCCCCGTTGATTAGCACTACCAAATGTGGGCTGCAAAAATCCTGATAACCACAAGATGGCAGCAAGAAGTTAGAAGTTTTTATATTTATTTTCTGCCCTCTATGTCCATCCATCTTACTGCAGCACAGTTCCAGTTTTGTTGTTGCATCATTCAATTACATATGACTTTTCATGACCCAACAGATATTATTTCATCAGGATTTTCTGCCTATAACTTGTTCTTTGAGTTATTGTAAGCTCATGCTTGTGTCATCAGTGACGGTATCTAACTACCTTGTGTTCTGTGGCCTCTTTTTCGATTGCCTTTTATTTTGCCAAACATGAGGGTCTTCTCCAGTGATTCTTGCATTTACATTATATGTCCAAAATATCTAAGCTTTAGCTCCATTATTAGTGCTTTCAGTGACCAGTGTGGTTTCACTTCCTCTAGTATTGAGAAGGTAGTCCTGTGCTTTATTTCCCTCTCATGAGGACCCCTCCCTGAGAACATGCCATCTTCTAGACAGAGGACTTACCTATCTCTTCAGGCTCTTTGTTGGCTCTAGCTATTTCCTGGTTAGCCTCTACTTTCTCCCTGAATCTTCGGATAAGATAGACCAACAAGTTATCCCTCTTCTTTATTTTCCAAGGAAATGGGGTTTACAGTATATGTTTAGTCTGATCCTCTTTTCTCTGTGTTCCTTTGAAGATAATCTTCCAGAAAGTGTGGCTGAAGTTGCACAGGAGCAACCGGGAGAAGGTTTTTTTATCAAAAAACAGTATGAAAGGTCTATGCCATTTTTTCTGTTAGGCTTCAAGCTCTTATAACTGTGTGCAAGCATAGTTTCAAAGAACTAAGTGCAATAATAGTAATTTAAACATGCCCTTCAGATATGTTGGTCTACAACTTCCTACATCCCAGCAACTGATAAAGGAAATTGTTATCCAATACACTGAAAGTATATTAGGTGGGAGAAGGCTGGTGTATAAATTTTCAGATACTCTTTTCCACAGTTGAACCCCAAAGATTAAAAATAGTACAATATATGAAGCATTTAAAATCAGTTTGGGTATACTTTGCTAAAGTATAATCAAATGCAACAGTCCCAAATCCTGCATTGAGAAAAATGGAACTCTGCATAATTAAGTAGATTTGCAAGATGTTATTGTTTTGTATAATTTATTTTGTTCCTGTTTATGACTGGGAGGACTAAAATAACCTTCTAGAATTGTGGAGAGCCCCTTCCCTTGCGAACTGATTATCTTGGCTTGTGTTTCCCATTTTTCGAGGCTTGTGAGATGCATTTCTTGCACTGTTGGAAGTCTGTTACTCCAGACCTGTCTTAAAGTATAAAAGTTTGATACGGAGGTAGGGATGCTGCAAGAGTATGAATTCCTAGGACTGTCCTCAGTGCTTGCACCATCCGGTCCTGAACCACACATTGCCTTGAGCATAATGCTTTAGGCTGCTGTTTCTATTCAGTATGTACCCAACAGTCCTGTGAAACCAATGTTTATATATCCCTCTATGTTGTAGACAGGGAATAGCTACTGATATAGTCAGTGATTTATACGGGTAAAGCAAGATCCTTTACTCCCTCAACCTCTAGCAATGCTTCCATTTAGACATCTATTCTGGAATTGCCATACCTTATCCACTCACCTTTTTCAGGTCACCTAGATAAAATCATCGTTGATCACATATTCATTGAATTTTTCTTTTCTTTCTTTTTTTGGACAAGAAAAAAAAATCTTTTGTGGGGGTTGGGGGGAATATCAGACCAGTCCACCGACTGTTGCATAAGCGGCCTTAGCTCTTTTCCATCGTTTTAAACATAGGTGGTTTTGATATACGCCAGACCCTCTTGGGTGAGAGAGCCTGTTAGGTTGCATCTGCTGCCCTTCATCACACTGCCACTGACTACCTTTCTGCTATTTTATCAGTGTGTTCCATCAGTCTTTTAATTTGCATCGAAACATCTTTGCATCTATATTTTGATGTTATTAAAATACTTGTACAATAGCAGGTTAATGAAAAAAATGTCTTTAATATTGAGCTTTTAAAACATTCTACCTTTCTGTCCTCAGCATTTTAACCCTGAGGAGCATTTCACCTCCTGAACTTTTAATTGCTATTTGCTTAAAACACTTTGTGGTTAATTGTTTGGTTAAAACATTTCTCAGTCCACTATGGTTTTTAAAAGTCATTAAGGGAATTATGTTCATTTTAAAAGTGTTTTAGAGCAATCCTATATTTATCTGCTCAAGTAGAAGGCTAATTGAATTCAGTGGGATTTTCTAAATATATAAGTGGAGATACAGGAACAAGTACAGGTTCAGTGATGGAGTAGCCTGTGAATAAGCAACCTGATACTGAATAGATATTTCGGACCTATCAGCTCCAGCCAGCAGGGCCAGATGGAAGAGAATGGTGAGAGCAATAATCTCAAACAAATCCAAGTAGAATACTTCTGATCTAGACCCATATCTACCAGATATTTATTTCTTTGTGAAGGGAAAAACCTATGATTTTAAATCCTTCCTGGATTTTTTTTTGCAGCAAGAGTAGAAACTATAGAACTTGTTCTTGCAAGTGGTGCATTGCTTCTTTCTGGAAGAAATGCCCCTCTTTTTATTCTTCTGGGGCTGTTCTAATACAGTGGCAAAATATCTCTCGGTGTAATTCGGTATTTGTATGTTGAAAAAGAAAATAAACACTTGTAAATTATACAGTCCTTACTACCAAGGAGAGCCAGATTATGTTATGGCAGATTTCCCTCTTTTTGTAACCACAGTGTTCCCAAGGACACAACTTTCCTTTTCCATATAGAATAATAAGTATACTCTGTCCCTAGAGATTTCTTGACTTGGCCACTGAAAGCCAAGTCAGTCTACCTGAAGCCTATAAAGTTACTCGAGATTTTATTCCTCAGTCAGACTAGAGTGTGATACAATGTTTGGTTGAAATATTAGGAATTGGCCAGAAGATGCTCCCATAGACAAGGGAAATCTACGACTGAAACTGGTCCTATTCCATCTCCAATGATTTTGCAAGCAAGAGAAGGAAGATAGCACAACCAAAATCACTAAAGTAGGCAAGAAAGGCTGACATGTAAACCAACTTTTGGTCAACTGAGTTGTTCTGCTTTTTCTTCGTTTTTCCCTGCAAACTATTGTTTTGGTTTTCATGAGCTTTTTTCTGTTGGCTTCCATACCCACAGCCACTCTGTCTTGCTGAGATTAAGCCTAAGCCTCTTCCAGCCACATTATAACAACCTCCAGGCACTGGGACAAGAGCCTCTGCTGCATCTCCTGTTCAGCTTGAGGCCAAGAGGTCCAACTGGATATCAACACACACTGATGATTCCTAATCTCATACCAGTGGATTTCCTCTCCCAGTGGCTTCATGTAGTGAGAGGTTGATCTGGAAGACTAGTGCAAAAAAAAGCAAAAGGGAGCAATGGCCAGTATGTGGTTAGTCTAATCTCTATGATTAGTGTAGAGAAGCAGCATCTCCAGCACTCAACTGGTTATACTTCTCCTCAAGGGAAAACAAGGGTCTGTCTTTTTGAGGGTTTTCTGCAACATCAGCTCTGCCACTTGTGGAGGGCATCCCTATCCTTCCTGGTTAGTGAAAGCCCCCAGAGAGATAACAGGAAGCAGGGTAAGGCAGCAGTTAATGCATCCTTGCAAATGGGATGGTGTCACCTGTCCTGAAAGAAGTCAAACTGGGAACACCTAACCCCATGTTAATGAATTACCTCTCCCAGTGGCTTCATGGATCAGAGTGGGTTGATGTAAAATAGGAGGGGAGAGAAGGTCAAGCTCTAACGCATGTCACAATGGAGAGTTCTAGGATTCACCCTTTCTTCCCAACTGGAACCACCACTCAGGAAGGAGGAGAACCATTTCAGAACAATGCCATTTATTTCCAACACTTGAAGAAAGTCAGAAAGCATTTTTTGTTGTTGTTTATTCATTCAGTCGCTTCTGACTCTTTGTGACTTCATGGACCAGCCCACGCCAGAGCTTCCTGTCGGTCGTCAACACCCCCAGCTCCCCCAGGGACGAGTCCATCACCTCTAGAATATCATCCATCCACCTTGCCCTTGGTCGGCCCCTCTTCCTTTTGCCCTCCACTCTCCCTAGCATCAGCATCTTCTCCAGGGTGTCCTGTCTTCTCATTATGTGGCCAAAGTATTTCAGTCTTGCCTTTAATATCATTCCCTCAAGTGAGCAGTCTGGCTTGATTTCCTGGAGGATGGACTGGTTTGATCTTCTGGCAGTCCAAGGCACTCTCAGAATTTTCCTCCAACACCACAGTTCAAAAGCATTGATCTTCCTTCTCTCAGCCTTCCTTATGGTCCAGCTCTCGCAGCCATATGATTCATAATATTATAATCCAGATCAGTATTTCTCAGCCTTGGCAACTTTAAGATGTGTGGACATTGACTCCCAGAATTCCCCAGCCAGCCATGTTGAAGTCCACACATCTTAAAGTTGCCAAGGCTGAGAAACACTGATCCAGCTAATTTATTTTATCCAGGGCTCTTTGCAACTGCAAGTCCTCAGCAATCTTCCCACAAAATGGGAAGTTGGAGACTGGCTAGTAGATTCCAAAATAGCTGGGCAAAGTGATGGCTTCTTGAGGAGGGGACACACAAGGCTTCTTTCAAGACAGGTGGTACCAGTCCCTCTTCCAAGTATTCGTTAACCACCATCTTTACCCAGTCTCTTGTTATCTCCCTGGGGGCTTTCACCAACCAAAAAGAGGGATCCAATCTACAAGTGGTGGAGCTAGTATTGTAGAGAGCCTTGTCATCTTCCTTAGAAAGACAAAGCTTTGTTTTCCTTCAAGGAGAGGTACAACCAGCTAAATGCCCACACTGCTGCTTCTCCTACACTAATCATAGAAATTCAGGCTAACCACAGCCTGACCGTTGTTCTCTTTGCTATTTTTGCTCTCATGTTGCATCTCAACCTCTAACTTCTTCTATCAGTGCAGCTTATTTGCCACTCTTGGGCAACTTCAGCAAGTATATTGTTCTGTCCCCAAATTCTTAATCTGCTATTTCCTAGCAGTTCTTACATTTTTTCACATCCACCCATTGATCCCTCTGATTTTGCGGGCCTAGTAAACTCAGTATGAATTCAGAACTCTGCTTTAGCTGAAGCAAAAATAGTTGCATAATGTTTCCCTATGTGCATACCCACAGGCAAATTACTATTATTTAAACAGCTATACAATGTATCTCACCACAGAGGACTCTGACTAGGGCTGGGGACTATTTACTACCATTTGGATATCTTTTCTTGGCAAGTTTCAGATAGGGATAGGAAATGGTTGCCTGTTCGGGGCATTGGCTCACCTATTCTCCCCAAACAGAGGCTGTTCAGTGAAGCAATAAGATGTCTGGCAGGCAGGATATAAGCAGGTAAAGCGTTTGCCATAATTATGTTTTATATGTGATTGTATTTTATTATGGTTGTGAACTGCCAAAAATCACAGGGTGAAAATGCTTACAAAGTAAATACATACAAAGGTAGTATTTGCATAGAGTAAATAAAGTCTCCTTTGGATCAAGCTCAATTCCTGCCAACTACATGGAGAAACCCATGTTGTTTTCTCAGCAGCAGCATGGACATGGTTTTACATTATTTTCTTCCCAGTTTTTTTTTCTTTTCACTTCCCTTTCTAGTCCATAACCCTGGGATTTCTTGATGCTATCCTATTCAAGCACTAACCAGATTGGAGACTACTTAGCTCTTTTGAACTCAGTCCAGGAGAGCTAGGGTACCATAACCTATAGGGTACCATATTAGAAAGGTGTAACCAGTTGAATATCGGCATTGCTGTTAAAGGCTCAGGAGCCCTCCAGCCCTCCAATGCCAGCCCTAACCTATGGAAAGAATTCCACTTTCATGAGATGTATACTAGTTTAGCTCCTATTGCTGCAGGATTTTCATGTATTAATCTTAATGCTAGACCCATCAAAGGGTTTCACTTGGGTGTAATGCCCAAACCAGATTTCATATTTAGAGCAATCAAAATCCAAATGCCCGTTCTTAACCATATTAATATTAAACTTATCACTTTAAAAACCAAACCAAACAATATATTCTGAGAATATTTATTGTGGCTATTCCTTTTGATCTCATAATAACTATGACACTGTTATCAGCACAGGTTAGGTATCTATTCTCAGTTTTCCCTCTTGTTACTTTTTTCCCCTCTTTAAACATGAACATATCACCAGTATGTTACTGTTAAAATCAAGTTAACAGTTCTTCCTAAGGTGTTTCCTGAAAATAAAGCTATCCAAGAAAAAGGGAAATAATACTGGATTTCTCTACAACCTTGTCCAAATTACTCTCAACCCTGCTCTAAATAATCAGGTGGTCACATCAGGGTTGCTTTGCAAGGCTGACATTGACCCAACCAGGCTCTTTCCATCACAATATAAATGCACTGGTGCTGGACTTTATTGGTATGATTCAATTCAGAAAAATATAACTTTTTTTTTCTTGCAAGGCATTAAGCTTGAGTTAGGAAAGAACAGTTTTTACTTCTACAATTTGTTGATTGTTCCTCTACCAAAAAGGCCAGATGTAAAAGGAGGATGGAGGGGTTGAAAAAGATGAGAAAGTCTCCAGAGACTGGATGCATGTGATGGGTTCTAACTGGTTCTCCACTGCATCATTTCCTCATGAGTTTCCTATCAATTATGATTATGTCACTCATTGGCTAGTATCACTGAAAGGCAGGGTAGATCAGTTTTCCACAAATGTGCCTGCACATTTGGCTTTGAAGCTCTCTAACCCTAATTCTTAATGGCTTTGGATCCAAGCAGGGCTACTACAGGTAGTCCTCATTTAGCAACCACAATTGGGGCCAGCAACTTGGTTGTTAAGCAAAGCAGCTGCTAAGTGAAACTGTGACTGTGCTTATGATCTTACTTCAGCTTTCCTTTGCTTTACAGACCTGCAAAGGTCATAAATGAAAGGATTGGTCACAAAGTTACTTTTTCATCACCATCATAATTGTGAATGGTTGCTAAACAAGGCAGTCACTAAAAAAGGACTACCTGTAATTCACATCTCTCCCCACTACCACTTTTCTTCTGGTAAGCCTTTTTCTCCTTTCCCAATCTTATGCTCTGATATTTTTTCTTCATATTCACAATGTAATCTTCTCCCTATGAAATACCAAAGCCACTAACTTTCTTTTGTAAATTAAACTCTTAAGCCATGACCTAATTTGTGAGCTCATGCTATCAATGTGTACAACAAGTCCCTGCCCCAAAGAGTTTACAATCTAAAATGCCATACAGGGAAACCACACAGGATGGGGAAGGAAACAGAGGCAGAAACAAAGGGATGTGCCCCACCTCAACACCAATCCAATGTGGTGAGGTGGGGCAAATCCCTTATGTAGAGATTTTTCTGCCTAATGAGACACTTAAGCTGTGCTCACATGATAAGCTGACCCACAGTCAGCTAAATTATGATTTACTGAATTAACTCAGTGGTCTGGGTTTACTAAATCATAACCTAAACATTCTGACTGGTTTTGCACAGCATGCTGAGCGACAAACTAGCCAACATGTTGGCTAGTGTGATGTGTCAACTCAACCTTCAATGCATTCATACAAAAAGAAAAAGAAAAAAATTATAATAAATCCTTGAAGATGTGGATTGCCCCTGAAATTCCTTGCTTTGTTATTTGTTGTGGTCAATTACTTTGTTTGGGAGTGATACTAAAATGACTGTCGACAATGACTGCTTTAAAAAAAATAAAGCCATTGTGTAAATGTTGACAACACTGTCCTTGAGCTCTGTTGCATCATCATCACTTCCATTTGCAACATTTATTTGGGAAGATAAAAAGTCAACTTACTTTTTCCCCATGATATATTCACTGGCTGAGGTTTCCAAACACATTGCTTGACTGGCCCCTGCTTCTCCCCTTACCCCTGCCCCCAGCTGTCAATGCTTCCTCAAAGAAACTAGCAGCAGGGGTGTCTGCAGGGTATGGTCCAAAAAGTCAATATGATGGCTGCACCAGTGCTGATTTTTTATGTGCATCACACACACTAGCAACTCTTCTTCCTTTAATAGCAAAAGAAACAAATACCTGGTGTAGTTTGCAAAACATGGATGCATGTTGTCTTGTTGGCTTTTCCCAAGGTTACTGAAATGTGAGATGAACAGAGGGGGGCATGGCAAGCAGCCTCCAGTGAAAATGCAAAGTACTGGTGAACATGCATTTAAGTGGGGGATGCAGCAATGGAGAGAAAAGGAAGCTGGTCCTACAAGGGTGCCAGGGAAGCAGAGTTTCTCAATGGTGGCAGGACCCCAGTGCTGCTTTGTTGCCAGCCTCAGGCAATTACTGGGGACACATCCAGGAGTAGGTAATAGGGTCTCACTGGGAGGACTCTTGTTTTAGGATCTTCAACAAATGTATGGGCACAGCTCATTGGAAGAATAGTGTGGATGTAGCTTCCCATGAAGTGTTTCTGAATACATCAAATGACACCCTCAACTCCTGAAGAGTTCCCGGGTGCTGACAAGCTAGAAGGGCTTCATTGGGCAGCTGCGAAAGTGATAAAAGGTCTAGATAAAAAGCTCCAAGAAGAAAAGACTGGAGGAAGTGGCTGTGCTTAACCTCCCAAAGATGGAAAGATGAACGGGGGTAGAAGAGGGGAGGTAGGCAGGTCATTTCCAGATAGCCACCAGGTTCCTAAGAATGGAGGGGGGAGGGAGGACAGGACACCTACTGCCTGTATTGTCTCATTGGGCTAAGACACCAATAAGACTTATTTGCATCTTCAGTTTATAACTCTACAGTAAATCTGAATCTGCAGCACTGTCTCCCTCAGCCACAAGGCAAGGCTCACCACTAAAGAACCATTCAATCAGAAGTGGTGACCAAGCCTAAATTTCCAACTACCATACATTTCTGATAGGGATGTTTCCAATCATCTGTTCATCACACTCAGTGTTTAGGTTACAGTACTAGGCAGTACTAGCATATTTCCAAAACCTGCCTGTCCTATTTTTTGTATTTTTGTTGATTGAGACATTTGTGGGAGTGGGAAAGTGGAAGAGGGTAGCAGTTGGGGGAAATCAGATGCTTAACCTCTACATGTTTTATCTGTTCTCCTGTGCATCTAGCTTCCCTTGCAAGCAGGGTTCTTCTCATCTGAGGCCTTGGCTTGGAAGAATAAGTCTCTGGTTGGCGAATATTTGCAGAGGTTAAAGGAGAGCTAAGAATCCACTCTGTCACATGATTCTCTCCTGCAAAAGAGAACCTCCTTTTGACCTTTTCTTATGGTTTTTCACTCCATCTGTATAGATACATCTACCAAATAACAGGAGAAAAGACAATTGGCCTCAGTGCTATGCTACTCTTAGGTTTCACAATCAAGAATGCTATAAACACTTCTTTCTCAGCCTCCACCTGGGTATCTCCTTCTCAGCAATAAAATTGGTGAGCTTTAGACAAGCAGCTGCTCTCTCTCTCTGCAAGGGTGGTAGACTGGTTAAAATGGTCTGCCCCAGGACCCTGATGAAGCTAGATGCTTCCTGAGAGTTCCTGGGGAGTTTCTTGCCTCATCTGTTAGTGATACTATTCAAACCCTGACCCATCTGTAGAACATGAAGACGACCAGACAACTGATGCTGATGCTCCTACTCTTCCCAGTAGCAGGGCTAAATTGACATCTCAGTTTTCCAGAGAACTGAGTGCAATGAAGCAGGTGGAAAGGGCTAGAATGGAAGGGGAGGAAGTCTCAAGATTAGATCAAATACAGAGTGGAACTCATCTTAAGCCCAATTTGATATCCTGCTTTGTGTCAGGGTATGCAGCAGAGGGCTCATTTCTCTGCCTCCATTGAATCTGCACAGCTGGTGATGCTTTTCCATACTGTATAGCATCTCATCCATCAAGACATCTTAGGAGAACAGTTGAAGGCTTACTGTCAGTAGTTTTCATAATTCTCTGCACAAAAAGTTGATAATCCTACACATAGACTCTTTCTAGTATTGGGGCAGATCACAGGAGGTAACCTTGGCAACCACTTGTCCTGTTCATATGGATTGTTTACACAGAGGTGAGGGCCACCATTTACTTGCTCAATCTTTGCCCTTCTTGCCTGATTAAGTTGGTCAGGTTGGGACTGACCCCCTGGTTAAGGGAGGTAATCAATGCTTCCCTGAGGGTGGGATGCGTTCCTGTCTGCTTGAAGAAGACAGTTTTAGGACCTTTTCTGAAAAAACCTCCCATAATCCAAAATGGCTCAAGTCTCAAATCATCCAGCTTTGGGGAAGGAAGCTAATCAAGAAAGTGATAGTTTTGCATCTCTACTTATATCTGGATGTAATTAATCTGGGCCCATTTCAGTCAAGATTTCATCCACAATATGGGATTGAGACTGTTTTGGTCACCTTGCTGCATGACCTACACCAGAAACTACACGTGAGGAGTGTTGCCCTGCTAGTCTTCTGGATCATCTGACAGGACTGGGGACACTGAGACAGTCCTTCCTCTCAGGTCATGTCCAAAAAATGATACTGGGGGAGTATTGTTTGCCTGATGAATATTGATTATAATGTCCTACAGGTTCTGTTCCTATGCTGTTTAACCATTAACAATTGTTACAGTAATGGGCCAGATGAGGGAGAAAAAGCTGAAATTACATTCACAGACTTCAGCAAAGGATCATTACCTTGTCGTGGTGCTGGAGCTTGAGCACCTCAATGATGCCATGAGCTAAACCGTGAAGGGCCACCCAAGACGGGAAGGTCATGACAGAGAGGTCAGACTAAATGCGATCCCTGGGGAAGGTAATGGCAACCCACCCCAGTATTCTTGCCATGAAAACTAAATGGATCAGTACAACCAGAGATATGTCAGTATACCATTGGAAGATGAGACCCCCAGGTTGGAAGATGGTCAAAATGCTACTGGGGAGGAACAGAGGATGAATTTAACTAGCCCCAGATGTGATAATGTAGCTAGCTCAAAGCCAAAAGGATGGCTAGCAGCCAACGGTGCTGGTGGTGAACGGCGAATCCGATGTTCTAAGGATCAACACACCATTGGAACCTGGAATGTAAGATCTATGAGCCAGGGCAAATTGGATGTGGTTAATGGTGAGATGTCAAGATTAAAGATAGACATTTTGGGCATCAGTGAACTGAAATGGACTGGAATGGGCCACTTCACATCAGATGACCACCAGATCTACTACTGTGGACAAGAGGACCACAGAAGAAATGGAGTAGCCTTCATACTTAATAGTAAAGTGGTGAAAGCAGTGCTTGGATACAATCCAAAAAACGACAGAATGATCTCAATTCGAATTCAGGGCAAGCCATCTAACATCACAGTGATCCAAATATACGCCCCAACCACAGATGCTGAAGAAGCTGAAGTAGAGCCATTCTATGAGGATCTGCAGCACCTACTGGATAACACGCCTAAAAGAGATGTTATTCCAGTCACGGGAGACTGGAATGCTAAGGTGGGCAGTCAAATGACACCTGGAATTACAGGTAAGCATGGCCTGGGAGAACAAAATGAAGCAGGACACAGGCTGATAGAATTTTGCCAAGACAACTCACTCTGCATAACGAACACTCTCTTCCAACAACCTAAGAGAGGGCTTTATACATGGACTTCCCCAGATGGACAACACCGAAATCAGATTGACTACATCCTTTGCAGCCAAAGGTGGCGGATGTCTGTACAGTCGGTAAAAAACAGACCTGGAGCTGACTGTAGTTCAGATCACGAACTTCTTCTTGCACAATTTAGGATCAGTCTAAAGAGATTAGGGAAGACCCACAGATCAGCTAGATATGAGCTCACTCATATTCCTAAGGAATATGCAGTGGAGGTGAAGAATAGATTTAAGGGACTGGACTTAGTAGATAGGGTCCCGGAAGAACTATGGACAGAAGTTCGCAACATTGTTCAGGAGGTGGCACAAAATACATCCCAAAGAAAGAGAAAACCAAGAAGGCAAAATGGCTGTCTGCTGAGACACTAGAAGTAGCCCAAGAAAGAAGGAAAGCAAAAGGCAACAGTGATAGGGGGAGATATGCCCAATTAAATGCAAAATTCCAGAGGTTATCCAGAAGAGATAAGGAATTATTTTTAAACAAGCAATGCGCGGAAGTGGAAGAAGACAATAGAATAGGAAGGACAAGAGACCTCTTCCAGAAAATTAGAAACATCGGAGGTAAATTCCAGGCAAAAATGAGTATGATCAAAAACAAAGATGGCAAGGAACTAACAGAAGAAGAAGAGATCAAGAAAAGGTGGCAAGAATATACAGAAGACCTGTATAGAAAGGATAACAATATCGGGGATAGCTTTGACGGTGTGGTCAGTGAGCTAGAGCCAGACATCCTGAAGAGTGAGGTTGAATGGGCCTTAAGAAGCATTGCTAATAACAAGGCAGCAGGAGACGACGGCATCCCAGCTGAACTGTTCAAAATCTTGCAAGATGATGCTGTCAAGGTAATGCATGCTATATGCCAGCAAATTTGGAAAACACAGGAATGGCCATCAGATTGGAAAAAATCAACTTACATCCCCATACCAAAAGGGAAACACTAAAAAATGTTCAAACTATCGAACAGTGGCACTCATTTCACATGCCAGTAAGGTAATGCTCAAGATCCTGCAAGGTGGACTTCAGCAATTCATGGAGCGAGAATTGCCTTATGTACAAGCTGGGTTTAGAAAAGGCAGAGGAACTAGGGACCAAATTGCCAATATCTGATGGATAATGGAAAGAGAGAGGGAGTTTCAGAAAAACATCTATTTCTGTTTTATTGACTATTCTAAAGCCTTTGACTATGTGGACCATAACAAATTGTGGCAAGTTCTTAGTGGTATGGGGATACCAAGTCATCTTGTATGCCTCCTGAAGAATCTGTATAACGACCAAGTAGCAACAGTAAGAACAGACCATGGAACAATGGACTGGTTTAAGATTGGGAAAGGAGTACGGCAGGGCTGTATACTCTCACCCTACCTATTCAACTTGTACGCAGAACACATCATGCGACATGCTGGGCTGGAGGAATCCAAGGCTGGAGTTAAAATCGTTGGAAGAAACATTAACAATCTCAGATATGCAGATGATACCACTTTGATGGCTGAAAGCGAAGAGGAACTGAGGAGCCTTATGATGAAGGTGAAAGAAGAAAGTGCAAAAGCTGGCTTGCAGCTAAACCTCAAAAAAACCAAGATTATGGCAACCAGCTTGATTGATAACTGGCAAATAGAGGGAGAA
This sequence comes from Candoia aspera, assembly GCF_035149785.1. Lineage (NCBI taxonomy): Eukaryota > Metazoa > Chordata > Lepidosauria > Squamata > Candoiidae > Candoia > Candoia aspera. The sequence goes on along the minus strand of NC_086154.1, from coordinate 116,859,207 downwards.
AATGTAGAAGCAGTGAAAGACTTTGTATTTCTAGGTGCGAAGATTACTGCAGATGCTGACTGCAGTCAGGAAATCAGAAGACACTTAATCCTTGGGAGAAGAGCAATGACAAATCTCAATAAAATAGTTAAGAGCAGAGACATCACACTGACAACAAAGGTCTGCATAGTTAAAGCAATGGTGTTCCCTGTAGTAACATATGGCTGCGAGAGCTGGACCATAAGGAAGGCTGAGAGAAGGAAGATCAATGCTTTTGAACTGTGGTGTTGGAGGAAAATTCTGAGAGTGCCTTGGACTGCCAGAAGATCAAACCAGTCCATCCTCCAGGAAATAAAGCCAGACTGCTCACTTGAGGGAACGATATTAAAGGCAAAACTGAAATACTTTGGCCACATAATGAGAAGACAGGACACCCTGGAGAAGATGCTGATGCTAGGGAGAGTGGAGGGCAAAAGGAAGAGGGGCCGACCAAGGGCAAGGTGGATGGATGATAATCTAGAGGTGATGTACTCGTCCCTGGGGGAGCTGGGGGTGTTGATGACCGACAGGAAGCTCTGGTGTGGGCTGGTCCATGAAGTCACGAAGAGTCGGAAGCAACTAAATGAATAAACAACAACAACATTCACAGAAGATGAGGTGCTGTTGCTAAGGAGAAAAGTGGACTTAGGGATCAAGGTGAAGCCTATTTTGGAGGAGCCTGAACTCCCTCAGAAGAGCAGATCCAGGGTCTGGGGGTGCTCCTTCTTCCTCCACTGTCACCACATGGACTGGTGGCAGGCAAGCTAGGCAGTTGCTCAGGGTGCCAAATTTTAGGGGCATCAAAATTGACAAGACTTCCAAAATACACAATATGAGTATAAAATCTGATCATCTTTCCTCATTGCTTTAGACCCTTTTCTTTCCATGCCTTTCAAAAACACTTATCCACAAAGTTGGTCAAGTGGTAGTGAACAGCACACTAACCAGGTGTTACAAGTCACAAAAAAGAATTGATTATTACAGCTATGGACCTCAGGAAGCTGGTAATATTGTCAAAGCAAGACAAAGGTCTGGTAGTCATGCGACTCACTTGCTCAGTGCCTTCCTATCAGCTTATCAAAGTTATACCTGGAAAAGTGGTAACAGTGTACTTTGTGTGCCAGTGCACCCGCTCAAGGGCTAAATATACTTTCACAGAGTTGTTGCCATATGCACAGAGGGTGCCGGAATATGATTTTCCCTAGGCTGCCAAGATGTCTAGAGCCGGCCCTGCTGGTGGCTATTGTAGCAAGGAGCATAATTGCAAAATCACAACTAGAGTACTAGCTGCAGTCCTTCCTGAGCTAGATGGACTAGCAAGAGTTATCCACACCTTGGTTCCATCCCTTTTGCATTACTGCAATGAGCTTGCATGGGGCTCCCCTTGGAAAGAGTCAAGAAACTGCAGTTGGTACTAACTATAAAAGTTTGGCTGCCAACCACTGCAAACTACAGGGATTGCATGATGCCTTGCTTGGAGATCATCAGAAGTCATCAGCTGTGTGCCAGGCACAGTTAAGGTGTAGATGCTGATCTTTAAAAACTAAATGGCTTAGGCCCTGTCTCCCCAGCTCTGAACCTCCCAGGCCATTTGATCAGTAGAAGAGGCCTCTTTGAAGCTGCCAGGAGTTTGGCTCAGTTGGCAGGAGAGGCCCTTCTCCTGAGTGTACCCAAGCTATGGGGTATGTTTGGCCTCCACTATCCCCATATTTTTTTAAAAAATGACAGCAATATACCAGCAATATACCTTATACTAGGCCATTAATGATGAATGGATTTTTATTGGTTTCATTTTTGCATTACATTTAAACTTTGTATTTTATTTTAAATATTATAAGTAGCCTTGAGTACTTATACATATAAAAAGGTAGAATATAAATGCATTCCATCAATCTGTAACAGTCCTGTACCTAAATAGACAGGAATTCTTGAGTTAGGTCATGGAAGCTCTCTTTCAAAAACTATAGAAAATCTGTTCAATTATTTTCTTGGAAAAGCATCAACAATGCTTTAGGAAGGACAGACAGACAGACAGGATAGATCTATACTCTACTACACACAATATATATATAGTGTGTATGTCTGTGTGTGCAGGCACAAGCATATCTATGTGGACATATTCCTACCATGTGGCATATTCAACTGCAATGAATATATCCCCAGGAAATGGAATCTAAGCTTGTATCAACAGCTATGGACACAGCACCTGGGATGTAGCCAAGGAAGAAGACAGCTGGTAGATATTCTCTGTCAAAATTTTAATCACTCTTTTTAAATGGGAAGACAAAAAGGACTTTCAAACTTCCTAGCTGAATTTTGTTCAATTGTATGTATGTGTGTGTGTCAGAGAGGTTTTTTCCCCCCTTTTTCTTCTCTTTTGCCTTTTTTCCCCCAATGCTGCTTTTTTCATTTAAATATTATATATTCATGCATTATACATTGGCTTAGTTGTCTTTGCTTCCTTCATTTAGATTCCATTGTCATGTAATACGTAGAGAGCAGGCACCACATATTTTGGACTACAACTCCCACAACTCTTACTATTGGCTGTACTATCTGAAATTTGTATGGAGCTCAGGTCCAAAACATTGGAAGACATCTGGTTCCCATTTCCTATGATAACATACTGAAATATAGTTTTATTTGCGGGGGGGGTTAGTAAGTTAGTAAGTAATAACAAATAAAATAATGGTTATTAAATGTAATAAAGAGGAAAAATTTAATAAATAAAAACTTACCTTTCATTTTTGCTCTGTAAACCTGATAAAGAAAAAACAGAGAGGAGGAGGAGGAGGAGGAGGAGGAAGAAGATGCAATGAATTGGGTCCAAATCCCATGTTTCTGAAAGGCAGTGAACCTTGGAGGCATAATAACTTCAGCTAATTGGATGCCCTGCAGATGTTCTTATAAGACATGCTTTAGCATGTGAAATTCATGTGCAGAGCTACTGTTGGGAATAAGCTAAGGGCAGTTGCTGTGATTCTTATCAGCTCTGTGGAAATGATGAGACACATTCCACCCCTGGAGAACTGGCTAGAACGTGTCATCCAAAGTTGACTTTGCCCTGCAAAATCCATCCCTCTGGGGACATGCCCTCTTATTAAGGCCCAGGCCATGGGAGGTCCATGCAGTTTTCCCCACTCTTGAAGAACTTGGTTTTGATGGGGTGAGTTTTGATGGGCAAATAGAGGGCGAGAAGGACTGAGCTCTAATATCTGGAGCAAAAGTGTGGAAGGAGGAGTTTCAGGAGGCAATCTTGACTCATTATAAGAAATTGGCACTCCTAAACAGTTCCTTGTACACAGGAACAAGACACTTGGTGTACTCCAGAAATGTTGGGTTATAACTGCTATGAAACCTTGCCATAGTCATGCTAGATAGGCCTAATGGGAATTAAGATCCCAAACTCATCAGAGAACGCCTTTATTGGCACAATTCAGGTTGCCAACTGACTTGCTCAAGTTTGTTGTGTGATCTTCTCCCATCCTCTCTGAGGGAGAAAGACAGTCTCTCTGATTTCACATAGTGTGCTAGGCCATAATGAGGTTGGTTGGTTAGTTAGTATTTAGTCAGTGTATCGTTAGGGTTAGTGTAGTAGCTCAACACCTGAGGTTTCTTGCTTGATGTAATCAGTGAGACCAGTTAATTGGGGCTTCTACTCTTAAGCCATGGTTAAGCTAATGTGATAGATGAACCCAATCTGTCTCCCTTTTGTAATGTATCTCTATGTGCTTGCAAGAGTTTCTGTATGTGTTTATACCTGATATTGAATGCAGGGAAAGGTGATGTAATAAACGAGAGATTGTATCTGAGCTTTCTGTCATGGAAAAAGTATTATGTTTTTGCTTCCGGCAAAGTATAAAATATGATTTCTACTGAGATGAGTATATTAAAAAAGGCTTTGCGTTGCTGTTGCACATAAAACAGCTCTCTTTGCTCCATAGGAAAACCTGCCTTTGTGAATGCATTTTGCATGTGTGCATGTGTGTGTACAAATGTTCAGTGAACGTTCAATGTCGGGGTGGAGTCCACTGGAGCCCTCTAGCCCCAGAGCCCATGATGGCTTTGGCTTAGCCCACCTCATACACAATTAAAGCAGGGATAGGAAATACGCCCAAAGACACCTCCCTTCATGGTCTCTGGCTTTCTGATTTAATTTGTGTCTGCATGTTTTAAGAAATGATTAATTTAAAAAAAATAATGGAAAGCTGGCATGCTGTGAAAGAATGCTTCGTTTTTATTGAGAGGCCATAGGCTTTTATGCAAACAGAACGGGGGTGGCCGTTGTCCAGTGTTCTGTTTGGAAGTGGAGCCATGCACACCCTCAAAAAGACGTAAGTTATCTGGGGTGGGAGAAAATATTGTCTGGACCTGAGAGATGAACTTGAGAAGCATCCTCAACAGTTTGCCTTCCAGGAAATGGGACATCTGTGATGGGCCACACCCACCCTGGCAGCCATATTGGGAGAGCACCCAAACTGTAATCTCAAAATTAAAAAGGTTTTCTACCTGTTTATTAAATATGCAGGGGGCCCATCCCTTTGCATTTTAAGCAAGGAGTACTTAAGAACAATGAATCAGCCTCTCCACAGAAACTCAACTGGAAAAAAAAAATGGAAGTCTATGATCAGAGTGAGTAATTTCCACAAACTTATTAAAAGATAAGGATGCTGATTCTAGGCCGCTCCTTATGGTGTGTTTGTCATTTATCCTTATGCAACAAAACACAATGATGCAGCTGTGTTTCCTTATAGAACCTTATTTTATGAGCATGATCGGAGGCAGATGTGAAGGGTAGCATGTGATACAAAGCAATGGGAATTCAGACAAACAGCCCAGCCCTCAAGGAATTCACAATCAGTTCTTAAAAACATTCTGATTTCAAAGTGAGCTTTTAGACAAAAGCTTTAAAAATTGTGTCCTTGGAGAATTTTTCCTTGATTGATTGTGCTTTGTTCTTTCTCTAATTGTTTCCAGGAGAACATTGGTGGATGGACATTACATGGCCTGACTGTGGTCACCTCTACATTGCAAATTTTAAACAACACATGTTAAAGGGGCATGGAACTGATTTAACTATCATAATTTCCTCTTCCAATACACTTTAAAACAGGGATGCTGAGAATTGTTCCTTAGGCAGTTTTAACTACAATCCCCAAGATTCATACAATGGTGGCTGGCTGGGCCAGCCTAGTTTAAAATGGTAAAGTAGGATAGCAATTACTCTTACTCTATAATGCAATTAATAGTTTATTTTTATTCATTAATCCAATTTATATGGTGCCCATCTATCCAAGAAACTCTGGACAATGCACACACAAAAACTGTTGGCATTTTTTTTCTGCTCTTGGCTACCATGGTAATTAAATACTTCCTTAAGCATCGGCTGGGTGAAGAGGTCAAATTTAATTGTCCTCAGTTTAGGTGTTAATAGTTGCATTGCCTGAGGGGAAGGCAGCTTGCAGGACTTTTGTTTAGTTTTTAGCCTTGCAGCCAAGTAAGCAGCTTGCTCCACTCTGAGAGCATGTGTGAATGCACAAGCCTGTGAATATGTTTTTGTGCTTTCTGTAAATAAATTTATTTTTATAGAAATGCTTGGTGTGTGACTTTTCTGATCTCTCTGGGCCAAATGCTTTCCAGCACTCTGCAAGAGATTATGGGCCCAGTAAACCCAGTAAGAAACCCAGTGAACCCCCAGAGAGAGCAGAGAGATCAGCTCCACACCTCATGCGCATTTTAAAGGCAGGTAGCAAAGACCTGTGAAGATTTTTCTTTGGAGCTGCCTAGAGATTTTCCAGCAACTGCCGCTCTACAGGACAAAGAAGCCAGCTGAGATGACTTGCAAAAGAAGGAAGAAGCCATGGCTACCTCCCAGCCCTCAGCGATGCCTCTTGAGCGCCTATCAGAGACCAACTATTTGAATTGGGCCCTGAAGATGGAAATATATCTTCGCAGAGAGAATCTTTGGCTGCCAATTGGTGAGCAAACCCCCCAAAATCCCATTGCTGAATGGCTTAGACAGGATGAGTGGGCTAGAGCCACTATTATCCTGGGAGTTGAGGACAATCAGCTAGTCCACGTGCGAGGCATGCAGTCTGCAAAGCAACTTTGGGACGCTTTGAGAGACTTGTATGTAAAGGCAACAGCAGGGAGTAAAGTTACCCTGACAAAAAAGCTGTACAAAGCCTACCTAGCAGAGGGAGATAGCCTTCCTGAGCACCTGCATTATATTCAGCAGCTGTTTGTTGAGTTGCAGGAGAGAGGAATGGAATTTACACCTCTCACAAAGTCCTATATCCTCCTGTCCTCACTGAATGAAATGTGGGACACGCTGATTTGTACCCTGGAGGCTATGCCTGAAGCAGACCTCACCCCATTGTATGTTACACCTTGCTTACTCACGGAATGGGAGAAGAGAGAGGAAAGATTCCCCACCATCTCTTCTGGAAAGCTGCCACATCAGAAAACAAGGAAAAAGAAAGGAAAAGAAGCTGAGGCTACAGCACTAGCCAGCCAGCAATGCTTCACTTGTGGTTCAGCTGGACATTTGCAGAAAGACTGTGCCTTGAGACCCAAGAGTAGAAAGACAGAGAAGAAGAACACAAGGGCAACACAGAAGAAGGCTCTTCAGACAACCCAAATTGCACAGGTTGCTGAGAAGGGTAATTCTGATGTATGGGTGTTAGATTCTGGGGCCAATTGTCATTTATGTAATTGTAAAAGCTCTTTTGTGTCACTGTCTAAAACAAACAGACAAAGTGTATCTTTGGCTGATGGGTCTGTGACCAAAATTATGGGACAAGGTGACTTGTATTTATCCTGCTTGGGAGAAACTGTAAAAGGTGTGTTGTATGTGCCAAATTTACAGTCAAACCTTTTATCTGTGGCACAATTGGCTGCAACAGGGTATATCATAACATTTAAGAAAAATGGTTGTGAGATATGAAAAAATGGGAAATTGTGTGCTACTGGTATGTTAAAAGACTCCTTGTACATTGTGCAAAGTGCAAGGAAGCCAAGCTGCAAGGCTGCAGTTGGCAACACGCCATATCATGACCAATGTGTACACCTGATGCACAGGAGATTTGGTCATGCTAATTTCAAGTATATAGCACAAATGCCACAGCTGTGTGCTGACCTAAAGATAAAACCCTGTGATAAATACTTAGACTGTGTAGTTTGCAAAGAATGCAAAACACTAAAAGCTCCTGTGAGTAAGCACAGTGACAGAGTTACAACTAGACCTTTGGAAATTGTACACTCTGACATTATTGGTCTTTTTGCTCCAAGTCTTGGACAAGCAAGGTATGCAATGACCATCACTGATGATTTCTCAAGATACACATTTATCTACATCTTAAAACATAAAGATGAGGCATTTGAGAAATTTAAAAGTTTTGTGACATGGGCAAATGGAAAATTCCCTAGGCCTGTATCTGCACTCCAATGTGATAGAGGGGGAGAGTACCTTTCTCACAAACTCAGAAGGTTCCTAGCTGAAAAGGGGATAGAACAAATTCTTTCTAACCCTTACACCCCTCAGCAAAATGGTGTTGCTGAAAGAAAGGGTAGAACTTTGCAAAATGCGATGGAATGCATGCTTAAAGATTCCAGGTTATCATTCAGGTTTTGGGCAGAATCAATATCTACTGCCTGTTATGTACAAAACAGACTGTATAACTCTGTGATTCAGGACACTCCATTCCATTTGTTTTATGGTGTGAAACCAAAGGTAAACCATCTTAGAGTGTTTGGTAGCACTGCTTGGGTTCATATACCAAAACAGCAGAGAAGGAAAGGAGGCCCCACAACAAAGAAAGCCATCTTTGTTGGCTATGAACAAAGCCAAAGGAGCCACAGATTCATAGTAGGAGAGAAATTAATAATTAGCAAAAGCGCTTCTTTTGCTGAGCAAAACTGGGGGAGATTAAATTCTAGCTCTCCAGTTGATCTAACAACAGAACAGCAAGGACTTGCTGATAGTGATCTTTTGCCTGATGAGGACATTAAACCAGAAAAGCAAACTGAAGATCTGTCTGATGAGACAGATACTTCTCAGGAAAGTGATAGGAGTCAAAATTTAAGCCCTGTATTACCTCGCAGATCTCAGAGGAGTAATAAAGGCGTTCCTCCATCACGTTTTTCAGGCTGAAACAGTAAAGGCTTTTCACATATTCACAGAACCTGAGTCCTTAGAACAAGTGAATGCTTTACCACCTGAGATTGCACAAAATTGGCATTCTGCCATGCAACAGGAGTTAGCATCCTTGAAAGAAAATAAAACATGGAAACTGGTAAATCTACCTCCCAATGAACGTTGTTTGGGTTGTAGGTGGGTTTTCAAACTGAAAAGGGATGCTGATGGCAAAATCCAAAAATATAAAGCAAGGTTGGTTGCAAAAGGGTTCACTCAAAGGAAAGATTTAGACTTTGACAAGACTTTTGCACCAGTTACTAAAGGTGAATCAATTAGCTTACAGTTAAAAATGGCTGCACTCAAAGGAATGTCAGTTCATCACTATGACATTCAAACTGCATTTCTCTATGGTGATTTAGACCACAAACTATACACGCAGCAACCCCCTGGCTATGAAAAAGGGGAGAGTCTAGTCTGTGAACTGCAGAAGTCAATCTATGGGTTAAAGCAAGCTGCTAGATCCTGGAACCAAAAATTAGATGAAAAACTACAGAATTTTGGTTTTGTAAAAGGAAAAGCAGATCCATGTGTATATGTGAAGAAAGACAAACAAGGCTGTATGTATCTGTGCATTCATGTTGATGATTTGCTGCTGTTCACATCAACAGAAAAACAAAGGCTTGATTTTGAAGCCTGCATGAAAAGCCATTTCACATTAAAAAGCCTTGGAACTGTAACAAATAACCTAGGTTTGGAAATACACAGGAAGAAGGATGGTAGCTTTCTGTTAAGCCAATATAGTAAAATTCAAAACCTCCTAGAGCATTTTAACATGCAAGACTGTAAACCAGTCTCTACTCCAATGATAACAGATTTTCAGAAAGATATAGGAGAAACTCAGTTAACTGTGGCAGAGAAATATAGATCTGTAATTGGAAGTTTACTGTACGTTGCAAATCACTCTCACCCAGATATCTCAAATTCTGTGGCCATTTTAAGTAGACAGGTAGAGAAGCCTACATCTACTGGAAAAGCAACATTGAAGAGGTTAATAAGGTATTTGCAAGGAACAAAGAATTATTGCCTGAAGCTAAATGCCTGTGGAACAGAGAAATTGCAGGCTTTTGCCGATTCTGACTGGAGAGCAGATGTCAGTGACAGGAAATCCACTTCTGGTATTTTAATTCAATTTGCTGGGTCAAGCTTAGGCTGGCATTCTAGAAAGCAAACACTTGTTGCTCTTTCCACTGCAGAAGCAGAGTTTTATTCTCTAGCACAAACCTGTAATGAGGTTATATGGTTTAAACAGTTGTTAAAAGACATAGGCATGGAAGTGAACCAGCCTATAACTGTTTATGAGGATAATCAAGCTTGCATTGCTATGGCAAAATCTGAAGCCTGCAAGAATAGAACAAAACATGTAGATATTAGATATCACTATATCAAAGACATGATAGCAAAGGGGAAATAATGCTAAAATATTGTGAATCAAAAGATATGATGGCTGATATTTTAACCAAACCTCTTGCTCTACCAAGACATACAGAGTTGACAAAGAAAATTGGTTTGTGTCTTACTCATTAGCATAAAAAAAGGGGGAGTGTTGGCATTTTTTTTCTGCTCTTGGCTACCATGGTAATTAAGTACTTCCTTAAGCATCAGCCGGGTGAAGAGGTCAAATTTAATTGTCCTCAGTTTAGGTGTTAATAGTTGCATTGCCTGAGGGGAAGGCAGCTTGCAGGACTTTTGTTTAGTATTTAGCCTTGCAGCCGAGTAAGCAGCTCACTCCTCTCTGAGAGCATGTGTGAATGCACAAGCCTGTAAATATGTTTTTGTGCTTTCTGTAAATAAATTTATTTTTATAGAAATGCCTGGTGTGTGACTTTTCTCTCTGGGCCAAATGCTTTCCAGCACTCTGCAAGAAAAACAGAATCATATTAAAACAAAAACCAACTAAAACTATTTAGGCGCAATAAAAATGCAAACCACTGGACACATACATCAGTGCCAGAGCTTCCAAATGAACAACTAACAATGCCTGGGGGAAAAGACAGGTCTTCACAGCCTTGCAAAAGGCCAAAAGAGTATGGCTGTCTGCATTTCAGAAAGGAGGCCATTCCACAGATTAAGTGCCATAATAGAGGAGGCATACTTCTGGGAACCCGCTAGATGACATTGTTTATAGATGGTACCTAGAACATTTTCATTCTGCCAGATCTGGTGGGGTGGACAGAAATCACTAGGGAGAGGCAGTCCTACAAGTTTTTTTTTTTTTTTTTATCATATGGCATAGCAGTTTGGTGTTCATGCTGCTTTTTTTTTCTTGCTGGGAAATCCTTGTGAGGTCCAGCAGCCAGATGTGTAGACTATTTAGCTGTGACAAGTTACGTTGCCTGGGGTACACCACAAGGAGGCTAGTCTACATTGCACCGAGTTGGGCTGAGAGAAAGTGACTGGCCCAAGGTCACCCAGCCGGCTTTCATGCTTAAGGCGGGACTAGAACTCACAGACTCCTGGTTTCTAGCCCAGAACCTTAACCACTAGACCAAACTGGTTCTCTAGTCCTACAAGTAACCTGGTTGCATGCCATGTAGGCCTTTAAGGGTGACAACCAGCACCTTGCATTGCATCTAGAAGCCTACTCGGAACTACTGTAGCTCCATAGCAGTAGTGACACACAGGCATACCATGATGAGCCCCAAACTGCACATGCCACTGCATTCTGGACCGGCTGAAGCTTCCAAACACTCTTCAAGGGCAGCTTAATGTAGAGCATTAAGCTCTACATTCATTCAGGAGGTGACTAAGGTTTGAGTGACCATGAGCACCACCTGATCTAGGAATGGGAGCAACTGGCACACTAGATGTATTTGTGTGAAACACAGCTGCCAACTGCTCCTTGACCTGGAGCTGTGAGTCCAAGTTGCGCACCAACTCTGAATGAGGGAGTGTAACCCCATTCAGGGTTAACAGTGGAAAATCACTAGATCCAGGGGACCCTAAAACCCATAGCCACTCACAGGTGAACCAAAGCCAGTTCTTCCCTATCCAGACCCACACAGACTCCAGGCACTGGGAAACCATCTTGGCAGCATCACTTGGCTGGCCCAGGGCCAAGATGTATAACTGAATATAATCAGCATACAGATTACCTCCATGCTGATGGATGACCTCACCCAACAGTTTCATATAGATATTAAATAGGAGTGGGGAGAGAATCAAGCCCTGTAGCACCCTCCAAAGCAGGGGCCTAGGACTGGACCTCTCCCCCCAGCAACACTGATAGGAACAGGCTTTGGAGGAAAGAGAACCACTGAAGAACAGTGCTTCCCACTCCCACCCCCCTCAACCAGTACAGAAGGATACCAGTACTGATGATATCAAAAACTGCCGAGAGATCAAGGGCAGCCAGGATGGATGCACTACCTCATCCCAAGCCCACCAGCGGTCATTAACAAACATGATCAATGCCATCTCACTGCTATAGCCAGGGCTGAACCCCAACTGCCTGGGCTCAGATAATCCACTTCCTCCCAGGGCCCTTTGGAGGTGCAGGCCTACCACCTTCTCAACAACCTTCTCTAAAAAGGGAAGATTGGAGACTGGATCAAAGTTATCCAGCACAACTGGGTCCATCGATGGGCTCTTGTGGAGGGTACAAGCCACTACCTCCTTCAAGGCAGGCAGGAGTTCACTACTTGAACTCAGCCACATGTCATCCCCTGGGAGGCAAAGACCAACCTGTCAGAACCAAGCCTGACGCTCTTTCTGAGTCAGAGGAGGAATTGGAAACTTACCAGGCTGAAACCGGGAAAACAAAACTCCAGGATGAGGCAGCAGTGCAGGAAGAGTCCAAGGCGCTGATTGGCCAAGATTTGGGGGAGGATTTGAATCCACCAATCAGCGTGCACCAATGACGGGCTGAAAAGCACACGAAGGAAAAGGCAGCCCGATTGGCTGCAGGAGGGTCCAAGCGCACCAAGGATTGGGATAAAAGGCAGCAGCACAAAGAGTGAGCTGCTGGAGACGACCGATCCTCCAAGCCTCCAGCGTTCACAAAAGAGTCCTTACCTGCGTCAGAGACAGTGTCTGTTGCCAAAGGGGAATCAGTGCCTTCACTCCGCTCTGAAGAGGACTTGAATCCCACTTCTGCTACCATTGAGGATCCTTTGCTCGCCGAGCCCAGCAGCCTCCATTTTGCTTCCAGTCTTGAAACTCCACGATTGTCCAAGTGGATTCTTCATACCTTGAAACTCCAGCACCACCGTGTGCCTTCAGTTCTGTCCAACCGTGCGCTCAGCTGTATCCAGGGATTTCACACCTGTCTTGTTCTGGATCTGGAATCCAGCCCAGTCCAGGGCTTCCAGCCGAGTCCAGCCTTGTTCCGAGTTCCCAGCCTTGCTCCAAGTCTCCAGTCCAGAGAATCCAGCCTAGTTCGGGGCTTCCAGCCAAGTCCAGTCTTGTTCCTAGTTTACAGCATTGTTCCAAGTCTCCAGTCTAGGGAGTCCAGCCTAGTCCAGGGTTCTCAATCGAGTCTAGCCTTGCTCCGAGTTCCAGTCTTGCTTCAAGTCTTCATCCCAGTCCAGAGTTTCTAGTCGAGTCCAGCCTTGTTCCCAGTTCCTAGTCCTGCTTTGAGGTTCCAATTGCTGCTTCCAGTCCAACGCAAGCTTCCAGCTATCCAGTGATCCAGCCCCAGAGCAGCTCCAGTATTGTTCCAGTTCGAGACCTGTTGCCTTCAGCTTCAGCAGCACATTGCATTCCAGTCTCATCCAGCCTGCAGTTCCAGTTAGAAGTCCTGTTCCGCTGCCTTGTTGTGGCCCAGTTGGGCTCGCTGAACCCAAGTCTTCATTTATCAAGGACTTATTTATTGTAAATAGTTATTAATAAAGAGTATTTTGATATTACTCTGCCTGGTTGTATAGTCTGAACAGGACACAACCAAGAGGGACATGGATTTAGCACAAAGGTGGCCAAACTCCTCATCCCAAGGATCCTGTCCCCTTCTCAGGAGTAACCAGATTGAACACCCAGATAACTGGACAAGACTGGACCTCAGCCACCTCTACAAGACCAGCAGAGTTGCAACCCAAATCTGAGTGAATCCAGGTAACTTTATCTATCAGATGCATAGCATAATCATTACTACAACCCTGCAAGGGATCCCCTCACCCTCCTTACCCAGAAGAGACTGGGTAATCTGAAACAGGGTTGCTGGGCGGCTGCTTGCAGATGCAATAAGGGTGAAGAAATAAGCACATTTCACAAGGAGTCCTTAATACAATCTCTTACCTATGCTCAGTTGGACTTGCTCTTTGTCTTCCTCCAGTGATGCTCTAGGCATCTCTTGCGCTGCCTCATTTCCTGGAGCTGCTCCAAAAAACAAGGGTCCCTCTGGGATACACATGCACAGAAAATCTGCTTAGGTGCAATCTAGTCCAAAGCCCCCGTTGTCTGCTCATTCTAAGTCACAACTAAGGCTTTGGTCGAACTGTGTATTAGAGTTTCAGTAACCCAACAGATCCATCAGGCACCTAGGGTACACCAACTGAATAGGTCCCAACTCCCTGCAACGGGGGATAGCCAGAGATAATTCCAAGGCTAATAGGGAGTAATCTGTCCATTACAAGGGTCAGATGGAACATCCCCCAACTCCAGACCACATTGCCACTGCCCTGAAATAAAAACCAGATCTAACGTGACCCCTAGTGCATTGACCAACCAATTTGGGGTGCATTTATTTATTTGGTTGTTACTACTTCCATCGGTACAGCCATCATCATATTCACTTGAATAGGTTCATCACACAAAGCAACAATACCAACCATTGCTTATATTTCATACAGTCCATTGCTATAATATTCCAACTGGGACCTAGGTTTTTCCATATTTCACCATTCTTTCCATCTTATAGGGGGTCAACCTTGTGGGTGTAAGAAACAGGAATAGAAATAGAATGTTGTCTTATGTTGTCTGTTGCCATGCATGCATTTAATCTAACATATTAAATTATTTATTAGATTAAATTATTTATTTGTTAGATCTCACCTTTTCTCCAGGAGCTCAGAGTGACAACTACCCAATGACATAAGTTGGGATAAGAGAGTGACTGGCCCAAGGTCATCCAGTAAGCCCTCACAGTTGAGGGCGGACTTGAATTGGGTCTCCCTGATCCTAGTCATTCCTTCCTTGCTTGCCTTCTTCCTTTATTTATAAGCTTTATTGACTGCTTCAATCCCAAGGGATTCTAGGCAGTGTACAAAATATAAAACATAACAAATAATCTACAGTAATATAATACAATACAATCTACAACATAATACAGTATAATAATTTCCCTAAGACATTTTCCACTGAATGTAAGATTTTTTTAAAAAAATAGAATAATTGTTTTTTAAAAAAAATTAAATTTATTTTGTAATGCAAAAACATCCTACAAGATTGATACTCTATTATACATTATATTTACAGGTGTTTCAGCAGCATCACATTCTCCCACATGACTTTGAATAACGTTAGGTATCTCTACTCACATGTACTGTATCTGCATCCAGTCCTATGTCTTGTCTCAAAGAGCTTGGACCTCAGAACCACTAAGAACCTCAGTGCACTTGAGGGTAGCAAGTTGGCCTGATAGAAGTGAAGGAGGAGAGAGATCTGCATCTGCTCACTCAATATGAGCAGTGGAAGGGCAAACTAAATCTTAAGCTGATTTAATGATTCTCCAGCCTGAGTTTAGCCAAGGTCTGGAACGGCTGCCTCCTTCCCCCAGCTTGCTGCCTGTTGTCAGGGTCAGTCTCGCTTCGCAATAAGACACAGACTCACTTAATGGGTATTAAGGATTTCTGGTTTATTGGAATGATAGCTGACAGAACGAAAAACGGGAACGGGGGTGGTGGTGCGGAGGTGCCCCTTTTATACCCTCTTGTATTGCCCTGGGCTCCCCCACCCTGCATTGTCCCGATCCCTCTTGATGGGACCCTTGATGGCTGCCTGGGCGTTTTCCCGGTGTCTTCCTTTGTCTCCCAGCGTCGGTTGTGTCCTCCGGGGCACCAGGTGCGGCTTATCTTCGTTTCTCCGATGCCCTTCTTTTCAGCTGCCTATGGGTCCATGGGTGTGGGTGCTTTTGGGTGCTTGTGTTAATCCCTAGTTTGATTATCTCCTTCCTCTATTTCTTAATGATCATGATCTACGTTGTGAGGCTCTTTGTGCCTTGCAACGAGGTCATGACATGCTGCCCCCCCAAAGATGTTCTATGGTGCTGGTTTCTCCAGGTATGCCTCATGGAACTGTCTTGTTAGTTGTCTAGCCATGACGTGTCGTGCCTGGACCCACTCTGGGTGTGAGAAATGTTTCCATTTCACGAGGTATTGTAGCGTACCTCTTTGCTTTCTTGAGTCCAGTATTTCTTTTACTTCAAAATGTTGTTGGTTGTCTATCATTATGGGTGGGGGCGGAGGTTCTTCCGTATGCCATTTGGATGTGCTCGTTGGCTTCAGTAGTGCACAGTGAAACACTGGGTGGACCCATCTCAAATTGTAAGGCAGTTCCAGTTTGAAGGTAACTGGGTTGATTACCTGTATGATTTAAAAAGGTCCAATGAATTTCGGTGCCAATTTCTTCGAGGGTTGTGAGGTCTTTATGAACTTAGTGGAGAGGTAGACCCTATCTCCCACTTTGTAGTTCGGTGCCTCCGCCCTGTGGTTGTCCACATATTTTTTGTACGTGGTTTGTGCGTCTGCTAGGGCCGTTTGGATGATTGGCCAGGTTGTTGCCAGCTGTGCCGCCCAGTCGTCTGGTGAGCAGGGCGGGGTTTCAGGTTGCAGCAATTCTGGTATCGGTACAAAGTCCCTTCCGTAGACCACCTTAAATGGGGTGTGGCCAGTGCTCTGGTGTACCGCGTTATTATAGGCCACTTCTGCAAAAGGTAGTAAGTCTACCCAGTTGTCCTGTTGGTAATTTATGAATGCCCTCAGGAACTGTTCAAGGGTCGAGTTTAGGATCTCTGTAGATCCGTCCGTGTGTGGATGCCACGCAGTGGACAGTGCTTGCTTAGTCCCGATTAGTTTTAAAAATTCCCGCCAAAACTTTGACGTGAACTGTGTGCCTCTGTCGGTCACCAACCTGTAGGGGGCGCCGTGTATCCTGTATATGTGTGTTAGGAACAAGCGTGCCAGTTGTTGTGCGGAGGGGATAGTTGCGCACGGGATGAAATGTGCCTGTTTTGAGAAATAGTCTTTTACCACCCATATCACTGTTTTTCTTTGGCTGGGTGGGAGGTCCACAATGAAATCCATGGAAATTTCTTCCCATGGGCAGGAGGGGCTGGCTACTGCCTGTAGCAGTCCTTGTGGTTTCCCCCCTTTCCGTTTGGTGGTGGCACATGTGGGGCAGTTGGCCACGTAGTCTTTTACGTCTTTTCTGAGGTTAGGCCACCAAAATTGCCTCCTCGTTAGGTGAAGGGTTTTTACGAACCCAAAATGTCCCACAGTTTTGTCATCGTGCGATCTGTGTAAGATTTCCCCCTGCAGAGATTCTGGCACGTACAAGGCTTTCTCTTTCCAGGCGATGCTGTCCTTGAAAGATACATGGTGTCGGTTGTTTTGCAACCATGTATCTGTTTGTAGTGCTTGTGTGAGTCTTTGTTGCCAGTTCGGTGAAATTGAACGGCGGCTCCGATCGTTCCCCGTCGTTCGTGCTGGCGTGCGCTGATTCCTTGTCTGGCTGCGTGTGACAGCTGGGCAGCCCAGCTGTTTCTCTGTCCATACTGTCCCCACGATGTTGGAGGCTTGCGTGTCGTCCTGTGGCCGTCGGGAGAGGGCATCTGCCAAGAAGTTCTTCTTGCCCGGTATGAATTTCAGCGTGAAATTGAACCGGCTGAAGAACTGCGCCCAACGCACCTGCTTCGGGCTGAGCTATTTTGGCGTGCTGAGTGCCTCCAGGTTCTTGTGGTCTGTCCAGACCTCGAAGGGGCAAGTGGCCCCTTCCAGCAGGTGCCTCCACATCTCCAGAGCTGTCTTTACTGCAAACGCCTCCTTTTCCCATACATGCCATCTCCGCTCTGTTTCGGAGAATTTACAGGAAAGGTAGGCGCAGGGTTTTAGGTGGTTGTCGGAGTCCCTTTGGAGCAGGATGGCTCCGATGGAAAAGTCGGAGGCATCTGCCTGCACCACAAAAGGCTTGGTGGGGTCGGGGTGTTGTAGCACTGGCTCAGCTGTAAAGAGGTTTTTCAGTCTCTCGAATGCCGTTTGACAATCAGCTGTCCAGTTTAGTAGCGCCCCCGGGTTTCTTGATTTGCGCGTGTCCCCCAAGCCCTTAGTCTTAAGCAGGTTAGTTAGGGGCAAAATAGTCTCTGCCAGCCTTGGTGTGAACCCCCTGTAAAAGTTAGTGAATCTGAGGAGGCTTTGAAGTTGTCTCCTTGTGCGTGGGCGCTCCCACGCCAGTATGGCTTGGACCTTGCTTGGGTCCATTTCTATTCCTTTAGCTGAAATCCTACACCCTAGATAGTCAATTTGTTTCTTATGAAACTCGCACTTGGAGAGCTTAACAAACAGCTCTGCCTTGCGGAGTTTCCTGAGCACTTCTTTTACCAAGCGTTCGTGCTCACGTTCCGTTTCCATGTAGATCAATACATCGTCGAGGTAAACCAAAACCCCCTTAAAAAGGAGGTCACGCAGGACCTCATTAATTAACTGCATAAATACCCCCGGTGCTCCTGCCAGTCCGAATGGGAGCACCTTATATTGAAACGCCCCCAATGGGCAGTTGAAAGCAGTTTTCCACTCATCCCCCTCCCGTATCCGTATGCGGTAATAGGCTTCCCTTATGTCCAGTTTAGAGAATAACCTACCCTTCGCCAGGTGGGACAAGATGTCCTTTATTAAGGGTAGGGGGTATTTATTTGAAATGCTTGCTGCATTTAATCCGCGGTAGTCTGTACAGAGCCGCAGTGACCCGTCCTTTTTCTCCCGAAAGAGGACTGGTGCTCCTACTGGAGAGTTTGCAGGCTCGATAAAACCTCTCGCCAAGTTTTTGTCCACAAAGTCCCGTAATGCTGCCAGCTCCCGCTGGATCATGGCATATATTTTGGGTTTGGGTAGGGGTACCCCCGGGACCAGTTCAATGGTACAGTCCGTTTTCCTGTGGGGGGGAGTTTGTCCACCTCTTTCTCGCCGAAAACGTCGGCGAAATCTGCGTATTTGATTGGCAGTCCCTCTGGCATTGCCGTGTCTCTGTGCTCCACCGTCGTTGTTGCCCCCCCCATGGCCGCTCGAGGGACCCTGTTCCCCGAAGGTGCTTGGTAACGCCCGTCAGCAAACTTAATCTCTCTGGTTCTCCAGTTGATGACTGGGTTTTGCTGCACGAGCCATGGGATCCCCAGTATGAGTAGGGGTTGCCCCACTGGTGCCATGATGAAAGCCAATTTTTCCTCGTGGCTGCCGAGCCTCAGCGCGGTTTCTCCGGTGTATTGGGTGACCGGGCCCCCTCCCGCTGCAGATCCATCGAGCTGCGAGAACACCAATTGGTGCTGAAGTGGATAGCAGTGGAGGTTAAGCGCGGCTGCCAGGTCTGGGTGCATTAGGCTTTTGGAGCAGCCTGAGTCAATTAGTGCCCAGACCTTTTCAGTTTTATCCCCATGGGTGAGGGTGACACGGACGTAGAGGGTGGGGCATTCCTCACTCACCCCTTTATCGTTGCGCCTGTCACTGTCCTCCACCTGTCCTTCGGCGCCCCTTAGGCCAGGTGGTTGTCGTTTCCCGTCGGCTCGTCGGGGTTGCTTCCCTCCTCCTCTGAACTGTAGGGGACGTGTCTGCGTCAGTACTCCCCCTTCGCTGCTGGTCGCTTTCTTGGCGCTGGGGTTGGTGCGGTTTGTGCCCTCCTCGGGCTCTCTCTGGGTGTCGATTTGGGGCATGCTGCTGCTTTGTGATCTTCCTTGCCGCACGTGAAGCACTGCCCTTTAACGAAGCGTCTGTCCCATTCCTCCTTCCATAGTTGGGGTCTCACCTTCCCCTGCCTTGCACTAGTTCGTGGGGGTCTCGCTGCCTCCGTCTGCCGCGTTTCCCTCTTTGCGTGGAGGAACGTGTCGTGAGCGTTCTCTGCTTCCCCCGCCAGCCGGATCCATCCCGTCAGGGAGTTGGGGTTGTCTCGGCCGAGTGCCCACCGGAGAACGTTTAAGTTGAGCCCGTGTTTGAATTTCTCAATCAGAGTCGATTGAGACCAGGTGTCCACTTTTCCGGCTAGGGCTTGGAACTCCATGGCATACTCTGCCACGGAGCGCGGGCTTTGTCTGAGTGTTTCCAGTGCCCTTTTTGCTTTTTCTTGCTCCAGGGGGTCCCTGAAGTGTAGCTCCAGCGCCTGCAGGAATTCTGTGCTGTCCTGCAGCGCCTGCGCACCTGATTGGCACAACTGGACGTACCAATCGGCATCCCGACCTTTTAGCTTAATGGCTAGGGCATTGACTTTGCCCCTTTCAGTTCTGAAACAGGGACCCCATTCCTCGAGGTAGTACCTCGCGTTTGTCAGGAAAAAGGAGAGTTTAGAGGGGTCCCCGTCAAGCTTTATGCCAAAGTCCTTGGCAGCGGTCCTGGTTTGGCTCCCGATGCCCTCTGTGCCATGTCTCGGGCTCTGTGGGGGCTGATGCGGGTCGGATTGTCTCCAGTCTTCTTGCGGTGTTTGTGCCTCTCTCTGGGTCTCCTCGTAAGTCCGTCGACCCGCCGTCCAGGGGGGAGGGTGGGGTGTTCTCCCTCGGTCGGGCTCCTGGATCCAGGCTCCGCTGTCGCCACCGCCGTATGCCGGGTCGTCCCTCCGCCTCTCGTCCTGGTGCGTCTCCAGTCGTCGGGTGGGTTCCTGGGACCGAGTTCCGCCGCCGCCGCCGCCGCTGAGGTTGTCCCGCCGTCTCACGTCCGGGCGCGCCTCCGATCGGTGGGTGGGCTCCTGGGGTTGGGCTCCGCTGTAGTCGCCACCGTCCGCTGGGTATCCGCTCCATCTCTCGTCCCGGTGCACCTCCGGTCGTCGGGTGGGCTCCTTGGGCCAGGTTCCGCCATCGCCGTCGCCACCGCCACGCTCGCCCCGCCGCCGCTCGTCTGGGGGTGCCTCTGCGCTGGTTCCGCCGCGGGGTCCCTGCACTGCCGTCAGTTGTTGTAGCATCAGCCGCATCGCCTGCATCCCTTCCTCCAGCGCGTCGAGCCTCGCCACTGTCCACGGCCTCCCGCTGGGGTGCTCGCCACTCCACTCGTCCTCACCGGTGGCCGTTGTGGAGGATGGACCTTCCCTTGGTCCCTCCGCGGTGCCAGGCGTGCCCTCGCCTCCGTGCGCCCAGGGTGGCGGTTTGTCTCGCGCTTCCTCTGGGGTTGCCTGCGAGTCTGGAGAGGGTCCCCTCGTCTCGCCCCCGGTGCCCTGCAGGCTCTGGGGCGCCAGGGTGGGTCCCTCCCCCACCTCTTCCCCCCAGCTGGGTCCCATACTTACCGGGGCGTTGCATCGCCTGGACCTCAGCTGCATCCCGCCCAGCGGGAGCGGGGCTTCGTCACCGGGCGCCGAAGGGTTGCGCCGCCTCGTTTCCTGGGTCTCCATACCTAGCTGGGTCCCTCACAAGCTTGTTGGATGGGTGCTAGGTGAAAATTTTTTTGCGGTTCCCGTTTTTATGTCAGGGTCAGTCTCGCTTTGCAATAAGACACAGACTCACTTAATGGGTATTAAGGATTTCTGGTTTATTGGAATGATAGCTGACAGAACGAAAAACGGGAACGGGGGTGGTGGTGCGGAGGTGCCCCTTTTATACCCTCTTGTATTGCCCTGGGCTCCCCCACCCTGCATTGTCCCGATCCCTCTTGATGGGACCCTTGATGGCTGCCTGGGCGTTTTCCCGGTGTCTTCCTTTGTCTCCCGGCGTCGGTTGTGTCCTCCGGGGCACCAGGTGCGGCTTATCTTCGTTTCTCCGACGCCCTTCTTTTCAGCTGCCTATGGGTCCATGGGTGTGGGTGCTTTTGGGTGCTTGTGTTAATCCCTAGTTTGATTATCTCCTTCCTCTATTTCTTAATGATCATGATCTACGTTGTGAGGCTCTTTGTGCCTTGCAACGAGGTCATGACACTGTTCACCCACATTACACCTTTGCTTTGGCATCCAGAAAGAGTAATGGGGTTAGAAAAGGGAATTTTTCCCATCATAGGTCATAACTCTGGTTCTGAATAGAGTCAAGGAAATCTGAGCCACTAGGTCTCATCTTATGTATCCTCTCCCAGGGGCTATACGCAAGAAGTCAGGATGTGTAATACCCTTTGTGGAGTTATAGTAAGCAGAGAATCCATGTATCTTTTTTTTTTTAACAGAATACTCCCCTACATGAAGGGTTGTTCAGATCAAAACTGATTTTAAAAAGAGGGAAGGACAGGACCCTCGAAGTGGCCTATCAGCTTTTGAGTTGGCAGCCCACTTGTGTGAATTCTTCTCTACCATGTCAAGATTATATGGATATTTTAAAAATTCTGTCTCTAAATGAAATTAACTTATGCGAATTATATGCAAAACTCTTCCCTTTCTTGTAGTCATTTTGGAGGAGTGGTCCACTTACAGAGATTTCCTTTACAGAAAGGAATGCACTTATTCCAAATGTCAGTACCATTATCTGCCCATCACTTCCTAAGACTCTATTTTGTCCCTTTTTTTTAACCAAGGAGTCAGCACGTGTGAGTTTTGCCTTATATTGTTTTGTGTATTGGAGGAGAGGAAAAAAGCATATTTCAGATATTTGGCCTGTTGTAGCTTATTTGTGTGTGTGTGTGTGTGTTGGTTTGATTTCTCCATTTCACTGATTGGTTCATTTTAAGAACAATAAACAAACATCCCTTGCTAACAGGTCTATGCAGACATTATATTTGTACGGTTTATGATCTCTCCTTGATGTTCATTTGTTCACTGGTGGGAAATTGCAAGCAACAAAGGTAAAAAAAAACAACGGCATGCTAACAGGAACAGGGCTATGGAAATTCTATATCCCCTCCCTTGCTTATTTGAAGAAATATTAGGAAGCAATCCCATTGGGCTGATGACTCAATTACAGCTTCAGTTCAATCACAAGTCATAATTGCATCAACTTGCTAGTATGGCTCTCTCTTCTACTGGTTTCCTTTTATCTAAAATGTTGGAGATAAAGATCCAGAGAGAAGCCAACTTCTTCCCACCATTTTGCTTCTGTAAGTCAAACTTCTGTACTAGGACTGAGGCAACAGGTTATCGAGTGTTCCGCACAACTGCATGAGAGACAGACCATCCAGATGTTGAAGTACGTTAGGCCCTGAGTTATACAGCTGGGAAGACTAGGAACAGTATGGGGTCACAGTTGCAAGAGACCTGAAGTTTATATAGCAAATATAACCCATTGTTATTCAGCTGAATCATTTAGCTTTCATCATGTAGAGCCATTCCAGAGCAGACAGGATATCAGTAGCTGCCAATAAGCAGTACTGTTTGGCTAGGGCCCAGATGTCCATCCCCTTCTCCTTCTCCTTCTCCCAAGGATTTCAATAGTGGACCAAGGTTCTCTGGAAGATTCAGAGATTCACTCCTGGGGAGTATATCCATTAGTAAGCTGCATACAAGCTATATATGGTGGCTATCTTTCGATGCCTCATTTAAAAAGAGTAGTATTAACAGCACAGATGACACCCCCCTCCCATTTTTAAGGGGATTTGTTCCTTAACCTAGAGCCTACAATGTCTTCTGGACTAAGGACCACACTTGGCTTTTGAGCCGTGTGCTGGGGATTCCACTGCGAAAAAGTAGTAGGTGGAGACAGGACAAAAATCAATTTAGTATCATTTCATTCACATATAAAAGGTATTGGTATCAAAGGTGGTTAAGATAATTGCTTTTCAGGCAAGGTTTGTTCTCTCTTCTGTCACTTTAGAAACCACAGTTTGAAAGCAGCTTCAGTAGGTCTCACAGGACTGCACTCAAATTTTTGGGTGGGCTGCATTCAGGCTTCAGGTTGTGGACCTCTGCTTTAGTTCACATACCTGCTACTCTGACTCAAAGACTTGCATGAGCCAGTAGTTACTCAGTATGTGTGTGTGTTTCCCAGAAGGGGAAAAGAAATGCAACTCTTTACAAGTAATCATCACAGCATGGCCAAAACATGGGAGGACACTTGTCTTGCCCCTCCCCATTTTTATCCCTCTTCCAGCAAGATGGTGCTCCATCCCCACAAAACCAAAGCTCTTGTGAGCCCTTCTGTGTGCACCCAGAGAGAAAAATGGGATCTGACACATGACTGGTTAGTTTGGTGTTGGCCCACTTTCTTCTCCCCTCCTTTATTCCCTTCTCCTTCAGGAGAACCCTGGCTGCCTATCTGCTGGCTGACCTTTTTGCAGAGACAGTGGAAGGCAATTCCAGCAGTAGCTAAAAGCAGGGACTAGTCTGCAGAATTGGTTGGCCTCCAGCTGGATGGATATGATCTTGAGATAATTTTGGGAAAAATCCAGACAAGTGAATAAAGAGACTCAAATAGGCCAAAGGAGGCTCATGGCTGATTGTTGGTTGCTTCTCACACGCACCCTACCCCACTCATGAAGAAAACATATTTTTGGAAAAAGACAAATGCTACCATCTGTCCCTCCCCAGTCTTTAATGCCCCCCTTTCAACTTCCCACCAGATGCCTAAGTTCCCAGTTCCCAGCTCACCCTCTGGCTCCACTCCAGAAATAAATCAAGGTGTCTCTTAAACTCATTTATGTTCTTTTGCTTCGGAGCATCTTCAGCGCAGTCTCTTTGCCAAAGCCCTCTGGGCAGAATCCTCAGCAGACGTTAGCAGAGAGCACTTCATCTTACTGGCTACACATATCTGTTTTGTTTCTTGGGGTTGGGGGGAAGGGAACCCTGAAGATGAAGAAGAGGCAGGAATAGAGGCAACTTATGTGGGGGGAGGGGGAGGAGAGATGGTTCAATGCTGAAATGAAAAGGGCCTGAGTCACAATAATGAATTGGGGACATTATCCTCGCTCTGCCACACCGCTCAGAACTTTCCCAGACCTGCATGGGTGACACTGACCTTTAAAATGTCTGGAAAGATGCACAGTGAAGCATACTATAAGCAAAGATAGCCAGGCAGTGGGGGAAGGTGGTGGGAGACTTCACATTGATTTGTTCCCTTTTTCATTACATTTGCACATCAGATGAGAATCGTGGCACTGATGTTGTGGATACAACATGAGATCTTTGATCCGCCCAGCCACCCATCCAGGCTGTCATATATAAACTGCAATAGCAAAATGGGAGCATACCAAGCCACAGTTGTTCAGCAATTGTGCCATCAAAATTTAAAGGCATGGTTAGAAGGGAGTCCATGAGCCATGTTCTGCATTGAATGCTCACTGCTATCACTGGGATCAGTAATTGAAAGGGAAAGTCACATGGGTATTCGGGGGGGGGGGCAAGGGAGACAAATGATAAAATGACATAATGACACAAATGCAGTGTCTCACATACTTACAAATATGTAATGATGTCACTGCACGTGTGGCATCATTTTGGCATCACTGTGGTTTGTCACAAACTCTTCTAGAAACATAATGTTTATTTCCATTGCCCTTGTATCTTCTCTTCCTTTACTCCATTTAAAATTCTTCAGGATTGTTCGTTTGCAACAAGCTATTCTCAGAGCTGCTTCCAGACTACAAAGTATAGCAGACTTCCCTAGCTTGGTATCCTTGATATATATGGACTTCAGCTCCTAGAATCTTTACCAGAGGCCATGCTACTGGGAATTCTAGGAACTGAAGTCTAAATACTTGGGTATTTTCTAAGTTGGTAAATGCTGTTATATAGGATCATGAAATACTAACTCAAGTAAGGCAACTGGGTTTCTTAAAGGCTAGGTTTTCATACTGAAGTAACAATTGGCCCAAGTAGAATATTCCTGCTGATCAGTTAGCATGGTCTTCATTCCACTAATAGGTTCTGCAACCCAGACTAAGTCTTGTTAAAAGGAACAGGCAATGAAGCATAAGATCAGGACACTTTGCATATTTCATTCATTCTGATAAGGCTTATACTGTAATGGGTTGTTCTCCATAGGCCCAAATTTTCTGCTCTGATGATCTAGATGCCATGTGGCTTCTTTCATTTATCACATAGGGAGAGCATTTTTATTCTTTTATTCTTTTATTTTATTCTTTATTTTATTTTCTATCCCACCTTTATTATTTTTATAAATAACTCAAGGTGGCGAACATACCTAATACTCCTTCCTCCTCCTATTTTCCCCACAACCACCACCCTGTGAGGGGAGTTGGGCTGAGAGGGAGCGACTGGCCCAAGGTCACCCAGCCGGCTTTCCTGCCTAAGGCGGGACTGGAACCCTCAGTCTCCTGGTTTCCAGCCCAGCACCTTAACCACCTTAACCACTAGACCAAACTGGCTCTCCTCTCCTTATGACAGGAAAGTACTCTAATGCCATTTTCTCACCCTCCTTACCTCCACCACTTTGGCATGCAAAACTAAGACAGGAAGGAGAAAGCAGAGTCATCATTCAAATAGTGGAAGCTATTCCTGCCTAAAATGCCTTGCTAGCCTCAAGGGGAGGAGATACCTAGTTCATTGGTCGAGCACACATGGTGTAGGCAAAAGGGGAAGGTTCAGTTCCTGGCTGCCTCCCACCTGGACTTCTCTGGACAGGAGTCTTTTCCGGCCTTATATGAAACCCAAAGAGTTCTTATAAACCAGTGCAGATAGACAAAACAGAATTGGATGGACCAATGTTCTAAATAGAAGGCAACTGTCTTTATCCCTTCCAATGTTCCAAAATCACTGGATTCAGATCTAGCACTACCCTCCAAAACTACTTACTGTACCTTGTGCACAAGTCCATTTTTCAAGCTGCTTCCAAGAGCTATAGTATTGGCAGCAGCCAGAGTTACTTACCAGCTGACTTAAGAGTCTGCGGCTTGAAACCAGAATTCAGCTGATCCTGGTTCTGCTACCACCACCGACTTTTTTTCCTCCTCTGGCAAAGAAGCAAGAATACTTTTGTGTGGAGGGAGGCATAATGTGACGAATCTCCCCAAGTTCAGGGCAGCACTGTCCTTCCAGTGATGTCACAGCTAATTTTAACTGCCACAACAATAGAGTTAAATAAATTAGGGTCATACACCCTTTTGATCACTCCAGTACACATGTTCACAAGTATGTACATGTACAATGCAAGTTTGGACTGCTTACAAACTTATATTATTCTCTCTCTCTTACACACACACACTCACAAACCAGAAATGGATCATAGGCTATTGGTTCCTCTGGTAGAACAAAGCTTTTTTTCCAGCAAAAATTCAGTCCTTTGTATCTCTTAGTGAGGAAAAGAAAGACTCCTTATCTGAAATCCTGGAAAGCAACTTCCCCAACCACTTGTCCTCCAAATTTATTGGACCTGAATTCCTATTCTTGCCAGCCAGTTTGGCCTACCAGCACTGGAACAGGTAATCCTGAGCTAGATGAACCAAAGAACAAAACTTGGTTCAAAATGGTTTCCTAGATTCCCAGACAGCTGCAGCATGTTATGTGGAAATTTTTAAAAAGTTGCAAATCTTGGAAATATTACCATTTGTTTCTCTTGTTTCATTGCCCCACTTGGGGCAACAGCTTCTTTCTTACTAATTCATAGTGCTCCTGCTTTTAGGATTTAGGGGATTGTGAGTATCTGCTGCCATCAAGCCAAATAAGTCACAACTGATGAATTTCCAGCTGGAAGTAAGGAGGCCAAGAGGTTCACGTTGCTGGTCTTCACCAGCACTAAACATAAGAACCAAACTCAGGTTCCCAAACTGTTGCATCTATGTTGCAGCAGTTGGGATACATAATTCCATGTCCACTAAAAACTGAGAGCCTGGAAGAATTCCTAGGTGGTTTTGCTTCAGGAAGTAGTCTGACTTCACACTTGGATAACCCTAGTTTAAATATCACAGCGAAGCTTCACTTCTCCTTCAAGAGTTTGGCTTTGCCTATTTGGGATGATGGAGCCCATCAGTGTAGCCCCAGTTCCACCCCATACCTACGTCAGTAGTAACTTTTGAAAGGAAGAGATCCATCCATCCATCCATCCATCCATCCATCCACCCAAAATAGTGTTGGGCTCCATTGGCAGGTCTGTGCAAAGTGAATGGCAGGCTATGACTAATGGGCCAATCTGACACGTAGTTCAGAGCTATCTGCAAAGTTCCCTATCACTTCCTTTCCTGATTCAGCTTTCGGAACACCTGTAATTTAGAACAGCGCGCTACACACTTACGCAGGAGGCTCAGAAATTGGGGGTTAAAGCAATGGCCTGATATGTCTTGTAACGAGGCACAGCTTGTAAGCCTTGCTCCAAGGGACACCAAATTAAGCAGCCCTGTAGTACAACTGGACAGGCTATTTCTATAATCATAGAGCTGCGACAAACGGCCTTTGCCACAGGCTTTTATTTGAGATGCTAATAACAGGCTGTGGTTTTGAGGAACTGGAGCTCTCACTAGACAAGGCAGAGTCTTGTCGAATTATTGACTTTGTAGTGTATATCATTCCCCACCGTAGCCAGGTAATGGCAGCTCTCGCTCGCATCTTCGGAATACGTCAAGAAACTGTGCGGGGCACCAATGGCATGTTTCTGTTTTATCTTATTAGGCTTACCCAGCGTGGTCACGTTGGTATTCAACCTAGCTAACACTGTGCTGTTCAGGAAAAAAAGTCTTACATTAACGACTTTTGTCACAAAAGTCATTAACATAATAGGACTTCCACATCAAAACTGAATATTAATGCTACACCAGGCTGAGGTAGTAAGAGGGATAATTGCTCTCATACATTTTCCAGTCGGATTTTCCCGTCGCGGCAGCAATTGCATTAGCAAACCCGATTATTAACACATCTGATACAATGGCAGTGGCTAATAGGTGTTAAGTTGGTCCTTTTTTCTTTCCCTGACCCCCATTTGGGGCCACAACCCTTGTTCCAAAATTCAGATCACAGATGCTGCCAAACTCAGCTTGTGTGTGTCAGCAGGAAATGCTTAAGCAGGACAGTGAACATCAAGATAAGGAAGGGGTTAGGGCTACATGCAAAAAAACCAGCAGAAGACGACTTATTCCTCGCTTTGCCAGGGCGCCACCTGGAGACCCTGGAAAAACTGCTCTGGCCTTCCGGTTCCCAGCTAGAAAACCCCTCCACGAGGATCATCTTCATAGTAAAGGAAAATTCTGATAGGCCCTGTATGAAATCTGTATGATTTGGATGCAGGGAGGAAAGCCAATGAATGCAGCATTCAGATTAAGTTATGAACACCGGCAGTGTCCCTAGGTAGAGCCTGGCTGCTCAATTCCCACTGACTTCAGTGGGAGTGAAGCAGCCTCTCCCTGTGTGAAGGCACATCTACTGCCATCGCCACCACTTCTTTGGGCACGTTCATCTTAGTACATTAGTGGCCCAATCCTAAATCAGGGAAGTAAGACCCTCTTAAGTCCAGCAAAGGGTGCTTTCAAGTAAATAAGGATATGAATGTGCTTAGGGTTCATAACCGCATAGTTTATCCCTGTGGGTGTTTACTCCTTAGTAAGTCGCCTTATCTGACTCCTAGGTAAGAATGTAGCAGGCAGCCTTTAAGGAGGGCGCTGTTTAGTTCTTCCTGTCCTTTCTCCTTGAAACACCCCTACGTTTCTATCTGTTCCTACTTTAACAGATAGGGAATTGAAGCAGTGGGAAAATGACTTGCCTAATTCCAGCTAATTAATATGTTTAGAGGTTTACAGAATTCCAATATTATGACAAGCCTGAGATGATTGAAAGCAAATATGAAGGGAGAACACCAGCTGGATAGTGCAGGGTGTGGGAACAGGATAGCAAGGCGGTGGGGGAGAAATTATTAAGGGCACAGTAGTCCTGCCTTCAGCAATCATGTCTACAAAAATTCCAACTTTCCTTCAGAAAATCAGATTCTTCATCAGAGACCAGAATTACTGGGACATGTATCTAAATGAGAAGAATAATGCAACCTTGAAAGACCAAAAGCTTGCATCCAGAAATGTTGTGCTCCACAATGAAGAAGGGGCATTTCTATATAGCGTATGTATGAAAGCGCCACTCTGGAAACTCACTGGAGGCTTGTTCATCTTTGTAAGCCTTACGCTTGCCTCTGCTAGAACCCCAGGAGAGATTCTGAGGCTACACAGTTTGACAACCTTCCAACCTGTTAAACAGCAGGGGTTCAATTAGAGGAGGAAACAGGAAGGGGTACCAGCTTAATTCACAAACAGGGTGATTACTGCCTAGAAATCAACTTGGTTCTGATCACTGGCATGACTTGCCCAAAGTCACCTACAATATTTTGCAACTTGAATATGCTATGCAAATTTAGCCTCTCTAAGTGTATTGTCTTCACTTAAAGCCTGGATTCTTCTTTTACAACTTGGGTTTTGAAATACAGGAAAGAGACAAAGAGCATGGTCATGTTTTCAGACTTTGCCAGCTACTGCTGGTGCCATTCCCAAGGCAGGAGCACCACTTCCTTGTCCTTCTTATTATCAAGTAGGGTTTCCCTCAATTTTGCCATCCCTTTTCCAGCTTCACAGGACTCTTTCTCTCCTTATCCTTTCACTCATAGGTAATCTTCCCATCCATTTATCTTTCTAAGAAGAATCACTCACAGGAGTTCATTTAAAAAGAGAGAGAGAGAAATGTGCAAATAAAAAATTATTCATAAAAGTGAGTTGTCAGCAATGTTCTGCACCATATGAGAAACTAGGAAGGGAAAAGAAAATATTCTAAAATTAATGAACCTTAGTGTGTTGCATAAAGATTTTAATTTGGCAACAGGCTATGTATAAGATAAAGCTATT
This sequence comes from Candoia aspera, assembly GCF_035149785.1. NCBI lineage: Eukaryota > Metazoa > Chordata > Lepidosauria > Squamata > Candoiidae > Candoia > Candoia aspera. Next base: position 116,829,198 of record NC_086154.1, on the reverse strand, counting down.
CATCAGGTGGCTTTACCCTGGGCTCTTCTGCACTGAAGCCTCAACTCAGCCCTTGAGGGCTATGCTTCAGAAATCAGTGGAGGTTCTTGAGATGAAACAACATTTGATTTCATTTATATTTCCATAAGTTAAATACAGTTAATGGGATTACTGTCCGATCAGATGTTGAATTTATTCTTTTTCCTTCTGTCACATTAAGAATCACAATGGACTAACAACTTAGGAAGGTGGCAAAGGCTGCCTTGTCGGGCCGCTCGTTCTGAACTGAACGCTAATGCACTGCCCAGTTTTCATTTTGCTCAGTCTTGTTTTTCCTGGTGATTTAAATTGCCTGTTTTTTAATGTAGTTTGTTTTAAAGTGGGGTGTTTACATTTTGAATTTATATTAGCTGCCTAGAATTGGTTGACATGCACATTTTTGTAATAAATAAATAAAATAAGCTTTGGGAAGTCTCTGGAAGCTGCACTCCAGGCTTTTGGAAAAAGCAGGCAGCCCAGGAGGCCACAGGTTATAACCTGCCCAACAATAAGTTCATCTGTCCATTTTCACATATTTAACATTACAATAAAGAAATGAAATAAAGATGGAATTTACTAATAAATGTCAATAATGGAAATTAAAGGATTTTTGTTTTAAATTCAGAGCCCACAAGAACACAAATGTAAAATGCAGCAGTACAAAAACAGCACAGTTGAGAATGAATCCCAATGGCAGGCATACTTTGCATAGGAAGGATTCCAAAGCTTGGGGAATTGAACTAGTTTGTTTATATGGGCATCAAGAGAGGTGACCAGTGAGTCTCACTGCAGAAAACAGGTCTTAACTGGCCATCCCCAGGAGGCAGGGCTGGCCCCCTCCTGTAGCTATCCTATGCAACTTACATAGTGAGGAATCTCTCAGAAGGACTGAATTTCTCAGCCTTTGGTGGAAACACAAAGCAACAAGGGATCTTTCTGCCAGGTCACCAAGGGAAAAGGTTCCATATATGCCATGGCAGATCAGAAAATGCCTCTTCTTCTGGAGGAAGAATTTACTGCAGTATCTCCCAAATGAGAAATGCTTATAAGGAAGGATCCCTTTCTGTGTTTTTTTATTCATCCTAGCTCTGGCTTTAACAAAGCCGTTGCCTGTGCTGCTGAAATTAATTAATTCAAAAACCGCCCATCTTATGTAATATAACCCTGGGTGGTTCACAAGCAATAATAAAACATAAAAACCAACAAGAAAAAAACCCATAAAAACCCACAAAAAATTCCTGGCACCCCAAATACAACACCTACCCACATATGTGTAACCAACTAGACATCTGAAGTTGCTGTAGATGTAAAGATATTAACCTGGATCAGCTGGATTCTCCACTATTATATCTCTGCCAGCACAGACCAGTGGGAAGGTGGGCAGCCATTCATGGGGTTGGCTCGCACCTTAGAGCCCCTCCCACCTGATTAGAATTTTCTAGCCTCTTGGATTTTACATTTATTTATATTGTATTTTATATTTGTTAATTGTTTTATTTTTATAGGATTTTAATTGTTTATTATTATAGTTTTAATTTTATTGTAAACCGCCCAGATTCCCTCTATTGGGGGAGATGGGTGATAGCAAAATTTGAATAAATAAATAAATAAATAGATCAAGCCTTCCATGTTAATCCCACTATTTGTATGGGGTATGTAGAAATAGAGTTGGGACACAGAAGATCCAATTTAGGCTTGGAATTGCACAATGGGAGCTTTTATGCTCTAGCACTTCATCCACAGGTCAAAAGAATATGATTACACCAGCAGTAGGTGCAGAGGAACTCAATTACATAATGGAAGAAAGGTGTAGGGAAAGGTAAATTTCACTCTACCTGTAGATTTCTGGATGATTTGTAGTAGTTGGGCACATTTTCAGCTGCAAATTAACAATGACAACAACCATTCCATCCAAATTAGACCGCTGAAACAGACTTTATGATAACTAGAGAGGTACATTTGCAAACTGAGCTCAGTTCAGCACTGGTAGTGAAATAAATCTTGAGGCTCAGAATATCCTCAAAGCTATGCTTGCTTAATTCTAAGTTATTTCTACTTCTAACTTTGATTGGTAAACCTTAGTACTGGTTAAACACAATATCGTCAATGTAACAATCCTGAAACCTGTCCAGCTCTATCATTAAGACACTTACAGGACCTAGGAATAGTGATTTTAACTAAAAACCAAAAGTATGTTTTAAAAAAACCACATCTATGCCTAGTCCAGAGAAAAATTCAATTTAAAAATATTTTCCCAACAGCATTTCTACAAACAATTATTTTGCTGGTTGTCAACAGTATCTGGCTGATTATTCCAAATCTAGTATCTTTTCAGCTGAACAAGGATTTGAACTTTTTTCCAGAGATATTCAGCATAGTCCTTTGCAAGCAAAACAACAAAAAATCTGGTTATACCTTAAAGATTAAGAAACTCATTATCACATACGTTTCTATGGTCTAAATGTTATGATGCATGAAGCATATTTAAAAATAGTTCTCCTTAGTCTATGGAGCACATTCTAATCTAGCATTCTCTAACTCAGTGCCCTCTAGGTAAGGTTGGACTGCAACTCCCAGCATTCCTAGCTGGTATGGCCAGGCATCCCTGGGAATCCAGGACATCTGGAAGCACTTGGTGGGGAAATTTGCTTTTAATCTGCCTTGGGTCTATAAATGAATACCAGCAATGAGGACAGAAAAGGACAATGTTCTACTATCTTTAAAGAAAAATGCTATAAATATTCTGTAGAGGATTTAAAGTTTCTAGCGTCTCCACTCCCATCTCATACCATCCACAGATTTTTGGGGAAGCAGGGAATTGTTCTAAAGTCTTTATATCAAATCTGTCTTCGTAGAAACTGTGTGTCAAAAAAAGAAATGCCCAGACAAGAAACTCCCACTGATGGGACTTCAAATGAATGATGCAGGGTTTTTTTTAACTTTTTCTGGTCAGTTCCTGTAATAATTGTAGGCACTATCTGGATTAATTCAGGTCACATCTAGATTAAATGGAAATAAGAAGAGGACTTCAATGCTGTTTTATTAATTGTCTTGGCAGAACATGAATTTGATTTAGTTTCAACTGAAGTTAAATAGTAGCATCTATATCAAGTTTTCAGGCTTCAGAAAAAGTTATGTGTACCAGGCATAGTCTAACACTGGCTTTGAAAATGGGCCACCCAAAATGGCCAGAAAGAATTACCCAGAATTATGGAAGAAATAGTGAGCGTTAGGTAAATCACAAAAGGTTTTTTTTTTAAGAAAAAGTTTGGGAGGGAACTCAAAGCAGATGTCCTACAGCCTAAGTAGCATGTGAAAGATTAGACAAGAGATATTATCAAGGACTTTGCATAGAAGTTATGCAAAAAAGCATGACACTAAATAAGAGGATATTACCCAGAACCATTTCTTTCATTGCCTCACATCACAACCCTTTACTTCAATGGAAGAGTTGAACGTGACAAAGACAAAAGCTGGATTCTACACCAAACTAAATTATAATGTTGTTAGCCATTATGAGGATCAACAAGTGGAACTGACATGAGCATTCTGGCTTTGCTTGAAATGTTTAGATGCTCCAATACATGGAGTAATGGTTAAGACCCAGGTTCTAGTCTACCCTCAGGTACAGATGTTCATTGGATGACTTTCAGCCTGTCGTTCTTTTTCAACCCACCCTGCAGAATAGGAGAAAATAGGAGAAGGAAGTACTATGTAAGTCACCTTAAGCTCCTGTATTAAAATCAGAATGAATATGGGAGGGAGGGAGGGAGGGAGGGAGGAGAGGAGAGGAGGAGTAAAATAGCAGAAGATGTAGATACACAGCATAGATAATAGATGTAATTGCAACTTATTTGTGGAGGGAAAAGTGGAGGGGAAAAAATTACTAATGATTCATTCATGAATTGAGACATGTCAAGCCAAAAATAATTCACTGATTTTGTATCAGAACAGAATGGGAAATGTGCAGCCCTCCAAAGAATTCAGCCAATTTGGGAAATGGTATAGGCTGTTGGGGATTATGGATCACCAACATCTGGAGGACCAGATGTTCCCCTCTCCTCTATTTGGGTCTGTCAGGGACTTAACAGTTCACTGTTTCCACAGGCCAAAACAAGCAACCAGACTAATGGCTGGGTGCTACTTGGTTTGTAGGACATTAGTGAACTTTCTTCCATTTCTGAAAATCTAAGCTATCCAATAGTGTGCCATACACTTCCACTCTGAATGTTTCCCTAGTAGCTCAGTAAGAATATAATGTGACAAGTAGCGATATAGCCACATTGGAGGAAAGCACACTGTGAATGAATCAAAAGGTTGTGTGAGATCCAGAAATGAATTCTTGACTATTTTTGCAGACTGAAGCAGAGCCTGGAAAGCAAGGGAATAGAAATGAATTTAATAGTAAAGTTAGGCAAGATCAAGGAAACAAAATGTACACACAGGAAAGTAAGAAGGCAGAACCGAAATCTGACTGCAAACTGTATAAATACCTTTTGAAGAAAGTATCTATAGCAGGGGTGGGCAACCTATGCCTCTTGACATTATTTCCTATGAAGTTGTGGACCAAAGAAAGAGAAATCAGAGTAGCAGAAAGAGGAAAATGTGCCTGCCCACTTCATGTTTTGGCTCTACCCATTGCTAGCTTTGGCACCACTCACCTCAAGTAGGCTGCCCTCTTCCAAAGATTTGATAACTTTTTCCTTTATTGTTATTGGTTATAGACTCCTTTTATGAGTAAAGAAAAAAGTTATCAAATCTTTGATTCAATCCGTCAGTCCAATCCCTCATCTCTTGGTACAGTCAGATACTAGGCTATCCTGCGTAGCAGCACAGCTTACATCTCAGAGGATTATCTTAATGCTGAGAGGCACTGGATTCCATTCAACAATTCCTGGTAGTAGTGACCTAGCTGCCTTAGTGATAAAGTTCACTTATTCCAGAGGCATTATAATGGAATTTCACAGACTTAGTGGACCTGAATGCAAATAGTTTTTAATGGAACTCCATATTCACCTTTGCGGTTCATGGACGCAAATGCAATTGAAGCAAAATAGTCAAACTGCAGAAAACAAGTGACTAGAAAGTGGTCCGGTATTGGTTGCAAGAGATATTGCCCTAATTTTCCAAAGTTTGGTCCCACTGCAAAATTAGGCTGGTTGAAATATTCCTGCTTGTGGAATGTTTCAACCAGTTCCAAAGGAACTGTCAGTTGAGCAGGAGCTATCGATCCAAGCGGATTCTAAACTATGCACCAATTCTGTCTGGGGGAGATGAACATACACTTCATCTATAGGAAAGGAACATGTCAGTAGTGCACCAGGATTCCAAACTATGAGAGGTACTCATTGAAAATCTCACTAGTTTTTCCTTCCTTCCTTAACAATAATATGATGCCACCAAAGTTCTTAATAATCTCACAGCTGATCACAATACAGACCAGGTTCAGCCAACATCCTGACCACAGCACTTGAGGGAAAAGCCAGGTCTTCAATGCCTTCCAGAAGACTAACAGGGTCATTAATCTCATGGGGGAGGCTTCCTAGGGCAGGAGTCACAAGAGAGAAGGCTGGATTCCTGGGTCCCATTAGATGACCCAGAGCATGGACACCCTGCTGGACCTTGTGGGAGGGGCAGAGACAATTGCAGACAGGTGGCCCAACACAGCTTTATAGGTGACAACCAACACATGGAATTGCACTTGGAAGCCTACTGGGAACTAATGCAGCTCACGAAGCAGTGGTGTCATATGATCATACTGGGGTGTGCCCAAAACTGCCCACATCATGGCATTCTGGACCAGCTGCAGCTTCTTCAAAGGCAGCCCCATGTAGAGCATATTGCAAAAGTCCAACTGGGATGTAAATAAAGCATGACTGATCATGAGCAGAGCCTCCTGATCCATGAACAGGCACAAGTGGCACACACAATGGATTTGTGCAAATACCTTCAGGACCATGGCTGCTACCTGCTCCTTGAGCAGGAGCTATCAATCCAAGTGGATTCTAAATTATGCACCAATTCTGTCTGGGGGAGTACTACCCCATCCAGAGTCAGAGATGGAAAATCTCCAGGTCTGGGGAACCCTAAAAAAAAACAAGCCATTCAGTCTTGTTAGGGTTAAGTTAAAACTGTTGTTCCCCATCCAGAAGTAGGAAGGAACCTTAAGAGCATCATTTGCAAGACCTGGGGCAGAGATATACAGCCTTGTATCATCAGCATACTGATGATGCTTAAACCTGTGCCAATGAATGACCTCACCCAGATGAGTGGGAAGAGAGACAAACCCTGAGGCACCCTGCAATGCAACACCAACACCAAGTACAACTGGCCTCAGTGGAAGGACAACCGCTGCAAGACTGTGACCCCACTCCCAACTCCCTAAGCTGGTTCAGAGGGATATCATTACAAATGGTATTAAAGGCCAGTAAAAGATTGATGAAGGGGGCCAGGACAGGTGCACCACCCCTATCCTGACCCCACCAGAGATCATCAATAATTGCAATCAATGCCATTTCAGTTCTATAGTCTAGCCTGAAAACTAGCTGAAATAGGTCTAGATAAACCACTTCCTCCAAGACTTTCTGGAGGTGCAAGCCTACCACCCCCTTAACAACCTTCCCTAAGTAGGAAGGTTGAAGACCAAATAAAAAATGTCCAGTTCCATTGGATCTTAAGGAGAGAGTGAACCATCCCTTCTTCAAATCCTACTCTTTGGAGGTGTTCTGTGCATTTGGAGAAGTGTCTGGGGAAGCAAAGTGAAGATGGAGAAAGTGGCTTTTCTGTGGCATTAAAAAAAAAAACCCTTTCTCTCCCCCCCTCCTGCTTCTTTTGCCATGGGACAGGAAAAGCAGGGGGAGAGAAGTGGGAGAGAATGGCTTATTAGATGCCATTCTCTGCTCCCATGGAGTGATTTCCATAGGTTGGAGAATTAACTGTAGAAGACCCATGGATCTTCTGCTCCCAGTAACCGGTACTAAAGGAGGTTTTCACACACGCACTTCCCCACTTCTCTTGTGGATAGAATGCCTATTCTCCTTCATTGCCAAGGCCAAAGTAGGGCTGGAAGTGCAGCGGTAGATGTTTATATCAGCAGCCTTTCCTGCCAGCTTGTGCAGCTTGGGGAACAGCTCTTTAACATTGCCATGTGGAAGGGTCCTATGTAACTTTGTAGTCCTGCATATGGGGAAGGCTTTCATGGGCAATTCCTTTTTAAACCAATGAAGCTAAAATTTTAGATATCAAAAACTCATTGGGGGGAAAAAAGTGAATACTGGAAAAACAGGGGAAGGCCACAATCACCTACAGAGAGTTCCAAATAAAATAAATAGAGTCAGCATAACAATTAATTACATATTGTTTGCTTGCATCAGTGCATGAGTTTCAGAATCTGTCCAGAGTTCAGTGCAAGAAGGATAGTTGGAGAGAGATCATTTGAATGTTATTATACTGGTCCTCCTCCTTCTTCTTTTGTCCTTCATTCTAAGCACTATCCTCTAGACTGGGTACACTTCAAAAACAATTCCAAAGAAGTGCTCCAGATCTTGCACAACTACTCTTCACTATCCGTGCTTTGGCATACACCTGAAAAAAAGATGATGCTGTTTTAATGACTCAATTCCTTAATACAACTCCTAAAGCAGCCCCATCTTTTCTCAGGCTCTCATGGAAGCCTGAAAAAACATGGCTGCTTTTATTACACTGTGTGCACAATTATTGGGCAGGTTGTATTGTTGAGGATGAATTTCATTATTGAACAACTACAGTGCCCTCGGTCAATCCAAAAGGTTAATAAACCTCAAACCTGAATATTTAAGAAAGTAAAAGTGAGGTTTTGGCTTTCTTAGGAGCATATCTATGTGTGCACAATTATTGGGAAACTATTAGTGTGCAGAATTATTATGCAACTAAATGAAAAACGAAAATTCCCCCATCTCAGTTTTATTTTCATCTGTTAAAGTGAGAATAAACAAACAACTCAAAATTTACAAATAAACATTTCTGACATTGCAAACAAAAAATCAGTGACCAATATAGCGACCCTTCTTTGCAATAACAGTCATAAGCCTTCCATTCATGGAGTCTGTCAGTTTCTCGATCTGTTGACGATCAACTTTTTGTGCAGCAGCAACCACAGCCTCCCAGACACTGTTCAGAGAGGTGTACTGTTTTCCTTCACCGTAAATCTCCCATTTGAGAAGGGCCCACAAGTTCTCAATAGGGTTTAGGTCAGGTGAGCAAGGGGGCCATGTCATTATTCTTTTATCTTTGAGGCCTTTACTGGCTAGCCATGCAGTGGAGTACTTCGATGCATGCGATGGAGTATTGTCCTGCAGAAACATCATGGTCTTCTTGAAAGATGCAGACTTTTTCCCGTACCACTGCTTGAAGGAAGTGTCTTCTAAAAACTGGCAGTAGGTTTGGGAGTTGATTTTGAGTCCATCTTCAACCCAAAAAGGTCCAACTAGCTCATCTTTAATAATACCAGCCCAAACTAGTACCCCACCTCCACCTTGCTGGCGTCTGAGTTGAAGTGGAGCTCTGTGCCCGTTACTGATCCAACCACGGGCCCATCCATCTGGTCCGTCAAGGGTCACTTTCATCTCATCAGTCCATAAAACCTTTGAAACATCTGTCTTCAGATATTTCTTGGCCCAGTCTTGCCGTTTCAACTTACGTGTCTTGTTCAGTGGTGGTCAAGTTTCAGCCTTCCTTACCTTGGCCAGGTCTCTAAGCACTGAACACCTTGTACCTCTGGGCACTCCAGGTACGTTGCAGTTCTGGAATATGACAGCACTGGAGGATAATGGGTTCCTGGTAGCTTCACGTTTGATTCTTCTCAAATCTTTGGCAGTTAATTTGCATCTTTTTTTCTCAACTCGTTTCTTGCGACCCTGTTGGCTATTTGCAACAAAACGTTTGATGGTTCTGTGGTCACGCCCCAATATCTTTGCAATTTCAAGTGCTGCATCCCTCTGAAAGACTTTTTACAATTTTTGACTTTTCAGAGTCAGTTAAATCTCTTTTTTGGCCCATTTTGCCTGAGGAAAAGAAGCTGCCTAATAATTTTGCACACCTTGATATAGGGTGTTGATCTCCTTAGGCCACACCCTCCCTCATTACACAAATACACATCACCTGATATGCTTATATCCAATAAGCATTCGGGTTTATACAGCTTGGAGGTGGAAAATATGCATAAAAATGATGATATGGTCAAAATACTCCCTTGTCTAATAATTGTGCACACAGTGTAATAACAGAGAGGGACTGTGCTCAAATGCGGTCTGAAGCACTTAGTTGGAATTGTTTCCAAAGCTTGCACAGCCCTATTATCCTCACAGTTTGATAAAACATGGTGGATAAATGTAAGACAGCTTCTTTGAGGATACTGAGTGTTGTTCTGCCCAATCAGGGCAAAATTCCACATCTGATGTAACAGACTGAGCAAACAAATCAGGAAAGCATCGAAAGGCTGAACCCACCTTCCTAACCACTTTATAATGGAATGTTAAAGGTACTAACTAGGTTCATCAGTTATGCTATTGTGTGGAAAGGATTCAGTGGAGGAGGCCTTTAGAGAAACTTCTTCTGCTCAGGCTTCTCAGCAGGTAGCCAACTAACCACATGCTTTATTTAGTGGGGCACTTCTCCCGTACTAATAAATAGTTCTTTGTCTAGGCACTGCTGACTGAGAAAAGAAGGAAGAAGGTTAAAAGGGACAGAGAACTATCAAACTTTTTTCAAGCAGGAGCAGAGTCTAAGAAATTAAGCAGATATAGACTGGGTTTACACATTCTGCTAAGCCATGCTATTGCTAGGTTTTGACTTAACATACTATAGTTGGAAAGTCACAGATGACTAAAAAGCCTTCTTACCTTGTACTCCATGAAAGGACTTTCTGTAATTCTTTGTAGCTGCCTTCTACAACTAGGTAGACACGGTGAACTGCAACAGCCAGCATCCTCAGCCGACGGTGGCTCTTGTTCATTGCAGTCCAGTCCATCTGGCTGGCACTTGGGTAGGGAATCACCTGGGAATTCCAGGGCTGCTGGCTAGATTGGAAAGTTGCAAAACCTTCCAGAAGAAGGAACCACAAACCTTTTCTGTCTTATTGCCCACAAGACAGCCAGGACATGTTCATGAGATCGCCAGGAGCTGAGTGTAACTGAAACACTTTCCCTCTCCCCTACCACTTGTAGCACTGCATCTTTCTCCTAGGGCTTTTCTAGTGGAGGGAGCTTGTATATCCAGTTCTGAATGCCTATGTATATATGGGTTTTTCAAATACAAGGGAAGTATTGGTCACCTTCTCACTGTTTTCGTGTGGAAAAGACAAGCTTAGGAGACCAATAAGAAGGACAAGGCACGAGTGTTATGAGTCAGCTTTCTCCAACCCAGTGCCATCTGTATATGTCAGGACTATATTTCCCATAATTCCTAGCCAGCATGTTTATCGCTGTCCTCCAAACGTACCTGGAGGCCTCTGTTGGGGAAGGTTGCCTTTAATATACAGCATAATCCAGGGAAAAGATCTGTGTTACTGAACTGTTTCTTTCCTTCTGCTTGTGTGTGTGGTGAGAATGAGGGAAATGAAAGGCAACTCTAATGGGGGCCAGGACTGTGACTGCTACACGCGCTCCTCTGCTGGTTGTCCCCCCTCCCATGTTAGGTCAGTGACCTACCAGGCTTAAATAGAAAGAAGGGGGGAGAGAAGTCCAGGGTGCTCCGTTAAAAAATTGCAAACTCAGCGATAAGATCCATCTCGGTCGCTATTATGTCTGAGGCGCAGGAACAGCAGCGGAGTTGTAAACTTGTTCCAGACAAGGACGGTGAGGTGGAGGGGACACACACACATACACACACAAAAGTTGAAAGCAAATGGCAAAGCTCTGGACAGTGTACCTCTCCCTCCCCGTGTGTCCCCCTCCCTCGCCCTCTCGCAGCTGTCGTAGGTGGTTTACATTGCGGGCTAGAGAGCGATGCAATGGAGAGTAGCCTGCGGCCGGGACTGCGAACCGGAGGGCTTCTGCGTTGGAAGGCAGCGGCGTGGCACTAAAGACGGGCTCCGAGCAAGCCCCGCGCGCGCACCCACTTTGGGGAAGTAGCCCGAGAACTGCGAGTCTCGGTTTCCTCCTCTTGTTTGGAACGCGGAGGAGCCGGGATTTCCTCCCCTCCCCCGCGCGTTCGCAGCTGCAACAGGGACGTTACTTTGTCTTGATTCCAAGAGATCCTGCGAGGGCTCCCCGCCCGCCCCCTTCCCCCGCTCTCCCCGTGCTATGCGTGCGAGTTGGACGTTGAGGTAGCTCCTCTCTTCGAACACGGCGGAATGCAGCCGGGGTGAAATGCAGACTTCAGCTTCCCGGTTTGCCCAGGAAGGCTTCCTTTTCCTTTCCGTTCCCCACGAAGCGTGGCACGGTCGCGAAACCCTTGCTTTTTGCCTTCTGAAAGCAGGCGACCCCTACCAGTAGCTCTTGCCCGGGAAGAAAATGCAACTCCGCACTAAAAAGCATGAGCCCAATCAGGTAAGTCCTGGAAGCCCCTGGTGGGCTCGACTCAAGGGGGGCGGGGGCGGGGGGAGAGAAGATTGGAGCTGAGATGATCCTCATCTCCCCGAGCCCAGCACTTGCCTCAGTTGTACAGGAATCGCAAACGGGGGGATGAATAAACGCTGGGGAAAATAGGATTTGGTTCGGGAGGAAACCTAAACTAACCCGCTTCCCTTCTCACACCCATTGCCACCAACAGCGAGCGAAAATCCTTTCTCACCATCACCAGCAACACCCCGCCTTTCCCTCCGCAAACAAGGGAAAATAGGCAAGCCGGCAGCGGCGATGGCGTGGAAGAAGTGGGAAGAAGAGATTAGATTTCGCTTCTCTCTCATCAATTTTCTGTTTAATGTCACTGGTCTCCATTGTGGGAGAGAGAGGCACGTCATCCGGCCATAAATTTGTGATTATAGAGCCTCCAGCTCCGTCTTGGTGCCCTAATTGAATGGATTTACTCCACATGGGCAGGTAGGGGGACCTTGGAGCTGGAGCAAAATACTACCGACGAAAGACGAAATTCATAATAGCGGCAGAGCCGGGGCCAGATTCTCAAACACCCCAGCGGCCGGGGGAGGAGGAGGGGTGGGGGCGCTGGGATCTCGGCGCCCACATGCAAAAGCCGTCCTCAATTTCCGCTTTCCAGAGGCAGAGAAGGCCAAGGGAAAGGAGAGCCGAGGGGAAGAAAAGCAGATTTCTAACCCATTAGGCGCGCGAGTATATATTTCTCTCAGCCGTACTCTAAGACAGCGTTTTTTTCAACCCATGGCTCGGATTTGGGTGCTCTTGCTATTTGGGTGCCCTTACTTTTTTGCCGTGAGGTCGCTTTTTCCTTTGGATTGTTCGGTTTCTGTGGTGTGTTAAACAGAACGTTGACCCAGGAAAACAGCGATCTGTAAGTAATTGTTGCGTCCGAATTTGCTCTGTTTGCATGCCTGGTCTTCTTCCTCTTTCTTTTCTTTTCACGTATTGTCTTTCTTGATATTCCTTTTTATTAGGAGTCACCATTTCTGCTGATTTAATTCTATAACGTGGGAAAAATATCGCCTTTTCTTTCCATCCCACAAGTGCACATTGTTTTACTACAGCAGGTCCATTCCTGGGGCGATTTTTGCATTTTTCTCCTTTCATGTAACTCAGTAAGCTTCTTGTACTCTTTCGTTGAAAACCCACATCACTTAGCTAAATCCCTCTTTCCAAGGGGAAAATGTTTTTTTTAAACAAAAGAGTAATACAGTACTATCCTTTTAAATGTAATTTGCTCTGTATTTACTCCAAGATGCTATTTGTGCCATTTTTACTTTAATACTACTCTGAAAATGTGTTAATTGAAGACAACTAAATTTATTGCTTCCAAGTTACAGCACTGTACTTAAAGAGAAGGAAGAATCTATATACAAATACTTCTCTTTAAGCTTTTTTTTTAAAAGAAAGAAGTAATGAAGCCTCATAGATCTTTCCCCAGTGGGATATCACCTCATTTATCTTTAAATATATTTGAAATCCAATGGTTGGGGATTTACCCACATATTTTTGCAGGCTTCCATCAAATCACAGCCCTTTGCAAATAATTAAATAAATTGCCCTTTTGTTACAGTTCTGAAATCAAAGAATGCAGGCTCCTGGATGGAGCATTAACTTAGAATTGATTTCTTTTTAAAAAAAATTGAATTACAGATTTAAGAGTCCATGTTTTTCTACTTTTCCAATGCCTCCTGCCCTGGAAACCTCAAATTGCTCAAATAAAATTCAAGATGCCCCACTTACCTTCTGAAAAAATCAAAAGAATTGCAGCCCAAGCAGAAAAGATTATATTTAAAAATTGCCTTTGCATCAAATTGGAAGTCATCTTCCACCACCTCTTTCTTTGTACAATTAAAACTGTGATCTTAAACTGCCTGCAAACATTCTTTCAAACCTGTTTCCTGGTTTTCTACAGTCACAAATGAAATATTTCCAAGCTGGATTTTAAACCTGACTCCCCCCCCCATCTGCTTTATTTTAATATGGCTGTTTTGTTTTCGACTAGATAGGGATTTAGAATACTGTATATAGTTGGGAGTTTTGGTTAGGAGTGAATGCAATTACTCCTGTGTAAGTGGGCAGCTTTATACTGCAACTCACAGCACACTGATCCTGGTGTAAGCCTTATTTTAGACAGGGTTACTTCCGAGTAAACATGCATAGGACTGCCCTGTGAAAATAAATACAAAAGATACACAGGAAAAACAGTTTTAAAAAGAGAGCAGTATGTGCTGGTATGAAAAGGAATAGTTCTCTTTTTTAAAGAACTTGATATATAGATGCGTGTGAATATAAAGCATTGTTTCTTGCTCCCCATCCCTTTCTTCTATGAAATCAAACTATCTCCGGACCCTGCCGCTCTAGTTTCCGTCGATATCTTTTGCAAACTCGGTACAGAAAGTATATTTGTGCTAGTAAAGAGATGGATTTATTTAACGATTTTTAATTAAAGGCATTGACTTTCCGTTAACAAAAAGAGGTAGCGAAAGAGCAGGCCTGGCTCGTCTCGAGCTTTAGATGCTGTTGGAAGAGGGAAGCATCTCGTCCAGAGTCCCTTAGAGCCGCTCGCGGGGCCGACTTTTCGCGCTCCGCTCCAGCCCTTTTTGGAGATGCCCGGATTTCTGGGTCGGTCGGGCGGTTTGGAAGCCCCCTTGTCGCTCTGCTGCTTTCTGGCGCGCGCGCGCCCAGCGCTCCCAAGGGCCTTTATCTCTCGGCTGCATTTAAGGCAGGGCCCCGGGAATATTGGGGAACCCAGGAAGTGTCTGTCTTGTCTGCTGCTCTTCCTCTAAGATTTCCGGGGGACCCTTTCGCCTTCTTCACTTTTCATCAAGGAAACCGTGACAAGGGCTTCTACTCCCTCCTCCCGCCCCGCCTTCCATGCTTTGATAACAATGTGATCCTCAAGAATGATCAGGAGATAGTTCTCAGATTTTCGGGGTTTTTTTCAAAATAGGGAAAAGGCCTGCCGGTGAGTAGATGCGGGAAGGGATCCCCTCTCTCCGCTCGAGACGGCTGGCCCTTCTCATTCAGGAACGCGGCGGTGGGAAAATCCCCCTCCCAGGCCTGCCCGCTCTCGTTCCTCTTCTCCCCAACCTACCCGCGGACCTTTTGCTCCTTGAACGAGTCGAGCCCGGGAAGCTGAAGAGAAGGCGGTTTCCCCTCCCGGAGGATTAAGAGGATAAAGGAGGGCGTGGGTCGGAGCGGGAAGAAGGCAAGGAAGATGGCTGGCGGAGAACGTGCTCCCGGTCCGCAGCAGGCGACTTCCTCTCCGGCTGCAAGGGCTCTGCCGCTCCGGGCGGTAAGCGGGCTGCCGCCGCCGCCGCCGCCGCCTTTGCGCCAAGGGGAAGCGAGGCAGCGGGCTTCTTTCGCTCTGGGCCGCTCCAGCGGAGGCGCCCCTTTGGTTTTGAGCCCGGGGTCCAAGCCCCAAGTAGAACCTGGATGGGGGTTCCGCCCGGGGCTGACGAGGGGGGGAGGGACAGAGACTAGCCGGGCTCCTTCCACCTCGCATAGAGCGGGAGTCGAAGTCGGTGGGGTTGGTTCTTCGGCCGCAGGAACTCCCTCACGAAGACAGAGGCGGGGATTTGTTTTGTCTGCAGAGGCCAAGCGAAAGCACAAAAGCCAGCCTGGAACTGACGAATTTCCCTGCCTTTTCGTACTCTTTCTGGGCCCGGCGAGAGCGGGGATTGATTTTTTTTTTTCTTCTGCCCCTTTGCAACAGGAAACTTGAAGCTCTTTTGGGGGGCGCAAAGGGAGGAAGTTCGTGTAAATTAAGAAACTTAAAGCAAAAAAGAGCCTTCCTCTATTCCTAAAGGAAGGATCGAATTGTGCCCTTTTCTCTCCCCGATTCATATATTCCCCTTGCTCTAGCTTTCCCCCAGCTTCCATTACTGTAGATAGAGTTCTGTAAACGGAGGATGTAAAATATAATTCTGTACCCTGTGAGGAGAGGGAAGAATTTTTTAAAATTATAATCGCTCTCTATCCTGAACATTGGATAGAATCTTGCTCTCGGGTTAATTACAGGCAATATTTCATTCATTTATTACCTGAAGTTTAAAAGAGGGAAGGGGCCGAGGCGGAAATTATGGATAACTTTCCTCCTCCCTCTGGGGGTTGGGAGGTAGAAGGGGTTGTAGAATCAGGGAGGTCATCTGCAAACCCAAAACGTCTGCCTCAATATCATGTTTTTGAAGTAGGAAAATGCAAAATTAAAAATCCCCCCAACTGAGATTTACATGATGCAAAGTAACAACTAGTATAACAATGGGCGTATGAAAGATGAGAGAGAGAGCTGGACAAACCTTTCATCAGCAGGAGGGGAAGGGGCCTCCATTGAAATGGGCAATGCTCTCAGAAATAATAGTATTGGCCGGCACACATGCATTCTCTCTTCCCACCGAATCCAGGATCTTTAGAGAAAGAATATCGAACGCCTGGAACTTTGGCTAAGTGGTGCACATCACCCCAAGACTGCATTCTAGGGGCTTTTTGTCTTTCACCAGCAATCCATTGCAAATCCTCAGGCCCTTTCCCATTATAGGGCCCTGAAGTTAAGTGGGCTAAAAGTTGCTCGGAAGGAAAAGTTTGGATGGTGGGGAGCAAAAAGCAGAGATGTGATGTCAGCAGTAGTAGCCCATGTCGGAACTCTTGGCCAGCTTCTTCCTGTTTCCTCTGAGACCTGAGAGTCGAATCCTCCTTTAGGTGAGGAGTAGACTCCCCTCAAAAGAGATCATGTCTCCCCAAAGTGGAGCTTGGCTCTTGGGGACTACACAGTTCCCAACACCGCCTTTTAAGTTGGGGGGGAGGGGAAGAGAGAAGGAAATCCCACTCCTGGGTCTCCTTTCCTCTTTTCATCCTCCAGTCCCTTGAGAACCCGTTAGTTGGCCTTGATCCTTAGCAAGCCCAGCCAAGAATGGGGAGTTGGGATCCAAGCAAGGAACATGGTTGAGTCGTCCTCCTTTACAGAGCAACCCGGTGGTGGGATGAGGGCCGCTGTCTCTAGAAGCTTTGGCCACCCTGCTCCAGGCGTCTCTCCCCCTCGGTGACTTTTCCAGTGCCAGTGGAGGCTCCAGAAAGGGATGGAGATGAAGCCAAGGGCACACTTTTGGAAAGGGTGGAGGCCTTACTGGCCCCCAGGAGAGTTCTGGGAAGCTCAAAAGTTTGCTCCCTCTTTTGTGGTCTAGGATTTCGGTTGGTCAGTTTTTGTAGAAGAGCTGTCCAACTGGAGGGTTTTGGAAAGGCTCTGGATCCTCCACAAAACCAGAAGGAGTGGCTGAGGATTTTGCCTGCTATGTAGCAGCAGAGCAGCTGGGGAAGCAGAGGTCTCCCCTCACACTCGCTGGGACTTCCTTCCCTCTCTTTCCCTCCCTCCCTCCCTCCCTCCCTCTCTCTCTCTCTCACACACACACACACACACACACAGATTCTCTCTTCCCCCCCACAGAGGAATTTCTCTCACACTCTCTCTCTCTCTCTCTCTCTTTCACCTCAGGGCCTTTACACAACAATAAAAGTAGTTAAGCATCAACAGCTACCTCCCCCTCCCCCTCCAGGAACAAGGCAGAGAGAGAGAAAAAAGGCTGTTTTATCCTTCCCAGCAGTGCCTCCTGTCTGGCTGAGCCTAGGAAGAAATCAGGCATTTCTCCCTCCCTGCATTTCTCTTGCACAAACACCCAAATTTCGCCTGTAGTATTTTTGCACTTATTTTGCATTTTGATCTCTCTCATTGTGTGTGTGTGTGTGTGTGTGTGGCACGTTTCCCTCCATGCTTCCCCTCCCCCCCACATCAACCAACCTGGCTCGCCCCCATTCAGCCAAAGAGGCTCTAATGATCGCTTTAAAAGTTCCGTTTTGTAAATCCGCTCCGATTGGATATGTGCTGCCCTGGCTATTATCTAAGTTATGCCTTTCTACCCAGCTGCACACACACATCCTGGCACTAATTATGTGTTTATCAAAACAGGCACCCTTTTGACATGTCACAACATGTTTGTGGGGAAAATGGCCTCTCATTCTCTCTCTCTCTCTCTCTCACACACACACACACACACACAAATTCATCCCCTACACACACACACACACAATACCCATTCCTAAATCTTGTTTGGATTATGTTGTCTCTTGGCTATAAAGAGGATGGTGGATGACAAGCGTGATCTGAGTATGAACAGTTCTATATTTGCACAGAGGAAAGCGTGTGTATGTGTGCGATATCTATTTATCTGTAGAAGTACATCTCATGCTAAGGTGCAGTTCTCCACTGCTCCCAAAGACACGGAGGGAAAGGGGCTTTTTTCACTTCTGAAAATAACGTTCGTAATTCCCTTCTAATAAGGGTTGCCCAGAATACTACGTCTACTTCCAATCTGCAGAAGAAACTCCAGGCCTTGGAATGAATGTTCTATCTGTCTTCATCCAATCCCCAGAATAGAAAGAAAGAGCGAAAAGAGATTTGGCTAGGCCTGGCATCGTTTATTAAGCCTGCTTTAATTTAACCCAGATGGGCTAGTTCCTTGATAACCTCACACAACAAACACATTCAATTATACTTTCAGTGTGTGAACACACTGGGATATATTTAGCTACAAATTACAATTCTGCATTTAACAGGGCTTTAACTAAAGGTTTAGGGGGTTGAAAAGAAAGCTCTTGGATACTTTTAAAAGTCTTTGCTTTGGGGAGAAAGGCTGGGGCAGAGAAATCCACGCTAGATGAACTGGTTACATCTCACCTCCATAAAGTGTGTGTGTGCACTAGTGTGTGTGTAAGTCTGGGTTTGATTAATAAACTTAGGTTTGCGACTAATAATTGCGCATGTTCCAAGGGGCTGGAGAGAAATCACAGTGGAAACTTTAGCGAGGATTGGTGTATAAATATGCTCGTGGGTTACGTGCAAAAAAAACCCTCAGTAATTATAAGTGGTCACTATCTGAGTAAAGACCCTTTCTTTGCTGAAAAATCAGTCCTTGCTATGTGCAACACACAGGCAGGAACACAATTGCCATTGGAAGATTGGTGAGATGGTTGGTGAAGAAATGTGAGAAATAAATAAAATGTGTAGTAAGCTGTTTGTAATATTGGTTTGTCTGTCACTATAAAATTTTATTTGTTTAGATTTATTTGATTAACAAATTTGTCAGTTACTCCTCGTACATAAAGAATCTGGGTGAGGATCCCTTCCCTGACCAGGACAGAAAACATCTTGCTTTCTTCTAAATACCTCTGTGCAAAAAAAATAAATACACTGTCTTGGGAGGAGGGGTAAGAGGAATTTAACCAATTAGATATCTTGACCTAGTCGGCTCAGCAGAAAATATAGTTATTGACTTGGGATTCTCCGGTTCTCACATCTTTCCCCCTTCTTTTTTACTTTGAATGGACTGTCTAGATCATGGTATACAGAATCTGCTTTAATCAACTCCTTATTCCTGTTAAGACCTCCATCTTGCACTAGCTAACTTTTCCAGGTTTCATCTTCCTATAATTGTATTATGTGTGGGTAATGTACAGTTAGATTCACAGTCGAAGACTGGGGAAATTTAATAATTCAAATTCTAATCGAGGACTATGTTATTATTTTGGAAGAATTCTAAAAAGGTTTGAATTTTTCCCTTGGGCTAATATTGGACTTAAGAGATCTAGAGGAAAAGCCATTTGGAACAGAAGCCTCTTGAATGCTCTTGGCCCTTGTCGGCTTTCTTTTGAGGAAATAATAGGGTGGAAACAAGATTAAATAAAATGGTCTATCCTGTTGGCGTCCCACATGGGGGTCAATTTGGAACACCAGAGAAACAACCTTTTTCAGGCAATGAAAAACTGCAGCCCTTCTTTGCATGATGATGATGAAGATGATGAAAACAGTAGCAGTATGTAGTAAGATGGTAGTAGTAATAATGACAATTGAACAATTTAGACTTTATGGGATTGCTTCAGGAGTGGGGGCATAGATCTAGGGATGACACCCGGCTTTTAATTCAGCCTCCCTTTGCCGGAGTTGGTGGAACTTCAAAGGAGAATCAGGAATCAAAAGAATTGGCTCCCGACGTCATGGTTTTGGTATTTATTCTGTGGAAGTTACTAAGGGGACTTACAGTGGGGTGGGGGCGGGGAACCAGGATAAGAAAGAACAGTCAGTAACTCCACTTTCTGTCCAAGCATATTCAAAGTTGTACCCATGGGGATATTCCCAAAAAGCTGCCTGGCCAATTTGCATACCAAATGGTATCCCTTCCTGGAAAATGGGATGATGGGCTGGACCAGCCCTTAATGGCATGTGGGGGCAAGACGGTGTTTGGGGGCTGCAAGGGGAAGAGAAAGATTTCCTGAGCTGGTGCAGTAAAAGGTGCTTGTTCGAGGCTAAAGGTGTTCTGTTTAAAAAACTGCCCCCACCCTGTTCGAAAGATGAGATTTATCTTTTAGGCTGCAACAATAGCATTAGAGCTTTTCCTGCTCTGGGGACACTCACAGAAAAAAGGGGGGGGGAGTTTTCCAAGATCGGCCAGCGGCACAAGGCAAGGAGGTCTGGTGGAGAAGTTTGGACCTTCGGGCAGGGCCTAAGGAAGGGCGATCATCTTTAGGCCCACTGGCAGGAGAGCAGGCCTCCCCAATCCTCCGAGTCCTTTCCAGGGAAAGGCAGCCAAGGTCCTCTTGCAAAAAGCAACACAACACCCTATCCAGGACCGAGTATGTGGAGATTGGGTGGTGTGAGGAAAGTGGGTCAGGCTTTGGGGGGTTCGAAGCCAGGTGAAGCTTGTGCTACACTACAGGAAGGAGGTTCCTGTTCGTTCTCCTTTTCTGTGCTCCACCCCACACCCTGCCAGCCTCGCTCCAGTAAGAAGCATTTTGAAGGCCAAAGTGGATCTTGCTTAAATGGGGCAGGGGTGGAGGGGGGGGGGAGAGAGAAATGGTTTTGCTTCTTTTCTCACTTTTTGTATCAGCCAGGAGTTGTCTTTTTAGTAGTCGTGGAAAATAGGGCATGTTTGCGCGGGCTATTGGTAGCAAAGGCGCAGCACGTGCTTGGTTCCCTTCCCCCATTAAGAAAAGGATCGGGAGGGGGGAGAATGGCGAAGGTCGTCCCTTGCTTTAACCGACTTCTTGTTGCTTGGTGGAACAAGGAAAGCGGAGCAGATCTGGGCTGATCCTTTTTCAGCTGGACCCGGCAACTGGCCTGGAGGCCTGGCCGCACGCCGTACTTTTGTTACAATGCAGAGCTCAGTTCAGCACATGCACGTGTAAATTTAAGATAGGACAGCCAGAACACGGACATCGCTTTGGAAATTTCTACCGTGTATGGACTGGACAGATTCCCCCCTTCAGGCCACCTCCTCCCAATTTCCAGTGAATGTTTTGTGTGCTAGAAAAATTAAGAGTAAATCTTCCAAGCCAAGAAATTGTTTCTAATTTGCTCATTGACCAAATAGCACATGGAACAATGAACCCGACCCAAACGATTGCATTAAGCAAGGCATCCAACATACAATTACCCAAATGTAAAGATTTGCGTTCCCTAGCCCTTATTAGGCAATTATTTAGCGTGCTGCGTTAATCCATAATTTTATTTAACATACTGGGGGAGGATACTCCCGCCCTGGCTGCTGCTGTCTCTTCTCCCCCCCACCATCATTTTTCCAGATGGAAGGATATTAAATTGCAATATTTTAACACACTTCCCCAGAGTATGAAGGTTAGCTGAGGTCTGAGAATTTAAAATGATTGCATATTCATTTAGACATGAAAAGAATGTTTCCATGTTGGCTACTTTGAGCAAAATTAAGAGATTCTGTTATTTTTTTCCATGCCACCTTGCTTAAAAGCTGGAGTTGAGGTGAATCTCATTCCCTGTGATTTTAGTTACAACGTGGAAGATATAATTTGGTCAGTGAGTAAATATTTATGAAAATAGGAAAATATATCTTGAACGTAGTCCTGAATAATGTGGAAACTGAATACCCTTAAAGAGAGCTCAGACGGATCCCTGTCCCCAAAGAACATCCAGTGGAATTGTTGCCAGTGAGGAGACAGTGAATGGATGACTAAATCCAAAGCAGTTACACCAACTAGTTTTAAATTGTAGGTTGAGGATCCAACGGCCAGAGGTTTGAGGGCAGCGACAGGGTCCGGAAGCCTTTTCTGTTCTTCTCAATCATTCCTTAGGAAATATGGTTTGCTCGAGGAACCAAATCTTGCACATAGGTGTTGCCTAGGAAGTCAGTCTGGTGGATTCAAACAAAACTGAAAAGCAAATTGGGATGCCTTTCAGGGAAATGTGCTTCACATACCTCCCACTCTGGATCATTCCATTCCAGATCCACTTTAATGTTTCCAGAGTGCTACTTTATAGGTTGCGTGTTATGGCTGAAAACAGAGCGTCTTAGTAGAACCTTTGCTTTAGTTGGTTCTAGTCTAGTTCTTTGAGACCTTGCAGGCTTTCTAAAAGACAGGCAGGATTTTACTGACCAAGCCTCAGTAAAATTGTGGGGGGAGGGGGTTAGTTTGGCTTTTCAGGCTAGCCGTAGGTAATGAACCAAACTCTCTTAATGTGTCCCAAAATCAGGGCCGCAACTCGGGGGGCGGGGGCAAGCGGGGCATGTGCCCTGGGCGCTGCACTTGGGGGGGTGCCAAAATGAGTGCTGGGGGGGCACCAGAATGGGCATGGAATCTATGTTTGCTCTGGGTGACACAGACCCTAGTTGCTGCCCTGCCCAAGATAAGCAAAGTTCAGACTAGCACTAGGAACCAAGGCCCGAGCTGGGCCAAATTGCAAGCCAAGCTTACGCAAGCCTTACTTCTGAGTAAGTGCTCACCACCCGAATGCAAATCGATTTGGATTTGCAATTTTCGTGGGAGGGTAGGAGGTGCAGAGCACAATCCCCGAAGAAGAGCCCAGATCGACTTTCGGTGACCTGGCATCTAGCAGCCATTTCTCAGTGCTTTCCCTGAACCTGGACACTTCTAACTCCCCCCTCACCCTTTAAATATTGCAAACCCCAAAGCAAGCGTGGTTTAAAGGGGGGGGGGCTCCGAGCAAACCATCTGCATACACGTGCGCGCGCACACACACAGAGACACCGGATGGTAGGGTTGGGTCAGGCGATTTTTCTGAACGTGACTCCTCTAAATATTTATTTCTAACTGCATTATCTTCTGCCTCTTATGGAGGTAGCCAGAGAGATACGATGCTCTGCTCCAGTTAAATTAAAAACATTTGTTACCCCTGGACAGATTTTAAAAAA
The DNA here is from genome assembly GCF_035149785.1 of Candoia aspera. Classification (NCBI taxonomy): domain Eukaryota; kingdom Metazoa; phylum Chordata; class Lepidosauria; order Squamata; family Candoiidae; genus Candoia; species Candoia aspera. The sequence continues at coordinate 116,806,379 of NC_086154.1, read as the reverse complement.
TAGTGGAAAAGGAGAAGCTCTAACCTCTGCTGACAATGTCCCTCGGCCTATCGAAAAGCTCGATGGAGTTTCCCTCCCCTCCCTCCCTCTCTCCGGGTGGCACCATTCACTTCAGGAATACAAAATGATCTCCTTAAAAAAAAAAAAAAACCCTCCACACGGCCAGTTTTGTGTAAGTGAGCAGGCAGAATACGGGTTACTGGTAATTTGCCAACAGACCCCTGGTTTATATACCACTCCTGTCTAAAGTTATTTGTTTTAACGAAGGAAGGAAAGGAAGGAAGGAAGGAAGGAAGGGCCAAAAGAAGTGGGTTTTCAAAATAAAGGACATAATCAATAGCCATAAAATCTAAAGTCATCTTCAATTTTTTTAAAATGTGAAGAATAAATTGGGGAAGAATGGTATTTTTAATCTTTAAAAAAAAAAAAAGTATCCGAAGTTTGTTCCTTAATCCAAATTTTAGAAGGGTTACAAGAACAAAAGGTGTGGGGTGGCTAATTTATTTATTAAACCACCCCAAGGCTGGTTTCCCGGTTTCCTTTATCTCCAGCTGCTTTCATCTGTCCCGAGGATCATCTCTGCCTTCCTTGCCTACGTTTTGCTTCTCTTTCTTTCCCCCCACCCTCATTTCTTAATTTGGGACCTTTGATTTCACGTGTTCACTGCGTTTATTTTCAATTTTCAAACTAATACTTAATTCCCTAGTCCAATATTAATTAGACCGAATATAGTCATCTTAAAATCAAAATAAAAGCAAGCTTTCGAACTATCTGAGATTTTGCTGTTCTGGGCCTAAACCGGTGATAATATGCAGCACTGGGGTACTTTGCCCTAGGTTAGGAGATGGAAAGAGTGTCAATCACACAACGCTTCGGTGACCAGGGACAATCCCCTTTGCTGGACTGGCCTTCTTCAAGAGCAATCAGTCACTTTGCATTAATTACCCTTCCATCCATTCGCCACTGCAGGGCAACTGCTGCTTTCACGAAGACCTGGCGCATTCATGACCAAACGCCACCTGAAAGAACGAATACCAGCCAGGCCCCTAAACCGCTCCTCTCCTGGCCCCAACTCACAAAAAAGATCTGGAACTACTGCCCTGTCCTGCACCTCGAAGTTTTGTAAGCCTCCCTGTTCACTTTGAAACAAATTGATAACCACAACACCCCCCACCCCCCAAAAGGCAGTGAAGGAAGTCCTGTCCTGGATCAGTGTTCCCGCCAAAAGTTTATTGAGAGGAGCAATCCTGTGCACCCTGGCTCAGAAATCCTTTTCAAAGTTAGAGGATCGGCTTCTGTGAAGGTCTGCCTAAGCAGTATTTGGTCATGCAGCCTTCCTATACGTTAGCTGGAGAAAACCCACTGAAGGCAACAGGGTTTACTATCAGGCCATCATGGGGAGACTTGCGCCCTAAACTAGCTCAATTAACTTGCAACCTCCTACAAGCCAGCCACATCGGTCTGGGGAAAAGTTACATAGGTTTCAATACACCTTAGACTCAATGTCTCCTTCTTAAAACTGTGGTCCTAAACCCACTGAAACAAGTGACTTCCTCCTGAGTATCACTGGCACTATAATTTTGCTAACCTGGGAAGGGATTCCCGGCCAATCAGCATTTATTTTTGGGTAAATATGATCAGGATCCTGCTCTTGCACTTCTTTCCAAGATACACTATAAATCAAGCCCAAAGTAGCCAGCCTTACTTAACTCCAGGCAAATATGTTTTGGATCAAACGGGCGACTCTCATTCACATGTTGCAATTTGTGTCTGTAATGTTTGAACGCAGCCAATTCTCTTCTTTGCTACCTGAAGCGGTTGTCGCAAAAGACCGAATACCCGGAGAGGGCATTTCCTCTTTCGCTTTACAGACATGGAACTGAAAGCCTTCTTGAGACTTTAAGGTTAAGACTCAAAACCCTGGAAACCAGCAAGGATTTCTTGTATAATATATCTCTTGTCATAGGGCCAATGCGAGGACACTGAAGTGCTCTCCATCCACAGAAATAGAGGTGAGGTCAGGATGAGGGACTTGTTTGACTAGGAAGCCATTGTCCAACTGAACAAGAAATTTTCTGGCGAGTGAGAATTTAAGGAGGATCAGAAAGAAAATCCAGTGATGGGAATGCAGGGCACATTAAAGGAAAAGTTAAGTCAGCGTGACTAGATGAAAAGTCTAGTCCCATTCTTTCTCTGGGTTTGTCATTTCAGAAGATAAGGCCTAAGATTATCTAGGCGGACAAGTTCGGTCGCACCGTTGCTCCCATCCCCCAGAAGAATCCGCATGAATCAAAAGTTGCCCCACAGTTTCTTAGATCCTGTCCTAGCTTAGGGGTGAAATCTGACTTCCTTATGGGAGTGTGTATGTGTGTATGTTTATACTTTGCATCTGGGCATTAAGGCTTTTTGTAAGGCCCACTCTCTGTGTGCAGACAGGTCCAACTGCATCCCTTCTGACCCCTTCCCACGCCTACCAGCCGATATTTTGGCTCAGGGCCTAGAGAAACGGAAAGATCAGCGGGTTGAAGGCTTCGAGGCCACTGCATTCATACACACAGAACCTTATCGTCTTCTCTCGCGCATGTATGCATACGTGTATCAGATTTGCTGTCGTGAGTGTAGTTCCTCCTGTTTAATTTTTGCCTGCAGAATGGCCTCTTCTGTTTCAAATCTCCGCTTTGAAACCTGTAGGTCCTCTGATAGAACTTTGTGTTCTCCGGCCTCCAAGTGAAGGGACGAGTTGAAAAGTGCCTTTGCTTTCAGTTTTTCCCTCTCTCTGCTGTCACTTTTTGTGAGAGCAATTCAAGAGCCTCAACTTTCCTTTCGAGGAACCACTCCTCCCTCCGTTTTTCTCTCCCTCTGGCCACAAATAGGGTTCCTTTCAGAATTATATATTCCCTCACCTATTTTTTAAAATTCTGCATTTGTGTGCTTGTAATTTCTTCTCAGAACATACATTTATTAGCAGAACATCTGTTTCTCAGAATGTCTATGTGTCTCAGGGTCTCCATGTAAATTTTATATCCAAAATATCTGGAAAGTAACTGGGGCCTAGCATGTTCTGGGCTTCCTCTTGTCTGAAGACCCTCTCTTATGTCGATGAACTGTAGATGCTTATATGTATCTACAGTTACTTACAATATTTGATCCATTAACAATTTGGTATAAACAGCAGCAATAGTTTTAATAACCAGGAAAAAAAACCACTTGGAAGGGGCTGATCCAAACTGCATATTTTATCGGCACCTAGTGGCTTGGCAGATTGGGATCATTTTTTCCCCTCTGGGTATTCAATGGGTGTGTGGCTTCAGTAAACCCCATCATCATCATCATCATCATCATCATCATGCAAAATGCAAGTTCTCTCTCCCTCTGCTGAGGCACACACATACCCACTGAGTGTACACACACATTCACTCGCTGCTTTTTAATTTAATTCGCCCCTCTGGTTAATGAATAGCTCCATTGTAATCTAATATCTCTTACGGGTTATTTTGATTTATTCTACATTTTTAAATCAATTAGGCTCCTTTTAATTTTTTTAAAATAATCGTAATCACGAGTATAAGGGGGGCTGGAGAGAATTCTAAGCCTCCCAACCGCTGCCATGGCATCGCAGAGCGCGCGCACACACGCACACGTCCTTCAACCTCGTTCGATCACTAGAACTGACATTTCTCCCGGTTAGCTTCGCTATGGATTCCTCCTGTGCCAAAGCAGGACGTTCTCCCGGAGGCGTAGAGTTTTGCACCCTCAAGAGGGATCCAGATGACTCCCCTGTCTGAAGTCTGTGAAGCTCCGGACCAAGGCTGTACATACAGTGGGGCATATGAAATCGACTTTTCCGGAGCTTCGTGTTCTACCCAGACATAGAAGGAGCTTCGTCGGCTTGCGTCTTCTCCGTTATTCTCTTGCGTCCTTCTCTTCCCTGTCCCCTTTAACTGCGATACATTTCCTAGCTGCTCTACACATCCTTCGTTACTGCACCGCCGAGAGTCCTTAGTCCCCGATTCTGTAAAGGGAGGAGTCCCCGATCATCAGTCCGCCCCCTCCCCATATCATACCGGTGACCGATGCACCAAACCTGCCTTGAATGAATGGCTTTACTTTCAAAATCTAATAGGGACTCAGTCCGTTTCCCCTTTTCTTTACTCCTTTTGATCCTCTCCACTCTTTGACCTTCTTTTGGCTCAAGGGACGGTAGGCTCTGCCTCGGGGGATGGGGGGAGTGTATTGGGTGTGTGTGTGCTGGAAACAGTCCCCAGCTTATCTCCTTTCATCAAACCAGCCCCGGGCCCCCTGCAAACCGCGGGGCCAGTAATTGCTTTTTTCAGGCAGCCCAGTGCGGACTGGCGAGCAGCCAATCAGCGCCTTGTTTACACTGGGTGATGGACAGCGGGCTGGGGGACTGCCAACCAATCAAGGCGTCTCCTGGAAGTGGGGAAGGAAAGACTGAAGGGGGGGCAGAGAAACTAAAGCCTATGCGGTTAACCTCTCAATTGCTGGTACAAAGTCGGTTAAAGGCTTTATATAGTGTGGTTTCTGTCTTAAAATAGGTCTTAAGAATGATTGTATCATACAGGTAGGAAACGTGAACATGACTGTCCTAGTTACAAAAAATGGCAATTTACCGAGAGCAGCATATATTGGTGCAAACGGCGGGGGCTGAGGGGTGGGCAGGGAGTCTTAACGAAGATGTGAAGTGTGGGAGACAAAAAGGAAAGAACTACCGGATTACAAATAAATCTCTGGTTTTGATAAACCACAGATGATTTTGCACGTGTTTGTGAGCAAGAGCCCAGAAAAGGGACTTTCCTGAGCTTGCAAAATTCCCATTTAAGGTGGCGGCAAAGCGATTCGTGTATTCGAATTGTTTAAAGACAAATCCACAGGCGCTGAAGACTCAGTGAACTATAAGAGCATACTTAGGACCTAAACCACTCTAAATCTCTTGGTATTTCGTTTGTCAAGTAACTCTTAAAAGCTGCCGGAGGGCAGGCAACGCAGTCTCTCACGTCCTGATCTGTACTGTGCTTTCTCACATTTGCAGTTGTAGCGCATCGTCCAATTTCTCAAAGCGAAAGGAATACCAAAAACTATTCCTCGCTACCCAGCTGATTGGTGTGAGTGAGTTCATGCCTATGAGCTGAAGCAGCTCTCTAGTGGGACTCCCTAGCTCCCCATTCTGCAAAGCTTCTCTTTCTCTATTTCCTCCCTCCCGCTTCGCATTGCTACGCACCTCCATTCAGCTAAGCAAAGGGAAGCTGCGCGAGGGGAGCTGCGCAACTGTAGGGACTTGAATTAGGCGCCATTGGATTGAGTAGTAGTCCTGCTGTTCTCTGATTGGCAGTTCCCTGGCCCCACGCCAGCCTATTGGGAAGCCTGTTTACGCAGAGAGAGTGGCACGAGCTTATTACCGTGGAGGACAAGGCGTCCAATCAGCGAGCGTGCTCACCCTGAGTGAGTGGCACGAGCTTATTAGTATGCAGGGAGAGTTGCTTGTAGGACTGAGATGCGAGGCTGGGGAAGCTGAAGCTCGCGACAGGGTCTTTTTTCCTTTCTGCAAGGAGCAGCAGCCAGTGCATTTACAGTGCAACAGTCAGCACAGTGCAAATACCAATAGGAATACAACAAAGTCCCACTCACTGATTTAATTGTATTGCGTTCCCTGTGTGCAAAGGAACACCCCTCCCTCCAGTAAGTAACTAAAATTTATTTAGCATTTGAACGTTCATGATTTGTTGTTAAATTATTATTTATTGTTAATATGTATACCTTCACAATGGTCAGTTCTGATATATGTGTGTGTGTGTGTATGTATATGTGTGTGTGTGTGTGTGTGTGTGTGTGTATATATATATATATATATATGCAAAATCATTGCTGCCAAAAATATCTTTGCATATATTTTTAAAAGCAATGCAAGTACCTGGAGATGGAAAAATGTAACAATTGTATCCATTCCTCAACTAAATTGAATATCCTTAAAAAAAATCCTCCTTTGGGAAAGGAGATGCATATTGTTTCTAACGAAATGCAAACCTATGAGATATGCATGTTGGTGCTTTATTTTTTAAATGGTTTCTATTTCCTGGAAATTTTGTGCGCTGCTTCTGGTAGTGCTAACAAAATCTGATTGTTCACATATTTCTTACCTCAAATTCTAATCAGTTTGCTTGCTTTTTTTTAAATGGAACTGTAAATGGTTGCTTTACAAGGAAAACAAACATGCATGTAAATTTGTAGTCTCAATTTTTCTTTAAAATGAATCATAATAGAAGATCATTATGGATTTGATTCCTTCCTGCTGAATGCTCAAGATGATCTGCGCCAGAAAATGCTTGAACTCTTAACAGTTCTGAATTACAACGAAAAATGAAAACAATAAAAGAAGCATTTTAATTTCTTTACCCGCCGGGGTGTGCGCAAGTACTGATCTTCCGCACAGTAAGATAACTGTTCTGTTGTGGAGAGAAACATGCCGTTAGGCTGCATCGTAAGGATTTTTTAAAATTAAAAAGGAAGAAAATCTGTCTTGCTTGTTTGGGTTCAGTTTAGAACGATGAACCATAGTTGCTTTTTGATGGAAGAAAAGGTTTCTGGAAACTGAATAATTCAGTGACACGCTTTTGTTTTTCGGTTTTCTCTTTCTTTCAATCTCTCTGCCTGTTTGCAATGATTGTAGTAATCATTTGATTTTAAAATGCAGTGAACGCTTTGGGTGGTGGCATCGTTGCTCAGCTTAGTATAGCGAAACAACTTTAGCCTAGCTTCCCTTTCGTAAATAATAATGATTATTATTATTTTGCAAAATAAAAAAGCGATTCTGTGGGAAGCGAACAAGAGGATGTGTAAGAAAAATGAAATTGTTCAAAATCTGTTAGCTGGGAGAGAAAAATCCTCACATTTTGGGAGAGATCTCTGTTTTTTAGCATGCTGCTGCCTGGTGGAAGCCCTCAGGTTGTAGCAGCGGCAGACCCTTTTGATGGCTGCCGCTCTTGAGAGATCTTCGCTGGGCTATAGAAGGACTTAGCACGGCAGAGACTTCTTCACCCTTTTTGTTTTTTCCGACAAGGCCCGTGAGCAGTGTGCTGAAGCGTTTGAACTCTGCCGGATCTTCAGTTTCTTTCTTCGTCCACCTTTTGGAGAGTAGAACGTATTTCTAGTCCGCGCAAAACCTCGGCGACTCAGTAGAATTGACCAGAGAACATACAGCTGGATTATTATATTCCCCCCCCCCCAATTTCTTTCCTTGCCCCAATTAAAACAAACAAGGGAAGGGGCGTAGCTCACTGGAACCAAACCATGCAAATTTACACCGTCCTTTTGTTCCTTTGGAAGTCAGTTCAGCAATTGATTTTAAAGTAACGTACCTCGCTCTCGTCAGCGACGCTTCCTATGCTGTAAAGATCGTCATCTTAGTTTCGGCCACGCTGAAGAGAAGCCAAGGAAGATCGGAGGCAGGCTGTTCAAGTCTCCAGTTTTGATGACTGGATCCAGAGACCCTCACGCTGCACATCATTCCGTTTACCAGTTCGGAGAAAGGCTGATTTCAGTGTTCCCCTTTCGGCTCTAGCAATTGCCAAAATGGACACGACCTTAGAGCAAACTGTCTGCACGGTACGTGGTAGCGAGTACTCATTCCTGGAATGCTAATACTAAAACTTTCCGCCTATATCAGGATTTCCAATAGGCTGGTTTATTTCAGTCGGGTACACTTTTTTCCCCTTAAATATGCATATATAGATAAAAAATCTCCTGAAGAAGGGGGAGGGGTGGTAAACCAATACACAGTGTTCCCTTCATGTTGATGTATCGAACCCAAACTTGCTGAAGCTGCTAATTTCGCTTTTGTCTTCCAGGCCTCAACTCTTCCATAACCTCCTCCCTCTAGCCCATTATTATTTTCTGCTGCCTCTCTGGGAAGAATTTTACTGGGGGGGGGGAGTTGATGAGAGTATACATTTTCTTTATAATTCCCCCTAAGTGCAAAATATAAAATATTGATAATATGCAAACAATTAAAATCTCAAGCAATAAAGAAACTCTTGTCTTTTTGTACATAGTGGTTCCATTTACTTAAAATAAAAAGCTCTCCATATTTCTCTTTTCCTCTATTTTGTGTACCTATGTGTGCACACACATACACATGTTTGTGTGCATGTGTAATCTTATCCGCTGTGCAAATATGTAGTCATTTAATACCCTGTTTTCAGTTATAGATTAAATCAAACACCAAGTAGTTGAGCAATGTTAAGAGTTAAAAGCTTCGCATCTAACCATTTAAAATAGTATTCAGTAAATAAAAAAATACTCTTTCATTGTTCTGATCATGGCACATTAAGGTAAGCAAATGTTTTTTCTCTTTCTCCGTGATGGTTAACTACTAAGCATGTTCAGTATGGAGTTAGTTTTCGTATGAATTGAATGGGCTGTGGATCCTTCAGACAATGTAAGAGTTCCAGGTAAGAATAGATACATAGGATGAACTGCCTCACTATACAGGAAAAAAATAATTTGGGTACCCCTCCTTCCCCCACTGTAGATGCATTAGGTCCCCATTAATATCTCAATGACTTTGTTTATAAGGGAGATGCATTTTTTGTAGCCAAATGCCAGTGGAAATCTTTCAGTGCAGCACAGTCCTATTCGGTAAATCTGAAGGGAAAAAAGGGGGGGAGGTCTTTTTATCCCCCCCTCCTTCCTCTTGGCCTAATGTTACACACATTGGGTCTAAGCCAGAAACCCCTTATGTGTAAATGGAATGAATGCACAGGAAGAACCTTACATAACCGTTTCGTCTAAGAATACAGTTGTAGAATTTAAACCCCTGCCCTTGAAGGAGGAATGCAGGACTTTGCCACTCAAATGTCTGCAGTGAAATATTTATTTCTGAGCTTGAGTAATTGAAGCACAGCAAGCTCTTTTTCCCTCGTCTGGGGTCTGTGCAAGGAAGTTCTTTTGGATTGCATCAAGGCAACTGGTTTGTAAACCTGGAAACGAGCAAACCAAAGATAATCCCCGTCCCTCCCACCCATACACATCTAAAGCAAAATACCACACTTTACATTAGGGAGGAGGGGCAACTGAAAGACACCCCATCCAGTCTCATAACATTTTTAAAAGCATCCATTTGAAGATATAGTTTGCCTAGATACCAGAGCAAGGAAATGACTGAAGTAGTCATTGGAGAACATTTAGCAGTTCAAAATAATAACGTAGGGTTAAAAAAAAAAAAAATTGCGTTCCGTGTATTATTTTTCCTTCTAAGTTTCCTCGGTCCTCTGACCACCTCGCCGCCCTAATTACATTGGAGCACTGCTCCTGTTTCCATGCGTACGGACCTGCTTTATCCGTATCTCTCCCCCTTCCCCTCCCCCGCCGTGGTGATAAAAACTACAAGGCCTAGAAGCGCCGCATTGCTGTATTTTCTATTTTCAACGTAGATTTCGAAGGAGTTTGATGTATTTGTTTTAAATCTGGTTGTCGCCATGTAATCCATAAGAACCAGTTGCTTCTTTCTCACAAAGGCAGCCGGCAAAAAGGAAGAGACGTAGAAGGCCGGGGGGGGGGGTTGTTTCCACGGTCTCGTTTTGGGGGGAACCCATCAGCAGGGCTTCTAGGACGGGGCCGCCGCTTCTCCCCTTCTGATGCTGCGCCCGCAGTCAATGTGTCCAGGCCCGATGGCTTCCTCACGCGCTTGATCTCTTCTTCCTTTCCCTTGCAGAGAATGAGGCCGGATCCCCGGTGCCATGAGAAGCGGAGGCCCCTTGGAGGAATACGATTAGCCTCGTGCTGAGGGGAGCCCTTCCTTCCCCGCGCCTGCGGCCTGCAGATTTCCCTTCCCGGGGAGGGGGCGAATCTTCGCCCGCTGCAAGGTTGCCCCGCAGCCCCTTCCCTGCCGGGGCTTTGGTTGTGGGAGTGCAGCCCCGGTATGGATGGCCGGGAGTTCGCGCCCCCGCCTCCCCTCCTGGCCGAGAGGGGCCATCGCAACAGCTCCAGCCGCCTCGCTTCCGCCGGGCACAACTCAGTGCAGCACGGAGGACACTTCCAGCCCGGGAAATACTTCCCCTCGCCCATCTCCATGGCTACGCACACAGGTCAGTGCGGAGCGCCGAGGTTAAAGGAGCGAAGGGGATCTAAGGGGCCTTGGAGAGCCCGCGGGGAGGCTTGGGCGCCCTGACTACAGAGTGACGAGGGAGGGGTCGCGAGCACCAAAGGAGGGGCGCTCAATTGAGCTGTTTAGAAGAGTAAAAGGGGGGGTGATATTGCAGGAGATTGATCTTTGCTTCGGTTGTATCAGTGTGCAGAGTGTGCAGAGTTAAGCGAACTGCTGTGAAGGGAGAAATAAAAATAGCAAGTAAGGGAGCAGCACACCAGCAGGAAAGGTTTTGGCTCTGCTTTGCAAATGCCCCTTTTTGCTGTCTTATTTTTAATTGCTTGGTGTGTGTTTTTTCCTTCGCTCTCTGACAATACATTCACATATTTCTGAAAGTCTTAGCAGGCGGAGAATCTGTCCCGTGGCCTGCCTCAGCAGTTATGCGCGTTTGAGCAAGGGAAAAGCTGCCTGCTTGTGATTTAATAGGGTCGGAGGGTGAGAGAAGGGGAAGGAGGAAAGCATTCCTTCCCAATCTTTTATTGGGGGCTGTGCGGAATGGGGTGGTCAGAAGCGTAGTGGAGGTGACCCTTTCTGTCCCGGCTAAGAATTCAGAATTCCCAGGACACCCGCAGCTTTCTTTCAGGCATTTGTGAGAAAAAGAGACTGTATTTTTGGCCAATCTGAATATTTCATCTTGGTAAGGGGCAAAATCCTAAGGCCCATGTCCCCAAATTCCTCTTCATGATGGAGCTTTTCTTTTTAGTTGAGGAGGGCTAAAATAAAGGCTGTTCCACCGTCCTCCCCCTACCACATGCCCCTTAGTTGTTGGGATTGAAGGGAAAGCCCACAGAAAGGAGTGGGGGGGGTGAAACCCTTTTTCTGCATTAATGTCCTTAAGAAATTTTTTTGCATAAACAAGGCACTTTCTCTCTCTCTCCCTCTGTGAACAAAAAGGCTGTTATTTGCCCAGTAAGGGTGAGCACCCAGGAGCCGGCTGTGCTCTTTCAGATTAGGGGTAGCTGTATGTGCAGGGTGAGCATTAATAGAGAGGGTGGTATAAGACTAGAAAATCCTGTTTCTATATAAAGACCTGAAGTGTCAGGGTGAGAATGGGTTTGCAGTGCATGTGTTAGTTTTAACAAGTGCTCGTGGTATCTTGCTGAAGACACAATGTTTGGCAAGAAAAATTGGGGGGGGGTGGTATGTGCCAGGTTCTTTAGAGATCGTCCATGGCATCCATTTTTAATCAATTAATTGCCTGGGATGGGGAGGGTGTGCAAAATAGCAGGTGTTGCCTGTAGAGCATTAGTGAGAACACATGCACAAAATGGGACAGCCATTGTATGCTTAAAGCAGCTCAGGATTTCAACTTGCCCATCCCTAATTTAAGGTCTTTTTGGAAGCAAGATCTATATTGGCCGTTTAGAATAAGGTTTTATATATCAATATGGAAAAACCAAAACACTAGCAACAATTCCACCCCTTACATATGCTCCAAAGCTGGAATGCAAAAACTTGTAATAAAAGTAATACATGCTGAATGAGAGGTGGTGAAATTTTTAAGATACTGTCTATGCTTCAGAATGCCTTAGATTCATTGTGTTTTCATAGGAACTGATCTAGGCTTGCTGCATTTGTTTTTGAATTTTTTAGAGACCTATCTGGAATAAATAGTTTGGCGTTAGAAATATTTTCTTTCTTCCTGATGTTTGACTTTGTTTCCAGTGGAACTTAACTAGCTTTTCTATTTAACTCAGTCACTATTCATATTTTTGTCCTTAGGGTTTTCTCATATGGTTGAGTTTTTCAAATTCTGTGGCCAACTCTGAATATGTAGTATGTACCTTCATTTGCGTGTACGGGCTGTTTATGGGATATATATTTATGGAAGTATGGATTTAATCTTAGATTTACAAAACCTCACACAGCCACTTAAGTTTTGTTTACAAGTTACTTTAAACATCAGAAGAGGAAAATGTGTGAGTTTTTATTTTTCTCTAAACTCAGCAGTAACAGTCATCGTTACTGCTAGCTTGACAAACTATGAATGGTAATAAAATTATACCTGCTTTAATGGGATTATAATTAGTATATGGATTAAAAAGAATGGCATGAGGTAAACCAGAATGGATAAAAATGATCAAACGGGAGTTTAGACATTTATTATTATTTTTTAAATGTCATATCCAGCTGCAAATTATTAATTTTTAGCATAATGAGATTTTTAAAAATTCCTAACAAATGCAACAAGCTATACATACTTTGAGCTTTATTTGAAATTAATGAATCATTCTGTAGGGTTTTAGCAGTTTTAATTTTTTTAACCTACTTTTCTTCTACCTACTTACCTGCCCAATACAAAATAGAGGATGCTCATTAGAGTGAAATCTTTAAAAAAAATCTGTTTGCATTCAGCAACAATAGAAAGGAATTTTAAAATGCAAACTTGGGCAAATTGGATGAGGAGTATGATTTGTGTCAATCACTCTGTTTTTCTTCCGTAGTCTGGATTCAACATGCCTTCTGTTTCCAAGCCATTTGAAATTTTTCTATTGATCTTTTTTCTGCTTTCTAATTTTTTTTCTTCCACTGTATGTGTTTCAAATAAGACTTTTAATTAAGCTCATAATTAGAAATATTATTTTTAAAATTGTTGCTGTGATCTTTTATTTTATATTTTTAGAATATGTGCTTAGTTGAACATTTTTTTTTTTTACATTCAAGAAGCAAACTGACAATAAAAAGAAAAAATTATTGATGATATCTTGACATTGATGCACAATTATAATATGGGAAAGTCCTCTCCAGAACCAGGGGTTAAAATATGTGAATACACAGACTAGGCTATAGTGAATCTTTGCCATTTTTAAATATTACTGTTGTTCTTGTTACTATATAAAGAGTGGCTGACTAACGTCTCCTAAGCCAAAATGTGATCTGTGTAACTTAGATTAATACAATGAAGATATGCAGGAGAAGGCCCTGGTTCAAGTTATTCATGATAAAATATATGAAGACTACTTGTTAAAGAAAATAATTGGGAAGGATTTGCTCACTTTGTAACCTGCATTGTAGATACCTTCAAACATTTTTAGGAAGTAAAAGAAGCAAAACATATTAAAGGCCGGATATAAAACAAATCCATTGGGAATAGACTGGAACGCAAAGTGCTCTATAAGAAAGGACTTAATTTTTATGTGTTCTCAGACAAAATTCCACAAGGCATACACTCATTGATCAAGCATGTATTCTAACACTTCCTCCTCCCTAGAATTCTCTCCTCATAGAGATAACTTGTACCCTCCCTATCCCTACCCTTGAACAGTTCCTTTTTTAAAGCTGGCCATAGAGACCTTGAATTTTTGAAGTTAGTTTTTAATGTTCAGCAAATTGTTTTTCTTATAGCAGAGTGCTGATAGTTTTATAATCCCACTGTAGAAATTTTATGGTAAAGTGCTGTTTTAGTAACCTTGTCACAAAAGGTGCAATTAAAATGTTTTGTCTCATTATTTTTTTGTGCATTAGATTTGTGTGTGGATGTGTGTGCGTGCGCACACATGCGTCTCCCATGCAGATGGTCCAAAGTCAAAGCTGTGAAAATTTGAGAGAGAGAGAGAGAGAGAGAGAGAGAGAGAGAGAGAGAGAGAGAGAGGATATTAGCAGTATTATTCATCATTATTCCTGCCTGAAGCTGTTTGGATTTTCATATTGCTGTTGATTCTTTCATATGCAAGCAAGCATCTTACCAAAGAAAGATAGTGGAAGGAAAACCCAAAAATGATTTCATCCCACCAACTATTATATACACATTGTTAAGGCTTTTTTTTTTTTGGTAGTAAATTGGAAATATTTGAGATAATGTGCCCATCTATACAAGTTAAACAATTGTGCCAGCCCAGATAACTAAAAAGAAGAAAGAATGATAACTGTCCAGGATGGACATAGGCTTCAGTAAGCGTGGCAAAAGATCTCAGACATTTTGTTTGAATGAAAATTGACACAGTAATTCTAGGTTGTGGGGGGGCTTTGGAGAGACTATTAGAATTTCAAGTAGATTTTAGTTATCATTAAATGAAGTAAAGGGGAGTGACCAGGGATTTTTAGAGAGGAAGACTCTAACGAGGATTGCCCCCCTTCCAAATTATCTCTTCCTCCTAGGCCCCAACATCACTTAAAAATAAATTTTAGTAAATACTTCATTATGTCACCAGTGGCTGTTTCTGCAACACATTTGCCATCACTGAGTAGGTGCTAAACGAGTTACTGTTCAAACGTGTGTTCTGAAGACTCTAACCACCTTTACTTACAAATGACAAGTAGCATGAGACATGAAAGGCAATGCAGAGATAACAGTTAGAAACTGCCAGTGCTGATCTTTTGCACAAGAACGGCATGGTGCACATGGTTACGCAAGGCAGTTGTGGTTGTACACGAGTGAGCACACACGTGCGCGCGCACACACAGAAATTAAAGTTCAGTTTTGAAATGTACATTGTCCCACTGGGAATTGCTCCACCATCATGTCTAATTATTCATATGAAAGGTAGATCTTTTTTCCACGGGAGCAACTAGGCCATGTGTGCATGTTTGACTATGATGCTAATTTAGAGGCATAGTTGTATTTCCATGTGCAAAGTAATTGTTCCAGTGCAAAATTTACACTACTGTATCTTCAAAACAGGCCTAACCCTGAGCAGAGGCTGCTCAAAATAATGCAAATCCAAATATAAGGAAGACTGTTTAAAATAAGCATAAGCCTAAAAATATCATTTCAGAAAGTCAGCTTCTTTTATATTAAAAAAGAAAGAAATGCCAATCCTAGAACCAAAAGATCTAAAAATATTCAAGGCTTTGGCAAGGCTCATGAAGTTAAATAAATTATATAAGCACCATTCATGGGAAAGATTCTACTTACTTCTTACAGAAACATTGTTCAAGTTAATAAAAATTGTAATTTACTAGCCACCAAGCTATTCATGACTTTTCATGAGTCTAAATTTAATTGGTCAGGCTTCTGGAGTCTATCATTTCCTGCTGGATTAATAGATTTGTATTGAAGTTTGTGACATAGAAGGGAAGAAAAAAAAATCAACCCCAAACCAGAATCATGAAATGGCATATTTCTGGACAAACATGGTTGGCTGGAGGTTGTGAGGGGAGGGAGCCTTCCTCCCCACTTTTTATTTTCTTGACTCCAGCCACACATATCTGCCTTGCATCTTGAGTGCTTCGGAAAGTAGGATTCGTTGTGAGATGTAGAAATGTAGGGGGTACCAGGAATGCTGGCATACAATTTAGATATTCCAAGCCCTTTGGAACACAGCACAGTTATTTTAATTTGATAAATGATCGGGCACCTTTAAGAGTGTGTTTGAACAATCAAGATACACTTCAGCAAGTTGATAGGATGTATGCTGTCAACTTGCATATGCCATTAACGCAGACTGCACGCATAAATAATGTGAAAGCACAGCTCCTCTCCTCACCCTTCAATTCTCCATGCAATTCCCATTCACAAAAATGCCCTTTACACATTAAACCAGGGGTCTTCAGAGCCAAGAATCCAACATTTTTCTTTTCCTCCATTTTAAGAGCAGACTTTTCAAGATGAGTGATTTTAAAACAAGAAAGTATTGAGATTATTGAATGTACCAAACTGATTCTGTGGATTGTCCCTATGTGGGAGTATACATGTGTGTGCACATTCATATGTGCATGCATGCATGAGAGAAAGAGGACAATCCTGTTGTGAGTGCTGCTTCCCTATTATTTTAGTTTTACTATGTCACATGATTGCATTCTTTTTGATGCTTTGCCTTTGGTATGTAAAACTAGGTAGAGTGGTATGTGCAATGTGTAGGGGTGACTGGCATTTAAACTATGGCATGTAATAATTAATTAGACTAGTAATTAACACCAATAATTCCCAATAAATAACAAAACCATCAGTTACTTTTGACTTATGGGTGACCATCAGAAAGGGCTTTTGTAGTAATTCATGGAACTCTGTGTGTGCAAGAGAGAGAAATCTTGATGAGAATTCTTGAAACTATTGCACAGGAGACAAAAATCTATCTGCCTTGGACAAGAGGAAGTCTTGTGTTGGCAGAACTCTGCTTATGTAATAAGGATGTAGCTCAATATCTCCTATTTAGACAAGTTTGGAGTCACTTGGTCACGGGAAGATGCAAAATTGTATACTTCTCTTGGCCTTGTTCATTGTTGATGTGTAATTCAGGGGTTATCATGAACTATACAGTTTTTCACTTGCAATTGTATGCTTAAATGCATAGAGCATTATCAGAATCAGAGTGAGAGTTGGCATCTGAATTCTAACTTCTGGGTGGGTGTGGGTGGGTGTGTTAATTTCTCTGTGAGTTTCCATTTCTGTGAAATATTATGTACTTTACTGATTACAGACCAGAGATGTGAATATTGAATCAAAGTATAGGTGGAGTTAGAAGAACTGGTCAGAATTGCCCATAAAACTTGATTGTGTGCCTATAGATAGTGCTTTTCATGCTCTGTTTCATACTTGGAGAACATTAAAAATAAGTCTGAATACAGTAGTTCAATGATTCTTACTTCTGTAATATTGAAGTTGTTTACTCATCCCGTCAGTTCCCACTCTTCATGATCTAAGTCCCCAATTCCCCCCCTCTCAAAAATAAACCTTATATGCGGTGTTATTTTGAATTGAATTGCCATAATTTGTGGATTATTGATTTGTGTAATACCTAAGAAATCTCATTAATGTTGATGCATTCAGGTCATATTATCAGAGAATGCTGTACATTGGACTGATACAGCCTGTAGATGGAGTGGTATACAGGTGATATATATGGTGTTCTGCTGATGGTATGCTCTGATTTAGCAGAGATGTTGACAGTGGAAGAGAGGCTCGTTTTTTGGTGATTCTCCCTGCAGCCATTCAGCTGCAAAAGCCTGCATACAAAAGTCTTCTATAAGCCAGGGGATACCAACTGGATGCAAGCCAGAAAGATGAACATTAGGACTCTGGGCTAAACAGCAAAGAATCTTGCCTGTAAAATATATATTTAAGCCAAAACACAGAAATCTTGCACATCATAGTTGCAGAGTTTGCAGATGGAGGTACAATTCAAGACTTGCTTCTGATGCATACGCTCTAACTTTAAATGCTCAGAACATTAGCTTCCAGCATATAGCAACGGTATACTCCTGAGAAGTTTATGGCCGATATAACTTTTCTCCTGATATTTGTTCCTTCAGAAAATTTACAAAAATAGCGAACAAGACACTTTCTCTGCTTCCAGATCTACAAGGCCAAGTTTTGATTATTCTTTTAAAACAGTTGAAATAGCTGATGCGTCTAATTAGAATGTCATAGTAATAGCACATACTAGTACTAAAGCCTTTGAGCAATTAAAATTCTCTCAAGTGACTAAAAAGGGCTATTATAGCAAGCCCACAATCACCTTAGAGATAGAAGGATATCATATAAAGGCAGAAGCCTTGAGGCTGCTAAACTTTAGTTAGGATAAATGAGCAAAATTTACTATAGATTTCTTCTGATACTCTTACAGGGCTATCTGTCTTTACTCTAGAATGTCATTTCAGTGCTCTAGATGAACACATAAGTAAGAAAGACCAGGATAAGGACAGAGTCCTAGGAATTGGAAATTTAACATACAAAGGGACCTAAATGAATTTTATCCCTTTTATATATGTTTATTTGTGCATTTCCATTTTCAAAGCTGAGGTTCAGGACTGTCAAATCTCACCGTAGATAGAGTATATCATTCCATTTAACAAAACTTATATGTAAATAGTTTACCCCTTTATCCAAAGCTCTGATTATCCTTACAATCTGAACATCCTCCAGAGCATACAGATAAATAGGATGCTACTGTTCATAATACCATGTTCAGCACTCTTCTTCTGTATATTCAACTATGCTTTCTGTTCAACATAATAATAAATAATACTTGTGGATAGAGCAGCAAATTGCTTTGCTTGGAAGAGGTTTGCATAAAAAGCAATGGAAGTTTTGCACAGGCAATCTCACGTGTATAAGCAAATGGAGTGTGTAAGCAAATGGACAAGAAGGAGATCATGTCAGCTCTATTTTGGCTAAACCTTCCTGGTAAATTGTTTATTTCTTTTGCCTGTCAGATGGTTGCATTCAGTGCCAAAGTTCCAACTGATTCCCTTCGATGGATTGAATTCCAGACTGGAATTAGAAGCTGCTTAAATGGATGGTGAGGTGATGATGTTATGGGAAATTGACAGGACTGAAACTGGTAGCATTGCATCGTGCTCTAAAATATTGAGAGGGAGAGCTGTGGCTTTTAATTTTCGAAGACCTTGAACAGCAGCAGAGGGTCCATGTCACCAGAGACTAGTGGTGGCTCAGAGAGGCAGGATCCCTTGATCTCTCTTTTATAGTGCAATGCAGCTGTGTCTCCGATGCAAGGCCATTGAACATGGTAAAAAGAAACAAAAGCAATCCTGGGTGGGAGTGAATAGACCTTGAGGCAAGCTGTGTTTAAACTTTAAAAAATCTTTTAAGATTTCATCTTAGTTGTTAGAGATGCATGGGTTGAGAACATGCAT
The DNA here is from genome assembly GCF_035149785.1 of Candoia aspera. Classification (NCBI taxonomy): domain Eukaryota; kingdom Metazoa; phylum Chordata; class Lepidosauria; order Squamata; family Candoiidae; genus Candoia; species Candoia aspera. Next base: position 116,787,685 of record NC_086154.1, on the reverse strand, counting down.
ACACTCCAGGTTAAAGCCAGCTAGCTGCAGTATGAGATGATCACCCATCATTGTTTATGGAGCAAGCTTGGAGTTCCAGTGAGCTATTTATCATCCTGGCAGGAGCTTTCCCCCAAAGCACACACACTCGTCTATTTTTCCCTTCATCTACTTCTTTCGCATGTTGATCTCTCCCTCCCTCTTGCAGTGTAGCAGATTCCCCAGAAAAAGAATTGTTTATTTCACACACACCCCAAAAAAAGAAAGAGGGAAAATAGATGTGTGTGAAAGTTAAAACAGATTTTGAGATTTTACTTGTCTTCTTATTAGTGGAACTTCTGAAGATTATAAAAAGGATGAGTAAGGGTGGTTGAGGGAGGTAAAGGCACACATCGGGCTGAAAGAAAGCAGAACACTGAGAAACAGAAATCTTGTAGAATTACAGTTGTGTAATTTTGCCTGCTTGTTAGTTTTATTATTTAGATCTAGCACAGGTTGCTGTTTGCTTGCTTCTGAAAGAGGTTAGTGGGATAGGTAGGAATAATTTGGGGTCACCTTTTATGTGACCATTACTGTCTCCTAAAATTTGGTTGAAGATAAAACCTATGGTTTTGTTCCAAAAAAGCCATTGATTTAGCAACAGACAGCTCTGATGATCAAGGTTTTGTTGTAAAAGTGAGTCATTATCATAGTGAAAGTTGCATTTGATCTACAATACAGGTGGCAGAAGATAAATATGGATCTACTGGTAAATCACTGGGTGGTTCTGAAGAGTTTCAGGCTGCCAGTTTAACAGTAGTAATTAAAAATGACTTCTCCTATGCTATGCTACTGAAAGGAAAAATATTTTGGATAACAGGGTGTTGAGTTTTGTGTAAAAAGACATGACCTCCATTGGGTTTAAGTACTCAAATCACATTTCTGGGTTAAGAATTCCCTCATTCAAATAGATGCTTTTGCACCAAGAACTGCTTAATGGATTTAAAGTTCTTGTTTTTTCAAAGTACAGTTTCCTAACATTTTGAGCTGGAGAAACCCATGAAACCTAAAGTTGGCATTTCTCAGTTTAAAAAAATGAACCTCCTCTAAACCCACCTTCGTGTGTGATGTGCGCCACTCACTTCATAACCTAAAGCTATCCACTATGATAAGCATGGCATTTGCCCAGCAAAAGGTTTCCCATCCCTGCCATAAGCCATCCATTATCTGAAGCAGCGTGTTTGCCTGCAGTAGAGAGACAGTGAAGCAGAATAAGCAATACATTATTAAAATGTTTATAATAGACAATTGTTAATTTAATAATAAACACTTCCATATTTGTATAGCTTGCTCCTGAAGCATTCAGTTGCTTGTTAAATGAAGGAAGATAGCTCTGGTAGTACAAGTTGGTTTCATTAAAGGCTTGTGATGGGTGAGGGGAGATAAGTTATTCGTATTACTCTTGGGTAAAAATTATTAACTTCTGCAACTGTGCACACTTCTTTCTATAAGTGGGGCATGTGGAAGCTTGTCTGTAGTGATTAAGGGGATGAAAATACGGAACTAGAGTATACATCTCAATTGTTGAGCTGAAGGCGGAATGAAATTAATCATGGAAGTTTGCTTGCTTATTTATTTATTTCTGCCATTTATCCCCTGCCTCAATTCTGATGGGCTCTATGTGGTTGACAGATATTAAAATAATAATAAATAATGCATTATGTTAAATAATTGAAATAAAAGCATATAGGTGCTTGTAACTTTAAAGTCAGCTGAAATTTCCAGGTGGTCTTCAAGGGCAACCCCTAGGGCTAATTACAGTACTTGAACTGGGCACTGATGAAGTCATGAGCAAATATCCTCAGTGCATCCTGTTCTAGAAAGGTCCAGGTAAGGAATTTAACATGAACAAGCAGTGCTTCAGGGAAATAGCAGGCAGCCTCTCTCAACCTGAGTTGCCCTACATGTTTTAGATAACAGCTTCCACCGCTCTTAATATTTGGTTATATGTTTATATTGTAGCTGATGGGAATTGTAGACCAAAATATTTGGAGCAACCTAAATTGATAAAGACTGATCTAGGGATTGCTATCTATTACTTACGATGATTAATTGGAAGTGCCACATTCAGAGGTAGTACCCCCTGAACATTAGATATGATAGACAAGAAATGACTTTCTCCATGTTGCCTTTCTTCACAGAGCTTTTGGGAAACAAAATTTTGGATCTAACAAGTTAGTTTTTAAACTCAACTTTGTCAGCTGCAGTTGAAAAATTACTTCATATCCAAGAATACATCAAAGTTAAACTGAAGGTACCATAGCTCTCAAAAGGCACAAATGTCAAGTAACATTAAAAGGAAGACTTTTACTTTTTTGAAATTATATTCATTTTAAGCAAATTTTATACAAATAAAGATTACAAAAAGAAAAAAATTGTTATTGTAAACCACCCAGAGTCCCTCCTTTCAGGGGAGATGGGTGGTGGCAAAATTTAATAAATAAATAAATTTTATGATTGGATCCTGAGAAGCAGCAGATCATGTCATATGCATGTCTTTGAACCAGGAAAAGGCTATCACCACACCACAGCTTTTTTTCTAGTACTGTACAAGTGGCAGTGATAGAGAACTTCTTGAAATAATGCCATATCCCAGGGCTATGCTTGGACATGAAGAGGATTGAGTCCTGGAAGTTTATACTCCTACAAAGCTACTTGAGTACTTAAAAATCTAGAAGGAGAATGAGTAGACAAATGCTCTGGCAAAAGAAAGGTAGAACAGAACAAAAAATCTCTCCTGAACACTGGGAATATCTGCATTCTGCAACACTTCAGAAGTGTTGTTCAGATTCTGCTTCATATTGTGTGGGTTTTGTTTGTGTATTGTGAGAAGATAGACACAGATGCATTCATGCACACAGTGGGGCAATGAGAGAGCCCATGTGCAGTGTGGTGATAGTCTAATTAAATATTAAAACATCTTGGTATTGCAGCATTTTTAAAATGTACTTTTCAGAAGCATATTTATGACAGCTCATTTCTGTGAGGGCTGACTCAGCTGTCTCCTGAAAAGGGGTGAACTCATCTTTGGCAGGCAGATTTCCCTTGATCCTCTCCTCTGTGCTGAGGGGAAAGAAGGAGAGGTGTGAGGAATGGGTTCCTGAAGTATATTGACAGGGCCTCTGATGGATGTCTGAATGCATGAATTACCTTCTTCCATGCTGAGAAACAATAATAAGCTTGTATGCAAAAGATTCTCTGTGGGAATGGCTTTGATAGGATATGGTTACGATGCTACTATTCAATGAAGAATAAGCTCCAAAATCTTCTGGAGGATGCTTGGTGTTTACTAAACATGCTACTACTGGTGTTGGTGGCACAGATTTCTCAATACCAACTGCTTGGGAACTTGAATGAAGTATGCCGTTACCATTTCAAATGTTCTAGCTGGCCATCCTAGGAAACCAGACACTGGAGTAGAGCAACTATCCTATTAAGGAGAGCTTATGTCCTAAAATTCCACAAAAATGTTTACTGCCCACTAAATTTCTTAATCTCTTATGCCCTTTTTTGATGGGTGATGCAGTTGAGGACATTTCCATAGCTAGAACAGGCTTAGATAACCAGCTTCTGATTTTTCCAAAATTAAATGTAAAGCTGGGAGTATTGGATGTGTCTTAGCCTGATGGTTTGATATCCACATCAGAGCTTGATTTCAAAAGTTTGTGTTGAAATGGTGTCCTTCAAATTGATGCAAGTGTTTTAATAGTGAAATGGGCATTTAAATAAATAAATAAATATCCACATATACTGAAGCAGTAGCAAGTTACAGCAGGTTTGATAATTAGCCAGGGAGCAACATTTACTGGCTGCATATGTCTTCTCATTTGTTTTCTGCTTTTCTTTTTTTTGTCTTGCCAAGATTCAGGGTTCAGTCCTGTGCACAGTCAGCTCCTTCTGAACCTAACGACACTTACTTCAGAGGCAATATGTATAGCATCAGGCGGAAGAAGTGACTTCTAGGGGAACATTCACAATCTGTCTCTCCATCTCTCTTTCTCTGAGCGACATTGTAGACTTGAAAATCACCATTCACTGATGATGAGTTTGGAACTGTCCTGTACATAGGAGGTAGAAGAGAGAAGTCGTTTCACAAACTTAATGAGATTCTTTCTCCATCCAGCATGTTGTGCCCATAGTGACCAAAGAGATTCATAGATGGACTGGTAACTTACTTGAATATTTTAAAAGATGGTTTCAGGCACTCTGCTTTTTTTCCATTCATCTTCTGAAATATAATGAAGATAGAAAGGACAGGAATACACATCCATGAAATTGCACATTTGTGGATTGATTATTTTGTTTTATTTTGTTTGCTATTTGCACCTTTAAAAAAAAAAACCCCGGACCCTAAGTTTATTTCCTTTGCTGTTTTGATGAGAAAAAGCACATTTGCTTTTCTCCATTGATTCCATTCTGCAAAACATGCAAGCATCTGATGTTTACATGTTTTGCAAATGTATAACCTTATAGACATACAAGAGAAGGTATTTTTTAAAGGAAATAGCTTGCCTGCTCACCAGGATCAAGTCAACTTCAGACTGACAGAATATGCAAGTTGCTCAGATCAGTGAGTTGGGATCTGCTTTTTTTCTTTTTAACTTTCCTCTTAAATTTACAAATTGGAAATAGGCAAACATTATTTGATTCATACTTAGTTTAAATTGTTTGAAGGACATGCTCAGCTTTGAATAATATAGTCTGCCAACTGCCTGTACATGCTTGGTCAGAGTTTTTGGACATGTGTATGTGTGTCAGCAGCAAACAGGTTTTGTTTTTTTTTTAATTTTGCCACTGCCCATCTCCCCCCAGAAGAGGGACTCTGGGCAGTTTACAATAAAGCTAACAAGTTAAAAACAATAACCATAAATAGTATGTAAAATATAAATACAAATATAAAAAACAAGAATAAAATCCAAGTGACAGATGATCTAACAGTCCGTATATGTGAGGAGCACTCTAAGGCGCCAGCCATCCCCAGGAGTAACTACTCCCCTCTCCACCCCAAGCAAGGCGGCAGAGCCAAGACTTCAGATTCTTCTGGAAGGTCAGGAGCAAAGGGGCCTGCCTCACCTCCAGGGGCAGAATGTTCCAGCAGGTGGGAGCCAATTCTCTCCCCCCCACTTATATCTACCTACATTGTTATATCCTTAGAACAAAAATAAAATAAATATAAAATGTGGATCATAAGGATTTAAAAGGCAAACATTCAAATTTTCCACTGAATTCCTTTGTTTAAATTGATTTTCCCCTACCTGACACTCTCTCTGTTGGACTTTATCTCCCACAGTTCCCAGCTTGTATAGTCAACAACCATTTGGAAGAGAATGATGGAGCATGTAGTCCAATTTGTTTCTGGAAGATACCACATTAGAAAAGGCTGATCTGAAATACAACCCCCACCTCCTATCCCATATAGATATTCTTGATATTGAGATTCTATCTATTTGTAAAGGTGTTATGCTTCTGGAAAATTGAACTGAAAAGCTCCTTTTTATTCCCGCCCCACCTTTCTCCCCAGCAAAGAGGAAAAGAAATTTTGGGGCAAATTTGGATAAATATAGTATCTACTATTTGAATTAAACTTATATTTTTTTTGCTAATCTATACAACACAATCTATAACTTAGTATGTTCAGTTTTAGTGTCTGGCATGATTATGAAATACAGTCAGGACCAGAAATATTGGAACAAGGATAACTGTTTTGGCATTTGGCCTCTGTACATCACCACACTGAAGCTGAAAGGAAACACACCCAGATGGGAGCGAAGTCAGGACTTTTAGCTGTAACGCAAGGGGGTTGACAAAAGTGGGGCACTAACCATTCAGGAAGTACAGCCAGTGGCATACACCCCCCCCCCATCATTGGTGGCTCGTAAGTAATGGAACAAACCAACATCATTACAAACATAAGGATCACCTTTAGTACCTGGATGAGAATCCTTTGCAGTCAATGACTGCCTGAAGTCTGGAACCCATGGACATGACCAAATGCTGAGTTTCTTCCCTCGAGATGCTTTGCCAGGCCTTTACTGCAGCTGCCTTCAGCTGCTGCTTGTTTGTGGGCCTTTCTGACTTCAGTCTTGTCTTCAGTAAGTGAAAAGCATGCTCTGTTGGGTTGAGATCAGGTGACTGACTTGGCCATTGAAGAACATCCCACTTCTCTGCCTTGAGAAACTCTTGGATAGCTGTTGCTGTAGTTCTGGGTCATCATCCATCTGCGATATGAATCCGTGTCCTATCAGTTTGGCAGCATGTGAATCTGAGCAGAGGGTATAGCCCTGTACACTTCAGAATTCATCCTGTCGCTTTTATCAGCAGTCAGGTCATCAATAAACACCAGTGACCCGGTTCCATTAGCAGCCATACATGCCCATGCCATAACACTGCCTCCACCATGTTTGACAGGTGATGTGGTATGCTTTGGATCATGAGCTGTTCCTTTCCTTCTCCATAGTTTTCTCTCCCCATCATTCTGGTGCAAGTTAATCTTGGTTTCATCAGTCCAAAGAATCTTATTCCAGAACTGGGCAGGCTTTTTAGGTGTTTGCTGGCAAAGTCTAATCTGGCCTTTCTGTTCTTGAGCGTTACCAGTGGTTTGCACCTTGTTGTGAAGCCTCTGTATTTACATTCATAAAGCCATCTCTTGACTGTAGATGTTGACAATGACATGCCTACCTCCTCAAGAGCATTCTTGACCTGGCTAGATGTTGTGAAAGGGTTCCTCTTCACCATGAGCAGAACTCTGCAGTCATCCATTTTAGTTGTCTTCCGTGGTCTTCCAGGCCTTTTGCTGTTGCTGAGCTTGCCAGTTAATTCCTTCTTTTTCAGGATGTTCCAAAGTGTTGTATTGGCCACTCCCAATGTTTTTGCTATCTCTCTGATGGGTTTATTTTGTTTTCTCAGCCTAATGATGGCCTCCTTCACTCGCATGGACACCTCTTTGGACCTCATGTTGAGAGTTCCAGTGAACAGCTACCAAATGCAAATGTAACACTCAGAACCACCTCCAGGCCTTTTATCTGCTTGATTGGTCATGGGGTACCCAGGAAACAGGCCACACCTGGCCACGCAGCTGCTTGTCAGCCATTCGTTCCATTACTTATGAGCCACCAATGATGGGCACGTGTATATGCCACTGGCTGTACTTCCTGAATGGTTAGTGCCCCACTTTTGTCAAACCCCTTGAATTACAGCTGAAAGTCCTGACTTTGCTCCCATCTGGGTGTGTTTCCTTTCAACTTCAGTGTGGTGGTGTACAAAGGCCAAATGCCAAAACAGTTATCCTTGTTCCAATATTTCTGGTCCTGACTGTATACAATGACTATTTATTTACCTGTTTTTGGCCACCTTTAAAAGTAAAACTCCTCCCAAACAACTCAATAAACCCCATTTACTTAGACATACCCTGATGAGATGGAAGGAGTGTTTTCCAGATTTTTTTTTGGCCCTTCAAATCTTAACCAGTTTTTTTTATATAGTTGTGCTCATTCTAAGCCACCTACCTCTTCCTACTGCAGCAATTCCTTCTCTTCAAAGCAGCAGCCAAGTTAATTCAACTATAAGTGCATATGTATGAAAAAAGAATATGCCTGCTCAAAACATGAACAAAAATGTTCATGTTAAGGCAAATTAAAAGCAACAGCAAACCCTATAGCTTATTGTACTAATCATATCCCATTCCTATCTTCACTTTACACCCAGCACCACTGCTATATTTCAAACTATGGTTAACTTGTGAAACCAACTATAGCAGGATTCTGTTGAACCTGGGAAGCTGGTGAAGGAAGGAAGGAAGGAATCAGTCAGTCAGTCAATGAAGACAGGTAGCAGATTTCCCAATATTATGTACATGGCGATATAGTTTTTCTGATCTATTAAGTACTTCAGGAGAAAAAAAGTCTGGTTTCCTTTTTATTCCCTCTGTTTTCAATATAAACAATGTTTTCTTCTAATTCATTTGTATCTGCATTCTTTCCCAATTACATCTCCCTGTTCCAAATCTGGTTATACTTTATGCATTTGTATTTTGCTTTTCACTCATCTACCTGCATGTAATCAAATAACACAGCAATGAAGAAGCTCCCTTCTTAAAGTTGGATTCATAGAATAAAACCAATATTTATCTTACTGGTGGTTGGAAAGCATACACCTATAAATTTTGCTTTATTACATACATTCTGTTTTGGTAATTTCTTACAGCCATTCTCTTTTTTTCCTTATTCATGTGAGACTTTGATTTGGGGGGTGGAGGGGAGAAAGCAAGAACCTCCCCCTGGAGTTAAGTATCTCTTTGCAGGGCAAGCCATTTCTTTGAAAGCCTTTCACAGAAGTTAAATTCAAGCTATTAAAAGTGTCCTGATTCCAAGCTTCAGAGTGGTCCTTATTTAAGGTGGAGGAAATGCCATAATTGTTTAATTTAAAAGTTTGGAAGCTTCCTGAAATACCAGTTATTCTGTGAATTGCAGGATTTCTTTCAGGCCTACAACCCCTGCTTTCCAGAAAACTGGTCCCATGTCTGGTTACCCAATGAGAAAGTTTCATTAAAATATTGAAGGATTTGGCTTTGATTTAAAACGATGAGTGAGCCAAACACATAAACTTAATTGCATTTGGCATACACTATCCAATTGTCTTGTGCAGCCCAACAAAATAACAGTGAGAATACAGTTTGCTTGTAGTCCATACTGAGGATGGCCAACTTCTACACTGGCAGAGGCTACCACATTAGCAGAATGGTGTCTCATGTTTATTATCTCCCCCCTCAAATCGTGGTCAGACTGTCCATGAAAACAGCCACAGAGAAATGGTTTACTATAACTTGATCCTCACATTGGCAGAACCACAAGAGAGAAATAAAATTCCTTAGGCATCTTTGGGTTGCCAATTGGCCATCTTTGGCTTATAATGTTAGTTTGCAAGCAGCAATAGATATAACCAAAGAGAAGATAGACCATTGACATCATTTAGCAACAGCAGCCTTCCCAAGTCCAACACTTTCAAGCGTATATTGAATGCAGCTTCCAGACTAACCAGCCAGCATTGTTGAACAGCAGAGATGGAACGGGCTGGAGAAGCTGTGTTTGTTAGGTCCACAGCCCTAGCCAGGCTGACTGGAAATTCTGGGAGCTGCAACTCCCACCTAGGAGGTGCCAAGTTGGGGAAGTGGGAGAATCAAAATGCTATCACAGAGAGCTACAGTAGGTTTCATACTTTGTGTACATGCATGTACGCATTTATGGACTTTTTAAATTTTGTATAGGTTGCTTTATTTCTGCTAGTCTTAGCAAGGGAGAGGGCATATAGCACTGGAGCACCACCCTGCCCTCAGAAGGCCTTTTTTTTTTTTTTTCCAAAGAAGAATCCAAACGCATCTGAGGCCATCAGAGAAAATGCTGCAGGGTTCTTTCAACCAATTTCTATTTTCCCTACTGTCTTGCCCAATGGACCACATTTTTAGGCAATAATGGGTGGTGACATTCATCCTCCCCTGAAAGTACTCCTGCGCCTTTCCTGTGCATTTCCATTACTTTTGAAAATAAATGGATAGGGTCCTGATTTGCTAACAAGAAAACATCTGTCTTGATTCTGAATTATTTTTGGGAGGTGTAGACTCACAAAAAGAATGGGGATAGAAGGTCAAAAAGATTTGGGATCTTGTGCCTTTCTTTTTGTGCTGGCTCACAGTGCTGCTAAGGAGGTGTGAAACTTACCAGCATCAAAGTAACAGTATTTTACACTTGGCCTTGCAGAGTGTGAATTACACCACCTAGGGTGAAGAGGGAACAATCACAAGCTGAAACCCATATAAGAAAACTTCATAGATACAGGAGGAACATACTCTATTTTCATTAGATATGATACGCTACTGCAAAGTTAAATAAAGGTTGAATGCTGCATAATTATCATTATAATCTGCAACCCAAAAGTATGAGCATAAGCATTACTTACTGACTACTGAAAGGCAGTCTCTGTTTAAGGCAGGTGCGCGTGCACACACACACACACACACAGATTATTCCTGGAAGCTTGCATTTGTTTATAGAAGAGCTGTGAGAATGATCTGAAGTTTGCAAGATGAGCCTTATTAAGAACAAAAATCTAAACCAAACTTAAAAAGAAAACCTCTAGACTGCATAAACTTCACTTTTCTAGCTTCCAAACAGCAGTAGCTCCAGAGCTTTCAGAATGCCTTGGTGACTCCCAGGCTCCCAGACCTTGATCCATGAGTTGCCAGCCATCTTCTGATATGGCCCATTTCAGAATGCCAACTACTGGAACCTCGAGGTCAGGGTTTCTCAGCCAGGGTTCTGTGGTACCCTAGGGTTCTGTGAGAGTCAGTAGTGGTTCCCTGGGAGATCACAATTTATTTTAAAAATTATTTCAAATTTGGGCAACTTCACAGTAAAGAGGTAAGTTTCATTCTTAATTTAAGAACACTGTTAGTGCATATATACAGGCCTACCCATGAAACGGATATAGTAATTTTGTAATTTCTGGCCTGTATTTGAGCCCAAATGTGCAGGGGTTCCCCAAGGCCTGAAAAATATTTCAAGGGTTCCTCCAGGGTCACAAAGTTGAGAAAGGCTGCTTTAGGTCTTGTAAAACCTATTGGCATTTTATATATTACTCTTCTAAAGCTGTACATTTTGCAACATGCGTAACTGCAATTTCTCTTAGATGTTTGCTTTGCCCATCAGTTGCCCTCACTCTTGAATAAACATTAATATAATTAGTTTTATTTCTCAATTGGAGATGTGGTTTGAGGCTAGATCTTGTTTCCCTTATTTTCAGAAGCCTCTGGGATGTTAAAGAACTCTCCATTCCTCTGGGAGGAAGAGCATGATGATGATGATGATGATGATATTATAACTTCACTAACATGGATTACAGCATATCTTCTATTGCTACAATTCTATAGCAAGCCCATTTTTCTTAGATTAGGAGTAGTACCACTAACACTTACTGGTTACTTTTTATACTGTGAATTAGAAACCATTCGTTCTACAGTATCTAATTAGATCAAATTGAAACAAATGGAAAGAAGTATGCCTTTTTACTTTCACTTTTCTAATAATAAAGCTAATATTATTAATAACAGAACAATTCCAACAACACTTTTCATTATTTTTTAGTAATACAAATACAGAGCTTAAAGCTTTTTTGTTTGTGTGTGGGTTTTGCAAGGTCCCATGATTGCACCAATCTTTAAAAGTCAACGCTGCAGACAAAAACTCTTCACTTCTGTAAGGATGTTATACAAATGTTGCAAGGCATCTGAGTATATCAAGAGGATGCACATGTATGAAGTGGAATATAAAACAGGTGAAAATGTTTTAGGGCTTGTTCTGATTCCTTTCCTCTAGGAGTAAGTACATTGCTTATTTTACAAGAGAAAAAATAAACATAGTTGGATTGTGTAGCACTTCATAAACAATTATGAAAAAATGCTTTGGAGTGTGTAGGAACACACACGTGGCCCCTGCTTTCAACTCTTTAAGCCAGCTAAGTCTTAACCTGGAATCATGTGGCTGCCCTTCACAGATGCCTTATGATCTTAGAAAAAGACATAGCTGCTTTAAAGAGTTTGTGCTCCCAAATGCTCCAAATAATATTATGGAACCAAATCTGAATCATTGCAGAGCCCTACCATCTTTTCTATAGTTTAGGAAAATTCCTATAATAGAATTATAGAGCTGATTACTTCACATTCTCCAAATGTAAGATTTTCACAACAACACTAGATAACATCATTGCATGAAAATTGATGGCCAAGCTACTTAATGTTCTTATGAACACCACTGAAGATTATGGCTTCACCTCTCAGTGGGAGTACTACTCATCCATTTAGCTGAAATAGGAATATGATCCATCACAAAGTAGGTTTTGTCAGTCTGAGGTCACTCCCACATGTTAAGTCATTTAAGGTAGTCTTGCTTCTTGGACTGTCCAGGTTGAAGATTCTCTGGTTGGAAACATACCAATTTTAAATTGTACATACTGTATTGATTTTGTAGGCATATTTTGTATCTCATTGAACTCAAAACAGGTTTTAAAAACTACAAGAAATATGCATGAAGCAATAGTGTGTGTGGGGGGGCACCCTACTTGGCTTCTTTCATGTTATCATGAAAATTGAAAAGGCATTTGAAAAAAAATTATCTAACTTAGCTTATTGCTACACAAATTCTGCACAGAATCGTATTTTTTGGCCATTGGAGTTTACAATATACTTTAGGTTTGTAGCTCTTGCCATGTATTAGGTATATCCTCTGCATTTTTTCTCTTTCTCTGCCGCTCCCTCATTCCCTCTCCTTCTCTGTCAAAAGGCAACAGATTGCAAGTGGCACTTACAACGTACAGACTAGGTTGTGATTACCCATTGGATAACATTTTAATTGTGCTTCTGGCACTCCGTCAAGCAAATTTGAACTGCATTTCAATATTACAGCATTTATTTAGGGCCATAACAATATGGATTAAACTTAAATTATAATACAGGGAGAATTCTGTTGAATTTATTTCCTATTTGCTGGATATTTAAAAAGGAGGTCTTAACAGGAAACAGAACAGAAACAAAACAAAAAATCCCTTACTCAACTCTGCATAAAATACACTTGGGACTGAAGTGGAGGAATAAGTTACATTTTAAAAAAATGGGGGTAGAACTTCCGATTATGAAACAGAAAGTAGATCAGAATTAAACTTTTTAAATGCCATTTCACTTTCCTGGTCTGTATTGTAGGAACGGGCAAGGCAATACCAGCCACTGGCCGTGTTATACAGTGGCTGTTTTCAGTTTGCAGTGGCATTAAACATTGGTTCACTGAGTGAATTTCACATCGAAGCAAAGCAAACGGTTTTGAATATCTTTAGTAAATACACAGACATGCACAGAAATATAACATTTCAGCAAGAATGGATATAAGCCTGCAGCAATGCCTGTAACTGTCACAGCTATAAAATATGTTATTGCAGGTTAAACATCACTGGACCTATAGCTGCGTTCCTCTAGTTTACACATTACATTTCTCTGCACCACTTGGGCATCCCCCATATCTTCTCCAGAAGATTGGGGGACTTTCCAGAGCAACTTGGCAGCAGCTGTAGGGGAGAATAGAGCAAAGGGGAAGTCCAGCTACAGCAAGCAGAAGTCGTCTTGCCTAATATTGGGTGTAGCCCCCTGTTTCAGCAGCATTGAGGGGAACATGCAACATTGGTGTCATGCAGCAATGACAGGGAAAGTTCAGAATAGTTAATTAGATCTCCAGTTACTGCATATTTGAAAGGAAATATCATGAGTCGTTACCCAAGCTGGTGTTTTGTCTTTGGCTTCCTTTGCCTGAGATTTTAGGAGTGGCACCAGGGGAATGTGTCTTCATTTCCTTCTGTCCCAAAGGTTCCCTGGGAGTTTATTTTAGGAAGAATGGTATTGGCTGAGCCCATTGCTCCTTGCTGGTCAGCAGCCAGTTAGATCTATGTAATTATAGCAAAAATCAAATAATTCTCAGAGGTCTAAATCTTTAAATTTATACACACAGCCAAATGTCTTTTAGAAGTTATCCCCTCCTGAAGTGGATGTAGCCCTCTTTGGAGACAAGAATGGCAAGAACTGCCAATGGAGGGGACTGGAGTCATGCCCTGTCAGTCTCACAGTTTTAGGAAGTCGATGTATTGTCTGAGGAAAGAACTAGAACCTGACTGGGAGTAGGAGCAGGCCAAGTGTCTCAGCAATGGGTCATTGGACCCCACATTATCCCTACTTGTAGCAGACCATTAATTGAAGGAGCTGCTAAGCTGGTCTCTCACTGAGGATGCCTGCATAGGGAACAAGAGTCCTGCTGGAAAGATCTCCCTGGGGGAAGCTTGAAATTGATCCCTCCGCTGTGACTGAAATGCTGGGTCAAGTGGCCAACTGGAAGACTCCCTTCCTTCTGTGGCAGAGGGGGGCTTCTGTCTTCTGTCATTAACTATGTCTCAAAGACTCTGGGCATAAGAAAGGCCGTTATTCGAGTTGTTTACCTTCTGCATGTTTGCTGGGGCCATTACTGACCTGGGGTATTTTGAAATTTTAATATGGGGAGGGAAGGTTTAGAACCCTCAACCACAGCAGCGTTTAAACTGAAGAGGGACTTGGTTTAATTTTGACCAGAATTGAGGCAAGGGCTCAGTGGAATATGCAAAGAAATAATGAGGTGCTTCTGAACATGTGCGAAGTGGGGGGGGGGGTTGTCACCATATCAGTAAGGTGATCTGTGGTGAAGTCTAGTCAGAGCTTGGTCTCCCCTTCTTGCTCCTCAGTGTGGCATCTCTCCCTTCTAAGGATCAAGCGCCCTCTTCTGTTGACATCTTCCTTTGTGAAGAAACAGGGTTGTTGAGGAAGAGTCACAGCTAGTCTGACTTGTGTACAGAAGGCTAAAACCAGGTCAGCAGTATAACAAGGACACCAAGCAAAGCTTATCTTCCCAGGCTGCTGATACACAGATTGTATTAACCTCAGCTATTGAACTAAGTTTCTGAAAAGTATGATGATAAACCTGGGACTTTCATGGTTACCCACCAAAGCTTACTGTTCTTCCTGATTTAATTTTTATTTTAAACATTATTTTATAACAATAAAACTAATGGCTGGATGGCTGGGAAGCAGGAAAGCTTTGCCTGCCAATCATCATACCAACCCCCACTCCCTTTCCTTCACCTGAAATGCCTCTGGGCCCCCACATGATACATGTTGAGGAGGAGGGCAGGGCAGCTGAAGATGGAACCCTGTTTCTATCCAGCTGATGAATGAGGGACATTGAAGGTGGAAGGAAGAAATCTGGAGGGCTGGGGAAATTGGAGGGAAGCTGGGAGAGTTAACTGAGGAACTGGGGAGGGTTGGGGACACCTGTGGACCAGGCCACAGTAGGATTGAACAAACCAGAGGGGTTATAGATAGGGCTGGGGAAACCAATAAAGCTAGAGGAAAGACCAAAGGGGAGCTAGAAGGGGTTAAAGAGGCCAGCTGGCAATTGGAGAAGCTAATGAGCAGCATCTGGGGAGCAGTCTGGGGATGGGGTTGATGGACAAAGGGGATTGTGTTTACATGGTGGTTGAATGGGGTGCAGTGTCCTGTGACTGAGAAGATGGAGTATCTATATCTGTGGGAGAGATAAAGTATTTTGGAGTGATTCAAGAGATGGAGAAAGAAGAGATGGGTTGTGGTGGGTAGGTGGGTGGGTGTTTGGTGTGGGATTTTAGGGCAGAATGATTTATAGTTATTTTTTCTGTTCTGGGGAAATAGTTGGATTGTTAAAATACTTTACTTAAAGGGGATTGGTTTGTCATTTGGAGACATCGGTGCTTTTTTGATGGGCTATGTTTATATTGGACTTTTAACTTTTTTCATGAAGTTTCTATTTGGACACAGTCATAAATTTTGACAGCCATTTTGTGATTCCCCCTTCCATGGCAGCCATTTTGACCCCTAAATCTTCCCCCAAATCTAGTAGCACTCATAGGCTGCAACAGGTCAGAGAATTCCATTTTACTCTATGTTCAAGACATATGCTTGGCATTTTGTGGCTGTTCCCAAAGTTTTAAGTCTGCCATTTGAAAAATTTTCCCAGTCTTGACTGTGCCAATACGGGAAGAGATCAGTGTTCAAGTGTATACATGTTGCACTGTCATCATGAAGATTTTGTTTTCTCTCAGGGTTTTTAGATCTTCACTTTGGAAAAAAGGGCTGTCCTTGCTATTCAAAGTTCTCTAAGGCACTGGATTTTACTTTGGTTTTCTTCTGCAAGTCTTTTTGTTTTTTAAAAAAACGGGATATCCTATATTTGGATAATTTTTGAAAATAGCTTTGGCTATTGATATAGAAATACAGTAAATAAATGTCAGTGACTACAATTTTAATGAGGTATTGCAACATCATGACAGCTCAGTTAGTGTCTGTGTAGTATCTCTAATGATCTTTACGTAGTACTCAAATAGTCACGTAATTACCCAACAATGGTGTTTAGCAAAACAGATAATTTCATGCATCTGGGTATATTTTGGTTAAGATCTTGGAAGATGCTTAGGACAAGTTTGGATTATTCTTGAGAACATTTGTCTTCCCTTTTTCTCCAGTAAATGCAAACAGATCCTCAGAACAGTCATATAATTCATATAGAGGTGTTTATCCAGCTATATCAGTTGTGTTGTTATATAACTGCTTGAGCAAAGGTGGGCAAATAGGAACATAATATGGATTTTTCCTAATCAATCACTCTCCTCAGCTTGATGCCCATTAGATACATTGGAATATCAGTCCCATATCTCCAAGCAACATGATATGGCCTTGCTCGATGCAGCAGGAGGACATCTGGTGAGAGAAAGTCTGGTCTGATACCTGCCTTTCCTAACCAGATGTCCTCCAGATGTACTGTGACTGCAACTCTCAGACCTGTGGGAGGTGTAGTTCTAACATACTTAGGAAGCTGCCATTTGACCCCCATTTTTAAATGCTTCCTTTTAAGTTTTTTACAAGTAGATTTCAAATTGTTTGGAGATATAATAAACAAGACAATCAGGAATGCAGGGCAGGAGATTAATCTCCACTGTTCCATGAATTTATAATGGCTGGTTATATCATGTACATGTATGAGGATGACCATTGTCTGCTATGGGGTTCTCAAATTTGAATTGTCACAAATGCTGCATGAGGATGGCCATTAAACCTGAATAGAAAGATGGATGGATGGATGGATGGATGGATTTTGCTGTGAAATAGATCTATAGGTGAAACAGAGCTGCAAAGCACAGTCATTTCACTTTGGCCTCATAGTTGGCAGCATTTTTCATTAGCCAGCACAACAGTATTTAGTTTTACCACTAGGTTGAAATATAATACTTTTTCAAGATCACATAAAGGATGATATATCCTAAGAAATCTATCCCCTCCCTCCCTCCCTCCAGCCTAGAGATCTTCCTTGCTTGGTTGCTCACTGTTTTCGCCACTCATTGGAAGAGAGACTATCATGGCATGGCAGCTACACCCAGCTTTCCTTGGCAGTTCTTCCTTCCCTCCATCAGGCAAGCCCAGCCTCCACTCCATCTTCCCCGGCCAAGTGTCACCCTCCCCCTGCATTCCCCCTCTCTGAAGAGTCCAGGACCACCATGGAGCTTGGAAGCAGACAGGTTGCTGATTGGCATGAGTGGCTTCAGAGCATCAACTACAGTATGTAGCTGATTGACCAAGGCTTTCTGTGTTGGGAGACCTGCTGAGTTAGGCCAAGGCAAGCTGCCATGTCTCTCCTTTTCCTGGAGTGCCTGTACACGTACATGCCCTCTACACCTGGGCTGCATCCTCAGTGCCTATAAAGTACTTGCAGGCTGAAGAAAGTTGCTTTGGCTATGAGTTTATGTCTTGCAATATTACAAGACATAATTATTTATAAACTATATTATAAATCTACCATTTAGCCTTTTACAAACTTGTACCTGAAATTGGAAAGGGAATGTGACACATATATTGGTGAATACATGCATGGTACCAAAACCCCTAAAAATCAGACAAACCGATTTGTACAACATGCCTGTTTTCACAACTCCTAGAGGTACTTAAGTTATATCTTGTGATGGATTTTCATTTAAAGTGCTTTGGATGTCTGCCAGCTTAAAAAAAAAGGAAAAGGAACCAAGTATTGGTTTACTTAAATGGATAAATAAACAATCAATTTATGAGTTGTGATTTTCCTCTAGTCCACTGTCATATGTACCTTTGTTTACACGCCTGGATTTGCTCTTGCAGAGTATGAATCAACCGTTTGTCCTGGTGGCCAGCCAGAAGCATCAAGAGGAGTTTCTGTTTCTATCCCAGAGCTTACTTTGCCTTACTGGATTGGGTGGTGTTGAATTAAAATCTCTGGAAGAGATTCTATCTCTCCCCAAATTTGTGCTCTTCTCTTTTTCTAGTTTGATACCCATAATTGATTACAAAATATTCGTTAGGTTGCAATTTATTTTCCAGTTGCCAACTGCTTTCCCTATGGCATTCTCTTTCACACTGATACCCTAGTTCCATGGTTTGCTCCTCCCTTGGTCCTCTCCCCCTATTTCTTCTAATTTTATTTTTATTATTATTGCAATCATTGTTGTCATTATTATTTTGCTATAAATTAGGAAGCATAATCAATATTTGGAGAAGCCAAGTGAGATTTGTTCTATTTGCATAAACTGATGGAGTAGATGTTTCTCTGATACTTCAGCATGTCAAAGGGCTTTCTGAGACTGATTGATTATGCAAGACAGGGTAAGATTACATTGGGTAAAGGCATTGCTTAAAAGGAAATACTTCAGAAGATCCTATGAGTTGGGGGAGATATTGGGGGATGGGGTTCCTAGCCTGTCTTGCAATGCGACTTGGGTGCTAATTTGTAACTGTTGGATTTTCCATTCCTATTACTGCACCTGCTAAATTGTTTGCAAAGGGAGCTGGCAGATTGCTGGTGTCGCTGCAGGCCATTTCACACTTTTAGGGCCAAAACTTTAAAGAGATTGTCTCAATAAAATATAGTGTTATCATCTGAGAAAGCTGTGGAAATGAACTGCTTTCCCTAACATTGGTATTGTTTCCACACCCAGCCACCCCCCCCCCCCCAGTAATTATGTTTTTGTTTTTTTAATTCCAAAGTAATCTACCAAGTGATACATCTCTGGATTGTTTTAGCAGTCAATTGAGCCACTGGCATTTTCATTCTTTTACTGTTTTTCTCCTCTCTCTCTCTCTCTTTTTCTTTCCATGCATTCTTTCAACAATAAAACAACCTATGGGACTTTTGAAGTATGAAGGTTGAAAAGACAGTACTTCTCAGCATCCAATATAGATATAGATACTGAGTCAACAAGCGTCATTCTCCCTATAAATAGAGTGAGCCATCATTGTGGGCTCCATTCCTCCTTTTGGGTTTCTGTCACTTGGTTCTATAAGCTTCCACTTCCTGAAAAGTTACCTTGTTTAGCCAGAAAGAAGCCCATCCAATTTGAGGGGACATTTTTTTTTCAATCCATTCAATCATGTCTGGAAAGGTACATGAGGTCTTACCTGAGCAAAACTTTTGATCTGGTAAGATTTGGATTCCAATCCATCAAGCTATGAATTGACTTAGTTGTTTCTAGGTAAGCTTCAGTTTTTCTCTCTGTAAAATTGGAATAGGAATATCTCTGTTGCAAGCTAATTATATGGAGGGCTGAAATTAGGAACTGTTCTATCTATCTTTATTTTTAAAAAAATACAGTACTCTGTGATGCAAAGCCAGTTACATTCATAGAACTAACCTTTTTTCCCCTTTCCAACTAAGCTCATGTCCAAAGAATATTTAATGTGATATTACAGATGGGAAGTGGAGTCCTGGGCACCAGGAGTCACATGTCACATTCATTTTTAAAAGCAGAAGTCTTTTGCACCTTTGAAAAGCAAAGCAAATGTTTTGATATACTGGACACCATATATAAGATTTGCAGGAAATTTTGTTTCCATTCAGGATAGGTTTACCCATTTTGACTACGCATGTATTTTTCTCTTCCCAGTCATGGGATAATTCAACAGACTAATTGTAACATTAAGAGGTACCACAATCCATATAAATTTTTAGTCTTAAGTGATAAAGGAATGTATAGCAGAACAATAATGCTAAAGTAGAACTGAAGTCTCAGAATCCCATAGTAATCACATATGCTTACTGCAAGCCAGTTCTACTGATTATTTAAGGTATCGACGCATGACCATTTGTTTAGCAACCGTTCAAAGTTATGACAGCGCTGAAAAAAGTGACTTGTGACCAGTCCTCACACTTACGACTGTCACAGCATCCTTGCAGTCATGTGATCAAAATTCAGGCCCTTGGCAACCAGCTTGCACTTACGATGATTGCAGTGTTCCGTGGTCACATGATCACCATTTGCAACCTGCCCCAGCTGGCTCCCAACAAGCAAAGTCAATGGGGAAAGCCGGATTTGCTTATCGACCTTGGTGATTCCCTAACCCTAAAAAAGATAATAAAATCAGGTGTGACTCACTTAAAAACTGCCTTGCTTAGCAATGGAAGTTCATGTATAAGACCACCAGCCTCCAGACAGTAAACAGCAATAAAAACTGAGTATAAAAACAGTTTATCATAGAAAACAAATGCTGGTTAACTTAGGAGGGAACATCTCACAACCAACCTCTCACATTCACCATCCCAAAGGAGCCCTCTGCTCATTTTAACCCAAGGCCTGAGGAAAGAGCCAGGTTTTCAAGGCTTGCTTGAAAGAGAACAGAATAGGGGCCTTTTGAATCTCGGTGGCGGGGAATGCTATTCCAGAGGGAACCAGACAGAGAAGGCACACTTTCAGGGTCCCAGAAGTTGACATTGCTTAATGGATGGACCTGGGGCGTGCCAACTCTGAATGGACAAGACAGGCAGAAACCATGGCAGACTAATGGTTCCTCAGATAACCAGAGCCTGTGCTGTGTAGGGCTTTATAGGTAATAACCAGCACCTTGAACTACATCTGGAAGTTTCCTGGCAACCAGTGGAGCTCACAAAGGGGTGTTACCATGGGCATGCCAAGGCGTGTCCATTGCTGCTTGCACTGTCACATCCTGGCTCAGCTGCAGCTTCTGAATAGTATTCATTCTACCCCATGTAGAGTGTGCTGCAGTAGTCTACACAAAAGGTGACCAAGGCATGAAAAACTGTGAAGAGCACCTCCCAGGCCATGAACAAGTGGATCTATGCAAAGACGTTCCTGGCCACAGCTGCCGCCTGCTCAACAAGAAGGAATTGAGAGTCCAGGAGGTTCCTCAAGTGCACACAAGTACTAAATTGGGAAGTGCAACTCCATCCAGAACTAAAGCTGGAAATTCTCCAGATCTGGATGGCCCCAACTGTCCCAGCTACTTGGTCTTGCTAGGATTGAGCCTGAATCTGTTCCTCCCCATTCAAATCCCTGTGGCCTCCAGGCTGTGGGACAAGACCTTTAAGCATCACTTGGTCAGCCAGGAGTCAACAACTTTTTCTATTTGTTTCTATACTTCTTGGTTTTTTTCTTTTTTCGTTAATTTTCTTTCAAACTTTTTCTATTTTTTTCATGTTTTAACTTTATTCTGAAAATATAATAAAACTTCTTTAAAAAAAGATATACAACTGGGTATCATCCAAATACAGATTATATCTGACCCCAAACTGACCTTGCCCAGCAAACTCGTGTAGGTGTTAAAAAGGAGGGGTGAAAGCCACTGAAGATCAAGGAAAGAGAGGATGGTTGCACTACTCTCATCTCAGCTCCTCCAGAGGTGATCAAGAAGCACAATCAGTGCCATTTCTGTACTATGTCCTGGCTTGGAACCCAACTGAATCTGTTTCTCCAGACCCTGTGAAGCTGCAGTCTGACCGCTTTTTGAGTAACCGTCCCTAGAAGGGGAGGTTGGACAAAAATCATCCAGAAATGTTGGCTCCAGCAACAGCTTCTTGAGGAGAGGACATATCACCCCTTTCTTCAAAGTATTTGGAAACACCACCTCCTTCAAAGAACTGATCACTACTGCATGGACCTAACCACACACCAACCTTCCTGAAGGCCTTCACTTAGGGAGATGGATCTAACTGACAGCCAGGCCAACAGTCCTAGGACCCTATTCACTTCCTCAGAAGTCACATAATCAAAGTATTCCCAGCTAAATAAAAAATACTGCCCCTCTGTCACCTCAAATAGACCTGTCCAGTCAGAAACCAACTCTAAACAAATCTGAGTGATCTGCCAGATCCCTAAAGTATTCTTCATTGCAGCTTAATAGATGGTCCTGTGACCTGTCCCTTACCGCCATCAAGTAGGTCACCCTAAAAGGTCTGCTAGATGGCTATCTGCAGATGCAACAAAAAGGGGGAAATAATGTTTTGTCACTCTTATCCCCATAATGAAATCCCTAAAATGGGATTTTACATCAGCTTTTGCATCACCCTTCGTCTTCCTCCAACAAGGTCTTAGGCATTTCTTTTGTCATTTCATCTCCCAGAGTTCCTTGGAGAAACAGCCTTCTGGGATCAAACAAGGAGAGAGGCTGCATAGGAGCAATCTGATCCAAAGGCTACCAGATCCTCAGGAAAACCCCAAGTTTCCTCTGGAACCCAACACCTGTCTTCCACCTGCAGATCATGTCACACTTGCTCTGAGACAATAACCAGATCTAATGTGTGACCTCTTGTATGTGTTGGGCCCTCAATGACTTGGATCAGGTCCATGATATTCACAGGGGCCATGAATTATAATTGAAAAGTAATATAATTGGAATGGAATAGGGAGTCCATTGATCCATTCATCAATGGATTCTGTGCTTCTGTAAAGCTCTTTTCAGACTTTCCAAAACTTAATGGGAGCTAAACCTTATGTTTTATCATGCAGGCATTAGGCACAGCTCCTGGGTTTTTTTTCAACTATCACAACAATAGCATGTTGTATCTTTTCTCTAGCATAGTCTTTCAGTGGATCTTTTAAATTCATTTCCTTCATTTTGGTCAGTTTCTTTGTTAAATGGATCAAAGAATAACAATAGGTTGCATTTATGAGAGCAAACTTCTCCCTTCTGATGGTTACTTATCCTGTAGTAAGATGTATAGAGTCTATAGAGGATGGTACATGTCCTTACCTGGCTAACTGGTTGCTAGTGAATGAATCTTAAGCACAATCTTGCCAGGGAACATCAAGAACTCTTGGCTTGTAGGTACAAGGCCTAGATTTGAAAACCAATCCTGAAAAAACTCTTTAAGAGAATATTGCTTTCAAAATAGTCAGCTACTAAGAGTCTGACACTCGTTTGCAAGTTATCAAATTAATTGGCATGTATCTGGATGTCAAAAGAAAGAGGACCTACTTTTCTTGGAATAAGGCTCTAGTGACTCAGATGCTCCTTTAGCTGGTCTTTTCTTGGTGCTAGGTAACAGTTCATTGGGATTTATAGTTGCTTAGCCATATATTGGCTACCGCAACTAAATGTGCCTTTGAATGTGCCTATGCCAGTTGTGGTTCTCTTGCTTGGCGCCAGTTGGTATTAATCTTTGGTCACTGCACCTGATGCAGAGCATTGTAAAATTAGTGAATTGTTGTATAACAGGGATATCATTGCTCCACCATCTCAATTCATAATGATTACTACTAATGCAACTATTACAGATTGCAGAGTTCATTGCCAGTCCCTTTGGATTTGGGATGTGTGGTCTGTTACTGAGTTGGTTCTTCACATCAATCAGCTTTTGCTTCTGGGTGTATTTAAGGCACTTTGGGCAGTCAAGAGTTGACTACATTGAATATAATATCAGAAAATACTACACTTACAGGGTAAGCCAATAATCAAAGATAGTGTGAGATTGACTCCTTTGTTAAACCTCATGATGTATTTTTGGAATTGGTGTGCTGTGTGCTATGTGGACAGCTCCTTTGGTGGAAATTCAGCTTGCTGGGAAAGGCAATCTGCTAGAAATTACCTTTTTTTGAACTTATCAATATTCACTGGCTTACTACTATAATAAGACCAGTACAAAATATTATTGTAAGATGCCACAAAATCTCTGCCATAGTAACACATATTGCTGCATCCTTTGATTAGAAGAAAATACTGTCTTTTCCAAAACAAGTAAATTGCATATTTCTGGCAACCATTCCTTGACATCTGGAATAGTATCACATTTCCATTAATTCTTTTTAGCCACCCCCCTGCTGGATACAACCATAATTCCTGATAAACAGTCAAATTCCAAAGCTTTGGTATATAATTCAACATTACATCAAAATCTTTAACATTTAAGAAGTTTCCCATAAATCTGCTTTTATACATAAATACACTATTCCAAAAAGATAGTGGCCACATGACCACATTGCATGAAAGTTACTTGAGCTTTGTCAGCCACCTCCCATGAGTGGTTCATACCTTTTGCAGGTGGGGTGTTCTGGCTGTGAATCTCTTCGTGGCCAACAACTGACTGTGCAGCATGTACTGCGGCAAAAATGGCTCCAGGGTCAGTCCATGGGGATGTGTTCCTCTTCTGTTAGGCAGGCCTGCTCCTTTACATTTCCATTTCATTCTCCTGACCAAGTTGCCATGAAGATCCAGAAGGACAATGTGAACCGCATTCTGGGAACATATTGATGGTCTTGCCAAAAATGGTTTCCTTATTTCCTCTAAATGAGGCCAAGTCTCCTTTAGTGGTTCTGAACTTGTGTTCTCTGTACTGAGGTTTGGATCCATCATCCAGACCTGCTGTGGAGAGCCACAGAGATTACCTTGGAGAAACTGTGTGGCAACAGTTGGAAAAACATGTTTTAAGCCTGGCAAAATAAAACATTAGAAAGAAACTCAAACTGTTTCTACCTTGACTTCCTGGGGTGTAAGAGGGAGGGAAAAGAGAACAGTCAGGCTTTCAAGATAGCCTATATCAGGATAGGTTTAGTTCCAGTCATTCTCAAGGAGTCTCTTTCCTGACCTCACCTACCTTGAAGAGCTGACCTTTGCAGACCTTAAAGCTCAGTGCGGATGAATCACTTCCAGACCACCTCCACCTCCACTGTAGACAGTGCTTTGTTGCAGATGAGGAAACTTTCTGTGAGAAAAACATATGCAACCAAATGGTATTGCTTCCTCACTTCGGCTGAGTGGAAGTATTTTGATCTTACCATTTTCAATACCTGTTGCATTCAGTCCTACTTACTGAAGTTGAAGGAGGATAGTTAACCTTGTTTTTCTCAAAATGCTTACTTCATAACATTGCCACAATATGGCTTTTCCTAGAGAGTAATCCTGTATTTAGACTCATTGTTGAAGCATTTTATGAAAGGTTTGTTCCACATGTACCCATTTGCCTCCACTCCTTTTCTGACCTGAAATATATTGTTGGATTTATTAGTGCTTATCTCTCTACATTTTGAACTTAATGGCCACTTAGGTTAACTACTTGCTCTCTTGAAAGACTTATTTCTTCATCGCAGTGACTTCATCTCAATAGACAAACTCCTTATGGGTCACTCTGAATCTCCATACCTTGCTTTCCAAAAGGGCAATCTGGTATTGTGGACAGGCATCTCTTTCCTTCCATAAGTACATTTCATATTTTAGTCTTACTTGGAATATTCTTCTCTCTGTTTTCTTCTCTGACACTGCAATATCTCTGGAATAATTACATATTCTATATATCTGGTGAATGGTGGCTATCAGTTTGAAGTGATACGCTAGGTTCTCATGTATTTAGAAAGTACACAAAGGACTGGCCCTGGTTTTATAGCCTCTCTCTAGATGGGTCATGGCTGCTATTCATTCTTGCTATGACTTAGTGAAGGGACCTTGTCCATATCCCATTAAGGTGCATTTCACTATGTGCATGTTCTCTTCTGCTGCTTTCAAAGTTCCATTGCTGGAGCTGCGTTTACTTGCTTGCTTGTTTCTTTAACAATACTTACAATCTACCCTAATCCTGAAGGACTCTGGGCAGAGTCCAGTAAAAACAAAAAGCAAACAAGCAGACAAAAAAGAAAAACAACATAATGATAAAACCCAAGACAGATGCTATCCTTGAGCTCTCCCTAGCACAAGCCACCTCAGTCGTTTGCATGGCTATGGATGCCTGAGTGCTGGACAGAGAGTTGGATTTGTCTCTTTTTAGCTGTTCTTGGAAGGCTATACCTGCTGTTTTGGGCCTTTCCGATGGCTTGTAGAGATGGCAGATGTTCTGGTCTGCCTTTCATTGAAATTTAATCCCCCTGGCCTCTAAGATGCCTGAGTCTTGGCCTTTTGGACATCTCACTGCCTCTCTGCTTACAATGAACTTGTGCTCTGGACCACTCAATCTTGCCAGTGTTTGGGCTTCTGGTCACTTTGCTAGCACCTGGGCTATCTTTCTGTCACACCTGAGGCCTTGGTAGAGTTCAGCTGAAGGTCTTTGTGGTGTTCTGTCCCTACTATCTCTTGCCACAAATGGCCCCATCCACCTGCTGCCACTCAGCTGAATTATTCCAACCTTTCTTCTTGCTATTTTCTGTCTTTTGTCTTCTTTCCTCTTATCCTGAGGCTGCCACACTTTGCATGGTAACTGGGCTCTTTTAAATATCCAGCTCTCTCAAAATTGTAAAGATGGGGTCCTTCAAGGAAACCAGAAAGCAGAGGGACATGGGCCTTCCATTTGCTGAGCGTCCTTCTTTCAACACTGTTTTAAATAAGCTAACAAAAAACCTTTCTCTGTTAAATTATAATTATGAAATTGCCCCTTACTAGAAAGCATGAAGAGCTGCCTGAACCCCATGGCCCTGAACACCTTTTCTGAAATCCAAAACAACTCTGACCTCAGTTGCTAAAAATTAGTGCTATAGTTTCCTGCCACTCTGAGAAATGCTTAAACGTTGTTGAGGCTTTCCATAAGTTAAATAGGAATTACATGATTTAAAAAGCAAAGAAGACCCCATAATTCCCCCCTAGCCCTAAGAAGAAAAACTCAGAAAATCTTGGCTCCACCCACTTTGCATTGTTACCCTGTCCACTCTGAGCCTTGACCCTCGAAAGCCTGCCCATTCTTGCTCTAAAAAGGCAGGTCTCACATTAAAAAAAAAGTGATCAAGCTTGCACACTTAAAGAGGGAGCATTGTCAAACCTTGTCATGGGCTTTGCTCCTCAATTTGCCTTCACAAGCCCAAAGTTGCAGTATTGCAAAATTGGAGATATATAGATTAAATGTAATGATTAAAAGTAGTATATTTATTTCTGGCCCATACCTAACCCCAATGAAATCATTCACTTTATTTGGGGTAGTGGAGGGAGGGTGTTGCACAAATTCATTTATCATTTTGAAGGGTTGCAGTACTGCAAAGTTTTGAGAAACCTTGGTGTCAAGTGTCCCAAGTCAGAAAGTAACTTGACCAGGTTTATATAGAAGATTTTATGAAGAAGCTAGGATTTGAAACTAGATCTTTCCCAGGCCCTAAACATTATTTAGATTCCTGCAAATGTGTTTTATTTTCCAGCAACCTTTTCATGGCCTTGGCATCTGCTACCACAGCCTAATATTAAACGATTAGATGTTTTTTCAAAGCTCACTCTGTTCTAAGCAGTTCCAGGAGACATCATCTATTTAATTAAAAAACTGTTGCATATAACACAAAACATCTGCATCCTATACAACAAACCTTTACCCAAATAGCAACTTCCTGTATAAGGCAGCGAGTATCTTTAGTCTTGCATCCATGATGAAATTAAGGAGAAACTAAGATAAACTCCAGCCAACTGCTCAAGTGCTCTACAGTGTCTCCCTTGGCCCACCTCATAGTGAATTTGCACAATGTCCTTTCTGCTTTTTGGCCTCCATTGATCACTTCTTCCCTACTGTTACATTACCCATGCAATTCCCCTGCATGCAGTTACTCACCCAGGGAACACTTTGCTTGAGAGGGAGGAACCTGCTCTAGGGATTGCTAGACTATCCAGAAGTAATCTTCTAGCTGCCTAGCAAGGGAGTGCATGGAAATTTGGGAAAAGCCAGAACCACAGTCTGGTGGAGACTAATATAGAGCTGCAATTTTGTGTTAGTATTGATGCTACGTTTTGCAACTTACTGAGGAGAGAATTCTTACTTAGTTGTTTAAAGAAACAGAAAATTGAGAGGAGGAAGAAAAAAAAATGGAGGAATTCAGATCTGTCTTCTCCAATGTGGGGGCCCTCCAGTTAATGATAGTCACATTGGGTAGAATTTATCCAGCAGTTGTTGTAGGTGGAAATTCAACTGGTAACGGTTTCTACCACCATTGCACTTCCATGATAGGAAATACTACCTGCTAAATTAAAACCTGAGATTTTAATCCTCAGCTGTTGAAGAGAGAAGAACCCTGAAGAGGAAAAGGTAGTAACCCTGTTTTGTTGTTTATTCATTCAGTTGCTTCCGACTCTTCGTGACTTCATGGACCAGCCCACGCCAGAGCTTCCTGTCGGTCGTCAACACCCCCAGCTCCCCCAGGGACGAGTCCGTCACCTCTAGAATATCATCCATCCACCTTGCCCTTGGTCAGCCCCTCTTCCTTTTGCCCTCCACTCTTCCTAGCATCAGCATCTTCTCCAGGGTGTCCTGTCTTCTCATTGTGTGGCCAAAGTATTTCAGTTTTGCCTTTAATATCATTCCCTCAAGTGAGCAGTCTGGCTTTATTTCCTGGAGGATGGACTGGTTTGATCTTCTTGCAGTGCAAGGCACTCTCGGAATTTTCCTCCAACACCACAGTTCCAAAGCATCGATCTTCCTTCTCTCAGCCTTCCTTATGGTCCAGCTCTCGCAGCCATATGTTACTACGGGGAACACCATTGCTTTAACAATGCGGACCTTTGTTGTCAGTGTGATGTCTCTGCTCTTAACTATTTTATCGAGATTTGTCATTGCTCTTCTCCCAAGGATTAAGCGTCTTCTGATTTCCTGACTGCAGTCAGCATCTGCAGTAATCTTCGCACCTAGAAATACAAAGTCTTTCACTGCTTCTACATTTTCTCCCTCTATTTGCCAGTTATCGATCAAGCTGGTTGCCATAATCTTGGTTTTTTTCAGGTTTAGTTGCAAGCCAGCTTTTGCACTTTCTTCTTTCACCTTCATCATAAGGCTCCTCAGTTCCTCTTCGCTTTCAGCCATCAAAGTGGTATCATCTGCATATCTGAGATTGTTAATGTTTCTTCCAGCGATTTTAACTCCAGCCTTGGATTCCTCAAGCCCGGCATGTCGCATGATGTGTTCTGCGTACAAGTTGAATAGGTAGGGTGAGAGTATACAGCCCTGCCGTACTCCTTTCCCAATCTTAAACCAGTCCGTTGTTCTGTGGTGTGTTCTTACTGTTGCTACTTGGTCGTTATACAGATTCTTCAGGAGGCAGACAAGATTACTTGGTATTCCCATACCGCTAAGAACTTGCCACAATTTGTTATGGTCCACACAGTCAAAGGCTTTAGAATAGTCAATAAAACAGAAATAGATGTTTTTCTGAAACTCCCTGGCTTTTTCCATTATCCATCGGATATTGGCAATTTGGTCCCTAGTTCCTCTGCCTTTTCTAAACCCAGCTTGTACATCTGGCAATTCTCGCTCCATGAATTGCTGAAGTCTACCTTGCAGGACCTTGAGTATTACCTTACTGGCATGTGAAATGAGTGCCACTGTTCGATAGTTTGAACATTTTTTAGTGTTTCCCTTTTTTGGTATGGGAATGTAAGTTGATTTTTTCCAATCTGATGGCCATTCCTGTGTTTTCCAAATTTGCTGGCATATAGCATGCATTACCTTGACAGCATCATCTCGCAAGATTTTGAACAGTTCAGCTGGGATGCCGTCGTCTCCTGCTGCCTTGTTATTAGCAATGCTTCTTAAGGCCCATTCAACCTCACTCTTCAGGATGTCTGGCTCTAGCTCACTGACCACACCGTCAAAGCTATCCCCGATATTGTTATCCTTCCTATACAGATCTTCCGTATATTCTTGCCACCTTTTCTTGATCTCTTCTTCTTCTGTTAGGTCCTTGCCATCTTTGTTTTTGATCATACCCATTTTTGCCTGGAATTTACCTCCGATGTTTCTAATTTTCTGGAAGAGGTCTCTTGTCCTTCCTATTCTATTGTCTTCTTCCACTTCCGCACATTGCTTGTTTAAAAATAATTCCTTATCTCTTCTGGCTAACCTCTGGAATTTTGCATTTAATTGGGCATATCTCCCCCTATCACTATTGCCTTTTGCTTTCCTTCTTTCTTGGGCTACTTCTAGTGTCTCAGCAGACAGCCACTTTGCCTTCTTGGTTTTCTCTTTCTTTGGGATGTATTTTGTTGCCGCCTCCTGAACAATGTTGCGGACTTCTGTCCATAGTTCTTCCGGGACCCTATCTACTAAGTCCAGTCCCTTAAATCGATTCTTTACCTCCATTGCATATTCCTGAGGGATATTAGTGAGCTCATATCTAGCTGATCTGTGGGTCTTCCCTAATCTCTTTAGTCTGATCCTAAATTGTGCAAGAAGAAGTTCGTGATCAGAACTACAATCAGCTCCAGGTCTTGTTTTTACCGACTGTATAGATGTCCGCCACCTTTGGCTGCAAAGTATGTAGTCAATCTGATTTCGGTGTTGTCCATCTGGTGAAGTCCATGTATAAAGCCGTCTCTTAGGTTGTTGGAAGAGCGTGTTTGTTATGCAGAGTGAGTTGTCTTGGCAAAATTCTATCAGCCTATGTCCTGCTTCATTTTGTTCTCCCAGGCCATGCTTACCTAATTCCAGGTGTCATTTGACTGCCCACCTTAGCATTCCAGTCTCCCGTGATGAAAATAACCTCTCTTTTAGGCGTGTTATCCAGTAGGTGCTGCAGATCCTCATAGAACTGCTCTACTTCAGCTTCTTCAGCATCTGTGGTTGGGGTGTATATTTGGATCACTGTGATGTTAGATGGCTTGC
This sequence comes from Candoia aspera, assembly GCF_035149785.1. Classification (NCBI taxonomy): domain Eukaryota; kingdom Metazoa; phylum Chordata; class Lepidosauria; order Squamata; family Candoiidae; genus Candoia; species Candoia aspera. The sequence goes on along the minus strand of NC_086154.1, from coordinate 116,757,218 downwards.
CCTGAATTCGAATTGAGATCATTCTATCGTTTTTTGGATTGTATCCAAGCACTGCTTTCACCACTTTACTATTAATTATGAAGGCTACTCCATTTCTTCTGTGGTCCTCTTGTCCACAGTAGTAGATCTGGTGGTCATTTGATGTGAAGTGGCCCATTCCAGTCCATTTCAGTTCGCTGATGCTCAAAATGTCTATCTTTAATCTTGACATCTCACCAATAACCACATCCAATTTGCCCTGGCTCATAGATCTTACATTCCAGGTTCCAATGGCGTGTTGATCCTTAGAACATCGGATTCGCCGTTCACCACCAGCACCGTTGGCCGCTAACCGTCCTTTCGGCTTTGAGCTAGCTGCGTCATCACGTCTGGGGCTAGTTGAACTCATCCTCTGTTCTTCCCCAGTAGCATTTTGACCATCTTCCGACCTGGGGGTCTCATCTTCAGATGGTATACCAACATATCTCTGGTTGTACTGATCCATTTAGTTTTCATGGCAAGAATACTGGGGTGGGTTGCCATTACCTTCCCCAGGGATCGCATTTAGTCTGACCTCTCTGTCATGACCTTCCCGTCTTGGGTGGCCCTTCATGGTTTAGCTCATGGCATCATTGAGGTGCTCAAGCTCCAGCACCACGACAAGGTAACGATCCTTTGCTGAAGGTAGTAACCCTGCTATCTCCTATTTTTGCTGAAATGGATGGCCTCCTACAAGAGCAAAAAGGATTTCTGATCAGTATGCACATATTCTGATTATCTTAGGCTCTCACGTACTCATGTGCAATCTTGTGTTTGACATCTTAGGAAAGTCTCTGCAATCCTATACAGACTTCCTTGAAAACAAACTCCATTGTGTATAATGTGGCATAGGCCCAGTAGAGAGCCATCGGATTAGCAGCCCTATCTTAAATCAAATTCTAACTTTGGCAATTGCTGCAAATAGCTAATGGGGTATGTCTGGTGAAATTGCAAAAAACAAAGGAATTACTAGAGTTGATTAGTCAGCAAAGGCCAAAGCTTTAAAGTTTGAGTTAACACTTTGTCCTTTTCCCAAATTGTTATAGTTGGGATCACACATTTCAGTAAACTGTGATTTGCTTAACCATGGTTTAGTGAATAAAACCACATGGTTGGGTTCACAAAATATGCTTCACTGCAAACAAGCAAATAGCATTTTACCATAGCATGATGTTTGTCATCCTCTTTATCTTGCTGACCACCTGTTTGCCATTTCAGTGCTTTTCTGCCTTCCTTCCCCTGCACCTGTTGCTGCCTTGAGCCCACTGTTGAACAGTTTTCATATCCTTTGAAAATGGGAATTCTGGAAGATTTCTCATCAGTGACCAATCAGTGAATATATTCAGATTGATTTATAGTATCCAGATTGCAGAATTTGAGTAGTCTTATTACAGAATTTTGAACTGAGTTCAGAGCACAGTTCATGTTGACACTGAGCAGGAGTTACCAAAATGGATACAAGAGAAGCAATAGTGTAAAACCTGATCCCTGTGCTGATCAGGAACCTCCACTTTTCTAAAATTGGGTTGTGATGCTATTGTGAGACCAGATACCCCTGTGTTATGGAAGATGCTGATGGATTGGGTTCAACACTTGAAGGTTCAAATACTTCTGAACTTCAGGCTTCCTTTGCATCCCTTAATGTGGCTGGGAGGAATTTTGAAATGTACAGATCAAAATTCCACACTAACCTATGTACAGTCTGAAAAGACCCAGTGAGAGTTTATATCCAATTACAATTAATTACCTGTAATTCGGGCCAGTTTGAGGCTATTTTTCTCTTAGCTGCCAGTGTCAGCTATTAAGCTGGGCATTGATTATAGACCTTGCTTAAGACATCCTCTCCGAGGAGATTCACAGGCCGGGAAGGGAGGAAATGAGAGTTCTGAGGCTGACAAAAGCCCCCAGCCAGAGAAGAAAAGGGGGCATAATTGGACAGTTAGAGTTTATATTGTATTCAAGTATTTTCTCACAGTGCCAGGTATATAAACACAGAAGGGTCTCATTGGAAAGCATCTGAACTGGGAGAGCAGGTTGGTGCCTGGGGAATCATTATTGTTTTGTTTGTTTTGGAAAGGTAAGAACTTCTCACATGCCTTTGAATGCAGGAAATTGGCTGCATAATCCAGAGCTGGGCACATAGCACAGCTGGCGGTATATCTGTAGAGAGTTTGGGCATCCTGATGCTGAGTTATGCCAGGGGTACATAATGCAAGTGTGATGGCTGCTAACAAGTCTTGTTTGCCAAGAGACCAAGCCTATAACCATGCCTTGTTTCTGGATTGCTGATGTTCTGGGGAAGTAGTTCCCAAGTAATGCTATTGTGGAAAGTCAACAAGTTTGTTCTTATCTGTCTTTCAGTTGGTAGTAGGTGATCCTACTTTGTGTGTGTGTGCGTGTGTGCATGCCATATTATCACTAGTGCTTACCAGTCTGAAACTGTAACTTTCCGTAAAGGTTCTAGTGATCTACTCATTTGTCCCCATCCTTCATTTAGCAACAGTTGGTCTTCAAACAATTCATAGATTAATTTTTCAGTGCCTTGGGATCACTTATTTAATTGTGCAGCTAATACAAGAACTTGACAGAGAATGTCAGCCCTTTGAGCCCAAAGTCAGGAATTCTTTACATGGAAAATAGAAAGGAGCAATTTAAAGGTATACAAAGCAGATAATGCCTTGGTATTGCAAGTCTGGATAATCACACCCAAATGTGTGTCAGAACCTTGAATTATAAATACTAAAGTTGTGAGTTTTAAACACCATAATTACCTCTTTTTCTTTTTCCTTTTGTCTGTATATTAAATGTTTAGGGTAAATGCTATAGTTATTTTTAGACAGTTTTCTGTGAAGGCTAAACATTCCTCTTTGGAAAAATGTTTTAAATTAATGCTTAAGTTCTCAAATCTCACAACCATCCATGAATCCCTACTTCAAGAAAACTATTTTATTTTATTTTATCAAACTTTATCACCACCCATCTCCCTTCCAAGGAGGGACTCTGGGCAGTTTACAATAAAATGGAATTAAAACCAGAACAGTTATAAATACAATAAATACAATAAAAGTAAGAATGTGGTAGAATCTAGATGGCCAAGAGTTCTTTATCAGACCGTGAGTATAGTAGGTCCATCAGAGGCCACTCTAGGGCGCTAGCCCTCCCCAGGTACGGCTATTCCCCCTTCCCTTCCAAGCCTGCTGGCAAAACCAGGTCTTTAATCTTTTTCGAAAGTCCAGGAGAGAGGGGGCCTGTCTCACCTCTGGGGGAAGAATTTCATGGATTTGACTACAAACTAGCCAGAATTTTACTAACCTATCAGAACTATATGGAACAAATAAAAGCACTTCTGTCATGCGATCTTTGACTTGATTTGTATGTAGTAAGCCACAGTTTACTCCGCCATGATTATTGAACTGAGCTCAGTCGGCTGGGCTTGCACAATATACTAAGCCATCAAGTATGGTTTATTAATCACAGTGTCTGGGTTCACACACATTATAGCTTAATATGATAGGTGAACCTGAGTCTAAAGTATTGTGCAATTGATTGTATTCTAGTCTTGCAACGTATGTATACGAATTTAAGAAATACTCAGAGGCACTTTGATGCAGATTGCCATTACAAAGGAAAAAAGAATTATACTTCATATATACTCAAAAGGCTAAAGTACCCATTTTTTAAGAACAAAAGGCAGTAACCATTCTTAAGGTAGATTTTTGTGATGTATGAAAGTTGATATTCGAAGCATGTAATGTATTGGCTTCAAACTGGCCTCTGTGCTTGCTTGGAGATACAGGGCTGTTTCTCAGGCCTCTTCCTAAAACTTCCTCCAATAGCATAATTTAATGACTGTAACGCCAGAACCCAGTTTTGCCTTCATTATACCCACTAGCACAGCCTGCTACATAGCCATTCTCTGACTCATTATATCAGGTCTTAGGGGCCAAAGAGTTTGCTCTGAGAGAGAGAAAAGGTGGTCCCCTTTCAAGTAGGGCCTAATTAAGTGTGCCTGGAGACTGGACCTGTACTAGTAATTCATTAAAGACCCCTGTGGCCAAGTTAGTCCTTATTCTGAGCCATCTTTCTCTAAAGAAGCAAGGAAAAAATACTTCCAGTGTACAAAAAGCTGAGAATCTCCTCTAATGATACATGCTCTGCATTTGATGGATAGGTGTGGGTGGGTCAACTTTCTTGTCCCCTTCATTGTGTAAAACTAGAGCAATCCAATAGCTGATGCAAAAAAAAAGCCTACTTATTTCACAATACCAAATACATCACAATTGTCGGCATTCCTCTGAGGACTGTTGAAATATACTTAAGCAAGTTTGTATGAGATATATTTACAAGAGGTGAAATGTATTTAGCCTTTCAGGGTTCCTGCTTCATATGTAACTTGGTCCAGTCCTCAGCTTTGCATCTCTGCTGTTTAGCAGCATCCATTTAAACGTAGTCTCCCTCTTCTACTGCCAGCACTGTGTATAAATTTTACATTGGTGTAATTTATGATTGGCTGTACTTCTGGTTTTGCATTCATGGACAGGCCTTTAGGTGGATAGTTTGTTCATTGTGAGGGCACACAAGAGATATGCACGCATGCATCATTTCTTTGAGGTAAGAAATGTGCACTAAATAACTAGCGAAGGACTCCGTATAAGCTGGGTAGGCCAGGTCCTAGCCCCAGAATCTTATTTTCATCACCAGGATTCAACAAGAATTTGTGAAATAATTGTGTATTTGAACATGTGGGGTATGATTTAAATCTCTAAGCACAGAACATGTGGGAAATGCTTCCATTGTTCAGAGGCTGTTAGAAATAAAGTATTAAATTTGAGATGTGGGAAAGGTATGGAGCAACTTGACATTTTAAAATATCTAGGAATATATGGCAATTTTGGCATGGAAGCTCTTCTTTTCTCCCAGCTGATACTAAATCCCAACTTTAAAAATTCTGGTCTGAGTTACAGTGGATTGACCACAAGTTTAGGGTGGTGCTCAGTCTGGAATATGAACACCACAGGACCTAGTTGGTTGTTCCTCACTTCAATCTAAGGTTGAATGGAGTGATGAGGTTCTAGAGGGGGTGAGGAAAATTAATTGGCATAACAGGCTATCACTCTGGATGAACAAAAAAATGGCAGCTGTTACCAAGCAGAGAACCAGCAGTTCAGGACAAAATGGCCACATAGGCCAGTGATTAGCTGCTGGAAGGGAGAGGGTGAGCCAGGAGTAGTAGCCAGTTGGAGCTGGGGGCGACACTAGATCTGAAGGGAGCACTCCAGATAATCCACTCAGAAGGGTTTAAAAGCTTCAAAATACAGACGGGATGCATTTGCAGTGGGCTGGGAGTCATGCAATTGAGCCCAGGACTAAAGATTCTTTCGAGCCTGTTCTAGATGCTGCATCTTTTCCCAGCAAAGCTGTGTGGGGCTAGGCTTACCTCTAAGAATTTAGCTTCCTTTTTCAGCCACTAAAACCAGACTAGGAGCTGCAAAATATTCCCACATACTCCCGAGGCTGGGGTTGGGTGAGGTCTCTCTTACCCAGCTCTTCCAGTTGCATCTTGCATAACCTCTGACCTGTATCCTGGGCTATGCTACAACTTTCTAACCACTTCTCTTTTCTTCCAACATTGGAGCATAAATACAGCAATGGAGTGGGAAAAGCCCAAGCAGCTGTGGGACCTGACTCTACAACGGGGTGCATAACTATGGCCCCAGGGCTAGAGGCAATTATTAAGTGCCCTTTTTGTGACCATGATTGCTGAAAACTGACAGCACTGTTTCTTGTTATTTTGTGGTGGGTAACAGAGGAAAACTATAATGTAAAAACTGCAATAGGAATATCACAGTTAAAGAATTTTTTTAAAATCTTCCAATTTGTCCCCTTCCCTTTACAGTATATTTATCTTGGTTCTGTTCACACATTGCAGTGTCTTCCCACCCCCACCCCACCCCCCGCAACCCGCACACACACCTATCTTCTAAGATTGTGGAATTCAGAGCATGCAGGGGCACGCTTGTTGCACCTGTCTGCAACCCTTTAAACAAAACATGACTTTTCCTGGGGTTGCATAACAGCTGCAGAGAGCTTAAGAAGGAGCTTAAGAAGTCACAGACAAGTGCTATGTGAGCACCTCCTTGCACTCCAAGGAGTGCACATCCAAAAAGATTGCACGACCTAATATCGTCCTTCTTCTGCTCACTTTCCAGATTTCCTCTATTTCAACTTCTTTTCAGGTTACAGCTTGTTTGGAATGCAAACTTCATGTAGTTTTGCCAAATCTGTCACATTTAACCTACAGATCCACTGTGATATCTCAAGCCAATTTAGATGTTCTTTAAATATTGCTGGGCAATATTTTAGAATAGTCCTTAGGATTTACTTAGCACTTTTGAATATGAATGGAGCCATGGAACCTCTGCTGTTTATAGCCATTCAATTTTGCATTTTGGTGAACAAATAAACAAATTTTTCCTCCTAGTGTTTAATTAGTTTAGAGACATATGAGTTGTGTATGTGTACATGCCATATGTTGTAAATACTTCATAACTTTGTATGAACAGCTTTTTTGGTTGTTTGAAATCAGCAGTTGCATTTATAACCATTTTGATCTATGTATTATCAGAGGGCAGAATTACTTGCTTTTTGCTTTCTTTTTCTGCCTGAATTGATGTTTTGTCACTCAAAGGTTGGTCCAATGAAAGATGTACATCACCTATTTTGTATTTCCGTTTAGTAATGCTTTTGCCACGTGTTGTCAAATTGGAGCTTTTCTAGGTTTCATAGACAGGAACAAGATTAAATATTCCTGAAAAGAATCCAGAAACCATTCTGCTTCCTCCATACACACTAACCCACACCAAATACATGAGTCACAGATGTCTGAGCAGGAGACCTGTTGTCTACTACTTTTTTTTTTTTAAGCTGTGAGGGAGATGTGCTCCGAACCAAGAAGACTGAATCATGGATGGGTTGGTAGCCAGAAAAGTGAGCTGTGCAGATTGATGGGTCTGGAGACCAGTGCTAGATACTGTTTACTGCAGTAACAGCAATCAAGGCCAGCTCTGTGGAGAATATGTAGCATATGCTGTTTCAGCTCATGCTCCTAGGACTGATTAAGTTGCCTTGGTAAAATGGAGCAAGTGGGGCCAACCTGGATTTAGCCCCTTGTTCACTAATGACCTGATTGCAGTGCTGGTGTGCCTTCAGAAGCCTCATTAGAGTTGCCATATAAGAGTTTCAGACTAAAAAGCACCCTGAAGCAACAATATCTGAAATTATAGAATTTGTGCATGGGGGTGTAAATGGGGTAAAGAATTGTGGGGATGTGGCACCTTTAAAATAATAGGATTTGGCTACCAGAGATTTCAATAGCTCATGGCCAATTAAATAGCTTTCTCTGAGTATTGGTGAAAATATTTCTCTGCCCTTTCACACTCAATGGATAAGTTGAGTTGTTTAATGAAAGGAGTGTTGAATCTCAGAATCAGGGCTTGTGGTATCACTTTCTCACCCAAAGCCCCAGATGTTTCTCATGCTTACCTACTCGGGATCATCCCTTACATTCCCCATATTTTCCTCACTCAGGAAGTAGGAAGGCAGAAGGATCAAGAAGCACCAACTCAAGATGAAGGGGTCGTGTGGCTTTGGATCGGAAGAATACTTCAGCCTCATGTCTTGGGAAAAGAAAAGCAGAAGACAAGGCCCATCTTGACTTTGAGATTCAGTAGTGTATGGAAGGTTTTAAATGGAAGACAGCAAGAGAGTGAAATCTAGGGGTAGAAATGAACATCCAACTATATCTCATCTGGGGCTGGTTGCTTTAGTTTAAATATAATTCCCTACAGGCTCCGCTGATTCCCAGCAGGAGATTGTTAGGTGTGGTTAGCCTGATGCATGCATTACAAACCAGCAAAGCAGGCCAGACAAAGGCCTTGCTTGGCTCTGTAGCCCGGGCTTTTCCAAACACAAAATGTATCTCAGAGGAATCTCTCTTCCTTGGCCTCTAGCTATAGAGTGTAGCTGGTTGCCTGAAACAGCTTCTGCTTGGGAGAGGGAACACTGTTCTTCTGCTTAGTTGAATCTGACAGATCTCTACTTTTAAGAGAAACCCTCCCTATTAGTATTTATTCCACAGAGCTGCTCCCAGCTTGACCAGTGTGCAGATACTGGTACTTGGTTCCATTCCATTTATTGTACATCTTCCCTCTGTTCAATATGTATTTATTTGCAAACCTCCAGGGTCAAAAGATTTTCAACTATGGTTAGTAAAAATCTGCCTTCCTAGAACAGAAATCAACAATGTATCTCTGTGAATTTAATTTCATCTAGAAATTGGGTGGGGTATCTTTCTGTCATCCAAAGAAAGAAAGAAAGAAAAGTAATTTTGCTTCTGATGAGTAGAAACTGTCTACCTGCAGGTCAGGCTCTGGGATTCTTGTTGAAGTCTTTTCAAGTCCTTTCAAAAGAAAATTTGAATTTCCTCTTCCAGAGCTGAGCTAGGTTCCACATTTAGTGTTATTCAGGCACCTTTTTTTTTGGCAGCACACATTTTTCACATTATGCAGCATGAAATACTCAGTGTTGCCTTGCCATGAAAAGCAGCATTACAATTAAGGAAACCAAATCAGAAAGAAGGAAAGGAGGGTAGTAACCTTGGGAATCTGAGGCTGGGGTCATGCACCATGCTAAGTGATCATATGATTTGTTTGGTTGTAACTTAGCATGGTAATCCAGCCATTATGGCTTATAAACATTAATTTATAGCTTAGTGCAACCTTCTCCAGCTTGATGCCCAGCTGCAATTCGCTGAATTCCGTAGCCAAGTTGGGAAAGGCTGGTTTAGTGCCATGTGATTTATTCAACATATCATGGCTTAATGCTGAGGGTGAACCCATCTTGAAAGTTGGTTTTGGCTATATAATTGATGGTTGCAGCTCTTTATGCACTGTTTTTTTTTTCCTTTTATGTTGCCATCTACTTTGATTTTGAATATGTAACCTTTGGGATAACCAGGGCTACGTCTTAGCCCAGGGATCGGTCTGCAACATCAGGATTCAAAGGACAACATATGAAATAAAAATGAAGCATGCCATTGATAGAACCTAGTGAATGCTTTGCTATACAGGTAGTCCTTGTTTAGTGACTGCCTCGTACAGTGACCGTTCCCAGCTACGATGGTGATAAAAAGTAACTTCGCAACCAATCCTCACGTTTAGGACCTTCGCAGGTCTGTAAAGCAAAGGAAAGCTGAAGTAAGATCATAAGCACAGTTGTGGTTTCGCTTAGCGATAACTTTACTTAATGACCGAGTTGCCAGTCCTAGTTGTGGTTGCTAAATGAGGACTACCTGTAAACATAAATTTCTGTACAATTTTTTTTCTTCATCATTAAATAATCATAACCAATAGTTATAACTATAGAAGCCAAGCATTACTGTAATGATGTAGCTCTCAGCTGTCCTTTTTTTTCCCCCTCAAAAGATATGCCCTGGACTTGATCCATATTGTGCAATGTAGGGAGATGTTAATTCTCCTCTTACAGTTGCAGTCCAGCAATTTAGTATGTCAAAAAGTGGTCTGTTCAATGCAAACTGCATTGTTCAATGCAAGCTCCATGCACACAGCTTCCAATCTAAATTGGGATTACAGTATATTATGGAGCAAAGCATCCATAAAGTTCTAATACACTCACTTTTACACTAAAAGCGTTGGGGGGAGATCAGTAGCTATGAGTGGATGGAAAAGAGGATGGAATCAACAGAACCAGAACTGTGGGGTGCTGGGAATTCAACAGCATCCAAGTTCTTCATCCTTGCTTTGAAATAATGTGTAGTTTGACACTAGGACTGGAGTAATGATTTCCAAACCAGCTTGAGTCCCTCTACTTCTCAGCTTGGACACTGAATACTGTCCCTCAAAGAGGAGGAAAATACACCGAGGTGGACAGAAAGTTGAGTGCAATTGCATTTCCTTCTGTGAGGCTATTGGCTAAACTACTGTGTTGTCCTTGAGACAGCTGCTGCAGCCTCTACACACTGACATTATGAAAGAGATTACAGAAATTCCTGCCCAGTGGGAAAAGAAGGAAATAGATATTTCTTATTTTTAAGGTGGAAATTCCCATTTTCTGCCACTCATTGAACGACCAGGAAAACAGCACAACTCAATTTTTCCACAGACTGTGCTATATGGCATCGCTCCCAGTCCTAATGGTTTGCTTGCTAAGATTTTTGGGGCTTTGTCTGCTACTATGAGGATTTCATTAGGGCTCAGATTATTAATTTTCCTGCCTTCCAGTGGGCAGAGAGGAGTGAAGCCCCCTGTAGTCAGGAACCCACAAAGATATCTTTCCCTGAAACCCCAAGAGTTTTGAAGCAATGGAAAGACATGGGAAATGGTTGCTCTCTCAGCCTTTTCTTGTATAGTTAAAGGAATGTTCCCTTCATAGACATCCGTCTCTCTACCTTTGTCATCCACAACTTGTAGTAAATCCATTACATAAGGCAAACTGAATTTAGTAGGACTGGACCTGAATTCTATGTGATACAGGCAAACTTTACAGTCAAAGACTGCATGGAAAATTGTCCTCATTGATAACTGACTGGTGCTTCCCTTCTTAAAGTACTGAACCCCAGAACAGTTTGCAATGCAAACAATTAGCAATTCAGACTGGATGTAGAAAAAAAATGGGACATTTGTATTTGAGCCTCAGCAAGTCAACCCAACCAGATATTTTCCCTCTTTTGAAACTCTGAAAATGTATATCCTAATGGAGAGGTTCTCCATTCACTCCATCCCCACTCATACATAGTGGTACCATTAGGAAGATAGGGTCTCCAGTAGAGACTTTATATGTGCCATTACATTTCTTCTTCCACAGATCTTTTTCAGGGATGAATGGATTCAAGGCATTGTCTTCCATTTATAGAACTTTTGTGTTTTGCTGCTGCTGCTTCTATTTATCAGCATCAACCTTCCCACTCCCCCTCTCAAGACAGTGGAGTCTTGAAAACTTGGGAGTCACAAATATACAAAATAATTCAAAAGGTTCTTCTGCATGACCTACTAACCACACACAAGATACAAGTCCCGGCAGTTTTCTTGGCAAGGTTTTTCAGAAATTGTTTGCCATTGCCTGCTTCCTAGGGCTGAGAGAGAGTGGCTGGCCCAAGGTCACCCACCTGGCTTTATGCGTAAGGTGGGACTAGAACTCCCAGTCTCCCAGTTTCTAGCCTGGTGCTTTCACCACTATGCCAAACTGGCTCTTGTCTGCTGCTAGTAAGTGGCACCAAAGGAGGTGTTTCTTACCCTAGCTCTCCGTTGCTACACATAATGAGGATAGGGCTATCATTCTGCTTCATTGCTAAGGCCCAACTGGGATCCTAAGTGTGGGCAGCGTGTTTTTATGCCAGCAAACTTTCCTGCCCAAACTGTATTTTTATTGTTAGTCTTAATATTCAAATGTATCGGGGGTGGAGTTGTCCAAATCTGGATTTCAGCTGATGAGAGCAGAGAGCTCCAAGAAGAGTGAGAGGTTCAGGCTAAGAAGGATGCAGTTTGAGAAAGGGGTGGGAAGTTGGCAAGGGGCTGATCAGCTGCAGAGTCAGGGGATCAGGAGCTGCCAGCATTTTGTGACTCACAGGCTGGGAAATGCTGGCAAGCGTGAGAGAAACCAGGCACGGGGCTCTGTTCTCAGGGAGATACAAGCCAAAAGGCTGCACTAGGGCTTCTCAAATAGACTGGGTCTGGAAACGGCAACTGTTCCCCTCTTTCCTATTTATCCCGTCTCCTTGGCAAATTAGCGTGAAAGGGCAACTGTTCTGCCCCAAGATGGCATCAGGATCTGTGAGGCCTAATGCAAGGGGGAGGATTATTTTCAGTAAAACAGCCTGGCCTGGAAGTATTACCAGTATGCCACACAGCTCGAAGGGGTGGGGGACAGCAGGGGAAAGAGTAGCTGATGCAGCTGTCTGAAACAGCCCTGACCAGCTACAGAAGAACCCGTGGGCTGTGGAATGTTGTGTGGTCTGAGACTGTGGGGCTGAGTGGGTGGGCAAGCTGTGATTGCATGACAGCCAATTACCTGATTTGAAGTTAGGACTGCAAATAGAGCTGATTTTGAAGAGGAGGATGCAAACATATTCTCTGGAGCCAGATGATGGGGGAGAGCTTTTGATCATTGAGTGTTTGTTACATCACTACTGTAGATGTCTGGTAGGACTGTAAGGAAAGAAGATCTGGTCTATGTGGTGACCTTGAACCTGCTATCTGGCTGTAGTTCCATAAACGGAACATTCCCTGAATCATATGTAAAAGTGTGTGTGTGCGTGTGTGTGTTTATTGGCATTTGGCCTTAAGGATCAAGAGGAACAGGTCTGTTGCTGTTGACTTAATTTATGGCATTTTCTAGCTATGTTCCTACACTAGATGTTCAATCTGGAATAGCTATATTTTGTTCACTCCTGTTTTACAGGGTGTCTTCCTGAAGTTATAATCAAATCAGTGCCCTTCTATTCTTCTATCTCTGCAAGCTGCAGAAAACCAACTTTAATTTGGAAAGAACACAATGGTAATATCCATAGATAAAAAATTCCTTAGTGATATTTCCCTTTCTTTTTAAGAGGCAGGGTTTTGACAGTACAGTAACATATCACTGTCCTTCTGTATCTTCTCTGACATACTTTCATTATTGCCTTTCCATTTGACTTTTTAAATTATGTTTTTGGTTGTTCTAAAATGCCTGAATTTTTAAAAGTATTTGTGCAATATTACGTAACTAAAAAGCAGCTTAATGTATTTTAAATAAGATTAAACTCTGCTGCTTGGTGCCATTTTAGCCCTGTGTTAAGTGGGCTTGGGCAAGCCTATTAAAAAAAACAGATCTCAATGAATTCAATAGAATATGTTCCCAAGTATATAGAATTGCACTTTTAGGCTATTTATTTATTTAGCCAAGTAGTCATACAAAAACGTCTGTTTCAAAAAGAACCTTAGTGTAAATTAAATAACTGAATTTAAAAATTCAAAAAAAATCCATGTGGATGGAATGTTGCAGGATGGAGAGACCCACAGAGAGAGCACTGTACTGCAAGGAAGTCACTTAAAAAAGCAGTTCTGGGTGAACTTGCCAGTATGCAAGCAGTATCTGACCTAGCTCAACCACCGCAAACTCAGTAAGAGGGTTAGATTTATAATTCCAGGAGTGGACTTATCAGCTATACTGTTATTTCCTGTTTCACCTAGACCTTCAGATCTACGTACATAGATGTAGGCAGGAGGACATAAAAACGTGACATGAAATAAAAGTAAAAGAATAACATCCTAGTCAACTCTTGAATCATCACATTTGATAATGCTACCCTATTCAACACAGAAGACATTAGGAACAAGATGGGAGAGCAGTATTTTAATATATTAATATAAAGACATTGTCATCAACAATGAAATCCTTGGCTTGGAAATAGATTGTTCCAAAAACTGGGATACGGTATTTTTTGAAAATATGCAAAGGTAGAATGAAGGGCTTTCTATCAGAACAGAAGAGTTTCATGTGTTCCAAATGATTGATTGATTATGTGCCATCCAGTCGGTGTTGACTCTGCACAACCTCACAGATAAATTTTCTCCATAAGGATCTGGTCCTTCAGGTCTTTCAACTGTGATAGTGTCATAAGCCTAATACAGGTTATGGATGTTTCTTTATCCAATTTTAAAACCATGCTCATTTTCATCCAATCCAATGTTCCTCAATATATATTACATACATACATAAGTTTAATAAAGAGAGAGTATACAGCCTTGAATCACCCCTTTGCCAACTTGGAGCAGGTTGTTTCACCATTTTCTGTTTATACTGTGGCTTTTTGACCTGTGTATAGTTTTCATATGAAGGCAATGAGATGCTCTGGGATTCCCATTTTTCTAAGCACATTCCGTAGTTTGACATGATTGACACAACTGAAGGCCTTTCTGTAATCAATGAAGCACATAATGACTTCTTTTTGGTATTCTTTAGCTTTCTCAATTATTCATTGTGCATTAGCAGTAATGTCTTGTGTTCCTCAGCCTTTTCTAAAGCCAGCTGGAATATCTGGCATCTCCCTTTCCATGCAGGGCTCTAATCTGTATTGGATGATCCTAAGCATTATTTTGCTAGTATGTGAAATTAAGAATATTGTGAAATAGTTTGCACATTCAGTTTTGTCTCCTTTCTTGGTATTGGTATAGATATGGAGATTGACCTCTTTCAGTCTGCTGGCCACTTCACTGTTTGCCAGATTTGCTGGCATAGTTCGGTTAGAACCTTTACTGATTCTTCTTCTTGTTGTTTACCATATTTCTATAGGTATTCCATCAATTCCTGTAGTCTCTGACTTGGTAAAGACTACATACAGTGCTGGTCTAAGTTTATCTTCTAGTACTAGAGGTATTTGTAAGTAGAGAACGTCTTCTAAGTTTCATGGATGTTGACATCTCTACTGTATGGAATTTCAGTATACTCCTTTCATCTTTCTTTGATCTTTTTGGAATTAGTTACTATCTGTCCATTGGCATCCTTTAGCATACCAATATGGGGCTGAAACCTGCTTCTGGGTTCAGAGGTATTTTGGAAGACCTTACTTCTTTTTCCATGTCTGTTTCCCTCTTCAGTGTCTTTACAGATGTTGTTGTAATACTGCTTCTTATCTTTCCTAATAGTTTCTGAAATTCTTTGTTAAGTTCCTTCCTGAGATCTTGGCTTTGGCTTCACTGCTGCCCAATATAGATGTCTGTTTGCTTCAGCTGGGATGACCTTCACACCTTGGGTGACCCTCCTGGGAGCATGTACTCTTCGCATACACTCCCAGCATTCTTTACTCATCCCATCCAGGAACACATACACATCCTGCCATCTTAGTGGATATGTTCCAATAAGAATGTGTATAGTAAGTATACAATAAATAAGGGTATGTAAAATAAAGGAGAGAGAGACAGAATTCATTGCTCTATTTTCCAGGATTAGTTACAACATTTTGAAGCTGAGCCTGCACAGGGAAGATAATACATGAGTCTTCTGCTAGGAAGGGAAACTTAAATCCTTCTTCTTTTTCTTCTCCTACATATTCATGGACATCTTCTGCTATCTTACAGGTTGGATAAAATGTGTTGTCCACTAATCTTTAGGAATCTTTCCCATGCATCAACCACCTTCTTAAATGGGACTCAGCACAAAAGTTCACATAATGCCACTTGGGAGAAACAAATTCATAAGTTTTCAAATGTTTGGGGTTTTATTTGGTATGCGCAAAAAAGTTACCATTTCTGATTCCTTTCCTGTATTTTTTAAATTCTACCCATTAATTATTTCTTTCATTATTTCAGCCAAATGTGCAAGGGTGGAGGGGGGGATTTACGAGGTTTATTTTGCCCAAGGCCACACAGTAGCTAATAGCTGAGGTGGGATTGGAACCAGCGTGGTGCAGGTGCAGCTACATTGCTTTTGCTTATACAGTACTGTACGTGGGATTGCAAGGAAGCCATGCCCCATTATCTCAATGGCCATTGGACAACACGGGAATAAAAGGCTATGTATAGACAATATTCATAGCCTCTGAGAGAGACTACACTCTGAAGAGACTATACTCTGTATGTGTGTGTGTGTGAGAGAGAGAATGCTATGTTTCAAGGGGCAAAGTAGATTTGGGAATGTATGATAGATTGAATTTCATGGGACAGGATACATGAGAGGTCAACTGTGTCCAGAGCAGCGTTCCCTGTAAGCCAGGGAAGCAGATGTGCAAGTCATGATGTATTCTCAGCAGCCGTTGGGCTGACCTGGACAACCCTGGGCTGGTGGGGGGAGCTACCCTGGGCTGGGGGAAGCAGCTAAGTGCATAATATACTTTATATGTATAAGCTCCCCAAATTATTAAAAAAAAAACCCCAAGGTTACATATTTTGATTCAACTGAAAATCTAATCGTTGCATAAAATATACATCTCAAAAATATATTTAAAAGTAAGTTAAACAGGAGTAACTGAGTCTAATACAGTGTTTTAATCAATTTCACTCTGATTCATTATTTTGAAACTTAGAACTTTTAAAAACCATAGACTACTGACCTGCTGCAATGCTGGCTTTGGCCTAGCTCCTCAGCACAAAGCCCCCCCCCCTCCTTTGCTTTCCCCTTTGCCTCCCCTTTTCTTTCCCACTGCTGCCCAACCCCTCTTTGGGCCTGAAAGCTGGCAGAAGCCTGCAGACCTCCACCTAGCTCCTGGGCAAGAAGCCTCTTCTCCTCGTGACCCCCACCTCTCTCTCCCCTGCTTTCTCGGCTTACCCGTTTGTAGAAACATACTTCGCTAGTGTGTCATTTTGACAGCGAGCGGGAGACTGAGTCCCACATGCAGGTGTCCAACAGCCTCTGCACGGCCGCACACGGGCACAGCTTAGAGGGGACATTGGTACAAAGATAAAAGCAAGAGAGGCTGCTTTGTAAAACAAGTCCCTGTTGGGATTATGAGGTCATAAAAGAATTTACAGGCCTGGGCAGTGCTAGAGATAGAGAACTAGGCACGAAGGAGACAGGTGTCCTGGAAAGGAGGAGGTCTGTTGTGATTTCTTCTGAACATTATAAAGGCCTCAAACCTGAATGCCCCTTGACAAAGGAAGCCTGCAGGACTGGCTGTTTCAAGAGGGCAGATTCTACAGCTTCAGAAGAGTCTTTTTGGGTCTCACCGTCTCTTTGCTCAGCCTGTGGTGATGGGTTCTAGGAACACCAGCCTGGTCATACATGGAGCCCCCCGGTTTTGACTTGGCCACTTCATAGTGTCCAGAAAGGGACTTTCCTAGCTAGTGCCTAATTTCCCATCTCCACCCCAGCTGTGGGGAGTGGCCTTGGCCCTGCTGTGTAACCACATCCCCATACTCATCACTGAGGCATCCCAGTGGGATTAGCCAGGGAGCGTGGGCTGGCTTAAAGTGAGAACTTCCTGCTTCTTGGTTGGATGCTTCATCAGGCACTCGCCCACGTCAAATACCTAGGGATGATGACTAAAAATCCAGGCCCATTGCCCATAGAGCACACTACTACATTAGCAGGCCCTGTAAGATCCCTCACATAGTCACAGGGTTACTGTTCCCCTCCCCCCCTTTTTTCTGGCAGCTTCACATATTTTTAACAACTTTGTGACAAGTAGAAATTTGTGGGTAAAGCTATTCCCAGCATGTAAGGAACACTGACTGTCTGCTTGTTGTACTGATGCTGAAGTCATAGAAACCCTACCAAACTTAGGGCATAACCATTTATACCTAATGCATATTTTGATATCTGTGGGTCTGGACAGTCTTTACCTCCTGTGGTGCATTAGAGGTGGAGAAAACACAGAAGAATCAAGGAAGGATTTCCCTCCAGCAGTTGCTATATTGCACAAGGCAGATACAAAAATGATGAATTGATACTGGAGACCCAGATGATATCTCTAGATTATGGATATTTCTTAGTTTCTGTTCGTTCTGACAATCACAAACTGGGGGAAAAAAACCCTTACATAAGCAGTCTACTTGCATGAGTAATTTAATACAGGAGTATGTGAAATCACCTGCTCTCTTCCATGAACTGCATTCTCTTCCCTGAGGGAACCAGCCAATCTCACATGACTTCAGTGTTCCCATACTGCTTAACTCACAAATGAATAAACCCCTTGCCCAGCAATAGTGTTGCTGTGCAAGTTAACTTCCACTGTCTTTTCAGAACTAATTGTCAGGTGTCTCATTAATACGTCAAAAGGATAGCTGCATTGGGGAGTGGGGTTAGGATATGTAAGTGATTGCAACAAGGAGGATTCATGGAGTTACAGAATCAGGCAAGAGCTACCTGCCAAGAAACTAGGAAGACTCTTTGTCTTTAAACTAAGTGACGAGTTTTATAATCAGAGTTTCAGTGATTCAAAATATTGAAGGATGCGATCCCCCCCTCGATTTTTCTGATGCGTGTATGCAGTATAGAGTTTCTGTGTCGCAGCTTCATGGTTTTTGCATTTAGATTTGTGCTGTACTTGTAATTTCTGAATATGCTGTATCTTATGGAGAACTTGGTTCCCCCCTAATTCATTTTCCCATGGCATTTTCATACTGAGACAATTCTGGAATGACAGTGGAAGAACTCAGTATGATTGTGCATGAGTTGTTCTCATTAGCTTTCCCTCCAGGACTTATGCATTAGTGTTGAAACTCCTGGTGTTGAGTTGAACTGTGAGTGCTGACAGGGTTGCAGGCATGGATTCCAAAGGGTTCTTTGCTCCTACCCACATTTTAGTCTCAGTGACTTACATATGTACAATCACTTGTTTCATGATAAGCTTATGCATGTACAACTATTAGTAGAAAATGACACTTCTATCCTTTGCTTTCATGGATGTGGCATACTTGGAAGACTTAGCCAGCTTGAGATTCTGAGAGGTCTTCTGTGGGCACTCACATTAATGCCAACTCCTTCCCCAAAGCCAACAGCAACCAGATAATATGTGCCCATCAGAGCTGCCAGATTGAGTGGCAAACTGTTTATGCTTCCAGACACTCTGTGTGAGGAGGGCATGTAGGAGGGCCATACATCTGCTGAATGTGTTTTTTTCCCTCCTGTAAACCTAGTTCCTGAAACAAACAGAATTTTTGATAGATTGAAATCAGCTAGGGTTTTAAGCAAAAGTATCAATGATGCTATTATATATACTTCTGTTTAGACATGAATGTTCATATATTTTATTTGCAAAGTAGGATTTTAAAAATCTTAAATGTGCATAATTATGGGGAGATTGCTGAGCATGATGCTGTCCATTTATAAGCTGACGCTGTCTTTCCTTCCTTTTGTGCATCCAGCAGGAAGTGGGTTGATGGGAAATTCACCTGCCTCATCCTTTATGGGCAGCTTCCTGAGCAGCAGTTTGGGTTCAGCAGCACCCCCGCATCCTACAGGTCCGGCGTCATCCCCATCTGAACCTGCCTTCCATGGCCCCCACTCCGGCACCTCTCAGATTTGGTTCTCCCATTCACATGAAGGTAAAGAGGGTTGGTGGAGGCACTTGTGTGAGGTGGTACAATTTCTAAATAAGGATATTCCTAGACAGAAGTATCCTTTAGGAGACAGATGGGTAGACATGTGGAGTATAAAAGCGCAAGATCTTAAGATGCCTGAGCTTTTGCAGATATTGTCTGACCATCTTCACAGTCACTGGCACTGGCCCAGTCTAAAAATTGTTAAGTCAACCCAAATTCTCAATATTCTGTATATGTAGAATAATAGAAGACATATAGCCCTGATCCTCAATGGCAGAGGAGATCTCATTTTCTTGCCCTACAAGCATAGTTTCCCGTTGTTCTACAGTTTTCTTAGGAAAGAGGACTGTGCAGAGGGAAGAATTCAGGTGTAGGAAGTCAGAGTTGCTTGGCATTCTGGCTGTTGTTCGATAGCAAGAAGAAGATGCAATGGGATGAGGGAAGGCTGTGGATTGAAGTAGAAATAAAAATGACTTGACAAATGCTCACCCTGAGGGGTTTGGATATGGTGGATTGGTAAGAGACCCTCTGATTTTGGGAATCCCTTTTTCCATCACCATCACCATCCCCTGACCATGTACACATGAAACAGCTCCATTTAACTTCACACAGCCTAGAGTTAAAGCTGTTTTTCTGATTTATGCTGGTAGCACATTAGAGAGGGAAGGTAGGTTGGTAAGTATAAGGGAATCCAGGGAATTGCCTGCAGTTTCTCTTTACCATTGAGGTGCTTTTTTCTTTTGTATTTTAGCTTCAGGAACCCTGAAAATATTTCAAAAAGCTCTCTCTTCTTTCTCCTTGTTTCTTAGAGGACCATGGGGCCAAGTGTTTGGACTTGGAGAATGAATGTGCAGCAGGTCTGACCTACAAAATAGATAGATGGATGCCCTGTCCCCATCCCCGCTCTGTTGCTAGCCCTCGCTTCCCTCTTGGATCTTCTTGTTCTGGGCCTGAACCTCCCTTTCCACAGATCAGCCAATGTTCTTCAGGCTGTCCCCAAATGCAGTAATTCTGACACATCAATCTCTGCCTATCACTGAAACTTTTAAGTTTTCTCTGTGTACTTTAGCCATGCACCTCATCCCTAAGAGACCCTGCCTCCCTACCCTCAGCCTCTGGACTCCCAAGCCACTGCTCTTCCTGATCTCCCCAACCCACCCTTCCCACTGGGCTGCACTGGTGGCCATACAACTGTTTTTAGTTTTCTTAATGCACTTGTGCTTTCCCTCCCCTGCAGCGGCGGCCTCTTGTTGGGCCCTTCCCCCAGCGTCTTTCCCTCCTTGCAAGATGCAGAAAGTTAAAGTGTGAGCGGCAAGGTGCTGCTGGCACTGTGCCCTGGCAACCAGCCCAACTGCTAGCTTGAACGGCTGCCAGCTAGCTTCCGGCATGTCGGGTCTGCTGGGGGCGGGGTGCAGGCAACGCTGTCAGCGTGATGCTGACGGGCAGCCGGTCTAGTGGGGGTGGGTTAGCAGAGCTGCAAACAGTAGGGAGCAGCCTGCGGGTTGGGGAGATTAGTCCAGCAGGCTCAGGGAAGGCAGCCTTCATCCTGCTGTGAAGGAACCACTGAAAAAGAGGAGTTAACAGGACAGCTAGGGAGGAACTTCTGAGAAGGAAGGACTTGGCCTGATGCTCCTGTCCTCGTGGCCGTTGCGTGGCCTCTAGCCTGGGAAGCTCTGAGTCACAAGTGGGGGCCGGGAAGGAGCTGTTCCTCCAGATTCAACTACAGTATTATATCTGAGAGGATGAGGATCATGCTCAGTCTCTGCTCATCTGTGCAGTGCACATTTTTTGTGTTGAGGGTATATGTGCATGTTCATGCAGATGCAGCATACACACGTGGCCGCATTCAGCATACAACATATGTTCGTTTTTTTGTGTTCAGGCTTTATACTGTTAGGAAGACATGGTGATGTTTTTTAATATAGTTCAATATCTTAAAAAAGTGATAACTATTTTCCAGTCTTTCTCAATAATGCATATAGAGTATTCTCCAAATGAATGAAACAAATACAGTTTTGTTGGGGGATTTAATGTTGTTGTTGTTGTTGTTATTTGTATTTCTAGTTTAATTTTACTAACATCAATCAACCTCTTTTTTTGTTTTGCTTTGTTCTTTAAGCCAGTCCTATCATTTGGTATCTTTTTAAAATGTTCAGCAAGAGGTAATTTCATGTTTTGAACTGATATAACAGCAACCCTTTCCCTATCCTTTTGGTTGTAGGGGTTCTGATTGTTGTTTGCTTGTTCTCTTTTTAAAATACACCTTGCTATCCTGATCTTTACAATATCAGGTGAATCACTAGTTCCCCTCCTTTTGCAAACTGGGGAATAAAGCTGACTTCCACCTTTTGCTAAAGTATTGATCTGAACTTGCTCAGGAAGTCTGTGGAATGGCTGGGCGTTGGTCCCAGTCCCTTTAATCTTTACACATAATTCCGTAAAGCTGGGGTGGGGCTTCAATAGTGCAGTTGAGGCTGCCATCTTGACTTTTTTGACCCCCCTTCTGTGGACAGCCCTGATCAAAAGCCCATTTTTGAGAGCACAATGGGCAATTTCAGTAATGCATATCTTAGCATTCTTGTCTTTTCCTTGTTCTCCTTCACATAAAAACCTTAGTGGCAGCATTTGACCTAGAACCAGAACCAGAATGTAGGAAGCCAAAAAGATGGACTCTAGTAAGGGCAGTGGTGTCAATGGCTAAGTAGATTTCATCTGTTTCCGCTTGAGTGCCCAGGCATGGAATCATGAGCTTTCCACTTAATATTTTATTTATTTATTTAATTTATTTAATTTATTTTATATCCCACCTTTATTATTTTTATAAATAACTCAAGGCAGTGAACATACCAAATACTCCTTCCTCCTCCTGTTTTCCCCACAACAGCAACAACCCTGTGAGGTGAGTTGGGCTGAGAGGGAGCAACTGGCCCAAGGTCACCCAGCCGGCTTTCATGCCTAAGGCAGGACTAGAACTCTCAGTCTCCTGGTTTCTAGCCCAGCACCTTAACCACTAGACCAAACTGGCTCTCTTTTAAGCAAAGAGTTGCATTTCTAGACTACATCAGGAACTGAGAGCAGCAAGTACAGTGGTCAGATTATGATCTTTAGTCCTTCTGTTACTCCTTGTTCTTTGCTTGTGGTGCTCTTTACCATCATGTGTATACCCCTCCTAGTAAAGCTGTTTTCACTTCAGCCCTAGCCAAAACATCAAAAGGTTATTTGAGAATGTGAAGTTTTCAAGAAGAGCAAATTGATGCAAATATATGCATGAGCATAATTTTATTTTGTCTGCAGAATTTTAGTCATCTGGGTGCAGAATTTTGATATATCTAGGCACAACAGTCCCGGCCCTGTTAGCCTATGTTATTTTTGCTGTTATGACACAATTTTCTACAGAATCCTGGAGCTGATATTCAAGCACTGCTTCCTCAGTTTTACAAAGAAACCAGAGATAGTATCCATCAAGGGTTTCTTATGATCAGGGAATAGTGTGTTTTGTTCCTTCAGTTTGTAGTTGTTGTTCCAGGTGTCTTCTTTTGCAAAATGTGCTTTGTGAGATCCTTCTGCCAAACTAGCATCAGAGGAGTTTTCTGCTTCAGTACCAACACTTTTAGCCATGGTCCATCCCATAGCCTGCTGCTGCTTGAAACCTAGCAGTGATTAATATAGCCAAAGTAATAATCTGACAAAGGGCTTTGAATTCACCCCAGCAATCCTCTTTCAACCTATGCATAGAGACAGATCAGGCTAAGGCCCAGCTAGTGACTTGGCTTTGTGACTGTTGCGTTATGACATTGGCCTGTCATTCCTCAATGCCTCTTGTTTTAGCTCCAGGTTACCCGAGGTTCTCTGGGAGCTTAGCATCCACTTTTCTTCCCATGAGCCACTTGGATCACCATGGAAACAACAATGTCCTGTATGGCCAGCATCGTTTCTATGAAAGCCAGAAAGGCAAGTATTGGTTTGACTACATGGTATTTCTCAGTCTGCCTCAAGGGACAGGAGAACCTTGGTGTAACTGTTATCTTACCAAGGACACAGATTTAGCGGGCAGCTGCAGAGAGAAGGGAGAGGAAAGGAGGCAAAAAGGCTGATGTCTCTGGGACTGAAGTGTATCTGAAACCAGTTCCAACTCCAGTAAGTCTTCCAGGTGGGCCCCAGACATTCACTAGTTCAGCTGCTGCTTTATAAGCATGCTTCTGCAAACTGAGGAGCTTTTACTCCCAGCATTACTTTGTGCCACAGGGCATGGCAATTAGAGCTGCTGGGGTATTCTTAGGACTGCGATGTTGCATGTTGTGGTCTAAGCCACATCGTTCTGGGAGACTTTTCTTAATCACTTCCCTCTTTCTGTAGACAATTTCTACCTGCGGAACCTTCCAGCTCAACCTACACTGCTTTCAACCAATCACAATTTCCCCAGCATTGCCCGGGCAGCACCTGGTCATCCGATTGGCTCCTGCAGCCGGGACCGGGAGGCTGGGCATGGACAGAGGTGCCACAAAGACTATGAGCGTTTTGTGGTGTCAAAGGACAAAAGCGCCAAGGGGGAGAGCAAGGAGCGAGCAGCTGAGGACGAGGCCAAGGAGCGGCACAAGCTGGTGATGCCTATGACAGCAGAAGCAAACTGCAAGGAAGGGGCTCCCCAGCGGGGTTCTTGCGACAACCGGCCCAAACACCTGCCCTCATGCCTGCTGAGCTCCAAGGTACTGAATGGTGACTCAGGCAAAGCTGTCCTCCCCAGTTGTGGCGGAGGCCTTCTACCACGCCATGCTGGTGCCCAGAGCCGTTGTGCTAAGGAACTTGGTCATCACGAGCCTCCTCAGTCCTATAGTGAGTGCCTGGAGCGAAGACAAATGTTGCACCACTCAGTCTCCTACACTGTCCCATCCAGTCTGCCTGCTGGGCCCCCTGCCCTGAGCACGACAACGGGCAGCTTCCCCTGCCTGCAGCTTCATTCCAGCCCAGATGGGATGTGTCCTCTGCAGGACAAGGCCAGCCGGGAGCTACGGATCAGCGGGGCCACTTTTGTGCCTTCGGTAGGCCACCTGACTGACAAGAGCCGCTCCTTTCAGGTGCCCTCTGAGCCCTGTGAGGGCAAGGAGCGCCCCCATGAGGTGGGCCTAGAGCACCCCCCCACCTATGGAAACCATCCTTTCTCTCACCTCAAAGCAGAGGGCAAAATGGAGCGGAGGCTGGACTGGCCACAGAATCCCAGCACCCGCCTGAAAGGGCTGGAGTACCTGAATAGCACTGGTTCGGACAGCCATTTTGGCAGCTTGCCCCACCAACCTAAGAGTGGGCATTTTGAGATGATACCACCTCAAGACTGTGCCCGACCCAACTCCCAAGAGACACTGTGTAAACTCAGCCAGTCCTGCTGCACTTTAGACAAGGCCCCTAAGGAGCCGCCAGTTCCCAGCACCCAGAAAGTGGCCCGCATCCGCCACCAGCAGCACTTGCAGACAGAGATGGAGCAGGCAGGCGCTCATGCAGAATCCAAGCGCAGATCAGTGGAGCTTAGCTCTCTGGGCTACAGTGGGCCCCACTTGCCACCTTGGCCAGTTCAGGGCCAGGGCCCTCCTTTGTCCATGGCAGAGGAGAGAAAAGGCTCTTACCTGGACCCTTTTAGCAGCAGCCTCCAGCAGGCTGCACTCATGACCCAGAGTTCTGTGCTCACGCAGGAAATGCAGACGCCCCCCGATGAAGTGTCAGCCATGAAAAACTTGCTCAAATACAGCAACCAAGCACTTATTGTGGGCCAGAAGGCTCCTTTTGTGGGGCTGGGCAGCCTCAAGGGCAGCTGTGCTCATCAGGATGGGGGCAAACTCCTGGGAACCAAGGGACAGCAGGACTTGGAACGTTCGGACTGTGCCCGCAGCAGAGACCATGACCTCGGCCATGGAGATGGTGAGGTGCGTCAGCCTCCAGTAGGCATTGCTGTGGCTGTGGCTCGTCAAAAGGATACACTAAGTCGGCCAGAGCCAGCCTATGGATCTAGCTCCAGTCGGCAGGGCCGGACTGCCATGGGCCTCAAAGGTAACAAGCATTAGAGGATGAAGTAATAGGCAGTTGATGTTTTACAAACCAGATGATGGGGGGGGGGGGCACAAGTACATAAGCTGTGCTTCCTTGCATAATCCTACTACTGCTCTCTACTATAAGAGACACAAGCATTGGCATAAGTGCCTTTTCCTGTTTCCTCCTAAATATAAGTACCGTAAGTGCTCTGTGGTATGTATGTTTGAAGAGGGATCCTCTCTCCTTCCTCGTTTGTTAAAGGGGCAGTTGGTTAGCCTTGGGATATCGGGAAGTGGGGAGTAGGAAACCAGGTCTGTCAGGGGTGAGACTAGCTATGCAGCACCACGGCCCCTTTGACGCAAGAAGCCCCTTTGACATATGGAAGGGGCTTCAATCTGAAGCTAATTGTTAACTACGTTCCAGTTCCTTCCCTCTCGTTCATGGCCTTCCATTTTGGAAATTAAACCTCCAGTACTTGAATTTAGCTAAAGACTTTGGCTGGGGAGGAAAGTTGTGTCCTGGACCCTCTCTTCACTCTTGTGCCAATCCTATCTAGCTGCTGAATGTACAATGAGCCAGTGTCCAGGACACTGAAAGGGTCATGCTGTGACAATGAAAGGGACATGCTGTGACCTGTTTTCTTGTGGGTCTTCTTCCTCTACTCCTGGGCTTTGTCGTCGGCTCTGCTAGGTAGGCCAGACCAGGAAGACTGGAACCACCTTTATTGAGATAGGCTACAGTAACAGAATCTTGCAAGACTGGTTGTGCTGTACCTCCCCCTCCCCCCTTCCCATACCCCAGTGAATCAGGGAGGCATCTGCCTGAGCCACATCCGAATATTATTTTGTTTCCTAGAGCTTATTTTGTTTTAGCCCCTTTGCTTTGGTAATGGTTCTTGCATATTTCCATCAAAGTCATCATCTTTACTCTTTATACTTGTTCATGTCACCAGGAGCATGGGAAACCCCCCACTCCCATCCCTGAACATTTTGCCAGAAGCTGGTATTAATCTTTACTCTCCCATTCTGTTTTTTGCAGCTGGTACAGCAAGGCCTATGCATGTCATCGATCTAGATGCTGAGGAGGAACGGAACCGGCTGTGTGAGGAGCGTTTGGGGCTTGCGGGGAGAGACCTCCTGCTTCAGTAAGGGCCTTCTCAGCCCAGCTTCTGGAGAGGGGAAGGGGGTTTAAACTCTGTCTTGGTAGTGGTTAGTAATAATTCGTAATTAGACTGGGCATGCTGGTTGAGGGCACTTAGCAAAGCTTACTTGCATCCCAGAAGAAAAGCTGTCACTGGCATCCTTAATCAGCATTAAAATTATATAATGATGGATCTTTCTTTATGAGAGCCAGTTTTTTGTTATTCTGGGATCCAGCCATTTCCTAAATGGAAAGATCATAATTATACAGTACTGTGTAATGGTCTATACTGTTATTCTTTGGCCAGGCAAAGCGATCTCTTTGGCCCAGCTGACCTGCGTTTCATTTATCTGTGCTTCTAATCTGTCAGGGATAACAAAGATCTGGTGGAGTTTGCCCGAATCCATCCATCAAGCAGTTGTCCTGGAGACCTTACTCCTCACCTGATGATCGCAGGCAGTTCCTCACTGCAGACCAGCCAGCTGGGAGGAGATCCAGCAGCCCACACCCATCCTGCTCATACACATTGGTTGCCCCGGACACGCAGCCCTTCACTTTGGATGGGTGGACACTCCTATGGTCAGTCAAGTAAACATGAACTTTGCAGCCTGTATCTAAAACTGGAATTTTATCTGCATGGGCTTGCTCTTTTATTGCTGACCTATCCTGGAAGACCTTCGCTCCTGATCTACTTTTAACCCAGATCTCCCACAGATTTCAGTCTAATTTAGTTCTTCTTGGTACCTCTTTTTTCTTTCCCAAAAAAGCTTGCCTTGCTGTATCCCATCCCTTACATTTTTCAATGCCCTTCTGTTACTGCTTTCTGCAGAGATCAATAATCTTTAGGTGGCCAAGAACAGAAGTCACGTTTTGTAGTAGGCAGAGTTCACGTACAGAGCAAGCAATACACATGGGAAGGGCTGGAATTTTCCAATATTTCCCAGTTTTATGAAGGTGGGAGGTATTGTTGCTTTTACTGTTATATCTGTTTTAGACCTTACACTAAGTTTCCACGTGTCTTGTAATGGGAAAATCCATGCCACTGATTTTGGCCAATCGCACACCCAAAATTTATTAGTGTGGTTGGAATGGAGCATTGGAACCACAAAGAAGAAGCTCTGAGGCTGCCATTTTCACATGCTCTGTTTGCATGGGTGATTATAAGAGATCGGAACTTACCTTAACTTCTAAATTTAGCTACTATTGGGGTCAAGGGCAAACTTTGCTATTCAGACTGACTAATACTCTGGGCTGTTTCACATATTACTGGAGGCCTATGTGGAAATTAATCTGCATAATATATCCAATCCCATGAATGTGCAGCAAGAACCTGCATAGACATAAATTATTTCCTATGTAGAATTTTATAACATACAAAGAAAAACTCCAGAATGAGCCCTCTGGATTCTTGTATTCATCTCTGTCCAGTGATTAAACCTGGTGTGGTGAATTAGTTAAGGTGTTAAACTAGGACTGGGGAGACTGATTCTAGTTCACTCTCAGCTTTGGAAGCTTCCTGGGTGTCTTACAGCCTGTCATTTCTTCACTGCACAACCTGCCTGACAGGGTGGATGTTGTGAACAAAAATAGGAGAAAGGATTGCTATATAGGCCATCTTGAGGGGCAGAATGAAAGGCAGGAAAAGAAGAGGGGGGGAGGGAGGGACATTCTCCTGCCAGGATCTAAACCGACTGCAGGGGAGAGACAGGTGGAGGTAGCAACACTATTCTTGATTTCTAACATACACACACCACCAATTTATTTGCTTGATACCTTGGCTTTCTATTCTGGTGAGTACTCAAAGCAATTAACACCCTTGTAAAAATAAAAACAATATTGAAAGTTAAAAACACAAATTAAAACTAAATCCAAAATTGATGCTAAAATCTATTAACAATATGTTATCTATGTTCCATGTGGTGAATCCACACTCAACCTGTGACGAGAAGTTAGATGAGAAACATGAACAAGCAAAAACTTGTCCCTGTAAAACTATCCTTCCCCTGGAGGATATGGTGCTGCTGTGCCCATAATTGGAGTACATTGGGCTTTGTCTCATCTCAACAAAAATGTTTTCTTTCCTAACATGTTCCAGGCATCGGGCATCCTGCTCTGCATCAAAACCTGCCACCTGGTTTCCCAGCTTCTATGCCCAGTGCCATGCAACCCGTCTTCCCTCTATCACAGGAGCCCCCTGCCCAGCTAGTTATCCTGCCCTCTGAGCCTCCAGCCCATGGAGCCCCCCACACACTGGGTAAGTGGAAGCCAGAGAGAATTAGCTGTGGCACATTCCCTGGGTAGAGAGTAAAGGTCCTTCTCCTGTAAGAAGAGGCAAGAGGTGTGGCTCTTGGCTCTTGGCTTTGTTTACTCCACTGATTAACTCTCCTGTCTCTCTGCAGCTGAGGTGATGGATCAGGCATCGATCTGGCCATCCATGTATCCTAGCCGGGGGCCTGGCTCTCACCTGCAGCACACAGGACAACTCCCTGTCTACTCCCGCTCTCAGTTCCTGCGTCAGCAAGAACTCTTTGCCTTGCAGCAGCAGCAACAGCAGCAGCGTGCAGCACAGGCATTGGAAGTGCAGCGGCACACTCACAGCCAGGTAGGCGTGTGAAAAGAGGGCATTACTGAAGTCACCTCTTGGTTACCTCTCTTAACTGGCAAGCTGGAAAATCAGCAAAGAGCCTCAACCTTTATGAGCATCTGGATAATCAAAGTGTAGGAATTAGACTGACAATCTCCCTTAAGGTATCCAAAACCTGGCTTTTTCCCAGGACATTGGACTAGGAAGTTAAGAGAGCCCATTTTTAGGAGGTTGTGGATGTCAATACATTCGTGCTGCCCCAGCTGTAATGCATTTTGGATTTTATTGATATTTGTATTGCTGATATTAATTTCTTGTTTGCTGCCCAGAGCTATTTGTCAATGGGTGGCCATATAAATTGAATTAGAATAATAAACAAACTGTGATCTAATCTTGTTCTTTTCAAGATAGTTCAGACCACCATACAACTCCTTTAATATAGATCATTCCATGAGGTCCAGATCACAGGATGATGCAAGAACACATTGATTTATTGCAGGATGGTGATTGTTTTAGATAACTTAGCCATTTACAAAACATCTACAGTATATGTTCAAGAGACAATGAATACATAGAGAAATTACCTTCCAGCCAATTGGACATGATGAAAAACCCCATCTAAACTCCAAACTATACTGCTTGGCCAGATCCTGAATGACAAAATCACCTCCTGAGTTCGTCTCAAAGGAAGTGACACTGGCTAGAGATCTACACTAGTCAGCATCCTGTTTCTAGTTGTGAGGTGGCGATGATGGAAACCAAAATCTCACTTTCCAAAGTCTCATTTTCAAAACCTTGTGCTGAGACTTTAAACAAGTATGAAATAATGTATGCTGTGTTGTGTTGACCCTTTGATCCAATTTTATATTTGGTTCATTCAGTGCCCAAAAAGATATTCTTGAAAAACAATGGGGTATGTCTGAAGAGGTCTTGAAAGCTAGAGCACTGGTTGGTTAAAATTGCCAGGTCCGAGAACTGGGTTTCTGCTCTCCATGTAGGTCTTCATACTGACTAGCAGCAGTTTAAAAATACGAAGGAGAAAATGATCATTATTTATTGAATTTGCATAAGTTTTTTGTTGCAAAACTTGAATGCTCTTAAGGCAGAATTCTGCTTACCTACCATATAAGCCCAGTCCCAGCCCCTGCATGCACAGTCCAAGATAGTAGAGTAGCAGACATCAGCTAGCCTTCATCCCAAATGTGTCTGACCCCCTGTTTTGCTCACTAATATTGTTCTTCCTGTTTTGACTCTGGAGGGATACAGTCTCCAAGAGACCACTGAGCCAGCCTAAGGATAGGATTGCACATTGGCTACAATATCAGATGTGGTGTTGGGTGAGGCATATTGAGAAAAGAGAGTGAAAGGGGACACAGTGACATACTCAGTGACCATGAGTCAGTCCCTTAGGTTATAGGTTGTTGGAACCACATGGAAGTCTTAAGACATGCATCCTAATAGGACGATTATTGAGCTTATTGCCACCTGTGACATTATTTATAGGGGACTGATGCCCTTATTGACCATCCATCTCTTCCTCTTCCCTCACCTACTTACAGCGGAAGCCCGAAGAGCCTCCTCCTGAGCTGGACTTGCCAGGTCCTGAAAAACCACTCAAACCATCTCACAAAGCAGTTGCCTTAAATGCTCCCCCAAAGGGCCTGTCCCCGGCAGCTGCCTGCTCAGTCAAGCTCTCTTCATGCTGCCACCCACCCAAATGCCCTGGCCCCTGCACTTTACCTGTCTGCCCTGCTGTGGTGCCACGCTCCCCTGCTGTAAGTCCAGTGCCCTCACAGAACTCTACGGGTCCTGAAGCTGAGGACAAGCAGCCTGAAGGGCGGCCAGCCCAGGATTATCCTAAATCACTGGAACCAGGTAGAGATTCATTCATGGCAGGCTGAGAACTGGGATGAGAAATAGCCCGTTTTGTTGGTTTTGCTATCTGTTAGATTATTTTAGTCTGGGCTGTCTGTTTGATTTAATGTATTTGGCTGTTTTTATGTTTTCTCTAGTTTTGTACACCACCCAGAGTCCACTGGAATTGGGTGGCCAATAAAATAACAACAACAACAACAACTCGATAGGTGAACAAAAATGCCACATCCAATCTAAACATCTGGCTGACTGTGCAACCAACCATAATAAGGGTCTAGCAAATATTTGGTATATTTCTGTTTAAATTTTTAAATTCAGTTTAAATTCAATAACAGCACACTGAAGAAAAGGTTGGTTACTTGCTAGTAAGTGTTCTGGAATGTATAAGGCATGGCTCCAGGGATCAATAATTTTTTATAGCCCTGCATTGTTCCAGGTTGTTCAAAATAGGGCAAATACAAAATCTTGTGGTTACAAAGAGAAGTTTGATGAGTGTGGCCGAAACAGGGAACTTTTGGGGACTGGAGGACTATGTTAACTTTCAAAGGGGACCCAAGTACCCTCTACCTACTAACAATTACTAGCAGAGGAACAGGGATCTTTGCACATGCTTCCCTGCCCCTGCTGGGCATAAGGAAGTAGCAGTGCACTTTAACCCCCCCCCCCAACAGCTGATCCTGAGCAGCAGCAGTTGGGGTGAGAGTAGGATGCAGTAGGCTGCCTGTATATGTTGTAGGCTCAGAAATCAGAGGGACTTGTGTAGTATTTCCATTATTCAGGATCAGGACCTCGGCATCTTTTGGTCCCTGTTTTTGGATTTTCCTTCCTCAAATTCAGCCTCCCTCAATCTCAGCTTTCTTTTCCCTTTCCCTTCCTTTCTTTCCTTCTTTTTGAGACAGTTCTGCAAAAATAGGCAGAATGCATTGTGTGAATTTGAGTAATTTAGTACAAACAGAATTTTTAGAAGTAGTCATGCAGCCCATAGAGAAAGATGAATGTTGTGTCGGGTGGTATTGCTCATAGCTGCCTCTGTATTGGAGACTGATATTTGTTATGGATTGGAGAGATAATCAGCTGTGTGGTCTATTCTCCTGTCATGCTTTATTCTGGACCCCTTCTTCTCTTTGTAGATCTTCCCCCTGGTTATTCCTACCCTGTGGCTGGTCTGGGCTATGCATCACCATTTCCCCGGGACCCAGCTGATCCTGACACTATGCAAACTGTTTCTACAGCAGCTGAGCCTGAAGAGTCACGCACCTTTCCACCAGAGCAGGAGCCACACTGCGAGGCAGAAGCTAGCCCACCCAGTGGGACTGGGGACTCTGAAGTGGAACCCACCCATGCTCACCCTCCACATCTACTTGTCCATCCCCAGAGACCAAGCTCCACAGAGATGATTAAGGATACTCCAAGTTGCTCCCTGCTGGTCAGGGATAGCTCAGATGACTTGGATTCTACCCAAAAAGAACATCAGGAGGAGCCTAGGTCAGATGCTGCCATACTAGGACCTTCCCCAGAAGTGATGACTATGGAAAAAAGTCCTACTGCAACATTAGAAATTGTCTGTCAGGAAGTTGAGAGCATTGCTGTCTTACCAGATGACCAATCAACACATACTGATGTAAAGGTAGCACCATGTGGCCTGGATGCCCTTATTGCTGCCAGCATCGACCTGGGTGAACTCCCAGACCTGAAATCCTCATCTTCTGCAGTTTCCCTTCCCTTGTCCTCTCCATGCAGCTCAGGGATTCCTGGCATTGCCCTGCTCAGTGAGCTGGCTGAACTGGAACTCTGTCAGCGGCACTGTGATTCAGGTAAGGAAACAACGGGTTATCCTGTCTTCCCTCCACCTGAGAGCAAGGAACAGGGAAATGGAAAAATCAGCATTCACTTCTTGGCACCTGTTTTTATTGATACCTCAAGGCTGCTTGTTTCTTCAGCTCATGAGGGCAGCCTCTCAAAAGATTGCATCTTCCATCTGAGGCAAAGGCAGGGCCAGATATCAAATGTCAACAAAAGAATGAGAAGCTCCCTTTTCCCATACCCTAATACTGCCTCCTGACTGGCCAGCAGGGAATTGATAAAGGAATACTGTATGAAGACATGGTAATGAATTGGAATTTGAACATTTGTTCATGTTGTGAGGATTGTCTAGGGACTGGGACCAGAAGTTCTAGAATCTTTTCCCAGACCTTGGAAAAAGATGTCCCAAGATTGTCCTCTTGGGATATATAATAGATGATTTTGTATACATGCTAGGGCCTACTCCCCTGTTTCCTTCCATCAGCTTTTCAGTGTTGGATGGAACAGCTAGTAATCAAATGCCAGATTCACATGCGTGGTGTATCATTCTCCCTTCCCGCAGGGTGCTACTCAACTAGCCCCATCCAGAGTTGTAGAGTTGGAAGGGATCCAAAAGGTCACCTAGTCCTTTTTTTAATAATAATTTTATTAAACATTACAATTAAAAAATACAAACTAATACAAACTAAAGAAAAAAAGAGTAAAACAAAATAGAACAGTGCAGGAAAGAAAGAAAAAAAATAATATGGTAAAGAAAAAGAAAAGAAATATATAAAGAAATGACTTATCACCTTCTCTTAAAATATGAATCATCTTTTCTTCCAATATCTCATCCCTTATCTATAAACAAATCCATAAAACCTCATCATTTCAGTCTTGATGTCAGCATAAGTCCATTAAGGGTTACCAGAGATAACGTATCTATTTTAACCTTGATCAACTAAACTAACTTTATATTCCTTCCTTTTACTTTTAACAATCTTGACCTTTAATTCCGTCAAATACTGTCGCAGAACTTGTTTTCTTTTCATTTTTTCTTTGTCCCTTCTCACAGAATCCTTCAAAATTTTAATAGGTCTCTTTTATAAATCCAATATAGGAAAGTTATCCAAGTCACTCTTCTGGTTTATTATTTGTAAATCCCTCTTAATTATTAAGACATCAGCTGGTTCCATTTGTATATCCAGTGTAGCATCTTTTTCCATATCATTCTTGTAGCCTGTCATTTTTAAATCCACCTTCAAATCAGTCCCAGTCTTGTCCAGTAAAACTTGTTTCTTTTCCATAGCCTCTTTAAACACAGTCTATAATGACAGACATTCTTAAGATTAACTTCTGGATCCATTGTTCACAAATATCCTTCCATACATCCAGTATTGAAGTATTTTGCTGCATTCTATATTAGTAAGTCAAATTTAAGTGTTCTTCTCCTTTAATTATAATCTTTAGTTCCTTCTGGTTCCTTCTAGTGTCCAACCTTCAAATTCCCATCTTATTATGGCTTTTTTTTTTTTTAGAATTCAAAATAATAGCATTTTCCCTTGGGAAGGATTCTTATAATTAATTTCAAAACCTTATTTCAAAACCATCTAGACCCATAAGTCTGTAACTCTCCAAAATCAACATTCTAACCGTCCTTTTGCTGTTTATTCTGAAGAAAGAAAGAAAGAAAGAAAGATATTTTAAATCCTTAAATTTATATTTAAAACTTATTTTGCTAAGAATTGAAGGATACTCACCCTGTGAATGCTATAAAACTTGTTGATCCAAAGGTTCCTAATAGCTGAAAAGTAATTAATTCTCAGCCATTCCAAAAGCAATTAAGAAATGAGGCTCGGCAAACTTTGTGTCCATATAGGCTATGTTACAGCTGTGAGCTTGCTTGAAATCCCTCGACTCCCAGCCTCTCTACTCATAAGTTGACCACAAAAACCTTGGTTCCTGCAGTCTACTCATGAGGAGCACCTGTCCAGAGTACATGTGGCAATCTCACAACCTCTCCTTTTTCCGGAGAGACTTTGTCAGCCAGAGTTTGTCGCCTGGCTGCCAGTCTCCGCTGCAGTGCCCTCCCTGGTTCACCATGAGTCCTCACTGGAAGTCTCCAGAAGGTCACCTAGTCCAATCCATCATTGATGGAGAATATTTGCTACTACAACTATAGCTTCCAGATCCCTCATTAGACATCTGATCATCGCAGATTGCCCTCAGGTACACAACTGGTTAGAAAGGAATTTCCTCTTCCTCTTTGGGAAAATAGACCAAAGATGGTGTCATATCTGTCCTCATAATGCCCATGGCCCAAATTGGTTGGGAAATGAAGTGAGCTATTCGGACAGGAGCTACTGCCTCTTCGGTGCTCCCTGGTTCTTTCTGCAGAGGGACTGTATTCTTCCTTAGAACCCTCTACGCTGATACTCTGTTATCCCACTCTGACTTTTGGGCCCAGCTGATGTTACAGGCCAGCATTTACCAACTGCATATTCTCTGGTATTACGAATAATTGGAAGCTGTGAATTAGTGTATGTAAACAAACATGGCACACACACTCACGTAGGTCATTGGTTTAGATATACCATGTTAAAGCAGTATGGAATCTTTTGAATGCCCAGGCTTTGAAAGTCCCACAAATCAATAGACAGTGTGTGCACCTTTCAAAGTTTTCACTAGCAAGGAGAGAATTGTCCATCAGGTTACTTAAACCTAGCACTGGAGAATTGAGTAAATTCCCACTTAGAGGCTGAATTTGGAGGATTGCCCAACAACCAGATGAAATCAGGAATCAGTTGGTAGAATTGTTGCACTTGCTTAGACCCTGCAGATGGGGCAGAAACAACATCCCTCTTAATTTTAAAAGCTTAGAAAGCAAGAACCTTGGAGTCCATTGCTGTATACTGTGTGTAGAAAGCAATAGGGGCAGGGTATTTTCCCTGCCGGATTCTGAATTGTGAATCATTTGGGGAAGGGTCTTGCTTATTATAAGCATCCTAGACTGGCCTATTACTATGAGGCCTTGAACACTTAGAAACCTGGGGAACAACATGTTCGACTGGTCTGTTATCAGCGTGATTTTATTTTGATGTCTCCTGTTTTCAGAATGTCTTAGCTCTAGAGAAGTATTTCACGTTCCCTGCTTATGCATAATAATGGTCATGCTAATGCTAATAATAATCATAAGCCAATAACATGTGAATAGTGAAAGTCCTCCTTTTTAGTCCGTACACCTTTCTGCTGCTGTTTCAAGCCTCCTACTTCCTGCCTCCCCAGTGGCGAGGTTTACACCAACCCACATATGCAGATGGTTATCACCCCCTGTGGCTAAGCGACGTCTGTGCTTTTCATCTGTACACCAACGGTTATTGCTCACACACCAGAACCGTTCTTGCCCACAGTGGAACGGAAACCGCATACAAGGACTCCCCTATGTGCCTTCTCATACGTGTGTGCAGGTACTTTCACAGGCAGATACATTTGTATACAAAGAGCAACAACCCATGAGGGAGAAGTGTATGAGTGTACAAGTCTTTAAAGAGATACACCCACATATGCATACTTACTATATGCATACATTTTTTTAAAAATCTATGTCCATGGTTACCCTTTTTCCATTTGCGTATCTTCATGCAGAGGCAGGTAGCTATTCTGCCCTTTTAACTCTCCCCATCTGAGCAGCCATTCCCCTCCTTCCAGAAAACTCTTACTTTTGATGCTATCTCATGAGGCCCCTCTTTCCTTAAATTCTGCTAATGCTAGCTTCTGCTTGCTGCCCCTGGGCACAAATGGCCTTCTCAGGCCTCCTGCTGAGGCATGTGGCATCCTAACAACCTGCCTCTGCCTGAAAGAATTTCTGATGCATGCCTCAAATAAATACAAATGGGGGCTTGATGGTTTTAAGCCATGGTCTGTGAAGAGCTTGCTGTTCATCTAATGACCATAGCTTACAAGCCAACCTTTTCTATGTCATGGCACTCTCTCAGCCCTTCATAGTAGAGGGGGGAAAGCAGCTTGGTGTGTCTGAGAAGAAGAAAGAGATGGCCTTTCCAAGAGATAGGCTAAGCCAGTGTTTCTCAACCTTAGCAACTTTAAGACGTGTGGACTTCTAGAATTCTCAGCCAGACTTGCAGGCTGGGGAATTCTGGGAGTTGAAGTCCACACATCTTAAAGTTGCTGAGGTTGAGAAACACTGGGCTAAACTGTGAGATACCACCGAATATACACAGAAGTCCAAGACACATACCTTCACCCAGTCACCAGGGGTTGCATATGAATTCAGAGATGTTACAAGATGAAGCATTTATCATGCAGTTGAAATATTTTGAGAGTCCTCTTTACAGGGCCTTTCGTTTGCAGCCCTCCTCAGTTTTCCCTTTGCTACTTCTATCTTTTTCCTTCCTGTGCAAAGATCTGCTAAGTTGCAAAAGGGGCCATAACTGAGTAACACCTTACGATAGATAGAGGAGGTATCTAGGAGCACCCTAAGAAGGCAGATGTGGGAGGAAGCACATTCAGGCCTGGAAACTCTGAATGTGACTGGGTCCTTTTATGTGATAAAACTGAAATCCCTAGGTGGGAAATGTAAGCTAACAACTTATTAATAACCTGTTCTGTGGATGAGAACTCACTTTCTCCACCTGTATCTTTTTTTGTTTTTCACAGTGCTGGATGAAGACTTGGCAGCCTTCAATTTGCAAAGTCTAGCTACCCTTGCTGCTGCCTGGGCCCTTGTTGAAGCTGCTGGCTTCGAAAGCAGCCCACCTGACCTTCTCAGTCTGGCAGACACCGCACCATGTGTGAATCTGCGCCCTCGCATGCGAGTCTCCCGACGGAAATACATCTGGACCCCTAAGACCAAGCCTGTAAGTTTCTTGAATTCAAGATGAATGGTGAAGCTGGTGGAGTGAAAGGTTACCTGCTAGCATTCCACTTTTGTAGCCTGACATAGTTTTGTGGTGTATTTCTGAGGCACACGCTGTCTGCTACTGTAGGTCACAAATATATTCAGTCATGTCATTTGATGAAGGATCTAACTTCCACAGGTAAATTTACTACTTCACTGGTAAATTGTTGATATTTGAGGGCTTCTCTTTTGTCCCTTAAGACTCATTTTTGGGTGGGATGGCAAGGGGAGCAAATGGTGAAACATTCATCATGAAGTCACAGTGCAAATCTCTCACCTTTTGTGCATGCACTGCAGTCACATGCAAGGAGTGGAGCTTGTGGTGTGACATTTCATCATTCTGACAAAATCATGGCTTGCTCTGAATACCTCTGGATAAGACAACAGAATCAGACAGTAGATTGTTGTACTCTGCAAGCAAAACCTGAGCGTGTAGAAGATTTTGAAGCACTGTGGCTTACTTTTTATTCCCACTCTTGTTTGTTTGTTCGTTTGAATGGGGGAAAATCATTAAGGCTTGCCTTAATGGACTTTGCAGGATAGCCTTTGCAGTGTCAATCTCTCCAATTTTGATCATCGTATTTATAGGGAAGGATGGCTGGCTGGCTGGCTGGCTGGCTGGCTGGCTGGCTGGCTGGCTGGCTGGCTGGCTGGCTGGCTGGCTGGCTGGCTGGAGTGTATGGAGGCTGGAATGTCAGGCTTCTGATTGGGTACTCTGAGAACTGAATACAGTTCAGCAGTATTTTGTGGGCTTAATTTGCTGCTTCTGCTTGAGTTCCTAAATGAAAAGAATGTCCATTAAGAGAATGGGAAGTCTCTGAAGATCTCTGTATGTTCACGTGTGCAGCAAGCGGATAAATCAAATCATTATCAAAAGTTAATCAACAATAGGAAGAAAAAGGGGAAGAAGAAAAGATGAATTTACAACAGGAAGTATCCTTGTTATAATTTTATTTTGAATTCCAGAAATCCCCTCAAATGAATTTATCTTAATTACATTTCTTAGTAGTTGAAGGTGTTGGGTGGCCAAAATGGCTCCCACTTGAACATGAGTGAAGATCACTGGAGCTGTCCCTTAAAGGTCATACTACAAGCACATAAGTAGAACCAATTGGCCTTCTAAATCTACTTCCTCAGCTCAAGAGTGCAGATTGTTCTCACGGCATATAACTACCAGAAGTGAAAGCACAGATAAAACATGATATGCCCTGTCACCTCTTGCTTTCCTCTGCAGCTAAGATGGCCTTTCCTCTCTCCCCACAGGTTTGCCCTCTGAAAGCAGCTATTGAGAATTTGGATACGCAGGAAGTGGAGATGCGCATGCGCCTAGCAGAACTGCAGCGACGCTACAAAGAGAAACAGCGGGAATTGGCCAAACTGCAGAGGCGGCATGACCATGAGTGAGTGTCTGGCTTCTTCAGTTTTTCACAACAGGTTTCTGAGATAAGCACCTGACCTACTTGCCAGAAGGAATGTGGGTAAAGCAAAATGGCACCCAGAATGAGGTGAATGGTAAAGGGGTGAAGTAACTTCGAATCTACAGGTTGGTCTGTTTACTGAAGCATCTGAGGCCAAACCAGCAGACGATCCCCTTGGTCAAAGATCTTCCCTGCCCTATAAACTAGGCTGGTGCCCACATCCAGAGAAACCCTCACCATATGGGAGCAGGGCCATTCCTGCCCTTTTGTTCTGTGTTTAATATGGTTGTTACCTGTAGGCGAGAGGAGAGTTCCCGGAGTCCAGCTCGACGGGGACCGGGGCGACCTAGGAAGCGCAAGCACTCCAGCACACTCAGTTCATTGCGACAGGGTTCGATGGGCAAGAGTGACAGCAGGAAGGTCAAGTGAGTGATCTGGCATGACTTACGGCGCTCAGGGGTGGGGAAGGCACTATGGGTGCATACACCGTTGCCTGTTTGTCTGAAAGCTTGAGGGGCCCAGTGGGTGCTGTAAGAAATGTCTGTATATGGGATGGTGGGCTTGTTATAACGAATGGAAGTGGTGCTGTGTGCATTTCTGCAAAGACGGGCCTACAGGTGGGACTATAAGGCAATGAGCAGGCTGGGAGGAAGGTAGAACTTTTCCAGCAGCAACTGCTATTCCCATCATTGCCTCCTCCTCTTTGTCCTAGTACCACTGGATTTTTCCTCCCCTTCCAGCTGGAATCCTTTTCAACATCACAGCTTAGCTGGAAAGAGGGGCATGCACGATGAAGTGACCATGATAGGAAAGGTTTTCGCCACCTGTCTCTATCCTTCATCTCCCTTTTTGAAACTTCTTCGCTCTCCACTTTAGAAGTGTTTGCTCTGTATATATTTACCAAGCTGGATGGTGTGAGTGAGACAAAGTGTTAGTCTGTTTGCGCGCGCGCGCGTGTGTGTGTGTGTGTGTGTATGTGTTGCTGGGGATCTGTAATTATATTTTAGGGAAGTGTATATGTGTTAAGGGACATTTCATACATTGAAGCTTTTCTTTTTCTTTTTTGAGCTGTGGGGGCAGCCTAATTTTTTACATCAAACAGACTATATAGTGCCAATGTTCTTTATAGTGCTTTTTTGTATTTGTACACTATAAAAAGAGGACTCTTCCTTCCAGATCTCTGTTGTAGTGTGATCATTATGGACCATGCCTGGTAGAGGCATGAGGAAAAGTGGTGGTGGTGGTGGTGATGCTCAGTGAATACGTTGTGATCAAAGCATGGCTTGTTGTTCTTGGCTATTACTGTTGCCTCCACCCCAGAGGGGACTGCACTTTAGCACTAAGCACAGTGAGGGCCTTGCCCATCATAGTGGCCATCGAGATCTGGCAGAACAAGGGGGCTAAAGAAATGCCTGTTCCTCTGGGCTCCCCTGCCTCCTGTCTGTCTTGCCTCCTGCACTGCTCTGGGGGAGGAATTGCCCCTCTCTGAAAAGGAAGGCAGTGTTGCATAAAAGCCTCTTTATCTGTGCCGTATAAAGTCATTGGTCACGCTGCAGTGGTGTTCATTGCTGCTGGCGCTTTATGATTATCCATTAGCCGCCCGGCACAGTCATTCCCGCACTCACGGGCCCTGTATAATTGTCCTTCTCTGCTACAAATTGCCTCTCCCGGCAGGCCCATTTGCATAAATCCTCCAAGCTAGTCCAAACATGATTGGAGCACGCGTGTGTGCGCTGCATCAATCCTGATGATTTGGTAATAATAGTTAAATCTGTACTAAATGGTTCCTTCAATTAAGACAGAAGAAAAAAATTAATCTCTAGGTTTTATGTCACAAAACATTAGCAAATGTAGTGAAGGTTACAGAGGGAAAAAAAGCAGTTAGTGTTGGCTTTGGGTTGCAACATGGCTCCACCATATGGCTCGTGGAAACCTTCCAGGACTCACTAGAGAACTTGCCTGCCTTCTCCCCTTCCTCTCCGCCCCGAGTCCTTTATGTGGATTTATCCTGAGGGGAAAGTGGAATCCCTGTTCTCACTCCAAACCTTGAAAAGCTGTACAGATTCATGCAAAATTAAATATAAAAGGAAATCCATTTTTAGCTGATTGGAAGACAGTCCCAGCTTTGGCTCCACTGAGCTCCACTTCCCTTGCATTTTAAGCCCACTTCTGTACAAGTCCAAAAATCGTCCCACCAGGATGGGTTTGCCAGCAGATCTTTAATAGCTGAAATAGGAGATTCTGTGATTCCAAAACAGCATTCCAAGGGCTATTTAGCATAGCAGCATCAAAGTGCTGATATCCAGGATGGGAGCCAGCACAAAAATATGTTGGTTCTATGAAGCACTGACCACATTTGAACCCCAGTTCTGCCTCAGCAGTGAAGGAGAATAGGGGCTGTGTCCACGAGAGATGAGGATGGGGGGGAAGACATGAGGTGTTAGATGAGGAATACAGGTAGTCCTCATTTAGCAACTGCCTTGTTTAATGACTGTTTGCAGTTACAATGGTGATGAAAAAGTAACTTTGCGAACAATCCTTGCATTTACAACCTTCACAGGTCTGTAAAATAAGAGAAAGGTG
Organism: Candoia aspera; assembly: GCF_035149785.1. Lineage (NCBI taxonomy): Eukaryota > Metazoa > Chordata > Lepidosauria > Squamata > Candoiidae > Candoia > Candoia aspera. The sequence continues at coordinate 116,715,851 of NC_086154.1, read as the reverse complement.
AAGTAAAATTGTAACATTGTGATGTTTCACTTAGTGACTGCTTCACTTAATGACCAAGTTGCCCGTCCCAATTGTAGTAGTTAAAGAAGGACTACCTGTACCTCTTTTGATGTCAGTTACTGGTAGTGGAAGACCTGTGAATCTCCTGATGTCTGTTGTCTGATCACAAGAGTAGAATTGGAGAATTGACACCAAACAACCCATTCTCTGCTGCTGCTTTCCCTGACCTTCATAATCTCTCTCCATACTTCTCCCATGGTGAGAAAAGCAGTGATGGAGAAAAGAGGCCTGGCCCTGTTTCCATCTTCCATAAGATGTCATGGGTGGGAGTCAGAGCAGAGGTAAGAAGGACAAGAAGTGGAACTTCTCATTCCTATCTTGCAGGAAGGCAGGTGACAAAGCAGCTCCTCCCAGTGCCTGCTGCACCCAGAGATAACAGCTCTGCCTCCCACACTCCCTGTAGGGGTACCACCGGACATGTGTTTAAAGCGTGGCACCGAAGGAGCAGACAGAGGCTGCCGTACCACAGAATGGAGCACCCCTGCGCTACAGCCAGAAACCCCTCTGAACAGCTTGACCCTGCAGTGTTGAAACTGCAAGGGGAGCATTTTAACCAATGTGCTGGTATAGGACTCGAACATCAGAACTATATGTGTCTAACAGGCATCCAAGAGACCACTGGACGTTTGGTTAAAACACAACTCCCCACCTAAGCCCTGGGGGGTGGGGGGGCAGGGCAGGGCAAGTCAGGCAGCTGTGCCACAGGAGGAGGTGATTCTTCTGGGGATATCTCTGTGATAAAGCAGACTTTCCACCATGGTAGCAGGTCTTTTGGGCACTAGGAGGCAGGACAATGGGAGCAGGTAGAAAGATGCGAGGGAGAACAGTCTGTTTGCTGTGGCTCCCTGATCCCACAAAGATCGGAGAACTGATAGTAGATGACTCACTTCCTCGCCTTCTCCCTTACGTGTGGATAGGTGGATCTTTTTCTTACCAGGAGAATTGGCACCCCCAAAAGTCTGCTTTCCCTCCCCCTCTCTCTGCTTTGTTTGCCATCCGTGAGCTGGCAAGGAGAGATGGCTTTTTGACAGTAGGAAGAGTCCTGACAACCCACAGCAGGCCTGAGTGCTTGGCATGGCTTGCACTGGCAGAAGTGAAAAATGTGACTTGGGAAGTGGAGCACAGAAAGAGGAGCAGAAGCTGCCTTTGTGGTGGGCTGAGGGTGGGCTGAGGACAGAGGCATATCCTCCAGCAACAGTTAGCAAGGTGTCTTTGCACCTGGGAAAATGGGATGTGCAGATGAGTCTTAAGGTCAGACAAAGTGGCTGGGAAGTGTAGTCCAATTCATCAGACAGGCATCGGATTACATGTTGTATCCTGCTGTGCTCTCTGGTCAATTCTTTTGCAAATTTTTTAAAAATACGCTAAAATATGATTGGTTATGGACAACAGCAGAAAAGAGAAAAAAATCTTACTGTGTAATATGGTCAATAGCTGCTCCACCAACTGAAGGTTTCTGACAGTTGTTATTTTCTGTACCTGGTCCTGGTTGGCCATAGTTTCTAGAAGGATTTGGATGTTATTTCTAATTTCCCCTCTATTCCAAATTTCTAAGCCTTGTATTTATGGATTATTTTGCATTCATTAATTGCAAGTGAAATTATTCCTGTCTGAGGTATCACCTGCTCTGTTCTTTTCAAAAGTCTCTGAGCTTTAGCAGGAGGCTTTTTTCCTTTTTGATGTTCCAAAATAGGTTCGATGTGAAAGATGCTGTTCCAAAAGGCAGTAAAGCAAGTGCACATTCATACAGCCATTTCTCTGAATGCTCACATGTGAGCACTTGTCAAGCTGACCCTTTGTCAGAGATCACACTATCACAGAAAAGTCCCGTAATCATATAGCTCCCAGAGAACAATTGGCATACATAGACCGCTTTGAGGTTGGAATCTTCACCTGAATGGTAATGCTCTGTACTTCCTGCTCTGCTCCTTTACGTTTGCACATTTGTATGTCTGCCCTGTAAACCTGCCCGGGCAAACAGCCATGGCATAGGATTCCTTGATTAGGTGCCAAGTCAGGGCTCCTAGCCATCATGGCATCCCTACCCTGTGTGTCAGGTGGAGGCTTTTGGCCTCACTGAAGCAACACATGTTTCCAGAGCAGCTGCAAGCCCAGTCCCTTGGCCTCCTTCCTATCGGGAACATTCCTGTTTCTTGAACTTCCCACGCTTGGCAGAGATATCTGCCAAGCTTGCCTCCCTCTAGCCACTCCCCGGAACAGAGCTGTGGCCTTCAGCCATGGTAATTCCCTACTTAAGAGTATGCTGAGGTGCAAAAGCTGGGGGCTTGGCATTATGGGAGCCTGCAGTTGCTTGCTGTTCCTAAGCCAGCCCATTTCTCTTTCCCATCCATGGCCCTTAGGGTGCTCCGTTCCCTTCCTTTCCCTCTGCTTAACCAGGGAATTCCCTCCTTCCTTTCCTGCTATAGCTGCCAAATTGGAATTTGGCACCAGCTCCAGGATCAAGACTGGGCCAAAAGGTTGAGGGTACAGGGGCAAGGCCCAAGAGAGGGGTGTGAATAGAGGCTGCCTTGGGAAGATGGGGTTTGTGCAGCTTCAAATCTTGGGCTGCATTCCCAGGGTGGAGCAGACAAGAGGCTGCTTTTTAGGAGCCTGGTACTAGAGTGGAGCAATTAGGATTAACGCGCATTGGAGGCCAGAATGGGCAACGAGCCAGCCATGGGGGTGGACAAAGCCTTCAGAATGCTAATTCACTTCCTATTTACTATGCCAGAAGGACACCTATAAGGGCAGTGCCAAAGCAATGCGAAGTCAGTCTCTTAGAAGGTGTCAAAAGGTGATTCACCCCACATAAGTCCAAAATTAATTCCTCGTAATTGTTGTCATTGGGAGTAACTACCTCTCTCTACTTCCCCTTCCTTCTCTGGGCTGATTGCAATTTAGTACAATAGGCTGTTGCCAGTTTTTTTTCCCTTTCTTTCTTTCTCTCAATATCAAGCCATATATCCCTTCATTTGTCTTTCAATGCACCAGATGAGATTAATCCTACTCCCATCCTTTCCACTAAGCCAGTCTGATCTGGCTACACAATGACTTGAAGAAACAGGAAGAGTTTGGAAGTGTAATCATAGGCATGTACTAGTAACAGGAATGTTAGATTTTTCCTTCTATAGATTTTGTGAACCCTATGGTGTATGAGGGGCCTATGAGGCAGCTACCAATAAGAAAAGGACTTTAAGTATTGCTATGATTCAGGAAGAGCACAGAAGGGCAAAATCTTAGTTTTCAGATCTTTAGCTTTCCTGTACTCATCTTTTTGTTTAAAAAAAAAACATTCTGGCACTTATAGACTTGAAGCTGTATGAGTAATGCATGTCCTGGAAGCAAGATTTGCAGTGATTGTAGGAACTGGATTTCAGGATGCTATATAGCTCTCCACTCTTCCCCATGACCAGCAAAAACAGAAAAACCATGTAAAATAATAACTGTTCCTGAATAAATTATACAAAATAAGATCACACAAAACGTGATCAATTTGCATGACTTATACAGATCAGTAGTTTTGGATTCTGTGGTGCAGAATTTTTCACTTAATTAATGCACAGTGCACCAAGCCAGACTCAAGCTACCCCATATGCCTATATTCACAGACATGGAATATATATGCTGAGAAACTGTGGTGATCCCTGACTTGCCACTCATATCACATATCACATGTGGTAAGCTGCAAAGAGTTTCACTATAAACCTAAGAAAAGAGATGTGGCTTTCATTGGTTAAGATGAAATAACTTACTACCTCTCGCAGTCCTTTGCCATAACTGCCTATCCCTGTCCTTCTTCCCTTCTGACAACCTATCCCTCTGCTCCTTATTTTTCCGGAATTCTTTACAATTCTTTCCCACCACATTTTCCCTTTCTTAGTAGAAAAAATGGTTAGTATCCAGAAAAGAGAAGGAAGTAAATAGCACAATGAGTATCATTTAGTTATTCATCAAATAATGGGTTTCAGCACTGTGGAACATGGGGAAATTTTAAATCCATAATTCCAAACCTTACCGTTGGATGTATAAAGCAGCGCACATGCTCCAGTGCTTCTCCTACATTCTTGGTCCCTCCCCCACTAATAACGATTTGTGTCTGAACCTAAAACCTGCACCTCTCCAACCACATCAGTGGAAATTCATCTTGCCCCAGATACAGCAATACTTCTGGTGCTGTGAGTTGAGCTGCCTGAGCAGGCGCTACCCTGTAGTTTCTCTGGCAGTCTCCTTGCATGTAAAATGTGACAAGCCCAGCTGAAAGAGGCAGTTGTCCCAGAGCCTCCACCATAGCTAGTGAAGTAATGAGTTGCAGCAAAAGCAGCAGCCAGAAAGTTGCTGGAAGGCATGAGAAGTCTAGGAATGTCTCCTCCCTTTCTTAGAGCAGCCACAGGACATGTGGGAGGGATACAGTATTATGCCATATTCTCCTCCTCCCCCACAGAGAAATATGTAAAGGAGTGTTTGTTCATTTCTCTGTGATCTGTTTAGCCTCTTCTAAGCAAGAGAGTTCACCACTACATGGCGATCCTCCTAGAAACATCTTCTCCATGTGAGCCTCTGTATACAGTGGGGTATCTATAAGGGAGGGCCTGTTTCTCTAATGACAGTATAATTTGCCAAGTGGGAACAGTCATTCTGGTAAGGATCTACCATTGCCGAGCAGTGTTTCAAGAGATCCAGTTTAGTTTGAGTCTCCCTGTGCCACAGGAAATCCTGGAAATCTATTTGTACTTCCAAAAGGGTTGGGATAATGCACCATATAATTCCCCACTTCTTACGTTTTTAAAAATTGCAGTCTGATTTTTATGGACAATTTTCTGCAAAAATGGGTAAGCTGCCTCGTGGGATCCTGATCAAGGAGTAAATGTGTGTCTGTGCATACTTGTTTAGTAATTGTGACTATTCTTATATGTGTGGGGAGAAATTTGTTCTCCTTTTTTTTCCCGCAGCTATCACAATTCCATCTTCATCCAAGCTGCTTCCTGAGGAAGCAGTAAAATTCAATAGAACCCAGATGTTTTGGCAGTGCATTCCTGCTGTGCCCTCTTGCTCCTGAGAGATGGGAGGAAGAGGGGTTGGGTTCTGTGTTTGACAGTCAGAAGAAATAAGAACCTTTGTGAATACCAAGACTTAAGGCAGTGGCATCAAGGGAAAGGCACCAGGCCATAAAAAGTTACACCTGCCCAGCCTGTTCCTTTCATACTACAACCTTAAGGGAATACTGTTGCAGTAGACCATGTTCACATTGTTTGCAAAAAAAGAAACTCCCAGTTCCTGAGGATCAAGGCCAGAGTTTGCCCTGCTGTTAGGCAGAGTTAAGCAACTACCATAGGCAGCAGATACTGGTGGGGCAGCAGTGGCAAGCCCCCAGCCACTTCCTCTAAGCTCTCTGGAGTTTCCCCTTGCTGGGGAATGGAGCAGAATATGCCCTCTCACCTGTCCTGAATTTTTAGACTGTCCTGGAACCTCAGGTGTGATGGAAAAGGCCACTGCAGTATGTACCAGTCCAGTCAGTCTGTGCGGTTGGAATGTGTCTGGGTTATCCTGTTATCTTTTGCCTCAAGCAGTAACTTCTCTTGGGCTAACGCTTATCAGGCAACTTCCAAGTTTCATCTTACAGTGCATTGTGCAAGGTGGATACATTTTAACATAAATGGAGTTCTTTATGTAAACCTGTTAAAGCCAAATGTGTCCTTCCAACCAAAAATATTTGGACTGTGGTGTATATGGGAGAATTAAGGATAAGTGAGAAGCAGCTGGAGGATGCATGCAGAGAGTAAGTGGGAGATGAGCAGGAAGCCTCAATGGATAGACAGGCCAGAAATATTACTACCCTACAAAAGTGACTTCAGGTGGCACATTTCCTCTACAGTCATGATAGCTTGCCTAGAGAACACCATGACTGGAGAACTGATTGTCGGGTGCCCATCCATGGTGAACTTTCTCCCAAATGATGTCCTGTGCAGGGGTCAGAAATAAAGGGAGAAAGAACTTTACCAAGTCAAGGAGATCCAGGAGCTCTTGGGCCCATCTTCATCTCAATTACCAGGAGGAGGGGAAAATTAGGCTAAATTATAGCTTAGACTTGGCAATATTTATGGAAATATTTTTTGTTTTATTGTGACTGTACAGTTTGATTCCAAAGCTTGTGAGAGTGTCTGGAGCCTGCCAAAAACAGTGTCTAATTTACACCCAGCCCTATCTCTAGTATAGAGGGAATATACTGCTTGAGCTTTTGGGCCCTGTACTTTCACAACAAAAAATCCACCATCATGCAGAATGACAAAATGCAAAGGAGATGTGAACAATTATTACAAATAGTGTTTGTGACTATACAATTATACTTTACAATGAAGAATAGTAAAGCAGATCCCATATCCAATTCTTAAACAAGATGAGTGGTATGTTTCACACTAACAATAGCCATAACTTACTTACTTCCCTCCTATTATTATTTGTTTCATTATCTTCTAAAATGAAACATTTCATCCTCCTATGCTGAACTTTGAGAAACTACCCAGGTTTCCAATTTGTTTCAAATAACCCTACTTCAGAAATAAACAAACAAATGCACAAGTTTAATTGCTGCTTTCTCCATTTTTACAGTTAGGTCTGGGAACTGCTGTCATAAACATGACTCCTCCTCCTTCATTCAGATCTTGCAACACTTCTCACTGTGAGTTAAGCCAGTAAATGAAGAAAGGAGGCGTCAAAACATGATAGCATTTCCCAGGACCTAACTCTGAAAATGGAAAGAAGGGCATTTAACCTGGTACATATATTTATTTCCGAAGAAGGGCTATTTGGACAATTTGTAAAGTTTATCAGAGCAGAAAGACAGAATGCATTAGTTAACAAAATTAAGTCCTGATTTATGGAATGTAGGAAATGTTTATGGCTACTGTTATGATGAAAATAGAGTATCCCAACTTTTTGGGATTTCTGTTTTGTAGTCTGGATCTGCTTTATTGTTTTTCATTGTAACATATTATTGTATGAACATTAGACTTGGTATGTTGCCAGAAAGGGAGGTTGTGTTTCCTTATGTGATGTGGTATCTCAGGAGTGACCAGTCTAGGAGTTCCTTATGCATGGACAAGGAGACAGTATATCTAGTTGGAGGTAAAAGATCACCATAATAATAATCATGGATACTGATCCCCACAACAGTGGGAGCCAGTTCTGCTTATTTATAGGCCCAGAAAATGTGTGAATAAATACCTAATGTATACCCATCACATAGCTATCAGATTGCCATGGTTGGCTGTAAATAGAGATCTAGCAGCCTGAAACAAATGGAACTAAAAGAGATCCGGTCTTTTTAGAGGTATGCAGTATGTTTGTTGGAGGCTGCTTCTATCAAGAATGCTTAGATCCTGGGCGTGTATGTTCCTCTAACTGTAGACCTCATCTGCACAAGTTTCCTCTCCTGTACAGAAATGAACTGAATATCCATCCACAGGGCTTTCTCCAACTTGTGTATTCTTTTCCATTCACAGGTCTGTGAAAACCAGCTTATCCCTACTGTGTACAGAGTTGAGGGCCGAGGGGGAGCCCAAGAAGAAGAAACGGAAAATATCAGAAACAACTTACAGTGGCATCAAAAGTTCACAGGTGAGTGTACCGTAGTATTTTTATCTTTCTGTCTACATTGCATTTGGATAAGAAATAGCTTGCTACCTTTGGAAAACCAAGACAGCCCAGTTCTCTCCCTGGTTTTAAAACCAATCAGATGGTGATATTCACATCAGCTATGAGGATTTAGGCCCTAAGACGAAACAAGCTGGATAGGCAGATGCTGTTTTAGAGATGTGAGATGAATATTCGTATCTTCTACATCTTACATTTTATGGCACATTTTATGACACACCTCTCCCCCACTGTTTAGTAAGATGAGTTATACTTATTTACCTTGCTACAGAATTTGCAGGGCCCAACTGTTAAATAAACAAGTACAAGTATAAAAATAACACTTGATCTTAAGTTTCTCAGGAAGCTCAGAGATCAGTGGTCACTGTCTTCAAGTATTTATTGCCTTAAAAGAAAAAGGACTACAATTATTTGTTAGAGTACAAAATAGAAACTAAGTGTGTGCAGATAAGACCACAAGGGTAGAATTTTCTTGCCAACAGAGCAATTGGTATAAGGTTCAGAATTTCCTTCCTTGGAGACAGCATCAGACAAGATGTGGTTATAGGGAATCCAGTATCCTCCCTATTGGTGAGAGAGTCAGATGAGATTTTTCAGTCTTTTCCAATTTCCTAACGTATATTTCCCTCCTTGAGCAAGAGGGAGAGACCAGACAGTAAGAATACTGTGCCTTTCTACCAGTGGTGACATTTTTGCATTTTTTTTGCAGGAGAAGGTTCGTTGCAAGAAGAGCAGTTCACAAAGCAAGTTGGCTTCCACTGTAGTACACAAGGCCTCCCATCTCAAGCAGAAGGTCAAGAGCAAAGTCTTGCCCACGAGCATTGGCCCCTTCCGGCGGAAAGAGCCTATCCCTTGCACCCGTATCCAGAAGAAGCTTTCTCGAACCAAGAGCTCCAAAGCGACATCTCCCAAATACCCACAGCAGGATCTCACTCCCTTGGAGGCCAAGCCTAGTACAGGGAATGCTGATGCAGGTACAGATTCAGACTGAAGGGAAGGATCAGTTGGCACCTGGGAAGGAAAGATGATAATGGGAAACAAGAGAATGCTATTCATAACACTGCAGTTGTGAGCATGTTCTGTCTATTGCACTTGGACCCTGGGACAACTGATGTTTACCTACATAACAGAAAGGGGATTAGTGTCCAATGGATATTTTCTGAGCTCCCAGCCAGTAACAGGCCTCCCAGGTATTCATCTCTCCACCATGCCACTGAGGAAGTGCGAATACAATTAGCTTCTTCCAGGCCCATTCCCAGGCGAATCCACCCTTCTACAAAGCTCTTATCTTCAGGTCTGGTGAGGAGCTTGCCACATAGCATATTTCCTGCTGGCAAGCAGAGGAAGCTCTGGAATTTAAAAATAGCTGCACATGATGTCCTCTACGGGGGCCAATGTCCGCTCTCATTTGACTGCAGGCTTATGGCTTCCCTTGAAGCTCCTGGGGCATCTTATCAGGAAGGCAGTGCTGAGACAGAAATCCTGCTTCCACTCCCCAAAGCCAAAAGAACAAAGACTCATTGTCAAAGGGGCAAGAATCAGGATATAGAAGCCAGGATTGGAAGGGGGGTATATAGCCAGTTCAACTGTGGGGTTGACGTAGAGGGAGGGAGTAGCTCAGCCAGAACATATTCAGGGTTCTCAGTTGTTGGTTGGATTTTTTAAATAACCTCTACTCTTCTATTCATACTAGTGCAGCTTTACCAAATCCTCATACATCAGGCCTTGCAGCAATACCCAAAGCCAGGGAGTCCTACGTGGTGGATTGATATGAGGGTCATGCTACTAGCAAAGATTAATTTAAAAAGTCTCAATTGTATGCTTCATTCTCTTGATAGAACCATGTTAAGATGCTAACCTTAGAAACTATGCAAACTATGCAAGCATCAAACTATGATGGCTTTGGTTTACTTTGATGGCAGAAATAAGTGCACTGTCACGTTGGAAGGATGAAGAGCACCAGAATCTTCTCCTAATCTTGAAGTGGCTCCTTTTTCCCTCTAGCTGTGAATTTGTCTTGACTCTTCTCTTCATTTACAGATGACAATCACCACAGAGACTACGAAAGTGACGATGGTGGTGGTGGTGATGACTTGATGAGTGACAACAGCTCCCCCATGCATGTAACAGTGAATCCTGCTGTAATTGGCCCTTCTCCTTCCTCTGTGGTGAAAATGGAAGCGAATCAGAAGGCAAAGAAGAAAAAGGAGAGGCAGGGTTTGCTAGGTAATGGAATGAAAAGAAATAAAGCAGACCTCTTTGGGTGAATTGCTGAATCCAGGTTGATGAAGGGAAGGGTAATGAAGCCTCCTGAAGAAATGGCTGAGATTATATCTAGCCCTTCCACCTACTATCATACAATTTTGTTTGATTCATGCTTGAGGGTGGATGTAAGGTGACAGTGAAAGATCCACCTAGAACCAACTGTTCTAAGTCACAGTGTATCCATCCTTTAAGGTAAAGTGGCATTTGGGATCTATAAGAGCCAGATTCTGCTATTATATGCTGAGCCACAATTCTTTTTTTAAAATAAACCAACATTGGGCAGGCTCACAAATTGCTAATTGATAAAGAGTCTACCAGAAATAGGTTTTCATAAGCTTATTCATGTTATACTTGCCTAAAAGGCAGCCTGTGTAAGCAAAGAGTAGTACTGGCTTATCCACTGATGCATTTTTGTGCTCTGCTCTTCTTTGCCTATTTTTTTCATTGCTATGTTCTCTGGATCTACCCAGGGCCCTGTCGAATCCCCAGTCCTGAAGGCCAAGTAAAAATAAAGCGGCGGCCAGTGAAGCCAGATTTAGGGAGGTTGGAAAAGGTGCCAGTATGCCGAGCAGGACCTTGTGAGAGTTCCAGCAAGAAGAAACTAAAGAGTAAGGCCAAGGAGTTTCACTGTGGACCTGGGACATCAACCACAAATGAGGGGCTTTTCTCCAGCAGCCAGGCCCGCTCATTCGCAAATCGTGATGATGCAGGAAAGCTCAGCAGCGAACGCCTCAAGAAAGCCACGCGCAAGAGCAAAGTTCTGCAATCAGCCCTCAGAGTAAGCTGGGGCAGAAAGGGGGGCTGGATTTGGTCCTCAGTGAAGGAAGATTGTGATTATCTGTTTTGGGAGTGGAGAAGGGATGTGGTGGGTAACAGCAGGCATTCCTCAACAGAACAATCTTTTGGCTAAACTTAATTGATACCATAAGTGCCACTAAGAAAGAGGAGAGGGGTGTTTTTTCCAGTTGTAAATGTCAGCTTAGGTACATTGTAGTATGGTAAATATTTGTCCAGAGCATTCTGTATTTGCTTATTTTATCCTTATTTACTTTGGGCAGAGAAAGAATGGAGCACTGACCCTCTCTCCTCGCAATGCCAAGGCCATCCTCAGCAAGGGCAAGAAGCTGTCTAAAGTTAAGAACAAGGTGGTCAGCAAGCAGGTAGGAAATTATAAATAACTACTATAGTGCAGGTCTTGGATGGGCCAGAAACAGCTGGCTATTATCCAGAATAAAGAAGGTACGTAGGTGGTCAGGATGATCAGGAGCCTCTTCCTCAGGACACAGGATATTTTTCAGGCATCATTGTGCATTGGCACTGGTGCAAAACAATTTTTTAAAAAATAATTGAAATGCAAGTATCAACATAGTCTGTGAAATTTTAGCAACTTCATCCCTGAAATCTCATGAGATTTCAATCCTTTTCTGAAAACTTCTACGAATAAGTTTTTTTTTAAATTATATTTTTGGGCCCTGCAGATTCTGTGTGGAAATATTAGTGGCATGGCATCCTGCTCCTTTTACTCCAATCCTCAGTCAAAGGCCAGAGTGATGCTGTGACCTAAGAATGAGTTGAGGCTGTGGGAGGCTCTTGTTTAATCTATTCCTGTCCTAGCCAGTTAAACATTTGCCTTGTGTATAAGAGGCATGCCTTTACCTTTGTAAAAAAAGAAAATGTATTTTGCGTTGCTTTGCAGTGCAAAGGCCGGGCAGTCAGTCGGCTGATGGAGAGTTTTGCCATTGAGGATCATTTTGAGTTTGATGATAATAGCAGCTTCTCTGAAGAGGAAGAGATGCCACCCACTGGTACAGAGCAAGATATGACCTCCGGTAAGTCTCAGCACACACCAGGGCCAAAGTTTACCCTTTGATGGAGCAATTGACAAGGCCTAGTAAATTCCAGGTGAAGGATCGACCACTAGCCATATGATGTAGTAGTCAAGAACAAAAATAAACAAGGATAATGACGAAAAGTATTAGAGATGGAATATGGTAGGATTGCACAGCTGCTAAAGTGAACTCTGAAGTACATCCTTGGCAAGATAAGAGTAGCTCAAAAGATTGGAGTGGGTTGTGCAGATCAAATCTGGAAGGTGCCGTGTTGTCCATACTTCAGGCTTGAATTCTTCAAGCTCTAAGTTTGCAAATATAAACAAATGAGGAAGAGAATTAACTGTAGATTCATGGTCTTATGGTTGCAGCCCAATCATGCATCATCCTCAAAGAAGATCTCCAGGATGGACTGCGTGTGCTCATCCCCAAAGAGGACAGTCTGCTCTATGCTGGCAGTGTAAAGAGTCTGCAGCCACCTGACATGTAAGGACCTGATTCCTAAACATAAACATGAACACTATAGAGAGATTTTGGGACTCCACTGCTGTTGATACTGTGTAATATCAACATCATTTAGAATTGTGGACATTTTCTTTTTCTGCATTCCAGGACTTTCTCTTCTATCCCTTCTATTTCTATCTAATTGCAGTAATTGATTACAAGAAACCCAGGTACTTTTTCCTTAAAATAATTAACCTAAAGACACCTACTGCAGTATTCATCATTCGTGTTACTCATCTGCAAATAGAGTTAATTGGTGATCTCTGTCCTATCCTCTCCCAACTCCACAGTACAGATCTTGGGCATTCTTTCTCCCCTTTCCACTAATCAGAACAAAACTACATTTGTTCAAGAGCCCTCCTAGTTCCAAGGACTGAGTCTGGAAAGACTTGAATTCCGATTCCGATTCCGATTTCTCTTCTGTATTAGTTTCTTGTATGATCTTGGGCAAGCTATTGCCTTTCATCATGAAAACGAAGCTGTAGTATGCATGGAAGTCAAAGCATTTTGCTGTATGATCCATGAAAAGTATTCCAGTACGATTCTCTGCGGGGCTACCTGTGAATAAATTCTACTGAATTCAGTGAGACTCGGGGCAAAGAGCATGAGTAAATATGTATGAAATTGTTCGTTAGCACTATTTAGTTCTCTCAGTCAGTGGCTCGGGAAGTGGGAGTTATAGTTCAGCACACCTGGAGAATAGGGTGTTGTAACATTTCTTTCTTCCTAAAGTTTGCACACTTATATACGAACACTCTTACTGATCTGGAAACTAAATAGTCAGCAGCATGCACTTCTATTGTACTGTGTTGGCTCACAAGGGAAGACCAACAGCCTATCTCCTGCCAACCAAGAATTGAACATCTTGTTAAACATCTATCAGAATTAACCAAGCTAGGTTCTCCTCTATCCCTTCAGGTCATCATCTGTGTAAAGCTTGTCACTTATTTGTTCCACAGCTACAGCATTGTCATTGAGGGAGAGCGAGGGAATAGGCAGAGAATCTATTCCCAAGAGCAGCTATTGCAGGAGGCGGTAAGTCTCAGTAGATCATAGCCTGTGATTAATCAGGTTGGCTGTGGGGGTGGGCAGGTGGAGAGAAGCTGGACTCTCAATTCCGCTGGGAGTAATACCTATAGGACTTAGAGGGGCAGGGAGTAGAAAGTGTGGCTTTCCTTTGCAAATGTGCAGGAATTAGCTACACAAGATATTTGGAGTATGCTTGCTTTGTTTTTATAGGTAATCCTCACTTAATGACTCTAATTGGGACCAGAATTTTCATCACTAAGCAAAGCGGTCATTAGGCGAAGCATCACATGACTGCACCGCTCAGCAACAGTAGTCCCAGTTGCAGTTGTTCATTGCAAGGACTCCACTCTTCTCCTGCCTTGCATAAACTGCCAGCTCCATCCCGCTGCCTCCTCCCTGGCTAGGCCCAGCGAGCTCCCTTTGGCAAACAAGTCTCCGTTGCCCTGCCATGCTCACCTCCACTTCAACTCCCCCCACCTGCCTATCTCCCCCCATCTCTGCCCTTTTGGTCACCCTGCACTCTGCTGCCACCACCTACCCCTGACACCCCCAGCTAACCTCAGTCAAAGCTGCTGCTGGCCCTTCACAATGCCTCCAAAGGCATCCCAGAGGCCATGCAGAGGCATTGCAAAGGGCTAGCTGCTGCCTCGGCTGGATGCGCCTTGTCAACAATGGGAGGAAGAAGACAGTGAAGGTGTGCTGGGGGTGGCAGGGTAGGCGGTGCAGTGCAGGGCAGCCAAAAGGGCAGAGAGGGCGGGTGGGGGGAGTTGAAGCGCATGCTGCAGCCGTAAATACAGGCGGGCTGCCAAGCACCTGAATTTTGATCACGTGATCACAGGGGCACTGCAACAGCCGTAACTTTGAGGACCGATCATAACTACCATTCATTCAGCACCATTATAACTAAACGGTTGCTGAATGAATGGTTGTTAAGCGAGGATTACCTATAATGAGAACTTGGAAGGGTCATGCCTTCTGAATAGTAGAGATTTAGGTAGTTTGGAAAAAAATAACATGTTCTGAGAAGAATACAACTATATGATGTAAATTTAGGTGGATCAAGTTGCTCTAATTGACCAGTCTTACAGAACTGACCCTCCAGCAGCCTCCCAGCCAGTGGAAGCAATCATAGGGACTGTGTGATTTGTGGTCACATCCAGTTTCTTGCTTTCGGTGCCGGAGTGTTCTGGGGGACAGGATATTAATACACACTTCTGTGTGTTCGCTTGTGGATCATATTGCACATATAAGTATAGAGAGAGATGCAGGGCTCCGATTTCCCAGATACAGCCTTTGAGGAGGCAGCCTTATAGTCAGATGGAGTCAGACGCCAAGAAGTTCCTGCACAGAGCACATCAACAACCCGTTGCACAAAATAAAGCATACAAATCAAGACAATGAATTTGGTGGCAGATACTCTTAATAAATGCTTGTCCCAACAAAATACCTGGGGAACATACAGTTTGGAGAGCAAGAAGTCTTCTTGCTAGAAAATAGAATACATTCAGTGATGTCTAGGCAAAAGGCAAAAGTGAAAGTAGTAGTTTTGCTAAAGCTTAATTGTAATCATAATTGCATGGTGATATAAAATACACTAAGGTTGCTCCTTGGCAATCTCTTCGGTATCTACCTAAGAACATGTATATGCCACCCATGCCTTCCTTTTTCTCCAGGTTCTAGATGTGCAGCCTCAGTCAAGTCGCAGCCTCCCACCTGGCACCCGGGTCTGTGCTTATTGGAGCCAGAAGTCCCGCTGCCTCTACCCAGGCAATGTCATTCGAGGTGAGCAAGCTGGTGGATAGTGATCTCACAATGGGGAAGAATCAAGTATGCTGCAGACAACCAAATCACTGGGCCAGAGCTGCTTCCCTGCTTACAGTGAAGCTAGCCTGAAAGGTAACACAGCTTCTGCCCACAGGGTCTTCAAGTGATGAGGAGGAGGATGCAGAGTCAGTGCTGGTAGAATTTGATGATGGCGATACTGGCCACATTGCAGTGTCTAATATCCGCATGTTGCCACCAGACTTCAAAATCCAGTGTAAGTGTGCTTGAACGAACTAATGCTAGAATTATATTTGCTTTGCTACTGGTGATTCTATTTAATACTTTTTTGCTGGGATCCTTTAAAGATTACCCAAAAAACTACCTAAGCTTCTAAGGGCCGGTATCGCCCTGTTTGGTCTGACTTTCTGTGCAGTGGAATGGGAAGGACCTCGCCCATCTCAGGTGGGGAAGTCTCATGTGGACATTAGCAGAGTAGAAGCCTTGTGAGGCAAAGGGAGATGATTTAGCAGTTTCAAGAGAGAGATTGGTATTTGTCTGATGCAGCAGAAGCACTCAAATAGTACCTTAACAACTGACAAATATAGTTATTACGGCATTTATCTTTTGTGGGCCACATAATGTTCCATCATAATCTAGGCTAGAATGAGGAATATGCTTAAACGTAGAAGTCAGAGGGAAGTGAAATCTGAATGAGATGAGGCAATGATCTTCCATCTGAATCTGTCCAGGACACTTCTAACTTAATCCTTCTTCTGTAGGCACAGAGCCTTCTCCTGCATTATTAGTCTCCACCTCCTGCCGTCGTAACAAAAGGTCTTCCAGTGATGTTCCCCATTCCAGCGAATCAGCACCAAGCCTTTGTGCCGAGGGACGTGAAGTCTCTGAGTCAGCCAAAAGCACAAGTAAGAAGATGATCAGCAGCAAAGAAAAGGCTGGTAAGTCAGTTTCTCTTGCATTTCTTTCAAAGGTTTTATTATTCCACCTTATCCTCCCAGAAGCCTGTGAACTTAATTCAGTTTAGAATGGGACTTGCCCAAGATCATACACTGAGGCTGGTCTCAGACTTTATTTATGTTTAAAATTTATTTTATATTTATGTTCGTTTATTTTATCATATTTATATAAATAAATAAATTTATTTATTTTATATTTATTTTAAATTTGCATATTGCCTTTTTAGTTGCTGTATTCAAAGCAGTTTCCAGCCTACGGAGATGACAAAAAAATACACCCCCAGAATAAATCCTCAGGATAAATCCTCATTCAGTAAAAAGAAGGCAAATGAAACATATAATATAATAATGAATTGTCATGCAAAATTCTGTATTCCATTATAGTGTATTGTGTAGTGTATTATATACATTATAGTGTATTGTGTAGTGTATTATATACATTATAGTGTATTATGTAGTCTATTATATACATTACACTATATTGGTTAACAAACTATCAACAAATAATAAAAACAAAACCATACCCCCAAATTACAATATTTATTAAATAAGCAACCAGAACATTAGCAAAAACATTGTTTTGTTAACAATGAAACAGACACAAGTCACAAAAACCTACAATGCTACAAAATATACAAACGTAGCTGGCTCTCAGGTTCAAGATCCTATCCAATATGCTACAAGAACATGATGGAAAAAAGTCTAAAGAAAACATAGGCAGGGAAATTAAAGCTATAATTGCAGAAGGTCTGGATCATATTTAAGGGAAAATAATAACAGCAAGGAAAAAAAATATTTAAGCAAGTTCCTGTGAACTCTTCATCAGCATTTCACTGTTTCTCAAGTTAAAATTGCCCTGAACCAACCTCTTTTTGTAACTGTTCAAAACCATTCCCTTGCCTTCTCACAATGACTACTTCAGTAGCTGATTTTATTTCTTTTTCGTACATCTTCAGCTCATTCCAGCCTGGATTCAGGGAGCGTGTACTGGATTTGATAACATACTGGTGCACCAGTAAGACTTGGCTAATTGCTCATATCATTAAGGGAAAATGAAATTCATTTAAAGTGAAAGCAGTACATCTTGTATACACTTAAGACATCCTATGCAGTTAGAATGATCTGTAATAAAATGTAGAATTCTTGGTTTAAATAGTTACTACCTAGATCTGTCTCTTATCATCCCTCTATCTCTCTACCATGCTTGCTCCAGAGATGTAACATATTTAGTTTCAAAATGGAATTTAAAGGGTCAGAAAAATCTAGGGCTTGACCTGGGAAAAAAGGGAAAGGTTAGGATCAGGCCTAAGAACATCTGGACTCCCCCTTCTGCAATCTGTTCTGCCGGTTCCAAACCACAAGGAATGAAGGGAACTGCTTAGGGAAGGGCATGTGCAGATTTGAACCCGTTCCATAGCACAGGTGACAACTCCAACCAGTACTTTTCTAACCTTGTCCTCTCCCTGCAGGGAAGTCTGATATGCTGCACTCAAGTTCGAAAGCCCAGCCTGGAGATCACTTCCTGAGCCGTCGTAGCAGCCCTCTGCTAAGTTGGACAGCCGTGACCCAGAACAAGCGCAAGACATCCAGCAAGGGCACAGCCATGCGGCAAAACCTCTTCCAGCTCAATGGTGGCAGCAAGAAGCTGCGGGCCAAAGAGGTGCTCTTCCCTGTGCACAGTGTTGCTGCCCCCATATTCGGGAATGGCTTTGGCTCGGACTCTTTCAGCCGCATTGCCAACTCTTATTCTGCTTTTGGAAATGCCGGCCTGGTTCTGCCCTGTGCTCAGAAGCTTTTGCGTGCCAAGAAAGTTGAACGGTTGGACACTGAGCTGGGTAAGGGTGGGCGTAGGAAAGTTGGTGGCGAATACCTGGTTAAGCTGGATCATGAGGGTGTGACATCACCCAAAAACAAAAACTGCAAGGCCTTACTGATGAGCGACAAGGACTTTGGATCACTCCCTGGCCACGGCTATGTTCACCCAGCCTTGGGGATCAAAGAGAAGAAGAGCACGCTGCCTATGGGGCTGGCATTACGCAAATACACTGGTCAAACTGAGTATGGGCTGCATTGTGACAGCGATTGCCACAGCTCGTATTCAGACATGGATGAGGACGAAGTGGATGACCTGGGAGGCAGTGTCCCCTCCCGCTTTCTGACACGGCTCTCAGTCTCGTCGTCATCTTCTGGGTCGTCCACCTCCTCTAGCTCCGGCTCCGGCTCCACGTCTAGCCTCTGCTCCTCCGACAACGAAGACTCCTCCTACAGCTCTGATGACGAGGACTCCACCCTGCTTGTGCAGACCTGCCTCACACACCCAGTTCCGGCCTTGCTGGCCTCATCTGAAGCCCTGCGCTCGAAGAGCAGCCCCCTGCAGAGGTGTTTTGGCGCTGGGGCCAAGAGCAAGCTAAGGCGCAAAGAAACGCTGAGCTTCTCTAAAGCCAAAGAGTTCTCCCGCCGGCAGCGGCTGCCCTCAGTGGAAAACCGGCCAAAGATCTCTGCTTTTCTGCCGGCACGCCAGCTCTGGAAATGGTCTGGGAACCCCACTCAGGTATGGGAAATGCCAGGACTCCACATGGTGGGTCTGGACTACCTCATGCAAGCCAGGGGAAATGGTTTGAATTTGCTTTGTCTGCTAGTGAAAATGATACCGTTGAAGGTGGTTTTGGAAGTTTCTTGGCCTGAACTCTTGGGACAGAGCTAGAAGGAAATGCTGGAAGGAAGTGATTCATGCATTTGGTTATTGATCCCAGCCATTCTGTGACTTTTGACAGGAGGAGAGGCTAAACTTGGGAAGCTTCCTCCCAGCTTCAGACTATCTTCCTGTTGCTGATCAGAAAGGAAAGACCAATTTCCCTTTCTCTCCTTGTTGACAAAAGAACTGCAAATTCCTGTTTTCACATTGTTTGAAGGCTAACAAATTGAAATGCTAATACTGCAGTCTTCAACATACTTGTTCAAAAGGATGTCCCACTGAAAACAAGCAGATTTGCTTATTCTATAAATATTAGGGCTGTGCAGTGTGCTGGTGCTCAGATGCAAGAAGGCACTTGAAAACACGCTGGAGTACTCATCTCTGCGTGCCTTTAAAGCAGCCGCACATTTCCCCAGAATTGCTCAGCATCCAAGATACAAATGAGCCTTGTGTTCCTGCATGCAGTTGTTTTGTGCCTCTTTTGAGCAGAAAACAAACCAAGAAGTCTTCCTTTAACTATAATTTCCTATTATGGAAACCTTCATGGCATTGGAGAAAAATCTTCAGACCATGATTTTATGGCTTGTCCTGAGGACTTAAAAAAAGAAATCATACTTAACTAGCACTTCTAGGCTTGTTTATTCACTCATTTGCATGAAAAAAGGAATAACGCTATGTGCAGGAGAGCGAGGGTTGTTCATATTTTGACTTATTTAACCAAGCAGTGATTGTTCAAACAAGATCTGTGCCTTAGTAGCTGATATTCAGCAGCCTTCCCTGTTCCAAATAGGAATTTGAGAGCCAGTTTGGTCTAGTGGTTAAGGCAACAGGCTGGAAACCAGGAGACTGAGGGTTCCAGTCCCGCCTTAGGCATGGAAGCTGGCTGGGTGACCCTGGGCCAGTCGCTCCCTCTCAGCCCAACTCCCCTCACAGGGTTGCTGCTGCTGCTGTGGGGAAAGGAGGAGGAGGAAGGAGTATTTGGTATGTTTGCCGCCTTGAGTTATTTATAAAAATAATAAAGGCAGGATAAAAATAAAATTTAATTAATTAAATTAAAATTTCCGACATTGGCCACATTCTGTAAATATGCTGCAAGTGCAGGGTGGTGGTAGAATTTTCCCAGCTAACAGCCTCCCCTGAATCTCTGTTCTCCAGAATGGGGGCCCTTTGTTGCAGCTATACCTGGCTGTGGCCGATGCAGCAGGCTTCACTTCTTGCTGTTTCCGACAGCTGGAGCATGGCCGTTTCCTGTGAGGTGCCAGACATGTTCTGTGGGTCTTATTCCTGGGCTGCACTCCATGTCATTAAATCCCCTGAGGATAGCAGTACCTTGCAAAGGATGAACAAGGCACTTGGCAGCCCCATTTGTGTTTCACTGGTTATCCTCTCTTGGGCCTCCTTGAGCAAAAGTGTTGGGGTCTCTCTCCGCAGCAGAGCCTGGCTTTGCTTTAGTTAAGCTCAGTTGCTACCTCGAGGCTCCCTCTCAGAGAGCTTTGTTTCCGTGGCAACCCAGAGACTCCCTGGAGGATCTTCCAAGGGCCTTGCAGCCAAGAGGCAGGGGCGCCCTGGGCGTTACGCAGGCCACTGCTTATTCTGCTCTTGCACGCTCTGTCCGTTCCTACAGCGTCGTGGCATGAAGGGGAAGGCACGGAAGTTGTTCTACAAAGCGATTGTACGGGGCAAGGAGACTCTGCGCATTGGTGACTGCGCTGTTTTCCTGTCAGCTGGCCGACCCCATCTGCCCTACATCGGCCGCATTGAAAGCATGTGGGAGTCTTGGGGCAGCAACATGGTTGTCAAAGTAAAATGGTTCTACCATCCCGAGGAGACGAAGCTGGGCAAGCGGCATAGTGACGGCAAGGTGAGGGGAGAAACCAGAAAACGGAGCAGGGGGCGGCAAAGAGGGGTCTCCTCTGGTGCTGGATCAAAAGGCATAATGAGCGAGAGCAGAACAGAAACCAGGACCTACAGATAGATCACTGGATGATTTGCAGTAATTAACAAAGCTTTCCCTTAATGACCACAGCAGGGTTTTCTATAGAATCTTCCTCTTAAAGGATGTGGCCGGTATCTCTGATCTATAACAATTCAAACGGACACCTCTGCTTTCATTAGGAAATCATCCCTAGGTATGCTTAGGGAGCGGAATTGGTAATTTGCCTTGGCCATGGGTTTTCTTTGTTTCTACTCATTTACTCTGGGGTTTGCTTGGTTGACTTTGTGGTACTCGTAAAAAGGGAGTAGCCACTGTGAGCCTAACCCTGCCTGGGATACAGGAGTGCAGAAAGGAGCAGTAGAGGACATCTTTTAGGGGGGAATGAACCTATCATCTCTTCCTCAGTAGCAGCATCTGAGTTTACTGTACTTAGCCTATAATTGGGTATACCTGAGAGGAAGTCCCTTTGAATTCAGTTGGAACTAAGCATATAGAGCTAGTGCTTCAAGATCTATTGCCTTTCCCTTTGTTCCTCACATTACCTTTGTTTCACCTACTGCAACGTGTACAATTTTACAAGGGAAAAGCCAGGAGCCAGCAGACATCGGCATCCTCTGACAAGACTGGGTGAACTCCCCCAACTCCACACATGCACATCAATTTTAATTGGTTTTCTGGTTTACTTGGTCAATCCTTCCAACTGGGCCACAACCAATGAAGTATTTGTAGGGTGAGAACCATTTTTCATCCCACTCTGCAAATTCTCTATAAGGGAAATTTTCAGTGTTTGGAATTTTATAACAGAAAATAAATGAGAGGAGGAAATGAGGTGAGAATATGACTGTGCTTGATGTGGAGACAGTGGAGAAGGAGTTTTCCTCTATCATAATACTAACACCTGAAATTATTCCACACACACAAACACAAAAATAATAGTGGCAGGTTCAGCCTCCATCGCCCCTCCACCTCCCCCCCCCCCCGCCACCAGTACAGCTCAAAATGAAGAATCTCTGGTAAAAGTCCTGCAATATCTGTCCCTTATTCGTGATAGAGTGCATGGGCAAATGATAAAAATTACTGCTATAAGATAATTATGACAGACGCTAATATGGCTTGCTTGAAAGGTGATAAACCAACTAATGGAGATTGTCAGTGTCTATCACCCAGGCTAGTTCAGCGGTATGGAGGCAGCTTGCTTTTGAGGACCAGATTTGGGGGAACAAGAGCCTGAAAACAGTTTTTTTTTTATGCTCTGTAGATGAATTCCAACTATAGGTTGACCACTGTGGGAACAGAGCAGTGGACTTAACAGACCTGATCCAACAAGTCTGTTATTCCATTTGTGTGTGGAATATGGCGAATTTCCACCATGCTGGGCTATTGCTGGCTGACAATTGCTGGCAGATTGGGGCTGGGTGACACCAGTCTTTGCAGAAGAGTTTTGTCCCATAGCAGTGGATCCAAGTCATCACTTTTGTTCTTCATACCCCTTTCTGACCTTTCTGCAGAATGCACTGTACCAGTCATGCCATGAGGATGAGAATGATGTCCAGACCATATCTCACAAGTGCCAGGTGGTTGAACGTGAACACTATGAGCAGCTGACCCGGAGCAAGAAATACCAGGATCGGCAAGATCTTTACTACCTGGCGGGAAGTTACGACCCCACTACAGGCCGGCTTGTTACTGCAGACGGTGTGCCTGTCCTGTGCTGAAACTGGGACACGACCACTGCTCTAGGGCCAGAAAATGGCTAGAGGGGAGGGCAGAAGGGCCAAGGGACAGTGGAAGGGGCCAGTCTCCTTATACTACTTCCTGGCAGTTGGATGCAAGGCCCTGAAATATGCAAGGTGCCCGGCTTTGCCATGCCGGGGTTGCAGGCTGATCCCGGCTCCCCACACGGTTCTGTACAGAGTTGAATCCAAGCCATACTTTCCCTAGTACCTCTGACTGTTTGCCGCAGGCCAAACACAAATCAGGTTACCGCTCTATTTATTTTATGTGTAAATAATGTATTTCTGATGGGAAGTTTTATGGAAAAGGAACAAACAAGATAAAAAGGCAGGTTTGGGGACGGGGGTGGGTGGGAGGTGAGGGTTTGATGGGTTTAATTTTGTGTTCAATGCACTGTTTTCCCTCCAGCTTAGCTGGGGGTGCGGACGCCAGGCAAGTGTGTAAATATGGAAGGGGGCACTTGAACGACGTGGCAGTGGAGTCTCCAAAAGGCTACCCTGCCGTCACAGGACTGTGTATTATAGACTTGCCTCACTCTTCCTCTCCTACCATTTTTTATTATTATTGTTGTTATTATTAATTATTATTGTTATTCTAATGATAAATATTCTGACAATGTCTGCGGATGTTAATATGCTCCTGTTAAAGAGAAGATTATATATATTATTATAAAATCAGGATCTTGCATTCTGGTCTCCATCTGGGGATGGGAAATAGATTCAGTTTGATTTATGGCCATAGTTCAATGGTGCAGATCATGCTATGTGTGCAGAAAAGTCTCAATTCAATCCATACCATTTCTGACTTTGACTGGAAGAGAATTCTGACAAACCCTGGAAAGCCACTACCATATGTCAACAATACTGAGTTAGATGGAGCAATGATCTCTGACTCAGTACAAGCAAACTTCCTATCCTCTGTGGACAGAAACCACTTGACCTGTCACATAAAATACAATTTAATTAAAGGAATCCTTTCTTTGGAGGCCCTACTGGGATGACTGAATGGGAAATAGACATTATCACAACTATCAACTAGTGCGAGCAACTCTAACTTATTTCAATGGGAGTTGTGTATGACGTTTTTTTCCTCTTAGAATGTGGCTATTACACATTGATGTTTACTGTCTCCCTTGTGGGAGCTGAATGTACATACAACCAATTTATATGCCATCCTGCATCATAAGGCGTAGTGCAAATGCACTTACTTGTGACAACTGGTTTTCCCCCACTCCAGGCAAGTCATCTGTTTATGTTTTGTTTAGAATTGAGCTTGCTGGAATACAGGCTATGCCACCCATAACTGAAATGTCTGATGTAGTCAGTGTCCTGCACTTGGATGACACTTAGCTCTAAACAACCTGGATCAGTAGTTTCAGGGGGAGGAGGTGGCAGCTGTGAACACTTAGATTTATGCCAAGCAAGCCATATGATTCTCCAGATGTTAAACTCCAACTTCCATCATCCTAGCTGGCAAGGTGAGTTATAAAGACTGATAGGAGTTACAGTCCAATAATACCCAGAAGAATACCTCCCTTTTATCTCTTCAATCACATCCTGACAGTCCTTTCCACCTCTTCCACTTTGAAACAAGAATTCAGTGTTCAAAACAAGAAGTTACACCCTTTCCTGGATCAGGAGGCCCTTTGAACAGTCACTCATGCCCTTGTTATCTCCCATATAGACTATTGCAATGCACTCTACATGGGGCTATCCTTGAAGAGTATCCGGAAGCTTCAGCTGGTCCAGAATGCAGCTGCGCAGGCTATTTTTGGCGCCCCTAGAAGGGCGCACATGACACCTTTGCTACACGAGCTGCATTGGATACCAGTTTGCTTCCAGGTCCAATTCAAGGTGTTGGTTATCACCTTTAAAGCCTTACATGGCACGGGACCGGGTTACCTGAGGGACCGCCTCTTCCCTGCTTCATCAGCCCGTCCCACCCAATCATGCAGAGAGGGCATGCTACGGACCCCGTCGATAAGAGAATTCCATCTGGCGGGGTCCAGGAGGCAGGCTTTCTCTGCAGTAGCACCCACCCTTTGGAACATCATGCCCCCTGAGGTGAGATTAGCCCCATCGGTCCTAGCCTTCCAGAGGAATTTGAAGACCTGGCTCTGCCACCGGGCTTGGAGTAGGGAGGAGAATAGTCATACTTGGGGTTGGCTAGTGCCTTGAAGTGCCCTTTCTACGCAGTGACGGAATGAGACCACAGCCATCTGGATTTTATTATATTTGGTAGCTCTGTAAAATTGTTTTATATTGAAATTTTATTATATATTTATTGTTTTATATTGTAAACTGCCCAGAGTCCCTCCAGTCAGAGGAGATGGGCGGTGACAAATCTGATAAATTAATAAATAAAAATAAATAAGGAGCTTTTGCTGCAACATGACAACGTGAGGCCACACAACTCATGAGCCACTCAAGAGGCAATTGTGAAGCTGGATCTCACTGCCTTACACCATCTGCCATACAGTCCAGACTTGATGCTATGGGACTTCTATATTTTCCCCAAACTGAAGGAATAACTTTGAGGGCATTTGTTTGATTCAAATGGAGAGGTGGAAAGGACTGTCCAGAGCTGGTTGAAGAGACAAAGTGGAATTCTTTTATGAGAGCTTTAAGAAATAACACTTCTGTTTATTTAATTTATATATTTTTTATTTTATTTTTATTTTTGACAACACAGTAAGCAGAAATGCAATAGCCAACCTTTCCTTTAGTACTGCATTGTCATGATATAGTTTCGTGTTAAAAGCACAAGCACTGCTTGACTAAGTAGTGAAGGAAGTGGGGGAATGACAATCTTGGCTGTCACTGCAGCATGGCAAACAGTTAACCAAGATGAAGCAACCATCTATGAGAGCCATTTCCTCTTTTAAGTAGCCAGCAAACCTAAGATTTTTCTACCTCTTGAACTTTTCGCAGATTTGTGTAGATGGGGATGATTTCTAGCAAGCTAAAAGTACACAGTTGGCTTTCTGAACAAAACAAAACAACTTCCCATAAGCACCTGGAGGCAGATAAATAGTGGCAGTAATAAAAATTACATTTAATCAGGTAGCCTTAACAATGGGCTGATAGCAATTAGCAATTATTAATATTGCAAAAAAATGGGAAAGAGGATTATGCAAGAAATGTTGGCATCTGTCCCTCATGGATAAAAAAAGTGTGGCACCAAGACCTTTATTCCCATAGGTCCTGGCTGAGCTGGGAGACACCTTGGCCACCATCAGAAAAGATACGTAATGCACAGTGGCCCCAACAAACCACTTTCATCATTCTGACAAAAGTGGCATTGCAATGTAAGCTTCACCCCTTTTGGTGTGCATGTGACACAGCACATGTAGAAAAAGGGCAGGAGTTGTGCTATAATGCTGCTGACGTCAGTCTGATCTTCCCACAGCTTATTGTAAGGTGGGAAGAGAACTATTGTAGTTTACAAGCCAAGATTTATAGCTTACTACAAGCCATACAATAACAAAATTATGGACCCAAAGTGGGGATCATAAGCAACTTTGAAGAGACTGCAAATCTGAGGGGAGTTTCAGTCAAAACAAGCAAAGTCTAGAGCCAGTTTTTTATAACGCCATTCCCTCCAGGACCCCAAAAGGGATTAGAGCAGTGTTTCTCAAGACGTGTGGACTTCAACTCCCAGAATTCCCCAGCCAGCTGGCTGGGGAATTCTGGGAGTTGGAAGTCCACACATCTTAAAAGTTGCCAGGATTGAGAAACACTGGATTAGAGATTGCCTCTACAACCAAGCTATTGGTAATGGTCATGCAGCATCAGCTTGGAGCGGGAGAAGGCTCATGGCTGGTCCCCACTCAGCTGGTAGCAGCCATTGAGATGCTACTGAGCATTGGAGGGTGCGTCTGGAGCTCCTGCCTTCCTTTATAGCAGCCACCCTGCTCCAGTGGCTTTTAGGCCAGGGATAGACCTGCCCACCCTATGGCCTCACTTGAGTACCAGGCTTTTGCCTGCTCAAAGTAAGTTTGTCTTGTGACTGTAAAGAAGGGATGTTCTCATTCAACAGTCAACATCAAAGGTGAAGGGAGGCTGTTTGAGGCCTGTAAATTTGCATCTGGGCCAGGGATGCTTGCAGCCCAAGGTGGTGCCCACCCTTTTTGGAGTGAGGGGTAGTAGCAGCAAGTGCCATGTACTAGGCCTTAGGCCCTAGCAGAGAGGCCACGTAATCCCTGCCCTGGCCTCCTTTCTGCATGTGTTACGGGGAGGAAGACTTGCTGATCAGGAAGACCCACGTTCACTACCCACAGCCCAAGACATGACAGCAGCAGTTGGAGCCCTGGGCTGAACACATTTATCTTCCCATGGGTGGCAAACTGGGGATGAGGTGGGGGCAGGTTTCCAGCTCAGACTTTGCACCAGGAGGCTGAGGACACTGCTTTAGTACAGCGCAAGACTTGTAGGCAGGCGGAAAACAAACACTTCAAGGCACTCCTAGCCAGCTCTGTTATAGCCAGCTAACACAGCAACCCTTTAGAAAAGCTGGCGGTGAAGATGCCCAATCCGGCAGCAGGTTGCTAGGTAGGAGGAGGGAGGTGGACTGCATGCTGAAGAGAGCAGCTTGGCTTTCCCTGGTGCAAGCCAGTCTTCTGCTTCCTCTGGAAAAGTGCCTTTTCCTAATGGTGCACCCTCCTCCTCCTCCTCCTCTTTACTTAAGACCCACCAGTCTGTTGGGGAGAATCATCCAGACAGCTAAAAGCAGGGACTGAAAGACCTTCTGCAACCTGAAGAGCAGCAGGTTTCTTGTTTGGGCCACTTTATCAAAAGCTGAAATTGTTAGATAGATGATAACAGGAGACTCCCTGAATTAAGAGGGGAAACAGAGCCAAGGGTGAAAGGAAGACAGACTTCCTAGGGCCACAAAGTCTTTGGCATACTGCCAAAAGACTCTTCACACCTGACACTGCTTTCAGCAACAAACTGGTTAGGAAAAAGAAGCTGACTTCATTTGAAGTTCTGGGCACCACACTTGAAGGAGGATACAGAGAAACTGGAACAAGGCAAAGCTGGAGAGCAATCAGAATTAGCTCCTGCTTTCCCTAGAGAAACTGGCAAATGACTTGCTAAGGCAAAGTGGGGAGTAAATCTCCAGCAAGTTTTGAGAAAAAGGTAAACATGTCAAAAAGAAGGGAGCAAAGCCTAGAATGAGTTTTGAACATGCAAAGCATGGAGCGAAGTCCGAAGTGAGTGCTGACCAGGCTCTTAGTGTGTGCAAAAACGTGCAGAACAGGAGCACTGTCAAAGCTTGCTCCAGCTTTACCTGGGCAATCCTGCAGTGGACAGGAAATCCCCAGTGAGTTTTAAGAAATGGCTAAACCTGTTTATCTAATAATCCCAATAATCTGCCAACTACAGTAGTGTCATTATTTAATTTTTAATTAATTATTTAGTTTTATTCATTAATTCTGTCATAAAAAATCATCATTTCAGGGATCATGGTATCAGAAATTCAGAAAACCCCTGTTTAGTGTGATGTGTGCACCTAGCAAGTGAGTTGAATTAAGGAGTCTATAAAGACGGCCTCCCATTTTATTACGAAAGTACAGATGAGCTTCCTAAGCTGCAACATAACCCACAGTGATGTTGTACAGGCACCCTAAATGATATTAGTCATAGGATTTCTTCTCCTGAGATTGCTTGCTTTCTTTTTTGGGGAAAAAAAATTCTAGTCTTTAAACCTAAAATACATTTACAAGCAATCAATCTCCTTCAGATTTCTTGGAAGCCTACAATAATAGAGGAAGAGTTTTTTTTCAGTTAGGTTCAATTAAGTACAAATGGATATGGGGAAAGTTACAGAAAAGCCTGTTACCATATCCCTTACTTCACAGTGCAGCCTGTGAAAGGGGTCCAACCTTTTGGAGGAGAGACCAAAATAAATACAAATAATAAAAAGGAAGCTGTGACAATAACAGCAACGTCACCCTTCCATTCTCCAAAAGACAAGTAATGCCTCCCTTTGAAGCTCTTGTTCTGGTTATTCATGTGCAAGGACTTAATTCCTTCTCAGTCTTGATCTTCTGTTCCCTTATGACTCTGAAAGTGCACGGAAACCTCAGTATGTTTATCCTAGCCACTAGCGTTGAAGCACTTGGAAAGCTACATGAAATAACTGTAGGGACAAATGGCTGACAACTAATAAAAAAAACTACTGGACCTAAGTAAATTATATATTTATTTGAATCATTTCTTACATCTCTCCCTTTAGCAGGAAAACAGTCCCATGGCAGTCATAATATGTACAATATTGCTTTAAAAACCAATAAAATTAAAAATCATGCTTGATATCAATGAAAAAAGGCCCAATTATTAATCAAGGGCCTGGCAGAAAAGATTCACCTTCACCTGATGGCAAAAGCTAGATACCAATCTAATCTCCAGGAGAAATATATTGCACATCCCACAGTGGGCATGCCATTATTGAGAAGGTACCATATGAGTCCAGAAGTCTTGTCTGATTACCTTATCAACAAAAGCGACTCCCAGAAGATTTCAATTCATAAGCAGAATAATATTGGGCTTTAAGTTTTTATATATCAGAGCTAATACAGTGAATCAGATTCAGTGACAAATAGACTGAATTCACACAATGAACTATGCCATGATTTGTTTAGCCATAGTTCACTAAAAAAACCCACTATTGGCTGGGTTCACGCAACATATTAAACCTTAAACTGGTTTATAAATTACAGTGGCTAGCTTTGTACAACTTACTAAAGCAAAGTTGAATAAACGGCTTGATGGCTTAGCATGAAATGTAAATCCAGCCATTGCCTGCCCATACAGGTCTTTAGGGATCATTGCAATGGAATCTTTCACTATAAGTCAGCACTCAAATGATCGCATTTTGTACAAGCTACAATTTCCAAACCTTCTTCAAAAGCAGCCCCACATGCAGCACAATAACAGAGCCTAGAATTATTGTAAACAACTGAAATTGGAAGTAGGCATGGCAATACTTCTGTAATAATGGTAACCTCCAATTAGAATCAAGGAATACCTCCAGGCAATGGACTTGCTCAGAGGGAATACAGCTCCACCCAGAGGAAGCGGTCCTTCCTGGAATCACCAGTCCATCATATTTCCATCTCGTTAGGGTGCGGTTTCATTTATTGCTTTTCATTCAAATTACTAGTATCCCGAGTTTTGAACAAGTACTTTCAGTTTCACCAAATTCCAATAGAAAAGAGAGAAAGAAGTGGATTCATGGCATGTAACTACCTCACAATGCTTTGGCATAGGATATATACAGTGTATTAAAAAAAAAATTCCCTTCTCACCCCTATGGGTGGTTGTGTCTTCCTCAACCTCAGGTCCTTTACCAGAGGCCTGGGAGTTTGAGGGCTCTGCGCAGTATCTTAGCTGTTCCTAGCACTTCACTCTTCTGGACAGAGAGTTCTGATGTTGTTCCTGGGATCTGTTGGAGCCACCCTCCCAGTTTGGGGGTCACAGCCCCAAGTGGCCCTACCACCACTGGGACCACTTTGGCCTTCACTTTCCACATCCTCTCTAGTTCCTCCTTCAGGCCCTGGTACTTCTCCAGCTTCTCATACTCCTTCTTCCTGAAGTTGCTGTCACTTGGCACCACTACGTCTATCACCACCACTGTCTTCTGGTCCTTATCTATTACGACGATGTCTGGTTGATTGGCCAGTACCTGCTTGTCTGTCCGGATCTGGAAGTCCCACAGGATCTTAGCCCTGTCATTCTCCATGACCTTCTGTGGAATTTACCATCTGGACTTGGGAGGGTCTAGCCCATATACTGTGCAGATGTTCCTGTACACAGTGCCAGCTACTTGGTTGTGCCGTTCAGTGTTTGCTGTTCCTGCCTGCATCTTGCACCCTACCACTACGTGTTGGACTGTCTCTGAGGCCTCTCTGCAGAGTCTGCACCTCAGGTCCTGTCTAGTGTGGTAGACCCCTGCTTCTATGGATCTGGTGTTCTTGTGCTGCTATAATCAGTGCCTCAGTGCTGTCTTTTAGTCCAGCCCTTTCCAGCCACTGGTAGGATTTCCCAATGTCAGCCACCTCAGCTATCTGTCAATGGTACATCCCATGCAGGGTCTTGTCTTGCCATGGCACTTCCTCTGCTTGATCTTCCTTCCATGTCTGCTGCTGCCTCAGGCATTCTCTCAACAGCTCATCTTTAGGGGCCATCTTACTGATGCACCCCTGGATGCTCTGGGTTTCATCCAGGACAGTGGATTGGATGCTCACCAGACCCCGCCTTCCCTCTTTTGGCCTGGTATACAGTCTCTGGGTGTTGGACTTGGGGTGAAAGCCTCCATACATTGTGAGGAGCTTCTGGGTCTTCACATCGGCAGCCTCCATGTCCTCCTCTGGCCAGCTCACTATACCAGCAGGGTATCTGATAACTGGCAGGGCATACATGTTGATGGCATGGATCTTGTTCTTCCCATTGAGCTGGCTCTTCAGGACCTGTTTTATACTTTGGTGGTACTTGGATGTTGCTGCCTTCCTTGCCTCTTCCTCATGGTTCCCACGTGACTGTGTGATACTAAGGTACTTGTAGCTGGTCTGTATATCTGCTATGTGGCCTGATGGTAGTTCCACCCCATCAGTCTTAACTACCTTCCCTCTCTTTACTACCATCTGGCCACATTTCTCCAGTCCGAATGACATCCCAATGTCCTCACTGTAGATCCGTGTCAGGTGGATTAGTGAGTTGCTGTCTCATTCACTCTTAGCATACAGCTCGATGTCATCCATGCAGAGGAGGTGGCTGATGGTAGTTCCACTCTTGAACTTGTATCCATATCCAGTTCTTGTGATAATCTGGCTGAGGGGGTTCAAGCCCATGCAGAACCGCAGTGGGGACAGTGCATCGCCTCGGTATATGCCACACTTGATGGCCACTTGTGCAAGCTGCCTTGAATTGACTTCCAGTGTTGTCTTCCACAGTTCCATTGAGTTCTTGAAGAAGGTCCTGAGTGTCCTATTGACTCAATAACTCAAGTAAGTTGCTTGTAGAGCCAGAATATAGTAAAGCCTGTAGTTGTATACCAATGCTATTCAGGTGTGCAAAGTAAAAGGAATTACTAACTGCCAAAAGTATATATAGCTGTGCAGATCTGAGGCCCACCTATTTTTAGTTGCCCCAGCCTTGAAACTCTTGGCAGCTGGGTTTGCCTACAACTATGGTAGTTTACTGATGCTTCCAAAGTGGGAATTAGCAGGGCATCCTCATGCATAGTGGCCTGATTTTCCACAGTTCAGACATAAGCTTTGAAAATATTGGCAAACCTTCTCTGGGACAGTAAATAGAGCTCTGCTGGTTCCCTGCTACATGCATTCAACTTCAGAAGTCCCCAGTGTGAAGGTGGACAAGGAAGGAAAGGGAAGGAAAGTGAATAATACCTTGTTCTCTTCTCATCTTTACTTGCCTGCAGTTGTTTGAGTCTTCCATCAATGTTGAAGCAGACCTGAATTAATACAGTAATTATGTCTAGGTACAGTAATAAATTCACTCATCTCATATGTCATCAGACATTCTCTCCTTGAACTGGTCAGTTAAGCTTCTCTCATTCCAACCAACATCCTGAGCCAGCAGCTGAAGTAGTATACTCCTGCATCAAATACTTGGCAGAGTTGGTGGACCTCATGTTGGCTGTTGCCTGCTTGACACAGTCCTCAAAATCATCTCTCAGATGTGCCACAAAATTAGTGTAGATGTCCAAATCAGCATTGGTTTGAATCAGAACTGGGACTGCCTACTTTGCAACTCTCTCATCCTTATCAAGAATCCTTCACAGGCTTGATCAGTTGGGAAGTCCTCTGGTCTCAGGGATATACAGTTCGCATTGACCAAAGAAAGCAGTAAACCTTGGATTCCCATATTTGGCTGGAAAACTGGCACTCAAGTAGGAGGGCTGCAGTTGCTACTGGGTCAGTCTGAACCCCCACTAGTAAGATACAAATTTGTTGTAGTGTGTGGCTAATTATGCCCCACCTGTTGGATTTGTGAATTGGGCTATGTGGCCAATGTGAGTAACCACCTAGTTCAGATACTGGGGCAAGGCGTTGATGATATATGGCCATTGTTCTGAAACTTCAGCTGCATGCAATGTCTCTCCTCCCACTGTGGTGTGAGGAGGGAGGACAATCAAGCTGTCAGGCTTCCTGGCTCAAACCCAGCAGAAACTTCCCAGGCACTTGGCATAGCATGGCTAGATAAGAATCTAGGCAGAAGACACATCATTGTCTTCTGTTAACATTAAGTGGACATCCCTCATATACCTGTGGCAGTTATTTACAGCATTTATTTTTCCTATTTTTCCTATAGTTTAATTATGTTTAGAGAGCCAGTTTGGTGTAGTGGTTAAGGCATCAAGCTAGAAACTGGGAGACCATGAGTTCTAGTCCTGCCAGCTGGGTGACCTTGGGCCAGTCACTTTCTCTTATCTCTAGAAAAGAGGCAATGGCAAACCAATCCTGAAAAACCTTGCCAAAAAAACTGCCAAAAAGTCTCTGAGAATCAGACACGATTGTACAGATTAAAAAAAAATTACCCTTGTGCTCTTTAGCCTTGGAGGTAGACAACTGTTGGTTGTTGACATAATCTGTATTTCTAGATCCCATATCTGGGGGCCACATTCAAGGTTCTTAGAGGTTATATGTGGCTCTACATTGTGCACCTTTACCTTAAAAGTACATATGTCAAATCAAAGTAAAGGATCTGGCAATTATACTTTTTAAAAAATATTTTTTATTATTAATTGTTCAGGATATAATTAAGGCACATAATGCAGAATACAAGACCAATAGAATACAAGTCTAAAAAAGAAACAGGAAAAGCTAAAATGGTACAGGAATAAGCAAAAAAGCGTATCAGACCAGTGGCTTCTGACTTTTCCAGCACAGGTATAAAAGTACAGAAAAGTTAATCTCTTATTATTAATTAAACATTTGGTAACATTGTGTCTCTAAAATTGAACCATTCAATCATCAAAACCTAAAATCAAGACTTCATTCTTTTGTGTTACAAACAAATAGTCCAAGAGCACCTTCCAGATGGAAACAAATCTACTTACAATGTTTTATCAATGCTGTCAGTTTAGCCATTTGTGCCAATTCCATCAATTTAATCATCCAGTCCTCCATTGAGGGGATTTGTGCATTCTTCCATCTTTGAGCATATAAGAGTCTTGCTGCTGTTATCATATGTAAGAACAGAGTTCCATGTTGCTTTTCAAGCTGTTGGTCCATCAAACCCAAGAGCAACAGCTCTGGTTTCAATTGTAAGTCCACTTTAAGAATCTTTTGAATAGTACTACATATTTGGTTCCAGAATTTCTTAGTTTTTCCACAAGTCCACCATAAATGATAGAAAGTTCCTTCCCCCTGTAAGCATTTCCAACAGACATTTGATATCCCATTATACATTTTAGGCAGCTTATCAGGAGTTAAATACCAACAGTACAGCATTTTATAAAAATTATCTTTCAATTTATAGTTCCAAGTGAATTTCAGACCTTTGTTCCACATGTTTTCCCATTGTTCTATCATAATATTGTACCCAAAATTCTTAACCCATTTAATCATACAATCTTTAACATATTCATCTTCTTTGCCTCTATTATACCTTAAAAAAATCAAAGCAACTTTGAATCATTATGGAAAAATAGAATCATACAGCCTTGAAATCAATCCACATGCTTATTCTTAATTTCTTATCCCACCTCATAGTAAACCAGAACATTTATTTGTCTCCATATTATACACAGGACATTTTTTATATATGAATCAAGGAACCCGAGTGCCCCCCTTAGAAAGTCTGCAAAAAACTTCCCACATAGCAGAGCTATCCCATTCTCGAAACAAACCCTGAGACAACAGACCAGTCATTATCTTGCAAGTTGAATTGCAGCTCCTTCCTGAGCAGCACATATCCATCAGTTAGCATGCCTTCACATTCTGGATTCTTATGATCGGGAAAAATGCCTCCTTCTTGATATATCTCTTCTACTCCTTTCAGAAAGCCCTCAGCCAATTGATACCTTTTTAAAATAGTATCCCTAACATCTTGCAAAATAGCTTGAGTAGTTTCATGGAGAATTTGTTTGAAATCAGCATGGCACATTTGTTTGAAATCAGCTCAGCACAGAGCCCTGAAATGTTCCTCTTAAGGTCTTCCATACTCCAATAAGTAAAATCTAGCTCCCTATGGAGGACTTCCAGAAGCTTTTGAATGATATTGACAAAACAAAAAGTATGCAAACCAGCAGATACAGTGTCCAAGGAAAGTGAGCAGAAAGTTGAAAACTGAAAACACCAAATTAAGTGTGTAGGAGAAAGTTATATCCTTCAAGTTAGATACAAAAATAGGAATGGAGAGGTGCTTATTTTTCCCTCAGTCCACCTTAAATTTTACATGGGAAGTAAGCCAGCAGTTAAAGGATTTTAAGAGTAATCCAGAAACATCGATGGTTAACAGTAAGAGCTTAATTTCTTCTTGCTGTGGAGAGTTTCTCTTGAGGTACAAATCTTAAAAATATATAAATTGGGTGGTTTAGGAATGAGAAAGTCTTGACCCAGTGACCCAAAGGAGCTTCAGCATGGTCTGGAAAATGGTGGTACCCCCGACTCCCATCTCCTCTTACTGGATTAGTGCCAACGCTGTTGATGATCTTCAGGCTACGAGATGATGTTCCAAAGTACAAATGGGGTGATTCCGAGGGTTTTCTATCCATGAAAACACTCTGGGGCAACAGGAAAAACCTGCCTGCACCCCCAACGCTGCCAGGTCTGCCCACTGAGCTCACAGGCAGTCTGCTCAGTAGGCCATCTTCTCCCCTCCTGGCAATTACACTTTTGATTTGCAATTCCATTAGCTCTCACTGAAATTTCAATTGGACATCATCTATGTTAGCCATCAATCTGTTCTGCAATTGATCATTTGTAAACAGCTATAACACTATTTTGTCATTTCAATAAAGTCACTTTTTATACCAGAGGTACTTTTCAAAAAGTAACCTATTGATCTGATTTGTAAAGAAAAGGGAGTATGTCAGCAATAAGGGGAAAGAAAATTTAGGTTCTCCTTTTTTACTGATGGGAATGTCAGTCAAAGTTGCAATGCAAAAGAAGCACTGAAACCAAGAACCTTTTTAAGAATTGTTCTTGAGAAATATAAGCATTGTTCAGATTAACAATGAGAGCTCACACCCTAACATATTAAAACATATTCAAAATGTCACTGGGTTTTGTCTGCCACTAAACACTTCTATACATATTAAATAGCAATAATGTTTACTGCATGCACAGCAGCAATATAGTAGAAAGCCTTTCAATAAGACAGAAGAAGATTCTTGAATCTACCACATGGATACATCTTACTTGAATATGTTGCTGGAGAACTCTGACAGGGCATGAACTCCCAGATGTGAGTATATAGGCAGAGGTTACAGCATTTTATTTCTTTGTTATATTTGGATCTCACTTTCCCATCAGACATGGTGGGCTGAGATAACAGAGAAACAGTTCAAATCCATACTCAGCCATAAAAGCTCACTATATAATTTTGGGCCAGTCACTAACTCTCAGCTCAACCTACTCCATAGGACTGTTCTTAGGTTAAATCATCAGGAGAAATGCTGTGTATATCACTTGAGCTCCTGGAAGAAAAATGGAATGCAAGTGAATTAAATAAAATAGTTAATGCAGCTAGCAGAATTTATACATATATACAGTACATACCCATCATGAGTAAGGAGTGGACAAAAGAAATTAAAGGCAGAACATATGAAAAAAGAAAAGGAAGTCTAACTAAATCTAGTTAACACCCATATGTTTCACTATTAGCAGTTCTCCATACATTTTATCCTTGCAAACCATCTGGTATATGGTGGTAGAAGCAAAGATGGTTTATATGCTGCCTTTTGATTTCATTTCTCACTTTTTGAGGACCTCATCAATTCTATCCAAGTACAACATTCTTGGTGTAACCCTTCCTTCCAACTCATTCACTCTTCATATATTTGTTTTGTGATTTGATCCTCATTCATTCCCTCTAGATAACCAATTCACCTCAATGTGCTTGTCATGCTCTTTGGCAGCTGCCTACAAATGAACAGTGATTCTTGCCAGGTACAATTCTCACAAAGCCTCTTAAGTGAGGCTCATTCAGAAGAAAAGGATGGGGTTACGATTGTTCCAACAACTGACTATTTCCCATTTAGATCCAATATAGCCTCAAATGTTAGGGCAGAGAATTTCATTTTCTAATAACCATATGAACCAGCAAGGAGGCAGGTCTTTTCACTGATAATGGAGAAGCACGTAGCTGGCTATTTACATAACTGTCTCCTGAATCTTTATTAGTGTGGGAATAAACTCTTTAGTATTCTTTTTGTACTAGTCATTCACTTTTGTAGTTAATTCACATTCATTCAGCACCCATTCATCCTTGGCCCTATGTCTTCTTGTACCTCAGACCCTTCTTAAGCATCTTTTTCCACTTACCCAACATACTTTTATGCTTTTCCTGACATACCCAACTCTCACTTCACATAACAAAATGAGCAGAAACATATTCTTATGCACAGCCATTTTGCTTCTTTTGACAAATCCATTCCTTGCAACAGACCATACATCTTGCCATCTTTCTACTAGGATGTGCATGTCTTAATGTTTCTCCATTTCCCCATATTTAATACATTCTGCAGAGGTACAAATTCACTTGCTCTAATTTCTCACCATTTATATATTAGTTGTAACCATTACCTTTTCACTGTCAAACACAGGCTTGGGCTTTAGTAACATTAATTATCAGTTCTCTGCTCCTCATAGCATCATGCAATCTAGCTAACATTGGTGAAAATCATTCAATATCTCATTCAACAACTTGGCATTAAAACAGCACACATATTCATTTCCCCATCCAACATACGGTACCTCTAACATTATCATAAGCTTTCTTTTGCATTTACCCCTAAAGAATTAAACAACTAAGGAGACATTATACATCCTTCTCTTAGCCCCTGCTCAATGTTGAACCATTTGCTAAGCATTCCATTTATTCTCATGCATGCTTTACTTTAATCTTTCACCACTTTTACTGCTTTCAATAACCAGCTCTCAGCTCGTATTTATTCAAAATCATAATTCAAGTTTATTCACTTAATATATACTTTAAATCAACAAATGTGCAGTAAAAAATTTTTCTCACATTTATACATTTCACAGTGAAACCTACAAATCTGCACAACTCCAAGAAATACCATGACACAAAGCCATGGTATTTCCTGAGGTTTGCTGATTTTCCCTTCTTGTATCCTTTCAGTCACAGCTTTGCCAAATGCTTTTTCAGGCAAAATTAACAAATTAGTCCCCCTGTAGTTTTTGCATTCACCCTTGTTACTTTTCCTTTTGTATATGGGGGGAAAAATCATTCTTGCATTTGTAAGGTACAGATGTAGTCTTCACACACATGTTAAAACAAGTGGCATGGCCATTCTATAAACAAACCACATCCATATTTTCACATTTTTCCAGTTACACTGTCTACACCTGCAGCCTTACCATTTTTCAACATTCCCACAGCATTTATTACCTTTTTATCAATGTTTTCTTAGAAGCTAACCATTGTAGCATTCATTTCAATTCCACTCTTGAACATAACACTATCATTCTCACACAAATCTTTAAAATATCACTTCAAGCATTTCCTCACCTTAGTTTCATCCCAAATAATTTCATCATTTTATTTTTCATTCCATTCATTCTACTGAAAGTTCCTGTTTTAGCCCTGTTCACCCGCTCAATTTTTTTTTTCTTTCCATCAATATTGCTTCACATTTTCTCTTCCTTGTTTAATTTTAATCGTTCCCTGGCCTCCTTGACTATACTTTTTGCAGCTATTGGTTTTTCTGTATATACAATATATGGTATCTTTCTTTCATTCTCATCATTCTCTTATATGTATTTTTCTCCTTTTCCACAACTTCTTTCACTCCATCATTCCACCATGCATCATTTTTCATACTTCCTACAATGAATTTCCCACAATTCAGCAACAATTTGTAATATAATTCTTTTCGCTCTGTTCCAAGCAACTACCACACTATATTTTCTTACATTTGCTTTCCATTCTTTCAGCTGGAAGACTAATCTATCTTCTAATACTTGACCTTTCTCTTCCTACCATTTGTTCTACTTTGAAGCAAAAGTTTCTTTCACTTCTTTCCTTTTCTTCTGTATCTGTTTCTTCCCTAAGAACTACTCTTGACTCTACCAAAATATTCTCTCTCCCACATTCAGAACTTCCCATTGTCCTTATATCTTTCACAAATTCTCTCACTCTTTCTTCATAAGCAATCAAATCATTCATGCTTTTAGATCCTACTCTATGTGCAATGAAGAGTTATGCTTAAACCATAGTTCAGAACTAACCTGACATCCTGGGAAGGAAGATAGTATTAAGAAGAGACTCAGACTGTCTCTTCCCTGACTCACTGGGTATAAGAGGGAGGGAAGGAAAAGCCCAACCAGACTTGCAAGATTCTGTTACTTTGGCTTATCTCAATAAAGTATAGTTCCAGTCTTCCTGAGGAGTCAGTTTTCTGATCTGGTCTACTTTGTAGGCCTGACAATTTCCTGCTAATGGTAAGGTTTTGGCACATGTTGGCCAATGTGCCATAAGTGCAACCAAAGCCCAGGTTTACCCCAAACATACTCATGCTATTCTATGCAAGCTAGGATTTCTAAACTATTGTTCACTTCCCACCAACTAGAAGGCACTTGCAGTGTATAGACCCACATGAGGTGTGTGATTGATTGACTGTGTGCCATCAAGTCATTTTTGACTCCTAGCAACCACATAGATAGATTTTCTCTCTGACAATCCATCCCTAACCTGTTCTTTCAAGTTTCCCAACGGTGCACTCATCACCACTGTAACTGAGTCAAGCCACCTTGCTACTGGTCGTCCTCTTCTCTTTCCTTTTACCTTTCCCAGCATTAGAGCCTTCTCCAGAGAGCTGGACCTTCGCATAATGTGTCCAAAGTAGCCTGGTCATTTGTGCCTCAAGTGAAAACTCTGGGTTGATTTGTTCAGTGATCCATCAGTTTGTTTTCTTGGCTGTCCACAATACTCTCAGGAGTTTTCTCTTCCTATCCTGCTTTTTTAAAGTCAATTTTCGCTTCCATAGAGTGTCACAGGGAATATCATGGCTTGCACAATTCTGATCTTTGTAGGTGAAGACACATCACAGCATTTGAATATCTTTTCCAAGGCCTTCATGGCTGCTCTACCAAGTGCTAGTCTGAGGCATATTTCTTGACTGTTCATTCCTTTAGTGTTGATGGTTGATCCTAAAAGGCAGAAGCTATCCACCACTTCAATATCATCGTCAGTTCTAAGGCTGGTTCTACCTGTTGTCATTAGTTTGGTCTTCCTTATATTTAATTGTAGTCCCATTTTTTCACTGTGCTCTTTGACTTTTAGTACTAGGGCTTGCAGTTCCTTTGTATTTTCAGCTATCAGGGTAGTCTCATCAGCATAGCACAGGTTATTGATGTTTCTTCCACTGATTTTAAAACCGCATTCATCTTATTTATTATTTATTTTCTATCCCGCCTTTATTATTTTTATAAATAACTCAAGGCGGCGAACATTCCAATCCCGCTCCCTTAATATATACATTCAGCATATAGGTTGAATAAATAAGGGGAGAGTATGCAGCCTTGTTGCACTCCTTTGCCAATCTGGAGCCAGTCTGTTTCATGATTTTCTGTCCATACTGTGGCTTTCTAACCTGTATATAAATTTCTCATAAGGTTGATAAGATATTCTGGGATTCCCATTTTTCTGAGCACTTTCCACAGCTTGATGTGACCAACACAATCAAAGGCTTTTCTATAATCGATGAAGTATGTACTGACTTCTTTTTGGTATTCTTTGGCTTTCTCACTTATCCAGCATGCATCAGCAATACAGGTAGTCCTCGACCTATGACAATTCAGTCAGTAACTGTTCCAAGTTGCGACATTGCTAAATGAATGGTGGTTACCACCGATCCTCAGAGTTCCAGCCATCCCAGCACCCCTGCGGTCATGTGATCACAATCTGGGTGCTTGGCAACCCATTCACACTTATGACCAATTGCCAAGCACCCTGCGATCATGTGATAGCCATTTGCAACCTTCCCTGCTGGCTTCCTCAGAAAGTCAGTGAGGAGGCCGGCAGGGAAGGTCACAAGTCATGAGGTAAGTCTCCCCCACCCGTGTACCTTCCCCCAGCACTTCTGTGCTCATGCCATGCCAGCCCCTCGCACACCCCTACGCACCCTCCCTGATACATACCGCACCCTTGCACACCCTACCTGACCCATGTGACCCCTCTCACCCACCCCCCAACCTGCATGGCACCTTTCATGCACCCCCTCGCACCCTCCCTGACCTGAACCGCACCTCCTGCACACCCTCTCCAACCTGCAGTGTCTCTCATACACCCCCTCATATCCACCCTGACCTGAACCGCACCTCTCATGCACCATCCCTGACCCTCCCCCACACCACCTCACTCCCTCCTCCACCTGGCAGCAGCCATTTACCTGCCTGCAGGCCTGGGACTTGCAACTTCCTGCCAGCTTCCCCACTGACTTTGGTTGCAGGAAACTGGCAGGAAATTGCCTCACCTAATGACTGTGGGATTCAGTTAATGATGGCAAGCAGAGTTTGCCATTGCTAAGCAATGTAGTTGCGCTTTACTATAGCATCACTTAGCGACAAAAATTCCGGTCCCAATTGCCATCATAAGTCAAGGACTACCTATACTTTCTCATGTTCCTTGGCCTTTTCTAAAGCCAGCTTGAATATTTGGCAAATTTTTTCCATGTACGGCTCTAATCTGCATTGGATGATCCTAAGCATTATATTGCTAGCACGTTCAGACTTGCAAGATTGATGTCAGCTTTGCAAGGTAGTCCAGACAAGAAGCACAACCAGGAATACTAGCTCTATCTTTATTGTAAGGTTACATTAACAGAATCTTGCAAGTCTGAAACTGCATCTCTCCCTCCTTGCCTTTACAGTCCAAGAAACTGGGTGGAGGGGGCGTCCTTTCTGAGATGTTTGCCATTCTCCCATTCCTTCTGTGGGCTCAGCTGCCTCTTATCTGACCATTGCCTGGTCTGTGGCTGTCCTCCTGTCTCCCAAGGTCATTCCCACATAACATTACACAAGGAGCCTGCAGACTTTTTACTTGTTGTCTATTGGCTCACTATTATTATGGACCTCTCACTTCTGTCCTGATGGCTGAAAGCGAAGAGGAACTGAGGAGCCTTATGATGAAGGTGAAAGAAGAAAGTGCAAAAGCTGGTTTGCAGCTAAACCTCAAAAAAACCAAGATTATGGCAACCAGCTTGATTGATAACTGGCAAATAGAGGGAGAAAATGTAGAAGCAGTGAAAGACTTTGTATTCCTAGGTGCGAAGATTACTGCAGATGCTGACTGCAGTCAGGAAATCAGAAGACGCTTAATCCTTGGGAGAAGAGCAATGACAAATCTCGATAAAATAGTTAAGAGCAGAGACATCACACTGACAACAAAGGTCCGCATAGTTAAAGCAATGGTGTTCCCCGTAGTAACATATGGCTGCGAGAGCTGGACCATAAGGAAGGCTGAGAGAAGGAAGATCGATGCTTTGGAACTGTGGTGTTGGAGGAAAATTCTGAGAGTGCCTTGGACTGCAAGAAGATCAAACCAGTCCATCCTCCAGGAAATAAAGCCAGACTGCTCACTTGAGGGAATGGTATTAAAGGCCAAACTGAAATACTTTGGCCACATAATGAGAAGACAGGACACCCTGGAGAAGATGCTGATGCTAGGGAGAGTGGAAGGCAAAAGGAAGAGGGGCTGACCAAGGGCAAGGTGGATGGATGATATTCTAGAGGTGACGGACTCGTCCCTGGGGGAGCTGGGGATGTTGACGACCGACAGGAAACTCTGGCGTGGGCTGGTCCATGAAGTCACAAAGAGTCGGAAGCGACTAAACGAATAAACAACAAAACAACAACACTTCTGTCCAGAATTCTACTGCCTAAATCTGTGCTCAGGCCACAATGCCTCCTTTTCACTCTCAACACTGATTTCTTTTTGACACCTGATTCTTGTGTTGAGTCCTCCTTTGAAACATTTCCTGGCCTTGCTTTCCCTTATCTTTCTACTCCCATTTCCTGAGTATTCTTTCCTGTGGGCTTCCGTTCTTCCACATCAGCTGGTCTCATTCCTATGCAGGTCCTCTACTCCTTCAGCTGAGGCCCAGCTGCCTTGCTGTCCCTGATGTCTGAAAGTGCCTTCTACAACATCTAAATAATGTTACCTTTTTATATCTTTTAAATGGTTCTTCCAAATTTTTTTTCATGAAGGTACATAACCCCATCATCTGCACTGCTTTACTGTTTCTCTCTCTCTCTCTCTCTCTCTCAAATAAATGTTCTGTTTTCCTATGTACCTCTGCTTTCATTTCCCTGTCTTTTTTTTTCTACTGTTCCTTGTCAGATTTTAAGAAGTCATCTTTACAATGCAGACTCTGTTGCTTTTTATTTTATAAAATGTCATGGCAGCACGTTTATGGTGGGTAATAAGGAGGAAGAGACAGTTTGGCATAGTGGTTAAGGCACCAGGCCAGAAACTGGGAGACTAGGAGTTCTAGTCCTGCCTCAGGCACAAAGCCCGCTGGGTGACCTTGGGCCAGTTGCTCTCTCTCAGCTCTAGGAAGGAGGCAGTGGCAAATCACTTCCAAAATCTTGCCAAGAAAACTGCAGAGACTTGCCCAGCAATTGCCAGGAATCAACCCTGACTTTAAGGCACCAAAAACAAATGAATGGAAAAGATAAGGAGGCTGCAGAACTATGCTGGTTTGGGGGTTCTGTTTTTCAAAAGTAACTGATAGGGGATAATTAGCCCATCTTTCTTGCCACTGAGATTTGCAAAGCAACTGCAGCACCCCCTCTAGAATTCCTGGGAATCCAGATTGAGTCATTTTCTGCTTGTAACCCTCTTGTTTCTTTACACTGCTTCTTTTACCATTTTTTCTTGCCACCAGCACTCCTGTAAAAGAGGGGGACAGAAGGAATGCCTGCACAATGTCTTTGGGCTGGTTGCCCTTCCCCTGGAAGCACCATTTCTGTTCTAGTGGAGAAAAAGGAAAAGAGTGAGCTGGCCACTTTGCCTGAAGTCTTTGCAATCTTCCAGAAAACGAGACAAAGCACAGAAAACCCAAGCTAACACTATAGAAATGAGCAGACACCAGGCAAGAAATCTGGGACACCAAAGGTAGCTTGAGGGAAAGACTCAGTGGTAGAGAGGTATGAGCAGAACATGGGTGGGTGAATTTTCAGCCTCGTGGGATTAAAGCAGCAGTGGGCAACTCATGGCCCACAAGCCATACGCAGCAGCATATCCCATTTTTGCTGCCCCGAGATTGTACTGCTGAAACTTGGTGGCATGACTATTTATAATGGGGCACAAATTAAAAGGTCAAAGAGGTATATTATGCTTTCACCAGACTTAAGGTACCAATTTTACTACTGAGTCCACCAAATCCTCCCTGAATAAGATTTAAAATTTAATATCCTTCCCTGCACCAGTGACATCAGAAACATTTTTTTTAAACCACTGTGCTTACTATAACCACAAAAATATTGGCTGTCTATAGATTATAGGAATAGAATGAATACTGATATATTGACACATATATACACTTTTGCAGACCTTGGGTTTTCCCCAG
Organism: Candoia aspera; assembly: GCF_035149785.1. Classification (NCBI taxonomy): domain Eukaryota; kingdom Metazoa; phylum Chordata; class Lepidosauria; order Squamata; family Candoiidae; genus Candoia; species Candoia aspera. The sequence goes on along the minus strand of NC_086154.1, from coordinate 116,671,628 downwards.
CACTCCTGTCACCTTCTTCCTCTGCACAGTGACATTTTGTCTACATGCAGTGTCATTTACAGCCTGAATGATAAAAACAAAAGGAATGATTCAAGGATGAGTAAAAAAAAATCATTTAATGGCATGCCCCTTCACTTATCAGAGCACTGTAAGTTTGGATTGTTCTAAAAAATGGATTGCATGCATGCACGCACACACACACACAGACATGCAGGGAAGAATCAAGAAACCTGCTGATTTTGAGATGCAAGAATTTAAGTGGCACCTGGAGGGAATTAGGCAGAAATTGCCTACCTCCTTGAAGACCTTTCATAGAACAAAGTGTTGTGGTTAGCCAGTGCAATTGCAGCAAATTATACAAGCAGCATGGAGTTTGTTCCAGTGGGAGTTTGTTCCAATGGGAATGTTCACTTGGCTCAAACAGAGCTAATCTAACACCGTATGTGGATGTGTGTGTATGCACGCACGCATGCACACACAAACTGTTCATCAAGATATTGCTCATGGCCAAGGGGATACAAACAAGCAGAGAAATCAGTTATCAGAGTCCTGGGAAACACAATAGTTTTGTCAGTACAAACAATGTATTTCTAAACTAAATACGTAACCCAACTGTATTTAGATTCAAAAACAGAGCAAGCTCACTCAAATTGCTAAATGGGGATCTACGCAACATTTGCATATGCGGATTTTATATATATGCATACATTGAGAAATAACTGCTATAATTTTAATATAAATGCAATTCATTTCATCATATGGAGAAAACTGTGATCCATGACCTGTGTGTTTGATAGTGACTATTTCTAAGAACTAAGGGATAACTCTGGAGTTTGTACTTAGTTACCAATGCTACTATTCTCTTGAATACTGTTTCTATTTATCAGTCTTCAATTACATGTATTGAAATCAGCTCAGATGGACAAATTCTTAGAAGTCTTCATGGTGTCTCTCTTTATTGTGTTTTGTGATTCACATGTGATCACTTCTCCTATGTATACATGGGCACTTAATCTACTGCAGTGAAAGATGATGATGATGACGACGAGAGTACCTCTGCCCTGTGTATACGGGTTATAAAAACTGGTCTGCTTTGTCAAGCCATTAAGAGAGCAAAGAATGAGCTCTGACCTTCTGTCTAGTAGGACTGGTACAATACAACATGAGCACAAAAAATACTTCTGATGTTTTCAAGAAGCCTTGTCTTTTCCCAGGATAATAAAGTTAAAGTTAAATATGGAAGGGTCTGTAATTTTGTGGCATGCTAACTTCCCAAATCCTTGAAGTGTCAGCACAGTATTTTCTCATCTGAAATTCTGTAAACAGTGGGCAAATTACCTCTCTTGAAGCAGATCTGACAAAAATGAGGTTTTATTAGCACAGACGTCACTTTCCGCAAAAATGCAGATGCATCAGCTGGTGCTTGAACCATCACAAGAACTGGCCAGCAAATCAGTGTTAAGAACAGAATGTCCTTATATACAACTACTAGATGAATTTCTTGACTGTAGTGCCATATGTTGAATCTGATATGGATGAGAGACAATATGAACTGACTGGTGTAGGCTGGGATTCATTAGCTTTAGGAGGCTGTAAAAAAAGAAGTTCAGTTCTGTATCAAACGGCTGTTCTAGGAATAATGTAATTTAGTCTGGTTAATTACAGCACTTGTGCAGCACTTTGGATTCAAAAGCAAAAAGCTGGAATGCATAGGGGTAGACTACTACCTACATCTAGAACTACCTAACCCCAATTCCCACGCCATAGTGGCCCAGCTGAAGATCAATGTAGTTATGGTCTACTCATAAGTAAGCCCAAATAAACCTAAGCAAATGAGTACAGCACTGCAGCCTTAATAATGTAAACATTAAAGTATCCTATAATCCCTGGTTTTCCTTACAATAATTTCTACTACCCTATGTTCATATTGTTATAATAATTTTATTAAACATTAAAGTTAAACAGATAAAAACTAATACTAATCTTTTCATCTCATATCTCATCTCTTATCTATAACAGTTCCTTACAACCTTGTCATTATAATCTAGGCCCTAGGATGAGATTATGCCATCCTGTAGAGTATGGAAAACAATCTCTTTGGAGGAGAGTAGAAAAGCCAGGCATGGAATAATGGTTATGAGGAATTAAGGGCATTTCCTAACTGGCAAAACACTTTTGGCCATTCCATGGCACAAGCATCATTAGAATACCAAGAATGTTGGGCTACATTGTTGGGATAAAGCAGCCACTGCAAGATTGCTCAATCCAGGTCCATGTTATAGATTACAAATGGAAAGAAGGGAGAATAAACACATATGTGTTTGATTGTTTTGTATAGTGTAACTAAAAAAACAATTCTGTGGGTGGGGGCTGGGATTGAGAACTCTTATTGCTGTATATGAATTACAGAATCCCCACAGGGAAATATTTAATCCATGAAAATGAGGAAAGGGTATTATAAAAGGTAACAAACATGCCATACTCCCCAGTTACTCTCCAGATACTGATTTTCTAGGTTAAAAAAAAAGCCCTGGATATTTTGTTAAAAGCTCCATCTACTTTCTTTTCTTTTTAAAGCAAATATCTAGCTCCAATAGGATCTTCATCCCATGGTAAAATGTCTTTACAATTATTTATGTATTATTTCCATTTATCCATACTACTCACAGAACACTCACGATGGCTAACAGACACAATAAAGACATGGCTGAAGCTGAAGATCTTATCTCTTTCCCAAAACCAGAAAGAAGAGGAGCTAAGCACAACTCCCAAAGAAGTGACTTCCATAGCTGTGAAAAGATAGAGGAGCAGGCCCTTTCCAACATACCCAACAGATGAGTCTTTATACATCTCTTTTGGATATAGGTGCATTTTAAGTACTCCCAGTAAAAATGGCAGAACTTTAATTTTCTATCTGTGCATCCTTTGGGGAAAAAAAAAGGGCGAAAGGTCCCCTGTGCAAGCACCGAGTCACTCCTGACAATTAGCAAAGTGAACTTCTTGCAGTTTTTTTAATAACAATTTTATTACACATTACAATTAGAAAGGATTAAAAACCTAATACAAACTACAAAAAATAAAAGAATAAAAAGAAAAAATAGAAAGTGCAGGGAAAAATAGAAAGAAAGAAAAAGAAAAAAAAAAAGAAATATATAAAGAAATGACTTCCCCCTTCATCACAACAAATATAAATAATTTTAGTAACAATCACTTTCTCTTAAAATACGACAAATGATCTCTTCTTCCCATATCTCATCTCTTATTTATAAACAAATCCTTAAAGCCTCATTGTTCAGTCTTGGTCCGCAAAAGTCCATTATGGGTTACTAGAGATAACAACATATCTACTTTAACTTTGATCAAATAAACCAACTTGATATTCTTTCCTTTTGCTTTTAACAATTTTGATCTTTAATCCCTTCAAATAATGTCCCAGGACTTGTTTTCTTTTCATTTTTATTTTGTCTCCTTTCACAAAATCCTTCAATACTTTAACAAGGTCTCTTTTGTAAATCCAATATAAGAAAGTTATCCAGGTCATTTTTTTCATTTGCCATCTACTCACGAGGAACAGCTGTCCAGAGTACAAGTGAGCAATCTCACATTCTCTTTTTCCCAGAGAGACTTTGCTGGCCAGAATTTGTCATTTGGCCACCAATCTCCACCACAATGCTGTCCTCGCTCCTTCAGGGATGTCTAGTTCGCCATGAATCCTCACCGGAAGCTGGAGCAAAGTAAACTTCTTGGTCAAGTCAGTAAAAATGCTGAATTGTGCTACTCTACTATTCTGCATCTGCATGGATCCAATGCCAGCCCTGATGCCAGAGAGGATATCTGCATGACTGATTCTCAAAACTGTAGATGCAGTGTAATGGCTTACCACATAGTTCCACTTATTTTAATCCAGTCAGTTAAATGCACCAGAAGAGGAAGCCTGTTGTAGTCCAAAACATTAGATTGCCTATTCCTGGTGTTGATAATAAATAACTAAATGGACTTATGGCAGCACTACACAACCCAGTACCCTCCAGAAGTACAGAATTTAATATAAAGTGTAGAATACAGGATCCTAAAAATGTGTTTTTAGAAACAATTTGACAGTCCTTAAGACTGTGAAGATGGGTATTATAATATCTTGGTAATCTCTGCTGAGATCTCTAGAATTCAGAAGAATTTCAGAATTCAGGCTCTCAGTCCCCTACATAATTCCTTGCCTCTTCCCCTGACCAGCAGCAAAATTAATGATGTAGCTTACACAACTATATGTAAATTTGCCTAATGTGCATAATTGTACAGGTTGCAGAATCCTCTTTTCCAGATACAGAATAGGAATACTTAGGTACAGGTCTATCCACCTGGCAAAGTTCCTATGTATACTCAGTACCCCAAAGTCATGGATGTTGCAGTATTGACTAGGCCAGATTCTTTAGTATCATTTGTCATGCCAAACAGTATAATAATATGAAGGTAAAACAGAAGTCTGCCCTTGTTAGATCCCTTACCACAAGATCAGTTTGAACAGAGCTCCCTGGAACTATACATGTATTTTTATCTTTTGGGACTCTAGGTTTAATCCTAACCATCAGTCCTGGGACAGCATCCACGGAATTTCATTTTAGCATATAATCTAATTGAGAAGTCCCAGGCTACAGCCCATCTGTGATTTTATAGGGCTGCTGGCGGTAAATTAGATCCATCCCCCTCTATTGGATGTGTTGTCATTTTTATGACTTTGGGGGTTATATAAAAGGGGAACAGGGAAAACAGGAGTGAGGGAAAGTCAGGCAGACAGGCAAAGGACTAACCCATGGTGCCAAACTCCTTTCCCCCTTTTTAATGTTTAAAATTCTGGTTAGTTTAGAAAAATCACACTAAGTATCAGTCCTTGGCTGGAACACAAATCTTGTTGAAGTGTAGAACAAGAGGCAACTTCAAACAGCTGTTGGCTTGTGTCAGAAACTATCGTTTCTGTGAAATAACAGGGTGGGGTTCCTAAGTCACAGACTAGAGCAGAGAAGCAAAATGTTTAAATTACAGAAAATTGTGTACACACATGCATACAGCATACATTGTACATGCTTACAGATTCTAATAAAAATCAAGTTTGAGTCCTTTGTTCTTGTTCAGATTTTTTTCTACCTTGTACAAATACTCGCAACTACCCTGTTCGCTTCAATGATGGAAGCAATTGAGCAAGTAGAGTCACACTTGCTGTTGAAGAAAGCTGAGAAGTGTTGGAGATGGAATAACTCTGTAGGTGCACTGCAATCATTGGGGAAGGGTCCCCAGCGTGAGGTATTTATGTAGTGTTGGGCTATCAGTCAGTCTTCCTGTCCATTGCTCACTGAGAATTCAATGAATAAAGTAACACTGCCTCTCTTCATTCACAGGGGCTTAGATGTGGCCTGTAATGTGTGGCCAGTCTGGCACGAGCAAAGTCAATACAGTTTTGCCATGCTGCCATTGTAAAAATAGTTAAACTACCGATAAAACAGATGAAGAAACAAATACACATGTATATCATACCACAATATAATGGTGATGGAAAAGCATCTGGTCTGGATAACAAGCTGAAAGTGCGTAAGACAGAACTTCTTTGCACAAGATTCAAAAAAGAATTAACCCTTGCATAAGGTTGGAAAAAATAATTCTTAAGTGTATTTGTCTTTCTCTTTGAACCCTTATCTCCACAGATAACTTTGGAAGTAGAGAGGGGGTGATTTGTATATGCTTCTACTTCAGAAATGGTCTTCCACTATTGCCTGCATTTCATTACTTGCGTATCTATACAATTCATGGGAGCAATAACACAACATAAATGATTTCTGTTTGTTTGTTCGTTTTAGCAATAGCAGGAAGGGGATCTTGGTCTTAGTTATAAATTCTCCTACCTGCTGTTCCAGGATTCCACTGGATCATGCTTATTCTTGTGGTAAGAACCAGGATCACATGATTTTAGTGCTTGTGACATGTAGTAACACAATAACAATACAACATCTATTTATGTAAATGGTAGCAGAATCAGCCCAGGAAATAAGAGAATCTCTACCTGATCAGAGTTATCCTGAAATATCTTAGTAGCTGAATAGAAAATCCCGATGGCCCTTCCTCAGATTAGTAAGCAGAGGCTGTAATCTTTCTAGAAGTTATTCTTTATAAGTGAAATGAAAATGAGTTTTGCACTATGCATTTGCTAGCATGTATCACTTAGCATGAATTATCACTGGTGGGTAGGTAAATAGGCATATCATGGAGAAGAGTTCAATCTAGCTTTCTCCATGATTGCTTGTTTGCTAAATGCAGGGTCTCCCTGTGGGGAGTTCCACCCCCCCATGAGTGAGCATTCAAGTATGCAACCTCCCACCTGCCACCTGAAGTGGTATACTGCAATAAAAGTGTTACTATCTGATTGATGATTGTATAAACTTAATTAGCCCATAGATTCCTGCATACTGTGCAATAGGTACTGGGGAGCTTCAAGGATGAAAGATTTCTCCAAATGCAAAAGATTGCTATTGTCATGTAAACAGCTTTGGGGCTAACTCAATGTTTGTGGGGCATGTATTAATTCCCCTCTCCTTAATGCTAATTAATTCCACAACCTTGAACTCAGATGCCTAGAGTAATCCACACATGCTCCATTGTCCTTTCAATTTCTTAAAGGATCCTTGTCCAATTTTGTGTACTTCTCAAAAGTCTGTCTGGTAAACCTTAATAAGTGACAGTCTGGATTAGGAGAGAGTATTTTTACTTTACCCCCAAGCTGCATCTCTAGCACCAGGCTGTGATCAGGTACACTGTATAATTCCTACAGCCAAGGCACAGCCTTTTTCCATCTGGGTGCACTTTAGCACTTCCTGCCGATATCCCTTGTGATGTCCTATACTGTATCATAGTTGTCTTTTTTTGCTCCAGAGAATGATCAGCATTAATGGTGTCATAACAGCATACCTATGATGTTCCACTCAAAGGCCAAACTATGAATATCATGGATGTTCAGAGATGTACTGTGAGAGCCCCTGTGGTGTACTAGTTAGCATGTCAAACTGAAACAGCAAAATCTGATTCAACTATCCACCCAGGTAAGCTGATTCTGTAATGTTGGGACCGTCACTCTTCTCTCAGCCTAACCTAGCTCATGTTATTCTGAGAATGGGGATGGGGAAAATTTGGATGCTGTTCTGTACTTCCTGAAGGAGTAAGAGTACAAATATTTTATTTATTTATTTGATTTTTATCCCGCCTTTATTATTTTTTATCAATAACTCAAGGTGGCGGACACACATAATACTCCTTCCTCCTCCTATTTTCCCCACAACAGCCACCCTGTGAGGTGAGTTGGGCTGAGAGAGAGGGACTGGCCCAAGGTCACCCAGCCGGCTTTCATGCCTAAGGCGGGACTAGGACTCTCAGTCTCCTATGAGTTGTCCCTAGCCCAGCTCCTTAACCACTAGACCAAACTATGAATTACTATGCTTCATGAACACTATCATGTTATTTCACAGGCATATGATAGCACTGATTTTTAGATATCCTTTCTTATTATCAAACACAGAACTACGTACAGAGATACTAAGTGCAAATACTAGAGCCAGGTTGGTTTAGTAGTTAAGAAGCTGGGCTAGAAACTGCAAGACTATGAGTTGTATTCCCCCCTTAGTCATGAAAGTGACTTTTGGCCAGTCACTTTCTCTCAGCCCAACCCATCTCACAGGGTTGTTGTGGTGGTGAAAATTACACAAAATTAGGTGGTATCATTAGGTAAAAACACCACCCAGAGGTGACCCAAAATAAAGTTGGGATAAAAATTAATTAATAAATACTGAGAGCGTTTGGTGTAGTGGTTAAGGTATTGGACTAGAAACTAGGACACTGAGCTCTAGTCCTCCCTTAGGCATGGAAACTGGTTAAATGACAATCTAATCCATCCCAAAGGATTGTGGATATGGGGAAAATGGGAGGAGGAAGCTTTATGTCCATCACCCTGAGTTGTAAAAAATAAGATGGGATATAAATCGAATAAATAAATAAAATACTAAGATGCAGATCTTGGGTGATATTTCATAATGGCAGATTTCTGTCCAAAGATATTTACGGGGCTGCCTATGTTATCTACTGCTAACAGCAAAGCATTAGGCACATGTGTTACTGGTCCTCTCCTTCACAATAACAAAGGAAAGTACACTATGATGCCATAACCTGAACAAATGTAGTGCCTTGCTAATGCATTGGAGCTCCAGCTCCCAGAAGTGTTAGCCAGCACAGCGAAAAGTTTATTTACCAGATTGGGGAAAGCTTACCGCTACCATAAACTTTCTTTAGACCAAAATTCACATGATCTGATGCATGATTTGGTGTACTTGCACATACATGCCTGAGATGCGGTGAGTTGGACTTCTGGCTCCCTCAAGGAGGGTTTGGAATGTACACGGAATAGGTTTCTCTCATCTGGCTGCTCCCTCAGCCAAGATCTTACATGCATACAAAGAAATAAGCAAAAAGAACAAATCCCAACAGTTCAGATCAGTATATGAAATAAAAATAAATTTGTGTCACATAGAGCTCCACTGATCCCTAGCCAGCTGGACTATTTCCTAAAGTCCTATCCAAATCTTTATGGGTTGGGGTTTGGTTCTTACCTATCTTTTAGCCAGCCCTGGAGAAAAGAACCTAAGATAAAAGACAAAATGGAGCTGCCCATCTTTTTTTCAAAAGCCCACCCAATAGGGGAATTCTCCCATTCCTGATTGATTCCTCAGACTTTGATTTTCACAGGCTTTGATTGTCTCTGCCCACTATCTGGATTTACTCATTTAAGTCTGATTGACAGATCAGATTTAGGTTTCCTTTTAATGCTTCCATATGTGAACCTCTTGGGATGGGATTTCTTCTCAACCACTACATATGTTCTATTCAACTGCTACTAAGCTGTGTTCCCAAAATATACTTAGCCAGGATACATAAAGATTTAGGAGCTGCTTTTGCACAACATGCTAACCTTGGGTAAGTTTAACCTTGTTTAAGTTTTTTGTGCCTTAGTTTCTTATATAAATCCGACCCCATTGGTCACCTTTATAATTCATTTTATTTTGTGAAGCAATGGGCTAATTTAATACCCAGGTTAAGCATGTTGTGCAAATGCAGCTGAAAGATACCCACATGGGTCCTCCGCCTCCTTCATATTCAGCCTTGGAATTCGCTACACACCTCAGAGTTGATAGTGCCCTTATCAGGCGCAGGGATTGCGAAAGGAAAGTGCTGGAATGCTGTAACCAGGCAACAGCGCTCTCCCACTGTAACTTTTGTTCAAGCGCTTATTGGCTGCGTGTTCTCTTGCTGCTTCTCTGTCAGCAGATGGGTCCTATCGCACCCATCTCCCGTAGTGTTACGTGAATGTATTATGTAAAAGTTCACCAAGTTTCTTTCTCTCGACAGTAGGCGCCATTACTCTAACTAAATTCGAGAGAGGTTCCTTCCGTGGAAAATAAGCCTTGCGTCACCTTCGCGTGGATTTTCCCCTGCGACCCACGTGAAGCAACCAGTTTCAGAACCATCCCTGCGAGCTCGGCTCCACAGCATCATCAAAGAAAACTGTCCGGAAGGGAAAGCGCTCCGCCCTCTCCGCCGCGATCTGGTAGGCGGGCAACTCCTGGCGTCACGAGGAGTTGCTATGGCAACTTCGGTTCCCCGCTTCAATCAGGGAGTCCTCCGGGGCAGGTCCAACGCTGTTCCAGTTGTGCCGCTCTAGGCAACCGGCCCTCTGTGGTTTTGCATCCCGGAAGCGCCAACAGAGCAGGGGAATTAAAAGTGTGTGCGACGTGTGCGGTTGGAGTCGGCTTTGGGGGAGAGTTTGTTTTGGTGGGAGGTTAGTGCTTAAGCGGCGCCTTGACCCCGCCGTAGTCTGGCGCTCGGTGGGGGAGTGGAGCTGTCATTTCCCTCCCTCCTCAAGGCCCTCTTCCCTGTTACCTGCCCGTTCTCCCCCACGTCCTCCTGTTGGGAATGGCTTCCTCCCCGTCTTCGGGTTCCAACTGGGGCCTGATCATGAACATCGTGAACAGCATTGTCGGGGTTAGCGTACTGACGATGCCCTTCTGCTTCCGACAGGTCAGTCTGATTTTGCGCGCGCATCCCCTCCCTTGTTAAGTGTCGTGGGAACTATGAGCCTCCTGCGTGTCCGGGGTTCCCCCTCGAGCCACCTGACCCGTCCTGGCTTCGTCGGTCTGGCGAAGATAGTCTGCGCGGCAGAGTGACCTTTTCAGTAACTGCCCTTCTTTTTTTTCCCGGGCATCTTTGTGTTGGAAAAGTTGCTCCTGTACAATATTTTTAAATTAATAAATGGACAATGAGAAGCCCAGGGGCAAGAGAAACTACTCATTCTAATTAATGTACTGATTTTGTTGTCAGTTTAAAGATGTGGTTGTCTATGGTTCTTATTCCTTAAAAACTGCTTGGTCCTTATGGCCACTTTCTGCCCTCTTTGTGCTAAGCTTTGTGTCCTTTTATTACTTGCTTTAACTTTTAAATGTATTCAGTAGTTGTAAGTTCTAAAGAGCCAGCTTGGTGTAGCAGTTAAGGCACCAAGACAGAAACTGGGAGATCTGAGTTCTAGTCCCCCCTGAGGCAGAAAGCCAGCTGGGTGACCTTGAGCCAGTCACTTTCTCTCAGCTCTAGGAAAGAGGCAATGGCAAACCACTTCTGAAAATCTTGCCAGGAAAACTGCAGGGACTAGTCCAGGCAGTTGCCAGGAGTCAACACTAATTTGGAGTGTGTGTATTCTGCATATTTGCATTGTACCAATTTTGTATATTGAAATTGTCATTGTCTTTGTCTTGAGCAGGGGTTAATTCTTGTTTTTAAGAAAAATGGATTTTAAGCCACTTCCAAACTATTATTTGCTTAGTATTATGTTGTATTAATGGTTATTAATTATATAAAATATTCAGGTTGAACATTCAGCTTAGGAGCAGCAGCATGTAGTGTGAATTGCTTGTTATACTGCCCAAGAATTGTGTTTGATGTTTTCATTCTTATTTCATACTCTTTTTAAATCCAGTTATATTGTCTGTTCTTAGAACATCTATCCTGCAGTATTGATGTAAAAGAGAATAGTATGTAAAAATTAAGATTAAAGATAGACATTTTGGGCGTCAGTGAACTGAAATGGACTGGAATGGGCCACTTCACATCAGATGACCACCAGATCTACTACTGTGGACAAGAGGACCACAGAAGAAATGGAGTAGCCTTCATACTTAATAGTAAAGTGGCTAAAGCAGTGCTTGGATACAATCCAAAAAACGACAGAATGATCTCAATTCGAATTCAGGGCAAGCCATCTAACATCACAGTGATCCAAATATACGCCCCAACCACAGATGCTGAAGAAGCTGAAGTAGAGCCGTTCTATGAGGATCTGCAGCACCTACTGGATGACACGCCTAAAAGAGATGTTATTTTCATCACGGGAGACTGGAATGCTAACATGGGCAGTCAAATGACACCTGGAATTACAGGTAAGCATGGCCTGGGAGAACAAAACGAAGCAGGACACAGGCTGATAGAATTTTGCCAAGACAACTCAATGTGCATAACAAACACCCTCTTCCAGCAACCTAAGAGACGGCTTTATACATGGACTTCACCAAATGGACAACACCGAAATCAGATTGACTACATCCTTTGCAGCCAAAGGTGGCGGACATCTATACAGTCGGTAAAAACCAGACCTGGAGCTGACTGTAGTTCCGATCACAAACTTCTTCTTGCACAGTTTAGGATCAGACTAAAGAGATTAGGGAAGACCCACAGATTAGCTAGATATGAGCTCACTAATATTCCTAAGGAATATGCAGTGGAGGCGAAGAATAGATTTAAGGGACTGGACTTAGTAGATAGGGCCCCGGAAGAACTATGGACAGAAGTCCGCAACATTGTTCAGGAGGCGGCAACAAAATACATCCCAAAGAAAGAGAAAACCAAGAAGGCAAAATGGCTGTCTGCTGAGACACTAGAAGTAGCCCAAGAAAGAAGGAAAGCAAAAGGCAACAGTGATAGGGGGAGATATGCCCAATTAAATGCAAAATTCCAGAGGTTAGCCAGAAGAGATAAGGAATTATTTTTAAACAAGCAATGCGCGGAAGTGGAAGAAGACAATAGAATAGGAAGGACAAAAGACCTCTTCCAGAAAATTAGAAACATCAGAGGTAAATTCCAGGCCAAAATGGGTATGATCAAAAGCAAAGATGGCAAGGACCTAACAGAAGAAGAAGAAGAGATCAAGAAAAGGTGGCAAGAATATACAGAAGACCTGTATAGGAAGGATAACAATATCAGGGATAGCTTTGATGGTGTGGTCAGTGAGCTAGAGCCAGACATCCTGAAGAGTGAGGTTGAGTGGGCCTTAAGAAGCATTGCTAATAACAAGGCAGCAGGAGACGACGGCATCCCAGCTGAACTGTTCAAAATCTTGCGAGATGATGCTGTCAAGGTAATGCATGCTATATGCCAGCAAATTTGGAAAACACAAGAATGGCCATCAGATTGGAATAAATCAACTTATATCCCCATACCAAAAAAGGGAAACACTAAAGAATGTTCAGGCTATCGAACAGTGGCACTCATTTCACATGCCAGTAAGGTAATGCTCAAGATCCTGCAAGGTAGACTTCAGCAATTCATGGAGCCAGAATTGCCAGATGTACAAGCTGGGTTTAGAAAAGGCAGAGGAACTAGGGACCAAATTGCCAATATCCGCTGGATAATGGAAAAAGCCAGGGAGTTTCAGAAAAACATCTATTTCTGTTTTATTGACTATTCTAAAGCCTTTGACTGTGTGGACCATAACAAATTGTGGCAAGTTCTTAGTGGTATGGGGATACCAAGTCATCTTGTATGCCTCCTGAAGAATCTGTATAACGACCAAGCAGCAACAGTAAGAACAGACCACGGAACAACGGACTGGTTTAAGATTGGGAAAGGAGTACGGCGGGGCTGTATACTGTCACCCTACCTATTCAACTTGTATGCAGAACATATCATGCGACATGCTGGGCTGGAGGAATCCAAGGCTGGAGTTAAAATCACTGGAAGAAACATTAACAATCTCAGATATGCAGATGATACCACTTTGATGGCTGAAAGCGAAGAGGAACTAAGGAGCCTTATGATGAAGGTGAAAGAAGAAAGTGCAAAAGCTGGCTTGCAGCTAAACCTCAAAAAAACCAAGATTATGGCAACCAGCTTGATTGATAACTGGCAACTAGAGGGAGAAAATGTAGAAGCAGTGAAAGACTTTGTATTTCTAGGTGCGAAGATTACTGCAGATGCTGACTGCAGTCAGGAAATCAGAAGACGCTTAATCCTTGGGAGAAGAGCAATGACAAATCTCGATAAAATAGTTAAGAGCAGAGACCTCACACTGACAACAAAGGTCCGCATAGTTAAAGCAATGGTGTTCTCCGTAGTAACATATGGCTGCGAGAGCTGGACCATAAGGAAGGCTGAGAGAAGGAAGATCGATGCTTTGGAACTGTGGTGTTGGAGGAAAATTCTGAGAGTGCCTTGGACTGCAAGAAGATCAAACCAGTCCATCCTCCAGGAAATAAAGCCAGACTGCTCACTTGAGGGAATGATATTAAAGGCCAAACTGAAATACTTTGGCCACATAATGAGAAGACAGGACACCCTGGAGAAGATGCTGATGCTAGGGAGAGAGGAGGGCAAAAGGAAGAGGGGCCGACCAAGGGCAAGGTGGATGGATGATATTCTAGAGGTGACGGACTCGTCCCTGGGGGAGCTGGGGATGTTGATGACCGACAGGAAGCTCTGGCGTGGGCTGGTCCATGAAGTCACGAAGAGTCGGAAGCGACTGAACGAATAAACAACAAATGTAAAAATAAGAGTTCTCTTGATATATGAATTCTAAAGTTCATGAAATTTTTCATGCTTTCTCTCCCTGTCATATTGGCTGGTCATTTGTTTATTATAACTTAGAACTTAGACACTGGTTCACCTGTGCAACTTGTTTGGCAGGCACAAAAATGTCATGGAATTGAAGAATCTAGAAAAACTTTATTTGGATGTTTCATAAATTGGAGAATGACAGAAACACTTTTTTGTCATCATTAAAGTACTCTTATATCCATGTGAGAGTCATATAAATCTTGTTTCTTTTTTTTAATTTTCCCTTCCCCCTCACCATTCCTATGTACTACTTTCTTGGATGTTTAGATGCTACCAGATGGTGGACTCCAGTGTGAAGCAGAGTTTAGAAACGTATGCCCCCAGACTGTTTCATATTAAGAAATTACCTGCTAGTAGATACATTTCCTAAGAGCCAGTTTGGTGTAGTGATTAAGGCATTAGGCTAGAAACCGGGAGACTGTGATTTCCAGTCCTGCCTTAGGCACGAAGCCAACTGGGTGACCTTGGGCTAGCTGCTCTCTCTCAGCCCTAAGAAGGAAGCAATGGCAAACCCCTTCTGAAATCTTGCCAAGAAAACTGCAGGGACTTGTCCAGGCAGTTGCCAGGAGTCAACACTGAAGGTGTTGAAGGTGCACGTGCACGCACACAAAAGTACACACACAAAGATAAATTTCCTATGTTTGCATTACATGACTTAGAGGATAGAGAGCCCTGCAATATGTTGTTTTTTTGCAGTTATTAAGAACAATGTATAATGCTTTTTTGCTTAATATGGGATATATTGTATGTGTATCACATACACAGAAGTGAAGCTGCCTGTCCAATGAATAAGTGGCATACAGATTGTAATAAATGAATATACAGCTTCCCTATACACTGTCTTCACTGGCTTGGCACCCTCCAGATGTGTTGGAATTCAACTCTGTAATTCCCAGCCTTTGCAACCGTTAGATGTAATGTTGGAGATAATAGAAGCTGTAGCCCAATACAGTTCAAGGGTGCCAGTTTATCATAACTCCCCATGGAGATAAAAATACAAAGAGCTCTGCTGGCTCCTATAAAAGATTTACTTTGCCTAGAATCCTATTTTCCATTGTGTTAGCCAAATGCCGATGAATAGTCCGTTAATGGGACATGAAGTCAATAGTCTACACCAGTTTTGCATCTTTCAGTTAGTATTCAATAGCATGTCATCTGGAGTTCCCAATTCTACCACACTTTTTAACGCAAAGTTTCACAGCATATTGTCTGTTAGATTGCATATCATATAAATGAAGATAATAGGAAAACTCAGGATAGATTACAGTATATCTGTTGAATTCTTCTGGGATTTTTTTTTTTACTTCCCAGTCTAGCCTAAAGCCTTGGGATTTCCTATCCAAGTTCTAACAGGTCCAACCTTGCTTTGCTTTTCAAAACCAGCCAGGGTCAGCTAGGTGCTACTACTTAGCTGGACACTATCCATTTAATAATTCTTACAAAAAGTCAGCTTGTTCTGAAATGTTTTGATTTGTAGGAATTTATAAAATGTTATAAGCGAAAGGGAAAATTTGCAACCTGATACTTTGTAGGCTTATTTTAAAATAAGTCACACACAGTTGAAAGCAATATAAAGTTTCCTCAAGTTGAGCTTGACTCCTGATGACCTGATGAATACAGTACATCTGTCATGTTCGCCGTTTCAATGTCTTTGATGCATCGTAACGTTTCGCATGTCATTAATTGGATGCGTGTTTCATCTTTCTCGGGAGGATGGGAACGGTTATCTTTTGGCTTTGCTTTGGAATGTATTTGTACTATCTACTGCGCTCAAGGTTACTTTCCCAGGCTAGCAACTCTGACGATTGCTAGCACCTGTGTCGGGCGGGGCTGTTACGAGGGAGGCGGGATACGTTTGCACCAAGGGTTTAAGTTTGTATTTGGCGCGCTTTTGCTCATTCTCAGCTTTCTCTGTATCTGCCTTTAGTACTCTAAATAAATCAGATTTCATTTAGCAGCCTCTTGTGAGTCTGAGTATTTGGGGGCTAGGGCAACCATTACATAAAGCTGAGAATCTAAGTTCCTAACTCCGCTGGCCCCTGTCCAGGAAAGACAAGCGTCTAACCCTGTGAGGGAGAGAGCCCGCGATGACTGAACCCGACATCATGATGATGGAGGAAGGGGAACCGGACTCGACCGTGAGGCAGTCCGGCCGACCGTCCCAAGCTGGGGAGCTGTCAGCCATCCGAGAGGAGGCGAGCTCCGAGTCGGAGAGTGAAGCCGGGGGGCTGAAAACGGGCCCAGAGACCACCGTAAATTCTCCGGGCGAGCTGCTCACCTGGGATACGACCCAAGGAGATGCCACGGCAGCGGGGGGTCCCTCCTGGAGGCAGAGATACCCATTGTCCCCCAACGTGGTGCAGGTGCAGCCAACGGAGGGCTCACCCACTCCGGATCGGATCCGAGTGTTGGAGTCCAAAATGGATTCGTTGGAGGCTATATTGAAACAGCTGAGCTTGGATGTGACCTCGTTGCGAGAGGTCCGGGAAGAATCAAGCCAAAGGCATTCAACCCCCTCTTCCCAGGGGTTGTCCCCGGAACGGCGACGGGTGGTGCGGAGGCGCGAAGGGGACCAGTCGGTCCGGATGGAAATCGCAGCATCGCCAGGGCGATCGCCCCGGGGCCCCGTGCCGCCCCAAGCCAGGGGAACACACGCCGCGGCAGCACCGGTGGTGGGGCGCAGCGCGGCGGGAGGCGGCATGCGAGACTTCCCTGTCAAGTTTGATGGGGACCCGACCAAACTCTCGTTCTTCCTGACGAACGCGAAAGCCTATATGGAAGAATGGGGGGCGTTTTTCCAATCGGAAAAGGCAAGGATCATCACCATTGCCACCAAACTGAAGGGGAGGGCGGCAGACTGGTATGTCCAGATGTGCCAGTCGGAGGCGCCCGAACTGGAAAGTCTCGAGGAGTTCCTCTGGGCGTTGAAGCAACACTTCGAGGACCCCTTAGCAAAGGAGAGAGCAAAGCGAGCCCTGAAGGAACTCAAGCAGGGGTTCAGATCAGTGGCCGATTATGCTTTGGAGTTTAAAGCGCTAGCTGGGAAGGTGGATGACTGGTCCCAAGCCACCATTATCGAGCTCTTCAAGGATGGCTTGAATACAGAGGTGCTGCGCTGGTCCCTGGGGAGGGACGACCCATACACGCTGTATGAGTGGATCCTGCTGGCGGGGAGGGCTGAACATGCACAGGAGATCTTTGCCCAGCGGAGGACCGCCAAGTCGGGGCGGGAGGTGAAGCCCAGCCGCCCATCGACCACCGGGGGGAAACCGGGACAACGACCCTGGGACGAGGAGCGGGAGAAGCGGTACGCAAAAGGCTTGTGCCTGAGATGTGGTAAGGAGGGGCATAGAGTGGCAGCATGCCCGAAGGCAAAGGTGGAGGAACGGCCCGGAAAACCGCCAGCAAAGTCCCCTGCATTGCCGAGGAAGCAAAAAGCTGCGGTGGCTGAAACCGAGGGAGACGATGTAATGTTCTTCGAAATTGAGGGGGAGACCGAAATCCCGCAGCCGGCGGGAAACGCCAGCCACCTGCTCTAAAGGGCGCCGCTGGGCAGGTGGTAGAGGATGGGCGCGAGCCTCCATCGGTGAGTGGCACTTACCGCATACTCATGGTGAAATTGAAATTGGGCTCCCAATCCAAGACTGTGGAAGTATGGGCCATGATTGATTCGGGGTGTTCCCGCTGTCTTATGCACCCCGACGTGGTGGCGGCGTTGGAGCTCCCCACGTTCCCTTTACAGCGACCCATCGCTTTTACTCAGCTGGATGGGTCCGTGGCAGGGGGCCAACCGGTCACCCATTTTACAGGGCGTGTAGCCTTGCAACTGGGCAGTCACCAGGAAGGGCTGTCTTTTGTGGTGGCTCCGGTTGGGGGGCCATTGGTGGTGTTGGGGGTACCCTGGTTGGTGCAGCAAAACCCCCACATAAACTGGGTCTACCGAACTATCACGTTTAGGGATGGGTTTTATCAAGCGGCCGAGGGGAAGGGTGCCCCAGAGGAGATGGTGGGGGTTGCGGCAGCTGCGACTCCGCCTTACCCGGCCTCTCCTCTGGAAGGCTTGCCGGCCGAGTACTGGATGTTTGCTGATGTATTCGGTGAAAAGGAAGCCGATCAGTTGCCCCCCCATCGAAAGACGGACTGTGCCATAGAACTGTTGCCCAACACCCAATTGCCTAAACCAAAAATTTATTCCATGACTCAGAAGGAACTAACTCTGTTGAGGGAATTTGTGGACAAAAATCTGGCGCGCGGATTTATTGAGCCGGCAAATTCACCCGTGGGGGCGCCGGTTCTTTTTCGCCCAAAAAAGGACGGGACATTGAGACTTTGTACGGATTTCCGCGGATTAAATGCCGTCTCAATTTCCAACAAATATCCCTTGCCATTGATAAAGGACATGTTGTCACATCTGGCCAAGGGCAAGATCTTCTCTAAGCTGGATTTAAGAGAAGCCTACTATCGTGTACGGATCAAGGAGGGGGATGAGTGGAAAACCGCCTTCAATTGCCCGTTGGGAGCTTTCCAGTATAAGGTGTTGCCGTTTGGGTTGGCTGGGGCCCCTGGGGTATTTATGCAATTAATCAATGAGGTTTTGCATGAACATCTGTTCAAAGGTGTACTTGTGTATTTGGATGATGTATTGATCTATACTGAAACCATGAAAGAGCATGTAGCTCTGGTAAAGCAGGTATTGTGTAAACTCAGGTCGGCTGAATTGTATGCTAAGCTGTCGAAATGTGCCTTTCATCAGACCCAAATTGACTACTTGGGGTATAGAATTTCTGATAAAGGCATAGAAATGGATCCTGCCAAGGTGCAGGCTATCATGGACTGGGAGAGTCCCCGCACCCGCAGGCAACTTCAAAGTTTCTTGGGGTTCAGCAACTATTACAGATTGTTCATAAGGGGATTCGCTGAGATTGCCTTGCCCCTAACTGAGCTGCTGCGAACCAAAGGGGTGGGAGATACTAGGAGAGTCAAGAATCCCGGAGCGCTGTTGAGGTGGACGCCTGCTTGTCAAACGGCGTTTGAGCGCCTAAAAGCCGCTTTTGTCAAAGAGCCAATTTTACAGCATCCTGATCCCTCCAAGCCGTTTGTTGTACAGGCAGATGCTTCCGATTATTCTATTGGGGCATTGTTGATGCAGAAGGATGAGGCAGGATGCCTCAAGCCCTGTGCCTACTTATCCCGCAAATTCTCTGAGACTGAAAGGCGTTGGCATGTTTGGGAGAAGGAGGCATTTGCAGTAAAAGCTGCATTAGAAGCTTGGAGGCATCTGTTAGAAGGGGCAAATCATCCCTTTGAAGTATGGACTGACCATAAAAACTTGGAGGCTCTTAGTACCCCTCGGAAACTGAGCCCCAAACAAGTTCGTTGGGCTCAATTTTTCAACCGATTCAATTTTCAGTTTAAATTTATTCCAGGGAAAAAGAACTTCTTGGCTGATGCCTTGTCAAGGCAACCTCAGGACTCTGGGGCAGCGCCAGATGTGGTAAGCACCCTATGGACGGCGCCCCAATTGGGCATGCAGGCTGTGACGCGAAGCCAAACGCGCGCGCAGCAGCCGCCCACTACAAGCGCTGTTCAGCCAAGTCCTTTGTCAATTCCCTCCCAGTTGCAACAAAAGTTTCTAAAAGAACTAAAAACGGATACTTGGTTGCTTGCAAATAAAGACAATGTTACTTTTGACAGAGGCTTTGCTTGGAAATCCGACCGCCTCTACGTCCCTGAAAGCCTCAGAAAAGATGTGTTACTACGTTCACACGATGACAAACTTGCAGGTCACTTCGGGTTTGTAAAAACCTTGCACCTCGTTCGGAGGCAATTCTGGTGGCCCACGCTACGTAAAGATGTCAAAGACTACATTGCCTCCTGCACTGTTTGTGCAATGTCCAAGCGCAAGGTGGGCAAGCCCCAAGGACTGCTGCAACCGGTGGCAGCCCCTTCTTCCCCTTGGGAGGAAATCTCCATGGACTTTATTGTCGAGCTCCCGCCCAGCCAACGCAAAACGGTCATTTGGGTGGTCAAAGACTATTTCTCCAAACAGGCGCACTTCATCCCTTGCGTGTCCATTCCGTCGGCCCGTCAATTGGCTCGCCTATTCCTTGTACACGTGTACAGGTTACACGGATGTCCCTCCCGCTTGATTTCGGACAGAGGTACACAATTTACCTCGCAATTTTGGCGGGCGTTTCTCAAGCTGTTGGGCACGAAACAAGCCCTCTCCACGGCTTGGCATCCTCAGACGGACGGGGCCACTGAGGCGCTTAACTCGACTCTAGAACAGTACCTTCGAGCTTTTGTGAATTACCAGCAGGACAATTGGGTAGACCTCCTACCATTTGCTGAAGTGGCTTACAACAATGCAGTGCATCAAAGCACTGGCCAAACCCCCTTTCGGGTAGCCCTGGGTAAAGACTTTGTACCTATCTCTGATCTACCACAACCTCCGGCTGGTGCAGTCACTCCAGATGATTGGACAACACAACTGGCTGACTCCTGGCCAATGATTCAAAAGGCATTGGCAGATGCACAAGCAGATTATAAACTATATGCTGATCGGAAGCGGGCCCCCCAACCGGCATTCCAAGTGGGGGACTCTGTGTACCTTTCAACAAAGTTTATCAAGTCGTCCCAACCTTCAAAGAAACTTGCGCCTAAGTTTGTGGGTCCTTTCCCGATTATCGCTCAGATTAACCCTGTGACTTTTAAACTTGACTTGCCTCATAACCTTAAACGCTTACACCCTGTTTTTCATTGCAGCTTACTCAAACCGACTATTCCTTCTGACCGATGGCATCGTCAACCTCCACCTCCCACCCCCATCATGATTGATGGTCAGCAACACTTCGAAGTTAAAGAAATTTTGGACTCTAGACGCCTTCGCAATTCTTTGCAATATTTAGTTCGTTGGAAACATTTCCCTCATCCTGAGTGGGTCGCTGCACCAGATGTAGCTTCCCCTGTTTTGGTAGCCCGCTTCCACTCTGCTTATCCCACAAAACCGGGTCCCTAAGTGTATTTTTAGGAGGGCGGTATGTCATGTTCGCCGTTTCAATGTCTTTGATGCATCGTAACGTTTCGCATGTCATTAATTGGATGCGTGTTTCATCTTTCTCGGGAGGATGGGAACGGTTATCTTTTGGCTTTGCTTTGGAATGTATTTGTACTATCTACTGCGCTCAAGGTTACTTTCCCAGGCTAGCAACTCTGACGATTGCTAGCACCTGTGTCGGGCGGGGCTGTTACGAGGGAGGCGGGATACGTTTGCACCAAGGGTTTAAGTTTGTATTTGGCGCGCTTTTGCTCATTCTCAGCTTTCTCTGTATCTGCCTTTAGTACTCTAAATAAATCAGATTTCATTTAGCAGCCTCTTGTGAGTCTGAGTATTTGGGGGCTAGGGCAACCATTACAACATCCATGTTTTTCTCTTGGCGACATTAATGAAGGTTTGCCATTCCCTTCTTCTGGGATGTTGTTTGACTTCCCAGTCTAGTCTCCCATTCAACTACTATCCAGGTCTGCTTAACTTTTTCAGTCTCAGTCAAGGTCTGGTACATGATTTGCGTTTGTTACAGACTGAACAGAGAAAAGGTCCTTGTCACACCACATATATCAGCAATGCAAGAATATCTATGTCATACCCCAGCAACAGTTTTGGGAATTGTCATTATAAATAAGTTATTAACACTATCTGCAGCTCTTGCATTTTATCTCCTTCTGACCTTGCTCTTTACTATTTCCTCCTATCATCTAATCATGTGTGATTGACACACACGCCTCATTCCGAAGTTACCATTTTCATACAGGTTAATATTCTATGTTTGTAATAGTGGTCCTTAAAAATTTAGTGCCACAAATGTCTTTTTTAGTCCTGATAAATATGTAGTTCTACAACACAGGTTTTTAGCAGGTAAGAGACTAAACTTGTTGAATAGATTTTTTAAGTTGCTAAGAAAACAGATAGCCTGATGTTGCTTTTTAAAAAAACAATCAATGGTTGGAAAACAATTGTTGCAAACAATTAAAATTGTTATTATCAGAAGATTTCAACCAATGAGGATGTTTTGCTATTGGTTAGTTCCATCTTTTTCCCAACAGATGGCATTAAGAAGAAGCAAAGCAAAACACTTGAGTCATTTAAGTAGGTCTGTTAACAGATGGCACCATGATGTGGTTATATTTTTCACATGTAGATCTACATCAAGGTATTCTTGGTGGAATAGTTGATTAATCAAAAAATAAACATAGTTGTTTGATCAAATTCATACATCAACAGGCCTGCCATTGCCAGCCTTAACTTTAGGCTAATTTAGAAATGAGAGTGCCTGTTTCCTAGCTCCTTATCACTCTCCGTATCTGCTGTTTACAGTTTGCTGTTTGTTGAATATGGAACATATTCGGCAAAGCAAGTGTTAGCTGAGACCACTTGTAACAGATATCTATCCTTCAAGCATTCACTGATTTTATGCATTCCATATAGGGAAAGGGAGATGAGAATTTCTGGAATGATCTGAGTACTCCAGGATGTATGCCTTTAGTTCTTGTATCCCACACAACTTTCGCTATTGCCTTTTCTTATGAAGTTCTTGCAGTATAAAAATAATGGCAGTGCAGTCTTACATGTAATTTCAGAGAATGCAGTTATATTGTGCTTAACGGGGCTTGTTCCCCGATAGATAGATAGATAGATAGATAGATAGATAGATAGATAGATAGATAGATAGATGCAATCTAGAATTCACTTGCATCTCATTTCACTCATTTATCTAAAAATACTAACTATTGAAGTTATACAGCAATTTATAGATAAACCATTTTAAGAAAAAAAAAATACAAATGTAAGCATGAAGATTAAATAATCCTAGAAAAAAGTGTGTGTGGGGGTGTCGGAAGATTTATTGTGCAAGGTAGCAGGGACACCGAGAGAGAGTTTATACCCATTGAGGTTGTAGTTGTAGAAGTCTGTATTTTGTCACTGCCTTCTTTGGGAATACATACTCTTTCTTCTTTACCTGTCTGACTGGTTCTAATTTTTTTCTTTTAGTGCTGAAGGTTTCCTTTATATGAAACAAATGAAACAAAAACTCCATAAAATAAAATCACCTTCAGAGCAAAGAGCACTTTGCTGCACACATAACTATAGGTTTTCCCAGCTGCCCCAGAATGACTTCAGTCCCTTCTAATTCTGTTATTGCTGGTGCTGCAAAGGGCCCCTCAAGCCTCTTGCCTGTGTTTTAGGCCAGGGAGATCAATGTCCCCACTGATAAATAAACAAAGAGCCTGTGTTGGTCATGGGACGTTCAGAGGCATACTTGTTTTTTCAGTACTGGACTTAACAGGAGGTGGACTGCTGTTCGTAATTAAGTGCTTGTGGTTGTAAAAATGCTCACCACCAGTGATATGTGGTTATGCACATGAACATCTGGTCACAGATGCTTTCCCAGTGCACAGCAGCACTTGTTAACAGATGCTGCTAATAGATGCTGTGGTCCTTGGTTGCATGAATGACGTGGTGGAAGATCGCAGTAGTAGAATGCTAATTCCTTTACAACTTCTGTCCAGTAAGGTTGTAGGCATGTAGCCTTTGTATGAGCAGCTCCTATTTTGCTGCATTTGGAAATGGCTGTGATAATCTTCATTTTGTGGAAAAAATGTCTTGTGGCGGGTTTTTTTAAAGGAACATTTGGAAGGCTCTGGATGTTCCACTACCACAGCTACCAATTGATATCAATAACCCTTCCCTTGAGGAAGAAGGCTTTTACAGCTCTTTGGATTTAAAGGGTCCTTAGAGTAGGTCATTGGTTTGTTATGCATGCAGTTGCTAGAAGCTCTGAAGCTGCAACTCCTTTGACAAAAACAGAACAAATAGCAGCTGTGATTAAAATGTAGCACCACTTGTTCCTGTCCAGTGTCATGCATTGTTTTCATAAATGTTCAGCCATTCAGGTTCCCTCCCCCTCCTTCCCCCAAACTCCTTCTACTTCCTCTGCAAATGTGTCTAGAGAGCAAACCGGCACAATGCTTTCAGGACAGGTAGCTAACAGGGTAATTTATGTTTGTGCTGTAAGTGGATAGAACAGCCAGTTTTACTTGTGCAGAGGAGTTCAAACCCCCGGATCAACAGCATGCTAACTTGTTTAACATGAATCTGGTAGTAGCTAGAGACAGATCACTGTTCTGGAATAGGCCCAAAACCTGTCACAACAGCAGGGCAGGAAGGCTTTTTCTCTTCCATAAATTGCTTTGGCTTCCCTTTCCAAGCAAGGAGGTATTGCAACTGAACCATTTAGTAAACAGGTGGCTGCTCTATGTCTTTGCCATAAACTGTGTGTGTGAGAGAGAGAGAGAGAGAGAGAAAGAGGGGAAAAAAATAAAATTGAACTCGTACGTCACATTTTGGCTGACTGCTGCTCAGAGACAAGGGAATCTCCCTTAACGGGCTAGTGTGTGCGTGCAAATAAAACCTGGCAGCCTCTAGGTGACATGGGATGGTGTAAGAATATATAAAATAAGAACTGTATGGGGGGAGGGATGTTGATTATTTATCTAGTACTTACACGATTTCCCCTTCCTGTTTTGTAGTGTGGCATCTTTCTGGGAGCCCTGCTGCTTATTTTCTGCTCCTGGATGACTCATCAGTCCTGTATGTTCCTAGTGAAATCAGCCAATCTCAGCAAACGCAGAACCTATCCTGGGCTAGGTGAGCATGCTCAACTTGTGGGTAGTTTCATGCCAGTCTTGTATTCCAGTTTCCTGATTTACA
Organism: Candoia aspera; assembly: GCF_035149785.1. NCBI lineage: Eukaryota > Metazoa > Chordata > Lepidosauria > Squamata > Candoiidae > Candoia > Candoia aspera. The sequence goes on along the minus strand of NC_086154.1, from coordinate 116,646,898 downwards.
ACTTCATAATGGTGTGGCTGAATTACTCACAGTATATGAATTGTGTCCCCCCTCCCCCACCCTAAATATTCATTTCTCTTCTCCTTTATAGAACAAAATCCCATAACACAGAGGTTTAATTCTTCAAAGATGACATGGAATGCGTTAGTGGGCTAAGAAGAAGGGAATGGTTCAAACATAGGTTCTTTGGAAGAGAGCTGGCCTGCTTCGTGTCTGCTATAAATTGTTGGTCTCTGCCCAAACCCACTCACTTTCCCTACCCAACATGCTGCTGAGGACATTGGGTTCTGCCAGTAGAGACCCTAGCATGGGCTGTGGCCTTCTTGGAGTGTGTGCTTGTGGCAGCTTAAGGGGGAGGTTAAGCGAAACAGTGTTCAGAGTTTCAAGCAGCCAAGAACACTGAAACATCTGCAAGATTCATGTGTGGTTTTTTGGCAAGGCCCAGCAGTCCTCTTCCTCTTAGTTTGTTGTTGTGTCTTGGCACCAGGATCACCATCTATTTTTGACCTCTCCTCTGATTCCCAAGGATTGAGGGGTGGGTGGGGGGGAGCGGCTGAGAAGATACGTGGCCAGGCCTGAGGATTCAAACATTTCTGCTTGGTATGCATTCTCTTGCTGGAAAACAAGTCATGAGCAGGGGTGGGATATTCTCTCTCGGGCTTTCTTTTAAGCGGCTGTTCCAGAAAAACAGCGAGCGCCATTACCCATTTAAAGTTTGCTCACTGCAGAGGTGGAGTTTGTCCCTGGTGGTGGCAGAGGTGAAAGATTCTCATGGCAGGATATGCTGTTTTCTGCCCTCCCACAGCTGTAACCCCATCATGTGTTTCCTGAGGTGCCTCTTGGGGAGTCAGAGTGGGGAATTGGCTGGTCTCTCTGCTGAAAAAGGATTTAAAGCAATGTGCTGTCTCCTTAGTGACTGCTGAAAGACGGATACCCTCAGTTCCTCTGTTGCCCGAGGCTACCTCATTTAGCTGCACAGTATAGGCATTGCAAAATATGTCCATTGGCAGGAACAAAAAAACCAACAAGACCTGTGGTCTTGAAGGTTAAACCTGAACTGCAAAATGTATGGTTTATTATAACTCCTTTCTCTTGAGGGAGAGGAAGAGGGGGATCAAATGTAGCTCTTCCTCCTTAACACCAGATGCCCATAATCATTGATTTCCCCTTCTGTGTCACAATAAGTCTTTATACACTCCCCTTTTGACTGAATACATTAAGTCCTGTTTACCTTGGGTTGTCTGCCAGGAATAAGAGGTTCCCTTCACTTTCTAAAACTAAGCAGCTTAGAAACACAGAAGGGTCAGTAAATGCTTCCAAACTTTCTGGCACATAAACATTAGCGCAGAAAGAAATAGCTTCGCTTTCTGCCTGCCTCTGCCCTGGGAGAGATGCCATCAGCCAAAGCGGGGAGAATGCCTGGGAAAAAGGCATCCTTAGCCCAAGGGAAGGCTTTACTGCTAGAGTCATCCTGATGCATCAAGGTTGAGCAGCTACACACAGCAGCCTTTGTCATTCCCTTTCTTCTACACCGGTCCAGCTGCAAGTGATCCTGGCAGAACCTAAGCTGATTCTGTGGGAGGCTTTGGCAGCTTGGAAGGATGCATGAACGGTTTACAAATTAACTTAATTTAAGCTATGTCTTCCGGAAGAACATTCAAAGCTTTGGCTACAAGAGCCAAAGCAGCTAAGAAACAATCGGAATAAACAAAACACCTCTAAACATTATTTGGAAGGGGGATGGAGGGCAAAGGAACATTTGTTATGTGCCCAGAAAATCAGTAGGGTTTGTCTCTTAGAAACCAAGAATTGTGTTTTACATTTATTTTTAAACTGTTGTGGAGCTAGGAAATTATAATTTAAAATAACGTATCTTTGCCTGTGTATTTTCCAGGCATAGATATGGAGGTAGTACCCAAAGTGTCAACCTCACTTTATCTTTGTGACTCCATGTTCTCCTGTGAACACTAGGAAGTCCCTGCTCTAGAACAGTTTTGCAGACATAGGAATAACACCGTCTGTGTGCCATCAGAATTCTGAAGATGGAGAACATTGTTTGCTTAATTCCCCACATACTGCCATGTTCAAAGGCAAGTCTATTTCTTGAGAGTGCTTTCTATGCCACAGTTCTACTTGCTTTTCTTAATAGTTCAGCAAAGTGGGAATCTAGCTCTCTTTAAGAAAGTTAAAAGGATTAGATCATTTTATTTAGATCCAGATTTGGGGCTTGCTTTATATTTTCATCATTTTGGCTACCAGATCTGAGACTGGTAAGCACTTCGGTGGGAAAAGATGGGGCTGCAGCTTCAAGTACACTGCCTTATGTTGCATGAAATAAGAAAGGCAAGGTATAAATGTGTATAATAGACCGAACACATATATAGTAGTAATGAATATATTTTACTTTGATTGAACGTATTGGAGGTTATGCGTCTACAGGTAGATGTTAGGAGATACGAAAGTATTTTACGTACTTTTATTTATGTATTTAACTTGGTATACTGCTAACTAGAGTCTCTCAGCAGTTGTAAAATAAAAACTGTTTATTATTTACCTGCAATCAATATTAACCATGACTATAGAATTCAGTATGATTGAAATAGTTACAAAGCAATAAAGAAGTCTGAGGGCATGAACTTACCTTTGAGATAGATATGCACATTTTAATGTATGAGACTAAAGCTTAATATTTTCCTCCCCAGTATATCTGACAAACTAAAACTTTGAGTGCGAGCTTGATTGAAAGCCATCTTTACTCAAATATGAAGCCTCCTTGGATACTTTGGGTCAATCACTCTTTTTCAGCCTGATGTACCTCATAGGATTGTTGTTATAGTGATAAAATCAGGGAGACCCTTATATATCCTGCCTTGAACTTTCAGAGGAAAGATGTGATATAAATGCAACCAAATGTTGTGTCCACAGCTATATAAACTAAAGGGTAACCTCTTCCAACTTGGCACCTTCTTATTGCATTGGACTATGGTTCTTGCCAACCACCAGTAGCCAGAATGTCCTATTATGGCCACAGTGGCTAGGGATGGTGTGAGTGGTAGCCCAATACAACTAAAGGGTATCATCCCTAGGCTGGCATCTTGATTGTAATGATCCCTTGCCAGGTATTTCCTGTAGGCATAACTTGATATCCTAAAACATTGTTCTCTTTAGTCACTTCCAGTGTCTGACAGAATCCTGTTTATCCTGTCCACCACTTCTCTAACAAAGAATTTTTCACCCGACCTTACTCCAAAAACTTCCAAGTTCTGTTCTGAAAGGTTGCTATTTTTTTCTGTTATTACCTAGTCAGTTGGTTTTCTTCTAACACTGATGAGATGCCAAATAAAAATCTGAAATGGTGATGGTCTTGAATATGCACAGATGAATGAATAAAGTTAGTTTATTAACTTGTATTTATAGCTGTATTTATTTCTAAGGATTAAGTAGGTTCTTCCTTTTCTTATGACAAAAACAGGCATTTATTCCTAAATATCAGTGGGAAACTGTATAGTCTGACTTACATATTTAAATAACTGCTCACAAGCAGTTTTTCTCATGTGAACAATGGAATGTCAGAGAACATTCTTATAGACAATCCCAGTGGCTACTTCCATGAAGAATAAAACCCAGATTTCTAATTTCCAGCACACCCATTTAACTCAAGTAGCTACTGTGATCTTCTGGAAAGACCTCCCATGAAGTTATACTGAGCATGCAAATTGACCACCCATGCAAGTAACAATTTCCATAATCAGATAATGTATGAACTACCTCTGTGTGTGTAACTTACTCAAAACTGTTAGTATTACTCTCCAAGTCTCGTAAAGGCCTTTCTAAAGCCCCTCTACAATGAGTATTAAAAGAATGACTCCATCTGACAGATTTTTTTTTTTTTTTGAGAGACAGGGAGACAGAATTTGGGCAACCTTCTTTCCCTGCTGGCATTTGGTTATTTTGGCCCTCTTTACTTTCTTTCATGAAAGCATGTGAAGATAAGATTCTCTGATCAACGAAGTTGCTAATCCTTTCTGGATTGTATGTTTAGACTTTTCTAAGGCTAAATAAAGAAAGAAGCTAAAACTTTTGTAATATGAGCTCCCACCCCAATAATCTCTTGAAACAAATCATTAAAATTTATCTTAAGAAAGTTTGCTCTTGGAACTAATTTTTCTGTGCCTATTCTATATTGGAGCTAGGGAAGTAAGTCCACTTTGTACCTAAATGTATATGTAAACAAATGTTTTTAAATCAGAGAAGAACATTGGAAACTGGTAGTTACAAGTACTTTCCTTAGAAAGCTAGTCATGAGATTTAAATTGTAGAATTGGAACATGGCAGCAGATGAAAAGTAAAAGCATAACCAAGCATCCAGGTTTGTGATGGCCGGCCAACTTGCCCCTCTCAGCTAAACTGGGTTTGCATCAAAATTTTCCTTTGAAGTAAATTTGAGTGACTTTTCTGTCCTCCTCCCCTTCCCCACAGATTTACTGAGGATGAGCCATCAAGGACATTTTCATCAATGGGCCTGCCTTTGTTGTATTCTGTTTTCTTACTTGTTTTAATTGAAAACCAGTGATTCTTGTTCAACTGAGAAATTGATTTCTAAGGAGACATTATCCTTGGCCTTTACTTTGTAGAGGGAGGTGCTTTCTCTTGTCTTCATCCTTCTTCTGTTACATTCCTGCACTAGGGTGGCTATTTTTTTAAAAACCAACAACACAGTTTTCCCCAAGAGAATAAGTACATTCTGCAAAGTGAGGTTGAAAGCCAGTTGCCCTCTGTCAACATTTCACATGAATGTGGCATTAGTAATAGTTCCAGTTAAAAAGGTTCTCTCTCAGAATTGGAGATGGTAATTTTCCTCTTACCCTCATAGTCAAATGCCTTTTGAAAATGCAAGCTGGGCTTTCCAGTGGAGCAGTGATTTCAAGGATGCTGATTGTTTTGTGCAGCAAGTAGTGATCAGTGTATGACATAAAAAGAAATCTGTTGGTCAAATCCCTTTGGTGTGGTGGTGAAACATGGACATGGTCAGGGTGGTTGAACATTCCAGGCACCCATCTCAGTCCTCCCATCAGCAGCATAAAGTGGTTCAGCAGCAGTGAGGCAGGAAGGAATAAAAACGGGAACTCAACCGAAATTTTGCACTGCAGTAACTTTTAGCCACACAATCTCTTACGTTCACATATTTTCTTTTCAGTGCCGCCTTTCTTCTTTTAATGGTTACCATGTGTAACTCCTGCTTAGTGCTATTGGGTTTGGGGAGGGGGAGGGAAGAAGAACCTGTTTTGAATCTTTCTTCCAAATTTGTTTTCATGTGGCTTCTGATTTGTGAATGGTATGTCAAGGGGGAAAATAAAGTCCGAAAGTGGTGGTGGGATGGAAGTAAACCAACTCTGAAATATAAAACTAGCAGAACCCTGCCTTCTGAATTGCCTCTGGTGAGTGATATTCATTTTATACATGCCACGTTTTGCACATATGTTTGAATAACAATTGTGATGATGTGTTTTCCCCTCCCACTTTTTCTTTCTTTCTAGCCTTCCATGCCTATGGAAAGTCTGGTAAAATGCTTGTGGAAACCAGGTACTTTCTTTTCTCCCTCAAGATTCAAGTATTTCAAATTTTGTTAACTACTTAATATGCAAGTTGTTCTTATCCCTGAAATTCTGATGTTTTGTCTGCAGTTTCATGTTCTATTTCTACTAATCACTCCTTTCAGGAACTTGGCATATTTATCCAGCTGGGGGTAAGCATGGTGCTAATATAGGGAAAACATGTGATATACATTCACAAGTCCAATTTTAAAAGCTCTTCCTAGGATTTTAGATTCTCCAGCAATCAGCGCTCAATTGCCAGGAAAGCTGGGAGATATGCAGACTTAAAGGTTCAGACAAAACATCGCAGTACTTCTGATTGGCAAAGATATTTACACTTGAGAATGATTCATCTGCATTACAGTTATGTAGGCCCTCCATCTTCTATATATCCAGTTGGCCATTTCAACCATGATAATATAGTATGTATACAGTTGTTCCCTTGAAATCTTGTGGCAGGTCCCTACATTTGTTAAAGATATTCTTAATCTTTTATTTCCATCTTTTTCTCACAAATTTGGTTAAGATGATTGGCATAAATAGCTATATTTTCAGCCTCAGTGTTTTCATGCTGAAGAGGACATTCCACTTGAAAAGCCTGGGATGCATGCACATCTCAGCTGCCCATCCGGATCTATAAATCATGTTGTGAACTGGTTTTTCACATGGGGAAAACAGTTGAGTGGTCCCACTTCAGTCGGAGGAGAGAGCCATGAATAATTCAGTAGGTTTTTTTTAAATCTTGTTTGTGGTTAATTCCATTTCTGTAGAACAAGAATAACACTGGTCCACATTAACAAGTTTGTTGACAGTAATATGGCATGATGCTCCCGCCATCATTTGAAGACCTTTACATCTTCTAATGATACCTTTTCTTTTGGAAAGGGAAATGTCCCAAACAAGATCTTAACACTAGTTCAGCGCAAGCTTGGATTTTAAAAGAGGAGCTTAGACCAAAATAAGAAGAGGCATTAACTTGGATCTTAGTTTGAGTATGAATGGCATCACAAGGCTGCTTTTTATGACTGAGGATTCTCAATCTGTGATCTGTTGTGAGCTACCTAGTCATGTGATCCTGGCTTGCTCCTTTATCACCCAGCTTTGAACTGTTTTGAGAGATGCCTAAAAATATTCTAAGGACTTCATTGCCATTACTCTTCCATGTTAGCAATTGCTGTAATTGCCATTGGGGACCTATGCAAAGAGGGGAAGTGATCCATGCTTTTGTGACAGGGAAAGGTGCGCAGGCTCACAGAATGATGTCTTAATTATACTGCTGTCTGACTTCCTGCAAATTGTGAGGCCTGTTCCACTCTTCACTGAGCAAGTATTGGCTTCTGTCTTGGACCTTCACCCCACCTTTGATTGCGTGCTCAATGAAATTCCCTAGAATATTCTAAATATATTTCTCACTCACATACATGCATATGCACATGAACATCCTTACTTGCACACACACACACGGTCTTTATTGCAAGCAAATAAATGAGTAATATGTTTCTCTCAAAACAGAGCTTCCATCTTATGTCTGGAAAAGCAGTTAAGTTGACATGCAGCAATCTCCTTGCTGACTGGATGCTTGGTTGTCTCTTTTATTAAAGTCTAATTAACCTGATGTGCCACATTTCCATTTTGGCCCTTTCCATAGTGTCTATAAGTGTGTATGCAAGGATCTATTTCCATAATGATTTTAGAGGAAGGAAGGAAGGAAGGAAGGAAGGAAGGAAGGAAGGACGGAAGGAAGGAAGGAAGGAAGGAAGGAAGGAAGGAAGGAAGGAAGGACGGAAGGAAGGAAGGAAGGAAGGAAGGAAGGAAGGAAGGAAGGAAGGAAGGAAGGAAGGAAGGACGGAAGGAAGGAAGTTCACATTTCTAAGATCACCCAACTTGTTGATGACTCTGGAGTGTGTACAATATAGTATAACGAAGCACAAACAGAAATAGAAAGATGGAACAAACATACAGTACACTAAAAATAGCACTACTTTTGTGGGGAGGGAAACACTGTTGGTCTTTGAAATGTTTACCTGTACTCTTTGGTTCTATATGGGTGCAACAAACTATCCCTAATCTGCAGAGAAGTGAAATAGATCTAGACTACCTCATTAAATGTGCCACAAGAGAGTGAAAGTAGGAAATGCTTATTTCCAGGCTTACAAAAGGAGATGGAGAAGACATGGCAGTAGATGTTATGTTGTGCCACCTCGCCCATGCAGGAGATCCCTTGGAATTCTTAGGTGTGAGGATTCTGTAGGGTAATAGTCAAGATCATAAATATATGCAGGCAATCCCACTTAGTCAGTATAGGCTGTAGCAATATTCTTGAGGTATGCCAAGCCATGGCATCAATATGTTACTATTAACATCCAGCAACCGTTAGTAAATATAGTTTTCTTGCCATGTCTCAGTGGTTGGTTGCTTTCCTTGAGATACATTTTCCTTAGATCTGGTGATACCAAAAGCTTGTTGTAGTTGAGATGAGTGTATGGCTTCCAACATCTTTCTCTCCCCTGTGTTTGCTGGAGCTTACATTAGAAGCATGAAGTACAGTACCTATTGAGGGGGAAAATTCCCCTTCAGTATACATAATTACAGTAATGCTTCTTCTGAAGCTGTCCTGTTCGCAAGATAGTGAGAAGATTGTTGTTATCTAGGGCATCAGCAGTGGAAGATGGCTATATTCGGAGAATTTCTGAACATAGATCCCACTTGAATTCAGCATTTAGCACATAGGTAAGTTATCAAGATTTTATTCCAAGCTTTTCTAGAATGACTGGTCCATTTTGTGTGTTTTTGCAGTATGATTGGACTGATGCTGGGGACCTGCGTGGCTTTCTATGTTGTTATTGGAGACTTAGGATCAAACTTCTTTGCTCGATCACTTGGACTCCAGGTAAGCTTGTTTTTAATGACCTTATCAGTAGCAAATTGGATCAGTGCCTCTTTCATGTCTATAAATAGGACAACATAGGGCATATTTGAAAGCTTGTCTGAATGGTGTTGGGGTAGCATACTCAAGCAGCCTTCCATTTTCAAAATTAAAAGCCAGTACAGAAACTATAGAGCAGCCTGCCCCACAAAAACCTGACTTAAGACAAATTAATTCTACTCATTCTCTGTGAAGTTAGTGCTCAAGGTTCAATCCCGAGAGTGGTTTTTTTTATTTTGGCAAATGTTTATATTTCCTGTTCATCAAGGTGGGGTGAAGGTAGATCAGGATCACCTGGTAGCTCTTCCTGTGACTTACAGTATGTTGGCAGTGACTTCCAAATGTTTAACAATGGCAGTATTAATGTGACTGGCCCTTGCACATTAAATTATGCTAGTGAAATTAAGAAATCTGAGAAGTTGAAGAGTGGATGTTTTTTAGTGGAAAGGCTGAGATTATTCAGACATGGTATTTAAAACAGATTTCAAGGCTCAGGATTTTGGTTGTTTAATAAAACCAAAGTAGCTCCTGCAGAACAGAAATTTGCCTAACCCTCTTGTATATTTCTCATAATTTATCAGCAAGATTGTCTCTGCTTTTAGTTTATATAGCCATTACATTTATATGTGTGCTCTCACTTACGGATCCATTCCAATTATGGAAGCATCTCAAGCTTCTCATAATATTTATCAAGTTTTTAACTTGACATTGATGTGAGACTGGACAAGGCAGAACTGAACCTATTACTGTAGGCTGAAGTAATCAACAGGGAGCTTCCAGTTTGAGATGTAAAGTTTGTAATATCAAGTATCCTAGAGACAGAATTGGGTAAATGAGTAGGGTTTTGTAGATGTATACACTAGGATATCTCAGCTCATTTGTTAATCTCAAACTGCCAAATAGGAATATACAACATAATAGTGAATAACCTGGCAAATCAGGTCAAGAAAGTGCAGTGTTGATAGCGTATCTGCTGTTTGCCTTTCCCATGCAGGAGCAGTTTAATTCCCAGGGGATAAATAGGAACCAAAGAACTATCCGTAGGAGCAGGGACAGGCCAGGGAAGCTACAATGGACATTCGGTAGCATTCAGGCATGGTTTTTATCTGCTCTGGCCTGATGTAGTTAAGCTCTGATTAAGGACCTAAGAAGCTAAAAAAAAAATGCATCACAAGCAAAGCCAAATTAGGTATTAAATATTTTGAGACTTTTCCAAGCTTCCTAGTATAATAAATATTAAAAGCTGCTGGTTAATTTTCTGGGTCAGAATTTCCAAGACTTCCATCTTTCCCCTTTTTGCAGCAAAGTTAGTTTTCATTTTATTTGCTGGAAGTACATAAAAGATATTCAAATAATGTTGCGTTTGGATTACCATTTAAAACAGGCAATGAGCCTTTGCTGTAAAATGGTTTTGATAAGCACTTCATAGAGCAACAGTGGCACCCAGTGTCTGTGTGGTCTCATCACAGACGCTCTGTGAGAAGCAGCTTTCTTGACATTCCAGACTTTTCCCTTTCATTTGCTTTCAGAGTGAGTCTAGCCTTGGTCTACGGGCAGAGTGGATGGGCTTAGAATGTCATGGCAAATTTTGAATGTACATCTTTCCTGGGAGTGTTCACTGTAACTCTGCTTTCCTTGATCTGTGGTAGTCAAAGTGGAATACATATGGATGGCATCTGATTGAGGAAGGCTGATGTAACTGTTCCTCATGTTCACCTTTCAGGTGAGCGGCTTGTTCCGGATACTCCTGCTTTTTTTCATCTCCCTCTGTATTGTGCTCCCGCTGAGTCTCCAGAGAAACATGATGGCTTCCATACAGTCCTTCAGTGCCATGGCTCTGATTTTCTATACGGTGTTTATGTTTGTGGTCAGTATTAATGATGGGAAGCTTTTGTTTTCTTCAGTATGGTGGTTAATTCTGAGGGAAACCACAGTGCGTATTTAAATTCCATGATACCCAAACTTTTCACGTGGGTGGGCTCTCTGAGGACCTTTAAAAGGAGGCCTGGTCTGCTTGTTGGCAACAACTCGTACTTTTAGCCTTTAGTTGGAAAAGCTTTCTTGATTATTGGCACTACCTGGTAAGGGAAGACCACTACCAGTAACAGGGATGCTACTTGCTCTTCTGTGCAAACCACAGACTCAGGAATGTGTCTCCCATATGCTACTCAAAGTTACACATTCTTCCAGGGAGATCCTGCCCTGTCCCCATCTTCCAGCAAGTCAGCACTTTTATAGTAGTGTATACTATAGGATCTTAGGCCACACAGATTGTCAGAGGAACCCCTTGATGCTTCCTTCACTTTCGGTTCCACAGTGTTTAATCAGATGCTTCCTTCAAAGCTTGCTCATTGAGAATACGTCTGATGGTATTCCTGGTATTCCTTGCTTTATCTTGTCTCTCTGACCATTCTCCTTAAACATCTTTGTTTAGGATACTGTTTATTTATGAACATTTTAAATGGCCTCAGGCTTAAAGGCTTAAAAGACTTAAAAAGTCTTAAAAGACTCTAGGTGGGGCACAAAAAGTACCAGCTAAGCCTCAGTACTAGAATAAATACATAGGATATAATCATATCAAAGTTGCATTTGGTTATATTAAATGATTATACATATAGATATCTGGCACCAATTATTTCCACCAATTAGAACTCAGGGGCCTCTTAACAAATGTCCTGAAGGCTCTAAGAGTGGGAGTCACCCTCGCTGTTCATAGGAGGGCAGCTTGCCCAGGGAATGCCAGTTTTTGGACCCCTTCCTCCATACTTGCTGGTAGGTGGGGACCTTTGGCAGGCATTCCCTGAGCCACATAATAACCATCTTCATGGTTCCCTGTTCTAGATACTTCTGCAGCTGGCACACCAGCCAAACTGGCAAAGGATATAGAGCCATATTTTCTTAGGCTGCAGTTTAGAAGCAGAAGACATAGGCATCCTTAGCAAGCTACAATGATATCAAAATAATGACCCAGGTGTCATGATATTGGCACCCAAATGACACAGTTATGTACTGGAGTCTGACATCTTATGCAGGTATGTTAGTCACATCATTTGTGCCATGCCACACATATTGTCATTTCCACCACCACCACCACCCAACATATAATGATCTCAGATTAACTTTGTAATACGCCAAATGAAAATGGTGCCCTGTAACAAAGCTCATAATGAAACGCAATATGTTTTGGTATTGACAAACTATGTGTTTTCTCAGTTGCTCAGTTGGGTTTTAAAGAGTGATGTAATTCCCTCACCTACTTCCAAAACAAAGAATATTGGTTCTTCCTATCAGGCAGCTTATTCTAAGGCGGGGATGGGAGGCGGGGGATGAAGGAAAGATGAGTGGGGCGAGGGAGGGGGAGACCAGCATAGCAAAACAGTTTTCTTCTATAGTTGCATTTGGAATTAGCAGTTCAGATTTAGGGGATAAGCTGACAGCCTTGCCGAAGTAGCAGGTTTAAAAGAGAGAAAGAGATGGCAGGGGTCTAGAGCAGTGTTTCCCAACCTTGGCAAATTTAAGATGGGAGGACTTCAACTCCCAGAATTCCCCAGCCAGCAAGGCAAGCTGGTGAATTCTGGGAGTTGAAGTCCACCCATCTTAAACTTGCCAAGGTTGAGAAAAACTGGTCAAGAGGAAGAGCTCTGTGCAGTACAGTTCCTTCACTGCAAAAGTGGTGACAGTGGGTTAGAGCACATAGTGTATTTGGGAGGCTGTGGCTGCTAAAGTTGGGAGAGCTAATTATTACCAACAGCTAGAATACAGAAAGCCCCCTGAAAGAAGAGAGTGGTTGGTTAGGAGGTGGAAATGTTTAAAGATATTGAAAGGAAGTATTACCAGAAATGGAAGGGACTGAATGCCAATGAAGGGATTTGCATATTTTATCAAACATCCAGATGAGAACATTTAGTTGGAGGATAAGCCATTTTTGCACCACCCCTGTGCACCACCCCTGTGCACCCCTCCTTGTGATGCAGGTTACTGTAATCTACCCAGAACCCACAAACCCTAGATTTCCCATATATCGTGTACAGTGGTGACCCAGGCCTAGGAAATGCAGCTTGGTGAAATACCTGCCTGTAAGCTTCTGCTACCCCTTTGCTGGTTTCCCAGATGTCGGTAAAGCTGCTGCAACCTGGGTTGCCAGTCACTGGTTTGGCCTGGTGTCTCTGTTGTCTAGATTATAACTCTTTTCTTTTCCTTGGCTACAGATCGTGCTCTCTGCTTTCAAACATGGCCTCTTTGTTGGGCAGTGGCTGCAGCGGGTCAGTTATGCACGCTGGGAGGGCATTTTTCGCTGCATTCCTATCTTTGGCATGTCGTTTGCCTGTCAGTCGTAAGTACCAGCAGTTCTAGCTGCTTGGAGATTGTGGGGTGGAATGAGTTTTGTTAAGGGCAAAGGGTCAGGATAGCCTGTATGGGATAGATACCATCTGGTCCCCTCGTCTTGATTTTAATCAAAATATTTTACAGCCCACTGAGGTATAGCATCTGACTGGGTTGTGACCCTTTTGTTACCTAGCTGGAGAGGGAGTTATATTTCACTCTGGACTCAATGTACTTAAAGAGCTTCTTGTTCATAGGAGGCAAATACATCTCTGGTGTAATTTTCCATTGGCTTTAATGTCTGATACTCAGGACCCTGTTCTTGAGATGTAAGAAGAACTTAAGCAGACATAATTAGCACCATAGTGGGCCACCAATGTTTGTTTAAAATGATTTTTGTGAACATCATCTTCATTAAGCAACACAAACATTTTAGCACAGACTATTTAAGTAAAACGTAACTGTTCTTAAGCCAATTTGACCTTCTTGATTATAGGGTCCCATTTGCCCTTATGGGCTCAGGACAGGGCATCAGGCATTGTTTTTGTGCGTTACACTAAGCAAAGCCTGTTCCAGAATTTGATTCAAGTCCTTCAGGTCCATTTAACATGTACACACACCCCGCACACAAACACACAATTTTTAAAACTTCCCAGTTTCAGACTATAGGGTAGAAATGTAAGCTGCTGGCATCTGCCCATTCAGAAACCTCAATATTGGAAATTATATTTTTGTACCTTATGCCTTCCCCTATTCTGTTCTTCACTGTCCCCTCCCTCCATTTTTTGATTCCACCATTCTTTTCTTTTTCCAGTCCCTCAGTCTGTCAATAAAAAAGAAATAATGAAAATCCATGCTGCAAACTGGCACAGTTTATTCTGGATGAAGAACTTATGGATTTTTTTTAGCGTAACACATGCCTACCCTTAGTTGTCGGACTTGTTCTTGTGGCAGATGTAAGCTTTCATCCACAGATAATTCCAATTTCCATTCTAGTAGCATTACTTCTACCACCCTCTCATTGGTGGCTGGACTGAAAAGTGGCCCAGTGAAACCATAGAGGTGTGTGTGTTCAACTGAGGACCCAAAATGGACCGTTAGCATTAGCTTTGATACAGCTGGGCTCTCCATCTCCCCCTCTGCCCACTCCCCCAATTATGCTTCTCAGATTTAATGTGCTTCACTCAGTTTTAAGTGTCTCTGCTATAATTGGTGACAGAAGGGTTGATTCATTCTTTTATAGCTACCTAGTTACCACAGTAGGGGTTTATAAAATCCAAATTTGTCCTTTTTCTTGTGGTGGCCATTCAGCGACCAACCTTCATTTGGTGGGAGTTGAAAACACAGCAAAATTATATGTTCTGGACTAGTATATTCACATATCTCTCTAAATATAGATTACTATACCACTGGTATGGCAAGCCAAACGGAAAGTTAAATCCTATCATTTTTCCCAAGGGCAAGAATAACACACACTTCTTGGCCTGTGTGACGTCACGTAGGGATGGATCCCAGGGTTGACAGGCCTGCAATAACTGACCTTTCAGTTGATTTACCCCAGAATTTTAAGGAGTGTTGGATAGAAGCAAAGAAGTAACCTGGCTTGTGAATGCACAAGTATGCTTTGCTTGCAGAGTTGACTGTCTCTGGCATTAAGGTTTGCTGTCATTGCCAGATTCAAAGGGAAATGCCTCTGCGCCCCCCGCCCCTTGTGTGCAGCATGTGGTTTAACAGACTGCACATGAGGCTGGGAGCCAGGAAGCCTAGAAATATAACATTAACTCTGTTACAGCCTTCCAGTATGACCTTAGGATAGGGTCCCTGCAATTACTACTCTTTTGTAATATGAGCTGTGCTGATGTAACCTTTGAATCAGGCATTTCGGTCAAAGGTATAGATGATCCTCGTGTGAACTGACTGGAATGCCTGGCACTGTTCTTAGTTGGTGTCATTCCAGTGTTATTGCTAGTGCAATATGAATGACATATTGAAGGACTGGGAACGAGGACTCTGTTTATGCTCTGCATCACTTTTACATCTAGCTATCCACATTTATGACCAATTGGCCCAATTTCTCCATTAATCAGTGATTTTTTAAAAAAATAGTAGAGGTGCATTTCAATGTGTTTTCTAAAGATATTTTTCTTTTAATATATGTATGTTTGTTTACTTACTTACATACAGTAGATGTAGATATAATTAGAGAGATAGAGAAATAGATATGATGTAGACATAGAAAGCCAAAGGGTGGAAAGAACAAAATTTGGTATAGAGTGCAATTTTGCTGTATGCATCAGTCTGGGGGAAGGGCAGTTTTTATGAAGATTTGCAAAAATCCAATTCCTCACAACTTCTTTCATAGCATAGTAGCTGCACCCAGAGTCATTGGCTGGTGGGTAGCCCTGGAAATTTAAATAAATAAATAAATAAATGTTCTTCTCTCGGGGAATTACAAAGGACACATTCCCCTTTACAACTGAATGTACTTAGAGGAGTTAGCCTATATCAGATGAAGCAAGATGCTATCTGACTCTGATCAGATATTCCAACTGCTTTGTCCTAAGACTTCGGCATTTTGCAGAATTAGGCCTTTTTTCTGAGCAGTATTGCATCCTTCCCAGAAAGAATCTAAAAACAACTGCAATTGCACCCTTTCAAAGTTCTGCAGAGAAGGGATGGGTGTTTATGTTTAAGAAACGTAAACCTGTTCACAAAGGAAATAGCTCTTTTTTCTTCCACCAAGAACTATTTCAGGCTCTGAAGCTGCTTGCTTGTGCTGTTTTTCTCCTTGTGCTCATCTTGGAAATAGAGAGATAAATGTAAAGGGCATTTGGACTAAATACTTTTCTTCAGTTTACCCTGAGGAGCAGTGTTATGTGATTACTAATGTGGTGAAGAATCCTTGTAGCATAAGAAAACGTTTATCAGACAAAGGTTTCTGCTCCGAAATACCTTGATCTTGACCTGGCCTTCATGGTGGACATTTCAGCTGGAAAATAAAGTCTCTGCACAGTGAGGCACGCTGCTCGTTATGCATCTTGGAGTTCTGATTGGCAGGGAAGGTTTGACTTACACATCTGATGGGTCTGAGAGTCTCTTTTACTTCTATGTCTGGAAAGCCAAAATGTCTTGGGGCTTGTTTATACAAAGCAGGGTGGTGAGGGACTTCTGATCCTCTGTCTCTTTGAACTACCATCTTTTTAAAAACCCAAGAGTTGCCTTGTTAGATCAGACCAAAAGCTCTTCTAATCCAGCCTCCTGTCTCCCAACAGTATCCAGGCAGATGCCATAGGGAAGTTCACGAGCAATTGTGATTTGTTCTTTGGGATTAGACGGTCAGAAGTACTTTGCCGGTGTTTGAGGAGAGTTTTATTTTCACTTTTTGCTGCATACCCGGAATTTCACAGAATGCTTTCATACTACTTGTCCAGATTCAGAATGAATAAACAAGTAGGATCAGGGAGATTCATGAACAGGGTGGTTTTTACTTAAAAAAATACCCAAACAATTTGCAGCCTCAGAGTGAGGTAGGCACCAAAGAGCTAAGGAAAAGGGGACAGTGCTATTAATGTTTTTGAAATGCATGATATCAGATTTGGTTCATTGGCTTAAAAAGGGAATTTCTCATTAAAACCTTCCCCACATGCAAGGCTGCCTGGGTACACAGCTGTGTTTCAGGATTAGCATGTAGTTTGTTCTGTACTTCTGGGCTTGGGGCAGAAAGATCCAAGGCCCTGTCCTTTTTATTTTTTCTGGAGCCCTGGTAGGATGGTTAAGAACAATCCAGCTGGACCAATTAGATTATAGGGGAATGCTTAGAAGAAGAGGTCTATCAATCAGATTTTAAATTATATCCCCACCCCCACCCCCAGTTCATAAGTCTGATCTGGGGTAGGTTTAAAGGTGAAATAAGAATGATTTGTGTTTAGGAGGCCTCCTGCTTCCACCCCTGCACCTAAAATCCTCTAAAAAATCACCCCCCAAAAAAGCTGAAAAATTATTCATTTGGGGGGATTTAATGTTGTTTTAAGAGTCAGACTGGGAGCAGTTTGCTTCTGGGAAATGTCCCCCTCCCATTGCTATCCTTAACTTCCCCACAAAGCTAAAAATGGCCAAAACAATGTCAGCCACACCCCTTCTAGGGATGATGCGTAGACATCACTGGACTTTTTCCCAGAGCTCCTCAGGAAGTTGGGAGGTTGAATCACTGTCCCCAACCATTCAAATATTGCCAGCCTCTGAATTAAATCTATGCAACCTCCAGCTGCTGTAGTAAATTATATACCTGATGTTAGGAACAAGCTTTCCAAGTATATAAGCACCCAAACGCCATGTAAGTGGCTCCTTCAGTTTTCTGGGAGCTTGGGCTCAAGCATTAGTGCTGAAATATGACAGGCGCAGTGTTTAGTTTTGGTTGTTTAACTTTTCTCTTTGACAACATGATGCTTTCGCTCCTTTCCTGCTTCTCATTCTGTAAACACCGCATTGCTTTAATTATCAACCCAGGATGCTCCAAGAACAATCGTCTCCAGAGTGCTGTCTGGAGCTCTGCCACTGGTGTTTGACTCAAACAAGTGGTCATTCAAGTTGCAACGTGACTTTTTTTCCTCTTTCAAAATGTGAAATATTTACATTGTACACGTGGCAGTGGCGGAGAGGAGGAGAGCAGGCATAGTTGTGTAACAAACGTGGGAATGTGTAGAACTCTCTTGGCATTGACAATATAAACTGCTGTAGCATGACAAGAGTCTGGGGGGAGATTCTGGGATCACCCTTATAGGGGCATCTGAGCACGGGATTGAATGTTTCTCTTCCTGACAACATTTTCTAACTTGCTCCAATGTTTGACTGTGTTTTACAGCCAGGTCTTGCCAACGTACGATAGTCTGGATGAGCCATCAGTTAAAATCATGAGTTCCATTTTTGCCTCCTCACTAAAGGTGGTCACTGCCTTTTATGTTATGGTGAGAATTTTAATTTGTTTCAAAAAAATCTTCCCTGCCCCATCCCCCTTCTCTACATTAAAAAAACAAAACAAAGCCGTAAAAAAATCTTCTGAAAAAAAATCTGTAAAGCATTAACTGTGAGGAACTATGACCTGTTCTGCCAATTCAGAATCCAGGATTTTGCAAACCATAAATTCCATTAAGCAGGGCTGGAACATGGTATGTGTGACTGGTGTGCATATAGGGTGTTTGAATTTCCCTGTGGCTTAACTAAGCAAATAGTTTGATAGGACTGATTGGCAAATGCTGCCAGAAATGTTTGTATGAAACGTAAAAATACTGGAAGGGGTCACAGCAGGGTCTGCTTCAACAACAAAGCATTTCTGTCTGGAGATCAGAAAGAGCTGTGCAAATCCGTCCTCTGCTGAGGTACTCATCTCTGATAGGGCAAAAAAAGGAAGTTGTGGAAAGCTTTTCCCAACTCTCTTTCTTAATCCAAACTGATAGTGTATGTGCATCTAGACCAGGGGTATGCAGTGCTCAACTTTTGGGTGGTGTGTCAAGAGCTTTACCCCCAAAAGTGGCTAACCTAATTAAAATTAAAATGCTTGAATTAAATACGATTTATGTGATTATTCCACCTAATGTTTAATAAGGTTCCCCATTTGATACATTCAGCAATGACATTTGAAGGGGTTTTAGGAACTGCATTCCAAGGAGCTGCATTTTGTGCCTATCTGGGCAATACTTGGCAGTTATTACATTTCTCAGTAATGTCTCAATACCATTGAGCTATTAATACTTGAGGCAGGGGAGGAACAATGAATTTTGCTTGTAGCTCTCCCGGTGCTACATTGGGAAGTGAATGACATTATTTTCTGATAAGCTTGTTGGCAACCAGAAAAAATTAATGTCACATTGCATTATGAAACCCAGTTAAATATATAGCTCATTCTGGCCAGGCATGACCAGTTGGTGGTGGTAGATACATTACAATACCTCCCTTTTTTAAAGAGCAAAGTTTGGAGTTCAGTTGCTATCTTGCCTTCTTTGAGAGAGGTAGAAGTCAGCTTGACAAACGCTTCATTCTCTCTACTTCCATACTAATAAAATGTGGTGATGTCATAAAAAATGCATTTAAGACGATGGAGAAAAATTAAAATTATTGTAACATTTTTACTTTGGGGAAAGCAATGCTAGACATTGTCATAGCCAGCTGCTCAGAATGACTTAATGTCACCCCTCATCTTCGTATCATATTGGAACTTTGTTTTACTCTATCATAAATCTGTTACATGGCTGCTCTTTGAATACTGCTCACTCCATCTCTAAAACATCCCCTGGAATTTGGAATGTACAGGGAAATCCACCATAGGTAATGGAAGATTCTTGACAGTTTTCTTAAAAGACAGATTGGAATGGGTGATAAGTATGCAATTTAGAGGTAAGGAAGGAATAAGAGAGATATAATTCATTAAATAATTAGAGAAAAAGATAGCTATCTCTTTGGAGTGCAGGCCCAAATTTGTTCTCTTTCCAATAAACAAAGGTATATGACCTCTGAAAATAATTTCTGTTTTCTGTTTGAACAGGTTGGGTTCTTTGGCTATGTGAGTTACACTGAAGCCATTGAGGGCAATGTACTTATAAACTTCCCTTCCAACGTAGTGACAGAGGTGATACGTGTGGGATTCATGATGTCTGTTGCAGTGGGATTTCCAATGATGATTCTGCCGTGCAGGCAGGCCTTGAATACGCTTCTTTTTGAGCAGCAGGTAAAATTGTGTAAATTTGCTTAAACTAGACTTTAGACTTTCCTGCATAGTCCATCCTAAACTGAAGAATTTGTGTTTACGCTGCCCTCTCCTCCATTCTTTGTATCTCATGCAAAAGGACCAAGTGGAATTTCCCCACTTTTAGGTTTGGAGATAGCATTCAGTTTGGTGGTGTTTTCATCTGATTCCCCATGGTTGCTTTATTATGAGAAAATGGTTAGATAACAATTAACACTATTTGCTCTTGCATGGAATCAGTTTTGCTGGGGGGAAGACTGAGCAACCAGACATGTTTGAATGCCTGGGAAAAAAGCAGGAAGTAATGTTTAGGACACTCTGTAAATTAGGTTGATTAAGCTTTCCTGTGCATAAGTATAATGGCTGTGAGGATGTCAGCCATTAACTGCTAGGTATGAAAGAAAACGTAGCCTAAAGCATCTTAATATTCCAAGAAATAAAGAAGTTTCAGACCAGCTATCAGTGGTTGTGACCATGCCGTAGGCAATTATCTCCTTTCTTTTGTCTTGCCATTTTGTTCCCCCAAATGTAACCACTTTCCTAAGAAGCTCACTCTCTGGTAAATGACTGACTCTTGTGCCATTCAAATGCGGTGTTGTAATCCATTTTTACCATATGCATTATCATTATGTAACTCTTCGAGTACAACAATTTTGGCCTGCTGAAGCCATGATGAATTTTATCCACTACTGTGCAGATTCATGATGTGGCTGACATTGGTTTAAAGTATAATTGCCTTAACATTTGCTCTACTATTTTGAAGCATAATTTATTTGCAGCATGTAAAAGGTTTTAAAGGCATTTTAAGACAGTTATGAGAGTTACAAACAAGAATAGACAAATGAGAAATA
Organism: Candoia aspera; assembly: GCF_035149785.1. Taxonomy (NCBI): domain Eukaryota; kingdom Metazoa; phylum Chordata; class Lepidosauria; order Squamata; family Candoiidae; genus Candoia; species Candoia aspera. The sequence continues at coordinate 116,626,465 of NC_086154.1, read as the reverse complement.
TGCATTTCATTGTTACACTGACCTGTTACCTTTCATACTGGAAAATTTTTCGGAGGCCATTAAATCATACTAGTTGGATTAATTTACAGTTTTAAGTCTAAAGTTTCTGTAAATAATTTCCAAATAGTAATAAATAGTTGATCAAGCAAACACAAAGAGATCCCTGAGAGATTGAGGGGGTGGGAGGAGAGGATCTGTTCATATACTTGTTTTATTAATCTTTTCTTTTTAAACAGCAGAAAGATGGAACATTCGCTGCAGGTGGTTATATGCCACCTCTCCGATTTAAAGCTCTGACACTGGCAATTGTGTTTGGGACCATGGTTGGTGGCATCATGATCCCAAATGGTAAGGGAAATTTTGGAATTTTCAGACTCTTTAAAAGCTCATGATGCATTTATGTTGTTGCTGCGTATGAGCATGTGTTAGAATAAGCTCAAATATATGTGTGCAGTCAACTTTCGTTAAAGATATATACCTGCTCATACAGTGAATACACTTGGAATGATCACACTTATAGCAGTATTTCATGTTCATTTCCAAACATTTTTTTTGCTTCGTGCTTCCAGTAATTTTCATGAGCTCGTATGTTGCTTTGGATTTTAGGATTTCTAAACAGAAATATACCTAGTTGCACCTTCTCTTTCTGAGTGAAGGTAGCGTACCACATTAATGCTATTACTTTTGGTATCCCACTGACTAACTTTTCTATACAACACCAGTGCCAGAGGTAGGGAAAGAGAAGAGAGACTGGAAAAACTTTTTTTTTTTTTTTGCTTGCAGTCAGCCACAAGATTCCGCCATGTCAGAACCCCAAAGTAAGATGCCTCCCAATTGTTTTGTGCCTTCCAAATGATTTTATTTTCAATTCCCATCAGCCCTAACCAGCTTAGTTAATGGAAGGGATTGAGGAAGTTGAAGTCATCTGGAAGTGTCACTTCGCCTATTCTTGTCCTGTACCTGTATAAGAATCAGTACCTGGATCCATACTGTTGTTGTTGTTAGTTGCCGTCGAGTCGTTTACGGCTCATGGCGACCCTCCACGTATAACAGAAGGAAATGCTGTTCGGTCTTGCGCCACATGCCTGACTGTTCCAACGTCTGCATCCATTGTTGCTGTAATGGTATTAATCCATCTCATTGAAGGTCTTCCTCTTTTCCACTGGCCCTCGACTTTACCAAACTTGATGTCCTTTTCAAGCAATCGTTCTTTCCTGTTGATGTGACCAAATCTCCCTAGTCCGTTCTTTGTCTGGAAGCTCTGCTGAAACCTGTCCACCACTGGTGACCCTTTTGGTAGTAGAACTACTGGTGGCATCGCTTCCAGCATCACAGCAGCACACAAGCCACCACCGTACGACCAACTGACAGACCGGTGGTGGGGATCCATACTAGAGTACATATAATCAAAATAATTCAGTATCTCCTTAAGCATTCTTTGTTGTCAAAACAGAAGTATTATGACTAGTGTATGCTTTTCACTCTATTTTAATGCATACTGCATACTTAAGGATGAAGTAGTATCCTAATCCACTGAAGGGATGGTAAGTATGGAGCTGAAGATGTTAGTTCATCACATTATGAAGCTAATAATGTGCTGCTGTGTTTATTTTATCATAGTCACTAAAGTAGATTACAATCTCTGCTTCACCAATAGGCCCAGAGCAGAAAGGCAAGAAGAGTCCATTCTTCATAGTCTAACCAAGAGTGGTTAAAGGGATCCAATTCATATTATGTGACTTTGAGTATATGCTTCTATATTTCTCCTGAATCATTTCAACGGAAGAGTTAATTAATATGCTGTTAACTGGAGCTTCTAATAATTAGCTTCATCTTCCTCTTCTCTGCTAGTGGAGACCGTCTTGGGTCTAACAGGTGCAACGATGGGAAGTCTCATCTGTTTTATCTGCCCAGCTCTTATTTACAAGAAAATCCACAAGAATGCCCTTTGCTCACAGGTCAGTGCCAATGCTAATTAACCTTACTCCATCTCCTGCTTACAGTAGAGTTTGGGCATCTTGTTAATTTCTCTGAAGCCAAGGAACCCAATCAACTCTCTTGTTCCACATGGATGGGAGACATGGTAGGCAGGGCAAGGGCTCTGACTAGAACACATCATTATCAAGAACTCAGCATTTGTGACTGTATACCTGCATATTCTAACCTTGGAATGCCCCTGTTTTTATGTCTGGCAGACTGTGCCATGCATTAATAGCTGATTTCCAACTCTGCATCAGCCTGCTCCTTGCTTTAGTGTTCCCAGCATGGAGAATGCAGGCAGCATTTTAAACGCTTAACAAGTCTGCTTCTTTGAGATTGTGGCTGAAACAAATACATGTTGGCACCTGTGGGCCTTGCTCCTGATCATTGTTTTTCTGGTTTCAGCCTCAAAATAACAACTGCAAAAAAGGAGCGCACACTCTCACACACTAATTATTATAGAAATAGATTTCCCATTGTAGAAAGTGTTTAAAAGACACACCCAAAGCATCCTTGTTTTTTCAAAGATAGGACTGGTTCCACTTCCTGATTTACTACAGCCACTACTTTTTAAATGGAGCTGAAATTAAGGTTTTGCTATTCTCTCTGACCATAATGTAGCAAAGTTGACATTTTCAGGGAAGTTCATCATTTCTCTGAGGAAGAAGTGGGTGATGATGTTTCCATCTGTTTTTTTCCGCTGCTTACTCACTGTGCATTTTCTCCTTTAAACATGGATTTATGGTATCTTTTTTGATGGCATGCAACTTTTTAAGGAAAGATATTGGTAGTTTTCGGGCAAGTCGTTAGGTTAGGTCTTTGCTGTTAGTCTCTGAACCCAGTCCCAGTGGTGTCAGGCACAGCAGACTGGCATCACAAGGCAAAGCCAATGAAACAGCTATAAATCACCATCCCTATTTTAGGATGAACCCTTATGTTGCCTCATTCTTCTCCTCTCTTCACACTTTTAAACAATTGCGGTACGTATGGCAGGCAAGTAGAACAAAGGCAGCAGAGTAAATTTTGATTTGTTGTATCCCAGTTTTGCTCCCTCCTCCACCACACTTTTTGGCAATATTTCATTGCTGCTAGTGCAGCCTATATCACTGCATGCCCAATTCACTTTCAAGTTAGTTTAGCTAGATGCTTGTGGTCTTTGATTGCTGTATGTTTTTGTTAATGTTGCAAACTATCCTGAATATCTTTAAAATGGCTGGTGTGTATCTGTCTGCATAGTACAATAGGGATATGGATGTTTGTGAGTATGCATTTACATGCATTTGTAAATCGCTTCCCAATTTAAGAGATTTTCCTTTTAACTCACACCCATCATCATAAAGGTTAGATCAGTTGCCAGTTTTGCTGCTATGATTTAATTGAATGGTCTTTTGACTTATGTGCTGGGTGAGGGTATAAGTGTCATAGTTCAAGGTGGAGCCTTGAAAAGCTGAATCAAACATGTACTCCTCCCAATTCTTCTGGATCAGAATCATTCCCATGGGGAGGGGAAATGCATCCCCAGATGTTTTTGTTGGTTGGGTATCTAATTCTACCAACTACAGTTAATTGTTGCAGACAGCTGGTCAGTCAATAGTTGGCAGTGAGCCAGACCCCCAGAAGGCAGCTTGATTAAACAATGTGGGTAGTTCTGTTAAAAGCTTGGAATGCTGGAAAGATGATTCAGTAATTGAGCAACTAGCGGAAGTGATAAGAATTCTGCCAGACTTGTGAAAGTGCTGATGACTTGGGAATCTTTCTCTTTCCTGTGGTTCCACTTGTAGGTCTGTATCCTTTCTTGGCATGGTAGGGAAGGATTAGAGAATGTCATTTGAAAGTCTGTAAATGACTCTTCTGATGTGGAAAACTTGCCTGTGCTCTCTTGAATGACTTCTCAAACAAGAGAGAAGTCCCTGAATAGTCCACATTTAAGAGAAAAGACCTGGGAAACTCTTGGCTACTCTCAAATTCATTGTTTATGACAAAGATGCTTAAAAAGATTACAGGCTTGCAATTCCAAACACATGTGCAGGATATTGATTATTTGAACCCATTTCAGTAAGGTTTATTTGGACTGAAAAGTCTTTGGTTGCTTAGTAGATGGTCTACAGTGGTAAATAGATGGGAGTGTGGTCCTGGTAATTCTCCTAGACCTCTCGGTGGCTTTCAGTACCGATAACCATGGTATCCTTCTGGAGTGATCCATGGGACACTGCTCTGCCGTGCTTCCAGTCTTTTCTGTTGCAGTCTTGGTGCCTGCAAGAAACTTCTGCAGAAGGTTTTTTCACCCAGAGTTTTGGAGTGAGGTACTATCTGTATGCTGCTAAACCCAGCTGTGATACCCTATGCCAGGGTTCCTCAACCAGGGTTCTGTGGCACCCTAGGATTCCACGAGAGGTCACTAGGGGTTCCCTGGGAGATCACCAACTATTTTAAAAATTATTTCAAATACAGGCAACTTCACATTTAAGGAGGTAAGTTTCATTCTTTATTTTTAGTTTAAGAATGTTGTTAATGCCTGTAATACAGGCCTACCCATGAAACAAATATAATAATTTTGTAACTTCTGGCCTATATTTGAGCCTGAATGTGCAGGGGTTCCCCGAGGCCTGAAAAATATTTCAAAGGTTCCTCCAGGGTCAAAGATTGAGAAAGGTTGCTCTGTGCCATCTAATTCCAAAGAAACAGTTGAACTGCCAAGTTCAATAATAGGCTGAGTGAGGGTAAACAAGTAACAATAATCCCAGAGAAGATTATCATGCTCTTGGTTAGTTTGGACCTATTCTCTGAGATTGGAACTGTAACTATTCTGATGTCTGGAACCAGCAATAATTACCCAGGTACTGCATTTTATATGGAACTACCCTTGAGGACTGTCCAGAAGCTTCACTTTGTGCAAAACATGGCAGCCAGGTTGCTAACAAGTATATGATATCTTGAGTCCAACATGCTAATGTTGAAAAAATTGCACTAATTGCCAATAGTTTTCTAAGGTTCTGAGGAACTGTCTGTCTTGATATGAATTAGCCAGATGTTATAGTTATAGTCAGCTGCAGAAGCCATCTTAAAGGTGCTCTTATTTTCTGAAATCTGTTTGTCATACATAAGGGGTGGACCTTCTTCTATATTGTTCCCAAACTATTGAATATCCTTCCTTGGAGTTCTGCTCAGCTACTCCTCCTACTTTTAGGAAGGGAATCAAGATTTTCTTCTCTAGACAGGTCTTTTCAGTTTGAATTAGTTAATTGTAATTTTAACTTATTGCAAATGCAGAATCCAGATGCTCACTGGGAGTAAGAATTTCTTTTCTGTCCCCAAAATATCAACATCATTTGCAAACTTTTCAATTCTCACACTTCATCCTCTCCTGCTCAGCTCCCTGAATCTCCTTCCTTGCCCCAGAAATAGATGGACTTTACTGATATATTAGGGGAGGAAGAAGCCACTACATTGCCTCCTTATCAGGCATGTGACTGTACCGTGAACTTGAAGCCAGGAGTCCAGATCCCAGCTAAGAGGTAATACCATATATCTACTCAAGAGTTAGCCACTTTAAAAGAATTTCTGGATGACAATTTAAAGAAAGGATTTTTTTTGTCCTTTACATCTGCAGTATGTAGATGCGCCAATGTTTTTTATCCCTATAGGCTCCTGAACAGTGTAACCATTAGGGATCTCTACCCATTGCTTCTTATTTCAGATCTGAACAGCCTTCACAAGGCACGCTGTTTCGTGAAGTTGGACTTGAGAGGCGCATACACTTTGATCAAGAATGAAAGAGGGACACAAACACTTAACACCATTTGAGAGCAGATATGGCAAATTTGAATATACAGTAACACTTTTTGGCTTGGTTAATTACAGGGTGGTCTTCTCCAGATTCATGAATTAAATATTCCCTGATATTTTGGAAAAATGTGTTGTGGTATACTGGATGATATACTGATCTTTTGAAAAGACCTATTTACATGAGACTCATGTCGGAGATGTCTTGCAGCAATTCTATGAACACAAACATTTTGCTAAGTTGGGAACGTGTGTTGGATCTTCCCCAATTTGACCATTTGGGTTACAGGATCCTGTAAAAATACAATCCATAGGCAAGAAATATGAAGGATGCCAAGCATTTTCTAGGCTTTGCAAATTTTTATTTAAAAAAAGTCATCCCTAACTTTGCAGAATTCATAAGGCTGCTGTCTCAATTCTTAAAGAAAGGACATTGATTCAAATGGTCTACTCAAGAGAAAGGAGCATTTCAAAAATAGCAAGTCCTCTTCACAGCCACTGCTCGAACATCTAGAGCCCTCCTGCCCCCTTGTGGTGGTAAAAGATCCCTTAGATTTTGCGTTAGGAGCCATTCTCCTCCACACAGTGAAAAGGGGGTGGGGGGGCAGGTTGGAGAGTGAAATCTGCCATGTACATTCTATTCCAGATTGCTTCTCCCCAGCTGAATGGAATGATGACATTTTCAATACAGAGTTGCTTGCAATAAAAACTTTGTTCCAGTGATGGAGGATCTCCTAAACTGAGCAATCCATCCAGTATAGGTACACACAGGTCACAAGAATTTGGAAATTCTGAAAAAGGCACAACATCTCACACCTTGTTACATTAGGTGGACACAGTTTTTTTTAATATCACCCATATTCCTGGTTCATAGAACAAATTACCCAAGACACTATCATTTATTAGCCCTGACAGAAGTGTGACTGCCTCTGAAGGCCATTGCTGGGAAAGTAGGGCTTCCTTGTGCAGTTGGTTGGCCACTGTGAGAGCAGACTGTTGGGCTAGTTGGCCAGGAGTCCAATCCAATAGGGCACTGCTTATGATCTCGTATACTGAATATAATGTTCCATGCTCATCTGTCCCTACCTGCAGCCAAGCAACTTTGCCCCTCCCCAGAGATTAGATCTCCAGAAACTATACATCATTGCTCTGGGCTGTTTAGGTGATGCACTGTCCCAGAGTCTGTAGGCTGTCTGGATGAGGAGGAACAGACTCAGGCTCCATCCTGACAAAACTGAGTGGCTTTGATATTTGGGCCCCCCTGATCTGGGGGACTTTCCACATCTAGTCTTGGATGAGGTAGCATTTCCCCACTCAAGACTGCTGTGCAATCTAGAGGTCTTTTTGAACTTGCAGCTCCTGCTTAAGCGGGTGCCAGGTGTGGCTAAAAGGGCCTTCACACAGATTCATCTACTGTGTCAGTTGCACCCATTCCTGGATTGGGAGGCCCTTCAAATGATCATTCACACCTGGTCACCTCATGAATGGGCCATTGCCATGGGCCTGCCCTTGAAAACCACTTGGAAGCTACAGCTGGTCCAGAATGCAGTGGTATGGGCAGTAATGAATGTGCTGCTGTATGTCCATGTGACGCTGCTCCTCCATGAGCTGCACTGGTTACCAGTTGGCTTTCAGGTGCAATTAACAGGGCTGGTTACATCTATAAAGCCCTCCATGGCACAGGGCCTGGTTATTTAAGGGAACTGCTTTATCTGATAATTTCTGCCCGTCCTGTAAGTTTGGGCAGAGTAGACGCATGTCTGGTCCCTTCAATTAAGCAGTGTCATCTAGCGAGACCTAAAAAGCATGTCTTCTCTGTCACAGTGCCTGCCCTCTGGAATAGCATCCCTCCAGAGATCTGTATGGCTCCTACCCTGGTGATATTCAGAAAGTCACTGGAAACTTTGCTATTCTTCCATGCTTTGAGGTAGAGTGGGTGTTGGGCCCTTGTAGGATTTGTTATGGATTGTTGTCTGGACAATTACTACTGTTTATTATTGTTGTTATTGTTTTTGCTTTTAAAGTTCTAAGCTACCCAGAGTTTTACAGCTGGGCAGCCTCTAAATTATTAAATTAAGCTAAACTAAATTAAATTAAAATTTCACTATGCTTATATTTCCTGTTCCCTTGGTCCAAATATTCTTCCAAATGTGCATTTGCAACTTCCATTCATGTTTATCAATTTAAATTTCAGGATTTCTACATGTATCATCTACCACACATAATTTTACAGCTAGATCAGTTTGGAATATTTATAGAATTAAGCTCAGTCTTGGAAATCTAGATTAAAACACTTCTAGTTGGCTCTGTTTTTCACTCCTGACTTCATGGTGCCATTTCTGGATCATAATGTCTCAAAATGAACAGGCTAGAAACCAGGAGACTGAAAGTTCTAGTCCCGCCTTAGGCATGAAAGCCAGCTGGGTGACCCTAGGCCAGTCTCCCTCTCTCAGCCCAACTCACCTCACAGGGTGGTTGTTGTGGGGAAAATAGGAGGAGGAAGGAGTATTAGGTATGTTCCCCACCTTGAGTTATTTATAAAAACAATAAAGGTGGGATAGAAAATAAATAAATAAATAAATAAATACTGCAGCTTTATCCAAATCATTTCTAAATAATTACTAGAACCAAGTTTTGTTTTGTTTTTTACTGCTTTTATATATTGGGTGTACTTCTCAGTCAGTTTTCCATCAGATCCTGGAGTCTCTTTTCTGGATTCTCAGAGCCAATTTGGTTCTCATTGGCATGTATAGTATATGATGTTTGGGACAGTTGTCACTCTGCCTTTAATTACATTGAATATCATTTGCTATGTTTTTTTACTCTCACCATCTTTGAAGAGATTCTTCAAGAATTCCTTCTAATATTCTTGAAGGTGCGGTAGATTTTTGTAAATTGCATATCCTGCCAAATTATTCATTGTGTTTCGTTGCTGAACCTGGAATGGAAGAACTGCCAGATGGTTCTTATTCGTTCTATTTCATAGGTGAACCTGGAACTGAAGAATAGCTTCCAGAATACTTAGTAATTGCTGTTCTAGCTGCACTATGATTTGCAGAGCTCTCTGTGCAGCTGACAACAGCTTCACCTGCATACCTGTGAAGCTTCAGGTGCACTTTGCTCATTTTTTTCCCTTGGGCATATGCTGCCCACCTTAGTTCATATCCAAAGAATTTTTTTGTTGTGAAAGAGGGCCATTTTTGTTTCAAGCTAGTTCCCTTTACCCTTCAAAGAAAACAGTTGCTTGTTTCTAATATGTCTATGGATGTGGGTGTGGGTGTATACATGTGGTTGCAGGAATTCTTGCCTCTTTAACATTTTCTGAACAGCTGGTCTTGCATTTAAAAGAAGCCAGCACCCAAAGAGGTTTCACATTCTTGGCTCTGTATGGGCAAAGTGTGGGTGAAAGTCTGGACTAAATAGCTCAATCAGGCCTGAACAATATTCTGCCAGGATATTGGCTAGAGTACCTATAGAATAGGGATGAGGGCATCTATTTCCAATCCTAAATCTGCGGCCATTACTTCAGTATAATCTATATGTGATTGAGAATCACATACAGTGCTTATTGCAGTCTGCCACTATTGAAACATTTTTTTTCAGTTGGTTTTTAGTTCCTAGAAGTCCTAGAAATCCTAGAAGTCTTTTCCTCCCCTTTTCTTCCCTTTTCATGCTTTGCACCAACACACATTCAGCACTGCTGATCTATTCCAAAGGTTCAAGGGACTTTCTACCTTCCGCAGCCCATTTAGTTAAATGTTTCCACTGCCATCTTGTGAATTATTTTGCTGGCATTATGGGAAGCTCAAGAAAAATAGGTTTTTTTAAAAAAAAATCCATTGAGGTCACATATGCTCATTGCATACAGATGCCTTGTCATCTTCATTGTATTTAATGGGCTGTCATCCGTAAATGGAAGTTTTTAAAAGTACTGTACTTTTTCAAAAAATTACTTTGGAGAGGGAGACTATAATATCAGGCTTTTCCCCAAAAATGTAGCTTAAAAATAGCTTTAAAATGTAATGGTAGTGGTATCTTTTTCAGGAAAGTAATATGCTAAATAGTTTTGTGATGGTAATATGGACTCTGTGCTTATTGGCTTAGTTGTTTGACTTGTCAGAAGAGTTTCTGATCAGTTAGAAGGGCCTCTGATTATTATTGAATTGACTGTTTTGACCTCAAGAGTCTGGTTGCCATTGGTTGAACTGCTGTTAAACTGTAGAGGGACATGGCAGTACAAGATCCTAAGCAAGACAAGACATAGAGGAAAATAGGCTATGCAAAGGAGATTGGAATTGATTCAGAAAGTAAATTAAATGCTAAGAGGGAGAGAAAAGAAATTAGAGCAGAGAAAAGGAGAGAGAAAAGGGCAGTTTCATGGCAAAGTTCAGAGGAATGTGAAGAAAGTTAATGTTCCTATTTTAGCCTGAAATAGCATACCAGATCTCTTGCTGAAAACCTCTAGTCATATTAAATGAACTTAGTTAGATTTTTGACCAAGGCAAAGAAAATAGTGAAGGCATTCTGAAATGTAAATGGTGCAAATCTTGATCATAGCAAAGATTACTGGATTTCCAGCTTTAAGCACATTGGGACATAAAGCTAGGTATTAAGACTTTATTGATTTGCATGTGCTGGCTTTGCAGTTAATGGGATTGATACATGGGACAAGCCAAATCAAATTAATTTTTCACAGAGGACAACACAGACACGCATTGAGGAGAACGGCATATGCTGCCAGAATTCTAGTTTTTGTTTTGCTGCAGTTGTTCCTGCTGTCTAAGAAGATGCTTTCAAACAGAGAAATAACTTACCTCATCAGTGATGGGGATGGCAAACGCAAAAAATATAAAGTAAAATTCTAGCTCTTAATATGCAATTCCCTTCTGCATATTCATAATGCTTCTTTAAATGGTAGCTAGTAAAGCTTACATCCTGTAGAGGTGTGTATTTGTTTGTTTTTACTTCTTTGTACTTTAGGTAGAAAATGCAATTTAAACTCCAGTTCAAATGGGAAAGCTAATTTTATTTAGCATCTCCAGTGTATCAGTTTTATTAACCATGAAGCCCACTCTCCCAAAGTACAAAATCCCAAATGCCTAGCTTTAATTCCTGATATAATTAAAAGCTTAAACTCAACAGTCTAGCATCCTAATTCATTTCAGTTTTTGAATTTTTTTTTCAAAATAAGGAAGGATGATCACTCTGTCATAGTGCACATATTTTGCATAATTGGAGAACTCTCAGGGTTTATATGTGGCACTCAGGTTGAAAGCTTCAAGGAGCATGTAATGGAAAAGTCCTCTGACTTGAGACCTTTGCAGATCCCCTGCCAGTACACAAATGATTCTGGGTCCTCTAGACCAAGATTCTGACTTTCCTGTGTTTTGAAAGTCCATTAGTCCATAATAGTGAACTAGGCAGATTTGTAACTCCTAATGTATTATTTTGTCTTCTTTTATTTTTATGACTCTCATCTTTCCAAAGGAACCAGAGTGGTATACTGAATAAGCAATAAAAGCAATATTTAATTTAAAATGGTTAGATAAAAAAGTATCTAATAAAGCTCTTAATCATAAAGTAAAACAATGAAAACACTCAGAATACAGCAATTAAAACAAAATTAATTTTAAAAGGCAGTATGCTCTTGGAGCTGTTTTTACCTGCAAATGCATGTATGAACAAGCAGTTAAAACAATATTTTAAAATTTTCTTTGTATTAAATTTATACTTTGCTTTTCATCCAAGGAGCTCTGGAATATGTAGATTTATGTTAACCCCGGAAGGTGGATTTAGTTGTAATGATCAGTATAAATCCAGTCACAATAGAATTTATAAGGGATAGATTTGCTAATCTAAGAACATATCTGCTCCTATCCTGGGCTGGTGCTGTCGTATTCTAAGATAGCATAAGGAAACTCTTTTCTGAACTGAGATGCTTTGGCAGCCTTATCAAAAAAAATCAGTCCAGACTACAGGCTGCTATGGCCATTAGACAATTCCCCTGCTGCTGTGCTCTCCCTACTTTCCCTTCCTTCCTTCCTTCCTTCCTTCCTTCCTTCCTTCCTTCCTTCCTTCCTTCCTTCCTTCCTTCCTTCCTTCCTTCCTTCCTTCCTTCCTTCGCACACATATGTATGTAATATATATACAAACTTGAATTTATATATACAGTTAAAGCATCAAACCACACGCATAGGGGGGCAGGCAACCAAGTTTAAAGTAAAAAATTCCCTTCTTGCATTTTCCCAGCTTTTCTTCAAGGGAGCTGTGGATGAAATGTTTCTGCCTCAAACTAGAGAATTAATGAAATAGTGCCGTACCGGACTTACTAAAATAATAATTTAAAAAAAGGCCCAGAGGAAAAGTAAGATCAGGGAAAGAAAAATGGTATTTTTAAAAGTTCTGCTGGGTTTTGAACTGACAACGTTCTGCCTGTGAAGCCCAGTGTTATACAGGTAGTCCTCAGTTAATGACAGTAATTGGGACTGGAATTTCCATCACTAAGCAACGCAGTCGTAAAGCGCGACATCACATGACCATGCTGCTTAGCGACAGAAATTCTGGCACTTCCAGATGCTGTTGTTAAGCAAACCCTGCACTGTCATTAAGTGTGATGTCACGCGGTCACCATTTGTGATCTCCTGTTGGCTTCCCCGTTGACTTTGCTTGTCAGAAGCCGGCAGTGAAGGTCACAAATGGCAGTCACATGACTGCAGGTCACTGTGGCATTGTAATTGTGAGCCGGTCAGTGAGCACCCAGATTGTGATCACATGACTGTGGGGACGCTGTGACCACCAGAACTCTTGAGGACTGGTCTTAAGTATCGCTTGTTTAGCACTGTTGTAAGTTTGAACGGTCACTGAACAAGTGGTCATTAAGCTTGGGCCACCTGTAACCATTAAGCCCCTGAGAAAAATCTGTAACAGAAGCAACAGCAGACCTTCTTGAGGAAAAGCTGGGAAAATGAGTTGGGAGCATTCCTGCCTCTCCAAGCAGCCAAACTGCAGGGGTTGCTTGAATGAAGTAAAGTGCAGCAGGCAAATCTGATGGCAGCACTTAAGACAACACTACTTTCAACTTCTTCAGCAAAGGATCGTTACCTTGTTGTGGTGCTGGAGCTTGAGCACCTCAATGATGCCATGAGCTAAACTGTGAAGGGCCACTCAAGACAGGAAGGTCATGACAGAGAGGTCAGACTAAATGCGATCCCTGGGGAAGGTAATGGCAACCCACCCCAGTATTCTTGCTGTGAAAACTAAATGGATCAGTACAACCAGAGATATGTTGGTATACCATCGGAAGATGAGACCCCCAGGTCAGAAGATGGTCAAAATGCTACTGGGGAGGAACAGAGGATGAGTTCAACTAGCCCCAGGCGTGATGACGCAGCTAGCTCAAAGCCGAAAGGACGGCTAGCGGCCGACGGTGCTGGTGGTGAGCGGCGAATCCGATGTTCTAAGGATCAACATACCATTGGAACCTGGAATGTAAGATCTATGAGCCAGGGCAAATTGGATGTGGTTATTGGTGAGATGTCAAGATTAAAGATAGACATTTTGGGGTTCAGTGAACTGAAATGGACTGGAATGGGCCACTTCACATCAAATGACCACCAGATCTACTACTGTGGACAAGAGGACCACAGAAGAAATGGAGTAGCCTTCATAATTAATAGTAAAGTGGCTAAAGCAGTGCTTGGATACAATCCAAAAAACGACAGAATGATCTCAATTCAAATTCAGGGCAAGCCATCTAACATCACAGTGATCCAAATATACACCCCAACCACAGATGCTGAAGAAGCTGAAGTAGAGCCGTTCTATGAGGATCTGCAGCACCTACTGCACAATATGCCTAAAAGATGTTATTTTCATCACAGGAGACTGGAATGCTAAGGTGGGCAGTCAAATGACACCTGGAGTTACAGGTAAGCATGGCCTGGGAGAACAAAATGAAGCAGAACATAGGCTGATAGAATTTTGCCAAGACAACTCAATAACAAACACTCTCTTCCAACAACCTAAGAGACGGCTTTATACATGGACTTCACCAGATGGACAACACCGAAATCATATTGACTACATCCTTTGCAGCCAAAGGTGGCAGACGTCTATTCAGTCGGTAAAAACCAGACCTGGAGCTGACTGTAGTTCAGATCACAAACTTCTTCTTGCACAGTTTAGGATCAGACTAAAGAGATTACGGAAGACCCACAGATCAGCTAGATATGAGCTCATTAATATTCCTAAGGAATATGCAGTGGAGGTGAAGAATAGATTTAAGGGACTGGACTTAGTAGATAGGGTCCCAGAAGAACTATGGACAGAAGTTTGCAACATTATTCAGGAAGCGGCAACAAAATACATCCCAAAGAAAGAGAAAACCAAGAATGCAAAATGGCTGTCTGCTGAGACACTAGAAGTAGCCCAAGAAAGAAGGAAAGCAAAAGGCAACAGTGATAGGGGGAGATATGCCCAATTAAATGCAAAATTCCAGAGGTTAGCCAGAAGAGATAAGGAATTATTTTTAAACAAGCAATGCGCGGAAGTGGAAGAAGACAATAGAATAGGAAGGACAAGAGACCTCTTCCAGAAAATTAGAAACATCGGAGGTAAATTCCAGGCAAAAATGGGTATGATCAAAAGCAAAGATGGCAAGGACCTAACAGAAGAAGAAGAGATCAAGAAAAGGTGGCAAGAATATACAGAAGACCTGTATAGGAAGGATAACAATATCGGGGATAGCTTTGACGGTGTGGTCAGTGAGCTAGAGCCAGACATCCTGAAGAGTGAGGTTGAATGGGCCTTAAGAAGCATTGCTAATAACAAGGCAGCAGGAGATGACGGCATCCCAGCTGAACTGTTCAAAATCTTGCGAGATGATGCTGTCAAGGTAATGCATGCTATATGCCAGCAAGTTTGGAAAACACAGGAATGGCCATCAGATTGGAAAAAATCAACTTATATCCCCGTACCAAAAAAGGGAAACACTAAAGAATGTTCAGGCTATCGAACAGTGGCACTCATTTCACATGCCAGTAAGGTAATGCTCAAGATCCTGCAAGGTAGACTTCAGCAATTCATGGAGCGAGAATTGCCAGATGTACAAGCTGGGTTTAGAAAAGGCAGAGGAACTAGGGACCAAATTGCCAATATCCGCTGGATAATGGAAAAAGCCAGGGAGTTTCAGAAAAACATTTATTTCTGTTTTATTGACTATTCTAAAGCCTTTGACTGTGTGGACCATAACAAATTGTGGCAAGTTCTTAGTGGTATGGGGATACCAAGTCATCTTGTATGCCTCCTGAAGAATCTGTATAATGACCAAGTAGCAACAGTAAGAACAGACCATGGAACAACTGTCATGCGCTGCCTACCTCTGAATAATGCTCAGACACTGGTTCTGTGGAACAGGCTCTGATTTATTCACGGTGTAGGTACAGTATAGGAAAAAAGCTGAGAGTGACAGGAGCGCGCCGGTGCGGGGTTTAAATACCCCGCGCCGGTCAGCGCCCCCTCACTCGCGGTTACGTCACCCCCCTTTGTCCAACACGTTGTCCTGTCGGTAGGTGAGGGGTTGCGAGGCCCCGCTGGCGTTCCGGGATCGCCCATCATCGGTTTCTCTATTCCTCTGGTGATTGCTGTCAGCTGGGCGATCTCCGTTGCGTTAGCGCTAACAGCTTGGGTGTGCCTCGCGATCTGTTTAGCCATTGTTTCTTGTCCTTCAGTCTTTGTGAGTTGATGGCTACTTATCTTGAGCCCCTTCCCCTGTTTCCTTGCTATTGTCATGTGTGCCATTGCGCTGATGTCTTCAGCTCAACGGCACTCATGACATACTGCCCCCTGTCCGAATAGTGCCCCCCCCCGGTTTTCTGTTTTTTTTTTTTTTTTTTTTTTTTCAGGAGAGCTGTCAAAAGAAACTTTTTGAAATTCCCGCCGGAGTATTTTTCGCCCCTCCCTTTGTTCCGCCCTCTACCACGTGCCTCCCTAGGGTGTGTCCTTAGTGCGCATGCCCAGGTCACACCCTGGCGTGCGCATGCTCCGGCCACACCCTGTTAGTTTGGCTCAGTTCGGCGAGGAGAGAGGCGTGGCTGGTCGGGTGCTTATCGGCTCCAGGTAGGGCCCTTCTTTTTTATTCAAAGTGCGTCGCCTTTGTTATGTGTGCTCCTGGGCGTTGCCCCCAGGATGCCCTGTTGGCTTGCTTGCCACTCCCCCGTGGGCCCGGGGCGGGGGGAGGGTGCTGGCGAACGCTTGTTACTGCCTCGTGGGCCCGGGGCGGGGGGAGTGAGTCCCGGGGGGGGAGGTCCACCCAAGTCGCGGGCTTGGGGGGGCCCTTTCCCTTGGGGCACGGTAGGCGGGGGGAGCCCGCGGGGGAGGGGTTTTGCAGGTGACGGCTTGCTAGCCTTGGTTTTGGCTTGTCGGGGTATGCCCGGTGAAAAGCCCAGGTCAGGTCAGGCGCGTTAACGTTGTGCGCCGCCACCCATTCTGGGTGGGGGAAGTGTTTCCACCTGACCAAATAGTGTAAAGTTCCCCGTTGCCTGCGAGAGTCGAGTATGTCCCTTACGTCAAAGTGATGCTGCCCGTCGATCATCACCGGTGAGGGCTGTGGCGTGCTTGGGTGCCATCGAGAGGTGGTTGCCGGTTTCAGGAGGCTGGTGTGGAACACCGGGTGGAGTCTCCGTAGGTTGTGTGGCAGGTCCAAGCGTATTGCCACCGGGTTCACTGTTTGCGTGACTCGGAACGGCCCGATGTACTTAGGCCCCAGTTTTTTCGAGGGTTGGGGTGACTTTAGAAATTTGGTGGATAGGTAGACCATATCCCCCGCCTGGAACGTTGGTTGTTGGCGCCGGTGCTTGTCGGCCTGCTCTTTGTAGGCCGCCTGTGCATCCTTCAGCGCTGCCGTGATTATTGGCCACGATTCCGCAATCTTCCGTCCCCAGTCGCTAGCGTCCACCTGGGGTTCCGGGGGTTGTGGTAGCTCCGGTATGGGGACGAAGTCGCGCCCCGAGACTACCTCGAACGGAGTTTTCCCCGTGCTCGTGTGGACGGCGTTGTTGTATGCGACTTCGACAAACGGGAGCAGTTCGGCCCAGTCGTCTTGATGATAGTTGGTGTATGAGCGTATGAATTGCTCTAGGGTGGCATTAAGGACCTCTGTGGCTCCGTCCGTCTGGGGGTGCCAGGCAGTGGATAGGGCCTGTTGGGTCCCCGTCAGCTTTAGGAAGGCCCGCCAGAATTTAGAGGTGAACTGTGTGCCCCTGTCGGTCACCACACGTGCGGGACATCCGTGTAACCTGTACACGTGGATGAGGAAGAGTTTGGCTAGTTGTTGTGCGGACGGGACCGACGTGCAGGGGATGAAGTGGGCCTGTTTCGAGAAGTAATCCTTCACCACCCAAATGGCCGTTTTCTTCTGGCTGGGTGGGAGGTCCACTATAAAATCCATAGAGATTTCCTCCCATGGGCGGGAGGGTTCTGCCACCTGTTGTAATAGCCTCGCGGGTTTGCCTGGTGCCCGTTTGGCCCTAGCACACGTTGGGCAGGACGCTACGTATGCTTTCACGTCTCGTCTGAGCGCGGGCCACCAGAATTGACGCCTTGTTAGGTGTAGGGTCTTGAGGAACCCAAAGTGTCCCGCTTGCTTGGCGTCGTGTGACCTATGCAAGATCGCTTGGCGTTGCGAGTCCGGGACATAGATTCTGCCTTCCCCCCATGCCAGGTCCTGTGCCATCGTTACCTTGTCGGGGTTTGCCAGGAACCAGGGGTCGGTTTTGAGGGCGGCGGCGAGGTCCGTGCGTATTCCCCCTGGTAGTTGCGGTGGGCTTCGTCTGGTCGCAGGTTGTCCCGCCGTCGGCTGCGCCGTAGAGTCGAGCTGCCTCCGAGCGCCGCTTCGGGTGGTCACGGCCATTCCCAGTTGCGAGGCGGATAGGACCGTCCCAATGGTGTCTGGGGCGGGTTCTTCGTCCTGGGCAGTCGGGAGAGGGCGTCGGCCATGAAGTTCTTTTTGCCCGGCATGAACTTCAGCTGGAATTTAAAGCGGCTGAAGAATTGGGCCCATCGGACCTGTTTTGGGCTAAGGCGTCTGGGTGTTCGGAGGGCCTCGAGGTTCCAGTGGTCGGTCCAGACCTCGAATGGTTGGGTGGCTCCCTCGAGTAGGTGTCGCCATGTTTCTAGCGCCGATTTTACCGCGAAGGCTTCTTTCTCCCAGACGTGCCATCACCTTTCTGTCTCAGAAAATTTCCTCGACAGGTAGGCGCATGGTTTCAGGAGTCCCGTGGGGTCCTTTTGGAGTAGGATGGCCCCCAGGGAGAAGTCTGAGGCATCGGCTTGGACCACGAACGGCCGTTCTGGGTCCGGGTGCGCGAGGATTGACTCCGTGGTGAACAGCGCTTTCAGCTTGTTGAATGCGGTCTGGCACGCGGGAGTCCAATTCAATACTGTGCCCGGGTTCTTGGCGCGTCGGGTGTCCCCCACCCCTTTGGTTTTGAGGAGGTCCGTTAGGGGGAGGGCTATCTCTGCAAACCCCCGGGCGAATGACCTGTAAAAATTCGAAGAAGCTGAGGAAGCTCTGGAGTTGGCGTCTGTTGCGGGGGCGTTCCCAGTTCAGCACCGCCTCGACTTTTGCGGGGTCCATTTCTATGCCGTCTCCGGAGATTCGGTACCCCAGGTAGTCTAGGCGCGCTTTATGAAATTCGCACTTTGTAGGTTTGGCATAGAGCTGCGCCCTTCTGAGCTTGTCGAGGACTTGCCTGACTAGGGTCACATGTTCTTTGTGCGTTTTCGTGTAGATAAGGACGTCGTCTATGTAGACAAGGACCCCTTTGAACCGGTGTTCATGCAGTACCTCATTGATGAGCTGCATAAACACCCCAGGGGCCCCCGCGAGTCCAAACGGCAGCACTTTGTACTGGAAGGCGCCTAGGGGGCAGTTGAACGCAGTCTTCCATTCGTCCCCCTCCCTGATTCGGATGCGGTAGTACGCCTCGCGAAGGTCCAATTTGGAAAAGACTTTGCCCGTGGACAGGTGGACGAGCATGTCTTTCACCAGGGGTAAGGGGTATTTGTTGGACAGGGAAGCCGTGTTTAGGCCCCGGTAGTCGGTGCAGAGCCGTAGGGTGCCGTCTTTCTTCTCCCGGAATAAGACGGGGGCTCCGACCGGTGAGCATGCTGGCTCTATGAATCCCCTCTCTAGGTTTTTATCAATGAACTCCCGGAGGGTTGCCATCTCCTTCGGGGTCATCGAGTAGATCTTCGGTCTAGGTAAGGGGACGTCGGGCAGCAGGTCGATCCGGCAATCCGTCTTGCGGTGGGGGGGTAGTTGGTCAGCTTCCGCCTCTCCGAAGACCTCGGAGAAGTCAGCGTATTGTTCCGGTAGGTCTGCTGTGGTAGCGGCGTTGTCCTGTGTAGTTGCCTCTGCTCGTCCCACAGTGGGGTTGGTTCTGCCTGCTGGAACTGGTGCCCGATACTTGCCGTCGCCAAATGTGAAGGTGCGGGTCTCCCAGTTGATGCGCGGGTTGTTTGTCGCGAGCCATGGCATTCCCAGGACTGCAATGGGCCATCCGATGTGGGTGACGACGAATGATGTGCGTTCGGTGTGAGTGCCCATTTGCAGGGTGACCGGCTCGGTTTGCAGCATGGCTGGTTTCCCTCCCGCTGTAGAGCCGTCTAGCTGGTGGAATGCCAGTGGCGTGGGGAGGGGGAAGCAGCGGAGGTCGAGTTTGGCGACTAAGTCGGGGTGGATGAGGTTTTTTGAGCACCCCGAGTCCACTAGTGCCGCGGCCGTGGTGGCTCCGTTGCCGGCAGAGAGTTTAATTGCCGCCATTATCATGGAGCTTTCGCCGTTCCGTCGATGTGGTCCGCGCTGCTGTCCCACCGCCTGCCTCGCAACGCGTTTCAGGGCAGGCGGGGAGCTTTTCCCGCCGGCTGGTCTGGGTCTACGTTGTCCTCTTCCCCCCAGTAGGCGTCCCAGCCTTCCTCTGGTGTCGCTGTGGCTACGGTCATTCGGCGGTGAGGGGGCGGCACCAGGTTAGGTGGTTTGGGGCTAGCTTTCGGGGTGGGTTTAGGCGCACTGGTCGGCAGTCGGTTGGCGAAGCAATCCGCCGTCTTGTGCCCAAGTTTTCCACACCTCCCGCAGGGCTCCCGATTAAATTTCTTCTTTGGGTATGTGGGGCCGGCCGTCCCCACGTGTGGTGCGGGTACCTTTTTGCAGCTGTAGTTCGCGTCTTCCGTAGTTGTCATGAGGAAGGTGCGGTGTGCGTGTTCGGCTTTCCCCGCGAGGTGGATCCACCCGTGTAGAGTTTCTGGGTCGTCGTGGTAGAGGGCCCATTGCAGTACGTCGCGGTTGAGCCCCCTTTGGAACATTTCCAGCAGGGTGGTCTCGGACCAGTCGCTGACCTTCCCTGCGAGGGCTTTGAACTCGAGGGCGTAGTCTGGGACAGTGCGTGTGCCCTGTTTAAGTCTTTGGAGTGCGCTCTTCGCCCTCACTTTGGCTAGTGGGTCTTCGAAGTAGCTTCTCATCTCCTTGATGAAGGCGGGGAAGTTGGCGAGGGCGGGGGAGCTGGACTCGTACAGTTGGACGTACCAGTCCGCCGCCCGGTCTTGTAATTTGATCGCCACGGCAGCGATTTTGTCTGCTTCGGAGTCGTAGGAGTGTCCGTGCCTCCCCATGAACTCCCTGGCGTTCGTGATAAAGAACGACAGTTTCGCGGGGTTCCCATCAAAGAAGATGGGGAAGTCCTTTGGGGCCCGGGCGTTTTGTGCGGCCCTTCCTCTCGCTTCCCGGCCTGTGGTGTCGTCCGCCTGGGCCGTCTGTTGACCTTCATTTGGCCCGTGGGGGTTCGGCGCTTCGCTCGGGGTGCGGACCTGTGCGGGGACGTCGTTGGGCGGCGCGGGGGGCATGAGCGACTGAAGCATGGTCCGGAGTTCCTCCAGTTGGGTCTGCATGGCCGCGAGACCAGCTCGTGCTTCCTCGTCCACGATCCGCGCCGCCGCTGGGGCTGGTTCTGTCGGTGTGTCGGCGGGGGTGGGTTGCCGGTGGGGTTCAGTCTCTCTCGGCCGCTGGTCCGCTTCCTCCGCCGTCTGCTGGGTGTCTCCATCGTCCTCCTCCGTGCTTACCGCCGTTGGGCTGTCGCTCCACGCCCGTTGCTGGGGTGCGATGTGGGGCGCGGGGTTCTCCGCTGGTTTCGGAAGGTATGTTGCTCCTTCCCGTGGTCGGGTTGCCTCTGTCGCCATCTCCCCTTGGGGTTGGAGCTGAGGCTCGGGTTGGGTCGGGTGGGCGTCCATGGCTCCGGGAGTCCGCGGTGCCTCTGGCCTCGGTCAGTCCTCCTCTGCTTCTTGTCGTGCGGCTTGCCCTCCTTGTCCGCGTCGCGCCGGCCTCATCTTCCTGGTCTTCTCGCCGTCTACTCCTCCCGCGGCTCGTTGTCGTCTGGTGGGGCTTGGCGAGGCTGAGTTTATGACTCTCAGCTTTATGTCATGCGCTGCCTACCTCTGAATAATGCTCAGACACTGGTTCTGTGGAACAGGCTCTGATTTATTCACGGTGTAGGTACAGTATAGGAAAAAAGCTGAGAGTGACAGGAGCGCGCCGGTGCGGGGTTTAAATACCCCGCGCCGGTCAGCGCCCCCTCACTCGCGGTTACGTCACCCCCCTTTGTCCAACACGTTGTCCTGCCGGTAGGTGAGGGGTTGCGAGGCCCCGCTGGCGTTCCGGGATCGCCCATCATCGGTTTCTCTATTCCTCCGGTGTTTGCTGTCAGCTGGGCGATCTCCGTTGCGTTAGCGCTAACAGCTTGGGTGTGCCTCGCGATCCGTTTAGCCATTGTTTCTTGTCCTTCAGTCTTTGTGAGTTGATGGCTACTTATCTTGAGCCCCTTCCCCTGTTTCCTTGCTATTGTCATGTGTGCCATTGCGCTGATGTCTTCAGCTCAACGGCACTCATGACAACAACAGACTGGGAAAGGAGTACGGCAGGGCTGTATACTCTCACCCTACCTATTCAACTTGTACGCAGAACACATCATGCGACGTGCTGGGCTTGAGGAATCCAAGGCTGGAGTTAAAATCGCTAGAAGAAACATTAACAATCTCAGATATGCAGATGATACCACTTTGATGGCTGAAAGCAAAGAGGAACTGAGGAGCCTTATGATGAAGGTGAAAGAAGAAAGTGCAAAAGCTGGCTTGCAGCTAAACCTGAAAAAAACCAAGATTATGGCAACCAGCTTGATTGATAACTGGCAACTAGAGGGAGAAAATGTAGAAGCAGTGAAAGACTTTGTATTCCTAGGTGCGAAGATTACTGCAGATGCTGACTGCAGTCAGGAAATCAGAAGACGCTTAATCCTTGGGAGAAGAGCAATGACAAATCTCGATAAAATAGTTAAGAGCAGAGACATCACACTGACAACAAAAGTCCGCATAGTTAAAGCAATGGTGTTCCCCGTAGTAACATATGGCTGCGAGAGCTGGACCATAAGGAAGGGTGAGCGAAGGAAGATCGATGCTTTTGAACTGTGTGTTGGAGGAAAATTCTGAGAGTGCCTTGGACTGCCAGAAGATCCAACCAGTCCATCCTCCAGGAAATAAAGCCAGACTGCTCACTTGAGGGAATGATATTAAAGGCCAAACTGAAATACTTTGGCCACATAATGAGAAGACAGGACACCCTGGAGAAGATGCTGATGCTAGGGAGAGTGGAGGGCAAAAGGAAGAGGGGCCGACCAAGGGCAAGGTGGATGGATGATATTCTAGAGGTGACGGACTCGTCCCTGGGGGAGCTGGGGATGTTGACGACCGACAGGAAGCTGTGGCGTGGGCTGGTCCATGAAGTCACGAAGAGTCGGAAGTGACTAAATGAATAAACAACAAAACTTTTAACTTGGAGCAAGAAAACACAGACAGAGGTTATATTTGTGCTGGGCTGAAGGTGAGTAGAAGACAGTGATGACCAGTCCTGCTCTTCAGAAATTGTTGGTGGCCCGTACTCATGACTGAGCAACTGACAGTGTGGTTATCCTAAATTTATATATATATATATCCTAAATTTATAAAGTTATATATCTTAAATTTTACTTTCTGTAATGTCCTGTCCTTCTCTACATTGCTGTGCACAGTGTCCTTCAGTTTCTATTATCTTCAGGTCACAGTTTAATTTATGTCTATAATACTTTTGTTTGGATAACCCAACATTTATTGCTTGAAAAATGCATGCATACGCTACTTGCATCATGATGTCTTTGTTAGCAGTTTTGTGTACAACTCTTGAATCAGGCAGTGGATTTAAGATGGTTTTCCAAAGGGGCTTCAGAGTCTGAAATATTTTTCAATGAATATGAATAGTAGTGAGGTAGTGTGCCACTGGTTTTAATAACTGAGCTGTTTTACATTTAGGCAGACAAATTAGACTGCAGAAAAAATGAACTGACTTATAGTCTGATACGCAATCAAATTGGGGCTTGATTGAAAGAAAATTAAGTGACATTCGAGGGAAGGTACGGGCTCAAGAGTGATCTCTTAAAATTGAAGGGTACAGGAGACGTTTTTTAGTTTCAGGTAGGTGGTTATCCCCCCTGCTCCTTTTGTCTGAACCGCATACATTTGCATAATAAGAGCAGAGATATGCCTTGAGTTTTTGCAAATATTTAGGGATGTGGTGCAGTGACCACAAGGTTTGGGTTGGTTTAGGGTTTTTGTGAAGCATGGACTGGCATTTATAGGTCTAATTGTCCCTTCTGCAGGGATGAACTTTGCCAATTTTTAGACAAATAGAAGCAAGGATTATACTGTATAAGCAAATGCTTTGATCTAGGGATGATATCAAATGATGTAGACTTGTTGGCTGCTGGACTCTTCTCTATCCCCAAGGAAACTAAGTTTAGTATTTTTCTGCAAACACATAATTTGCTTTTTCATATTGTTCAGAAATGTCCATTCAGGAGACTTCTGGGGAAGAAATGATTGACTAAAGACGGCTCCGCGAAAAGCAGAGCTGACAACCGCAGCAGAATGAAGAGCTGGCGAGTAGACCGGCTCTTCCTAATTCCTCTCCAGACAAGGAGTGGACTTGAGATTGCTCACAAGTGCTCCAGACAGCTGTTCTTTGTGAGGAGACTGCAAGAAGTGGTCTCTGGTAGGTTTACAGCTCTGGGAGATGAGAGAACAGCCATCTTGCTCAAACTGTGTTTGGCACTTTTGAAAGGACGCTAAGTTTGCATACTTCCTTTTCTAATAATTTTTGGAAATTTTGAAATAAGATTTTGGTATTAGTTATAAAGAATCCTTCCCATGGGAAAATGCTTTTGTTTTGATTTAAAAATAATAATAAAATAAGACTTTAAAAATTGGACACTAGAGGAAATTAGATGGAACTAAAGATTATAATTAAAGGAGAAAAGCACTTAAACTCAACTTACAATTATAGAATGAAGTAAATTTTAACATTGGATATATTGAAGGATATTTTTGAACAATAGACCCAGAAGTTAATTTTAATAGTGTCTGCCTCTATAGATAGACTGTGTTTGAAAAATGTTATGGTAGAGGAACAAGTTCTACCTGACAAGACCAAGACTGATTTGAAAATGGATTTAAAAATGACAGGCTACAAGAATGACATGGAAAAAGATGCTACACTGGACATACAAAAGAAACCGGCTGATGTCTTAATAATTAAAAGAGATAAATAAATAGCAAAGCAAGAGATTAACCTGGATAATTTCCCTATATTGGATCTACAAAAGAGGCTTGTTAAAGTTTTGAAGAACTTTGTGAGAAGGGACAAAGAAAAAATTAAAAGAAATCATGTTCTAGGACATTATTTGAAGGGACTAAAGATCAAGATCATTAGAATTAAAAGGAAGGAATATAAAAGATTTAAATATAAAAGGTTTTTAATTATAACCAATATAAAAAGTTTATAAAAGTTTTTTTTAAATATAAACAAATATAAAGTTGGCTTATTTGATCAAGGTTGAAATAGATATGTTGTTATCTCTGGTATTCCTTAATGGACTTTTTGCTGATCAGGACTGAAATGACAAGGTTTTAAGGATTTGTTTATAGATAAGAGACGAGATACGGGAAGAAGAGTTCATTTGTTGTGTTTTAAGAGAAGGTGATAAGTTACTAAAATTGTTTATACTTGTGATGAAGGGGGAAGTCACTTCTTTATATATTTCTTTTCTTTTTCTTTACTATATTCTTATTTTTATTTCTTTTCTATTTCTTTTGCTATTTCTTTCTTTCTACATCTTCTATTTTTTATTCTTTTTTTTTTTAGTTCGTATTAGTTTTTACTGTTACAATTGTAAACTTTAATTAAATTGCTATTAAAAAAAATGAAATGTCCCTTCAGAAAGCCTCCTGACAATCCCTGATTTGGCTTCAGTCACTTCAAGGGGGTCTTGTTAAATCCATGTAATTAATCTTACTCAGCAGTGATCCACATTTCATATTGCAGATATATGGAATTTGCCAAAATATTTGTTATTCTTATACAACTCTCTGATATAACTTTCCTGGTGAGATTGGTTGACTTTTCCCCATATCAATAGAATGTGCTTAAAAATGGCCAAATATTTGTTCACATATTCAGTTCAATTTACCATTCGCCTATTCTCCACTTCCGATCCTGGGTGGTAGTCCAGACACTTGACCTTTTCATTCTGTTTGTTTAGGTCTGAGTATTGTTTCTCATAAGCAAACTTTGCTAATTCCTGTCTCTGAGTGTCTTTCACTTAATCCTTGGATATGGACCAGCTCATTTTAAACTGCAGAATATTCAGTGTAATGCCCTCCAGATTTTTTACCAAGGAAATCTGTGAGAAACTGCTTGTTAAAGTAATTTCTGTGACATGTCTAGAAGTGATTGCCACCTGGCTTTGTACTAGGCTGGCCTCTGTAACACATTTTGTGGCTTCATGCTGTTCTTCTCTAGCTGATGCAGTTTCTTACAAATCTACCAATTTTTTCTTTGTTACAGTTGCTTGTAATACTTTAAACTGACAATGTTTTCCCTTTAGAAAGCATCACAAAACACTTGATTGTGAATACTGGACAGTGTGGCTTCAGTTTGTAATGAGAATCCATGAGTGAAAGAGAGAACATAAAATAATGTATTGTCTGCAAGCTATACCTCATACAAGATTGTGTGGTAGTTAAGGTGCTGGACTAGAACTGGGGAGATGCAGTTTATGACAACACTCAGTCATAGAAGAGCAGCTGGTAGATTTTGAGCCTGTCCTCCTTTCTTCAGTCAACCCATCTCACAAGATTACTGTTGTGGGGATAAAATTGGAGGCAGAAGGAGAACACTGCCTTGAGCCCCTAGAGAGAAAACAGATACAACTCCAACAAATAAATAATAGAAATTAATTAATATTGGTTGGATGCTTTGCAAAGCTAGACCGAGTTGCTATGCGAATAGTAAAAACACATACTGACTGGTGTGTGACCCACATAATAAACGTTAAGCAGTAGCAACAGCCATCAAAAAGTAGATTCTCTTCTGTCAAGATTCTACTTTGGTCCATGAAGGAAATCTCTAAGGGGAACAAGTCTTCATGGGCTACTTTCCATGAGTAAGTGAGAGAGATGATTATTCAAAGAGTGATCTAGTAGAGGAGAACCTTGAGTGCTGCCATTGTCTTGCACTCAAGTGCAAGATCAGTGTCTGCTTCCTAGCACCTCTTGCAAATATATAGATTTTTCCCCAAATCCCAAAAATGTTTTTTGATTGGGCTACATTACTCTGCTTGATCTAATAACCCTTTGATGAGGGAGAGGATAAATACAGAAAATTCATTATGCCTGAATTGACCCTCTTTCTCCATCCCTATTGAATACTTTGTTACCTTCTGGCTAGCATTATTGGAATTTTTTTTCCAAAAAACATGCTTTCTCAGTTCTCCCTGCACCTGTAATAGTGGCATAGTTGACATGCAGACCAAGTTCCATGTAAAACCCTTGCAGTGACAATTATAGTGATTAACTAGGTAAAAATAATGCATCAGAGTTTAATTAAATCTCCCTCACTGTCAGCCAACAATCCATCCACTTGTCTTTCTCTCTCCTTCAGTACTTTTTTCATTTGGAGCTTGGCAGCTCTGCTGCTCAAGCAAGGCTAACATTCCTGATGCCCATATTGTTTATCAGTTATTATTGTGTATCTGCTTAGTTGATCACCCCAACCCACATCCCATAAATTACAGAAACTTCAAGGATAGCTTAAATCAAAGTCTCTCTCTCTCTCTCTCTCTCTCTCTCTCTCTCTCTCTGTTCACTGCAAGCAATAAAGCTGTGTAATAATGACCAGGATGTCTGGATTTTACATCTAAGAAACATCAAACCATTCCAATTCTGTAAGTTAATTTTGCAGTCTGTTTTGCAGATATTGTTCCCTTGTTTTCAAGCTCCCTATAAACATGACAACTGGAAACTTCCTGTTGTTTGATGGTGCAATTAGAAATTTTCAGGCCTTTTGCAAGCAACATGAGATGTTGTGCAAATTGGCTAGGTGGGATGGAGTCCAAAGGGGGCTGCACTAGCTTCCTTCCTGTCCTTTGCCTTTCCTTCCCTGAAGTTCAAAAAACAACTTGATTCTTCCTCTTAGTTGGAGTAGGAGCTATACTAAATTATCCTGTGAAGACTAGAAATTAGAGAAGGAACATGCAACATGTAGGTCTTGCTAAAATCTGGCAGACAGGTTGATAAGGTGTTATGCTAATTCTTACACCAACATCTTTTCTAGTGATTAGTTTCATGGTAGACAACCAAATTCCAATGGGAAATAGATAAATCCTTACTGATAAATAAATAAAAATATTTCCTCATTCAGTTTCAGTAGATGACTGGTATAAAAAAATCTCAATTTCTTCCACACTTTATGCACATCTTTTTATGCATTTCCTTTTTGTTAAAACTACTACTATGTTTACTTTTAGCTTCCTTCCTTAAAGAGGTGAAAACCTTTCCATAGTGAAAATGTTTGTGTCCCTCCTTCCACCTGTGCCCTTTTTGAGGGCCTACCCATCATGGACTGCAACAACAAAAGCCAGCACTTCAAGAATAATTCCAAACTCCCCAGGATTGGCATTGGTAGTACTGTTATAAAAGATCAGAACTGGAGAAGAAAAAAAGCTAATGTCCCTGAAAGAGGTCACCAAGGAAAAGTGACATTGAAGGATGGTGATCTCTGCAGTAGCAGCATGGGCAGCACCAGAGAACATTGACAGGCAGCAATGGAGCCAGGAGCATTTATGGCAGCATAGTGATGGCAGCAGCAGAGAATGATGGTGGAGCACTCCAGAAAACACTGAAAAATGCCTACAGAAGTGCTTACTGCTGGCAACAGTAAGAAGCCCAAAGCACTTGGACAGAGTGACGCCTGGCAGCCTGTCAGTTGCATGAGAAAGTCTGAAGTGCTAGCAGGCATGCAAAGTGGCCCAAGATCAGGCTGCACTCTAGAGGCCCTGAAAGCTGGCTGCAGAAGAAGGGCCCAGAGGGTTGGCATCCCCAGCCTGGGAGGGCTGCATTGGGGCTCAGAGTACTGGCAGTGTAACAAGCAAGCCCAGAGCATTGGGAAACAGATATGCAGTAGGCCAGAGTGCTATAAGGAAGGCCCAGAGCGCTGGTAACAAGAAAGACCCTGACTGCTGGTGGTAGGCCCAGGGCACCGGCAACAACTGGTGAGGAGCCTGAGGTCTCGGCACCAGGCATAAAGCAGCAGCTCTGGGAAAGGGATTGCCAAGACTCCCACCCAACAGCAAGCCCAAGCACCAGATCAAACAGAAGATCCAAGTGCTGCACACAGCGCCAACTACACACCAGCAGAGCTGGCCAGGTGAGGGCACAGCTAAAAGAGGATAAAACTCTGACTAATGTAACGAAATGTAGAATTAGTATAAGAAATAGTAAAGAAGATAGTATAGATTAGGGATAAAACTAGAAACAAAAATAGAGCAATAGAGAACAATAAAATGAAGCTGAACACAAAATTAGGAAAGGAATAGTATTACAAAGAGGAATCCAGTTGATTAAATGAGGCTGGAACCTCAATTTAGCCTAAATAACTTTATTTTGTGAATATTTTATAATATAAGAAACTTCAATAGAAGAATTGTCTCATCTCCTGCCCCAGTCTGTTACCATCCTGGAACCAAGTCTATGACAGCCTGATACGTTAAACTAATTTATCAGGATGCTTCCTATCTGTACTGTTAAAGAGGATCCAACTTATGATCCAGTCAGCTTGTGTAGGAGTAGACTCCTAAGATTACTGTGGATAGCCAACAAAACAAGCCAATGGATCATTGAACAAATCTATCCAAAGTTCTCACTCAAGGCACAAATGACGAGGCTCAAATTATCATACTTCGGACACATTATGTGAAGACCCAGCTCTTTGGAAAAGGCTCTAATGCTGGGAAAAGTGGAAGGAAAGAGAAGATGAGGATGGTCTTTATTAGAAGACCTGAAGGACCAGGTTGGGGACAAACGCTCCTGGAGAAAATCTGTGTGGACACTAAGAGTTAACACCAATCTGATGGCACATAATCATAATCATTTTGTATCTGAAGGCCCACCTGAAACCTGTAATTTTGGGGATGGTACACAAAGTCATTAAAATTCTATCCATCCATCCATCCATCCATCCATCACCAGCATAGAAAGAGCAAGCAAAATAAAATTAACAACAGCGTTAATAGTAACAATAGGGCATTACAGAGGACATTTACAAAAATCAGCAATGAAACAGTAAAAATTTTAGAAGAATTAAAATGGTTGTCAGCACCAGTACTTGTGTGATGTGAACCGTATTTGCCTTTTGAAAACCTGTGTCTCCAGTCTGGAGGTATCTTTTGAGGGGCTCTTTGGCGGCCCTTGTTTTAAAGCATCCCAAATAATTTGCTGTTTGCAAAGTCAGATACCCCACTACTCATTCCTTATTCCAGATCACTTTAAAAGGTTTAAAAGATCTTTAGGGTAGCTCACTTTTTTTTCCTATCACCATTGCAAGAAATCTGCCAAGGTTGCGAAAGCGGCATCCCCCCCAAAGGGTCGGACATCACTCCGTGCTTGCACAGGGGACCTTTCACCTTCAACTAGTTGTGAGCCATAAGAAAACTTATCAAATAACTGTTACTTTGTTCAAGGAGTCCAATGGAGGATTCTTCAAGGCCAAGTGAATGAGGTCTGCTGGGTCTTTTCTTTTAGTTTTGTGTTTTTTGACACTCTCAAAGAATTCTAAATGGTTATCGATTCAATCCTTAACTTTGCCGAAGCCATGCTGCTACTTCACTGGCAAGACTTGTCCTTCTGTATATTTGTTAATTTTGTATTGACAGTATTTCCCACCAATTTAGCTGGAACAGATTTTAAGCTAATTGTTCTGTATTTATTGGATTTTCTCTGGATCCTATTTTAAAAAATCTTATATAGGCCCCTTTTTAATCTACAGGATCACATGAACATTTATGTATTTTTTTGAGTGTCAGATTAGTCATTGCACATTTGAATTTTTAAGAATTCTGTTTGATGGATGTTGTCTGGGCCTGACAAGCTTGTTTTATATTCAGTTTGTTAATAAGATCTAGAGCTTCATCTCTTCACCTCTATTTGCCTCATTTCCTCGGGTTTCCGGCCTAAAAATGATCAGTTATCTATAGAAGTGTCTTTAACATACATACATATACACACACACACACACACACAAACACACACACACACACATTTTGCCATCAAAGATTTATTTAGCATTTCCACAAACCTCTTATACTTTTTGAATGCTTATTCATTAATTGGTGTGAACATCCTTAGGGTATATTGGGTTGTGATTGTGGCATGCTGGCAAAAATATGCTGAAACTGATGGGTATTGGCTTTAAAATTAGCAGGGAATGGCTGGTAATCTAATCTACAGCATTCATAAGTGTACTGTGAAAGCCTGATATCTGTGGACTTTAGTGATGGCCATAGCATATGGAAGATTGCAGTTCGGAATATAAAACAAGTAAATGGTAAATTGATGAATGAAATGAAAAAAAAAATCAAGAGAAAGGGGAGGGATGTAAAAGATCTAAATGAAGGTTGTTTGATCTTGTGTGTGGAATTGATGAATAAATGCAGGGAAGTGAAGGTATGGGTTTCATTATGAATGAAAGGTTGAAATGGGCTGAAAAGTATACTAGAAAGTGTGACTCGGTGTCATATAGGCTGTTATGGTTACATATGGAAATAGGAATTGATAAAGTGGTGAAAGTTGCATGTCATACTCCAGTGAATAGTGATAATGGAAAGACCAAAAATGAGTTTGGGGGGGAAAAGTGCCTTATTCTGAATGAATGCAATTTGGGGAAAAATTATTCTACTAGGTGACATGAATGGATGGGTGGGAACAAGACAAGAGAATACAAAAAGTTATTGGGCTATCCTGACATCCAAGAATGAAAGAGAATGGTGATTGTTTAGTAAGTACTTATTTAGAAAAATCTCTGTTTCAAATATGTGGTAAGTCTGTTCATAAATACACATGGCAAAAGAATAAATACACATCTAAAAGCATTATTGGTTTAATTGTTTGTGATGGATGAGAGAATTAATGAAGGAAGTAAAAGAAATCAGAAGAAAGTAAAATGACTAGAAAGAACGAAGGTACAAGTCCTATATGAAAAAAGATTAGACAATGAATTAATCTTCCAAGATAATTAATGAAAAATAGTAATAAAGAAAGATGAGTAAGCTGCTTGGAACAGAATGAAAAGAATCATGTTACAAGGTATGAGAATATGTGGAGTTACACGACCGCAAATATTAAAAAGATGCTTTGTGGGATGATGAAGTGAAAGAGGCTGTGTATGAGAGAAAATGCATTAGGAGAGAATGATTGAAAGGTATGTATAATGTGTATAGAGAGGAAGATAGTTGCAAAGAATCTTGTCAAAGAGAGCAAGATACAATTAAGATTAAAAGAAGCAGAGAGAATGCAGAGCAATTTTGACGGAAATTCAAAAATTGTTTTAGAAGTGGGCGAAGACGGCTGAACAAGGAGCCTCTAGCAAAGTAAATGAAATTAAAAATAAAAATGATGAAATGATGTGGGCTGAAACTGAAGTGAGGGAATGCTGGAAGGAGCATACTAGAAATCTATAGAAATGATAGCAATATATCAAAGAATGGAATGCTATAATCAGGCAACCTAGGCAGTCGCCTAGGGTGCTA
This sequence comes from Candoia aspera, assembly GCF_035149785.1. Lineage (NCBI taxonomy): Eukaryota > Metazoa > Chordata > Lepidosauria > Squamata > Candoiidae > Candoia > Candoia aspera. The sequence goes on along the minus strand of NC_086154.1, from coordinate 116,594,489 downwards.
AATTTTAAGGGGTGCCAAAATTGACAAGACTTCCGAAGTACACAATATGAGTATGAAATCTGATAATCTTTCCCCATTGCTTTAGACCCTTTTCTTTCCGTGCTTTTCAAAAACACTTACCCACACAGTTGTTTGAGTGGTAGTGAACAGCACACTAACCAGACGTTTAAGTCACACACAAAAACATTATTATTACAGCTATGGACCTCAGGAAACTGGTAATATTACCGAAGCAAGACAAAGGTCTGACAGGAAGGTACCGAGTGAGCAAGTTGCGTGACTATCAGCTTATGGAAGTTACAGTATATCTGGAAAAGCGGTAACAGCGCACTCCGTGCACCAGCAGACCTGCTTGAAAAAGATTCCACCGCTTTAAGAGTTACATTTAAAATGCACTGTATTAACTGACTTATTCAAGCAGTGGAAGCCTGAAAAATGATGGGTGTGCTTTAATGAATAGTAGAGAGACGCTGTGCTTGCTTAGAGGCCAAAGCATTTTTTCGTAATTGCTTTAGTATCACATAATATAAGATTTAGTATACTTCTTGGATATATTCCTTACAATGTACAAAGTCTAAAGATAAGAGTAGCATACAATAGTTGCCAATTGTTGCCTATGAACAAAGCCTCTAATGTGTCTTAAAGCCTCTTTATTTCCCCTCACCCTCCAACTTTGCATTCTTCTTTGTTTTGTGTTTGGCATCAAAGAATGGATAGGCCACATTTAGTGAGGCAATAATGCAGAATGTATGGGAGAATGTTAACACATAGGTTTTCATACACACACACATATTTCCTTGATTTATACGATTGCTTGGAGAAGTTTTTCTTTTTAACTATATAATATTATTTTAGGCAATAAAATAGTGATGTGTTGCCTCTTCAAAATGTTAGAAAACCATGCTAACAATGTTTGGCAATAGTAGTCAGGGAAGGACCATGAGGCCACAGAAATGTTTGGGGACTTCATGGGGCCTAGGGGCTAAGAATTGTCCACCCCTGCATTCAGAACTTTTCTGAACTTTTGTTGCACAGATCATACTATGGATTGGTCTGGGAGTATTAATTATCAGCACCTATACAACTTTATCAGCAACTCAAGAGATTCCAGCAAAAATGGAAGCCGTGGAACCAGACAATCTGCCTGGAGAAATAAATAAGGAACAGGACTCTGCTAAAATTTCAGGTATGTGACATGTTCTTGGTATACTGTGCTGCAAAATGCTGAATAAATCCCATTAGGTATAGTTGCACTCCAATCCATGGCATAGGATTCCATCACTGAAACAATAAGAACAATGTTTTTTAGGAAAGAGAATGTAATGACTGTCATCTCATTATTTTTCTCAGGATTGTTTTTAAAATTAACCAGCTGGGACATTCTTTTTCTTGAGGGGGAGATTTTTAGTAGGGGAGGTAGCATATTATAACACCTCCAGCAAAGTGTTAGGACCTGTAAGAGTGCCTGTCATCAAAAAATCTCTGTGATGTCTATAGAGGGCGCTATTCAGGCCCCTGTATAAAGGGTGCTGCTGGCCAAAACCATGCTATGTCCACTTCTCTACAGTTTGGTAGTGGTGAAGGCACCAGGCCAGAAACCGGGTGACCGTGAGTTCTAGTCCCCCCTGAGGCAGAAAGCCAGCTGGGTGACCTTGAGCCAGTCACTCTCTCTCAGCCCTAGGAAGCAGGCAATGGCAAACCACTTCTGAAAACCTTGCCAAGAAAACTGCAGGGGCTAGTCCAGGCAGTCGCCAGGAGTCAACACTGGCTCGAAGGCACAAAAATAAATAAATGAAACTGGTGATTTAATTTTCAAGGTTTCAGCCATGATTCATTCAGCATATTCAAAGGTTTGTGTAAATTTATGGAAGACTTTTTCCCTTCCCGGCCCTTGTTTCCCTTTCTTTTTTATTAAATGTGGTCATTTAAATATAGTTTTAGTTCTGACAAAGGTTACAATTGTATCTCAGTTTTATATACTGATTTGCCTTATTTGTTATTCATTGAGTAAGGCTCTTGATGGAAGTATAGCCTGGCAAATCTGCAGTCCTTGATCGCAGGGCCATCACTAGCAGGTGTCAGCTACCAATCCATAGCTCCTTGGTTCAAACCATGTCCTTTTTTTCTCCACACCCACTTCTTTCATCTATTTTTTCCCATTGACTGTTTTTTTTAATTGTTATCCTCAAGAAGCTGTGAAGTATAAAAATAAAAGTAAGCAAATTAAGAGTTTATTGTATTTTATCGAGTCATTAATTGTATTCTTGCTTATAGCCCAGGACATTTCTGAAATGTTGGAGCCCTTGCCAGCCAGATTCATTCTTTGGTTTATTGTAGGCCTCAGTTTTTATATATCGCTAATCAGATACACTCCTGGTGAACACCAGATATTCTCCAGTCCTCCTCTGATCACATCCATACAATTTTGTAGTCACTAGATGCAGTTCAATTTACTCGGATAGTTTAAGGGCATCAGTTCCTCAAATTCTCTGTGTGCTTTAATTTTGTGTGCCTGAACCAGCTCCTTAAATGGCTGAATTTCCGTTGGAGTATGCCGCTAATCTGTTTTTTTGAAAACCCAAGAGCAAATATGTAATCAGAGGAACTGAACCTTGGTCTTGTTTGTTATATAACAATGGAATAGGTAGATTTGAGAATAAATAAAGAGTTGGCTTTGTTTAAACAAATACACCAAACCCTCCCCAAATATATGTATTGCAATTTCCAGTATTTCAGTCAAAAGTGGCAAATAAAATGAAGTATCAAATCCAGCATCTGGCTTGTACACTCATAGCAGTTTGATATTTTCAGGTTGATAAACTAATATGCAAATTGTTAATTATGTGCAAGTGAAATATACCAATAAATAATATTCTAGATCATGCTCTATTTATGGTATGGCCTTCAGGCCTGAACATTTTTGGATTAAGCAAGCTGGCTGCGTTGGAGAAAGGCAAATCCTACTTGTTCCTTTGGAGAGGGAACTATGTAACTATCCTGCTGCCACCTGTATACTGATATGCATTTTAGTCCCAAAATCTTGTTTATCAGCTTTATTTCTAGGCCATCACCAGCTAACAATTAGGACAGGCTTTTTTCAGTTTTGAAGATCAAACAATATTCAAAGTAAAACTGGAAAAAATATTTGAATCTCTCTCGCGTTACTAATGCCATGCATCCATGTTTTTCAGGCCAGCTAAAACGTGGGAGTTCACATGAGTCAGTGTAGATTTTGTGCTATTATTTAATTGATAATTCAGGCTCATGGATAAATTCATTCAGTTGTTTAGCTTTGCAGGGTGAACCAGAGTTTGGTGAAGAATACTCAGGGGGTTAGATATATGCTACAAATTAAGGAAGATGATGTCTTTGAGCACATGCTTAGTCTAGGCGTTTTGTGATCTAGAATAACCAAGCCTAGAAGTTCTTTCCTCTCCTGGTTTTCTCCTAAACATTCTTTTTTCGTAGTGTAATTTTAAGGGGGAAATGTTTTTTGAACTGTTGCTATTCTTAGATGTTTGAGCGTTGGGAACCATTGCCCATCTATTGCAAATCATCTAGAGATCTATAAATATACGTTAGTCAACCTTAAACCCACTCCCAGGTTACATATATAGCCCCATCTTCAAAAAGTAGAAGTAGGACAGGTAAAAGTAGGAAAAAAATCTGTGAAACAGAATGGGATTATTGCACAGTATTTGTTTTCTTTTTCCAGCTTTTCTGGAACTCGATTTAAGTCCAGAATAGTTTATACAGAACTAGTGCAGACTGCAAAGTATTTGCTTTAATGGACTTTGGTAATCTGTCCCTATTAGAAGGTGGATATATTAACCATATTCCAGAGCACAGGTTTTGGAAGAAGGCTTTCTGATAGGGAAGACTGCAGCCTTTTTGCAAGTGGGATCAATGGGCTGTATCCTGGCCATTACAGCTGAAAGCACAGCTCTATTTAAGCCATGCATATGAGAGCACGATCCACTGCAGCCCTCAGCTACATATGAAAGAGGAAATGGCCCCAGAGAACACAAGCAAAGCCTAGTGAAATCCACCCTTGAGACATTCTAGAAGGGGCATCGTCCCACAGGAGTGGAAGAGCTGCTTGTTGTAGTGCCAGGGCCATCTTTCTTTCCTGTCTCATGAGGTTATCTTTTAAGGAGTGGTCCTGTGCTAATGCACAATCTTCCCTCTCTCTGCTGGGAATTATTTTGCAAAAAGAACCTGCATCCCAGGGAGCTGCATTCTGCCATTCAGAACTTGTATGGGGCTTCTGGGTTACTTGGCTGTTACCAGCACCCCCCCTTTCAGCCCACACCTGTTTTTCATTTCTTGCACGAGCCTCTTGCGGAAGCACATGGCTTTCCTCCTCAGGCAGCATGCAGGGACTTTTTTTTAGTGTGTTTCTGAATTTGCCCCACTCCCCCACTCCAACCACCAGCAACTTTAATTCATATTTGGCTTGTTAAGGCAATCCTCATCACTACATTGTGCCTTTCCCTTTTCTGCCTTTCCCATACACCTCTTGCCCGTCAGTGTAAGCTAGGAATTTTTTTTAATTGTGGCTTTTAAGGATGCAGAGCCCAGAACTGTACAGACTTTCATTAAAACTCTGCCCCATGGGTTTGGAGATTATGAGTCTTAGAATGCTGCCCTTTTATGTGAACACATATTGACCAACAAACTTTGAATCATGTTTTTACTAACAACCCTCAAGTGCCCATTATACCCCCATCTCAGTTGATAGGTGTTTATTGTCAGCCACTGTTTGGGAAGGTATAAAACTCCTTCCAGAGAGAGACTGCTATTACAGGGCATGCGGATGTTAAGAGGTTGCTAAGCTGCCCTTGAAAGCACATGAAGGCAATTATCCATTTTAAAAAAAATCAAATTGAGCAATTTCTTTTTTGCTTTTGAAAGATACTATCCCCTCCCCCACAGGGTCTCCCTGGGTGGATTATGCTTTTTTAATATTTTGCAGCCCCTTGCTTTAACATAGTTGCTTAGAGCCCTCTCTCTGCTCCATCCCTCAGTGGTTTTCCATATCAAAGGTTCATGGTCTCTCTACCTTTTTCCCAGCTATTCCAGAAATGGCTTAGAAAACAAGCTGGCCACTGTGTTTCACCGTTGTCATCTTTTAAATCTATCCCTTCAGATTTACCATTTTTGCCTCTGATGAGATGTGGCTGCATCTTGGTGTCTGGTGTGCACTGCCAGTCTGTTCCACTTACGGTCATCATGTGCAGAAGCCCACAGTTCTGACATCTGTGTTGCAGGCAAGGGATTTAGAGAAAAATGTATGGAGGCCATGTGAGCTTCAAAGGTTACACCTGTAACAGGCATTTTGGATGCACTTGCTTTGTCATTCCTGTCTCGCTCTGCCCTCTCCTCCTCCTCTCCCCCCCCCCCTATCTTTGTTGGCTATTCAGAGAAGAAGCTGAAGCTCCATGTGAAACATGGATTACCCCCATTCCTCCCTTAGCTTCTAATAGCTGCTCGAACAGCTTGGCTTGTTGGAGCACTCCCTGGTGCTTTGGGAGAACAATCTTTTAATAGCTCCTATGACACAGAAAAAGAAGCTATTGCCCTGCTGTCATTTTTTGTTCAGTTTTACAGTCTGCATGTCAGGAGAAAACAGTGAACTAGTTTCCCTGATGCCATTCAGTAACCTTGTAAAAGTGTTAATAGTTACCATTTACAGATGTTCTCGGGGGAAGTGTGTTCCCTCTTTCTTATTGGGCAAACCTTTGCAGACTTCTCTACTGCCCCCTTTTTCTGTAGTCTGTTCTTGGGTTTGGGCCCAGACTATGTACCCACACAGAATCAAGGATTTGGGTCAACTAAGCATCCTATGTGATGACTTTTCTGCACACATTAGGGAAGAACTGTGAACATTTTTAAATCTTTAACACTCATGCCACATGGCTGCCTCATTCCAGAGTTGAGATAGGAGCTGAGCAGTCATCTTCTCCCTGAACCTGTTCCCATTTGGAACTAAGGTAAACGATGATGTAGTATCTATGAATTTTCTTAGTTCTTATGGATTTCTCTTGTCAATGGCAAGAGATTTGTGTTGGTGATCATGTCAAGACCCATGGTTTTTAGATACTATGAGGTATATTACTTCAGAAGCCTGGGGTAACATCAGATGAATTAATTCCTTTTCTTTCCAAATAATTATGCCATTATCTTCATGTCCTTAGCTGCAATTCTGTATTTATTGCCTAACAGCACAGGTGATTACCATTTGGCTTTGTGGAGGCTGCTGAAATTTTACTCTAATTGTTTCTTTACTAAATGTCAATAGTCTCATATTTGTGCATTCCCTCAAGAAAATATTCTGCTACCTTAAAATAATCTATTCTCTTTAACTTGTTGGATTTTTCATAGTCTTCAGAAGCATGGAAAGAGTAATGAAACAGGGTGTATAATAACTTGGCCTAGATCAGTGTTTCCCAACTTGATGCCATCCAGCTATGTCAAGTTAAATCCTAGAATTCTGTGGCCATCTGCTTGCTGGGATTTCTAAGAATTGTAGTATGGTCTGGAGTGTAAGCAGAGTTTGTGTTTTTTGTATTTACCTTGAGAGTGATAACATACAAGTGATACCTTTACCTTTAAAGTCTTGAGAGAATGTCTCCACTAATGTTTCAGTTGAACTTTAATCTGATATATATTCTTCTTTTGTAATATTGATTCCATTAAGAGCATATCACATTGCAATGAATCCAGTCCTAAATATCAGAAACTTACCTGGTGGATTTTTTTTAGAAGACTGTGCAGAGTTCATTAATAACTGCTTCCTTCTCTAATATTTAAATTATATTGAATATTGATACAAATATATTGAGCTTTCTTTAATTTATTGCACTCCCCATGTGTTGGGAGATAACGACAGTAGAAGTCCACCAAATATGGAAGACAACAGCTTGGGGAAAGCTGAAGTAATGTATGTCTTCAATTCACCAACCAAGTTAACTTCAAAAATTATCACCAGACTGAGAGTGGCAATAGATGGCATACACACATGCATGCACATGCACACACACAGCACAGAATAAACTTCACTGGAGTTTTTCTCAGCCACCTCTAGAATATTAAACAGGTTTCCCTTTTCTCAATAGACCCCTAACTGGAAACAAGCATTGAAAATGGTGTTCTTTTTGTAACTGTTCTTCCCCTCTACTAGTTAAAAACAAGCATATCTATACTGTCCAGTTAACAATTGCTGTGTACCCCACTCCCATTTTTGCTTTCCTCAAAATTTGAAAAGAAGAAAAGCTTCTGCATAGGTTTCTATCCTTTCATAGAAACCAGAGCATTGTTAAATGTCAGAGAACAGGCGATGTCAGTTGATATTGTGGGATAAGCGCCTTCATCTCTAGCACATAAGCTGTAGCTTTGCTTTGTCTGGGATTCATTGTGAAAAAGGAGCAGGCCTGTACTTTCCTTCTTCCTCATCTTATCCTGTCCTTAAAATCTTTTCCAGTGCAAATGATAAACCGCTGCTTGTGCTGGTCAGCCTAACTTCCTTGGTTGCAACGAAAGATGGTTTCTGGGCTCAACAAAGTTGTGTTGTTTTCTGCTTAACTATATTTTAAATTACCCAATTTGTGAAAAGCCTTTCAGCTCAATGTTCCTCAATGTTCTTTCAGATTTGTATTCTCCAATTTGCTGAAGAGCACAAACAGGTTCGACTTGGCACTTTATTTGGGTTGTGCAAGGATAAACTGCGAGGCGTAAGAAGCAAAGTGGATATATTTTTCTTGCAGTGAGATGTTTACATGGGATATTTCAAAATAAAGTCAGCTGCCGTTGTGGCTGTAGAGGCCACAAACAGAATCAAATGATTTTTTTCCTGCACATCTGAATTTATTGTAATGCAGCTGGGCCAGTTAGTGTAAGCCTCATCTTCTTGGGAGCGTAGCTGCTCCCCTAGTCAAATTCTTGGAGAGAGGATTGGAAAAGCTTTTAGGGTTGCTCACTCATGATGAGATTTTATTGCAGCCCAGAGGGACTGATTGGTGGACCATTAAAATAAAAGTGGATGCTTCAAAAAACCCGTGAGGAAAGTCCCTTCCTCACCCTGTCCTAATGCAGTCGGAGGAGCATGATTAGCTTGGGTTGGCTCTGAGTGTGCCATCATTCAGCCAGCAGGACTTGGGTGTACTCCCAACATTTGGGGTTTTTTGTCTCTTCCCCCACCTCTTCCCGCCTAACTCTTCAGCCCTGAGATCTTTTTTTCTGTTGTTTTTGTAAGCCAAGAAGCTTTTACAGCCTCTTCGCCTTTTTCCTGTTAAGCCCAGCACCCCTCATAAAACATTAAGAGGCACAACATTACTGTAACATTATCCAAAGGGACCACAAGGGCGACTCTACAGTTTCAGCGATTATTACACATCCTGGGCAAAATGGTTCTCTCCAAACCACATATAGCCCCTTATAGATTTCCAAGCAGCATGAGAGGCCATTAATTCACGCCCCGATGATGAACTTAATTTTGCTTCCTGCTGAGAAAATGACGGCTTTGAGGCAACTTTGTCTTATTACAGAGTGGAGATTTTTTATCTCTTTTTCCCCCTTTTGTTTTGCTCTGAGTGTGTGTGCTGTGTGTGTGTGTGTGTTGTATATGCAAAGCCAGAGGTTTAGATACAAGCTTACTAGTTATGTTCCACACTGTTGAACACAACTGAAGCATTAATAAATTAACGCCAAGACCCTCCACCTTATCAGAGGGGAATAGAAAGCTGAAATAAACAAGGAATGTGCTGTATCTTTTGTGCTATTCCTAGCGTAGCTGCTGTTTAGCCAAATGACCTGGAGAAAATAAGCTGGTGACAGTCCAACATTCTAGGCCAGAAGAAAAGATCAAGGTCCAGGTGATAAAGGTAAATTCTTGATAGAAGCTTCCACTGCTGAAATAAAGACTAATCCAGGGTTTGCCGCTAAGCTCTGAATTCAAAAGGGAAAACATACATGTGATGTATGTTACCGTTTAAATTTGCAGCTTGCTTGCTGTGCCTGAAAGCTGGTCCAGGTCATTTGGTTACACAGCAGTCATGCTGTGAAAAACAGGAAAGATAGTGTACATTCCCTGTTTCTTTCAACTTTCTATTCCCCTCTGATAAGGTGGGAGTCTCTGGCATTAATTCATTAATGCTTCAATTATGTTTTTTTCCTGTGTGGAATGCAGCTAGCAAGCTTGTATCTAAACCTCTGGCTTTGCAGCTGCACTGTTCCCCCGAGTTATTGGTAATCAGGATTTTGGGGAGAGAGAATGTCCTTGTAAATCTGCACAACTGCAAACCTTGACACATTGTTTGCTTAGGTTTACATATTACATCAAATCCACTTTTTTTTTGTTTAAGTTCCTTTAGATATATTGGAGGTGAAGAAAACTTGGAAGTTTAAAGGCAGTACATTTTAATGGCTCAAAACTGCTTCACACTGGATTTTTTTTTCCTTTGTGGCCCATTGAGGGGAAATCATATGCCGCTGTGTTTGAAAACTGCATGCTATGTGTATCTAAGTTATGAAACAACAGTGTTCCCAGCAGCATCCAAATAGGCATGTATGGTTTAAAAAGCAGGGTTTTTAAGGGAGGTTTTCACATGGCCATTCATAAAGGCCATGCTAGCTTGGTTTTGGGGAAACTGTAGACCCAGTGGTATGCTAGAGCCGGTTCAAAGAGGCTTACAAGAGCTGATTGCTAAATTGTCTGGAATTTTGCGAGTCAGTTGAGAGCAGAGCTGAGTCACGATGGCTACCATGCTGATTAGCTGTTCAGTGGCTAGTAGCGCAAGTGCTGCGGCAGCAATGGACCTGGAGAGCCAGTTGTTAAACATTTATCAGCACACCACTCTGTAGACCCAATGTATTTGGAAAGTACCAACTTGGGAAAGATTGGTATATGTGGTCTCTCCTCTGCCACCCCCAGTGCCATGTGTGGTTTGTCCTTCTTAGTCTGGATTGGGCTTCTGAGGTCAGAGAGCAAGTTTTCAATCTTATGAATGTCTCCCAGTCCCCCTTCATGCCCAGAAATGCCAGTCTTATTGCCCATCCCATTTTCTTTTTTTTTTTAATTCCCCAAATACAGACCTGGGCAACTTTTTCAGCTGGGTGCTGCCATAGGGGCATATGATGATTGCCTCACTGAAGCAGGCTGAGGTGAAAATTGAGGATTTTTTTTTTTCTTTTTAGGGTTTGGGAGGGCTTATGAAAATAGGCATGATGGGTATTCCCAGGTGCTTAATGCATTTGCTTTATATTGTAAATTGTAAAAAAGGTAGACATGCCCTGTTGAAAATTATCATTTTGTTGCTGACATTGCTGAGTTCTGGGAGCTGCAAAAATATGCCATATGCAGCCTAAGGGCTGTAAGGTGCCCACCTCTGCATGGCCCCTGTATCCAAATTGTCTGGAGAGAACTCGGCAATCTGTCTGCAAGGATAATGGAAACACAATTATTTCTTTTTTTTTTAAGCATCATATCCTCATGTTGCCAAATAAGAGCTCCCAGGTTTAAGGCATTAAGCAGAGTCCTGCAGGATTCTGTCCACATTTTCTCTGAAGAATCTTGAGCTTAAGGCGTGGGAAGCATCTGACCTGCAGAACTTGGTACCCTGTTGAGGGGGTGTATGAGACAAGTGTTCTTACTTCATTACTTGAATCTTGCAGTAGGTAAAGAGTGTCCTTGCCTTGAGAAATCAGGTTTAACATATATTTAGCATTAAATTCAGCATTCAGAAGCCACTGCGCTTTAGGGGAAAGATTCTCAAATAGCTGGGCAACCAGCTGCACCAGGCCTAATCCTACATTGTCACATTTGTTTCACAATTCATCTAGATCATATGCCACTGAAATTGCAACACCACCAACATACCCCTCCAGGGACTGCCAGTTACACTAATTTCAGCAAACTTTGGGGAAAATTTTGCAGTTGCTGTAGCTACAGACATTGTCTTGTATTTGCTTCCCTTGAGTTTCTGGAAATATTGGTTACCTCTTTTATAACATGGCTGCCAGATAATTGTATTTTCCAAATATAATTACTTACAAGTCAATCAGTTTCTATTAGCTTGCAAGTAGGAAAAGTCACAAAAGTCAGCACACCTGTCCAGGTGCTTTTGTAATCTGCCAGATTCCACAGGGCTGTGGGATTCTAGTTTTGTTGTAGTCTCTGACCACTTTCAAGCAGTTTTAGAAACCCAAAGCTTGGTAACCGTATGTATTCTAGGTAGTGTTTTTTCCCCTTGCCCTGATAGGCTCCTTTGAACAGAAGGTGGGCTAGAGTTGGAGATTGCTCATTCATTTGTTCCTTGTTGCCCATTGGCCTAGCCCATCTGAGCAGCTGATGACTAAGGCAGCCTTCCCTAACATGGGTTGTCTCCGGATGTATGGCTTCCAACATTTTCCAGCCAGGGAAGCCATTGTTGAGAATTTTGGGAATTGAAATCCACACACCTAGCAAGAGCCCAGGTTAGGGAAGGTTGGACCCCCCAAAATCGAGTAATGTTGTGCTCCTTTAGACTGAGTTGTGAACTGGGGCCAGAGAGAGAGTGAAGAGTGAGGAGGATCCAGCTTGAATGGAGAGCATCTTTCTTTCCCAGGGGCTCTCTGGAACATGGAGCCAGCTTGGCTTGGAAGCAGGACCTTGGCTGGAATTCTTCAGCTGCTCTGCTTTCTCTTGCAGTTGGTCTCCTTGACAATGCTCAGGCAGTGGCCTGAGATCAAGTACTCCCGTGTTCTCCCCCCATGTTCTGTTCCTAGCACTGCAGTGTACCTGCTGGAGATCATCTGCCCCACTTGGAAGGTGTGTGGGTGGAGGCAGAATTAATGCCCACAAGGAGCTGAGAATGAAAATGGGACAGGGTGGAGAAGGGTGTTCACGTACGTGTGAGAATGACTATTTCAGACTTCAGTTCTGCAGGAAACGCTTGGCGTGACTTCAGCTGCCAGAAGTGAGGGAACAGTCTGAGCTGCACTGCTTTTTTTGTAAAGCTAACTCCTCAGGCTTTTTTGCAGTGTGGACCCCTGATAATGGCAGATTTAGTCTCTGTGTTCTCATTTATTTGCTCTTCTTTAAAATGGCTTTCAAAGTAAGTATCTGTGGCTTTGGTTGGATGGGGGAGAGGCTGAGTGTATTCTTAACCGTTTGTTCAGCAAAGCAGCTGGAGATGAGAAGGATCTGCCCCATCACCTGCAGAATTTCAAAACCCTGGAGTGGGACTGTCACTCTTCCTCCTTTCTGCAGGCTGCTTTCCTGCAGAGAACAATGTCAGGCTTTAAACTGGAGGCATCACTAGGAAAGCCTGAAGCCTCCTATATGACACCCTGCCTCCTGCTATTCTGCTTTTAGCAGCGTGGTCTGTCTGTATCAGAGATCTCTGCAAGCAGTGAGATGCTGGCAATTCCTACAGCAAGAGGCCTGAATAAACAGGGCCCAGACTCCCTTCAGCTGCCTCCTTTCTTCACTCTGCCTTTGTTTCTTGGCTTTCTCCCTTCGGGGAATTCTTCTTTGCTCCCTACTTCTTTCTCTTCTGTTGTAAACCAAGCCCTTAGTAAGTTTCCTCTGGGTTGCTCCAGCAGGTAAGTTCCCTTGACCATGCCTAGTATCTTCACTGCCTGAGCACTGCTTATCATGCATAGCATTTAAATGAGCAAGAGCAATGCTGCCATCTAGTGTCCACACATTCCAAACAGCAACATTTTGTTTGTGCTAATAATGCAGCACAAGTATGTGTGCACGCCCGTGTGCATGCGTATACACAGGAGATCTGTGATTACTTTTCCTAATTTCTCTCCTGTACTATAAAATGGAGCTCTGTTTTGTGTTTCAGAGAGAGAAAGGCTGTTAATCTGATTAGAATGGTAGTCAGGTCTTACTGCCACTTCTTACATCGAAATAGCCTCTTGAGTTTGTACTTACCTTCATGTTTCTCCTCCCTCCTTATGGAGGAAATAGCAGAATGGTGGTGTATAGATGGGGAAGATGGCACGGGGTAAAAGGAAAGGTTGCCTTTTCCCAAGCACAACTGATGCCATCAAACCCACAACCCCCTTTCCATGGCAGCTGCACTTCATTAACAACCGAAAACAACAGGAGACCTAGCCACAGGAGTAATGGGGAGCTTGGTTGTGGGCCAGCCAGACCATCTGTTTCCTTAACCATTTCTAACCATGCTTTTCAGAGCAAGTCCCAGCAGTTCAAGAAGGGTCTGATAACCGTGACAGACCCAAATTAATGAATGAGAAAGAAGAGGTGGAACAGCCGCAGATCAAAGTTCCAATGGATATGGCTAAAAGAGAAGAGAAGGAGAAACCGAAGGAGGAGGTACAACTGGACCGGCCTGATCAAGGTACTACAGAATTAGTACTGGAAAGAGTAATAGAGGTTAGAAACATTGAAGGCAGGGAAGCAACAGATCTACAACTTGATGTCATTCCCAGTTCCCATTTATTTGGTCAGATAGCATTGTAGAAGCCACGTTATAAACTTTCATGAATTGTACTTCACCAAATGTGGAGCCTTCTTTGCTGCTTTTGGTTGATAGTCTCCTTTCTTTTCATATAGTGCTGTTCTTGGTTGATCTGTTGGTCTGTGTTTCTTTTCATATAGGCATTGCACAGCCTGTAGGAGAAGCCCATCGCCATGAGCCACCAGTACCACGTGATGGGGTAGCAGTAGATGAGGGTCAGGACCGGGAGGAACCTGAACAGAATCGGCCACCAGCAGACAAGGATGTCCTGGTAGAGAACAATCCTGTGGTGGAGAAGGAAGAGCTCAAAGTTGTTCCTAAACAAGCAAATGAAGATAATGGCCAGAAAAAGCTGGAAGACGAGCCCATAAAAGACCCAAAGCCAGTGCCAGAGGTGGTTGCACACAAGGATGATCGGTCTCCTTACAGAGATGTTCAGCTGGAAAAGCAGAATGCAGAGAGAGACAACGCTGTAGGTGGGAAGAAGAAGGCCAACTTGCAAGAAGTTGAACATGGCAAAGAAAGGGTAAAATCCAAGGAGGAGGAGGATGAAACACGTATGTACTTTTCTCTGCTTCTTTTGGTTCCAGGAGAGTTTAGCGTATTACTTGGTCTTCTGAGATTTTGCATTTATACACTTGACATAAATTATTATAGAAATTGGCTTGTGCCATAGAATTCCTGGAAGAACTGCAGGGACACTAAAAGCCACACCCAGCCTGAACTGCTAAAGTCTTAGCTGGGCTTTTCAGGTGACAAAATTCCTAGCTCTGCCTTCTCTGTCGACCTGCCCTGTTCACAGCTGTTTCTTTGCCACAAGGCTTCTATCCATTTATCTGCAATGTCTGCCTTATACCAGGTTTTCCACCACATAGTCACTTCCTAGCTTTTACTGAAAGAAAGAAGCCCACTTCTGCAATAAAATGGTGTAGGTTTTATATCCCAAGCAAAATAATTATGAATTGCTTTTGTTGCACTTAAAAAAAAAAAAATTATGTGTAAAGAGGAAATGTAAAATCTTACGATGATGAATTTCCAGGCTCCTGCTTGCCCTGAGCTAAATCACCATTTTTCTTTTGATAGAGGCACCACTGAAGAGCTGTTTTGGCCATTGCTTGGGAAGCGGGGTGCACTGAATTATTGGCAGTGGTACATCTTGACCTGCCTCTTGTGCAATTGTTCACTTCTCTGCTAAGCATCAGGTGCTATACCATTCTGCTCATTGGGGATTCAGAGCCGGATCTTGACAGGTGCCGCATTGCATAAGTGTCCCGTTGCACAGCTCTCTAGGGCTAGGGCTTGCATTTTAATAGGCTTAGGCAGTTAGCAGTGGTTTCTTGCCAGCAGGCTATAATGCTGTTAAATATTTTTATGACTTTTTCTTTGGCAATCAAGTTGGATAGAAACTGCAAAGAGAATGGAGGGGGCAGGGGCAGGGACAGAGAACATCTGTCACTTGCTTTGCTCCATCCAGGAATATTTGTCCATTTCCTCTTTTCAGATGATAAAAAAAAAATACTTTCTCCAGAGAAGTTTGATCCAGCCCAAGCTGAGCAGAGAGAGGTTCGTAATGCAGAAGAGAAGGCTGACAGCAAACTGGAGGGTAAGCATTGTCCTTCCTCCACGGAGCAGATGTGTATACACATGCACGTGCAAACA